>NC_136063.1:19666305-21100471 GCF_964261635.1 Lissotriton helveticus
TGACTACAGAGAGAAGAGTATTAGAACAAAAAGAAAAGTATGAGAAAACAATAGGGAGTACCTGCAAAGAACAGCGAGAATAAGAAGAAACAGAGAATATAAGAACAGAAGAGTATATATGAAGAAAGAGGAAAGAATGTAAATGACACAGAGACAAAAATGTGGGGAAAAGACAATTATAAAGGGAGACTGACCGTATAAGGAGAGAGGGAGTACGATGAGAACACAGTAAGAACTATGCCAACAGTGGTGAATATAAAGACAAGAGAAAATATAAAGAGGAGGACAAATATGCAAAAAGAGGAGCAAGTATGAAAATAAAGTATAAAAAGAGAGCAGAGTATAAGAAAAAGAAGATAGTGTAATCAGAGAGGAAGGAGTAAGACGAGAGAGGAGGGAGTATGACAAGAGAGTGTAGGAAATATGCAAAAAGGTGCAAATATAATTCCTTAATGTACACACATACACAGTGTGATATTACCCCCAAAAATTATAAGACCATGCATAATACCAAAACACATTTATTACTGTAAAACATTTAAAAAGTAGTGAATATAGGGGCATATTATCAAGGCCTGGTTTTAAAATTATAGCTGTTTTATCGTCCGGAAACTGAAGATAAAACGGATGATAATGGGCTTGATAATATACCCTTGTTAATTCCCATAGAAACCATAGTTCTGGTGTTAACATGGGCTTCTATAGGAAATAACAAAGGCGTATTATCAAGCCCATTATTGTCGTTTTATCGGCAGTGTCTGGCAGATAAAACGGCGATAATTTAAACACCAGTCCTTGATAATATGCCCCATAATTCCTTAATATACATAGATGCACAGTGTGATATTAGACAAAAAAAATAAGAGACCATGCATTTTAACATTTACTACTGAAAAACTTTCAAGTGACTATACATATTCCATTTATATAATTACTACATTTCAGTGAACAACACTGACTCATTTTCCAAATACATATGCAATTTACTACATTATTTCTGCCACTATTACATCAAAAAAACTAACAGAATAAAACAACAAAGACGCACAAGGGGCTTGTAAATCGACCCAGACTATATACAGAGGGAAACAAACAAGAAAGAGGACAGAACAGGGAGTATCAAGAAAAAAATTAAATACGAAGAGAATAGGAAGAAAATGAGGAGACAGAAGGAATAAGGGAAGAAATAGAAAAATATAAAGAAAAGAACGGCAATATCACCACAGAGGACAATATAAGAAAAATACAGTAGTACCAAGAGAGAGAAAGGAGTAAGAGAAGACAGAGGGAAGTATAAAAATTATGGAAAAAGGGACAAATATAGGCCCATATTATGAAGAAAGAGCGACACATTATCGCCACTTTTATCATCAGGAAACTGCCGCTAAAGTGGCAATAATGGGCTTGATAAGATGGCCTTGTGAATTCCCATACAAGCCCAGGTTAACACCATAACCTGAGCTTCTATGGGAATTCACAAGGGCATATTATCAAGCCCATTATCGCCGCTTTTGCGGCAATTTCCTGCCGATTAAAACGGCGATAATGTATCGCCCTTTCTTGATATTATGGCCCATAATTCCTTAAAGTACAAAGACGCACAATCTGATATTAAGCAATAAAACATAACAGCATGCATTATACCAAAACACATTTACTACTATAAAACGTTTAACAAGGGATGAATATAGATGCATATTATCAAAACATGCGATAATAATATTGCCGCTTAATCAGCAGAAAACTGCCGATAAAGCAGTGATAATCGGCTTGATAATATGCTCTATGCAATTCCAATCGAAGCCCATGTTAGATGTCCTTCACATCTAACATGGACTAACAAGCCCCCACCCCAAATTTTTTATAGCCCCCCCACCCTCGATATTTTTGACTGTGGTTGCGCGTCTGGCTTTACGTACCCCTCCCCAGTCCTGTGTGTCTCTCCCACATGTTAATGTTCTTTTTTCCCTTTCTCTTTCTTACTCCCTCACATCGTTTCTCTGTCTTTTTTAAAGTTTTGGATGCTGCTATCTCCACACTGCTCTATAAAACCTTATCTGAATAGAAAAGATTAACTCTCTTCATTACATTGAATGCTTCTTCCACACGTAGAGCACCATCTTTCAATCACTGTGACATCATTTCTCTTTCTCTTTTAAACTTATAGAAAATGCTGTCTGCTTTGACGTGTAGAAGCAAAGGTGTCTTCAAGTTGTGAATTCCACTGGCCGCAGTGTTTGTCCGCAGTGTTTATACAACGATAAGCACAGAGGCCTAAATATACAATGCCTTCATTACAATGCATTAGAAATAAGTCAGCGTATTTACAATACCGTTGGGACAATTTTGTGTCAGTAACGCAGTACGCACTTCCATATAGACACCACTTGAACGCGGCACACGTAACATCGTAGTGTTACCTTGACTTGTAATGCTTCAGCTCATTTAGTCACATCTACATCATTCTAAACTCTAATTTTCTTTTTTGTTTTGCAGATTACCAATCGTGCGTCTTTCGGAGTCAACTTCACAATTTGTTTATACTATTGTTGTTTTAAAGTTATTTTTCTACTTGTTTATTATATAGTTATCATCAAGTTTCGATTACAGTTGTTCTTTTAATAAAAGTTAATAAAAAAAACGACATACTACTTTTTGTTTGGGGTGTGACGGTCCACAATAAAAATAATATTTATAATATTGAAGTACTATAGTAAGATGTTCGAGACTAGGATTGAAAAGTACTGAGTTATATTTTCTCTGGATACACTACAACATGGTAAAGAAATCAAACTAATACGAAACAACATTTACAACCCTCTTGCGACATTTTCCCATGCAACCCTACCCCCTACAAAATTAAGTGTGTGGGCCTCAATGACGCCCCTCAACCCACGGAAACAATAACCCCACAAAAACTTCTATATTGTATTAGAGGGGCTGCATGGCCCTCCGCCCGGTGCCCTGGAGTCCACCACGCCCAGACCCGGTTTCTGCAGTGTCCTGGGGGGAAACAGCCATTACAACGAGGTCATAAGCACGGGTGATCGTCACCACAAACCAATTAGCACGCATATGGCTTTACCACACATGCTTTTACAACTAGTATGCATTTACCACGCATGATAAACGCATAATCTTAATAATGTCTTTGTGTTGATGAACACGCTTTGTAATGGCTGAGGCTTATGTCCCTCAAATTAGTTTCTAGGTATACTTTATTGAAGTTTTGTATAGCGCTAGCTGGACCCGGGGGTATCAGAGCGCTTCACAGCAAATAGAGAAATGCAACCACGGCAATAAGCATAGAATACAAGAATCGGAAACGATAGGAGGGAACTATAGCCTGTACACCAGCAAAACAACAACAATAATAACGCAATAAGAGACGGAGTTCGGGGGCGAATCAGTTAGTTCTGAGTTCCGCAAAGGGTATACGTGTGACCAAGTCTGATAAGATCGGAGGCCAAGGACAAACACCGTGGTGTCCGTGCTAGGAAAATCATAGCGATCACAGAGAAAATAAGCGGAAGAAAAGGAAAAGGAAAGTAACAGGTATAATAAAAATAATGGAGGAAAACTACTAAAATGGCGGTGGACAGAGTATGTAATCAACGTTTTGCACCTCAGTAATACGTTTCAAATAAATATAGATAGAATATGTTTATTAATATATTACAAAAGTGTAGCAGCGGATGACACACACGACCCGGGAAAAGAAAGCGCCAAATGTAATATCTGAAATGAGGAGAGGTTTGCTTGGCGAACTTGAAGAAAAAGAAAATAAACGTGTGCTTGGAAACAAGGCTGCGCATGCGTAGAGAGTACAACTGGTGCAGAAAAAAAACTGGAAACTTTTACATACTATCATAGAAATATAGCTCTTTTTGGAACCAGTAAAGTAAGTTTTCTCGGCCCCCACTTGACGAATCACCCCCAAACATTATGGGAAGGAGCGGACCGGAGCAGGCCATTTTCTTGGAGATAATATATATATATTTATATATATTACCTACTGGCGGTCACCAGTAGGTAGCTATAGTTAGGACCTACTTTCCATAGGAAATCCACAACATTCTATTTTGAATACCTTTGGCGCCTGTAGACGAATATTTGTAAATATCTCCATTAAAATGGCCTGCTTGGTTCCGCTCCTTCCCTGAAAGTTTGGGGGTGATTCGTCAAGTGGGGGCTGAGAAAAAAAGGGGGTCCCAAAACGTGTTTTCCCCATGCAATTTTGCACAGGGTCCTTTAGCCAGTGCTACAGCCCAAACGGCAGAACGGAATGACACCAAATTTGGCAGAGAGGTAGAGTTCGGTTAATAGATTGTGCTTTTTGTTAAAAAGTGTTAATACATTCAGTAGTTTCTGAGAAAATTACAAGTAAAATCATAGAGCTATCTAGAGATGGAGTTCTACACTCGGACTGAGATGCGTTCAATTACGAGCGCGAGCTGCATGCTGATTGGCTGTGAACTGTCTTTCAACACTCGAAACCAGGAAGTTTTGGCAGCCATCTTGTTCGTCGCTAGAACCGAGTAACAAGAAAACAGTAAAACAAAGTTGAGAAATAAGGGAAGGGGGCAGGCTAGAAACATTCTGACCCTCTAGGTTTGCTCAGGGGGCCGTACATTGATGTTTAGGCTCTATTTTTTTTTTTAAAGAAAAATCACGCCGTACCCGTACAGAAATACGTACAATTAGGAGCAGGAGCTGCATGCTGATTGGCTGTCAATACTCCAAACCAGGAAGTGTTGGCAGCCATCTTGTTTGTCAGGAGAGCCGAGTCACAAGAAAACAGTAAAACAAAGTTGAGAAATAAGGAAAGGGGGCAGGGTAGAAACATTCTGACCCTATAGTCTTGGTCAGGGGGTGGTAGATGGATCTTTAGGCTCAATTTTTAGTTAAAAAAAATAAAAAATGGCGGGGTACTCGTGCAGTACTTGTACATGGTGGAAAAGGTAAAAACATATAGAAACCGTTTTATTCATTAGGTCCCGGGGGGGGCAAATTACAGGGGTAAATGTTTTGCATAATGGGGGCCTGTAAGGTGCCCCGAGCACTGGGGAACGGCACTCCTCTGGTTTTATTTTGAAGTATGCGGGGGGCTTACGGTCCTACTCCATGCGTCTCGGGGAGCGGCACCCCTCTGGTCTTTTTAAAAATATATATGTTTTGAGCTCTCCTTCTCTCTCTCCCCGTACACGTCGCAGGGAACGCCACCTTTCTGTGGTAGTGATATGTAAAATGACCTTCCAGCTCTGGGTACCTGCACTGTCTGGGTTTTTTTTTTTATGTTGGGAGGGTGGGCTTGATAATACGTCCTTGTTAATTTCCATAGAAGCCAATGTTTTGGTGTTAACACGGGCTTCTATGGGAAATAAAAAGGCCATATTATCAAGCTCATTATCACCGTTTTATCGGCAGTTTCCTGCCAATAAAACAAAGTTAATTTTAACACCGGTCCCTGATAATATGCACCTAGGTTTACTGGTCAAAAAAAGAGCAACGGGCCATATTATCAACAAAAGGCGATACACTATCGCCGCTTTTATGGGCAGGAAACTGCGATAAAGCGGCGATAATGGGCTTGATAATATGCCCTTGTGAATTCCCATAGCAGCCCAGGTTAACATCAGAACCTGGGCTGCTATGGGAATTTACAAGGGCCTATGGTTTTTGATTAATGTTGGGAGCGTAGGCTTGATAATACGTCCTTGTTAATTCCTAGGCCTATGTTCTAGTGTTAACATGGGCTTCTATGGGAAATAACAAGGCCGTATTATCAAGCTCATTATTGCCGTTTTATCGGTAGTTTCATGCCAATAAAATGGCGATAATTTTAACACCGGTCCTTGATAATATGCACTTAAGTTTACTGGTCAAAAAAAGAGCAATGGGCCATATTATCAACAAAAGGCGATATATTATCGCCGCTTTTAAAGCGGCGATAATGGGCTTGATAATATGCCCTTGTGAATAGCCCAGGTTATCAACAGAACCTGTGCTGCTATGGGAATTTACAAGGGCCTATGGTTCTTGATTAATGTTGGGAGGGTCGGCTTGATAATTTGTCCTTGTTAATTCCACATCTAACATGAGCTTCGAATGGAATTCCATAGAGCATATTATCAAGCCAATTATCGCCACTTTAGCGGCAGTTTCCTGCCGATAAAGTGGCGATAATTTTATCGTCCAGGCTTGATAATATGGCCCTCTCTGCTTTCACAAATAAAGGTAACACTACAATCTTACGAGTGCAATGTACCTGGTACATTTCACTTGTTATAGTGCCGCGTTCAAGTTGTGTCTATAGTGCCTACTGCGTTACTGACGCCCGTTATGCCGATCTATTTCTAATGCATTGATATGAAGGCTTCGTAGATCTAGGCCTCTGTGCTTACCGTTGTATAAACCTTGCGGCCTAACACTTCAGGCAGTTGAATTCACAACTTATTTTCAACAATTCTTCTACACGTCCAAGCAGACAGCAGTGTCTATAAGTTTAAGAGAGAAAGAGAAATGATGTCACAGAGCGTGAGAGAGAGAAAGAGAGAGAAACACCATTAAAACTGTCTCACATATTTGAGATTTTTTCTTAAAAAGTCAGACGTAGATTTACAAGCTCCTTGCGTCACTTTACCTGATAAAAGTGACTCAAAAGTGGCGTAATAAGGTTGTGGATCTGTTTGTCAGACTGTTGTAACCTACCTGTTGTCACTGCTCGGAGGTAATTATAGCTGCTGTACACTACGCACTCTGGGCCATATTATCAAGCCTGGGTGATAAAATTAGGCTGAATAAAGGGTCTGCATTTTGAATTTGAATTAATTTTAGAATAATTCATAACTCCAGCCAAGAAAGGCAGAAAGTGTGCAAATTTTCCACTGCCTTTGGACGGGGTAGTTTTTACAACAAACAAGTTTGATAAATGTCTAATAACTAATGTTAAGGACTGTGACGCTTCTGTTTGTTGTTTTTGATGAGGTTGGTAGACCGTTTCGTGTAACACAAAATGTATTCGCAATAAATGCATAGGAATTAAAAGTTTACCAAATTGAAGATCAATATGTGAGTATGGACTGATGCAGCAGCAAGTGGGTTGTTCTGCAATCTCTGTGTTGCAGTGAAGCAAAGTTGTTGGGGCGCAAGTTGTTTAAGTGTTGCACTATATTTGCTGTGCCAAAGGAGGATTTTTTGGATTGATCACATCTTGAAAGAGCTGTTTGGTAAATTTAACAGGTTACTAATGGTTGGTGTGTTTCAGTTAGTATGTGTCCGGACTTTGCTGGAATCTTTAAGGGACGCATAATACAGAAACACTTTGTACTAAGTGACGTCCAATTCTATTTTGTGAAGAATGGTTGAATTCTACATCCGCCTTTAGAACTAGTGGGAGGGTAGCTTTTTAAAGTGTTTGTCAGGTTACACTACATGTGTGCATGCAGCTAAAGAAAACTTACCATTGTTATGCATGGGCATCCTTTCACAGAAAACGTAGTATTCAGGATTGTAAAAGCTTGACATGGGAGTGACTGATGAGTTTATATATGTCAGTGACAAAAGAAAAACAAGTACGATTGTTTTACATTACAGATATACAGACCTGAAAGACTATGCATGTAAATCCATGAGATCGTTTTTTAAGGTATGGAGGAAAGCAGTGAAAGGGTGTTTAGAAGTAACACTGTCCAGCATAAAAAGTGCATAAGTATGTTTTTAAGTAACACATGATCATATGCAAGATATCTAATTATATTTGCAAACTCCTGCAGTCTAGTCTTGTGTCCAAATTATCTTAAAAAGTGATGTTGAGACACACTTTTTTTTCACCTATTACGATTTGCACAATCCTTTTAGAGTTGGACCAGAGTTCCTCTAACATTCCTACTTAATTTTCTTTTTGAAATTGAGCAATTATTTTGTTTACCTGTTGAAATATAGATTTAAGTCTTCCTCTTTGAAGGTCAAGAAGCAACACCGCTCCTCTACACAATATTGTTCAATGATAGTCTAAAAAGTAGTGGTAATTCCACTGCCACCAAGGTAGATATCTGACAATAGAATGAATGATATTTTTACACCAGTATTTCATAGTCCTAATAGCCGGTATCTCTACAGCGGGCTATAAGGCTATAAAAAAGAGATAAGGAACATTTTTTGTAGGGAAAAGTTATCTTCTATTTAATAAAACTCGTTTTAGGTCTGAATTGTGTTACTCCATGAATCATGACCGATTTTCTTTGTTAAAGGTTTGGAAGTGTATAGAAAATATTATAGAAATATGATTTTTAGTATGGAGAGTTTACATTTTACGGTACAGATGTCTACATTAGATACATTACAAACTTATTTAAAAAGATTACCCTTTAAATTATTTGATATAAACAATTAGATAGTTTAAACTATTACAACCCGTTATATTTCCCAAGAATAATTTTGAAAACAGACTTATAAATGTTGAAAAACTTGCACTTACCAGAAGTATCCAATGAGAGGCAGTATTTGTCGGACTAAGAAGAATGTCTATTTTCTCAAAAGGTACCCGTAGAGTTAAAATGCAATCATTAATAGCTTTACATTACACCCCAATTACATTCGTTTAGACTTACAAGTATTTGAAAAAGTGAATATTAATCAATATATTTTCAAAATAAACAATCTTCCCTTGAAATTTTTTTAAAAAACATATTACATTTGTCATAGTCTTCTAAACGTTACCAGATTCTACTCTTAAACATTAATTGAAATAGAGGTCTGAGAGGGCCATATGACGCAGCAATAACTATTACAACCATGTACGCATCATTTAAAAGAATACAGGCTTGGGAGTGTCACGTGACGCAGTAATAAATATTAAAACTAAAGGGAGAATTAGGAGGGGGCAAATACGATGAACTAGAAAGCATATATCCCTCAAAAATAAAGCAAAACATAGCTGGGAGGGCCACGTGACAGATTAAAAAAAAATAATACTATGAATATAGGCTTAAGCACGTGACAGTTCAAAAATACGAAAGCAAAATTTATGCATGGAGAATTTTTTTTAAATAGAGGTCTGGAGGACCTTGTTGTCCTAAATTGACAATGAATAGGTTAGCATTCGCTGAAGCTAATGCACCTTTCAATGTTATGTTGCCCGTTTTCAGAGGCCATTTTGTATTACTATCCACCATTTTGTATGCCTTCCATTGCCTCGTGCTCGCCATGTGCTTTGTCCTACTTCTCTGATTACTTGCTCACGTTTTCTGCTTAGCAACAAGTTTTTTATGCTTTCTATCAAATATGCGCATGCTCTATCGAGCCGCATATGTTTCTAATAAACCATTGTTGAGATGTGTTTACTCCAAACTGATTGAATCGTCAGCTCCTTCCACTTTTTGACTGTGCTTCGAAAATACCCTTATATGTACATCAATTTGTCTTCTGTTTGTGCCGCCTATTTTCCGAAACCCCGATGTGGGTATAAAAAGGACCATGTGCCTTCCTACCTGGGGGTGACTCTGGAGTTTAAACTCAGCTGGAGAAACCACATAGAGAAGACCTGCTAGAAAGCAGCCAAACTGGCTGCATTATACCCACTCCTGAAGACCAAGTCGATGCCCATGCAGAGCAAGGTGTGAGCAATCACCGCAATAATTCGATCAACAATGACATACGCTTCATCAGTTTGGAGTGGTGCCGCGCAAGCTTCGGAAAGACCTACAGAGACTACAGAGCAAGGCCCTACGGATTGCAGCAGGTGCTCCTATGATCACACGAACAGCAGACCTCCACAGAGACCTAGGCATTGAGATGTTGTACGACCATTTCCTCAGACTCAACAGGGCATTCTAATAAGGATTGGATCAAAAAGAAAACCCACTGATCTGGAAACTCGCAGACATCTCCACAAACCCATTTGACCGCTTCCCGTGGCCCATTGGAGCGCTAACCTTGTGAAACTGAAACAGCAACCTAGCATCCAAAAACTCATCAATGCCTGAAGGCAAATGCCCGGCAGGTACGTAAAACTCATCACTGCATGACGGCATAATCGCCTCGGCAGGCATGCAAAACTGAACACTATCAGAAGGTACTAGATAGACAAAGACGAGACTCTTTGAGGAAACATGCCGACAACTCTGCAAACTCAATTGACCGCTACCCGCGGCCTATCACTGAGCTGACCCTGTGATACAACATCAACTGTTACAAAGCGTCACCCATCAATATGACAGCCTAAACAGCGACTAAAACATTCAAAATTACAAAATGTGCAACGCGCATGTGCAAGTGTGAGTGTGTGCATGAACAATTAACAACAGAGATGGATGGGGGTGGTGTTATAATGTGCGCAGAGGCAGGCCCAGAATCGGATCTGCAATGAGTGACCACTTCTCCACATTCTCCTTAGCGCGCCATGAGCTCTGATTTGTCACTGAGAGGGTGATCGCACCACCGTACCCGCGCATACGCTACGAATATGCTTTGACATTACGCGTCGCATTAAAGCTTCTGTGTGACGTCATGTACGGCGTTCTGTACGCCAAAGACGGCAACGTTTCTACTTGGTTTAAAACATTTATTTATGTATTTAATGTAGATACTAAGGGCAGACATTTGGGATGACTTTGACTTTTTTTATACTTTTAACAAACATATATTACTTTTAAAAACAATAACACAAATCGCGGTAGAACATCATGCATACTCGTATCGAAAGAGCTAGACAAGCGCATCATAAGGGTACGCAAAGCCATGCTACTTTAAAAGTAAAGATTTGATTGGTTTGTAACTTTTACTATTGCGACTTTTGAAAGTTCCGTCCCATTATAATTATTCGACTTTGACTTTCTAAGAAGAAGTATTTCTTCTGAGAATCTTCTCAAATAGAAGGAAGATCACCATAATAAGAGCAATGGACTCATCCTCCAGCAGTTCTTCAGGGGGAGATTTCATTCCTGAAGAACCTCCAAAGAAGATGAAAGAAGCTCTAATTTGGAAGTTTTTAACTTTTCCAGAAGGGCAAAAAAAGGTTAATGCTCCAAAAGTAACCTCTCTCTGATAAGCGACTGGACCATTTAGACAACGGAACAATTGCTATCTAATTCCTTGTATGTAAGAACGAATAGTGTCCAGAGTAGGATCATGAACATGGCCATAATCAGTGTTTCCTCTTCCTTTGATCAGGAACTATTATTGAAAGGCACATTGTTCGGTTCCCTGGATTTTTATCTATTACCTACTTCCACTGGAGGGCACATTCAGGGATCTTTCAGGTATTTCATAAAGTACATTGTTAACCCGTTCAGCTACATAGGATCTTAGGACCTTAGACGGTCTTTTGACCGTAACTAAAAATGGAGCCAATATCCTAATATTGTGTCCTACGATAAATATGGAGGTGCAACCATAGCTTTGTGAATAATAAAAAGTTTCTCCGAAATAAAACAACTTCCTTATTGCACTAATATTTAAAAACAAAAAAATATTTTTTTTAAACAGTGTCCTAAATCTATACATAAAAACCACCGGGCTCTAACTGAATTGAACTTTATCTCAACCACAGGACTACAACGTCCAGTACCCAGTGTGAATTGAATTAGAGAGCATTACCCTTCTTGTTCGTAGGACCTCCAGCCACAAGTAACTGGGCCCTTATGATTGGAATTCCAATATAGGTAACATACTGTTTAACTCTTTTTTTGATGTCTAAACCAGGTTTATATATAATGTTTAGGATATATGACTAATATGTCATACTTTTAAAGTCTAAAAACCTCTACCACCCTAAAAGACTATGCCAATTACCCCCTTGCTTGGAAAATACTATGTAAATGATATACTTGACAATAACTGATACCTGTCAAATGGAGGTCGGGTGTTCTAAATCGGAACTCCCGATCCCTATTTTTGATCGTTATACTATCACTCGATGGGTCTTTGGTCCCTTTGCCAGAATTCCGTCAAATGTGCGCAAATAATGAATATGTGTATGTATGAAGAATATTTAAAAACATCTTGAGTATGAGAGGTGTTATGAAATGTATTTTTTGGTTCGCTTAGGTAGGTTATCATATTGCCTCTAGCAGATCTCACCTAACCGGGAGTCTGTTGTAGGGAGTGTCACTAAGTAGTCGGGCATTGCACAGCCTCAAGAAGTCAATCGTACAGTGATCATACTAATAACCAATACTGATGTATAATGTAAAATTTATTAAAAAATAGAAAATGTATGATGGAATAATCTAAAACTGTATTGTTTGCGTAGAACAAGAATCTAAGACACTTTTTTTATTTTCAGATTTTATACCTGTTTCCCTCCCAGTAAACATCTTCTAGCCCTGACGAAGGTGTGGCCCAATTGGCCTGTCACCGAAACGCGCGTCGGCTTGTGCTTCCAGGAATACGGCATACTGTCCTATATCCATCAGGACCGTGCATATGTTATCTGCCCCATGGAATAACATTCTGACTTATACAACAAATGTACCATCTATGTGTTGTATATACCAGGACTATATGAATGAAAGTTGAATGTAAGGTGAATGAAAGAATTTTAGGTTGAGTGAACTGAAATTAGTAAGTATGAGAGTATGAATGAAGTGTGAAAAATTACTGGGTAGGTCTCAATGTAGGATGAATTTTCCTTCTTTTTATCTTTTCCCTCACTAATGGATGTTCGTTGATGTTCTAAAATATATTATGTGGATTTAAAATGCAATAGATCTTTGTACCTTTTGTTATATCAATTTTATGAATACAAAAAAAATAAAAATATATATATATTCTAAAAAATCCTCTTTGAGTATACTTGGATTGATCTGATTCTTGTCATGTGCAATGCTGGCTCTTAGATAAATCACCCCGCATATACTGTTTGGATCCTATCTCTAGGACCTTTATATCACAAGGCAGGGTTGTTTCTCTTTTTCTATTTTCAGTGGTTTTTCCCCCCTATAGCCTGCCTTCATCCTTAAAACCCATTGGGGAACCCCCTTCTTTCACTTAATGCTCCAAAAGTAACCTGTAAAATTTGCCAAACAACTCTTTCAAGGAGAGATCCTTGTAAAAAATACTCCTTTGGCACAGCAAATATGGTGCGACACGTGAAGAACTTGTACCCCAACAACTTTGCTCGAGCTGCAAGGCGCAAGTTGGACGAGAATGCACCTGCTGCTACACCAAGCACATCAACTGCTGCAGCAGCATTTTCAGCAAGCAGTCCACTCCCACAAATTGATTCTGACCTTGCTGAAGTTAAAATTGTATGTATTTATTGCGATAAACTTTTGTGTTATGGGGAACAGCCTATGGACCTGATAAAACGCAGGATGCAGGATCATTGGTATCCTCGACATTAGTTTTTTTTTTCTTTCTTTTGTTCCGCTTGGAATTTGTTGAGAAAACACAAAAAAAATACAAAACTAAAAAAACAGAAAAAAACTGTTCTTTTTAGAACTACCTTCACTGGTCAAAGAAAGAACTATATTTCTATGTTAGTGTGTAAAAGTTTGTCAGAATGAATGTGTAGTTCATAAATGAATGCTACAGCATAAATCTATGAGGTGTTTACCTATAGTATACTGTAGTATGTCCGAAGCACTTAAATGTAACATATGTACATAAATATGTTACAAGTCTATGCTTCAATTTGCGCTGCTGGTGAAACTGCCTGGGCAAATTTGTATGTGTTAGGGGCGGATTTACAATCCCCTTGTGCCTCTTTTACATAGCTGTTGCGTCACTTTTGTGACACAGCGGTGGTGCAAAAGATGTGCCATGTTGTGTGCTATTAACAATATGACGCATCTGGAGGGTGCATTACATTGTAAAGCCTTGCGCCAGAAGAGGCTTTCCTGTGCAGAAGGCGGTGCATCAACGCCTCCTAAATGTGACTGAGTGAAATGTATTTCATTCAGTCACTTTTGAGCTTATGCTGCTTCAAAACCTTGCACATGCTTGAAGCAGGTGTAAGGATAGATACAGCATTGTGTGCATAGGGCCCCAAGAGCATTGCTGGAGCTGTGTTATACTTGCAACCGAAGTCAAGCAATGATTTATCCAAAAATTACTTTGCAATTTAGTTTTGTTATTATTTTATAATAAGAATATGAAATAGAATCTAAAAAATAAAATAAATATAAATGTTTATATTAAAAATATTAGAAATTAGTATAACATGAAAGACATAATAATGAATACATTTCTAAATTATCATTTACAAAACCTTTGAAAAACCATAGGTTTCACACACGTTATAGTTAGGAATTAGCATTTAAAAAACCATGCAAATTCATTGAAAAAACCATAGGTTTCACACATGTTAAAGTTAGCTGAACAGTTCTCTTATACAAAACCTTTGAAACTCCTCCGTTATAGTTAGCTCAACTGCACTGCTGATGACGTCACATATTACATGACTCACTACATGGTCAATGATATCACTCATGACATCACTGATGACATCTCAAATGACATCACTGATGACATCACTGATGACATCATCCTTGTGAAAGAGTGGCAGACCTCCTCTCAGCGTAATATAACCCTTGATAAACACATTCATAAATAGAAACAAAAAGTTTCAAAAAAATGGAGATACCAATACCAGTTAGAACAACCTATTCAGTAATTCAAAAATCTACATACACATCCAGTTCTATATAGGCACTCATACCTGTACTCACTCATCATATGTACTCATACACCTATAAATCTTATTACACACCAACACTCATTTATAGAGTTACTCACACACATACTCACACATGCAAATAAACTATCAAACATCCATTTACTTGCATATACAGCTATACACCCACCACTACACTTACTTCTACAGAATCGTACACATACTTACTCTCTTAAACAATCAATTATAGAAACACATACTTATTTATACAGGGACTCTTACAATCTCTTGCTCTCACATGTACTCACTTATATACATCAATACTCACATGTAGTAGTTTAAAACATATGTAGTTACTCATAAAGATACTATTGAGACAGTGATGAACTCACTAACACACCCATACACAAACTCATCCACCCATACAGTCTTGCACACATGCTGTCTTCAAAACACATACAGTGAGTCACCCATTCATGCATATATGCGGTAAGTAATACCCCCACCAAACCAAACAGACAATCATAATGATACTCTAAAAACCAACTAATAACCCATATCGACACTCATGTAGCTAGTCACCAACCCATGCAGCCACTTTTACCGATATTTACATATTTAAACATTACTCGCTAAGACATGTATTCATTAAGATACACTTAATAAGTCAGTTATATAATATTTTTTTTTAAAACCATCTATTTAGACACTAATTTACACATTTATTCTTCCATCGACCTTTATATATATACATATATAAAACATATTTATTTTTCAGAAAGACACACATTCACTGGATGATGTCATCAGTGATGTCATTTGAGATGTCATCAGTGTTGTCATGAGTGATGTCACTGACCATGTCTGGAGTGATGTAATATGTGACGTCATCAGCAGTGCATTGCGGGCGCGCAAGTTATAGTTAGCTGAGCTAACTATAACGGAGGAATTTCAAAGGTTTTGTATGAGAGAAATGTTCAACATGGTTTTTTAAATACTAATTCCTAACTATAACGTGTTTGAAACCTAGGGTTTTTTCAATAAATTTGCATGGTTTTTAAATGCTAATTCCTAACTATAACTTGTGTGAAACCTATGGTTTTTTCAGTGAATATATATATATATATATATGTATATATATATCCTTCCACCCTCTTTTCATAAAAGAAACGGAATCGCACACACGGGCACTTTCCAAGTGTTTTCTTTTTTAAATTTTCAAAGTAATCTCAGGTTATCGCTAACCAACGCGTTTCAGTGTACTCCAACACCTTGATCACAGTTAACTCTCTTACGTTACGTTTGTAACATATATACATTTTCAAACACATTTCACCTGACTTCCTGTTTCCTCTTAGAAGGAATTGTGGGACATATAGTTTTTCACATTAATTCATCATTTTTCTTTCTCCACCACCACAATTATCAGAGTAAATTGAATACATGAAATTGGGTTGTCAAAATGTTTGCAATTTCCATATTCTAATTCCAAGTAAACTTTGTTTCCTGCCCTCCAGTGGGCATAACACAATTCATATCACATCAATATATGGATTATGGTTCGCAACAAATATGTATCTAATTTGTACCACAGTTGTGTATCAAATCAAACCTTTTTCATGGGATTTCAACACACACTCAATGTTATTATTTTTCAAAAAATATAAATGTTTTTCTACACAAACCAACTTTTTCATTAAAATCCTGAAAACCGTGGGGAAAAAAAAAGGGGGGAAATAAAAATTAGTTCCTAAAAACAAAAATACTAAAGGAATGGGAAAATTACATTTTAAACATGAAATAATAAATAATACATAGTGAACCCCTATCGCCTATGGCTTTATATTTTTGTATCATGCTATGCTATAGCTTTTATGTATTGATTCATCGCTTTTTGGGGGGAAATCACTTATATTATAAAAATCCCAATTATAAAAAGAAGAAATGTATACAAATGTCATGGAGGCTAATTTCATGAGTTCAGATTAGTCCAGATGTACATACATCTCCTCGTCCTGATTCAGACCATGGGGGGATAGTTCTTAGAGACAAAATCAAATGTGACTCTCACTATTGTAATCTTTTTTCTCGATTGCCTCCTTGATTAACTAGGAAAGTGAAAGAAGAACCAAAACATTGTACTCTAATAGTTCCCAGGAGATAGAAACCTGTAAGGGAGATAAAAACTCATAGTGGTCGACCTGCAAGATATATGCAACCACCTCTAAAGTCTGCAACTCTACTTTTAAAAGGCCTCTTTGAATCCACACCTATTATTCTGACTATACTGCGATACTGAGCATTGCTTACTCCATGCATACTGTCCTTTAGCATTGAGATCTACCTTATATTGGCACATAATATTTATTCTTTTGTATTTTCCTAGCACTGGGGCATGTCTGAAGGGAAATTGGTGTGTTGGCTACCTGTGGTAATCTATTCCTATGAATCTCTCGTTGTCTCATATTTTGAAGGCTGCACACAGCTGTGCATTTCCGAAAATGTACTCCTTACCTCCTCTCACCCATCTGCACATGACCACATACGTATTCCTTCACTAAACTGCACAACGTGAAACCTGAAATGCTGTATTCAATCTTGGTTTCCCCTGTTACCAAATTGTGTGATTCTAGGCAACTTATTTCTCTTGTTCACTTTCACTGCCCAACATATTCTTACACATACATATTCTTTCTTCTGAATCTCATGTTCGTTGCCAACCACAGGAAGTCTCTTTCGTGTCTGGCTCTACGCCCAGAATCTGTGGTCGGCCAGGAATGCTACTTCTGAAGGCAGCCCAAGAAAGAATCTATTAACCCTTCAACACCATGTAATATTAAGACACATGGGTTGTCCTATTTGAAAATAATATAAGTCTAGTGTCAATAACTTTCTTGGCCACAAGACACAATTTCATAATCTTTCCTATTAACTAACCCCAACTGGGTGCACTCTGTGGCAGTACTTCCTGGATATGCCCTAGCATTCGGGCTATCGCTTGTGCCTGCCTCGGCTGCTGAATGTGGACAGAGGTAGGAGTAAATTATTCTATACTTAGTTGCTCAGTACTGCAATAGTTGCTGTAATCTTTAGTGTGAATTATGATTGGCCATCCAAATTTAGAGATATTCATATGCATTTGAAACAGAAAGTATCTTCTTTTCTGCCAGGAAAATATATATAACTTATATTGATGGTATTGTTAGTCTTTTAACATAGTGGGCCACCGAAAATGGTATGTACTATGTTAAGCCTATGATCCAAAAATATCAAAGGGATCAGCTCCATTTTACCTGGTATCAAATAATCTATCATTGTTCTCTGGGCGGTAAGGGATGGCAGTCCTTGACCTCACATTATTATGTCACTTTTTCTTTTGTGTGGCTTGTATATAATTTAATTAGTCTAGGGCATAATAGCAACCAGAAAACGTAAAAAGGTGGCTGTGTGTTGTGGCAAGAAATGCATGCGAAAGCCTTCCACCCCATCTTAATAACACTTTACTGGATATTCAAGTGGGAGGATTCGAGGAAATGCGCTAAGTCTACTCTTTTTTCTTTCTTTTTTCCCTCTAATACTACCTTCTCTTGGGCGGTTTTTACTTTTTTAAGCTCCGCGTCCAGTGCTACAAGATCTTTTTCAATGTGTTTAATGTAAGTCTTTTTCTACTTGTTTTTATGCCCTGTGATGTTAATAAGTCTCCCCTTGATGAAAGGCCTTATATGCATCCCAGGCTATTTGTTTTGTTTTGCCTTCCTTGTTCAGCTGAAAGTACAGTCCTGTATCTTCCTCTAGCTTGTCAGTACAGGATGTATCTGCGAAGATAACTCTGTCCACTGACACCCCTGATTGCAGTGGTAGGTTTTTAGATTAAGACTAAGTTGCACTGCTGAATGATCCGAGATGTGTTCTGGTATATGCTCAACCTTCACTGTGCAATCAACCAGGCTTCTGTCAATCAGATAAAAATCAATTCTAGAAGCATGACCTAGCCATTTGTTTTGAAGAGTAAATCTGCAATTTGTAGTTCATTTTTCTTTCCATACATCCACAATCCCCAAGTCCTTGATGCACTTACCGACCCATTCTCTCATTTTTGGAACAACACAATAGTGAGTATCCTACTAAAACCAGGGAAGAAGCCAGCCAAATATAAGTCATATAGATTAAATTCAGACTACAAGATCTACACACAAATACTGGCCAAAAGACATGGGGAAGTGGTGGGGTCATTCATCCAAATCCAAAAGGGTTCATTAAAGGCAGACAAATCTATGAATCATCACACAAACTCATCAGTGCTATAGACGTTGCCATTCATAAATCCACACCATTGGCAATTATCAGTTTGGGGAAGTCTCAGGATATTTTGTGAACCAATCTAAAAAGGGTGCGCAAGTTAAAAATAGAAAGAGACCAACTGTGTCTGCGCAACATGTTTGATTTTATGCATGGGGACTAGAACGAGACCCCCAGTTTTTGTGCAGATGAAGACATTTAGAAAAGGGCTAGAAGCCCTGCACTTCATTTCCATTGGCTGGTGTCACCATTCATGCTAAACGGTGGCCAGCCTTTGGAAATGAGCCATCTATGTTGCCTCCCTTTGGCTTTTTGTGCTGGTCCACTTGGACTGGCTTGCCTGCTTTCCTTCGGTTGTATGCGATTTGTTATGTTTATGGGGCCATGTGTTTAAACACAAGATATCCACTTTCACTTTTAGGACAGCGCCGCACTAGTTGCTAAGGCAGAAAACCTGCGCACTACTGTGGGGCGGGAGCATATGCTGCACTGTGGTGTTTGATGGGAGCTCAAGCAGTCGCTCCCGTGAAGATCACTGTGCTGCAACGTGCATCGCCCCTTCCTGCCTTTTTTCCAATGACCACCTCCCTGCCGTCTTTATCAATATCTTCTATTTATCTCCCCCCCCACCTGTTTCTCCATCTCTCCTCCTTGACACAGTCTCCCTCATTCTGCCTCCCCACCACCTCTCCTGTCTCTGCCTCCCTCGCCCAGTCACCACAAATCTCTCCTTCTGTCTCACCCCCCTGCCTGGCCCAATCCTCACCCCTCTCCCCCCCATTTTCCCATCTCCTCTCCTGCCCACTTCCACCCGCCTCCCTGAGTCTACGGCATGCCCTCCACATCGCTAGCTCCTCCTCGCTCCTTTTCCTCACTTGTTCTCTCCCAACCTCTTATCTGTCTTCTGGAGCTTTGATCCCGCAGGTCTAGGCTTTGTTACAGTTCCCCTGACTACAAACACAGGCGCCAGCACCTTACCTGGCTGAACAGGTGACTGGTAGAGATAGTGTGAGCTCCGAGAACAGGCAATTCTTGTTTGTGCAAAACTTTATCTGCCTGGCCTTGCCCAGCCGGTGACATCCCCCAGGAGACGCCGTTTTTTTCTCCCCAAAGGAATTCAACAAGGAAGCAGGGTGGTTTGGGGCAGGCTGCATGCAATGCTAGGGAGCGGACATTATTACCTACTGAACATGCTCCTACCTTCCCTCCCACGGATCCTGGACGACAGCCCAGCACCTCAAGTAACCCTCCGCAGCATGTGGGGGCGCCGCGAGGGACAGCTCAGGCCTAGCACCAAGAGGTCTAAAGTTGAACTTCAGGGGGATGGTTGTTAATTTTTAGGTGCAAAAGGATATTGCCTTTGTGCCTAAATGGCCACATGCCAACGACCCTTTACTATCTGCGCATGGCGTAATTATGATTGCTGCTTAATGCGCGTAGAAGCATTGGCTGCACCACAGGACTGTGCACAGGCATTTTGGTCACAGGTCTCACATATTGAATCTGCTAATGGACCAGTATTCTTTGAAAAAATGATTCATCCCTGCACAGCCATCATCTTTTCATGTAGCCCATTGGCCCGTCAATGCTACCCTCGCCACACCGATTAGAAGAGGTTGCAAAAGCGCACGAGAAACGCATTGCAACAATGCAGTGACCAGGTTTTTTTTTTTTCTTGTTAATTTTTTCATTGAAGCCCAAAAATAAGAAAGCATTAAATCCATTACAGCCAATACATCCATCTGAGAGAGAAAATTACCTTTTGGCACATTTTTACAATCAGCTACATAAAACACACAGCATTATGAAGTCAGGGACCAATGCACAAAGACACAAAAATGTTTTTTTGACCACATAAATAAAATAATCCTCCCACTCAATCTCAGTCAATATACGTAGCCCATTTTTTCCCAAATTTCCTAAGGCCCCCCACTTGTAGTGCATAAGTAGATTCACTTTTTCTAACTGATTTCATTTTATGGGCCAATTCCAGGACAGAAGGGATCACAGTGGTGCGCCACCTTTACTGATTAAGTGATCTGGCTACTGCCATTGCAACATATTACAATTTAACCGGATGGTGAGAAAGAAGAATCATAGCAAAAACTATTAATAAATCACTCGCTGCAAATTGAGTGCCACATTTGATTTCCAAATAACAAAAGATATCCTTCCCAAATTTCTGCATCATAGGTCATTGCAACATTATATGTGACCAATTTGCTAATGGAAAATTGACACAACGAAAGCAGTGTGGTGAATGACTAGCATACATGTTCGACAAAGATAGAGGGTTTCGATAAAGTTATTAATGGATGACCACTGATTAGCTGAGCTTTCTAGATCTTCAGAATCTTTCCATTTTTTAAAAGCCTTCTGCCCAAGATATATGGCCCTGATTGAGGCTAAGCGCTTTTTCCATGCCCCTGGTTTCCTCACAGATGGATCTTCTAAAAGTTCATAAGTTAGCTGATGTTGTTCGCTAAGTTGAGAGGCATCTAGCTCAGCAAGGAATTTAAGAAATACATTATATGACCCTAAAAGAATAAAGTCATTGACTATTAGATGTGCCATTTCAATCATGGTCAACCATTTTCCATTCCTCAGAAAGTCTACAAACTTACAAAATCCCGCAGACGCCCATTTTAGGGTAAGTTCTGAGGATTGTGTGATCCCTGCTAGTGGTAAAATATCAGCTAGTAAAGTGGTTGAATTAATAACCGGAATAGAATATCTTTTATAAAGTGCCTGTCCTTTTTTTTTAAAAAACAGTGAAGACACTTATAACGAACCCGCTTAGGGGATCGAAAGATAAACAATGGAGAATGGATTTGACTTTCCTTATACATCAATTCAATAAAACAATTAATAAAAAGACTTGACTGAGGTTGAGATTTAAATCTAGACAAATACTGAGCAAACTAAGCATAGTAAAAATCCCTGAGGTTTGGGGGGTGTCCTCAGGACACCCACATGCGGCACGGCCCTCCAGCAGTAGGCGAGTCTGTGCCCAGCACCTCCGGTCTGCCCTTGACCCAGTGCCCCCTCGCTGCTGCTCGTCCCTCCTCCGTTTTGCCCTCCTGTGCCTCTGTTTTGGTTTGTTTTTGTATTGCACTGTAACTCTGTTTTTTACTTTCTGTAGGTTAGCGTTTTGCCACCTGTGCCCCTGGTGTTACCCCCCTCCGCTCCCCGCTTCCCGCCGCAGTTACATCGCAGCCCCGCCCCCTTTTCTTTCAGTGTCCTCCCCGCTCCCGCCTCCCAGCTGCTCCTCCCTCCCACTTGGCCTTAATGGAGACCGCGCAGGTGAGTGTGTCCTGTCCTCAGGACACCCCCACGCCGCACGGTCCTCCAGCTGTAGGCAAGTCTGTGCCCAGCACCTCAGGTCCGCCCTTGACCCGGTGCCCCTTCGCTGCTGCTCGTTCCTCCTCCGTTTTGCCCTCCTGTGCCTCTCTTTTGGTTCGTTTTTATATTGCACTGTAACTCTGTTTTTTACTTTCTGTAGGTTAGCGTTTTGCCACTCGTGCCCCTGGTGTGACCCCCCTCCACTCCCCGCTTCCCGCCGCAGTTACATTACATCACGGCCCGCCCCCTTTTCTTTCTGTGTCCTCCCTGCTCCCGCCTCCCAGCTGCCCCTCCATCCCACTTGGCCTTAAATGCAGACCGCGCGTACGGGCAGCGGTCACACTCAGCGGAATCACCTGGACTGTGCCTGGACCGTGCCCAGTGCCAGGACCCCTGGCCCCTGAAGATGTCAGACCTCACGACGGACCTACGACACCGCCACCCTCAACGCACTCAACACCGGCCGACCCCCCCACCTGCTACCGAGCCACCCCGAAACGCACCCACCAACCCTTCAGCTGCCAAGCCTGCAAGTTCACCTGCATCCGGACCTGCACCGCACCCGCCAAGCCGAGCACCAGCAGCAACCACCTCAAGTGCATCCTGCTCAACACCCGCTCCGTCCACAGACACGCCGTCGAACTCTGGAACCTGCTCGACACAACATCACCAGACGTCGCCTTCCTCACGGAAACCTGGATGAACGCCTCCTCAGCGCCCGACATCGCCATCGCCATCCCGGACGGATACAAAATCACCCGGAGGGACCGCGTCAACCAGACTGGAGGAGGCATCGCCATCGTCCACAGGAACACCATCCGCATCACGACCAGCTCCGACGACACCTTCACCGCCGCCGAACACCTCCACTTCCAGATACACACCGACCCCAAGACCACACTCAGAGGCACTCTCATCTACAGACCCCCGGGACCACGAACACAATTCATGGAGGACATCGCCGACTTCATCAGTCCGCACGCCCTCCCCTTCACTGACTTCATCCTCCTAGGGGACCTCAACTTCCACCTGGAGAAAAACAACGACACCAACACCACCACCCTACTGGACAACCTCGCCTATCTCGGGCTCAAGCAACTGGTGAACACTCCCACCCACTACGCCGGCCTCACGCTTGAGCCAGTCTTCTCCTCCAGCAAGTACATCTCCTTCAGCCACTCCACTGGACTTCATTGGACCGACCACAGCTGCGTCCACTTCAGCTTCAGAAAAACCATGACCCACCACCACCCGCAACAGGCTCCTCGCAGGAACTGGAACAAGATCACCGCCGACCAGCTCACCACCTTCCTCAGCCAGAACCCTCCCGTCAGCACAACGGACCCCAACAAAGCTGCCAGCAACCTCACACAGTGGATCACCAACTGCGCAGACAACCTCGCACCACTGAAGCCCCCCCCAGCAGATACAGGAGCAAGAAATCCTCTTGGTTCACCGACAAACTTAAGAACTCCAAGAAGAACTGCCGCACCCTCGAGAAAGCCTGGCGCATCGACCAGACCACAGACAACATGACTGCCCTCAAGCACGCCACCCGCAATCACCACCAGCTGATCCGCACCACCAAGAAGACAGCATTCAAAGAACGACTGGACAACAACGCCCACAACAGCAAGGAACTCTTCAGCATCGTCAAAGAGCTCTCCAACCCCAGCGCCGGGAACAACAACATCACTCCCTCGCAAGACCTCTGCGACTCACTCGCCTCGTTCTTCCATCGCAAGATCGCCGAAATACACAACATCTTCGGCACACCAACCATGCACCCAACCACCGAACCAACGCCCCCCACCACCACCCTCTGCGCCTGGACCCTGGTCAGCACTGAAGACACCACCCGCATGATGAACTCCATCCACTCCAGATCCCCAACCGACCCCTGCCCCCACCACGTCTTCAACAAGGCCGACTCCATCATCGCACCCCAACTCCGGGACATCATCAACGCCTCCTTCAACACCGCCACCTTCCCGGATAGCTGGAAGGATGCCGAGTTCAGCGCCCTCCTAAAGAAACCAACTGCGGACCCCACCGACCTCAAGAACTTCCGCCCCATCTCGCTCCTCCCTTTTCCTGTCAAAGTCATCGAGAAGACTGTCAACAGACAGCTTGCCGCCTTCCTCGAGACGAACAGATCCCTCGACCACTCGCAGTCCGGCTTTCGAGCCAACCACAGCACCGAGACCGCCCTCATCGCAGCCACCGACGACATCAGATCCCTGCTCGACAACAGGGAAACAGCGGCCCTCATCCTCCTGGACCTCTCCGCAGCGTTCAACACTGTCTGCCACCGCACCCTAGTGCAGCGCCTCAGCAACATCGGAATCAGAGAGAAGGCACTGGAGTGGATCATCTCGTTCCTTGCCGGAAGAACCCAGAGAGTCCGCCTCCCCCCGTTCAGGTCCGAGGCCACCGAAGTCATCTGCGGCGTACCACAGGGATCATCGCTCAGCCCTATTCTCTTCAACGTCTACATGAGCCCCCTCGCAGCCATCGCACGCCAACACAACCTCAACATCATCTCCTACGCCGACGACACCCAGCTGATCCTCTCCCTCACCAACGAATCAGCCACCGCCAGAACCAGCCTACACAAAGGGAAGAAAGATGTCGCCGAGTGGCTGAAGAACAGCCGTCTGAAACTGAACTCAGACAAGACGGAAGTCCTCATCCTGGGATCAACTGCCTCCGCCTGGGACGACTCCTGGTGGCCATCTGCCCTGGGCACCACTCCCAAACCAACAGACCACGCATGCAACCTGGGCTTCGTCCTGGACTCCTCCCTCTCGATGACCAGACAAGTCAACGCCGTCTCATCATCGTGCTTCAACACCCTGCGCATGCTCCGAAAGATCTTCCGATGGATCCCTACGGAAACCAGGAAGACTGTCACCCAGGCACTTGTCACCAGCCGACTGGACTACAGAAACACCCTCCACGCCGGAACCACAGCCAAACTACAGAAAAGACTCCAGCGCATCCAGAACGCCTCCGCACGACTCATCCTGGACATCCCCCGACACAGCCACATCTCCGGCCACCTGAGAGACCTGCACTTGCTCCCTGTCAGCAAGAGGATCACATTCAGACACCTCACCCATGCACACAAGGCTCTCCACGACCTGGGCCCCAAGTACCTCAACAACCGTCTGACCTTCTACACGCCCACCCGCCAGCTACGGTCGACAAGCCTCGCCCTTGCCTCCATCCCACGCATCCGCACAGCCACCGCTGGTGGAAGATCCTTCTCCTACTTGGCAGCCAAGACATGGAACTCCCTCCCCATCCACCTCCGGCTAACCCAGGACCATCTCTCCTTTAGGAAGCAGCTTTTCGAACAGTAACGGACCCCTCTCTTCCAGCGCCTTGAGACCCTTCCGGGTGAGTAGCGCGCTATACAAATGTCATGATTGATTGATTGATTGAGGTTGAGGAGGGCTAAGCCGCCTTGCTCCTGTTCTTCATATAAAGTGCTAAGTGCTAAGTGCAATACGTGATGATTTTTTTGCCCAAAGAAAAGATGTAAACATAGACTCTAATTGGGAGAAAAAGGCGCTTGACAAACAACAAGGGATGGTTGAGAACAAAAAATTAAACAGAGGAAGAAAAGACATTTTAATCAAGGCCACCCAGCCCAAAGTAGATAACGGCAAAGAGTTCCAACTTGAAAACAAGGCCTGGATTTTCTGCAAAAGCGGAAGAAAATTTAGATGATACAAATCGGAGACTCTGTCAGAGAAATTTACTCCAAGATCTCTTTTAGGGTGGGAGTTGGTGCAAGCAAGGATATCGGGGTGCAGATCCAACCCTGCAACACCGCATTGTAAAATTTCGGTCTTACTTTTATTATTGCGATATCCCCCAAGCGCCTCAAAGTCTTCTAAAACCTGAAAGACTTTAGCCTGAACCTCAATTTCTGGTTTGATGAAAAGCATGATATCCTCGGCGTATAATTTCAATGTTGCCATAGATAGAATAGGGGGACGAATATCAGAGCAGTTTCTGAAAGCTATCGCCAAGGGTTCGATAAAAAAGGCAAACAAAACCAGTGACAGAGTGTACCCTTGCCTTGTGCCCCATTTTACTTTGACGCGTCTGACCACCGAGTTGTTAATAATTGCATTAGCTTCTGCATTATTGTACAAATTATGGAGCAAGGCCGTGATCTTTAAAGGGATACCAAATTGATCTAAAATTTTAACAAAGTTTCCAAAAAAAAAGGTCAAAAGCCTTCTCGGCGTCTAGCAGAAGGACTAATGTGAGTATCCCTTGAGTCTCTAAATAATCTAGCGCCTCCAATAGATAATGTGTATTAGATGCTAATTGCTTCTCAGCAATAAAAGAATACTGGTGCAAATGAATCAATTGTGCCCCATGATGGTTGAACCGGAGTGACAACAATTTAGTAATGATTTTATGGTCAGAGTTTAGCAACGTTATCGGGCGATAGTAATTTGGATCCTCGCTATCATTGCCTTTTTTGGAAAGATGACTATATTTCTTTGCCAAACGAAGAAAAATATCCGCCATTGAGCTGAAGAAGACTTTAAAAAATTCAGGCGGAAACCCATCCAGGCCACAAGCCTTCCCATTTGGTAAATATTTAATAACACCATCCAGCTCTTCCATAGTGCAGGGGCTTACCTTAGAAAGTTTCTCAGAATCCATAAGTGTTGGGGGGCTGTTGTTCTGTTAAAACGTG
This sequence comes from Lissotriton helveticus, assembly GCF_964261635.1. NCBI lineage: Eukaryota > Metazoa > Chordata > Amphibia > Caudata > Salamandridae > Lissotriton > Lissotriton helveticus. The sequence continues at coordinate 19,693,287 of NC_136063.1, forward strand.
TTTAACAAATTCGTATCCACGGTCTGGTGTTGACCATAGATGAACTCGTAATGTCGAAGCATTATTTCCCCTATTTTGACTGGGTCGTCTATGCATGAGGCAGTTGAGGGGCATTTCCGTGACTTGATCTGATTCGAGGCAGCTTATTCCCTCGTTTGCCAAGCTAAGAACCTGCCCGTAAAATTGCTTTCCTCATCAGATTTTTGGTGATGTTGTTGAAAGGAAACATCGCTCTGAGCATAATATTTGGCACTAAGAGCATGCTTAGCCTGTTCCAACTGAAGCTGATTAGAGATGGAGGGGTTACTTAAAAAAGCCAAGTTGGACACTTGGATCTTCTGCTCCAAGATTCTCTTAACTTCCTTAACTTTTTTAACAGTTTCCGCATCTTTGCCAACAATTAACCCCGAATGAAGGCATAAAGTGTGTCCCATACCACACTCAGAGGTGCAGACTCGATATTTCGTGACAGAAACTCCTTAATCTCTATCCCCATAAACATCACCCAGTCATCTTCATTCAAATATAGTCTTTCCAACAACCACAGTTTAGGGGACCTAGTGCAGTTTCCTAAAAATAACTCAAGAACCAGCAAAGCATGATCAAAGAATCCATTATATAAAAATCTTTGCTGACTAAAACTTAACTTACGTGAAAACAAGAAAAAATCAATGCGTGATGAAGAGTGAAATCTGCCTGACCTACAGGTATACGCTATTTCATTTGGAAAAGCCAAACACCAGGGATCCTGAATATAAAAGTTGCTTCATAATGTTGCAGGGTTCTCAGAGATTTAGGTTTAACTGCTTTTTACCCCTCAATGACAAATCTATTGTGGGGTTCATTAGAATATTAAAATCGCCCCCTACCACCAACTCCCCAGGAACCTGAATTAGGGAGTGAAAAAGATCCTCATAAGGCTTATGATTATCCTCAACCGGGGCATTAATACTAACAAACTTTAAAGGTCTCTGACTTTGTCTAAGAGAGCAGGTAAGACAACACAAACGCCCGTACGGATCTTTATCAAAATTAGCAAATTCTGCTTGAAGTTTTTTGCTTAATAGTATTGCTGTCCTTCTATAGGAGGCTGAGGACGAGGAAAATCCCCTATAGGCAGCACAGGATCTGAACATCGAGAAATCGGGCAACTTGACAGCTGGTATATGAGTCTCTATTAACAAAATCACTGCTGGGTTTTCTGTTTTAATCCACGTTTCGATTGTCCGCATTTTCTTTTTGTTATTAAGACCGTTAACATTAAAAGATATCATCTTCTGCAGTTCTTTACTAGCCGTGATCGAAACCTAAACCCGTCTTAAGCCAACTGAACATCCTACCAAGTGTCAAGCTAACAAAACAGGAGTGTAGGACCTGAATGGAATCAGCAAACAAAAAAAGGACTTCATTTTTTAGCTCCTTATGTTCACGACCCACCCCTTGTAACCCACCCCCCTTAAAAGTGGGACCCCCCCTCTAACCACACCAACCACATTTCTCCCCCCTAACCTCGGTGTCATGTAATTATACCCGATGATCTAGCCCCTGCCCCCCCCACAAAAGTGTAAAGGAGAGGGAAAAAAAGGAAATTCAGCCAATTGAATATACAGACAAGCAGGCATGTACAATAAGAATTCAGCATCAACTATAATCTAATAGTAGCTAAACAACCAAATGGCCTTAGCTGGGCCTACCAGTAAGAGAAACAATGGGTAGGCACTGCTCAACCTACCTAGACCCCTGAGCCCCTGCCCCCTAAGCCCCAGAGCCCAGCGAGATCTCCTTTAATAACTCTTGGGCTTCATCCAAATCGGAAAACATGAAAAATTTGCGCTTCACTACTCACTATTAAACACTTAAATTGCTTAAGAATTACAACAGGCTGTCTTGCAGTACATATTGGGGGTGATGGTGGACCATCACCACGCGGTTGCCCGTCGCCAGTGTTGTAAAAGTAGAGACGCACACTGTAGTTATAGAAGTCTTCTTTATTGCGTCTAATCACCATCACAGGTTCCAGTCACCTGCAGTCAGCTGTGGTATCTTCATGCATGCCAGGCTGGCATGTACCAAAGCGATGGGGGATGGGCCGTACCAAGTCAGGATTTCAACAAATATATAGCATTTCTTTATCGTGTGATGTACGTCTGTTTGGCAGAGGTGTATTTATTGTGCGAGCAGGTCAAATTGCTGAAAAATATTTGTATTTTGTGTTTGTAACACCTCTCCCTGAGATTTCCTCATTTGTTGGCGTTAACTCCTTCACCACATAACAGATCTCTGATTTACATGGGAAGAACCACTGTTTGAGAATAATGGATGCCCTCCGATATGTATATGACAAAATGTATATGCTATGACACAATGATACCAATAAAAAGCATTAAAAAAGCAATAGGTTTCACCTTTGATTAAGTTAAAGCGATTCGCTTTGCTATACAATACCGTTAGCAAAGCAAATGGTGTTAACTTAATCAATAGCGAGACCTATTGCATTTTCAATGCTTGTTACCTCTTGCATTTAAGACTGAAAACAACAATAACTAGGCTTGTTTATGTGTTTTCCGGTAATCTTGATCTGCAGCCTGAGGGAGAGAGTAGGAACAGAGCGAGAGGCCAGGCACACAGCGCAGTCTTCACAGCTCAATTTGCCATGTAGAGCAACTGCCCAGTGTGGTAGTGTGCAGCTGCCTCGACAACCAGTGTGATTCTGGCTGTAGGTGGGGGACCTTGTGAGGTGCGCTCCTCCCCCTTACTGACACACACCACCAGCGGGCTCAGAATCTGATAACAGACAGCACTTGAGACTGAAGAGGGCCACAAGTGCCCTGCACGTTCACGGGCAGCGTCCTTGCCTGTGCCTACCTCCTTTCTACTGTGGTACAGTTTGGGGGCATTCTTTTCTGGGATGCCTGCATTGTTGGAGAAGGGGGTAGTGATCAGCAGGGACTGCAGGCCACAGAAACGCCCATGGATTCCACTGCATTCATCAAAGCCGATGTCTGAAGGTGCCTACATCAGCTGCTTTGGGCTCCTGCTGCATGGCCAAGAAGGGACCCATCTGCACCAATCAGTGCCAAGAGGAGGCGGGGCGGGACGCCCTCTTTGGTTTGAGCCTTGGTGAGTAGAGTAAAGGATATTTGCTACCTGTAAATAAGGATTAAGGGAGTCTACCACCTAGAACAGGGCCAAGGAATGAGGTATTGTGTCCTTTGGATTTGACAATTAGTAATCTGTCTGTTAGCCCAGTTGGCCTCTCTTTTGAACCCCCAGCTTGGAATCGTTTTGTTGCCATCCAGTCCTACAGGGGCTAAATGGTATTAACAGCTACCTCAAATATGGGTAAAAAGAAAGGTCCCCCTTTGAAATTGACGCCTCACGCTGCTGCTATCCGAGTATCATCTATAGAAGGCGTTCTCCGTTGGGCTGTGGTGGCTGTAGCGAAGGCAATTGAACTTGTAGAAAGTAGGCTTTCACTGGACAGAGACATTTCCCTCCCTCGTGGGTCTCTCTCTGACACAAATGGGAAGGGGCTCACCAGCAATAGGAGACCATTGGGGTATTCTGAGGATTCTTGGAGGGACAACCCCGAGAGTGGACCCATGTGTAACTCTCACTACCCCAGTTGCCAACCTAAGGCATAAGCAGATAATGAAGTCTTGCATATTGACCTTGCCCCCCACAGAGGGTTTTCCAGGGGTCCAACCTCCTTCAATGTCAGGATTACTTTGATGAGGGATTTGGAAACATTATTAAACAGCAAGTTGGACCCAATCCTGTTTAGAATTCCCCGCATTGAGGATAGGGTTTCATGTGTACTTTCTCTTGTGACCAAGGAGAGGGTGGGGTGCAAGGGTGGTCGGGAGCAGGGTTTATTAGCAGAGCTGCAAGGTCCAGTTTATTGAAAGGGCTCGAGGATGGGTTTTGCATCAACCCATGACCCCAGGAGCGCAGGCCCTCTCCATGCTGTATTAAAACAAGGGCTTTCGGGGGGTTACTCGTGTTTATGTTGACGTTGATGCCCTGCCCCACCATCTGCGCGAGTGCGGGATTTGGCACTCAGTGCCTCAAAGCAAGAGTGGAATGGTGGTAAATTTGCCACCAGAAGCAACCCATTATGTCATTGTTCTGGGAAATGTTCCCCCTGCTCTGCCTCCACCGGGGAATTATTTCAGGAGCTTAGGAATAAGGTGATGCATTGTTTTAACTCTCATCTTTCTTTTAGGAGGGAGTTTGCAGATTCTATCATTATGGCACGGAAGGTAGGTTTCATTGGTAAGGATAGGAAACCCTCGGTGGGAGATTGTGTGGTGGTTAACTTTAATAAACACTTGTTAGCTGGGAATCTACTTGTTTCTGCCCCCTGATCTTAGTGCCCGCAGCCAATTGATATCTTCGTTTGAGCGGGTCTGGAGACCTGCAGCTGACTGGACTCATTTGATTTTCCCCAGGCGGGTGGGGCCTGCAGTGTGTCTCTGGTCGCTCCTTCTCAGGAGTCGAAGGGCCTCACAATATGGTCTTGGAAAATTGCAGGTCTTTCAGCAAAGTTTAGTGACCAAAGGTGGGTGTGTTGGGTTAAATCCTTCCACAAAATCAGTCTCCAAGGAACCTGGGAATCGATAACTTCATTTTCCTTGAGGGTTACATGACTTTTTTTATACCAGCTGTTATCTAAATGGCAGGGAGGGCAAAAGGGGGTTTAGTGTTGCTTGTCAGATTTCAGCTAAGTGGTTACATTTGCAGACCGTAACTGTTATGGTGATACAACTCAGGGACTACTGGTCTTAATCCCTGGGTCCTGTTAATTGGTGGTGGTTAAATTTTACAAATGCAAGTGCGGGAGTTTAGAGCCCCAAGGACTTTCAAAATTGAACCATCACTTGAGGTCCTTTCCAGCTAATTGGGGTGGACAAGCCCGAATTGTGTTGGCTGGTGATTTTAATTGTCGCTTATATAATGATGGCTGTTCCCCTTCTGGCAGTTGTTGGCTGAACTTCACTTTCTTCACTCACAAGGCAGTATGGAGTTAAATGAGCTCTTAGACTCAAATAATAAGGTTTTTAGAGCAAAGACACTAGGGAATTCTTCAAACCCAGTAATTCACCCGTCTTACAAAGGAAGGGGCAGAGGAAGGCCTATTCATTTTATATTTGTTTCAGCACCTTTATATTTCTACATTTCCTATTTAATATCATTGCTAGTCCTTCTAGTGACCACAATCCCGTATCCCTAAGTCTGGATAGTGCCTTGGGCCCAAAACATTAGTCGAGAGGGGCTCTGAAGAGCCTTTTGGCCGTTAACCTGGGGAGAAGGTAAAAATGGCTCCAGATTGACTCCCAGTGCCCCCAAACCTCTCTTTCTGCAACTTGCCAATGGTAGTTTGTCATTTGTTTAGATAGTGAGGCTGGTGGGAGGGAGGTATTGGAAGCTTTTGAATGCATAGCTCGGGGGTTTAGCAAACCTTTGACTGTGAAGGCTCCTACCAATCGGATGGCACAAAACCCGAAATGGTTTGATAGTGATTGCTTGAGATCCCTGCGATTTCTGAAGATGGAGTTGAAGCAATCACAAGGGACAGACAGCTGATTAGAAATTGTAGGCACGTGTACAAGCAGGCACAAAAGGTGTGTAAATATAATTTACAGGAATTAGCCTAGGAGGAGCTTTGTCTAGCCAGTGAAACGGGAGACAGCTCTCTCCTCTGGTGTGTTTTTAACAGGCCTTGTGTTGCTGAGGGCTCTGTTCTGCTTCTATGCAATCATATTTCAGAGTAGCAGTGGGTGGAGAATGTTGAGGGCATTTATAATCAGAGGGCTGATGGGACAGTTAATATCCATGCTGCATCTGTGTCTGCTAGTAACAAAGTGGTGTTCACATTAGATGACATCACAAAAGGCATTCTAGCCCAGTCCAGCAACAAGGCCCCGGGCTGGACAACATACCACCTGACCGGTTTAATGGAAATATGGAGGTCTGTGCTCCTTTTTTAATGCAGGTCTTAAATGCGGTTGTAAAGGAGGGGCCCTTTCCCTCTTGGTCAACCACAGTGTTGGTCCATATTTTTAAGAAGGGGGATAAAGAGAACCCAGAATATCACCGTCCATTTTCTTACTGGATTCTAGAGTTAAGGTCTTGGTAGGGTGATCCTAAATAGGCTGTGCGACTGGGCAGATAAAAAGAAAGAAGATTCTGAGTGATGTCCAGTATGACTTTAGTGTGGAAGGTCAACGTCATACCAATGTTTGAAGAATTAATAATAAGGGTAACGTGGCTTGGCCTGAATTCTTATAGCTGGCTTTGATGGACTTGACGTCTTCTCTAACTAGGGTGAACCAAGCCAAAGTAGAGGGTTTGATCAGTGAGATGGGGTCAATCCCAGAATTCTGGCTCTTTAGCGGATCTCCACTCAATTATCTCAGCCTTGGTGCACTTTTCTCAAGATGCTAAGTGCACTCGATCATTTTGGAATGAGTTGTGGGGTTGGGCACGGGTGTTAACGGCCCTTTTCCTGTTCACCTTATATGTTAATGGATTGGAGTATGCGCGATTACCAGTTTTGGCCAATTGTCCTAAGATTATTGACAGATCTCTCCCTGTTCTATTATATGTGGATGACATGGTCCTGATAGCTTGGACTGCACAAGGGTTGGGCCTGTTGCTGTCTGAATATGTTTTTTTGGTGGGGGGGCTTCTAGACTTGACAGCTAACTTTTCAAAGTCCTACATAATGCTAGTGGGCCCCAAAGCATCAAGGTATCAAATGTTACCCTGAGTAAAGTCAAGGCCTTCACCTATTTGGGTATTTTATTTAATGTTAAGAAGTGTTTGAAACCTCTGATTGAAGCCAAAAGATAGGAGTCTGTAAAAAACAATGTGGGTGGTTTCTAATTTTGCACATAGGCTTAGGTCTAGGGCACCAAGGGATCTCTTACAAATTGATCAGGCCAAGTGTATTGCAGAGCTGTGGTATGGAAGTGAGGTCTGGGGTATGTTAAGTTGAATCAGATTCAAATAATGAAGAATAATTTCTTGCGTAAATGATCCAGGTCCCCCACTCAACTCCAACATTTTCTGTGCATAATGAACTGGGTCTTGATTATGTTGCGGTGTAATGTAGTTCCTATATTCCCAATAGGCTCTGCGCATTGGAATAATATATCCTATAGATTTGACGTAGGACTTAGGTCTACTAGGTCTCTATCAAATATATTAGACTTAATTGTGAGTGCCAGCTAGCTCAGAGGTCCCTAGAAACTTTCTCGAATAAACAAGAAGGGATTAGTTTCTGACAACCGCGTAAACATGACAACTTTGTTTCCCCAAGATAAAACGTATCTTCAGAGTCGTGGAAACAATAGACAGATATTTTACTCAGTCAACCATGCATGCTTCGTTTCATCAGAGGTGCAGAGAAATAGAGAGATAGGTGTTTTCAATAAAAGTATTTATAGAACAGTCTTCCTTCTCATGCAGAAAAAAATTAACTGCTACAATCGTAATACTGGCTGTAAAGTATAATGCCTACAGCAAGAACAGTATTATAAAATAATACTGTAAAAGCATGCCATGGTTTCTAAGCCATAAAATACATACATAAATAAATAAATACTAAAACGTACTCAACCGGTGCTTCTAAAATACACCTACCCCGATGTACCTAACCGAAGTCCAGTACGAGGGAAGAATGAAGGAGGTCTGGTATCTCTCTGTCTCAGGACTCGATTTCCCAACACCCTGCAAGGGGAGCTTGGAAACACTGGAGCTGGATTTCTCGGCAAGAGAAAAGACAGCGTCTCTCTCAGTGTGTCAGCTGGAGGGTCGGCTTCCTTCGGCACTTGCTGTAGCAAGCTGTGTCAGGCAAGTAGATGCACGAAATGCTCCAAACCACTGTGTGTTTGCTAGGGCAAGTGTGGGCATATTTATGCCTTGAAGGTGCCGAGTTTGACGTAAAGTTGGACATAATAACGTCATCAAAGAATCGCAGTTCTTTAAAAACTCCATGAGTTCTAGGACAAATCAATATTCAAGCAAGAGGAAGTCCCTAACTTCTAAAGCCAAGTTTTCCAAGAAATGTGGCTTTTTGGAACTAGTGGAAGTATCCATGCCTGTATTTAGACTGCATGGGCTATGTCTAAATATGGTTATCATTTCTATGCCTATATAATGACAAGGTGATCTATACCTCTATAAGGGCATGAATCAGGAAAATTACATTAGGGTCCTTGTTAGACCTGTCTGGCCCTTTGCGTAGTCCACCCAATTTATTATTTATTTTGTTCCCTTTTTGACCCTCATACCCTTATTCATTTTTGTGTCCACTAGATTTTTCAAGGGGTTGGTCTAGGGGATAGGTGCTCTTTCGCCCTCATAGTTTTTCACCTCAGGCCTAGAGGCCTTTCCTGACAGAAATTTCCTTGGAGTCATAAAATGGTGGCTACCAACTGTCACAACTGTCATACCTGGAACCTGTCCCATAGGATAGAGTAGGGCATTCCAGAACCTTCTGGTCCCTTCTGGACCTCTGAGGGTCAGCCTATATAAGGCGGAATGTTGGTCAGCCATTTTGTCTTGCAGTGTAAGCTGGCTGGAGTTAAGGCTGGAGTATAAGACGGGGGTAGGATCATCAGAGGGTTGACCTCCCATTGTAAGGACGCTCCTTACTGGTTCACCACCCTTCTACCCTTATAGTCGTTGTCCTGACCCTGCCTGTAGGGGATCCTGAAGACCCTGGGCACCTGTACTCATCTGGTCCCAGCGAAAGGCATGGGTGAGGGAGGTTGTACCTGTGGGAAGCCCCCTGACCAGTGAGGAAAGAGGCTCTAGTGCAGAGTTTGAAGAAAGGGACTCCTGGATACTTCCATCGGTAGCCAAGGGGACTGTGAGCAAAAGAGGAGTCATCAGACATTTTAATCAAACCTTCCTTCCCCCGACTCCCCGTTACCTGGGGTAGCCCCTTGTCAAGGAGTAGTCGGATTGACTGGATTGGGGCTAAAGTTGTGTGCCTGGCGAGGCGTCACCGAGTGTACTGGCCGCCTGGTGGAGTCCGCCCTCGTCGCCCTGGGTCCAGTGACTGTGGCGGTGTGGGAGAGGTGTGGCGCCGCGGCTAGGGCGACTGACGCTGGAATCTGGGGACCACGGTTCGATCCCCGGATCCGGCGGCAGGTTAGCCCAGCACCATGTGACTCTGGGCAATAGCTCGCTTAATCTTCCCGACGGCCCCCCAGCGCCTAGAGACCCTTACGGGTGATTGTGCGCTTTACAAATGTGGACTTTACTTTACTTTACATCGTGTGAGGAGAATCACCCTTTCCTTCCCTGTCTCTGATCAGCGCCGGCCCTGCTGTCTGAGCGCGTCAGTCGGCGTGTGTGGGCGGGACCGGAGGAGGTAGTCCTGCGAAGTCGAGCAGGCTCTGGCCTGAGCCGCTACTCTCCCACGCATGCCCGGTCGAGCCGCTTCCCTCAAGGAAGGCGGAGGCGGAACCGGACAGGGAAGCGCCTGGAGTGTAGCAGCGGCTCGTGTTTGTTGTTGTGCCTTCTTTCCCCCGCTTGAGCACCACACGGAGGAGCTGGCTTGAGCGGGAGGGGAGAGCCGAGGAGCCCCCAGAGGCTGGTGAGCCACAGTGTGATTCGGTTCCTTTTCCTTGCCGCCCCCGGCGATCAAAGACACCAGCCCAGCAGATTCTCTACAAGTAAGGAGGAGGTCGAGAGGGGGAAGTTGTCCTCTTTAAGTAAACAAAAACAAAGGCAGAGAAGCAAGGCCTAGTATTTATTTAAACAAAGGATCAAGCCTAAATCGTGCAGCGCCCATAAATACTTCCATAGGGGTCTACACAGATTGTTTTTTCCTACTGGCTATATAAATATTGGTACAGTGCCTGCCTCGTGACAGTTCTCCAGAAGAGCAAGTCCTTAAATAAGGGAAGTGTGGAGGGTTAGCCAGTACTTTCTGACGTTGGTGGGGAGTGGGAGTAAATGTGTTAACCATTCTTTTAGGGGAGTGCAGTCATTGCTCCCTGGGAACTTCTGTAATGTGATGTAAAGTTAGAAAGCCAAATAGTGAAAGAGTTTTGGCAACTTTGAGGAACTTAATAATCTCATGATTAAATGTAATGTACTGAGCTGTAATTTCTGAAGACAAGAAAGCAAATAATATTTTTATAAACAAGTTCGTATTTTTCCAAACAGTGGTGTAGTGTCATTTTTGGGTGATATTGCATTGAATTACTGCGGGGTGGCTTGCAACCTTTACATATGTGCCTCTGTTGAATTTGCCTTACCCTAGGCCAGGCTACCCTGGGTGACCTGACATATTTAGGTTCCAACAAGTTGGTGGCAGCGGTGGGATGTTGACTGTGGTTGCAACTACTCTGCAGTAATTGAGTGTAATCCACTAACCTACACCTGGAGTTTTCTCCTAGCGGCCCTCCTAATTTTTATTTTTGCTTTTTCCAAATTTATTCCTGGTGGTGGGGTGGAGGTAGCTTCAGGTTGCCCCTACAACTCTATTCTTTTTGTGTGCTTAACCTTGTGTTGCCTGTTGCAAAATGGAATTTGCACTGGAAAAACTGGACACTTATTCATTGGCCCAGCTAAAAGATTTCTGTCAACAAATGGGAGTGTTCTTTAAGCGTGGTGCCAAGAAGGGGGAACTCCAGACCAGTTTGAGGGCTTGGGTGGAAGCGCGCAATGAAGAGGGAATGGTGGAGGAGGAGGAATCGGACAGAGGTACTGTCATTGATAGGACTGCGGAATGTCCCCCGGGGGTGGGTGAGATGTCAATCAGCCCCAAGGCAACCTCACGGGAGGGCAGCAGTGTGTCATCGAGAGGGTTGTCAGAAACCGAGTTAGCTGACAGGAGAGAGGAAAGACTGTTCAGGTGGGAAATAGCAAAAATGGAGTTGGAAGAAAAGAGGGAGGGGAGGAGGTTAGAACAGGAGAAGGAAGAGCGGAGAATGGCTTATGAATTCAAACTAAAAGAGTTAGAACTCCAGGCCCTGCAACGGGGACCCTTTCCAACTTCAAATGGTGGCAGCGAAACCAGAGAATCAACCAGGGAGTCCAGACCCTACCTGCCTAAGGATATAATTGCCAGCTATAGTCAGGGGGATGACATAGCCAAGTGGCTGGCAGCCTATGAGGTCTCCTTAAGAGCCCATGGGATCCAGGAGAAGCACTGGGGGGGTGGGTTGTACAAGTACATGCCTCCTACCGGTCGGGACACTTTGCTAGCCTTAGAACCGGAGGAGCAGACCAACTACCCCACCATGAAGCTAGCATTGATCAGGAAGTTTGGGTTAACCCCAGAAAAGTATCGCCAGAAGTTCAGGGGGAGCCACAAGTTAAGCACCCAGAACTGGGTGGACTTCCTAGATTATGCGAGGAAGGCATTGGAGGGCTGGGTACAGGGCAGTGAGGTGAAGGATTATGAGGGGTTGTATGATCTTTTTTTGAAAGAGCATCTACTCGAGAAATGTTTTCCCGAGCTGCGCCAACACCTGGTGGACAGCAAGCTGACTAATCCCCGGAAGCTTGCAGAGGAGGCGGACATCTGGGCAAGTACCCGGGTGTCCTCAAAGGGGACTGGAGGGGATTCCCAAAAGGCCGGACAGGGCGCCCCTCAGAAGAAGGAGGGGGGAGATAAAAAGCGGGAGTTCTCTAAAGGACCCCAAAACAGTTTCCAGGGAAAGGGAACAGGTTTCACCCCTAAGGCTAACACGCCCAGAAACCCTCATCCTGGCCAAAGCCAGCAGCCAAGGGTTGTCCACTGCTTCGAGTGTGGTGGTGTTGGACATTATAAGGGAGATGTCAGATGCCCAAAGAGACCACCCCCTCCCACCAGAGGAAAAGCCCCGGGAGTAGCTAGTGTAGCGCTTGGGGAGGAGTTGCCCTTAGATAAGGGGGGTGAGTGGGCGGGTGTCACCTTAGTGTCCCTGGGAGAACGGGAGATGGTTCCTAAGATCCAGGTGCCCCCAAATACTGTTAAGTTTGGACAATGGATCACCATCAATGGCCAGAGAGGGGAGGCTCTGAGAGATACAGGAGCCAGTATGACTATGGTGAGAAGTCAGCTGGTGTCTCCAGAGCAGGTGGTTCCCAATGTACTCCACCCTGCCGCGATGGCTGACGGCAGAATGGGCCACTATCCAGTGGCTGAGGTTCCCTTTGAGTGGGAAGGGGTTGCAGGTTCACTTCGAGTTGCCGTAAGCCCTGCCGTGCCAGTTGATTGTCTGCTGGGGAATGATATGGAGCACAATGCTTGGAGAGAGGTGGAATACCGGACGCATTCTGCGATGCTGGGTACACCTGACTGGGCCTGTGTAAGCACAAGGTCTGCGACTGCCCGGAGAGGGAGTTCGCCTGGGTTGGAGCCTGGAACAATGGCCCAACCCGCTGCCAAAAAGGGACAGACCCGAAGACAGGAAGAGCCTACTTCGGCTTTCACACCCCATGTGACAGATCGGCCACCTGTGATGGTGGACCAGGAGTCCGTGGAGGGGGAAGTAGTTACTTCCCCCTCTGGAGGACCTGCCCATCCCTGCTGAGTGGCATGTGGAGGGAGGGCCTACCAGAGAGGAGTTCTGTAAGGGCCAAAAGGAGTGCCCTACCCTTGAGGGACTGAGGCGACAGGCTGAAGCCCATGCAGCAGGGGACGTTCGGAGACACTACCACATTTACTGGGAGGATGGACTCCTCTACAGTGAACCCAAGGTACCCTTACCTCGTTCATCAAGGGCCTTGGTAGTCCCGCAACGATACCGAGCCTTTCTGCTGGAATTGGCTCATGCAATACCCTTGGCAGGACACTTAGGTCAGGACAAGACCTTTGCTTGGCTTGTCCCCCACTTTTACTGGCCTCAGATGAAAGTGGCGTCCAACACTTACTGTCGGACATGTGTATCCTACCAGGCCAGTGGGAAAACAGGGGTGAAGCTGAAAGCTCCCCTGGAACCACTTCCAGTCGTTAGCACCCCCTTTGAAAGGGTGGGCATCGACATTGTAGGGCCATTGGATCCACCAACAACAGCTGGTCACAGGTTTATCCTGGTTCTGGTGGATCATGCCACACGGTACCCAGAGGCAATTCCTCTGAGTACTGTCACTGCACCTGTGGTGGCTAGGGCCCTAATGGGGATCTTTACCCGAGTGGGTTTCCCCAAAGAAGTTGTGTCTGACAGGGGCACCAACTTTATGTCAGCATACATGCGGGCAATGTGGAAGGAGTGTGGAGTGACCTACCGGTTCACCACTCCCTATCACCCCCAGTCCAATGGACCAATCAATCAATCAATCAATCAGGTCATTTGTAGAGCGCACTACTCACCCGTAGGGTCTCAAGGCGCTGGGAGGGGGGGGGGTGCCGCTACTGCTCGAACAGCCAGGTCTTGAGCTTCTTCCTGAAGGAGAGGTGGTCTTGGGTCAGGCGCAGATTGGTCGGAAGTGAGTTCCAGGTCTTGGCGGCCAGGTAGGAGAAGGATCTTCCTCCTGTTGTCGCTCTTCGGATTCGGGGGACGGCGGCGAGGGCGTGGTTGGTTGATCTGAGGAGGCGCTTGGGAGTGTAGAAGTTGATCCGGTTGTTGAGGTAGCTCGGGCCTTGGTCGTGTAGGGCTTTGTGCGCGTGGGTGAGGAGCCGGAAGGTGATTCTCTTGTTGACCGGGAGCCAGTGCAGATCTCTCAGGTGTCCGGAGATGTGGCTGCGTCGGGGGACGTCGAGGATGAGTCTCGCCGAGGCGTTCTGGATCCGCTGGAGTCTCTTCTGGAGTTTGGCAGTGGTTCCGGCGTAGAGGGCGTTGCCGTAGTCCAGTCGGCTGGTGACGAGGGCTTGGGTGACCGTCTTCCTCGTCTCGGTGGGGATCCACCGGAAGATCTTACGTAGCATGCGCAGGATGTTGAAGCATGACGAGGAGACGGCGTTGACTTGTCTGGTCATGGAGAGGGAGGAGTCCAGGATGAAGCCCAGGTTGCGTGCGTGGTCCGTCGGTTTGGGTGCGGTGCCCAGGGCGGGGGGCCACCAGGAGTCGTCCCAGGCGGAGGGCGTGGAGCCCAGGATGAGGACCTCCGTCTTGTCTGAGTTCAGTTTCAGGCGGCTGGTCGTCATCCATTCGGCTACGTCTCTCATCCCTTCGTGCAGGTTGGCTCTGGCGGTGGCGGGGTCGTTGGTCAGGGAGAGGATCAGCTGGGTGTCGTCGGCGTAGGAGATGATGTTCAGGTTGTGTTGGCGTGCGATGGCCGCGAGGGGGCTCATGTAGACGTTGAAGAGGGTTGGGCTCAGCGAGGATCCTTGGGGTACGCCGCAGATGACTTTGGTGGCCTCTGACTTGTACGGTGGTAGGCGGACTCTTTGTGTTCTTCCGTCGAGGAAGGAGGTGATCCATTCCAGTGCCTTCTCCTGGATTCCGATGTTGCTGAGGCGCTGTACTAGGGTGCGGTGGCAGACAGTGTCGAAAGCCGCGGAGAGGTCCAGGAGGATGAGGGCCGCTGTTTCTCCGTTGTCCATCAGAGTTCGAAGGTCGTCGGTGGCGGCGATGAGGGCGGTCTCGGTGCTGTGGTTCGCTCGGAAGCCGGACTGTGAGGGGTCGAGGGATCCATTCGTCTCGAGGAAGGCGGCCAGCTGTTTGTTGACGGTCTTCTCGATGACTTTGGCCGGGAACGGGAGGAGCGAGATGGGACGGTAGTTCTTGAGGTCGGTGGGGTCTGCTGTGGGCTTCTTGAGGAGAGCGCTGAGTTCGGCGTGCTTCCAGCTCTCAGGGAAGGTGGCGGAGTCGAAGGAGGTGTTGATGATGTCCCGCAGGTGGGGTGCGAGGACAGTGTCGGCCTTGTTGAAGACGTGGTGAGGGCAGGGGTCAGTCGGAGATCCGGAGTGGATGGAGTTCATGGTGCGGATGGTGTCTTCGGTGCTGATCGGGGTCCAGGTGCGGAGGGTGGTGGGTGGTGGCGTCGTTGCGGTTGTGGCTTGCGTTGGTTGGTTGTTGAAGCTGTTGTGTATGTCCGTGATCTTGTTGTGGAAGTAGGACGCGAGGGAGTTGCAGAGGTCTTGCGACGGTGTGATGTCGTTGTTTCCGGCGTTGGGGTTGGAGAGCTCTTTCACGATGTTGAAGAGTTCCTTGCAGTTGTGTGCGTTGTTGTCCAGCCGGTCCTTGTATGCATTTTTCTTGGTGGCGCGGATCAGTTGGTGGTGTTTCCGGGTGGCGAGCTTGAGGGTGGTCATGTTGTCCGTCGTTGGTTCCCTTCTCCAGGCTTTCTCGAGGGCTCGACAGTTCTTCTTGGAGCACTTGAGTTCGTCGGTGAACCATGGTGTTTTTCTGCTGCAGGATCTGCTGGGCGGGGTCCTTAGGGGGGCGAGTTCGTCCGCGCAGTTGCTGATCCACTTCGTGAGGTTGTCGGCGGCCTGGCTGGGGTTCGCTGAGTTGGCGGGAGGGTGCTGGCTCAGGGAGGCGGTGAGCTGGTCGGCTGTGATCTTGTTCCAGCTTCTTCGAGCAACCTGTTGCTGGAGGTGGTGGATCGTCGTTCTTCTGAAGGTGAAGTGGACGCAGCTGTGGTCCGTCCAGTGGAGTCCTGTTGCGTGGCTGAAGGTGACGTCTTTGCTGGATGAGAAGACGGCGTCGAGTGTGTGTCCGGCGAGGTGGGTGGGGGTGGTCACCAGTTGCTTGAGTCCGAGGTTGTCGAGGTTGTCGAGCAGGGTGGTGGTGTTGCGGTCGTTGTTGTTCTCCAGGTGGAAGTTGAGGTCCCCCAGGAGGATGTAGTCGGCGGAGGGGAGAGCGTGCGGGCTGACGAAGTCGGCGATGTCCTCGCTGAATCGTGTGCGCGGTCCCGGGGGTCGGTAGATCAGGGTGCCTCTGAGGGTGGTCTTCGGGTTGGTGTGGATCTGGAAGTGCAGGTGTTCAGCGGTGGTGAGGGTGTCGTCGGTGTTGGTCGTGATGCGGATGGTGTCTCTGTGGATGATGGCGATGCCTCCTCCGGTCTGGTTGTCGCGGTCCCTCCGGGTGATCTTGTAGCCCTCTGGGATGGCGATGGCGATGTCTGGGGCTGAGGAGGCGTTCATCCAGGTCTCGGTGATGAAGGCAACGTCGGGGGCGGTGGTGTCGAGCAGGTTCCAGAGTTCTACGGCGTGTCTGTGGACGGAGCGGGTGTTGAGCAGGATACACTTGAGGTGGGTGCTGCTGGAGTTCGGCTTGTCGGGTGCAGGGAAGGTCCGGATGCAGGTGAACTTGCAGGCGAGGCAGCTGAAGGGTCCGTGGGTGTGCTTCGGGGCGGCTCGGTGACATCCTGGGATGTGGCCGGTGTTGAGTGCGGTGAGGTCGGCGGCGCTGTAGGTTCGTCGGGTCGGCTTCCGTCGGTGGGGGCCAGGGGTCCTGGCGCTGGTCGCGATCCGGTCGCGGACGGGCGCAGACGGGCTTACCTTTGGCGCGCCTTCGGCGCACAATCGGCGCGCCCGCTGCGCGTGACCGCTGCGCGTTCGCACGGTCGCCATTTAAGGCCAAGTGCGCGGGTGGGCGGAGCAGCTGGGAGGCGGGAGCGGGGAGGGTTACAGAAGGCAAAAAGGGGCGTGGCTAAGCGGCGGTGGCGGGAAGGGAGGGCGGGGGGCGTCGAGGAAGGCGGTAGGCGGACAACAAGGAAGGAGGGCAACACGGAGGAGAAAACAATGTAGAAAACAGGCACAAATGCACGAAAAAGCGGGGAAAAAACAAGGAAAAACAAGTTACAAAATACAAGCACAAATCACTGTCAAAATAGCACAAAACACCACTCGCAGCGGCGGGAGCCGGCAACGAGGCGGCGCTGAGGCAGAGGCGGCTGGGGGCACACGCAGCAGCTGGTGGCCGTGCGGCGCGGGGGTGTCCCACAAGTGGGTCACACTCACCTGCGTCGCACGGTCGCCATTTAAGGCCAAGTGCGCGGGTGGGCGGAGCAGCTGGGAGGCGGGAGCGGGGAGGGTTACAGAAGGCAAAAAGGGGCGTGGCTAAGCGGCGGTGGCGGGAAGGGAGGGCGGGGGGCGTCGAGGAAGGCGGTAGGCGGACAACAAGGAAGGAGGGCAACACGGAGGAGAAAACAATGTAGAAAACAGGCACAAATGCACGAAAAAGCGGGGAAAAAACAAGGAAAAACAAGTTACAAAATACAAGCACAAATCACTGTCAAAATAGCACAAAAAACCACTCGCAGCGGCGGGAGCCGGCAACGAGGCGGCGCTGAGGCAGAGGCGGCTGGGGGCACACGCAGCAGCTGGTGGCCGTGCGGCGCGGGGGTGTCCCACAAGTGGGTCACACTCACCTGCGTCGCACGGTCGCCATTTAAGGCCAAGTGCGCGGGTGGGCGGAGCAGCTGGGAGGCGGGAGCGGGGAGGGTTACAGAAGGCAAAAAGGGGCGTGGCTAAGCGGCGGTGGCGGGAAGGGAGGGCGGGGGGCGTCGAGGAAGGCGGTAGGCGGACAACAAGGAAGGAGGGCAACACGGAGGAGAAAACAATGTAGAAAACAGGCACAAATGCACGAAAAAGCGGGGAAAAAACAAGGAAAAACAAGTTACAAAATACAAGCACAAATCACTGTCAAAATAGCACAAAAAACCACTCGCAGCGGCGGGAGCCGGCAACGAGGCGGCGCTGAGGCAGAGGCGGCTGGGGGCACACGCAGCAGCTGGTGGCCGTGCGGCGCGGGGGTGTCCCACAAGTGGGTCACACTCACCTGCGTCGCACGGTCGCCATTTAAGGCCAAGTGCGCGGGTGGGCGGAGCAGCTGGGAGGCGGGAGCGGGGAGGGTTACAGAAGGCAAAAAGGGGCGTGGCTAAGCGGCGGTGGCGGGAAGGGAGGGCGGGGGGCGTCGAGGAAGGCGGTAGGCGGACAACAAGGAAGGAGGGCAACACGGAGGAGAAAACAATGTAGAAAACAGGCACAAATGCACGAAAAAGCGGGGAAAAAACAAGGAAAAACAAGTTACAAAATACAAGCACAAATCACTGTCAAAATAGCACAAAAAACCACTCGCAGCGGCGGGAGCCGGCAACGAGGCGGCGCTGAGGCAGAGGCGGCTGGGGGCACACGCAGCAGCTGGTGGCCGTGCGGCGCGGGGGTGTCCCACAAGTGGGTCACCCCCGCGGTAGAAAGGTTCAACAAGACCTTGAAGGGTATGATCAGAAGTCTGCCTGAAAGCCTGCGGAGGAAATGGGACGTCCTCCTACCCTGTTTGCTATTCTCCTACAGGGAAGTGCCACAGAAGGGAGTGGGCTTCAGCCCCTTCGAACTTCTGTATGGGCACCCTGTACGCGGTCCTCTCAGCCTGGTGAAGGATAGTTGGGAAAAGTCTCCCAGGAAACCCCCCCAGGATGTGGTGAGCTACATGCTGGCCTTCAGGAGCCAAATGGCGAAGTTGTGGAAGCAAGCTTCTGACAACTTGGAGGCCAGCCAGGCAGTCATGAAAGAGTGGTATGACCACAATGCTCACGAGGTGGAGTTGGAGCCTGGCCAGAAAGTGTGGGTGATGGAGCCTGGAGAGCTTAGTGCCCTCCAGGATCGCTGGACAGGCCCCTTTGAGGTGTTGGAGAAGAAGGGTAAGGCGACATACCTGGTGGACCTTAAGACCCCACGACAGCCCCCTACGGGTGCTTCATGCCAACCGACTCAAACCCCACCATGAGAGGCCCGAGGTAATCTTAATGATGGTGACTGATGGGGGAGAGGAAGCGGAAAGTGAACCTCTCCCCGACTTGTTCTCGTCTCAAGAAAAGGATGGGTCAGTGGAGGGAGTGATTCTCTCTTCCACCCTAACTCCTGAACAGCGGGAAGACTGTCGCCAGATACTGGAGCAGTACTCTACGTTGTTCTCCCTTGTCCCGGGAAGGACTCACCTCTGTACCCATGATGTGGACACAGGGGACAGCCCACCAGTGAAGTCAAAGACCTACCGGCTGTCCGACAAGGTGAAGGCTAGCATCCATGGAGAGGTTGCCAAGATGCTAGAGCTAGGAGTTATAGAACCTTCCAACAGCCCCAGGTCCAGCCCGGTGGTGCTAGTGCCAAAAGCCGCTCCACCAGGCACCACGCCAGAACTGAGGTTCTGTGTGGATTACCGGGGACTGAACTCAGTTACAAAAACTGATGCCCATCCGATCCCTAGGGCGGATGAGTTAATTGACGGGCTAGGAGCTGCCCAATACCTAAGTACCTTTGACCTCACTTCAGGGTACTGGCAGATCTCCTTGACAGATGGAGCAAAGGAAAGGTCAGCCTTCTCCACGCCTGAGGGACACTTCGAATTTTGTGTGATGCCCTTTGGGCTCAAAAATGCCCCTGCCACTTTTCAGCGGCTGGTGAATCAGGTCCTCTCCGGAATGGAGGGTTTCTCCGCTGCCTATCTGGATGACATTGCTGTCTTCAGTAGCAGTTGGGAGGACCATTTGCAACATTTGCAAGCAGTTCTCCAGGCCCTGAAACAAGCTGGATTGACAATCAAGGCCAGCAAATTTCAGATTGGGCAGGGGTCGGTTGTGTACCTTGGACACTTGGTGGGCAGGGGGACAGTGCAGCCCCTGCAGGCAAAGATTGAGGCAATCATGGCCTGGGAACCCCCCAAGACACAGACTGAGGTCCGAGCTTTCCTAGGTCTCACAGGCTACTACCGTCGCTTTGTGAAGGGGTATGGCACTATTGTAGCGCCCCTCACAGAACTCACCTCAAAGAAACAACCTCGACGGGTAGTTTGGACGGAGGCTTGTCAGCAAGCCTTTGAAAAGTTTAAGCAGGCAATGTGTGCAGCACCGGTCCTGAGGGCCCCAGACTTCTCCAAGGAATTCATTGTCCAGACAGATGCATCACAACATGGCATTGGGGCAGTGTTATCGCAACTGAATGAAGAGGGCCTGGATCAGCCTGTGGTTTTCCTATCTAGGAGACTGCTTCCCCGGGAACAGAAGTGGAGTGCAATTGAGAGGGAAGCTTTTGCGGTGGTGTGGGCTCTGAAGAAGCTGCGGCCATACCTGTTTGGCTCACACTTCCTGGTTCAGACTGACCACCGACCCCTTCGTTGGCTAATGCAGATGAAGGGCGAGAATCCCAAGTTGCTGAGATGGTCCATCTCCCTACAGGGAATGGACTTCCGGGTGGAACATCGGCCTGGAGTCGACCACGCCAATGCAGACGGTCTCTCCAGGTATTTCCGCCTTAGTGATGAGGACTCCCAAGGGGTTGGGTAGCTCTCCCCACTTTCAGCTGGGGGGGACGCGTGTTAGACCTGTCTGGCCCTTTGCGTAGTCCCTCCAATTTATTATTTATTTTGTTCCCTTTTTGCCCCTCATACCCTTATTCATTTTTGTGTCCACTAGATTTTTCAAGGTGTTGGTCTAGGGGATAGGTGCTCTTTCGCCCTCATAGTTTTTCACCTCAGGCCTAGAGGCCTTTCCTGACAGAAATTTCCTTGGAGTCATAAAATGGTGGCTACCAACTGTCACAACTGTCATACCTGGAACCTGTCCATAGGATAGAGTAGGGCATTCCAGAACCTTCTGGTCCCTTCTGGACCTCTGAGGGTCAACCTATATAAGGCGGAATGTTGGTCAGCCATTTTGTCTTGCAGTGTAAGCTGGCTGGAGTTAAGGCTGGAGTATAAGACGGGGGTAGGATCATCAGAGGGTTGACCTCCCATTGTAGGGACGCTCCTTACTGGTTCACCACCCTTCTACCCTTATAGTCGTTGTCCTGACCCTGCCTGTAGGGGATCCTGAAGACCCTGGGCACCTGTACTCATCTGGTCCCAGCGAAAGGCGTGGGTGAGGGGGGTTGTACCTGTGGGAAGCCCCCTGACCAGTGAGGAAAGAGGCTCTAGTGCAGAGTTTGAGGAAAGGGACTCCTGGATACTTCCATCGGCAGCCAAGGGGACTGTGAGCAAAAGAGGAGTCATCAGACATTTTAATCAAACCTTCCTTCCCCCAACTCCCCGTTACCTGGGGTAGCCCCTTGTCAAGGAGTAGTCGGATTGACTGGATTGGGGCTAAAGTTGTGTGCCTGGCGAGGCGTCGCTGAGTGTACTGGCCGCCTGGTGGAGTCCGCCCTCGTCGCCCTGGGTCCGGTGACTGTGGCGATGACATCGTGTGAGGAGAATCACCCTTTCCTTCCCTGTCTCTGATCAGCGCCGGCCCTGCTGTCTGAGCGCGTCAGTCGGTGCGTGTGGGCGGGACCGGAGGAGGTAGTCCTGCGAAGTCGAGCAGGCTCTGGCCTGAGCCGCTACTCTCCCACGCATGCCCGGTCAAGCCGCTTCCCTCAAGGAAGGCGGAGGCGGAACCGGACAGGGAAGGGCCTGGAGTGTAGCAGCGGCTCGTGTTTGTTGTGGTGCCTTCTTTCCCCCGCTTGAGCGCCACACGGAGGAGCTGGCTTGAGCGGGAGGGGAGAGCCGAGGAGCACCCAGAGGCTGGTGAGCCACAGTGTGATTCGGTTCCTTTTCCTTGCCGCCCCCGGCGATCAAAGACACCAGCCTAGCAGATTCTCTACAAGTAAGGAGGAGGTCGAGAGGGGGAAGTTGTCCTCTTTAAGTAAACAAAAACAAAGGCAGAGAAGCAAGGCCTAGTATTTATTTAAACAAAGGATCAAGCCTAAATCGTGCAGCGCCCATAAAGACTTCCATAGGGGTCTACACAGATTGTTGTTTCCTACTGGCTATATAAATATTGGTACAGTGCCTGCCTCATGACAGCTCTCCAGAAGAGCAAGTCCTTAAATAAGGGAAGTGTGGAGGGTTAGCCAGTACTTCCTGACGTTGGTGGGGAGTGGGAGTAAATGTGTTAACCATCCTTTTAGGGGAGTGCAGTCATTGCTCCCTGGGAACTTCTGTAATGTGATGTAAAGTTAGAAAGCCAAATAGTGAAAGAGTGTTGGCAACTTTGAGGAACTTAATAATCTCATGATTAAATGTAATGTACTGAGCTGTAATTTCTGAAGACAAGAAAGCAAATAATATTTTTATAAACAAGCTTGTATTTTTCCAAACAGTGGTGTAGTGTCATTTTCGGGTGATATTGCATTGAATTACTGCGGGGTGGCTTGCAACCTTTACACATGTGCCTCTGTTGAATTTGCCTTACCCTAGGCCAGGCTACCCTAGGTGACCTGACATATTTAGGTTCCAACCGTCCTAAAATGCTATACAACACCCACTCCACTTTATTATGTTTGACATTACTAAATTTAAGCACTAAAACATATCTAAAGCATGTGTTTACAATCCCACCCAAAAATAAATAAAATGCATTTGAAATGGTTGCACACGAAAATAAGTATTTGTACTGTATGCATTTGAGAGCAAGGATTTCATTTTAAGCATAGAGTAAGATATTGGTAATGCTAGCTGAATGAATCATGAAATCTACATTCATGAAATGGCTCTTAAATACAGAAGAAAAAGGTTGAGACCATCCCATAGCAGAATATATGAACTGGTTTTGTTAGTGGATAAGGTCAATATTGTTTCTAGGAAGTATTCAAAGGATCCGTGTTCTCTAAGAATAGTTCTACTTTAAGCAGATTACTTTGTGCCAAAGTTCAATTTTGGAAAAAAGTCAAATCAATTTGTTTTTCTTTTCTTTTTTTGGGGGGGGGGACACGATGGTCGAATTCGAAGTTGATAGAACGCTGTGTGCTAATTTCAAAAGTTATTCTCGGTGTCAGGAGAAATCGTCTACCACAGTAGGTGAAAGTTGAACCACTTAATTAAGTAGATCAATTGTACACAGATGAGAAGCATCGCCATCAGCGTCAGTTGCATTAGCAATGTTCGCAGTAGATGGTACCTGTGTGTCTGTTGGTACACATATCTCACCGTCAGCTGGATGTGCTGGTGAGACCTCAATGAATGCCATCATCAGGATTGGTAGCCGCTGGGGACAACACATTGCATGAGCCATTACCGAACAAAGCAAAGCGTCAACATCCGTTGGCAGTGCTGATGGAAGTGTCAGACAAATATCCAACACGCATTCCTCTCCACAAAGCATGCATCATAGAACAGGTAAGATGCAATCTTGCCATATTGGTCTGAACGACAGGAACCTATGGTATTCAGATCTCTCAAATGAGCCATGCCAAGAATGTGTATTATGCGCTCACGATATTGCATTGCCAGAAGAGTGTTTTCCACGTTAATCTGGGTATCGCTGGTGACTGGACTTGCCATATCGGAGCAGAAGGAACAAGAAAAGTATCCCTGCTACGAGTCCCAAAATGAGAGGCAGGCGGCCAAACACAGAGTGCACGAAGTTTGGAAAAATGCCTAGGACTACTTCAAAGGGTGCTAATAGTCCCGAAAAAATCGTCTTAAATACATGTACAATTCCATTGGTATCAGACATGTTTAAGCTACGACCTAACATTTCTGAGAAATGTATTGGACAGTTTGAGGATAAAAGGGCATGTATCTCTACAGAGGACCTTGTAACTTGCAGATCATACGTTTCTCTGGACGTGGCCAGTGGCACAGTTTTTTGTAAAAGAATGGCTTTTATTCTGCTTAAAGTATCAATTTGTATAGAAGAGATGTTTAGTGAAGGCCAAAGTGGCGACTCCCCGTCTGTCTTAGTTTTAAGAAACAATACTTGCATACAAAAAGTGATCCTGGCTAACACACTAACGAGATAGGCTATTCCCGGCATCATTCCACAACAGTTGTGATCATTCAACATTATGTAGCTCCCATTGGAGAGGTGCCTAAAAATAGGATCTATCACTGCTGCCGGTGAACCTTGCAGGTGACCAGATAAGTTGGCTGAAGAGCCATCGCAAGCTCCATGCAAATTAATACCCTGACATAAAAGTGTACCGCTCAGTGTGCTGTTGCAATTTTTACCATTAAAAAATACCTCCTTTTCCCCACTCCAACATTTGTGTTTGTATGGTAAATCCCAGGTGGATTTTATGTATTCTTTACCCAACCTTTCATACAGGCTTGCTGGTATGCGTTTCAAGCAATACTGAAAATGGAAAATTGTCACAGGCATCGTGATGGTGCCATGCATTAACCATTCTATGGCTGGTTTCGTGAAACGGTTAATGGTAATTTTTCCAGTTTTTCTATGCTCAGCACTGGATAGTCTGCTCCCCTCTGTGCCAAAGAGATTTGTTTATCTGTAAGGTTAAATCCAGTAAACAATGATGTGAGGTTGAACAAAGGTTTTGTAACATCCAGCCTCACAGCATTATAGAACGCAGTTGAGACTGTCCATGTTGTAACATGAGCAAGTCCTGTTCCATTATGTCTATGGCAGGGGATACATTGCTGTCCAAAGAATAAATTATGGATGACAGAGTTGTTAACCCATTGTAAACTACAGAGAGAGCTTTCTCTAAATTAATACGATCGATTTCTCGTATTCGTTCTGTAGTTTCCATTTGCGTGATTTTCCATGCTTCATTATAAGTAGCATATAAACCAGCGTATATGAAGCATTTATGACGTGGTTTATGAGGTCCTTGTAAGAAGGCTCTCAAATTAACGCCATCTTTAAGTGGGGAACATCCTTTACAACGGAACCGTTACAACGCGGTACCGTTACAATGCAGGATTTACAACAAAAGTCGTTACTACGACTTTCGCTGGAGGGCGCTCTAGGATAGGGGATTGTTTAATTTACTATCCAACACCTTCCCTACTATCCATGGGGACTGGAGTTGGAATAGTAAATTAAAGTATTCACTATCCAGTGCCCCTCAACGCAAGTCGTTGTAATGACTTGCGTTGTTAATCCTGCGTCGTAAAGGTACGCGTTGTAACGGTACGTGTTGTACCGTCATACATCCCTTTAAGTAAAGTTAAGTGTTGTTTTATATCTGGTAGTGCGGATGTTTGTAGCCACTCAAGGCACAGTTTTCCTACACTGTATGTTGTTATTATCCCTAGATGTTGTCTCTGGACCTAGCTTGGATCTGGCCTAGTTACTGTAAACCCTTGGGTCTTGTTCAGGAATATATATTGACAGTTATTCGTGTCTGTGGGCCAGATTAACCACTTTTTCCAATCAGGATTAGTTCTGTTTTGTTGTAAAATACATTTCACGTCTACCTCCTCATCTGTAGTTTCATTACTATCAGGTGTGGGTTTAGGTATGTACGGTTTGTTTAAGTCTTTTATCTTAGCCAGGCCAAGACAAGATGTCTGTTGAACAGTGTCATTCAAGAAAATTATTTGTTCTGGGATAATGCAGGCTCTGAATAAGGCTTCTAAACCTTGTACCTGCCAGTCTTTTGTGCCTCAGACAGTTTTTGTATCATTGTTGTCTTTCCAAAAGTCAAAACCTAATGTGTACAATTGGGCATAAAAGGCTGCCCAATAAATGTGCCTAGTATTAGTCAACATACTTTACATTCCTATCATTATAACATTTTTAAAGTAAAATGTTTCTGGATTTGTGACATTAAAACCTGAGAAGTATGGACATTTTTCATAGAATGTGTTTGAGCTACCCTTTGGTGGCATTGGACAATGTTCCCAT
Organism: Lissotriton helveticus; assembly: GCF_964261635.1. Classification (NCBI taxonomy): domain Eukaryota; kingdom Metazoa; phylum Chordata; class Amphibia; order Caudata; family Salamandridae; genus Lissotriton; species Lissotriton helveticus. The sequence continues at coordinate 19,718,748 of NC_136063.1, forward strand.
TGATTATAAGTAAAACATTTCTAGAGTTTGCAGATTTGTGCAAATAATGATGACCACAATGATTAAAACAATACTTTTGTTTATAAACTGATGAACCTTCTAAGTATTCATGTTTTGTAAATTTTGCTGACATTTCTAAGTCTGTCATCATGTTATTAACAAACTCAAAGTCCCAATTATCAGAAAATGTGCTAGTTGAAACAAAGTCACTCAAGGAAACCTTAAATTGGTGTTGAATCTTCAACAGCTCTACAGGACCATAAAACTCATGTTCTGTTCTGCCCCATGCTATACCACCAGGTAGAGGAACGGCTGTGATGTTCATTGATGACAGGTCTCTTTGTTCACGATTAGATGATTTATGTGGCTTCAGGAGCAAGTTGATGTTCTTACTTGCTGTGTCCATTTTACTATATTTTCCATCATTTCCATTATTTCAAACATAAGACAAGAATGAGCCAAAGTAGGAGAAAAAGTACACCTAACAAAATCCAAAATTCAACGCATGGCAAAAACCAGATATGTGTCTGCAAGCTCGTGAAAAAGCTCTGTTACTTGTTCCTTGAAAGTTTTATTTGCTGACATCGTTTCAGGTTCACTGGGATCATGAGAAAACGTATCACAGTTGATGAAATAACAAGAGGCAGTTCTATCAATTGTTGGTATTGCATCAGGATTACTTGAAATCACTGGAGCTACTTGATCCCTTGTCATATTAGTATAGTCAGATGCTATATCATTGTAGACAGGAGTGTCTTGACGAACTGTTATTTGGGTCTCAAGAGGCACAAGTTCAATGGCTTGGTTACATAGTCCTTCTTTTCGCACTGCAGATTCTTCAAAGGTGATGAGTTTCTCAGTTTGAACCTCTTGGATGGTAGCAAGATTTCGTCATCTGCTACATCTTTGGAGTCCACTGGGACTACTACTTATTATCAGCCACATGATCGATGGACACGACCCAGTTCCCCTTTCTTCCAGGAAGGGGCTGCAGTAACACTGTTCTTAATCCGTGCATTGGTAGCACAGGTACTGGTTTTCTGTAAGAAGGCCCAAATTACTTCTTATCCGCGATTTTTTCTCTGACAATCCCCAATTGGAATCCAGACAGGTCTTGCTGGGACAGGTGTTTTTTCTTCAGTGGTCATTGGCTTCTGTAATGTGTTGCTTAGACTTCTTCGTGTTGAATTGAATTTGAATTTAAAATATTTGTATAGCGCAACATACACCATGCGGTTTCTTGGCGCTTATGAAAGCTAGTTTGACAGTGAGAACAACAAGCCAGTGAAGGGGAATTTAAAGTCAGAAAACGTTGGGAAAAGCCTGGGTAAACAAAAAAGTCTTGAGGTCTTTCATTTAAGTCCTGCAAAACAGCGTAACGGTCTTTGATATCAAAGGGTTTTTGTTCTACCACTGAAGCATGACGATCAAGGTCTTTGACAATCATTCTAGTACTAAAAAGGATTTCCTATGGAGTGATTCCACCCAGAGAATTTCTTGGCAGATTATTTAAACTACGTTGGACACTTATTAGATGTTTGATCCACCCGTCACCTGAGCCTAGTACCCTCGCTGTTATAGATTGATTTATGTCCCGTTTTTTTTCTTTCCACTACCGAATTTCCCTCAGGATGGAATGGACTTGAGTACCGCAATGCAATGCCCAGATTGGCCAAGGCCTCCTTGTAAGCTCAGGAGCTAAACGCAGGACCCTGGTCAGAATGTAGCGTGCCGATTGCGTATGTGCCGATAAAGACTCGCAAATCTTTTATAACAATTCGGTTGTCTGCCGAGCGCTGAGGCCACATCCAAATGAATCTTGAGCAGGAATCCACTGTGACCATGATATATTTATAGTTACCATCCCCTTTTAAGGGATCACAGTGGTCCAGGTAAACACATGCTGATGGTTTATCTGAAATTAGCAGAGGCATCTGCGCCGGGCGTTTCACTGTTGAAACTTTCATTTTCTGGAAGATTTCACATTCCAAAACATAGTTTTGTGTCTGTTTCCTCATGTGCGGCCACCAGTATCTTTGCTTTAATAATGACACTGTGGCGGAAACACCTGCGTGTGCAGAGGCAAGTCGTTCATGTGCTGCTAAGATTTGTCCTAATCTGTGTTCCATGTTTGGAATTACTCTATCCCCCTCTCCAGGGATTCGAGCAAAAAGAACATTATTAGCATCAGTTATATATGAGTACTTCAGTGGAAAGCCTTTCGGAAGTGTTTTACCTCTGTCTTTTATTGAAGCAGTGACAGCTCGCATTGTTTTGCTGTCTATTTTTGTTTTTGAATGAGTGATTGCAGCTACGGAAGCCGTTTGCACAGCTGCCTTTGCAGTTTCATCAGCCAATGAATTCCCTGCTACGTGAACGCCATCACGCTGATGACTCAGAGTATGAAACATGTGAGTCTTTTGTAGTTCTTTCTGTAATAGAACTACTTGTTCCTAAAGCAGCTTATGCCTGATTGTCAACCTATTGCATCTTTGAAACCATTTTGAACCCAGTTCTGCAAGTATTCATTCTAAGATTGGACGCAGTAATACGAATCGCACACTATGAGTGTGGGGAATTGGCGATCGGTATTTTCAAGCGCCATCTTGAAAGCCTGTAGTTCAGCCCGCTGAGCTGTACAATCTACGAGAAATTGTGTTTTTCTGACCATAGGTCGGAATTTACCATTGCACCAGCGACCTTTAACAGTTGAGCACGCAGCACTATAAGCTTGTTTACCACCAATTGCTGGCTGTGCTGATCCGTCTGTATAAATTATACATCCGTAATGTTCTAGAGGCAGAATCTCAATCGGCAGAGAACATTCTTGTTCAAATTGTAGAAATTCTTGAGTTTTCAAGTAAGTGTCAAAAACGTATTCAATGTCTGTTGCAGCAAGAGAATTAACCTACTGTAAAGCTTATGCATTCGGAATGCACGCTTTTGTCACTGTCTCTAAAACAGGTACAGGCGTAATTGACCATTATGCGTTTTCAAGGGCTCTCTCTTTTGCTACTGCGGTTGAATCGCTGTCAGAATTTTTTCTGTTGAAGTGAATTTCATTTCAGCTTGTGTGTACATGTGTGATTTATAAGCTATTGGTACTTTTTCACCTTCATTAAAGGTTAAGTGCGTGAATCCGCATATTCCTGGGATGATTCGGATTATAAGGTTGCGTATGTTTACGCGTGTCTGTAAATGGGTTGTTGCTAAAATGCTTATTTGCATTTAACGCTAAATTTCTGTGTGTTTTGGAGCCAAATAAGTTGATTTGAAATCAAGTTTGATTAGTCCGTAGAGAGGTTTAACCATTTCTGCATAATTTAAAATGTAAGTTCTTCTTCTGAAATTCAGGAAGCCTAGAATTGACTGTAAGTTTTTCAGCATTTTTGGAGGTTGGAGCAGCGCACATTTTTCTAAAGAGTTTGCTGCCAGGCTTTTGCCTTCACTTAAAAGTTTGTATCCTAAGAGTAGGACGTTGGGATGGGCAATTCTTGATTTTTTAAAGTTGAATTTGTACCCTTCAGATGCGAAACCAAGTATTATGGTAATCACTCTATTCAAGTGCCTATCCAAGTCATCGTCTGTGAGATAGATGTCAGCGACATAAGATAATGCCTCATCATTGTACTTTTGTAGTAACTCTGTTACTCTGTCTGAAAATAACCCTGGACTATTCGTGAGTCCCTCGGGGAGAAGGCAGAAGTGACCCTGTGTCCACATAATTGAAAAGGCGGTCAAGTACCTGCTTTCAGGTGCAATGTTTTGACAGAAGAAACCGTTAGAAATATCTAATGTGGTTTTATATTTTTTGCGCACAATGTTATTCATCAGTGCTGCACTGTGTGCATTTTGTACTGAAAAGGTTTTGCAACCAGAATTTAAATGTTTGTAGTCCAAAAATAGACTGTATTGTCTGGTTTGGAGACTGGAAACAAAGGTTTGCTCATTAACAATGTGCATGTTTCAATCACCCCTTGGTATTCAAGTTGATTTAAAATCTCCCTGACCTGTTTTTTAGCTTCTTGCTTAACTGGATACTGCTTAGTATCTAATGTAGTTTTATATTTTTTGCGCACAATGTTATTCATCAGTGCTGCACTGTGTGCATTTTTTACTGAAAAGGTTTTGCAACCAGAATTTAAATGTTTGTAGTCCAAAAATAGACTGTATTGTCTGGTTTGGAGACCGGAAACAAAGGATTGCTCATTAACGATGTGCATGTTTCAATCACCCCTTGGTATTCAAGTTGATTTAAAATCTCCCTGACCTGTTTTTTAGCTTCTTGCTTAACTGGATACTGCCTCTAAGCAGTTGGTTGTTTTTTTAACTGTATCTTATGGTGAGGAGAATCCTCATCCCATCCCACATGATTTTTATATAATGCTGGACCCTGGGCTACAGCCCATTTTCTGGCATGGGTGTATTTTTTTTACGAATAGGAAAAGGATTTGAGAACGCTGGCATAATGATTTCTTTGCCATGTGGGCACTCCCTGACAAATTCAGGTGGCCAGTCTTGTTCAGCCAGAAGAATGTCATAACCCTTAGAGAGTTTCTCCTCAAAGAGTGCTCTTATTTTTCTAGTTATGTCTCCCTCTATCCTGAGCATCACTTCATATAACTTATGGAGTTCACTAACCCTGGTATCGGCAGTTTCAACTTGAATGTATTCATTCAAGTCCACTGTCTCCAGATGATCCTTCAGGATCTTGCGAGCTTGTCAGAGCTCACTTTCTTACCATAAGGTGATTCTTGAATTCTTGCACAGGAACAGAAGATGCTTGCTTCCCAACTCCCACTACCAATCACTCAGAACCAGACAGTGTCTTGGCTAACCCTGGGCAAAGCACTACGCTCCACTTGCGGAGTTTGCGAAGTTTTTGCAACTTCGCACTACGCGAGCGGCACGTAGCACAGTGCGAACATGCGTAGTGCAGCGTAGCGTAGTGCAGCGCTCATTTTTTGCTTGTTCGCGGTCCTGAACGTCATGTTCGCGACCGCAAGCAACCAAAATGACATCCCGGCAAGATTCTCAACGCGAGGAGGTCAGGTTTCTCATTGTGAGTGGTTGCGCATGCTCGCGACCGCTCTCAATGAGAAACTACTTGTTCGCGTTGAGAAAGCTGCTGCTCGAGCAATAATCTCCTCGAGCAGCAGAAAACTACTGCTCGCACTGTGCAAGATGCCGTTTTCAATGCTTGCACAGTGCCGGATGCTTGTCCGCACTGTGCAATCATTGAAAAACCCATCTTGCACAGTGCGAACATGCTACTACGCAGCTCGCGTAGTGCTACGTGAAGTTCGCGTAGTGCGAAGTGCACTTCGCGTAGCTTCGCGTAGCTTCGCGTAGCGCTACTCTGCGAACTACGCCCACCCCTAATCTTGGCGCTAATTGATCAGAAAGGGGGAAGGGGGAAATTGGATGAAATAATAAAGAACAAGAAGAGACTGGTCCTGAACCCTCTGGTTTTATGTCTGGTACTCCTTTCAGCTTTTTGATCAGCCTACCGAAGATACCTAAGGAAACTAAAAACATACAACCATTATAAGTCTCCCTTCTCTACTCTACTCTGTTTTCTTTTTCCTATTTATTTCTTATGGATATCTACCTACCCAAGGTCCTTTAGTAACCTGCCTCTCTTCTTAGACACCTGATGCTCTTTTCTTATTTGTAAATGGAAGTCTGTCACATCTGCAAGATATTTAAACAAGGTCAATTCATATCTTTTCCTATTACTCTATGTATTGTTTTCTCTTATTAAATGTAACCTACCAGGTTTTTAAGTGTGTTATTCCTTGTATCTGTATTCTTTTCAGCTATGTAGTTAATTGCTTTCTTGTGATTAAGTTTTAAACTCTCCTTTATTTCTAATGCTGTTTTTTCTTCTCTCTTTCTAGGTTTTCTTTTGCTCTGGAATTCAGGTAAGTTTTCCTCTTAATAGTATTCAAGCCTTGTACTCCAATCACTGCATATTGCCTTCTGTACCGACTATGCTCAAGGGTAAGTTCACTGTCACTTTTTCACTCTCTAAATAGATTTAAATTGCACAAGCGTTCATTTTACTGTAAGTCTTGCAAAGACACAATATTCCGTTTTAATCACTTAGCTCTTGTGTTCTCTTGTATCTTTTCTGCTGCTGTTATGGTTCTTGCCAGTCACGAACTGCAGAGAAGACGAAACTCTCCTTACAGCTCAGCTCTCGTTCCATTGATAAAAGCTGTCAAAGGTTCGTCGGATTGGCGGCCATGAACTCCGTGAGTCGTTCAGTTGCAAGGTGTTTTTCCTTTCTGTGGAAATAACTCAAAACTACGGGCGCACTAAAATGTCGGACTGCTCGGGAATTTGCCTCAAGTGAAGTGCGCACTATCACAGGTGTGCGCGTGTCACCTCAGCTCCGCTCTGAAACCTGCAGGAACACAAGAACGCTGAACCCCTTCCCTGGCAGCCATCTTTGCACTGCGCACATGCCACAAGTAAGACCAAAGGTGCGCTAACTTCAGCCCCTTACTCCACTTGGACCTACAGGAATTCTTTAGACTGGGGACTGATTTAAGGTCACAATCTGGGCCATTAGAGATCCTGACAGAGCTATGGTAACTTCTGCTGCTCTGTCCAGCATTGTCTGAGCCCACTCCCCATTCTTGAGTTGTGTCCTCAAGATCCGCGGCATGTCCGATTTTTAGACCTGCTACCTTCTTTTTGATGAATTGAGTTTTCTTATTTATTGGAACGTGTTGATCATCTTTGGACTTCATATGTTCTGATCGTCCTCTTCTTTCCGATTTCTGTGAGGAAGTCTGAAAGGTACGAGAGGAACGTATATCAGTATCTTGATATCTATCAGGTTTTCTCCAATTATCCCTGTTTCTGAGGTTATACTTTTTTCAGAGGGCTCGATTTGAGTAATTGTTTGAGCTAAACAGAATGGAATTTGTTCCCTTTTTGTGGGTAATTTACCAATGGCCGATTGTATAGTCTGTGGTGTAAATTTATTTGTGTTCCCCTGATGAGGGGTGTGATGTGGGATCCTTATAGCAGGTTGGACTGTTAGAGTCCGCATGACATATTGAACCAATTGACTATGTATTTTAAATAATTGTTTTAGCTGAGCTAAAAGTTCTACATCTGTCATTCTTTAAATGTAAGGATGTGGTGTATAGCTGGCTAGTACCGGCCATGTTGCTCCTGGTCTTGTGGTAAATAAATAATTAATTACCGGATCTATTTTTGACTATAATCAATAAACAGGTAGCTCAATAAATAAGAGTCAAGATTCGAGGTAGCTGGAGTCGACAGGCTTTAATCAAGCATAAAGGAAAGGAACAGGACAGCCTGTACGGGAATAGGATGGCAGCTGCCGGGGGCAGGATCTGGGAGCATAAGGGGGTAACTTTTAATAACAGTGCACAATATTTATAGTTAAACAAATACATTGCATTCAATACAGTAGGCGTAGCAGTAGGCGGAGTTTGTAGCAGTCGCGAAAGATAAGGCATAAAGTGGGTGTAACAAGAGGTGTGTACAGGGCGTATACATAGACATGTGATGTAAACGTAACAGAATATGTCATAAATGGGGCGGAAACATGGAGGGGGCTACCTGAGCAGCTGGGACCTTTAACCTAGTGGTACGCGCAAACTGACAATGACGTGTTACTAGGGAGAACTGGGGCTATGACTTCTGCGCTAGAAGAGGAGACGAAAGTCTGGAGTGTCAGAGCGACATGTACCCAGGCATATCTAGTATCTGGTGTTTAGAGTACATGTTGATAGAATCCAAAAGTTATCAGGGCAAAGGCTAACAGACATTAAGACTGGTGCATGCATAATTCTACATGTAGTGTGTGTGCGAGGAATATTCTATGAATATTAATACAGTATTTCTCTTACATGGAGACATAAAGGCTAGACCATGACGGAAACTATTGATGTGATTCAGTAGCTTAGGAATGCAGAGAAGGAGGGCTGGACTGATAACTAGAAACATAACATACTCTTGGCAGACTGGGAGGCAGAGCCAGGCCGAGCCGGGCACTGCGAGGCATGAAAGTAAGCTAAGGGTCAGGGATACAGGTGGGGGCTGTATCACTCCTCGGAGAGGGTTCAGGAAACAGGAGCTGAATCTGAGTCCGGGCCCTTTTGAGGCCTAGAAACGGGGATAATTCAATGAATTAACGTGCACACTGTAAAACGTGGCAACGTAGGATTACATAGGCCTAATATTCGTTGCTTTCACGAAGACTGGAAACTGGCATACTAGAGATGGACACAACTGTAATTGCGTCTTTAATCGATCAGAAGGGAATACATGCATATCGATCATGCACATATAGCATAAGATGGGGAACACGTAGGCACATATAACATGGCAAAATTTACTTTTCCACATTCCCTCCTTGTGCCCTACGTTTCCATCAGGAAACATCTATATTCATGATACCATCTATTATTTCATATAGCATCATTTGCTCGTCTCGAATTGTCTTGGAACGGGACCTAGGACTAGGAATACAAGAGGTAGCGCACATGCCGCAAATCGCAGGGCCACATTGTATACAGAGGCAGCAACTGAATATGATCGTTACTGCAATACCTAGGAATGACAATACTTTCCATCCCCAGGCGGGTATGATACTCCAGAGCCAACCGGACCATGTCCAGGTGCCTGGATTCTGGTGTAACTGATGGGCAATTTTATGAAGTCTGGTTATAGCTGAATAAACAGACGGCGCGTTATTAGGAATGAAAATGCAGCAACTAGATCCGATGACTCTACATGCTCCTCCTCTATCGGCCAGTATGACGTCAAGAACGAGACGATTTTGGAGCACGACAAAACTCATAGCAGATTGCTCTTCGGTTAAGTTACCTAGAGCAGAAGTAGTCTCATTCACTACTGCTTCAAGGGTTCTGGTTAATCTACGTATTAACTTACTATTCTGGACAGGTCCTATAAAGAAGAAGAAACCTTTATTGAAATCTGTATACTGTTCTAGAGCAGTTTCAGTTTGATCGACAATTGGGGACTCGATCTCCCTTCTATGTCTGACGTGTACTAGATGTGTGTTTCTGTGATAATCAGATGGGGCTAGAAATACTGGTGGCAGTAGAAAGGCAATGTAACATGTTCCATCCCAATCGAGGGGCAGACGAACATATGCGGTCTGACCACACACAAAATAAGAATGACGTGAGGCTTTGAAAATAGATTTCCCACTGTCACTATACTCGACAGTAGTAGTACAATCACTATGTCCTACATGTGCGGAACCATTATTTCTGACACATAATTCGCCTTTGACTGGTAGTACTGAAATAGCAGGTAAGTCTGGAGTAGTATCAGACTGAACATTCAGGACCATAAAATTCGAAGAATAATTACCTAAATTATAAACCTCATTTTCTAGATGTAACCCTGTTCTATGGGAGAGACCTTGCTTGTCTAGGAAACATGTTCTATTCAGAAGGGACATATCATTTGAAGATGACGTTAACATGGACCATGCTCCACACGAACCATTATGTGAAAACGGATAAGGAAAGAGTGGCAGAACTCCCTTCGGTGTCTGGAAAGGGGGGAGTCGACCACACACCCAACAATTAGTGGCATTGCTGGTCTGGTGTGAATAATGTAACATTCTGATGAATGTGTTATTTCTCATAGCAAGACGATAGGATAACTCGTGAGGAGGCAGATCACTAAATGTGTGCTCTACTGTAGCATTAGAAAACTTATTTACATGAGAAATTGGAAAACATAAATGCAATGCATAACTTGTGCAGGTAACCATAAGACTTAGAAACAATATAAAACTTAGAAAAACGATACATCTGATAGAGTTTTGACTAACTCTCTCACTATGGGGGTCTATCTCATACATGTCAGAAACCTGTCTAACCGTTTCACCCGAGAGGGACTTAGACAATTAAACTGGCTGACTTATTTTACTAGACCGGAGCTTTAACTTATACTCTTGTTGCGGAGTTTTCTCTAACAGAGGAACTTTCAGTTCGGGATTGAGATTAATGTCTGATTTAGAGTCTTGTTTCAGGCAGTCTTTAGAAATGGAACAGTCTTTGGAATTGTCATTAAAAGTCTTTTTTCGGATTCCATGACATTTCTTGATATGCGACAGATGGACCCAACCCTTGCGGCCTTCCAACTTCACGGCCGTACGGGTGGTCAGAAGGACTAGTCGTGGCTCCTTCCAACGGGGCTCCAGCGGACTTGAACGATCAAAGTTCCTGACCAGTACTAGGTCACCTGGGATGACCTCATGCGGTTTCACTTCGGTATTATCTGGAAATGCAGCGGCAACCTGTGAACGACAAGAGTGTAGGGCAGACATCAAGGAAGCTAGGTAATCTGTCAACATATTACTGGAAACATCTGTAATACTGCGGGGTCTAGGTGTACCCCACATGTTTGGGGGGCGGCCGAATACGACCTCATAAGGGGACAGACCTGATCTGGAATGTGCAACCATGCGCATAAAGAATAAAGCAACTGGCAGAGCAACTAGCCAGTCTACACCTTTCTCTTTACATGTCTTAGCAATACGGATTTTCAGGGTTTGATTATGTCTCTCTACGAGACCGGCTGCTTCAGGATGGCGCACACAATGGAACTTCCACTGGTACCCTAACAAGAGGGAAACGTGTTTCATTAACTCAGATGAGAATGGCTGGCCGTTATCAGAATACACGACCCCAGGGAGTCCATAACGGGGGAAGAATTCACGAACCAACTGCTTGGCAGTGGTCGCTGCTGTGTAATCTGGAACTGGATATGCTTCTGTCCACCTGGACAAAGCGCATACAACTACGAGGACATACTTGAAACCTCGACATCGCTCCATCTGAATATAATCCATCTGGAGGACTTCAAAAGGGTGGTCAGGAGGTTGGAATCCACCTTGTTCCACCGGGACACTTTTACCTGGATTGAACTGGCAACATATCATACAAGTACGGACTTTCTGCTTGGCTGCAGCTCGTAAGTGCTTGTTGAACCAAAGGTTCTGTATACTATCTAATATGGCTTTTTCTCCTAGATGTGCTGGACTATGTGCGGTATTGATAATGACTTGAACCATAGAGTCGGGGAGAAACCATGTGGCTTTTCCCTTCGTCACCCATCCCTGATCTGTCTGGACCCCTCCTTGTTCGGACCATTTCTTGATTTCTTCAGGAGTAGCATGTAACTGTATGTCTATGACATCTTGTGTAGGGTCCTTAACTGTCATACATGTAGTCTGTTCTGGAATGAATGTCTGTGTCTTGTTAACTGGAATGTCTGGTGTCTGAGCTGTAAGCTTGGCTGTTCGATCTGCTAGATCATTACCTTGGGAAATGATGTCAGTAACTTTCGTATGTGCCTTGCACTTCATGATAGCAATAGCTGTCGGTAAATGTATTGCATCTAACAGAGCTTGAATGAGGAGACCATGCTGAATCTTGGTTCCATGAGAAGTCATGAAACCTCTCTCCTGCCAGAGCACTCCGAAGTCGTGTACGAACTCCGAATGCGTAACGTGAATCTGTATATATGTTTACTTTCAGGTTCTTGGCACGTATGCAGGCTTGGGTCAGAGCAACTAGCTCTGCTGCTTGAGCAGACAGGGTGTCAATACGGTGTGTTTCAATAACTTCAATGTCAGTAGTCACTGCATACGCGGCTACTAGTTCTCCTGCACTAGTTCTCATACATGAACCATCCACATAAAGTGTCAGGTCGGGATTAGGTAATGCAATGTCTGTCAGGTCTTGTCTTGGCTTAGTCATAGTGTTAACAACTTCCACACAGTCATGTGTGGCAGGATTTGAAGTAACTGACGGTAACAGAGTAGCAGGATTTAAAACGTTGCAGCGTCTGATTTCTATGTGTGGCTGGAACAGTGTCAGTTCATAACCTGTTAAACGTGCAATTGTCAAGTGCTGAGTCTGTGTTCGGTTTAAAAGAACTTCCACGGAGTGTGGAACTTGTACTGTCAGGGAGTGTCCTAATACTATGGAATCACTTTGTCTGATTGCTAGAGCTGTGGCTGCAACTGACTTGAGGCACGCAGGCAAAGCCTGGGCTACTGGATCTAATGTGCTCGAGAAATAAGCACAGGGCTTGTACTGTCCTGCTTGATCTTGTGTGAGAACAGATAATGCAGTACCATCACGTTCTTTGACAAAAAGTGTAAAAGGCTTACTGTAGTTCGGTGTAGCTAGAACAGGTGCTTGGCATAAGGCTTTCTTTAATTCATTAAAACTAAGTGTATGTTCAGATGTCCAAGGGAGAACAGTCGATATGGCTGCCTCCTGTGTCGTTAACTGTATCAGTGGCTTTGCTAGAAATGCATACTGAGGAATCCATTGTCTGCAGTAAGAAGTGAGGCCAATAAAAGCACGTACCTCCTTCTGTGTCTTGGGCTGTGGAAGACTTGCTATTAACTGGATACGGTCTGGTGTCAACTGCCTACCCCACTTGGACAGTAAGTGGCCTAAGTAGATCACTTGCTGGACACAGAACTGGAGCTTCGAAGGGGACACCTTGTGCCCCATCTCGGCTAGGAAATACAGAACTGTAAGTGACGCTCGCTCGCAGTCACGTTCAGAACGGGCTGTGATCAGTAGATCATCGACATACTGGAGCAGGGCAGTGTCTGTTGGCATATGAATGTTGTTTAGTTGTCTCTTAAGTGCTTGACTGTAAATACTAGGACTTTCTGTGAAACCTTGAGGAGCTCGTGTGAATTTATAGCTCCTACCATTTAAACAAAAACCGAAAAGGTACTGGCTGTCTGGATGAATGGGAACACTGAAAAATGCATTCTTGAGGTCTATTACAGTAAAAAATGTAGCTTCAGAATCAATGGCTGTTAATAGGGATGAAATATCTGGGACTACTGGATACTGAGGTATGATACATTTATTAAGTTCTCGAAGGTCAATCACTAATCGATATACTGGAGGTGCATTTGGATCAGTACGTTTCATGACTGGAATGATAGGAGAATTACATACATTGGAGTCAGTTTCTACAACCACTCCTTGAGCAATGAGCTCGTCAATAATTTTGGATAAGGCTGCTACAGCCTCAGGTGGCAATCTGTACTGTCTGATCCGTGGCAGGACTATACCTTGCTTGAGAGTCACACGATGGGGTGTGATTTGCATAAAACCTACATCAGTTGGACCTTGCGCCCATAAATGCTGTGGTACATTTGATAATCTTGGATCAAAATCGCGTAATACATAGTGACCTTTAAAGTCCCTTAAGAACAATCGTATTCCTTCTGGGGAACAGCAAATAACTGCACCTAATTCTTTCAATGTTTTAATACCTAACAAATTTTCTGGACACGATTTCGTAAGTAACAAATCAGTAGTTCGGGACAATGGACCAACTTCTAGAGTAACTGGCTTTGAAATCTCGTTTACAATAGGCTTTCCTGAAAATCCAAGGGAAACATTTCTAGAGCCTGAGAGCGGAGCCCCTGGAACCTCGTCATGACTGATAGTAGTCCTACTTGCCCCTGTATCAATCAGAAACTTTCTGTCTTTCCCTAATACTTGACTGTGTACATAGGGACCCTCTTGATCTACAGGTATCTCGATGAGAGGCAAGCCTACCTCCCTCTCTAGGCTGTTTCATGAATACGGTTGATACTCTGGATACTCTGTCTGGGCATACTGGTACATCTGCTGTGTAACATGCTGTGTTGCAGCAATAGGCTGCAGTGCTGGAACTGTCTGTTGTGCATTCTGTAGTGGCTGAGAAGTCGGTGAAACTTGTTCTTGTCTAGGCGGACGTGGTCTTTCTTTAGTCTTACCAGTTGCTATGTTGTGTTTCAGAACTGCACACTCGTTTATAAAATGACCTGGCTGTTTACAATAATTGCATGTCCCTTTAACGGGAGCTGCAGGATGACTGGCTTGATTCGGACCCCTCTTCTGACTGTCTTGTGGAACAGATTGTGCAACTAGTACTTTCATTTTCGTATCTTTCATACGTTTCCTTTCGTGTTCTTGCTCTTCCCTGATTCTATTCTGGTGATACTGGAGCATCTGAAGCATTTGTGACGGGGTACTAGCTTGCCAGGTACTTTCGACTTTCAAAACTCGATTTTTAACTTGTGGACTTGAATTCTCGACTAGTTTAGTAACAAAAAGATGAGGGTATGACTCGCTACCTGTCTTCAGACCACTGTTGATAATGAAACATTTCTCAAATCTAGAATAAAAATCACTAGTATCCTCATCCTGTTTCTGTTTGCATGCTGAGATTGCATCCCAATCTTCCTTTTTCGTGGCTAATAATCTTGGCAAAACCTGAATCAATAACTCGGGCAATTCTTTACATTTGTCCCCAAGACCGGTACCTGGTACTCGTATTTTATCTTCAGCTTCTAGAGCTGTCCAATCAATCTTTTTCTCTCCCACCTCCCATTCTTTTTCCTTGAGTTTTTCATATACCCCTGCGGGCAACAGGACCTTTAACATTTTAATGATATCTGGATACGTGTATTCTCCCATACGGAGCATGTCTTTTAATTCTCGATGGAACCCTGCTGGATCTTTGTCGTGACAGGGAATTAACTTCTTCATCTCTAAGAGTTCCATCTTTGTGATAGGGGTGTAAACAAATACTCGTTGCATTTCACCACCCGTTGTCCTAACTGGGTGTACTTCTCGTAACGGATGCTGTCTATCTATGTAAAATGGTTTACTTTCTGGAGGTGAGACGTGAACAAAATGCGGATTAAGAAACGTTCTATATTTGTGGCGCTGTTCTAGAATGACACTAATTAAATCGGTACCTAAACCTTTCCATCTATACTGGAGTAACTCGTTCAGAACATCATGTAACGGACCTGGATCAGAATGTTGTCCCTCATACAGTGTAATGAGGTGCTGGATCATATACATACCCACCAGTCGCTGCTCGGCTGGGGGCAGTTTCAGAAACATTTGTGCCACTATTTCATCTGGAGAAGTGGTAGAATCAGTAGTCCATCGGACTGCTGATCGGGCTAGTTCTTGTTCATGCATGGTACTAAGTTCACTATAACCGATACGTGATTTCAGAATGTGATCGGTAGCTTGAAATACTTGTTCTAGCGAATCTTGTTCTGGTGCTGGAAGATGAAAAACTTTCTTGTGTTCTAGACGTGAATGTCGGTCGGGAAGTCTAGATTTACCTACATACGCTATTCTGGCGGTATTCTCGTCTTCTACCTCTTCAGTATCAGTGTTGTCTTCTTTCTCGGACACTTGTGCTGCTTTACGTTTCTCGTGTAACCTTATTATTTCCTTACGAATTTTCTTGTACATACTCTCTATACTACTGAGTGTCTTGTGTCTTCCCTCGGCTGTATGATCACTCCACTTTGTCAGAACTCTCATTTCGATCGGATCTTTAGTCGGACAATCTTGTTCCCTTATTAAACAATTGATTAGAAATTTTAATAGCATGAGCTGAATCTCAGCTTTCCTTTGAGACATGATTTCACCAATACTTTCTGGATCGTCTCCTGTACGGATGAAACGATATATTCTGTCTAGATCTTCTTTCATATTCGGTAGGGTGTCCAAATACTCGGTCACCCGTCTTACACGCAATGAATATATAACCATATTATCATCGCCTGGGACTGGATCATAACGGCATTCGGTGAGAGCTCGTCTGATATCTGCAACGGACTGATATTTGGGCGTACGCTGTAACGCACGTTCATGTAACTCGACTAACGTTACACGTTTGTGTGGCGGTGGGGTACCAGGAGGACCTCCCCCCGCGGCCCCTAAACTGGAATCGTCGACGGATACTCTTCGTGCTGGCAGAGTGACCGATGTAGCGGGTACTTGTACTACGGGCTGGACCGGGGGTACCGTAACAGGTGCTGTAACAGGTGCCCCGGTGGCTGGAAGAACAGGAATTACATTATTTACAGGAGCTGGCGGAACAGGATTTGCATATTCTGGGACTGTGTCGTCCAAATAGGACGAGAGAAAAATATCAGCTGCGGTCGGTTTGTGACGTAGCTTAATCGGAACTAATGGTGGCGGAAAATTACATGGTGCTTCCGGGGTTGCTTTTGGCAAGCCCTCGGCAAGAAGAGGATACATACCCTTAATAAGGGCATTTCTCTGTCTGTCTGACTGTTCGGCTTTAACTCGTTCACCTACTTCGATTAATTCCCTTTCTTGGGCTCTTTCTGAGGATTCTCTACTTAATTCTGACTTTCTGATTTCTTTTTCAGTTCTTTTATGAGATTCTTTGCGCCATAACTCGATGGCATCTTTCTGGGACTGTCTGGGTTTCTTTTTCCATAATGCTTCTTCTACTCGCATGATGCACTCGGCATCCCATGTACCTGATACAGGCCATCTATATTTCTCTTCTAGATCTTTAGTATACTCGACCCATAAGTCTAGATATAATATGGCACTTATGCCATGCTTATGATACATAAAATGACCTGGACTGTCCCTAGGCGGGACAGGAACTGCTTCCTCGAGCAGACCTTTTCTGTTTTTTAACTGACGTAACTTCGTGAACAGAGGCATAACTTAGGCTGGAGTCTGGACACAATACAATACACAAAAACACAATAATAACTGAAAAACGAATCACTCATACCACGACATTGAAAACACATGAAATAACATTTAAAACAACAGTTCGGACAGAATACTACCTGGAATACTGAAAACAGAATACATGAATTTCTCGAGAACAGAACTTACTAGAACAGAAACTTACTAGAATGACTAGATGCACTGCTAAAACAGTACGAAACTTACCGGTCCCATAAAGAGACACGTCAGGACCCGCATCCACCTAGGTGGACACTTCGTGTTGGATCTGTGTACCCAAACCCACGGACCAGAGACAAATTAATTGACCCTGTCTAGATACTACCCCAGCAACGGTACTCACCGGGCAGCAAGAACGGAAGGCCTCGGACTGGACTGGACTGCTACGACGACGGACGGACGAACTTCGGACTTCAGTTACAGGTGGGCCTCCGGTTACCTCGGACCTTGGACTCTCGGCTTGGGCTCTGGTCGGGACTCGCCGCGTTCCTCCACCGCCTCGTCTGGATGCTGGACCGCAACCTCCGTCTCCTCCGTGGGCCTGAGGGATACTTGAAGCAGAAATATCTGCACGTGGCCGGTATGGTTCCGTCACGGCTGCAGAGGATCAGGGGGCCTGCGTGGCTTCTCCGGCGCGTGGGGAAAAGGCAAGTCCCTATTCGGGCGCCATTATGTGGTAAATAAATAATTAATTACCGGATCTATTTTTGACTATAATCAATAAACAGGTAGCTCAATAAATAAGAGTCAAGATTCGAGGTAGCTGGAGTCGACAGGCTTTAATCAAGCATAAAGGACAGGAACAGGACAGCCTGTATGGGAATAGGATGGCAGCTGCCGGGGGCAGGATCTGGGAGCATAAGGGGGTAACTTTTAATAACAGTGCACAATATTTATAGTTAAACAAATACATTGCATTCAATACAGTAGGCGTAGCAGTAGGCGGAGTTTGTAGCAGTCGCGAAAGATAAGGCATAAAGTGGGTGTAACAAGAGGTGTGTACAGGGCGTATACATAGACATGTGATGTAAACGTAACAGAATATGTCATAAATGGGGCGGAAACATGGAGGGGGCTACCTGAGCAGCTGGGACCTTTAACCTAGTGGTGCGCGCAAACTGACAATGACGTGTTACTAGGGAGAACTGGGGCTATGACTTCTGCGCTAGAAGAGGAGACGAAAGTCTGGAGTGTCAGAGCGACATGTACCCAGGCATATCTAGTATCTGGTGTTTAGAGTACATGTTGATAGAATCCAAAAGTTACCAGGGCAAAGGCTAACAGACATTAAGACTGGTGCATGCATAATTCTACATGTAGTGTGTGTGCGAGGAATATTCTATGAATATTAATACAGTATTTCTCTTACATGGAGACATAAAGGCTAGACCATGACGGAAACTATTGATGTGATTCAGTAGCTTAGGAATGCAGAGAAGGAGGGCTGGACTGATAACTAGAAACATAACATACTCTTGGCAGACTGGGAGGCAGAGCCAGGCCGAGCCGGGCACTGCGAGGCATGAAAGTAAGCTAAGGGTCAGGGATACAGGTGGGGGCTGTATCACTCCTCGGAGAGGGTTCAGGAAACAGGAGCTGAATCTGAGTCCGGGCCCTTTTGAGGCCTAGAAACGGGGATAATTCAATGAATTAACGTGCACACTGTAAAACGTGGCAACGTAGGATTACATAGGCCTAATATTCGTTGCTTTCACGAAGACTGGAAACTGGCATACTAGAGATGGACACAACTGTAATTGCGTCTTTAATCGATCAGAAGGGAATACATGCATATCGATCATGCACATATAGCATAAGATGGGGAACACGTAGGCACATATAACATGGCAAAATTTACTTTTCCACATTCTACCTAGTGGACCGAGCCTGGTAATGTGATTTTGATGTTGTAGGGCGCCTTTAAAGCAGAGCGCATGGTATGTTAATGGAATTTCAATATCCTCAAAAGGAGTGTATTTCTCTGGAAGTTCCTCTATCTTGTAGAAGTGGAACACATGTGTTCTTGGATTTGCTTCAGGGAAGATAATCCATGAATAGAATACCTCTGTCTGCAGATATTCGTGTGCCTCTATTACAAAAATTACCCTACCACCTCTTGATGATAGGCCATTTTGTATAAGCTTTATAGCGATGGTTTTCCCTAAGTTTTCCTGGATGAATATAGGATCCGCATCGGTTTCTTGGAAACCTGTAAAGTTTGCATTTACTGCATCTCCACCGTTTTCTTCGTCACTCATTTTGTTGACTGAAAGTTTGGAGAACAAATTTCAAGGGAACAAAGATAAGGTGCACAATATTTTAGAACACTTCAACGTTGAACAAACCAAAAAATTATAAATAGGATTTTCGTCCTACTCAGTAATGGCGGATATTTTATCCTAGCCAGTGTTTATGTAGAGGAAACTAAATCATCCTATCGCTGGGACAGGATCAATATAGCTGCTTTCAATCTGCGTCTGACTGAGACAATCCCATCCTTTACTAACATTGAGCAAAATTTAAATGCTCCTATTTTTGGGTGGCTAACAGATGCAGTGTCTGCTCATGTCCCTCGTTCTGGCAGTAAATTTAGATCCTTGCGCCCTCCAGCACCTTGGTACTCGGATGAGTTAAAAATCCAACGTGCTAAATGTAAAGCCCTGGAGAGGAAGTGGAGAAGGTCTTACTCCGTTTCTTCCAAAGTGTTTTACAAAGATGAGCTAAAAATCTATCATGCAAACTGTAAACGTGCCAAGGCTCCTTACATTACCTCTACAATCACCTCAGTGCAGAATTGTCCTCGGACTCTTTTTGCTACTGTTAAGAAACTTACAGGTGTCGACACCGTTCCTGCGCTGCCGGCTTTAGATGGTACACACTGCAATGCTATTGCAGATTTTTTTATATCTAAGGTTGAGGGCATCCATCAATCCTTGGCCTCCCTTCCACTACCAACCGATCTTTCTTTACCTGGTTCCTGTTGCAATGCCTCCATCTCTCCCACTGAGTTCCTCTACAACTGGAAATTATTTGATGACTCGTCCTTCCTGTCGTGCTTAAAAAGCATTAGGTCAGGCTCTCCCCGGGACCCTGTCCCCATGAAGATATTGAAACAACTTGACCCTGAACCACGGAGATTCCTAATGAGGTTACTTAACATCTCCCTTAGTGAATCCCGGGTTGAACAGGATTGGAAACATGCCATGGTCGTTCCTTTACCTAAAAAATCTGGTGCGGACATCACTAATCTTGCCAATTTTAGGCCCATATCCCTGCTGCCAGCCTGCTCCAAAATACTGGAACGTCTTGTTAATATCCAGCTTAATGAGTTAGTTGAAAACACGGGATATCTTCACCCATCCCAATCAGGCTTTCGCGCTAATTATTCCACCGAATCCGCACTCCTTGGGGTGATTGAGCGACTCCGACACGGTATTGATAGCGGTGAGACCTTTGCGCTTATCCTTCTTGATTTAAGCGCAGCCTTCGATACCGTGTCCCACTCCATTCTACTGGAGTCCCTCCGCTCCCTTGGTGTTGCTGGACCAGCGCTTGCCTGGGTGGCCTCATTTCTTAATGAGCGCACATTTCAGGTTTTCTCAAACAAAGCTGAATCGGCAATTCATTCATCTGCTCACGGCGTCCCTCAAGGGTCTATATTGAGCCCTTTGTTGTTCAATATTTACATCAGACCACTTGCTTATATCGTAGAGGACGCCGGTCTGTCCATATACTCATATGCGGACGACACGCAGATCGTGTTCTCTTTGTCTGGCAGCGGGGCACAGGACATTTCTGCCCTAAAAATTGGCCTTTCTCGCGTTGCGGCTTGGATGCAAGTCAATCTGCTGAAGCTCAACGGAGAAAAAACTGAGGTTATTATACTAGGCAAACATAAAGATCTGTGGGGCTCTAGACATTGGCCCAGTGATATGGGTCCATTGCCTATCCCCGTGCCAGTTGCCCGTAACCTCGGTTTTTTAATTGACGAGAAACTCTCGATGAGACAGCAGGCAACTAAGGTTGCTGCAATCTGCTTTAATATCTTACGTTGGTTGCAGAAGATCATATGGATGTTGCCTGAGTCTACACGAAGAACTGTCGTTCAGGCCCTTGTGATGTCCCGTATCGACTATGGCAATGTGCTTTATCTAGGGGCTGATAAAGCTACAATGAATACACTCCAGGTTGTACAGAACTCAGCTGCCCGCCTTTTGTGCAATGTTCCACGGAGAACGTCTGCAACGCAAGCCTTGCGTGACCTTCACTGGTTAAAAATCTCTGATCGTGTGGTTTTTAAGACCTTGTGTCTCCTGTTTAAGATTCGTCAGGGTTCTGCCCCTATTTACCTGCGTAATCTCGTCCAGCCATATCAGCCTAGTCGCTTTCTCAGGTCATCAAACAAAGCCAATTTTGTAGTTCCAAGAATTCGACTGGCAAAAATTTGGGACCGAAGTTGTGGAATGCTCTCCCGTTGGCGCTAAAAACAGAAACCAACCTTTTGGTTTTCCGCAAAAAATTGAAAACTTTTCTGTTCTAGTTTGGTTTCTGTCCTTTTTCTTCTCCTTTTCAGCAATTGCTTGTTTTCTTCTTTAGTCTGTCCCTGGCGCCGGGAAACCCATTACGGGTAGCTGTGCGCAATACAAATTGAATAAAATAAATAAATAAAATTGTACCCATTCCAGACGTCTATTGGAGTATTTAATGGGAAAAAGGGGTCTCTGTGAAAAGCACGACTGAGTTACTCTAGTATCTAGCGTTAAATTACTGCGTTATAAAACGTTGGGCACCATGTAGTGTAGTTCCTATATTCCCAATAGACTCTGCGCATTGGAATAATAGATCCTGTAGTTTAGACTTAGGACTGAGGTCGACTAAGTCTCTATCAAATATATTAGACTTAATTGTGAGTGCCAGCTAGCTCAGAGGTCACTAGAAACTTTCTCGAATAAACAAGAGGGGATTAGTTTCTGACAACTGCATAAACATGACAACTTTGTTTCCCCAAGATAAAACATATCTTCAGAGTCGCGGAAACAATAGATAGATATTTTACTCAGTCAATCATACATGCTTCGTTTCATCAGAGGTGCAGAGAAATGGAGAGACGGGCATTTTCAATAAAAGTATTTATTAAACAGTCTTCTTTCTCATGCAGAAGAAATGAACTGCAACAATCGTAATACATGAGATGCATCTCAGACAGGAGTGTAAACATTTCTTTCTGGTTCTGGTACAGATTTGTTTATAATTGAACTGTCTTTAGTGGTAAAAAGGGAGTTATAAAATTGAAGGAGTCTAAAATTCAAATTCAGCTAGTGTATAAGCATGCAGCAGCGTGGTGCACTCCCTGTGTAACACACGTCAACACCAGGACTTGATATGTAATATGTATTTATATTATTGGCAGGATGTACATAGACTAAACCATCATAATTCTTTTGATGTTATTTCAAATAAAGGGATTTCAGTTTCCTCCATGGTTGCACATTAAGTCAACATTAGTGTCCTATCAGAAGGAGCATCTTATCTTTTCCCAAGCCAGTATCTTTGGGTGGTTGCAGTGCCAGGGCTTCAATCATTCAATGCACCAAGGAGAGTATTCCCTCTGGGGTGCCCAGGCGCTATACATGGCTGAATATAAAGGCTGGTGGTACATAAACAACATGGCCGCATAAACAGTACTACGCACATTGCTTCCTTGTATTCTGAGTCCCAGGGAGGCTGACAGGAGTTCATCTGCTTCATTCTTACATTGTTCCTCTTCACAACATGGGGTGTGATTGCATCAGAGGTTTAAATAATGATTTCAAAGCTTCTCGGCAGGTGAGCACTGTAAATCATAACTGTACATTTGGGTCGCCGGCAGGTGAAATAATTCACAGTAATCTTGAGAAACACATCCTGTCAAGCTATACTGTTTCGCAGCTTCACCTGTGGATAAAAACACAAAGACAATAATCAGTCATTAACATTGCTGCTACATACTTTGTTTCTCCATCTAGGAAAGAAATATGCCTATCCTGGTCCAAAGTTCACATGATCTCAGATTGGCCATTAAAACACACACTGGTAGTTGTTAAAAGCAACCTGGACCTTATTCAAGGACCTGGGATTCCAGGTTAAATTGTGAGTATCACAAAAGGTGAGGTGGGAATTAAGAGGTCTGCCTTGAACAAGGACACCGTGGGCCTAACTGGTAAATAATAATTTGAGCTTTACCTTGTCAAAAATAAATGTCAATCATCCACATTATTTTATGGAGGTTATCCAAGAAATCATTTTTTTCAATCCTTGTTTACCTTTGTCATTTACAGTAAATGTTGAACACTGTACTTGTTAATTTAACTGATTACCTCTACTCAAGAATGCTCAGTTATTTTTCTGCAAATGTTATAATGATCTGTACCACTTTCATGACAGAAATGTCTTATTTGTATCTCATCTCTTTATGCTAACACCTTTCGGATATTCTTGCATAGTCCTTAAATACCACTTCACCTTGGTGATGAGCCCATCCGTTTGTGCTCTCCACTAATTAACTTTGCTTCGTGTCCTGACTGCGAGGGCTGTTCCGCCCTGAGGCGCTTACTTGGGACCTAGGAGCCCGTGTGCTCCACTTCGGATTTCTTCTGTTTGCTTAAGGGAGAGAGGCGTTTCACGCAAGCAGCGGGAGCGGGACTGCGAGGCCCAGAGGTGCTAGCGCTTGTTCATCGCGCGCACCTGGTGCCTCTTCCCGCCCCCTCCCTGAAGGCTATTTTTACATCTCGCATTGCCTGCCTTCACCTTGTGCTCTCCACTAATTAACTTTGCTTCGTGTCCTGACTGCGAGGGCTGTTCCGCCCTGAGGCGCTTACTTGGGACCTAGGAGCCCGTGTGCTCCACTTCGGATTTCTTCTGTTTGCTTAAGGGAGAGAGGCGTTTCACGCAAACAGCGGGAGCGGGACTGCGAGGCCCAGAGGTGCTAGCGCTTGTTCATCGCGCGCACCTGGTGCCTCTTCCCGCCCCCTCCCTGAAGGCTATTTTACATCTCGCATTGCCTGCCTTCACCTTGTGCTCTCCACTAATTAACTTTGCTTCGTGTCCTGACTGCGAGGGCTGTTCCGCCCTGAGGCGCTTACTTGGGACCTAGGAGCCCGTGTGCTCCACTTCGGATTTCTTCTGTTTGCTTAAGGGAGAGAGGCGTTTCACGCAAGCAGCGGGAGCGGGACTGCGAGGCCCAGAGGTGCTAACGCTTGTTCATCGCGCACACCTGATGCCTCTTCCCGCCCCCTTCTCCTCCTCCTACTTAGCTTAGCTATCCTACGCGAACACGGGACGCGCGCAGACAGAAGCGCGGACGAAGACCGGACAAAGAGCGGGCCCTCTGTGGCCCTCAGTGGCTGAAGTAGGCTGGGCTGGGCCAACTTCATAACATTTGATTATCAGAGTTTATCTTATTTTATATTCTATTGATTTTTATAGGCGTTGGCAACTGCTGCACATTCAGTGACTCTATATGCGTCCCATTGATTGTGTGATTTGACAGTATTTATCTCATATTTTAACTCGTTCACTTGCACTATATACTTTTTCACTTTTCATAACTTGATATCGGCTGTAATATGACTGCAAAAAAGCTTAGATCTGGAAGACTGTTGGGGGGAAGATCAACAGCTAAGACCAGATCCAACCCACTTCGAAATAAGAATGTTTCAACAATTCAGCTGAAAGGTCAAAATCAGATATTCCAGCTCTGGGAGAAACCGGTAGATAAGGTGCCCCTGGAAAATACTGCTTTTAATAAGGGTGTCTCCTTAATTTCATCACCTAATCCATCGCTTAATCAACTCCCGAAGGAGGTGGAATTGGGAAATCTTAATTTAAGTTCATATACTACTGTGGGTATTCTATCTACTCCTTCTATACCTTTGGAGAATGATAAATGTTTAATTTCTAGCCCAGATAACACCAAAAATACCAAACCTCCCTTAACATCCGTAAATGTCTTGCATAATGGCACACTATTCCTCTCCAAGTTGAGGGAGGATACTAACGAAGACTCACAGTCCCTGGATATTGACCCAGTGTTATGCGAACGTTATTTGGTTGATGTACCTAGGGTATTGCTAGATGTTGCGAAGACCCCAATTGGTGCTACCCCTTCTGATCTCCATCTTTATAGTAGTACCCCCTCTTCTAATTCCCAAGATCTTTCCTTTCAGACAAACATGTCGAAAAGTCCAATGCTCAATATAACAGGGATTGAGGTTCTTAATGATCCTAGTTTGAAATTATCAGAGAAACCTATATCTGAATTTCTGATTTCCTTGGAACATTTGCTATCCTCAATTCTAACGTTACTGAACAAATTTGTGGGTAGCTCGGATTGTGTATTGGATTCTGTTACCCAAATTTTAAAGGCTTTATTATCAAAAACTTGTGAAAGGAGCTGTGGCTCAGACTCTCCTATTACAACATTTCCTCAAAAAAATTCACCTAAGGCACCTTGTTTGTTAACTGAGAATATACCTGTTGCACCTGTGTTGAAGGACTTATGTCCTATTTTGAAAACATCTGCTTATAATTGTATAAGTGATTTTGTTCCAGATATTGTTTCAGAGGAAAATAGTGTTGTACTGCCAGATGCCAATGCCGAAAAGGCATTATATCCTATTTTCGATCCAGATTTTAAAGGGCAGGAATTGGAGGAAAAAGTGGAAAAACAAGGAAATCATAAAGGAAAAAAAAAGAGGAAGTCTCTCCGTAGATTTAAAAAGAGGAGGCAGAGACAAATTCTCTTTGAGAATTCCCAAGTTTCCTATAAATCCTCCTCTATTGAGGTTGAGAATGATAATGGAGCTTTGAGGCATGACTCAACTAGGTTGTCTCCTAAATTTTCAGGGCCTTCCACTATTTCTGATGAAATTATTATTAATTGTTCTAATTTAAATTCGAGAGAACAGGGTGCAGAAAAAGAAAGGCTCATGGTCCACCCTCCAGCTGTGGAAGTAAGAAGTTCTGCCCCCGTGGTATCCACCTCTCTAAACCCTACTGCCCCTTCTTTCCACATACGGGCAGAAGGGGTAGTCTCTGGTCAAAACTCTGTTTATAAGATGATGGAAACCCGTACTGACTCATTGATTTTGGACTTTGTCCCATAATTTGACCTTGACTTAATGTTGAATAGATCCTTTTTGCTGAAATGCTGTAAAGACATCGAGGGATTAAAATTTATTAAATCAAGCGATATTGATCTAGTAACAATATTGGGAACAGAGTCTATGTCATTTATCAGGGTAAGGTTCTATTCAAACCTGATAGTGAATCTTATACTAAATAAAGCAGAAATTTTCCAGAGCCAGGGGATTGATGTGGTGCCTCTTACCGCCACATGTGCTGATAATCATAATGAGAATGGCTATCATGGGGGCTCGGGTCAAGTCGGCTTCTCTCAACCTTTTGATGATTTAAAAATTCGTGTCTCAAAACAAAAAGGATAGTTACACATGTTATCCCCCCCCAATAACAATAAATAGGGGTATAACTGAAAATGAACAGCAATGGAATTGGTTACCTGGTGCTCTGTCATCCAAGGTGACAGACAACCCAAGATTGTTTTCTCACCTTTAGCAGTATCTTTTCTGTTATCTCCTGGAATGCCGCTGGCATTAATAACAACCTTGAAAAATTATTGTACCTTTTTTCTTTGAATGCCAACGTAATCTGCATCCAGGAAACCTGGTGTATTGACAAATTGAACATAGGGAAAGATTACTTCGTATTGGAGGTGGCGGCAACCCCCTCTAGTAGAGGTCATGCAAAAGGGGGAATTGCTTGCCTATTATCCAATAGAATAAAGTGGAGCTTCCCCCACCATATAGACCCCAGTAACCTTTTCCAGGCAGTGACTCTTTCCAATTTAGATAAAACTGGAGAGAGACACCCCCTTGTTATATTAAATGCCTATATTCCGCCAGGTGATCCTTTTAATACTTTGTTGAAACAAATTTTTATTTTTATTAGACAAATTAAAGAAATAGCCCCTCTCTCTAATTTCCTGTTAGTTGGTGACTTAAACTGTAAAGTTTCCAAATTCAGTTTGGAGCTATTCAGGAATAAAGTAAAAGAGGAGGTTTTGTTGATTCCCCAAGCCCTCTTTCCAGACAATATAAAAACAAATAAACGGGGTAAATTGCTGCTGGAAGAATTATACAGTACGGAGGGACTTATAGTTAATGGTAGGCTCCCATCCGATGTTCCTGCAAACTATACTCATAGTTCCTCCAATAGCAAATCAATTTTAGATTACATGATTGTTGACCACTCTATTTTCTCTCTCTTAAGGGATTTGGTTGTTATAGAAACTACCCTTAGTGACCATAATGTTATTATGCTAACTCTTCTAGTAGATCCCCCCAATTCTGACACCTGGGTGCTTGATAGGGATGTGGTCACCTTTCAAAAAACAGGAAGAGGTTTCTGGGATCATAAAGCTATGAAGGGCTTGGAACCTATTCTTGAAAAAACTCTATCCAATCTAAGCAATTGGCAGGGGGTGGAACAGTCCTCTTTTGAGGTTTTTATGAAGGAGATCATCTCTGCCGTTAAAAAATCGAATTTAATTAGGAAAAAAAACACCCTTCCTAAAGTAGTTGTTTCCCTTAATAAGGAAATAAATAAATTGGTGAGGGAACAATACATATGTGGAGCAGCAGAAAGATCTCAGAAAATATCTCTCCTTAAAAGAAGGAGAAGTAGGATAAAGAAAAAATTGAAAAAGAAAGAGAGGACCTGTTATGGATTGGTTTGCGGGAAGCTGCTACTCAAGGGAACTCTAGACAATTTTGGACTCTCATTGGGGAGGGTTGCGGCTCTAGAGTGCGCCCACTTCCAATCCCTATTTCTGAACAAACCTGGGTCAACTACATCCTAAGTTTGTATGCTAAGAATGATCTGCAAGTGAAACTTAGGGGAATTGGGGAAGATACTAATTCTATAATTGAATGCCCCTCAGAATTATCTATAGAATTGGCTATTAGGGATATGCGTCCATCAGGTGCTATGGGTCCTGATGAACTCCCGATATCAGTCTTGAAACAAAATCCAGCGTCCTGGAGTAAAATCGTATTCCCTCTTTTCAGGATTTGTTATATTAAAAAATCTATTCCAGCATCCTGGAAGGGGAGTATTTTGGTCCCTATGTTTAAAAAGGGCGATAGAAACTTACCCATTAACTATCGTCAAATAGCTCTCCTAGACGCAATTGGGAAGGTCTTTTGTAAATGTTTATTATCCCTAATTAACGATTGGGTGGCACAAAAACAAATCTTACCATTAGAACAAGTAGGCTTTCGTAAAGGTCACGGAACTCTGGATAACCTCTCCGCTCTTCAGACAATTACAGATAAATATATAAGGGTACGTGGCGGAAGAGTTTACGTGGCCTTTATAGATTTCTCCACAGCATTCGACAAGGTTGATCGCCCATTGCTGTGGAGAAAGCTCTCTGCTATGGGAATGCCGCCTCAACTACTAGATATGATCCAGGTGCTACATACAGACACCTGGTGTCAGGTCCTGCAAGGAGGAGACAGGGGCCTCTCCAAGATTATTCCTTCATGTAATGGCCTTAAGCAAGGCTGTCTCCTTTCCCCGTTACTCTTTTCATTATATATTGCAGATTTACCTGCCTCACTTTCTTCCTGTGATGGTATAGCTCCAATCTTGGGCGGAAAATACATTTCATGTATGTTATACGCGGACGACATCATAATATTGGATCTCACGCCCAAAGGTCTCGCCAAACGCCTCCTTGCTCTACATCAGTATGCAGACTCTCATTTTTTAAAAATTAATGCATCGAAGAGCAAAATTATGTGCATCTCAGGCCGGAAAAAACATAAATTTAGGAACTTTACCTGGTCTGTGGGAGATGACAAACTAGAGGTAGTAAAGAGTTATGTTTTCCTCGGAAAATTAATTTGTGATAATTTAAGTGCTAAACCCCATACCGATAACAGTGCCCAGAAGGCTTTGTCCCAAGGGAGAAGCTTAAGCGCATTGTATTCGGCAATGGGTAGAAGGCATTTTTCACATTTATTGGAGGTCTTCAGGGCAAAAGTCCCTTCCACTCTCCTGTATGGTTTAGAATTAATTGATATTAAGCACTGGGATTTTTTAAATAAGGTGGAGGGAAAACTGCTAAGAAGCATATCCACTATCAGTTCTGCCTGTTCAGTAGCGGCCTGCAGACTTGAGTTTGGTTTGCGCAGCAGCTGGGTGCAGGGCCTGGCAGCTGTGGTACGTTGGGTCGCAAGCATAGCCAGAGGAGAAGAGGGGACTATAAGGTTCCTCTTAAAGACTGAACTACTGGGAAGTTTAGGAGAACACTCCCTAATTGTTAATAATTTTAGAAAGGCTGTATCGCTCTTGCAGTTGGAAGAGAGCACCCTCTTTTCTTTACCCATATCCCAGCTAAAGTCTGTCTTGAAAGAAGCTACCTGGGACCTTAGCTATAGACTAGACACTACTTTAATTCTTGCTAAGAAGGGTGTTAATCCCCTTACTGATTCTTTCGCAAGAAAATTCGTCCAACCTTACGCTACTTGGAATTTACCTAATGGTATTCGGAGATTTTGGTTTTTATTGAGACAGGATTTGTTACCCATAAATAATCTTTTGTTTAAATGGTATGGAGTTCCTGCAACTTGCAATTTTTGTCATCAATCAATTCAAGACCGAACGCATGTACTTTTCATATGTCCAGTGCTGCGTCCTTATTGCAGAAAATGCTAAATCTTTTATGTTTGCCTTATATAACCCCCCTAATGAGAGATTCTGTTTCTACATTTTTAATTTTTTTAAATGTTTTTTAGATATCTTTTGAAGAATGGCATGCCTATTAATGTGTCACTTTGTGTTGCAGTAATTGCTATGATTTGTCTACTTTCACTGTGAATGGCATTTTGTATTGTATTCTTTTCTTATGTGGACCTCTAAGGAGTTCCAAAACATAATAAAGATTGAGCCCATCCGTGGGGTTCATCACACTACAATCCTCTGGCAACCAATGTTGCAAAGTGAGAAAAAATAGGAACCATCCCTTTTTCTGCTGGGGGTACAGCAGCAACAAGACAATCCTGTGGTTTCTATGGCTCCAACATGTAGTTTGGAGGAGACTGACCGGAATTTGCCACCCTAGATGAGTTGCACAGTCTGCCTTACATTTATGAAATCACCTGGCATAACCTGTATTCACCAAAAGCTCAGACACACACATGTTCACTAAGCTGGTTCTGATATTGTTGCTGGCTGTCTGTTGTGTCTGTTTGAAGTCATGAATTACAGAGCATGAAACGGTGAGTATGTAACTTGCTGTGCTTGCATAGAGCACAGGACACACATAAGAGTGAACTGCTACTGTTAGAAAAGCTGGATTATCACCCTCCTGATCACCTGCTCCTTACTGCATTCCATAGAGTCTTATTATTTCAGAGGGTATTGCTCTTGTGTAGTGCAATCCCTTGGTCTGTACTGTATGATAGATATTTAGTCAGACCAAAAAGGTAATAATTGCAGGGACTGAGGAAATTCTAGTATTTGGCATCTAATTATGTATTCTATCATCTCGTCCCCCAACAGACAGGACTACCAAAAATAATATGAAAACACATTTTCTAGATGTATATTGATTAGGTGGGACAGAGTCGCACCACAATCATAAATGGCCCCACTCTGTGAGGCTCCTGATTACTCAGGGAACAGCATGGTCTTTCTACACCAAGCAGTCCATGCTGACTCCCCCTGTGGGAACATGCCTTGCAGACATCTGGGCATGCTCTGAGCCATATCACAGGTTCCAACAACCTCCTAAGCCACTGTGGACCTAAAGCTTTAAAGCACTGTTGTAAAGTAGACTGCGCAGTGGACGCACACAGCGGGCGCGCCAAAGGTAAGCCGGTCTGCACCCGTCTGCGGCCGTCCGGGGCCAGGGGCCACAAATGCTGGCCAATTTTCTAAGGGTCAAAGTTTAAAGTATTCAAGCAGCAAACTTAGAAAGCTACAACCTAGGGGTTTAACACACTGCAGTCATAATATAACAGTGGAACAAGGAGTGAAGACATGTGCTCACTGCTCATTCAAGCTAACCTCAGCATTAGCTGATCGCACAAATCAAGAAGTCAAGTGGCTGAAATGCATACTCATTAATTTCAGGTCACTAAATAAACACAAAACTGAAATATATGACTGCATCATAGAAAAGAATGAGGACATCCTATTTTTGACAGAAACCTGGCTGAACGAATTCTCAGCTCCTGATGTCCTACAAGCACTCCCACCGCAATACGGGATCCTGTTAGTTGACCGCAGTGATACATAAATTATCTATAGACTGCTCGATGTAAGAGGCAGTGATAGGTTACTGCGAAGCTGCATCTTTCACAATAAAAGTTAACTCCAAGCAGACAATAAATAGTTTTCTGATTTATAGACCTCCGGGGCCATCTTCAGGCTTCAGGAAAAGCTTTTTGGAGTGTCTAACCCAGCCAGCACTACACTAAAACAACCTGTTTGTTCTGGGGGATCTAAACCTACATTTTGACAGCAAAACATGCGGGGAAGCGCAAGCCTTAATCCAAGAGTTGACAGGCTTCCACTAGAATAAAAATCAACATGGATAACACATCAA
The DNA here is from genome assembly GCF_964261635.1 of Lissotriton helveticus. Lineage (NCBI taxonomy): Eukaryota > Metazoa > Chordata > Amphibia > Caudata > Salamandridae > Lissotriton > Lissotriton helveticus. The sequence goes on from NC_136063.1 coordinate 19,750,011, forward strand.
CTAGGGCATCTTTTAAACTCCATTTTCTCAAACTGCTGGGGGCTGTCAGTTGACTGCCCAACAGCGGTCCTGTGTTCTGACCACTATTTAGTCACCCTTGTAATTCCTCTAACAAAACCTCTCTCAAAGAAGGACACGCCTTATAATAGCAGACATAGGAAATGGAGAAATTTCAAGGAAAGCAGCTTTACACAGGCTCTGTTAGCAAACCCCCTCCCTTAAACACATGGATTAACCAGGAGAGTCAGGAAGTAAATAACTGGATTAAAGGTGCACTGGAAGTGGTGATCCCATGGTTAACCAGTACCCCACGCAGAAACACAAAGAGTGCGCTGTGGTTCAAACAGGATTTAAGGATGGCAAGACAGGCGTGCAAAAATCTAGAACGTAAATGTAGGAAAGGCTTCTTAGACTCTGACAAGACGGTATATAAATTGAAACTGAGACAGTATCATGCACTTATAAAGAAAACACGGGCAGCATACTACACGGGTAGAATAGACACACCAGAGAACTCGTGTAGGGTACTATTCGGCATTTTCAAAGAACTATCCTCACTAGAAAGAACTGTAGCACCAGCCCCTTGTTCAGAAGAATCATGCAATACAATCGCAGAATACTTCACGGAAAAGGTGTCTAAGATTTATGACACCTTTACAGACAATGCTCGAAATGGACATTTAAGCCACAAGGAACAAATGAAGGAGTGGGGGGAAAATAGCATCTCCCATTTCACTCCTCCTTCTCGGGAAGAGCTGAGAAAGATAGCACTGAGCATAAAATCGGGCTCACCACAAGACCCAGCTACACCCAAGGTCATCAGTGCAGGACTAGGGACAATATTACCATACATACAGCAGCTGTTAGAGTGCTCCTTCAGAAAAGGGAATGTACCTGATATACGACCAGTCTCACTGCTCCCTTATTTCTCAAAAATAGCTGAAAAAGTGGTCAATGTACAGTTAGGAGCACACATTAAGAAACATGACCTACTGCACCCAACACACTCACGATTTAGATCATCCTACTAAACTGAAACAGCACTGCTGTATGCTACAGAGTCAGTACAAAAACGAGAGGACGAAGGCCTGACAACTCTACTGGTTCTCTAGACCTCAGATTTGCTTAATGCCTGAAAGAATTAGCCGGGTGGATGACAGATAACTGCCTGATACTAAATGACAGTAAGACGGAAATATTAATAGTCGGAAACACCCCCATCCATCTGCCCATCGCATGGTGGCCAGTAAACTTTGGACAAGTCCCCACCCCGAAGACGGAGGTAGAAAACTTGGGGATATGGAGAGACCGTAGATTATCCTTTGAGACCCAGATCAAGAGGGTTGCAGGCAGATGCTTCGGAATCCTCTGAATATTTAGAAAGACCCTAGATATTCTACCTCTGGCGGCAAGAAAAACCCTGACCCATGCGCTCTTCACATCTAGATTAGAATATGGAAACCTACTGTATCTTGGTGCCAACAAAAAAGGACTCCAAAGGCTACAAACTGTTCAGAACACAGCGGCCTGTCTAGTATTTAATCTGTCAAGGAAAGCACCCTCGAAGAATGCCCTAAAGACACTACATTGGCTACCAATCCAGAAACGTGTAACATTTAAGGCACTGTGCATTGGACACCGCACCTTACAGGACAGATGTCCTTCGTACCTTAATGACCTCATGACTCCATATAAAGCAGGAATGCAACTGAGATCCGCCGGGACCAATCTGGTGAAAGTCCCAAGGATCAAGAAGGCATGAATGGGGGCACGCTCCTTTGAGTACTTGGCAGCGAAAAGCTGGAACACACTGTCTTTGACCTTCCGGGAGGAGCCATCAGAGAAACTTTTCCGTAAATAATTGAAAACACGGCTGTTCACCCAATAGTAAGAAATAGTACATGAATCTGTAAGACACCACCTGCCGAAGATTGCAGAATAATTAATATAGCACATGGACACACATGGGGGTGTAACCAGGTGCTTTACAAATGCAAAACATAAATATTAAATAAAAGAGTACTGCCCATTCGCCCACCCGGATCCGCCTTCTGATGACTGCTGCCGGTGCTGCCCAATTATTTCACATAATGCTGATTGGAGTTGGCATGACAAATGTCTGCACGGCCCATCACAGATAACCTGTGCTGTACACAAAGGTCCGGAATGCTGGACTAGGTCCTTTAGCTCCAGCAGTGTCTACCAGAAGAGAGTCATACAAGAGACTGTGAGGGCCTCATTTGGGGACACAATTCTTGTCCCCTCACTGGAGCTGCTCCAATATCAAAACAATGGTGTAACCTGGATTTTCCTGGGCTTGTTAAAGTTAGGCGCACCCCCCCACCCTTTACTTGGGCATCACTTCAAAAGATCCTCCCTACTACCTCAGTCCTGGTCTACAGGTTTGCCTCCCAAGCTTCTAGAGACTGTTGAACCTTGGACACTATCACCAATGACTGGATGCCTTGCTCATGGATTGATTTGGCCCTTCCCATTGTTGGTCTCCTTCATACCCCTTTCTTAGGAGCCAACCCACCGAGTATCAGGCCCTGAAATGATGCACCTGTATTTGTTGATGCTACTTCACTACATGTTTTTGCCTAGTTGATTCACACTTTCCTGCAGTGGCAGCCTGCCAGTCAGCTACACTGTCTAACCCCACCTGGACTGGACAGTGATTGCTGTCTCTTACCTCTCTCACATCACGGTGCAGTTGGGTCTTGACTTCTATACAATTATTACTGAACCGGGCTCCTTACCCAATGTCCTCATGTAAATCCTCTCACCAGCTACTCTTCAAGGGTGTAGTCTGGGTGGGAGGCAAGAAGTAGGCCTCTGTATCGCCATCACCGGAAAAACCCCTAGACACCATCCTCAAGAAAGTTACATCCTTAGCGACCCAGCTGTTTTCCATGGGCCTGAAGATAGCCCATCATATGAAGACATCAAAACCACTTACAACAACATAAGCTCCTTTCAGGCCCCAGTGGACACAGTGGACTAGTGGCTAGACAACACAGAAGACCAATTTGGGCACCTGGAAGTGATGAGTCCGGACAACTTTCTTGAGCTGGACAACATGTGGATACATTTGGATTGCCGCTCCAGAGATTTCATGGACTCCGCGGAACTGGCCTGTTTCCTGGACTGCCTAACCCTGTATGCCATTTACACCACAACCCAATACCTCAACAAGAGGATGGGGCTGCACATGGAGGGGAGCGGCAACCCTGCTGGAGAAGTCCACCTGACCAATCATAAAGGGGTTATTCTGAATATAACATGGTACTGAGGGGTTGATTAGGATGGTGGGGAGACCGCCAACAACAGGGTCTTGGTGGTAGTCTCCCCACCATCCTAAAAAGCTTTTCCGCCTGCAAGGTTTTGTGGGCGGAAAGCCTGACACCCATGCATCCAATGGGCTCCTTGAGTCTGCCGATGCTGGGGCGGGTCTCCCAATCCCTACAATAGTGCCAGTGAATACCAGGCACCACCGTTGGCATTACGATGGTCAGTCCCCACCAGCCTGTAGGCCCCCTCCACCCTGAGCCCTCTTCTATGGGTGTGGGGGGCACCTGTGGTGTCCCCCACCAGGTCCATGTACCAAGTGTATATAGGACAGGGATGTGTTACACATCCCTTTTTTCCATTGCGGTGGGTTCTGCAGCAGCCACACCTGCCACAATGGAAAACCTGTACAATGCAACCGCCAAAGGCACCGTTGTATTGTAGATTCGTATGTGGGACGCCCATCTCCTTTAGGGTGGGGCCGCCCCCCATCCTAATCAGGCCCATAGGTCAGTGGCACACCTAACTCAGATAGATTTGAGGGACAACTTGGGTTCATTCATATAGCCCACATCCAAAACCAACACTGATTCTCATGCTCCCCAGGGTATATGACTGTGGCAGACCAGGAGCTGCCCTTCTCACTGTCTCCCTCGGGACCAGCTATACCCCTCCCTTATTTTCTCTCCTCTCTCCCCCCAGAGATGGGACACTGGCCATAAATAGCTCTTGCACTTATGGCCATCCCATGCCATCATATGTCTCCTGGAGTGGTATCAAAACAAAACAAACAGATACTGTAAAACTGCCTGAACAAACATTTACCACTCATACCCTTACCACCCTTTTTTTCTTTGTCTGTTCCACAACCTCATTGGCTTAACCTCCCAGTGCCAAATCCCCCCATCTGCCTACCTCCAGCACATGACCTTAGATCATGTTGGGGTTTAGGCTGCCCCTCTCCTTTGCACCCACAGCACTTCATAAAAACTGTGCTCTCCCTCCTTTCTCCAAATGTCCTGGTCCTGCAAACTACCTTCCCCACCTTCCACTCATTGGTACTGTGACACCACTGCAGTAGCCTCCTACCAAAATACACATGCCTTCTTTCTTCCTGCTCTATACTTCATTGGTTTAATTTGTTAATTGCCACTACCATAGGCCACCACCCCTTACTTTACTCACACGCAAAGCAATGTGCTGAACTCTCGTGTTGAATAGAAGGAGAGCGTATCTTCCCTGACCTCTAAGCACACTGACATTAGTCCTTTTCCAAGAGACACATCTTTCAGCAAGGGAGCCATAGAAACCCAACAAGGACTGAGTGGTACAAGTCCTCTAAAACTGCTGAACCTCAAACAGTCATGACCCTACCGCACTCAGTGACACCATGTTTAAGTCCAAATTATGTGGGGTGGCCATTCACATTTGCAAATGCCTTCCCTGTAATGTTCCACATAACTGGGACTGCGACAAGCTCTGGACAGGCAGTATGGTGTTCAACGTGGGTTTGCCTGTTCTCCTAACAGTGACAAATCTGCCATTCTTTCATACCTCAACTACCCCATCAATGAATTCTGAAAATTCTATAGTATATTGGGAGATGATTGGAAACTAGCCCCGGACGCTGTTCTGGATGGCAAGGGCAATATCTATATAAATAGTCTTGAATGGCCCTACTAACAACACCTCTTTAGACTTGAGAAGGATTGGTACCTATCCAATTCCTGGCCTTAAGAACACAAACAATGCCATTCTCATGGCACATACAGTGAATGGTTTGCAAATGCTCCTTGAATCTTTTATGGTCTGTATGGAAAGCTTCAATTTGAAGGTGATCCTAAAGAAAACATTCAGAGGGACGTATGGTGAAGGAGTTTTCAAACACAGCAGTTTACCATTAAAGGCTACAGACATCCACAATTAATACCTTTTGTAAACTAAGGATTGTATTTGAAGGCTCTGCAAATTGGAAACCCCAAATAATGCTCAAGAACCAGCAGCCTAAAATTTGTCTGTTCTATTTTCAGATTTGCCTCTAAATGAGCTGTCAAGTCCAATAGTTTTAAGATTGCTCGGTGTACCTCCGGGTTCATCTGCCACAAAGAACTGGGACTACCTTATAATGAGGATACCATCAGATGACAACCAATGGATATATGCTAATCTATCTGGGACAAATATGTAACCACTCTGAACAGATCTCTCATTTCTTATTTGTCTTTCTCTTGATAATACTTTTAAAATACCCTGACTAGATTTTATTAGAACGTTGCATTTTCTCCTAGTCTCAAGTTGTACTCTGAAGAAGGCACCATTAGCATCATTCTTTCAAAAGTAGAGCTGAAATGAAAATTAGAAGGGATCACACTGGCTGCAGGGAAGGGTGACATAGTTTTAAAAACAAAAAGACTTCAATTTTACCCAATGCAGACCGGCCCTCAGTTATCTTCACTGTGCCTATCTGTACATCTGAAATGAGTTTAGAAAATAATGTTGTGAGAGTTAGGAAATGTCCTCTCCTATCAGTTTCTTCATCACATGAATTGGTTGTATGTTTTCCTATTCTATTAAGATTTATGCATTTAATGTTTTGGTTGCAATAACTGTATGTGTTGTATTTTTATGGTTTCATGTGTCAACTGAATAAAGATTGATTGATTGATTGATTTGAAATGAGCGTACAAGGCTGCTCTGCTCAATCATACCAGAGACATTTGACATACATAAATGCACATAGTGCTTATGTGCTTTGTCACTCTATTTCATGATGTGGATTTTACGCATTAAGACTGTTCTATTAAGCACCTTTCTGGCATTAGGAAATGAGCATTTGCCATACAGCAGGTGGCTTACTTCACTTGAGATCTGCCGAACACACACATAGGAGGAGCAACGCTGACTGCTGTGAGGTGTGTGTGTAATTCTAAGGAAGGGGTAGCCATATCCCATAAACACTTTAGCAGCTGAGTGCATTGTCTTTAACAGGCTGAAAAGGAGCCTGGCGACCTGGATGTGGTACCGAGCAGCAGCAGCTATCTGGATACTGAGATACACACATTCCAATGGGTCAGATGTATCAAACTGTGATGCAGCGCAACTCAGAAAGACATCTTAAAAAAGTTTTGCCGCATACCTGTTCTCTGTCAGTGCAGCCTAGCGCCAGAGTATTTACCATTGCTTCATGGTGCAAGGGTGCCTGCATTGGAGGCAGTGTTGTATTGTTTTTGTGAACGAGGGGACACCTTTAGAGGTGTTATCCTCTTTGTAAGAGTGCTGCAGAATGCAGCACATGTGGACAGAGGAAGTTATAGAGGTATTTATTCTTGTTGTGCCTCCAACATTGTCTAGGTTTATGCTACACAATTACCACATCATCACGTTCAATTGGACATGATTTCTGCTTAGTATTTTGCGGAAACGAGCACGCTAAAGACATTCAGTTGGATTAGTGTGAGCAGCATTTAGTTTGAAAGAAAGGATCAGAAATCTAGAAGATTGTTGCAGTGGGAGATATAACTCAAAATTACAAAAATTGGTTTAACTCACCAGGTATGGAGGCTGTTCCGTGGAAGCTGGCGCAGGTGGTATGCTCCCCGGTGCACTCAACATCTCCAGCCACTGTGCAGGCATCCAAGGCCTGGTCAGTGTAGCAATCTTTACATTTATGTCCATTGGGGGTCTCGTTTGCAGCAGGCACTGAAATAACACAAGACACGAATTGAGAAATCTAATTATGTTCAGAAAAGGGGTGCAACATGGAGGCCAAATACTCCCAACCTAACAACACCAGCATTAAATCCCACACTTTGTCTGAAACTAAAACAAATGTTATGTTCAACTTATGAGACACAGATTTTTCAACTTAATTTTTGCCCAGAATGACAATTGGGTTTCATTGACTGCTATAGAATAGTGTGTGTTTTTGGTAACGCACTAGACCTGTACATTGTTCTCGGCCATTTTTTCCCTGGTCCCCGACCCGTCATCTTGTCTATTCCCTCGTCTTTTCACCCTTTTCCCTCTTTTCCCCCTTGAGGATCCTCAAATGTTTGTTCCCCTCTCTGTTTTGCCTTTTCTCCATACCCTCGAATCACTCCCACCCTCCCTTGGTGGTGTGACTACGTCCCCCCTCCGACCCCACTTAATGGAACTCTGCCTGAGGAAATCTACTGTTTGTATATATATGTATATAGGGATAACTCTAATCACTAGTATAGGCAGTAGACCTTTGTACCATCTACCATTCCCATTTGACTCTTGGAGTATATCCATCCGTAGCCCTTCCCTATGTATATTGAGATACCTCTAATCACTAGTATATGCAGTAGACCTTTGTACTCTACCATTCCTATGTGACTCTTAGAGTATATCCATCCGTAGCCCTTCCCTATGTATATTGAGATAACTCTAATCACTAGTATATGCAGTAGACCTTTGTACTCTACTATTCCTATGTGACTCTTAGAGTATATCCAGTCATATCCCTTCCTTATGTATATAGAGATACCTCTATCACTAGTATATACAGTAGACCTTTGTACCATCTACCATTCCTATGTGACTCTTAGAGTATATCCAGTCATATCCCTTCCCTATGTATATAGAGATAACTCTAATCACTAGTATATGCAGTAGACCGCTGTGCTCGCTACCATTCCTATGTGACTCTTAGAGTATATCCATTCGTATCCCTTCCCTATGTATATAGAGATATCTCTAATCACTAGTATATGCAGTAGACCGCTGTGCTCGCTACCATTCCTATGTGACTCTTAGAGTATATCCATTCGTGGAGAAGCGTGGCTCAGTGGTTAGAGGCGGCAGACCCAGAAGCTGAGATCGACCGTGGACCAGGGTTCGATTCCCCGCCTCGGCGGGTCTCGGGCTCAAAATTCCACGGACTCGACAATTCTCGCTCCGGTGCCTACTCGAATCACGGGGTCACACTCTGCAACTCTGGGCAATAGCTTGCTTAATCTCCACTATGGCCCCTCGCGGCGGGATGCCTGGCTTTCACCTTGTGGACACCCTGCCGGGGTTTCTCACAGGGGAATACCAGGACGGGTTCCCTAATCAAGCGCCAGGATGCCCTTTGGGTGACAGGTTTGCGCTATATAAGTACACTTACATTTACATCCCTTCCCTATGTATATAGAGATAACTCTAATCACTAGTATAGGCAGTAGACCTTTGTACTCTCTACCATTCCTATGTGACTCTTAGAGTACATCCAGCCATATCCCTGCCCTATGTTTATAGAGATAACTCTAACCACTAGTATATGCAGTAGACCTTTGTACTCTCTACCATTCCTATGTGACTCTTAGAGTATATCCAGCCATATCCCTGCCCTATGTATATAGAGATAACTCTAATCACTAGTACATGCAGTAGACCTTTGTACTCTCTACCATTCCTACGTGACTCTTAGAGTATATCCATTTGTATCTCCTCCTTGTGTGACTTTACATCTTGTACATTTGCAATTTGTGTCCGTGTGTATCCTTTATGTAACGCATGGAATCCTAAGTTCTTATGTTTCTCAACTGGGTCTTATGTAAAGCGGTCTGACACCTTCGGGTAAAGTTCGCGCTATATAAAATCGCATATATAAATAAATAAATAAATTGTGTCACTCATTTTCACGACTCCAGCCCCATCGCAGTGTTGAGTTTCATGACTCTCTGGTGGCTTAGGCCTCTCAATCATATCTTTGAGGTTTGGCTTTGCATGGCCTCATAAGTTAGAGAAAGGTAGCTCAAAGGGCTGCCTTGCCTTAATTTACAACAAGGAGGCATTCCATGGATGTTCCTGTACATCAACACCCATGGAATTTGACCCTGTCCCTGATTTATCAAATCACGTTAACTTGGGGCATCACCATAAATGCCACCCAAGAGCAGTGTAATGAGGAGAAATGTTCATATTTCTCTTTGCTTTTCCCCCTTTGCACATGTGCTGTATCTGCAGCACTCATAGAATGAGTAAAACACCACTTGTGATTCTTGTTGTGCAGGAAGGCGCCTCTTCCTGCATAAACACAATTTTACCAACAACACAGACACGCTTTTACCATGGTGCAAGGGTGCCTGCATTGGCGCTCGATTGCTAATTGTGTCCCGACGCTAGTTGAAATGAGAGGAATGCGCTATATTGTGTAAATACGGTGGATTCCTTCAGCCACTGTCCTATTACAATTCTTTGTGAATTAGGCCCTGTGTTCTTCATGTCTGGCAGAATTCAGGCAACAATACACCTGCATATCAGCCATGCTCCGGAATGCAATGTACCCTTGGGTTTTGAGTAAAAATATCTCTGCCAATGTGTTGAGAGTTTTTTAACTCACCCAATTGCACATCCAAAGTGCTACAACAGACAGACACATTTTAGGGCATGGACAAAGTAGGCTCATGACCTCAACCAGCAGACAATTTTCAGCCACCATTATGGTGTTCTGATTTCACCTTCAAATATTCAATATTCAATTAAGAAGCATGTTGTTTGTTTTTCAATCTCCACTCCCTTACTGACATTTTGAAACTATGAGCAGATGTAGAGCTAACTGGCACATGTAGACTTGCCTTCCCTTAGAGAGAAAGAAGTTGTGTGGAGAAGGAACACAGCAGTTTGCCACTTCCTCTTCTTGTCTAGCCTCTCTTTCAAGGTCACAGCTAAATACCTCAGCGACTCCACTGGCAGCTGCTCAAATACATTCAGACACTAGTGGGGGGGGGGTAGCCAGGCAATGGGTGAATGCAAATTTCAAGAGGTACTTGAAGGTGCTACGCTTTGGCGTCCTGATGCAGACTTATACACATGTGGAGTGAGGGTCATTTACTCAAAAGTTGACATCAGTTGGTGAGTAGGCCCATTGGAAGGTCCAGGCAGATTGGTTGGAGAGCGCAGAGAGGATCAGAGGCAGAGGGCAGGATACCTGAGGTCCCTTGTGAGAGAAATAACAGATGACGATCCTGAGAGGTCAACTAAGGCTGGAGCTGCTTTATGAGGAAGGGGTGGAAGCTGTGGTGTGGCCCAGTGTCAGGGGAGCCTCTGCGACATAGGAATAGAGGTCTGTTGGGGTGGCGAGTCACATGGGATGCAGGCCAGCAACATGGGTGTGTAGTTGGCCTCCAAGCTCCAAAGACTGCAAATGGTACATGACTGATGGGCCAACACCCAGGGACACCATTCGCAATACAGAAGCAGCAGCTACTACTAAAATTCCTAATGTGGCAGAGCATGCCCCTGTCAAAATAGACCATGGATGACATGAACTATTGAATGCCAAGAGAGGAGAATTTGAGCAATGGTGAAAAGCGCAGTACACACTAGTGACAGAATTAGAGACAGGGAATGGAAAATGATCCCTAGTATGGTGATAGAGTAGAGCATCAGAGCTGATCGTTAACTAGATCCTTATATTCCAAGGTACAACTAAACTACGATATGGGGCAGCACCCTGGAGAATCAACTAGATGAGACGAGGGGCAAGTCCTGGGCCAGGGGCGCTTGACAAGGCCTGAGGGCCAAAGAAAGGGGACTTGGCCTCATTATGGTCTGGCTGGACTACTCTGGAATGGGCTACATATGGTACCACTTTTTTAAACAAATCTTGAACTTCTTGGCCATGATTCTCGGGTCATCGACAGGTCCCATTCAGAGCACTGGCCTGCCATGAATGATCACACAACGTGATTAAAAGCAGCACACTGTCAATACTGCAGGAGGTCAGGAATCAGCAGTGAGAGCCACCTTGAGAAGAGAGGACCCGCACAGTTACTTATACAGTAGGAGATTTATTGAACATCAGGTCCGACTGCAGGCATACTTTTTACAAATGGCCGCAGTATTTTCCAAGCCCTCTGTAGAGTCACACCCACAGATACCAGTTGAACATCTCATCTGTCCTGGGGGAGCTTGAAAACATGCCTTCTCATGGGACAGCTTCCCTTCAGTCGGGCTAACTAGCTCCCTGACCCGGCAGTACTACACCTAGAAAAAAGTAACCAACTTGTCAATTAGACTTTCATTACTTGTCCGTGTGGCTTTCGCTAGGACGTCTAAAGACACTGCATTAACAAAGGTGTTGGGCAGCATAAAAAGTACCCCAAGTAGTTTGTGACTGCATACCATCCCCTTTTCATATTAGAAAGAGGGTGGACCCAGAAAATGTACAGCCCATTGTCATCCTGGCCATTCTGATACCTTGGTGAACCACAGCACAGGGGGGTGATTCTAGCGGGGTTGGGGGTAGAATAATCTCGTGGAATGTTGCAGGACTGGGCTCTAGAATGCACTCACCAGAAGGGGTGTCCTTTATAAATGGCTTTGACATCTGTATTTTCCAAGAGACGTGGGCCTGTGAGCCTTTGTATCTCTTGGGTTTCCTTAATTTTTTTGTCCCGGCCATTAAAGGCCCTAAGGGAAGACCGAAAGGATGCCTAGCCATCTGGGCTCGGCAGGCACTCTTTGACACGATAGTAGAGCTCTCAACAGGTAATAATGACATTCAGCTTATTAGGCTCAGTATGCCTTCGGGGGAACCCCTAGACATCTATAATCTGTATAGAAGAGGTCCCGATGGAGGGAAATCCCAAGCCTTGGCTGCACTTGACAAATTGATCGGTGTCCAGTCAAGTGATACCAGCATATTAATTGCCGGGGACATGAACATGACCTTTGAGCCCCTTTCTGTAGAAGATTGGCAATCAGGAGAAGATGTAGACACCGAATGGGGGATTCCTAAGCTGGAGCTAAAACCTGTGAGTAGATGGTTAGCAGAAGTATTACAGATGAACGCCCTATGTAGCGAAAGGGGGCTTAGAGCTTTAAACGGTAGAACACCAAGTGATGGGCAAGGGGCAAACACCTTTGATAATGGCCGTTGGCAAAGCCGGATCGACTACGTTATTTGCAGTTTAACGATCTGGCATTTGATGAAAGATATGAGGGTGGTCAGTAGACAAGAGAGCGATCACAACCCCTTTGTATTACTCACCTCTTGTTGGGGGGACCTCGAGGTGCTAAATACTACAACAGAAGCGATAGCTGAGACCGTCTCAACGAACGACATGAGGCGGGTTAAGTGGCCCCAAATTGTGGCTAACCACGAGGCGCTACAAAGTATCAGCAAAGATCTGGATGTTACTACTTCTGCCATGGAAGCAATTATGAAGTTGGGATTGGGGAGCAGAACAGATATGGAAGAGATTACTAATCTGCACTGTGAATTTTTTAGCTCGATAAAAGGCCATTTCTACAGGTTAGTACGCTCGCAGCTGGGCAAGAAAAATCAACCACATGTTGCAGGGTGGTACAATGCTACATATAGGGCAGCTAGAACTTCTCTAAATATCACTCCAAACGTTTGCTTAAAAACATGAATATACAGTGTATTTTCTCACATACAGATCCATGTGAACTGTGTTAAGGGAGGTTTGAAACCCCCCACATAGCAATTTGAAACCATGGCATCTATGTTGCTGCATTTCTTTTCTCAATAGAGTTGGGCTGCGGGGTGATTGTTTGCATTTGTTAAAGTTTTCATGTTACTTGCAGCTCATGACGGGTGCTGCGATTAACATAAAAACTTTAGCAAATGCGCTCTTTTAGCAGAAAAATCCAATTATAATAACTTAGGTATTACAATGTTATTTTTTGGAGTTTCAGGGCTGGGTTAGGGTAGGGCTGCATCAGTCATTAGACTAATGCATTTTAATGCTGGTGTCCGCATCACCGCATTAAAATGCATTTGTCACTCATTCTAGCGCTACTCTGGCAATACTGCATCTGAGGATCACTGCCAATGAGGCAGCACCAGCACGCTAAAACTGTCTAACATATACGAGCAGGCAACTTAACCTTCAAATTTAAAATGTCATGTTTCAGAGATAGAATGTTCATGAACAGTGCTGAGCAGGCAGGCCAGAGTTCACCAGATCAAAAAGCTGTGTCACAACCAGCCTTCCTGTGAGTCTACTCTGGGGGTACCAGCCACAACGTGTGTGATCCATGGGGCAGGTCTTGCCTGCTGTTTCCCACAATAACACCACCCTTTTGGTGACCAGAAGCACACATATGCTTTGAAGATTGGACACACTGGCGAGCAGTAGCTTTGATTTTCCTTGCTGCAGCCACCAGCAGTGAAGTCACATTAACTGAGCCTCTTACACAGGATGTTATAGTTTTACAGCCTGCTGGGCCAATTCACTCCAAAGCCCCGCATCAGCCTGGACAGAGATTGTTGACAAAACCGACAACTTATCAGCCCCTGCCGTGCTCTCTGGACATTTGTACATTTGGGAACAGGAGGCACAGTATTGGTCTTGTCACTTAATCCCGGGACTTGATTGTTGTCAGAGCAGCACACAAGTGTTTAAGAGGGACTGGCAGAGGTAAGAGGCATTTTAAAAAACAAACCTATAATCAATATTTTGTATGATCTGGGTTTAAAGCAATATTCTCTTATATACTTCAAAACACTTTGTTTTGAAAATAATCTGCATTGCCACACTTTTGAATCATTGTCGTTTAACTAGTGTCACCATCGATGAACCTTGCTTTACCTCCCACCAAGACAATTTCTTTCTTGGAAAATGGACTGCTTGAATTTCAGGTCGCTAACCAACCCTTACCTCAGTTACAACCTTCTCCCCAAAGATGGGGTGCAGCAGTCTTACTGCCTTGTCACATGGTAGCTGCTGTTGAGGGCACATCATTTCAGGGTTGAAGAATTAGGTTTTCAGGGAAAAGGATCGGTACGTGATTCAGGATCCCAAGAGTAAAGAGTGGAGCTTTCACTAGAATAATCTGCAAGCTGCAAAGAGAAGGGAATTCTCCCCTAACTGCCAAACGTGGTATGTCCATAGGATTCCCTTTCTTTTCAAACTCCAAGCACCTATATTTTTTGTAGTGTCTCTGTCCAATCATGTTGAATCACCTCATGCACTGTAGCTCAGCCATTCTAATAGCAAGACGATCATTAAACCTTGAAGCAGTCTTCTTGTTTCTTAAAAGCACCACACGTACAATTGCCAAATTGGGTGGGATTGGCAGGGCATGGTGGGTCCATACTTTCATTTAATAAATTCCGCTATCCTTCTGTTTTTTTAAACACATGTCCTGGGAAGGCAGAAATAGCCAAGGCCCACAGATAAGGCTCAGCATTCATGGCATTTCGGGGTGGGGAGGTTAGAGAAGGAAAATGACTCTGTCTCTTCCTTCTTGCCCAGAGTAGACAAGGACAGTGTCCACTTCTGCTCTTCCCCTTGCAAAAGCACTCACTGATTTTTGAATAATGAGTGTAAAAGCATTAAGGTAACCATGTTGTTCCTGCTCACATTTTACTTGCTTTACTTAAACTTACATTACCTATGAGTGTTTGCTTTTTCCAGGATGTTCCTTTTTTTTTAGGCAGCATATTACTCTCGTCTAATGCATAGTTTGAATTGAGTCGCATCCAGGTGTTTATATCGGGGCACAATTGTGTTATAGCTGAAGGCAGTGCACGTTTCTCTCAGGGGGGCAGTATGGTGTTTAGTGGAGGAGAGGATGTGGTACTATGGTCAGAGCTGCCGAAATTGAAACAGGGGAACTAGGTTCAGCCTTCATGACCAGTCCACCGGACCACTCTACAGAGGGAGCACATGTCCTTGCTTGATCTTAGAAGACCCCTCTAGACCTTGGAAGCCCTGGTGTCCTATACCAGCAGGTGGACCCTAGCGGTGGCAAGTGTGGGTTAACCTTAGAGGCCTGTCAATCACAATCCATACTGCAGCACACCCCAGCGGGACAGTGACTCTGTTATTGATGTCACAGGACCCTTGAGCAGGGGGGCTCTAGGGCGGTGCGATCACACCGGATCTGACTTCGGGTGGGGTATCAAGCTTGCAAGTATATTAAGTTTCTAAAAGCACTTGCTGACTCCTTCCTGGCCTCTAGCAATTGTAGGCAACAATAAACGTGTCATGATAACTCTGGCGATTAATGTTCTGCCTAGAGAGACAGAGTTTTGCCAAGTTGAAGTTTTGGCTCATGGAAAGGTAGCACATAGGGCTTATTTGCCTGATGCAAGAAACATGTACCATCCAGATCACAAAGTGCACATGTAAATAGGTCAGAGGATTACTGCTTTCATCAGCGAGATCCTTTTGTTACTTGCAGTTTATAAGTCAAAAGCCTAACATAGAACAGTGAGCTATTAACCATCTGATTAGCCTAATGTTGCAAAAGGTGTTCATTTGAATAGAAATCAATTCTGATTATTAAAGAGAACCCCCAATCATGGTATTGTGTTCTAAATTCAGAGTTTGGGTTTCTCCAGACCAATCACTATTAAACTACACTGCCTACTTTTATGGATGTCATGAGACTCCTACACCTTGTAGTCCTTTGTCTTATGTGACATTTCCTATACAGAGATTGACACACATATGATTGTCTCTGTGTAATGAGTGTGATGTAAAGTGCTCTGACACCCTACATTGGTATCAGTGGTGCTGTAAATCAAGTTAAATTAATCTGAACGAGGGCATGGTAATTGAGACTTCAGGGGCACTGTTTAAGGGTGATAGTGAGGGAATCAGTGGTAGAGGGAGTCAATGAGGACCACCAACAAACACTGTCGCACAGGGCTCCACCATCGCTAAAGCCGGCCCTGCCCTTGAGGCAAGACCGCCTCACCCATTGGTTAATCCGTTGGCCATGTTTCAACCATAGTAACTGTAACTCGGCAATGCAGGATTTGCACACACACCAAACTAAGTTCTCTGCTTCATGCACAAGCACTTTTAACATGTGCTGCCTGCTTTGGACCCACTGGTATAATGCAGAAATAGAGGACAACATTATGCTGCAGTGTTAACTAAATTAAGCATCAAAAAAAGGCTGCAGCACATTGTAGTATCTGCAAAGATGTTGCCTTATTAGTACCAGTGTAACATACAAACGCAGCAGTGACAAAGGTAATCAGTCAACCTTTGCAAAGGGGTACAAAAGGGGGTGGTAATGGACGGAGCATCTGAACCAATCAAAAACTCACACCCAAGTCAAAAGATCTGGGTTTGATCCATCACCGTTCTCTAGCCCACTCTGCCACCCCGGTTCAGACATGGCTATATGCAAATCAGTCTGACCCTGTGCATCATGGGAACAGTCCAGCCCGAACTGCCAAGCCATGACTTCCCTGGACCGGAAACAAGCTTCCGAGGACCGGTTTCTGGCATTCCAGCCGTCTTCAGCCCGGCTTGTTGAATCCAGTGGCAAAGTGAGCAAGGGACTCAGGTCTGAGCATACACTGCCACACTTATGGCGGCCAAAGCGATACAAAAGGGGGTGGTAATGGACGGAGCATCTGAACCAATCAAACACTCACACCCAGTCAAAAGATCTGGGTTTGATCCATCACCGTTCTTTAGCCCACTCTGCCACCCCAGTTCAGACATGGCTATATGCAAATCAGTATGACCCTGTGCCTCATGGGAACAGTCCAGCCAGAACTGCCAAGCCATGCCTTCCCTGGACCGGAAACAAGCTTCCGAGGACCGGTTTCTGGCATTCCAGCCGTCTTCAGCCCAGCTTGTTGAATCCAGTGGCAAAATGAGCAAGGGACTCACGTCTGAGCATACCCTGCCACACTTATGGCAGCCAAAGCGGTACAAAAGTGGGTGGTAATGGACGGAGCATCTGAACCAATCAAACACTCACACCCAGTCAAAAGATCTGGGTTTGATCCATCGCCGTTCTTTAGCCCACTCTGCCACCCCAGTTCAGACATGGCTATATGCAAATCAGTCTGACCCTGTGCCTCATGGGAACAGTCCAGCCCGAACTGCCAAGCCAAACACAGCGGGTGCTTTCACGTGATTCGGAAAGCACATGCTGTGTTTGGTGCTGCATTTGTGATGGGCACTACAATTAACGTTAATACTGAAACAAAAGCACACAATGTGCCCCACAGCTGCACTCTAGAAAACAAAAGACATTAGGCAAGTGCTCCCTCCTTGTTCCCACAGGCTGCCACCTCTGCAATCTGGAAATGGCAGTTTTTTGCGCTGCTCGCCTTTTAAAAGTGGTGAGGCGAGCGCTCTTTCGGGATGTGTGTTCGCGCCACACACCCACAGCATTGCGGACTTGGGCGTGCACCTTAAAGGAAACAATGACTGTAATGCAGACTATTAAAAGTTCAATATGACCTAACAAACCACTTACCTTGAAAGTAGGAACTAGGCTCCAGAAACTCATGCAACACCACTGTGAGAGGTAGAAAACGGTGGGATGTTTGCTTACCATACAGTTGCATACCCAAGACAAATAATGTTAGAAGTTGGCAGGTTGTAACACTGTCCAATTAGGTACCATTTTTCCTAGTCAGGATAAGGGTGATGCCCTATTGAAACAACCTCTGCTCACCCCATTGGTAGCATGGCATAAGCAGCCAGGCTGATCTCAGAAGCAGCGTGTAAAGCATGTGCACATAACATACAGTAATACAGTGAAAACACATCATACCAGTTTAGAAAAATATCCAGTATGTATCAGTGTAAAACAAGACCAAAATGATAAATAATACAATATTAAAAATATGCATTTTGCAAGAATAACCTTAAAACTGCAGTTCCTTGATGTCAGTAGTTCTGTCCGGTTCTATCGTGGTACTGAAAACAACCAAATCCAACAGTTTCGCTTGCCTGCGTTGGTGCAGACTGGTGTCAGGGTCAGAATAATTCTAAACAGTACCTTTTGTTCTGGCTGACCATGGCGTTGAAGGCAAATGGCGGCAGTCAGCAAGGATGTGGTGTGTATTGGAGTAATGTGGCTTGCGGTGCCCGCAGTTGGCAGGCAGTGGTTCAGTGGCAGTCATCCAGTGGTGCTGGTGAGGCCAGAGCTGCGCTGCAAAGTGGGCAGTGCGTGTCATAGTTCACAGTGCAAAATGCAGCAGTGTATTAAACAGCCATCGATGGGGATGGGACGTGGCAGTGCTTAATGTAGCTTACAAAGAATCAAACAAGGGTCTTGACTCCTAACTCAGCAAGGCTGAGTCCAACCAAATGTTATATAACAAAACAAAAGCCAATGCTGAGAAACCCAATTATCAACAGATAATTAACCACAATAGCTGTTCTCGAATCAAACAAAAACAACCTGCTCACAATATAGCATCATGCGAGATTTATTCTCTTTTGTAGAATTTTCACTTTTTAGCACAATATTTTTAGTGCATGGGAATACAAAGAATTTATATACAATATATACAAACATAAGCATCAATCACAAAGAACATTTTATACATTACATACACACTTGGCCATTCAATCATACAAAGAACATTCACACAAATGGCAAAAAAACAAAACAATATGTCCACGTATTGGTAATGAGTAGATGGAAATAATCCTTTCGTGATAGTCAGTTTCTATAGTCTGTGTAATTCACAGTTCTACCACAGAGTCTTTTATAACAAGTTGAAGAACTGTTTTATGACATCAGTAATAAACCAAATACGGGACAGGGCTGGTCGACGCGTTTCGAACCCCTGTTTGTTGTTGGGGTTCTCTTCAGGACCGGATGGGTTCTGAAAAAATAACAGAGGCTTGCTTAGAATTACTTACTAGAAGGAGATAAGAGACCAGCTCCAGAAAAACCATAGCCGCTCCCTACCTTGAGCAAAACGTCGTAAATCACAGTCAATCGTGTGAAGAGTAGGTATCCCAGCTACGTGGTTAAATTTGTATCCCACAAGAGAAGTGTTCACGGGGACTGTGAAAGGAAAACATGCAGACACGCGCTGTATTAAATCAAACATTCATGTAAGTCAGCACTCATTCTGGAGGTACTAGCTGAGGGGCATCGTGCTTACCCGCTGTATTGGCGGCTTCTTACTTGCCGGCATATCCTCGTTTGTAAAAAGCGGCCGTTCCTAGGCTGTAAAACAAACGGGGAAGCGTCTCACAAGTTGGGCTTCTCAAACAAACTGGGCGTCTCACACGCTTACAGAGTATCAATCGGACTGGTGAGCGTACATACCGATGGAGGAAAAAAGGCGTCCGTCCTTCTCTCTCTCAGGTTTGGTAGAGTGATTCACCTGAACTGGTTGCGCTGCTGAGCGCGGTACTTCCTGGTTTACTGGTGGGTTCCCAGTGCTCATGGGACTTGTAGTTTGATGTCTTAGCGTCCTTGAACATTGGCGGATGTAAACGGCGGACTGGATTATAGTCCATTCTGGTTGAGGGGACAGTACAATGTTAAGGCTAATCAGACAGTCGGTTTATAAATTTCAGAGATCTCGTTTAACCCCCTGATTGCCGTGTTAAATTTCATTATTAACATCGCCTCACGCTGTGACAATTTTGCGTCCAAATCGCCGCCTCTTGGGTCTTTTTCAATTTTGGATAACGCTGTCCATTTTAGATCACTTTTCACATGTTTACATTTTGACCAGTGATTCACTAGTGGGGCATTTTCAACTCCTCTGTGGATTCTAGATTTATGCTGCGTAATTCGATTTCTTACTTCTTGTGTTGTCTTCCCAATATATACCAGGGGGCAAGGGCAGATAATCGCATACACGACATTTTTGGTTTTGCAATTTGTAAAAGCGTCGTGCTTCCAATAGATATTCTCAAAGGTGAACACCGAGTCTTCTATGGTTTCATTGCAACACGTACATGTGCCACATTTGTGGTGCCCTTTTGGGGGCTGAAGCCCAAACATACTTTGTAGTGTTGGTGCCTTCACAATAGGTAGGGCAGCTCTTACGACGTGGTTAGCCACACTCTTCTCTTTTTTGTATGCGAAGAGCGGAGGTGCAGAAAAATCCTCATGGAGGTTTTTGAGTAAATGCCAATTGGACATTATAAGTTTCTTATGTTGGTTTGCAGCTGGGCAAAAAGTAGTGACGCACACCATCCTTTTTACGTCCTCTTTAGTTTTTTTCTCAAGTAAAGTCTCAGACCACAGCAGCAATGTCAGATGACAACAGCATCCTTGGTGAGATCAGAGTTGCAGAGTAAAGTGAGGCGGAGCAAAGTGCAGTGCCCACAGCCCGCTGTAAAAGTGCCAGCTCTACCCGTCGTCATCGGTGAGACCAGGGTTGTGGTGCACAGTGCAGCAATGCTCTCTGTGGTCCCTTCAGGTAATGGAACTAATGTCAGTCTTGGTGGTGGTGGGAGATTGCGGTTTTCCTCTCTGGCAACACAGACACGTGGTCCCAGAGACGGTACCCAGAGGAAGGCCAAGTCTTTGCGGTTCCTGAGACTCCTTGAACAGGAGGCAAGCTCCAACTCAAACCCTTGGAGAAACTCAAACAAAGAAGTTGTAGAAAGTTCAGTCCAGTTCTTCCTTTGCCCAACACAGAAGCAATAACTGGAGGTCAACACAGTAAAGCACACAGCAAAGTAGTAGTTCCTCCTCACAGCTTCTTCAGCTCTTCTTTTTAGCAGGTTTCTGAGTCCAAAAGAGTTCTAAAGTCCTGGGGTCAGGGCCCCAATATTTATATCACATTTGCCTTTGTTTTCCTGTGGCCGAGCCTCTGTGCTCAGTCCAAGGAAGTTCTGTCCTCTCTGGTCCAACTTCCTGGTAGAGGATGGAGACAGCATTGTCCAATTAGCAGACCAATATCTCAAGATATCGCAGGTAGGGGTGCCCCCCTTAGAGCCCCCTAGATAATGTGAACCAGTTTTCAGAGTTTTACTCATCGATTTATCACCTCTGCAGCCAAAGTTAAATGATATCCTTTTACCACTTTGCCTACCTTTCTTCGTGTCTAATGGACGGGTGTATCTTGTGAGTAAGGTAATATTACAGAGAAGAAAGTGGTGGAGGCCATATCATCCCTATCCACCTGTAAATCCCCAGGTGAGGATGGCTTCCCTCGAGAATGTTACAATACAGGAAAGGCAGCACTGCCCCCTCTGTACACAAGTATTTAGGGTGGCCATAGGCCACGATTCTCACAATAAGGCAGCACTCACTCTCATTGCCAAAGATGATAAAGGCACCCTGAAATGTATTAAGTACCGCCCGATCCAGTTGATTCATCTAGAATGTCATATTTTAGCCAAAATCCTGGCAGTCAGGTTAGGGAAGGTTATTATTCCCCAATTGATCCATATTTCTCAGGTCAGTTTTGTACCAGACTGTATCCAGCAATCATTTGTTGACCCTCGCCCACCTTTTGTGGCATGTCCAGGATGTTGAAGAAGAGAAATTAGCATTGTTGCTTAATGCAGATAAGGCAATCAGGTGCAGTGGCGCTTCCCCTTTCAAGTTGTGGAGATGATGTAATGTCAAAGTTCCAGATTCTTTATAACTCCCCTACAGCGGAGGACAACTGTGTAGGTTATCTGTCTGAGATGTTTCATATGCACAGGGTTACCTGTTAAGGTGATGCTGACCAGGTATCCAACAGAGCTCTCATTGGATGGGAAACCATTTGTCACAGAATCATCGCAGCAAATTCTGCACTTAGAAAAAGAGGCTCAACATGAACGATATCAAGTGCTATACACCTATATAAGAAAGCAAACAAGAGGAAAAAGAACAATTATACAACAGATTCCAGTCTGGCATAAAGAATAGCCTTGAGAAAGATATAACCATGCTGATGGGGGGCCATAATAGCAAGATTGGAAGCCACAACACTGGGCAACCTTGGCCTTGGTGACATAAACAAGAATGGTGAAAGTCTCGGAGATCTCTGTGGCGTGAACAGTCTAATGCTAGGTGGTAGTGTATTCTGATACAAAAGAATACACAAGGCAACAGGGCTGTCACCAGAACATTTAATAGAAAATCAGATTGAAAATGTCTGCACTGCCAAAAGGTTCCAGAGGTCCCTGCAGGTTGTGAGAGTAGTGAGAGAAGCGGGTGCTGCAGTGAACCATTACCTGGTAATAGTCAGGATAAAAGTAAAGCTGAGGAAAGCATGGAAGGCACAAAAAACAATGCCAGAGATATAACAGCACCCTCCTCAAAAATGCACGGAAACTAAAGGAATACTCAGTCACCCTCAATAAAAGGTTTCAAGTCCTGCAAGAACAAGAGGATGAGAGAGAGCCAGGAGAAAGTCTTTAAGAGATGATCGAATAAACAGTGACAATAAACTTCCAGGAGATACTGGGTCCAATTAAACACCGCAACCACAACAAGATGATAGACAGAGTGCAGACACATTTTAACTACTCACCTCCAGTCAAGAGATCTGGGTTGAATCCATTGTTCTTTTGCTCACCAAGCCACCATAGTTTGGATCCAGCCATATGCAAATCAGTCTTGACCACGATCCTCATTGGAACAGTCCAGCCAGAACTGCCAAGCCAGGACTGCCCTGGACCGGAAACAAGAATCCTGGTATTGGTTTTGCAGTATCACCCGTCATCAGCCAGGATAGCTTGAATCTGGTGCTTCAATGAGCACGAGACCCATGTCTGGGCATACCCTTCCCAGTTCCAAATCCAAAAAGAACAGATAATGGACAGAATGCTGAAGTAATCAAACATTAAGCCTCAGTCAAAGATCTGGGTTTAATTAATTGTTTTTGTACGCCACACCATTCCAATATAGACCAGCCATATGCTATCAGTCTTGACCCCTCTCTTCATGGGAACAGTCCAGCCCGATCTGCCAAGCCAGGACCGCCCTGGACCGGAAACAAGCATCCTGGGATTGGTTTTGGAGTATCATCCGTCATCAGCCAGGCTAGCTTGAATCCAGTGGCCTACCAGGCAGGAATCCTCGGGGCCTCTTATGAGGGAATGAACTGCAAGATAGTCAATTGAGGACAACTCACAGAAGACTTAGAAATGAGGACCACAGTCCACCTGGATTGTTTCCTCTCACATTATTTCTCCCTGCTGGTCATAGACTGGATCATGAAGACATCAACAGCAAGGAGAAGAAATGGGATCTGGTGGACACCTAGGACATAACTTGACAACCTGGACCTTGACAAAGACCTGGCCATACTCTCCCATACCCATCTGAAGATTCAAATGAAGTCTGACAGTGTTGCAGTCGCATCTGCACAATTTGGCTTCAACATTCTCAGTAGAAAAAACATTATCCTGAAGGCTAACATGGCTAGCACCCCTGAAGGTTCTCTTTGCACGTGATGCACTGGCAGGCAGGGCAGCAGAGATGCCGACTTCAAGGCAAGAATCAGCAAAGCAAGGGCTACCTTCATTCAGCTAAAGAATGAAGGCAGATGCAGAAGAAGCCAGGACTTGGAAGCATTATTGTGTGACTCTGACAACTGTGGTTACCACCCTGTTAGTAAAAACAGCACATTTTAATATAGTAGGTCATTTGAACCTTCATCTTGAATTGAACCTAGACACCGATATCTACAGTTTCTTAAGGGACATGCTAGCATGTCAATTCACTTAATCGGTTTCAGGCACTGCATATCTGGCTTGACACCTTCAGGACCCTGTCTTTTCTAATATTCCCTTCCTAAAGGTCCAGACCCCACTCCCTATGACTTGGCTTAAGCACTTTCTTATTTCTATATCTATAAGTCTTGAAGGCACTAATTTACAGTAACATCATACTCCTTCGATTGAATGCCGTTGGCAGAAGCTTGATTCTTGGCACTCAGAGTCCCAAATGTTCTTCAGACATGGAGGCAGCTAATAGCTCCTTCCTGGGCAGGATCACTCAAGACAGGTGCCATCTTGCTAAGCTGACTCATTCTAAAAGACCTAAGGCCAATCTTTAGTTTAAGGAGTCCTTGACCCTAGCTAAAAAAACGGTAGGGTGCTAGAATGAGCTTGGAGATGCTTAAATGAACTCGAAGCCAAATACGCTCCATTGACACCATTACGGCTTATCATAAACTGATTAAGCATGGGCGGATTTTGCGAATTGGCAATCCGCGAACTTGCGTATTTACGGATTCGCAATCCGCAAAATCCGCGAACTCTTGCGAATTTGCGGATTTTTTTTTTTTGTGTTCGCAAGGGTTTCTGCCAGTTCGCGAGGGTTGTGTACCAGTTTGCAATTGCGAACTTACTTGTCGGCTCGCAACGGCCGCGACTATGTTGTTTCTACGTCTGGTTCATCATCACAGGTTCACAGCACCCTCTGTTTCACCACTGCCACCCTCTGGTACACCCATGCCACCCTCTGGTACATCACTGCCACCCTCTGGTTGGTTTATCACTGTAGATTATGGGGGTGAAAAAAAGCAAGCACACCTGCCCTGCTTCAACTGACATGAATTAATTTGGGGTTGATTAATGTGTCACTGAATTTAAACTTCCAGTCTGGCTGGCACCTGCTTCCTTATCTGTAATTTGCTTTCTGTTGCAGTGCAATTTTTTTTCACAGGACCTTTGTGGCCTACTTGCAGCTATTCTCTGAGCCTGCTGTGAGGGTCAGAGCAGGGTCATAGAATAGTTGCAAGGAGGCAACTGAACTCTGAAGAGGCCCCTCAGGAAGCACTACAGGGAAAGGTTACTAATGATAAGATTGAACTTTTGCACCTGCTGAGTGCTTTCAGTTTTGCAAAAAACCAAATATCCAGCAGCATCCACAAAAAGTAACCCTTCCAGGTCAAGGTCCAAATCAAAGTGACCAGCACATGAAGAAAGCACTGGGAGGAGCCTGCTGGACAGGAACAGGAAGTTGGAGACTGTGGGGCACTTCCTTCCTCCCACTCCCCCCCAAAACGGACTCCTTGCAAAGAAAAAGTGCAGGCAAATGTCAACCTGAGGAGTTATTCTGATAAAAATCATAATTTTCAAGGTTTATGCTGCCTGCTGGGGGATTTCTTGTGCGAAATTGCAAATTTTGCAATCTCGCAATTGCGAGATTGTCGCTGCCCGCCGCATCTACGTGTTCGCAAGTGTTTACTCCCGCGAAATTGTATAGTATTCTAGTTGGCAAGTGTGACCAAGCAAAAAATCCGCTTTGCACGGATTTTACGAATTTTCGGCAAGTTCGCGAGAGTTCGCGGATTGCGAATTTGCCGAAAATCCACAAAATCCGCGAGCGGAACAGATTTTACGCCCATGCTTAAAACTGATGCATAATGCAAGGGTGGCTCGTTTTGCAAACAAAATATAAAATAGCAGCAACCCTACTAAAACAAAGTTTTCTCTTCTAAAGGGCACAATGAAACCCTCATTGGCAGCAAAACACATTATAACGACTAACGCTCAGTGTGAAGAAATGGCCAAGTATTTAATTGGGAAAGCAGAGCGCGTTTACCACAATTTTCGTCCTGATAGCAAGAATTCACACTCACATTCAGTGCTGTCCTTAAGACATCCTTCCCCATTTCACCTGATCACCCTCTCAGACCCGACCTCTTCTTAAGTTTTAGGATTGCCTGCTTCCTGATTGTCTGAAATTGATGAATCTGTTTTTGTCATCAGCCTCGGATCCGGAATTGTGGAGACATTGCTTACCTCTCCAATAAAGCGGCCTTTTACCCCATTTGGCCTGAGAGTAATGCCTATTGCCTGATTGGTGGAGTACCATTGTTTCAGCGTGAGGAGTCTTTGACTGTTGGCTGACCATTGGAGTGCATTGATTATGCTGAGCGAGCTGCTGGTGGAGCATGGATGATCTTTTGTGCAGCGGAGGTACTAGAACTAGTGCATGCTGCCAGTGTGTGGGCTTGTTTCTGGGTGCGGTCACAGCGTGTTGATGCACCAATTCCAAAACAAGGTCTGTGGATATTCATGCACACCATGTTTGATGGTGCCATCTTAAGTTGCCGTGATTTGCGTTCCGGCATCAATTGACAGTGTATTGCATCAGTGATACGTACATTACAAGCATTGAGAGAGTTTCTTAACTCACCGAAATGGCTTGAGGTTTGCATCCACTTCTGGAGATCTCATCACGTGTGTTGGTTCTGAAGTGCTGTAATACAGCATGTGTGAAAATCGGCCCGTTGGATGAGAGTCCGACCAGCACCGCAATGATGTCCTTACTTTTGTCACGTAAACATGGGAAACAGGCTGTGGCCATTTTGAGCACACAGTGGAGGCAGTCTACATTTTTTAAATCAGTTGTTTGGCGCTATGGACACCAGCTAAGATCAAATCTCTGATGATATGGGGATATGGGGAGAGGAGTTGGCCTAACGGCTAGGGCGCTCGACCTTGGATCTGGAGGAACTGGGTTTGAGTCTCGGTAACGACGCCAAACATCCTGTGGTTCTGGGCAAATCACTTAATCTCCCCGTGCCTAACAAAAAAATAAAAATGAATGTGTGTCCTCATGTAACGGAACTGGTGCTATGTAAGGCTCTGATACCCGATTCGGTTCGGGTCTAGTTCGCGCTATATAAGACTCTGCAAAAAAAAAAAAAAATGCTCAGTATTTCATTTTGGCAAAAGCTTAACATTCATTTAACTTGATATTTACATGCGTCAACAGAAATTTGGCAACCTTTTCTGAAAAGGACTAACACAAAATCAGCATACTACCTGTGACAACAGTGATTGTCAAGGTTGCTATAAAAAAAATATTTGATACATTTTCTTTTTTGCTTTTCCTTGTGAGTCATTTGATGTGCTTTATTTCTGTGCAAGGTGCTCTAATATTCCGTGGTATATTATTAGATTGGTTATAATGCAAACTGTAGTTCTGCCTAGCCCTTTCTTACAGGAACCAGGTGTGCCACCAGTAAAATGGCAATTTTGCCATCAATCTTTAAATGCATACTGAGGTGAAACAGATGGTATGAAATTTAAAGTGGATAGAAAAATAAGTTTACTTTATAACTATCTGGGAACTGAAGGTCAAAATGTCTTTGGCCATTTACCAGAATACACTGATGTGGACAATAAAGAAATGAATGATTTTCAATTTGCAACTCAGTGCATATTTTGAAAGGAAAGTTTATCTTGTGGTTCACAGACACATTTGTTTTGCATTTTATTTGCAACGTTCTGGAATAATCAATTGACGTTTAAGTGACAGCTTTAAAAATGATGGCAAGTTACGTTGAGTTTGAGGGGTTCACATCACAAATTGATTTAGTATCAAATAGTATGTAGATTCAATTCAAAGTACTGCAATGCATTGCATAGCATTAGGAGTGAGTTGACTCAGATGTTGAAGTGCATTCAGGAGAAAGGTTTTGAAAAAGTGGATTATACACCACTGTTGTCACCTATATTCTAGTAAAGTAGAAAATAGGCAATTTGTGCTTGTGTGGATTTAATATCTCTCAACAATACAATCAGGGTTGAGAGCTACCCTCTACCATATATTGATGATCTGATTACAGCAGTAGGTCACTCCAAATGGTTCTCGAAATTGGATCTTTGAGCAGCGTACCATCAGGTAGCACAGAACAGACATTCGGTTCACTCAACAGCTTTTGTCACTCCTGATGGGGCATCCCAGTTTTACAATCATTTGGACTGGTCTCAGTGGCAACAATATTCCAAAAGGTAATGACTAGGATGCCCGATGATATTCCTAATTTAGCTGTCTTCAAAGACAACATTCTTGTGTCTGCTGACATAGAGGAGAGAGACACAATAAAGCGTTGGAAGAGGCTTTAGTGACCTTGCAGAAGAATAGGATAAGTGTTATTTGGCGTGAACAAAATGACATTTTTAGGGCACCTCCTTTTTAAAATGATGGGGTCAAACCCAAACCCACATTATGAAATGCATTATTAAAGCACACCAACCAATAGATACAGAACAACTATGCTAATGTATTGGGATTTGTGAGTTGTGTGTAAAGTCTATTTGAAATTGTGCAGGCCTTGCAGAATGTTTCAGGAGTCTCTTAAGGAAAGGTGCAGATTTTATTTGGATCTTAAACTGTCCAGATGTAGCACTGCACAATAACAGTTCCTGCACTCTAAGCATAAGTTGATGGCTGTGAGACGTATGTTACAGTTGATGGCAGTTCAAATGGTGTTGTGGTAGCTCTATCACAAATGGTTGGAGGGAATGAAGTTACAGTTGGATTTGTAGCAAGGAGAATGAAGGAAGTGGAAATGAGGTATTCGGGTATAGAGAAAGAAATGCTACCTTGTGTGAGTGTAGAAAAATGCAGTCAGTACTTGTGGGGATGGAAGCTTTGGTTAAGAACAAACCATGAATCCTTGCTAGACATGTGCCCTCATACTCACAGATTCTCATTCATTCACGCAGACACTCCACACAAAGTCACTCTTTCATATCTTCTCTCTTTATCCCTCATTCACTTATCATCACTCACCAAATCCACACACCCTCCCTGACTTTCATTTGCTCACTCTCCCCGGCCACTCACTCTCCCACTTCCACTTTGCTATTCAGCTTCATTTTCAATTACTCACTCTCAATCAGAATCACTCACATATACCCTCACCCTCCTCACCCTCGTTGATTCCCATTCATATTCATCTACAGACACAATCATAGACCCACTCAGATGCCTACTCTTAGTGATTGTCACTCCTCCACACACACACACACACACACACACATATATACATACATATGAACACAATCACTTTCTGTCACACATACACTCTCACACACTCACTCTCAAAAATGCACAAAACAACAACTTTTCTTTCTTCTGTTGATTCCTCCCTTGGTGACTCGTTGTAGCAGCAGGATATGAATCCTCCACAGTACACACAATTAGCAATGCATGATTCCTACACTGAGAACAAAGAGCCAGACAGAGCAGAAGACCTGCCACGAGCATCCCTCCATCTTCCAAAAGTGCTGGATCTCACTCCTGCTGTCCTGCGTCTCGCTTCATCTGTTTCAGAGGTACTTTACTCAGTGCCTGAAAGCTCCATTATAGCAGATATTCTGGTTTATCCTGAGTTATGCACAGCATGTCTGCTAAATAAAATGGATTGTGCCTGTGTGAGTGGACTGTAATTTGGTTACGTCTCTCACACATACTCACTCCAGACTTTTGTCTACATAGTGAAGCCTTATTCAGTAGATGACTTGTGGCTTAGCTCCGTCCTCCTCTTGATAGAGCAAGGACTCATAAACAAATCTGCTCCTTTAACTTAACAAGTATTATAAAGAGTTTCATGTAAAACTAATGCGCACCACATAAATGTGCAGGTTAGTGAAGCATGTTTATGTTTGCTAACACTAATAACACGAACGAAGGACTAAACTTCTTTTAACGGGGAAATCTTTTCTGGCCTTGCGTCAACCGCATCTCCGTGGTAAGACGTATTAATGCTTGAAGGGAAATTCTTGAGCCTGAGCAAAAGGCAATGGAGTCTTGAAGACTCGCGTCCATGGCATCTGCTTGCTTGAAATGAAAACATGCAATTTTACTAATGTTAATGCGGGGAACGTTTTAAAAAAGTAAAGGGGAATAGAGTAGAAATGGGTGGTATACAGTGAAACCTTTTCTTTTTTAAAGTAATATTTGTCTTTCTGACTTTATCACTAGTGCATATTTGGGCCTCTCATGTAAGGCTGGAGTGGGCTGAACCACGTGATATTCGTGCATGGACATTGACATCTAATCCCGAATGATGACACTAAGGTCGGGAGATGGACAAGGTCGCAGGATGCTTGAACCTGAGAACAAGCGGTGAAAAGTTCAAGTGAAAGGATTCACATGTCGCATTTTTTGCCAATTGTTGCAGATGCAATGTGAATACGGGTGGGAATAAAAGTTGTGAATAAAAATGAAGGGATGGGTTTGCGAACAATTATTTAATGGAATAAAGTGATATGTGAGCATCGAGTGATGATCTCCCCCCCTTGCCTGACCAATCACATTTAGTATTTTTACTATATTGAAACATAAATGGGTGGAACATGTAGAACAAAAGATATAATTGAGGTAGTCTTAGTTAGTTAGTCAGAACTGCTGGAACGAGAGATGAGAGAACCAAAAGCTGAGGGAGAGATGCTTTGAGAAGCTGACGAAGAACCAAATGCAGAACTATTATCATAACTAATTGAAACAGAAAGAAGATTGTGGAAGAATCTCGAGAAGGAAGAGCGTGTCAGAGAGTGGTGCAATGCTGTTGTCAGTATCTTAGAGAGGTAACTATCCTGTCCTGAGTCCTGTCCTGAAGCCTTTGTCGCCTGATCTATCCCAGGGGACTCTTACCCTTCATTTGGCCTGGGGGTTGGCCTTCAGTTCATTCTTGGTAATTATATTTTTCATGATTTAGATGTTCTTTTCTCTCTATCCTCTCCTTTTCCTTAGACACTGTTCATTGAGTAAGTTCATAAAAATTTTGTTTGATGATTTAATTGATTTTCTCTCCTATGAAAAAGGGTGATTGTATTGTGTTTTTGAAGTGGTTCACACCTATTTAACTTAGATGAAGATTTAAACTTACACTGAGTCTGTGGTTATTTGATTGATGTATAGAAAAGTTAATATTGTGTTCATTATCACCATCAATTAGTTCAACCAATGGTTCATCAACCAGAGGAAAGAAATTTTTGATCGGTGAATGGTTAGTTAGGAAAAAGAAATAACTAATCTTAAATTGTGAAAACATAAACTTTGACTCCAGCGGTTTACTCAATTTAAAAGTGTGTTTATGGGCTCAGGTGAGTATATGGTATTGGAGTATCTGTTGTTGGTACGCCGCTGGATCACTCCTGTAATCAGGAGACTGGAAAGGCCAAGGGGGCAGACCTGTGCTTTGTCGGTGTTCATGAAAGTTGTGTTCTCATGGGCACTGCTAACAATAAATAAATAGGAGTCTGACCAGAAGTGAGCGGTACTATTGGTGGCTCACAGATGGCATTTTAGGGACCTGAAAACCTTATTGATGAGCTGCCACTGTTTTGATCCTTTAAGGGGCCTTTTCAGGATTATAGCAACTGGTCCTATGATCAAGCCTGGGGAAGTGTGTATCTTGTTTCCCCTTTTCCCCAAAAATTGTCTATATTTCCTTTTTTTTTAGGTGCATGTCTCTCAATAAGAGATCTTACTAGGTATACTTAGTGTGGGGACCAGTACCCACTGATGAATGTTTACTTTATTGTGGGAGAAAAATAGTAGAGGAGTGCAAGTAACCTTTTACTCACGGTTAAGAAAAATCTACATTTGAAAAAACCTTATCTCTGGCCCATACCTTTGAGAACATGTTTGATGGCAATAAGGATGCTGTTAGGAAGGGTACTCTCTCAAAATCTTTTTACCCCTGTATATGATTACCCTGATATGACATTAGATGATTACCCTGATATAACATTTTATGGAGTCAATCTATGTGAAAGTTGATATTATGGGCTCCATGTTGTTATTTCCTTTACATCCATCAGAGGTGTGAGTGCTCTTGATTTTGGGTTTAAGAGTTAGGGCAAGGAAGAGTGATTTAGAGGTGAGAAGTGGTGCCACTTTCTCAGTACATATGCTGCCCATCCCCTCTGTTACTGGAGTCAAAGACACAGTCTATACAATCCTTCCTTATACTCTATGTCACAGAAGTATCACACTGAACAAACCTTGAATTCCCTTAGGTCACAACGTCAGTTACACACTGCATGCACTCTGCACATCCCTCAGTTACAAATGACAGAATCACAGAGTGCATGTGCCCTTCACAACCCCTCTTTTACAGGTGGCAGTGTCATGGACTGTACATACTCTAAACATCCACTCTTGTAAAGGTGTCACCGACGGCACAATCTCTCAGTTACAGATGTTGAATTCATTGACTCTAACTCCCCTGCATGTCCCCATGTTATAAATATTGGAGTCACAGACTGCACATCCCCTGCATATCTCTGATGCTACACATGTCAGAGTTACAGACTGTATGTGCCCTGCACGCCCCTCTGTTACAGAACATACAGTACACACCCCCTGAGTTACAGATGTGGGATTCACACTCATTGTACCCTACACATACTCTCTGTTACAGATATGGGAGGCACCGATGGCACATACCCTGCACACCGCCTGAGATACAAATGTGGGAGTACATGTACCCTACACATACTCTGTGTTACAGATATGAGAGTCACAGATGGCACATACCCTGCACACCCCCTGAGGTACAGATGTGGGAGTACATGCACCCTACACATATTCTCTGTTACAGATGTTGGAGTCACAGACTGCACATACCCTGCACACCCCCTGAGGTACAGATGTGAAAGCCACAGACTGAACTTACCTTGCACATCCCCTCCATCGATGATGTCATAGTCAGGGACTGAACATACTCTGAACATCCCTTCTGTCCCCTTTTGTACCCCCTACTACAGATTTGCACTGCCATGCATGCCACCTGAGTTACATATATGGGATTCACAGACTCCATGTAACCTGCATCAACCCTCAATTACAGATGTCAGAGTCACACTGTATGTACCCTGCACAACCCCTCTATCACAGATGTCATAGTCAGAGACTGAACCTACTCTGAACATCCCTTCTGTCCCCTGCATGTCCCCTCTATTACAGATTTGCACTGCCATGCATGCCACCTGAGTTACATATATGGGATTCACAGACTCCATGTAACCTGCATCAACCCTCAATTACAGATGTCAGAGTCACACTGTATGTACCCTGCACAACCCCTCTATCACAGATGTCATAGTCAGAGACTGAACCTACTCTGAACATCCCTTCTGTCCCCTGCATGTCCCCTCTATTACAGATCTGCACTGCCTTGCATACCACCTGAGTTACAGATGTGGGATTCACAGACTGCATGTACCGTGCATCAACCCTCAATTACAGATATCAGAGTCACACTGTATGTACCCTTCACATCCACTCCATTACAGATGTGGGAGTCACAGACTGCATGTACCTAATACACCCCCTGTGCTACAGTTTTCAAAGTCACCAACTGTACTTAACCATACACAACTTTGCTGTTACAGATGTTGGAGTGACAGACTGCATATACCCTGCACATTGATTGATTGTGTACTGGATGTAAGAGTCAGTACAAACTCTCGTACATACCTTCCAAATCTCCTGTGTTGCAGAAGTCGGAGTCACAGCATACTCTACTGACCCGGTACGACATCAACGAGTTTTGTAAGGAGAACTCTCGTCCACAGGCGGCTTGTTCAGCAGCATTGAGACAATCCTTGTATGCAGTTAGAATAGGATAACCCCCTGTTGGCACAAATGCATGTTTTGATTAAACAAAAAACAAAACTCAGTATGAGTTCCTGAGCAGACATGGTTACCTTGAAGGAGCCTGGGTGAAACAGCCAAACCAAGAAAAAATAAGCGTTTAACGTGTACTAATATCTTCATTTCAGTTTTTATCCTCCAAATATCATTTTTAAGTAGAGAAAAATATCCCTCCTGATTTTTTTTTAAATGGGGTGTCACGCATTACACATTCTACCACAATCATTTCTCGTCTTTCACTAATTTTCAACTCACAATTTTACAACTTTTTGCATAGTTCAAACCCACTTTCAATAGCTCCAGTTGATTTCCAACCCATCAAGTTTTTGCCCACTGTGCCACTCCATACAAGAGCCTGTCTTATGCAAATCAGTACTATAATAATAATAATTCTTTCTTTATTCGGTTTTAGACATTACAAAACCATAAAAGCAACATAATAAATCTTACATTTATATGTTTAAAAATGTCAAGTCTATCATAAAAATGATTTTAACAAAATTCTAAAATATTAAAAGAATCAATTCCATTAGATAATTCAGTTTTTTAGAGGTTGTTCCTGTGCCTTATAATACATTTTAAGAAGTTTAATACATGATAACAAGTGCGTTCAGGATCTAACATTTGTAGGGATAACATGGCGGGACGACATTGTCTAAAACCACAGCGTTTTAACAGGGGAAGTAACCAGATTTTTCTGTGGGTATTAAAATATTTACAGAACAATATGGTATGTATACAAGACTGTGGGGACATGTCATCACATGGACAATGAGCCAAAGTTGGTTCCCATGTATTCTTTACTGGGAAGGCTACTAGTCTGTGAAAAAGGTTGAATCTAAACCTTGTCAGAAGCATCTTGTCGTAGGTACTGATCTCTAATATCAAATAAGGCTGGATTTGCGGGGTAAGCTGTACCATGTTTGCATGTAGTGCAGATTGTTTAGATGATACCAGAGTAATCCTACGGGTCTCTAAATGATTCAGGGCTATTTGCTTCAACTCTTTCTTTGATAATTCGATTAGCTTGTCAGGTCTAAGATAGTATTTTTCTAGGCCCAGGTCTAGAAAGAAGTGCCTGACATAGGTAAGCCATGCTATTTTATGTGCACGGTCCAGCGCCATGGAATCCTCTAAGATGTTTTTTGTCAGCGCATTTTTGTCCGAGACCCAAATGCGCCTCCAAAGTAACAATGGTTGAACCCTTATCAGGTCTTCTAAATATGGGATTCCTAATTCTACATGACAAGCATAGATAGAGGAGCATTTTGGAGCACATAGGAGAAATCTCATGAAAGCGTTCTCTGCTATCTGGAGAGAACCAACATCTGCATGGCCCCATACCCCAGCCCCATACAATGCGATTGCTTGGCATTTCGCTGCATACATTTTTAACAGATCAGCTGGTGGTCTCCTTCCAAGTCGTTGGGAGAAGTTCATCAGTGCTACGATTGCTCTCTTAAAAAGATGCCTCCTAGCCTCAATGGCTGCCTTCCAGTTTAACCTTTCATCAATCATTATGCCCAGATAGGGGTACTGGGGTGTCCTCTCAAGTTTTTGTTCATTTAAGTAAATATTCTTGGTTCGTTTTCGTCCTCCACCAGCCACCATAACAAATGTTTTTTTAACATTTACATGTAAATCTAAGGCACTCATAAAATCAGCGTACTTGGTCAAGGACTTCTGAAGTTCGGTTGGTGTGCGTGCCAGGATGACCGCGTCATCCGCATAAAGTAGAGTGGGGATCAAGCGTTGGTTTAATCTGGGGAGGTCCTGTCCCCCTCTCAGCATCACCTCCTCAAGTCCGTTTGTATACAAAGAGAAGAGAAACGGTGCCAGGACACACCCCTGCCTGACTCCCCGCTCCACTCTGAAAGGTGCGGTAAGTTCCCCTTTTGTGCCGTAGCGCACTCTTGCAGAAGCCTCTGGGTATAATTCTCTCAAGAAATCCAGGAGGGTGGAATCCACCCCCATGTTTCTCAAGAGAGTCCATAGCTTCGCATGAGATACGCAATCGAACGCAGCTGACAAGTGAACATATACCATGTACATTGTCCCCTGCTTTGCATGAATATATTTAGACACGATCATACTTAGATTAAGGGCCTGTTCTACAGTTCCGAAACCTTCCCTAAATCCAAATTGTTAAGGTCGGATAAAATATTGGTGTCATGTGCCCATTGCTGTAGCTGCTCGAGTACTACTCTGCCGACTACTTTGCCCAGAGAGTCCAACAATGAAATTGGGCAATAACATGTCACGTCCTGGCGGTCCCCCTTTTTAAAGATTGGCACCATGATTGAATTGGATCAGGACTCCATCAATCCCAGTTTTGCTACTGCAGTGCATACTCTTGTGAGTATAGGGGCCCAGAGGTCCGGAACATGTTTAAAAAGGTCTACTGGGACCCCATCAGGGCCAGGCGCTTTACCACCTTTACTTGATTTTAACGCCTGGATTACGTCGAGTATGTCGAATTGCAAGGGAATTGGAAATTCAACCAGAGGAAGAGAGTGATCTAGGCCTTCAGTCGGGGATGTTTGTTTAAATATTTTTGAGAAATGATTTACCCAAATGTCCTCTTCTATAGCCACTTCTATCTTAGGGCTATTAGAATCTGATAGAAAGGGGGTCTTAACTATCCGCCAAAAGGACTCGCTGTTTTTCGTAACTGCACTCTTGTGAAGATCATCCCATAGTGCTTGTTTTAGCTCTTGTTTTCTTAGCTTCCTAGCCTTATTATATTGGAGCCTAAGGTGCTGTATCTGTTGCTGGACTCTATGTGGTTGTTTAAGGACCATTTTTAGGTTGGTTAACGCCACAGTACAGTCATGGTTGAACCATCCTGTTGGAGTTGGTTTAGTTAAATTTGATTTTCTAGTCAGCAATCCTTTTGTTTTTTCTAGGATTATCTTGAAGTTTTCAAGAACCACCCCATCCTCTACTGATGGATCTAAGCATTTTTTTATGTTAGGGTATGTTATCTTTATCAGTTTCTCGGTTAATTGTGTGGGATCGATCTTTTCCCATTTCAAAGTATACCCATTATTCTTTCCGAGTTCTATCTTATTTTGTGATAGGGTGTTTGCTATAGTTGATGTTTGAATTTCTAGATCATTCAAATTAACATTTAATCTAAGGGCGCTGTGGTCACTTAGGATATTATTCATAAGTATAAAATCCCTGGTTAGGTGCCTTAATCCATCCGTCAACAGAATGTAATCGACGGTGGTCTCATGGCCCCTTCCTAGGTACGTTGGATCTGGGAGATTCTGAATAGAGTCGATGTTATTTGCTATTGTCAATTCTAAATCTAGAAGGAGGTTGTTCATAGCTGTCCCTGTTCTTGCATGGGGAAAGTGCATAAGAGGATTGTCATGCTCATCCACTATCCCACAACTCCGCATGCCCGAACGTGGGCAGGGGTGTAGGTTGAAATCTCCTCCCCATAGTAAATGAACAGTCCCTTTTTTCCCATACAATTGACTAAGATATGCAATTTTTTCCTGGATTGTTAAAAGGGTGGAGCAAAAATGGTCGTCCTCTAAATTATTATAAAAATTTATAAGTATAATAGTTATTTTTTTTCCTACTGAAAGACAAATTAATTGGTAGTTTGGAGCAAATTCTGTCTTTAATACCTTAAGATTTTTTATGGTATTTGCTATGTAAGTAACCAAGCCTCCCTTGGGCCTACCCGCAATACTTGGAAGGGCTGGAGAGAAATAAGTTATGTAGCCCAAAAGATGTAACTCCTTCATGGCCCATGTCTCTTGTAGACAGATAATTTTTCCTTCCTCTAGGAAGTGAGCAGCAGAGCCATCCTCTATTTTAGGGCGGAGGCCTGCAATGTTCCAAAAAATTACCGACAGATATTGTATTTTATTCTCTGGCCCTAAAATCTTCATCTCTGTGGGATCTGAGGGTAGGATGATTTGCTCGATGTTTGGATTTTCTACTAATGGTCAATCGACCATTTCTAGGCCACTGAAACGATTCGTGGTCGCTATACCCGACCAATTATCCCAATGTGGTGCTTCCCTATAGGTGGGTCTATATGGTCGCTGTGGAGGCCCACCCCACTGCTCCCATTCTCTACCTCTGTTTCGTGGGCCCACGATCTGCCAAGGGCCCTCGTGGTTTTTATAATTGGGTTCCGCAGCCCGCCAGAAGCTATCGTGATCATTATAGCGCGGGGCTATTTCAGATCTGGGGATGTCAAGTTCCCAGGGCTGGAGAACTGCTTTACGCCAAGAGCTATCAAATTCCTGGAGGTAGTTACTATGATGTCTTTTGGGATAAAAAAAGGATAGACGCTTTGTATCTATCCCACTGCTTGTGCTATGATGTTCCCATGAGCAAATATATTCAACTACTTTGGGATCCTCAAAGGTGATCACAATGCAGTCTCCCTGTATAATTTTTTTTCCCTGGCCTACCCATGGGGTCCTACATACTGTTAGTATCCTACTTGACCAATTGGGGGGAATCGGGCGGTTTATATTTAACCAATATTGCGCCTTATTTTTTAAGGACCAAATAGGTTCTACACCCTGTCCCGCCAATTCTGGTACGCCAGTCATCACCACTACGAATGGGGATGCCTCAGGTGGCATGTTCACGGGGAATCTACCCTCATGTATTCCTCTGGTTCCTCCCTTGTTTGCTGGTGGGTTTGATGTTTTTAGAGAATGTGTTTTTGGGACTGGTGTTTTTGGAACTAGAGTTTGTTGAGCTGATGTTTTTAAAGCTGGTGTTTTTGAGGCCATTATTGTCTGTGGTATGGACGTTTTATCTTTCGGAGGAGGTTTCTCCACTGTAGGGGCTTTTGATACTGTTTGTTGTTTAGAAGATGGGCACACTAAAGTTGTAGTTTTGTTTTGAGGAGTAGGTGCTGGCAATTTGTTTGTCCCCATTTTTTGAGGCCCTTGAATCGGTTTTAATATTGGGGGATTTGTAAGCTTAGATAGATGTTTCTCAATATTTAATAGTCTACTTTGTAGGGGAAGAAAGAGCGAGTTTAGTAAGGCAGCTATTCTGTTTACCAACTCTGAAGTGTCACATTCTTTACTGGGGGATGAAAGAGCAGGTGAGCCCGAGGTAGTAATGTCTGGTATATTGAGTAGGGAATGATGTACCAACACATGACGGTTGGTACCGTCAACTGTTTGCAAAGTTGGCCCTATCGCGTTTGAGCTTACAGGTGATTCAACAGTGTCCTTGATTACTATCTTTTCCCCCTTTTCCTTTTCCTTTCTTTTTCTAATTGCCCCCTCTCTCCTCCCTCTTGCTTGTCTTACTTCCTCTGGTGTATGGTCAGGTAAGATTTCAGGTGTTTTTTCTAGGTCTGAGTCTAAGGTCAGTAGGGAGAGTTGGGAGGCTGAGAGATCTATCATATTTGGAAGACTGAGCCTATTGTTACCTTGTGATAGTTGCGTTAAATTATCACCCTTCTCGGGAGTTCTTGCTACAGCCAATAGTCCCATGGAAGATCGTCTTGCATTAGCAAGATCGATAGATACTCTATCCTCGATCAAACTGATACTTTGATCTATAAACGAGTTTGCCTTAGTAATAACGTCATCCATGGGCCCTAGCAGCTGCTCGCCAACCCCACCTTTTTTCATTTTTTTTTGTTTACTACCTCTCGTATTCATTTTTGATAGAAAAGGTGCACAAGAACTTTGTGGAGGGTCAATAGGTAGACAATTTTTGATGAAAATAGATCAAGAGAGTACATATAGGTCCAAGCCGAATAAGCAGGGCTGAGTGTAGTGGCCCGGTCCGGTTCCTCACGGTCTCGAACGGCCTCAAACGGCCCGCTCTTTGCCCGGTCTTCGCCCCGAGCTCCGTCCCGCGCGCGTCCCGCGTCGCGAGTGAACTTGGAACACTAAAATTCATGGGATCAGTGGCCGTGGCCGCCGGGGGAAGAGGCACCAGCTGTGAGCAGTGGAGGATGCTGGGCCTCGCAGTCCCCCGGTAGGCTCCTTTGGCTCAGTGCACGCAAAAGTCCTCCACCTGGGCAAATCAGACTGGGAGCGTGTAGACTGTCCGCCGACTGCGGGACCGCTCACACCAGCTGACAGCCTCAGGGAGCAAGCAGACAAACAAAGCGTCCAAGAACGATCCTCTGTGGCAGGCAGGAAGGAATCGATAAATGAGCGGCACCCGCAAAGCGAGTGTGGCGAAAGGTAATAAAGTTTGGAGTCAGTGGGCGTGGCCGCCGGGGGAAGAGGCACCAGCTGTGAGCAGTGGAGGATGCTGGGCCTCGCAGTCCCCCGGTAGGCTCCTTTGGCTCAGTGCACGCAAAAGTCCTCCACCTGGGCAAATCAGACTGGGAGCGTGTAGACTGTCCGCCGACTGCAGGACCGCTCACACCAGCTGACAGCCTCAGGGAGCAAGCAGGCAAACAAAGCGTCCAGGAACGATCCTCTGTGGCAGGCAGGAAGGAATCGATAAATGAGCGGTACTAACCTAATACCCATGAGAACAATCCATCTGGAACTACCAGGCAAGGCATTCTCTAGAAGGGAACACAAGAAACCACAAATCTATTACACCATTATTAGGCCTCATTAGTGAATTATAGATCCTGTGGCACAGCAAGCAAGGAATGTACGTCAGCCAGCACATGTTACCCAATCATTTGCTACCATGTGGATACAATAGAAGGGCATTCTGATGGGCATGGAGGCATGTTACAACCAGCCCATAGATGGCAACAATACGTTCTTCATTTGTGCTGGTGCTTGGCATCCGTACTTATTTCATGACAGGACTGTAAAATTTTACCGCGACCTCGCGGATTGACAAGAAAGAACTGCAGCGATCGGCTGGTTTTTAAATTGTGTTACGAGCGTTTTTTCTCTTTTTAATTTAATTGTTACTGCTATTGTGTTTTCTGCTCTGAATACTAGACGTAACACATCCACTTACCCACACCTTAAAATAATTTCCTTGCACCCGCCGTTTGAGCGGGAAAAAACACTCCCGACACTTGGCCATGCCATCTTGGCTGAAGAAGGCAGGCACACACTCATTAGTTGCCGCCATTTTGGGGAGGGGCTCTAGTGGCTGGGCAGGGCTCTCATCCCACCGTATTTAATTGGGGCAGTGCAAGCGCGCGCCCCAGGACAGTAGAATTGTACCGCGACCTCGCGGATTGACAAGAAAGAACTGCAGCGACCGGCTGGTTTTAAAATTGTGTTACAAGCGGTTTTGCTCTTTTTAATTTAATTTTGCTGCTATTGTGTTTTCTGCTCTGAATACTAGACGGAACACATCCACTTACCCGCACCTTAAAATTACTTCCTTGTACCCGCCGTTTGAGCGGGAACAAACACTCTCCACACTTGGCCGCGCCATCTTGGCTGAGGAAGGCAGGCACTCGCTCATTAGTTGCCGCCATTTTGTGGAGGCGCTCTAGTGGCTGGGCAGGGCTCTCAGCCCACCTTATTTAATTAGGGAAATGCAAGCGCGTCCGCGCCAGGACGGGGGCAGGGACAGGCACCCCTGGCAGAATTCTCCCGGGTAATATCTGCTACAGCATGGATGCACTGTTGACGTACAGAGATAATCCGAGGGATGCCTGTATGCATGTAATGTCATTGGAGGAGGAAGGTAATGACTGTCCTCACTGTCCATATTGCACCTTCACACTTATACCTCCTGAATCTCCCCCCTCGGTTACTAGAGAGACCAAATCCTCTTTCCTCCTGCATCTCAAATCTCGATCCCTGCCCAAGCATGCTAATTAAATCCATCTGTTGCTAGAGGACAGATGCCCTGATGTTCTCTTTCTTACCGAGACTTGGACAAATTCGACCTCTGATGCAGATGTGGTCCAGGCTCTCCCTTCTAACTATACATTGGCCAGACAGAATCGGGAGTTTGGTCGGGGAGGCGGAATTGCTATTATATTTAAAAATATCTATAGCTGCAGATCGACTAAGGGCTCTTTGGCGGACTGCGAGAGTCTTTCCTTTGCCATTTGCTTCGCTCCCACCTGTACCTTCTCAGGCATCCTCCTTTATCATCCTCCTGGAGGACACACTAGTTTTTTTAATGACCTCCCAGGTACTGCTATAAATCTGGCTAACCACACCCCTAACTACTCAATTCTTGGTGAATTTAATATTCACCTAGATGAGCTAGACTCTCCTCCCTCTCGGGATCTCGTGGCAGGCCTTGAAGCTTTTCACTTCAGACAAATCGTAACTGGTCCCACCCACAAAGCTGTCCACTCACTCGATCTTTTTTTCACTAATTTAGATAACATTACCTTGTACAACACCATTTTAATACCCTGGTCAGACCACTCATTACTTTCCTTTGTCTGGACTCCCGGGGCTCTCCCTCAATCCTCTACAAAATCTAATAAGCTGGGCCGGACATGGTCTAAACTCTCAGTGGAAGAGTGGATAATGAATCTTAACAATTCCATCCCCGCACCTTGCACCAATCCCATCAAGGCCAATGATGACTTCAATAGTTGGCTGGAGTCTTCCTTAGATCTTAACCTACGGAAGAAACAATTCTGTCATCGAATTGGCTACAACAAGAAAGCTTCCTATACTCCCGAACTCAGAATACTTAAACAATCATGTAAGCAGCCTGAACGGAAATGGAGGAAAGATTTCTCTGAATCAAGTAGGGCGAACTATAGAACGGCACTGAGAGTGTACAAAGACGAAATACGAAATAAAGGCTGCTTAATCCAGCTATTATCAGTAAAAGATTATACTGGCCTCTAACACTCCTAGGGACATTTTTTAAAATTTTAAATCCCGTATTACTCCTCCTAGCCCTCTTCCTGACCTTTCGAATATACAAGAGCGTTGTGACGAGATCCCTAATTTCTTAGCAACTAAGGTGGCTAACATTTGTTCGCAATTTCCACGATTGGATGCTGATATGCAACTCTCCACCCTTCTCCCATATGCCAGGCTGGAAGTTTTTGCCCCCCTTACTCTATCTGACTCACAGCGTCTTCTGGAGAACCTTAAGTCGGGATACCCAGCTGATTTCGCGCCCCCCTCCATTCTTAAATTAGTGTCAGAGATTGTATCCTGTGTCATCCGGAATGTAATTAATGCCTCCCTGGCGGCTGGACAGGTTCCTCCGCTATGAAAGCAAGCGAGAATTAAGGCACTTCTAAAAAAATAAAAAATTAGACCCTGGGGACTGGGCTAGCTACCGCTCAATCTCTTTACTCCCTGGCATTAGCAAATTGGCCGAAAAACATGTTAACTCTATTTTGGCAGCCTATGTGGAGAACAATAATGCTTTACACCCCACTCAGACTGGATTCAGAAGTAAGCAGGGCACTG
Source organism: Lissotriton helveticus (assembly GCF_964261635.1). Lineage (NCBI taxonomy): Eukaryota > Metazoa > Chordata > Amphibia > Caudata > Salamandridae > Lissotriton > Lissotriton helveticus. The sequence goes on from NC_136063.1 coordinate 19,792,697, forward strand.
AGACGGCCCTTCTTGCTGTGGTGGAAGAAGCAAGGAAAATTGTAGATACCGGAGGCTGCGCTGCCTTCATTTTGCTAGATCTCAGCGCAGCCTTCAATACGGTAAATCACCGCATTCTGATTCAAAGACTGAGGGAGGTGGGGGTAGCGGGGACTGCCCTTAAGTGGCTGCAGTCTTCCCTCTCCAATAGATCATTCATGGTCTTTGAAGATGAGGCTCTTTCAAGACAGACCCCTTTACAGTATGGTGTCCCCAGGGATCTTCCTAAAGTCCCACCATGTTCAACATCTACATGCGGCCCCTTGTGGACATTGTGCTTCCCTGGGGGGTCCAGCTGGTCACTTATGCTGACGATACCCAGCTGGTGGTGTCCCTCAGCCAGCATGATATGAATGATAAGAATCTGACTTCCTGTCTGGTTAACGTAGTTGAGTGGATGGATTCTTCCTTTCTCAAACTTAATGGTTGTAAGACCGAACTCATGATATTAGGACATGCTGCTCCCCCCAACCTTGACCCTTAGTGGCCAAGCTGTCTAGCCCCCCTCTACAAAAGGAACAAATTAAGAATCTGGGTGTTTGGCTGGACTCCAATCTTAGTTTCTCTGTACAATCGCGCAAAGTGGCTGCCACTTGCTATGGCCGGATTAGACTGTTGAGGAAGATCTTGCCACTTCTTCCCTTTGACGCTAGACGTCTGCTGGTGCAAGCCCTTATTCTATTGTGACTTGATTACTCTAATGCGATCTATCTGGGTGCTCCACAGGGGACTATCAAGATCTTACAAGTGATCCAGAATTGGCCTGCGCGACTTTTACTGAATGTTCCGAGGCGCACCTCAGCTAAGTCAGCACTCTGTCAGTTGCACTGGCTCCCAGTGCAACAAAGACTCTGGTTTAAAGCCATGTGCATTGTACACAAATCCATCACCGGCAACGGACCCTCTGCGATCCTGCTGATGATTCAACTTCATCAGGTCTCTCGGACACTCAGATCCAACAATAAAAAGTTTCTGTCAGTCCCTAGGATTTGTCGGGCACGTATGGGTGGTTGAAGATTTGCGCTCCATGCGGCAAAACTGTGGAAACGACTCTCCGATTCGGTCCGTCTTGAACCCAATTATCTCCACTTCAGGAAATTGCTGAAGACCTTCCTTTTCCCATGAGTAGCGGAGAAGCTCTAGCTGTCCTAAATGCGCTGGGATGCCCTAGGGTAGCAATGCGCAATATAAATGTGTATTCATTCATTCATTCATTCAATCATGACTGTGGCATATATTTATAACAATCCACCACATGGTGGTTCTCTCTTTATATTCTTAAAAATGCACAGGAGCGAAGCTTTTACCAGATCAATATAGGTTTCATAAACTATTAATAGCAAGGAGCTAGCTCAGGCCTTTCTTACAGCTTTGTTTCATCTAGTATAGTTCAAATTATCAAACATTTAGTGCTTTAATGGCATCTAGGCTCTTAACTATCTAGACCCCTCTTCCTTCGCCTTCTTACATTCCACTCAGTGCCAGAACACTCCATGGAATTGCCATGCACTCAAGAAATCTCAGTATTCATTGATTCATTTCTTCATTCCTCTAGGTGTGCCATTTGTACTGGTATCTGGCAGAGCTGACAAGGACTGCAGGTGGTGCAAGCTGCAGTGGCCTCCTAAGAAATATCCTTGACCCTGGCGCCTATTATTTTACAAATTAAGCACTGGCCAAAATATTGACTATTGAGTCACGGAACAGATATGTGGCACTCACCAACGGTGTTGTTCTCCAGCCCTTTGATGCAGTGAGTGGCATCAGGAGGGCATTGCTTGAAGATACCTGAGCATTGGCTGGTGCCGGTAGCAAGACACTTCTCGCAAAGTAGACAATCTGCAGGAAAAAGAAAATCAATCTAGAAATCTGAGCATAATTGTGCATTTCATTCAAACAGAGAGAAATAAGTGTGAAAAACAAGTATAGATGATTTAGCCTTATAGGTGGGCCCATTTACTCTTCCTGTGGAAATGTTTTAGGAATAAGGAGAAGCCAAGGAAGTTCTATTGTTCTGTGGTACAAAATAAAACAAAAAATAGGAAATGTATCAGAGAATTCCAGTTGTTTGGTTAGTAGACAAGTGAAGTCATGGAAACACAAAAGGGTTTGTAGGGAGAGATGAGCACAATCGGAGGCAGAATGAAGATTGTAATAGATTGAGACAGAAAGAGACCGATAAAAACACTCAAATGGATAGATAGGGAGTCTGGCCAACAACTGACATGGCCACCTCAGGGTAGAGCTTCGAGACTCTGGAGGGGGGAATTTTTTCAAACAGCTGTCAGGAGGGGCTCAAGGAGACTGAAGAAAAGCAACATGAATGAGACAACATACATACATACATTTGAGGTTATTTTCCACATGAGTAATTAAAGTTAAACTCAGTTCTTCAATGCAGTCCTGAAGCCTGGTCTTTCCTTCATCTGAGCCTCACAACTCATTCTGTCAGGAAACAGTCTGTTGCTTAAGAAATGAGTGACTTTATTTGCTTTTAACACTCAGACCCTGCTTCAGGGGATTCAAATCACTCTTGAACTCTGGTTGGAGTCATTGCACTGGCAGAGTGGAAGGGCAGGAGTTTTCCTGTCAGCAGAGGTGTGGAGGGAAGTTTAGAGCATCGTTTCTGTAGCTAAGGAAGGAAGCAGCCTGATTCTAAAGAGTTACGAGACATTCCCTTCCTTGAAGTGGAAAGGCTGCCCTGTGTTTTTAAATTGCTGTTTTACTTTTCACAGATCACAGGTGAAGCATATGAGAACTTTCTACTCTGAGGTATTCATCTCTCTTCATTTGACAGCTTAGACTAAGCTATGCAACATGGGAATTCCTATCAGAAGAGAGTTTTGGGGAGAAAACTCGACTAGGTAGGCAAGAGCTGTGTGACATTTCTGATACTCTGTTTTTCGGCTACCCCTGTTTGAAAGCATGCAGCCATGACTTTTACAATCCGAGAAGTCTGTGAAATAAATGACACATTCTGTCAGGAAACACAGCAGGGGAAACTTGTGTGACATTTCTGATAGATTATTTTTTAGCACTCCGTGTTGGAAAACATACAGCGATCATTTTGGAGAATCCCAGAAGTCTATCCGTATCCAGATATGTATTTGCGTTTATAGGGTTACTACCCAACTGCTTTTTGAGGTGACTGGATGTCATATTTGGTTACTAGGCAGTACTTATTTCTTGTTTTTAAGAACATTGAAGTATGGCCAGTGAAACACCAAATAGAAAGCCTTTGTTTGCACAAGTTGTAGGGAAGACTCTACCTTCGGGCACTTTTAGTACTGTCCCACAAGATACTGCTTCTATAGACCTTATTTTAAAAGAGATCTTTGCTGAGGGGCAGTGATTGGAATCTACGGATTTCAAAATCTCACCTCTCGTGACCGAAATGACGTCAATAAGGTTGGACCTAAACTCTTTTCATACCAAAGTGGAAACTCTAGATAAACAAACCACCCTTTTGGAACAAATATTAGATAATGCAAAGTATTGGGTTCCAGATATCTGGCATTAAAAAAAAAAGATATGGATTACATCGCCCAAATAAATAATATTTGCTTTTATGGAGTTCCAGAAAAAATGGAAATGAATAATGATGTGAAGAACTTGCTACTAACCTTAGTACTGTGGTTACTGAACATATGTTTTGAGCATTCCTTGAGTTGCAGCGAGATCAAAGGATTCGGTCAATTACTTCAACTTCAACCCTTGAATCTAGACCTTGACCAATTATTACTTGCCTCCTGTGTCATTTACAAGTCTGTAAAATATTAACAGCTGCTCGTAAACATGGTCCTTATGACTTGGAAGGCCATACAACATGTATTGCTGTGAACTTCTCCACTGAAACTAATGAAAAATGAAAAGCGACCCAGCAACTTAGGTCAGGACTTAGGAAATGGGATATTAAATATGGTATTTTAGAACCTGCTACAATGTGGATCACAATGGATGGAAAATCAAGGGAATACACAGAGTCTGGGGATCTGATACGCTTCCTGGAGAGTTTAGAGGACCAACACATGAATTTAACACCACCACTTCTGACTGAAACAACAATGAACAGTCAACTTCAATAACAGAATGATCGTCAAAGCCACCGTAATGGTAATGGTAATGGCAAAATAACAAATGATAAAATTGCCCAAGCAATCTCTAATATTCAATGCAATATTACACCAGTAGAAGATGGTTTTCATGGGGAATGTTACCATTGGGTAAAAACAGAAGCAATAGATCCCCTTCATGATACCTATAAAGAAGCAGAGGAAACTGGTAATCTCACCTCACTCACAAAAATAGCTAGGTCCTTCCCAAACCTGAGAAAGATCCATTATACTGCAGTAGCTAGCATCCAATTTCCTTTCTGAATACTGATTCAAAGATATTAGCAGCCAAAAGACTCAAACAAGTTTTTTTTATTTATTTATATATTTTTTTTTGTTAGTTCAGTTCAAAGCCAAGTACAGAATACAACAAAGCGAAAAGGGACGTTAATATACAAAGCATATTATACAAATAAACAAAAAGAATAAAATACAATCATAAACAATCAATCAGATAATTATTCTACCGGGGCCAAATGATCAATCATTGCCTGCCAAACTTTAACCCCCCCTTTGCATTTTCTTAAGGGATTTAATGCGGTATAGATTATATTCTAAATAAAAAACATTATAGAATTTTGCATATACCGGTGCTTCCAGTTTCAACCACATTGAGGATATGCATAGGCGAGCTACGGCCATAGCCATAAATATAAGATATCTGTTTTTATAGTATCCTAAAAAAGAATCAGTTACATTAGATAATTCAAATATAATCAACTCTCGAGAGATTAGCACATCACAATTTAAAATATGCGACAGAAAATTCTCAATGGATGTAAAAAAAGGTTTTAACACTGAACAATCAGAAAAAATATGTAAAATATCTGCCATATCAGATTGACACCTAAAGCATTTCCCGTTATTGGCATTGCCCCATTTCAGCATTTTTAAAGGTGTGTGATAAAGATTAAATAACGTTTTGTAATGCTGTGATTGTAAATTGGCAGATAGAATGATTTTAAGCGGCCGTATTAATAGAATCTTGCAAGGGTACTACTGGAGTACCCAATCTAGTACACCATTTAGACTCCTAACCCCATATCGACCTGATATGTATTCAGCAAATAATTATGCAAAGTCCCTATCCGTGACGGCTTTTTTAGAATTTCCATAAAATCATTAGGACCTAGAGGTAGAATACTTTGGTGTTTAAAGATGAAATCGCGTAGCTGTAAATACTTAAAAAAGTCATGTTGAGGGACAGTATATTTATCTCTCAACTCGTGAAATGAGACCATTATACCATCGTTAAACATAGAACCAAAAGATATGATGCCTTTCTCCCCCCATATGCGCATCGTACGATCCCAAAATATTGCCGGAAATAATTCAGTGGAGTTGCATGGAGTATAAAAGTTAATACGTCCCAGGCCAATGATTTCGCGGGTTGAACGCCATCCTTTAAAAGCCGCTAATACTAGTTTGAACCTGGTTCTTTTGTAATAGCTAGGTTATCAAAAACGAAGCAGCATTTGTCGTGGTTGAGGACCGAGTAGAAGGGAGAAAATATCTGGGCTCTCAAATACTGGTGGAGTCCCCCCAGTCACAGAGTATTTAATGTTTTGCACAAGACAAGACAAATAATATATTGCAAAGTTTGGAACACCCCACCCACCGCGCAGAAGCGGAAGTGTCATATATTTAAAAGCCCTGCACGAAGATTTTCAACCCCATAGAAACCTATCCACTATGGATTGAAATTTCTTCAGTTGTATAGCAGATACCTCCAGTGGTACTGACCGAAAATAGTACAACACTTTAGGCAAGATAGACATTTTAAGGACATTACGTCTCCCAACCAACGAAAAATGCAGACATTCAAGTTTTTCAAGCTGATTTTTAACAGAATGTAGCATGTCTGTCCAGTTCACCGTAACCAACTCTTGAAGTGACAACCTGATTTTAATGCCAAGATATTTAGCCTCGGGAGTAACACGACAATCATTATGACAAAGCCCTGTTGAACAGATGACCTGAGTTTTCAGTGAATTAAGTTTGTACCCCGACACATTACCAAACTCTTGTGTTAGATTTTCAATCTCGAGTAGTGCTGATTCGGGATCGGATGATATAACGGCAACGTCATCAGCATAAGCTAACACACGAATACTGCCCCCAGGCAGCACCATAGATTGTATACGTTGATATGTCGTCAGCATCTGTAGCAGTGGTTCAATATAGATAGCAAATAGTAATGGCGAGCATGGGCAGCCCTGCCGCGTACCCCGATTGATATTGACATATGCAGATTCCTGACCTGGCAGGAATCTTGGCCCTTGGGTTTCTATACATAACTTGTATAGCGTGTATGAAACTAGGTCCAAACCCCATTTTAACCATAATCGCCCATAAAAATGCCCATGCAACGCGATCAAACGCTTTTTCGGCATCTAAAAATACCAATCCAACATTCTCATGAGTGAACCTGGCATAATCTAAAACTGCGATAACACGATGTATATGATTGATCGTACCACGTCCAGGGAGAAAGCCATGTTGTTGATCAGAAACTAGTGCTGGCACGACCTGGATTAACCGATTTGCAAGAATTTTAGAATATAATTTCGCATCTACATTAATAAGCGAAATAGGTCGATAAGACCCTGGAAGATGGGAGGGTTTGTCTTTCTTTTAAAATACAATTATACTTGCATCATGCCATGAAGGAGGAGGATATCCAGCCTGAGCAGCAATGAATGTCGCCAGCATGTCAGCCTTAATATTAGGAAATGGCAAATGATATATCTCTAACTGAATTTTATCGGGCCCAGAAGCCTTCCCAAGAGCCAGATCTTTAAGTGCAGTCTCAAGTTCTTGCATTGTAATAGGTGCGTCTAGCTCTTCTTTACTTATAGAATCCAACCGGGGTAAATCAAATTTAACAACAAACTGATCAATCAGATCGAGAGAAAGGTCTTCTTGGGTATAGAGTTCCTTATAATATCCGTGAAATACTTGAAGAATGCCCTCGGACGATTCTATTAAAGTACCTTGGATATTTTCTATAGATACTATACGCTGCGCAGTCTGTCGCCCCCGCATTCTTTGGGCTAGGCATCTTCCCACAGTCTCCCCATACTCATATCTCTCGGTTCGATGGATTTTATATTGACATGCTATATCACGCCTCCACACCCCATTGATCTTAGCCTTGCAACCTGCATTTTATCTTGTGATACACTACTATTCCGATGCATGATAATATCCGATATCAATTTGCGCTCTGCGTTTGTTAAATCAGATAGAAGTTTATGATTTTTTGTTTACGTTGCAGAGTCCAGGCATAGCTACATGTTTCCCCACGTAGCCTAGCTTTAAAGCTGTCCCATACCATGGCATAAGAAGCAGAGCCCCTATTAAAATCCAGAAACTGTTGGGCCCAATCTAGAACTTGCCGTACATAAGTTTCGTCCAAAAGAAGTTTCTTATTAAATGTAAAAGTCCGATGTATACGCTGGATTTTAAACATATGGCCATGTCTTAAATGGGGTGGCTGAGTGGGCTAAAGAATGGTGATGGATTAAACCCAGATCAGTTGACTGGGGGTGAGTGTTTGATTTCCTCAAACGCTCCGTCCATCATCCCCTTTTGTATCGCTTTGTTCGCCCTAAGTGTGGCAGGGTATGCTCAGACGTGAGTCCCTTGCTCACTTGACCACTGGATTCAAGATAGCCTGACTGATGAGGATTATGAATCCGAAACCGGTCCCAGGATGCTTGTTTCCGGTCCATGGAAGACATGGCTTGGCAGTTCGGGCTGGACTGTTCCCATGAGGCACAGGGTCAGACTGATTTGCATATGGCCATGTCTGAAATGGGGGGGCTGAGTGGGCTAAAGAATGGTGATGGATTAAACCCAGATCAGTTGACTGGGGGTGAGTGTTTGATTTGCTCAAACGCTCCGTCCATCATCCCCTTTTGTATCGGATTTTAAACAGAGGCATGTCTATAACAACCGGGGCATGGTCAGATGTAATACGTGGCATTACCGACATCTGGGCACCGGCCACAAGAAAGCTGGGTATAAAGATATAATCTAGCCACACAATTTTTTTGTGGGTGGAGGAGAAAAAGGTAAAACCAGGATCTCTCGGATTTGCCAAGGGCCACCCATCTAACAGCCCATGTTGAAGCACTAATTGTCGTAACGCTCTAAATACCTTCGGCTTTCTACCCACATAGCCAATAAATTTAGAATCCCAGATGTGCACCTCACCATGAATATTAAAGTCACCCAGTAAAAATAGTGGTGTACCCCAAAGAGCAAGCTCAACATTCAAAAACTCTAGGATGGTGGGATCGTCAATATTTGACCCATATACCGTGCATATCGTAGCGATAACATTTCCTATAATACACTCAACAGTTGCCCATCTTCCTAGGGTATAAACCTTAGTCTTTCCTGTTGTGGTGATCGATGGCCGCCCCAGTATAGCAACCCCCGATTCATCGTGGACTGTTGTGAAGTAGCCAATACTGCGTAGCCAAGCTCAGTCAAAACTTTTCGGTTCGCCCATGAGATATGAGTCTCTTGGAGACAAATAATATCCGGCTGAATCAATCGTATTTCATGCAGCACTCGCCTACATTTAAGAGTATTATTTAAGCCACAGACATTAAATGAACACATACGAAAATTATAACTAGCCATCAAATCTACACATTAGATGATAACTCCCATAATTAACAAAAAACAATACATTTACTCTTGAGGCTTTATAGCTTTGAACTGTCTTTTCCCCCTTTAACCCCCACACAGCCCCCCGTGACCACCCTACCCCTGCACCAAACCCGCTCAACCCACCCCCCCACCCCATGTGACCCTCCCCCAAAACTAAGGCAATAGGGCCTACCGCCCTGTAGATGTGTGTGAGAGTTCACAGTGTTTGGGCAAATCCGTTGAATAGAGAGAGAAAAAGCATGAGGGTATAAACCAATCTAGTAAGTCAAACATAGCATACTTATAACAACACCTCACACTAAAGAATCCAGATATTACTTAGCTAGGGCCCCAGATGTAAAGAATCGGTTCTGCCCCTTATACACAATTTTTAAAGTGGACGGCTGGAGAAGCGAAGCTTGTGCCCCCTTCAGTTGAAATGGAGCAATCAGTTGACATAGCCGCCACCGGTTCTCTACAGTGGCGTGGCAATAATCCGGTCTTGCAAGGTCATATAGTGTTTGTCGTACTCAAACAAGTTATCGCTAAACTCATACATAGTTCTCAACTGGGATTCATGCAAGGCAGAAACTCTCATACCCATCTACGTACTTTGGCTCACAAACTCTGACTTTCCAAGGATGTTGGAGGAGACGGATTAGCCTTATCCTTAGATGCAGAGAAGACCTTTGACCGTATCGAATGCAGATATAGGTTCTGTACACTACATGGGTTTGGATTAGGCAATGCAAATATCTCTACGGTCAAATGATTATATGAGACAGCCTCCGACCAGTGAATTGTGGGAGTTTCATTTAAAAAAAAAGTTTAGTACAAAGATGAAGCCACAAGGGTGGCTCTTTAACGCCAATTTTATTCCTTTTGCACTTGAACTGCTGGCTGCGGCAATAAGATGATGATGCCCCACTATGGGTTCACACTGAAAGACAAAGTTTACAAGCCACTTCAGATTTTAAAATGTTTTACACCCATAAAACACCTACGTTACAAACTTCCAACCCAATTATTCAATCTATGCTTAAGATTTGAATGCATGCCCGAAACTCCTAAAGAGTAACCAAAGACTACATGGAAAGGCCCCCAAGTGGCATAAACCGATATAAGAATAGGTAACCAGACTATGTCCTCGGATATATGGGAGATTGCAGGTATTCTAATATTGGATCACTTACTTACTTTAGAAGGTGAACTTAAAACTTTTGAAATGCTTCGGGTATAATTTCAACTCCCTTTCTTCCAAACGGGGAAATACAAGTAAAACAAAACTTATTTTGTAGACTAAGACCATTTGCTACAATACTTAAAAATTGGGGGGGGGGATTCAAAGGTGCAGTCTCTGGATTTTATAATCTCATAGTGTATACATTACACTCATACCCATTACTAGCAAAACTTCACGTCAAATGGCAAGGGTTAATTACTGTAGCCAAATTCTGATGAGGAATGGGCCAATGTTATTTTGAACATGGATAAGGGAATCAAAGAGACCAGAATGATATTCTCTTCAAAATTCTTCAAAACTGACACTGGTCACCACAAAAACTCAAGACAGCAACTTTACTATGCCCATCTACCTGCTAAAGCTGCCCACAGGAGGACTGCGATATACTGCACAATTCATTCCGATGTCCAGTTTTGAAGGAATATTGGTCTTGCTTTGCAGTTAAAGAAAGCAAAAAACAATCTCAATGTTTATAGAATGTACACCCATGTTTCAGAATGTATTGCCTAAGATTGGACCTCTGGCTTTGAAGCACAGCAAATATAACCAGATAAAAACAAAATTTAAAGAAATCTGTATTGCTCATTCACCTTCTAAACTCCAGCATGGGTATTTTAAGAGTGCAGAGAAGAACAAAAGGAGAAAGGGAGAAGAGTTATGCTCACTTTTCTTCCCTAATGAGAAGGAACTCTTTACCCCAGTTCAAAACATCTTTAGATGCCCCTCTCTCAAGAGACTTGAAAAACCCTTTAGGTGTTTAAAAGAACCCTCATCCACTAAAGCAAGTTAGTGGCATGCTTTGTCACAGAGTTCCTGTTCCTGGGTGTGCTGTGACACCTGAATTTTGCAGGAATCAGAGGATTAAAATGAACTGAAGGTTACCCACAACTCAAGACAATTTTAATAATGGAAACTTCAGGTAAGAGTAAAAACATAGCTGGGTAGGATATGAGATGGTGATGATCTCCCACATCCTCATTCTACATGTTTCAGCCATCTAATAAAGCGCCCTCGGGGTCAGTATGGCTTTCATCAGGACCAAGATGTCCCTTCAGTATTGTGTCATTCATAATTGGTGACCACATGTAAGCTACTACATGCATCACTGGTATTGTGATTATCTGAATAGAATAAAATAGGTGAGACATCATTTGGGTTTTGGTGGCTGTTTGTGATGCTAAATATGGGCATAGCCAGCGTAGCTCTCATATGCCATGCACACAGTTCCAAACACACTGGACACATTTTAATCAGGTTCCTTTGGTGGTTTGTCTGTCAACCCACAGAATTGGGCTTCATGCAGTAATACTTTGCTTAATGCCTAAACCAGTATAGTTCTTCCGCATTAAGATTATCAGCAATGGCTGACTAGTTACAACACTTAAAACGTGAACCTCTCCCAGCATAGAATTGCCTCTGATAGATGACTGCGGAAACAGTAGTTTCCAGCTGTGTATTGACACTACGGGCACAGGCAACCTAGTCAATGGCTATTTGCACTAGCCACTTGCTACCACTCAAACATACATATGTCCAGGTCCGGCCGGTGAAGCTTGCTTGCACCCTTGTGACATCAAATGGAGATGAAGAAAGGTCCTTGGTAAAGTTCAGGCTTTGGCTACCAGATGAGAACTAGTGGCTCAAATGAAACTAGATCTTACACCTGCTTGATCCTTTGAAACTTCTCTGCTATGTCAATTGAACAAAGGTAGCATCTGCTGCTTTAGAGAAGCATGAGAGAAGTCGGATCTCCTCATTATGTTGTTTTCTTCATGGAAGAAACTAAAAATAAAACATGAAATGTGTTTTCTCATGAACATATGTGTGAGTGTAGATCACCTCGTGGTAAACTGCAATTCACAACCTGATATCTTGGAATTGTATCACTATCACAGGATTCAAGCAGTATTCTTGGACATTTTATTTTCCTTCATAGAAATCTGAAATCTGCTCCAATGCAGCTATTAAACATATCAGGGCAGATTCTGAGTTTTTAAAGACTCAAACTCAATGAAAGGTATGAAGTAAAAATGAAAATGATAAATAAAGAAAAAAATCTGATTATTCCAAGACTCTGTGTGGAAAGTTAGCATCTCTCTTGTTCTGACCACTTGATCTATTTCAATAGTGTCGACATGCAATAATTGAGAAGAGTTTTCTTCTACAGAGAAGCTTCTGGGTGATGCATGGTTCCAAGAATGTTCTGAGACGAGAGCACAGTAGTACGAGGGTCTGGTGACATTGCTGGTTCTGTTATTTCTCTGTCGCCAGCAGCTAACCTCCATTTTACATTCAGCTTTCTTGCAAAAATATGATGGTAATCATCTAATGGTCACCATGTCAACAGGTGCCTTGAAGAATATTGTAATCAAAGCTTCCATTGCACCTGTTGCAATGTGTATGATCAATATTGAAAACACAATCCTCATTATGTTAATGATAATTAACATTCATTAAAACAGTTAAACAAGTATTAAGTTGCTATGAGATCATTTGATTCCATTTTCATTAGAAGGCTAGCAGGACAAGCCCCAAGGTACAGAACTCAAAACCTGAGCGAGGTCCAGCCTGGCCGAGCCACAAGATGAACCTAAGGTACAGTTCAGAACCCCCTAAAGAATATACGTCATTCTATATATTTTTACCTATAGCCCCTCCTAGTTTGTGGGGTGGGTGTTCCCTGGCATTTACAAGTTGTCTAAATTGATAAAAAAAGGAAAAAAGAGTGAAAGGCAGGAACAAGGAAAAAGGGCAATATTATGATAGTAGATAAAGACAACTGTGAACATTTAAACTTACAGCTAAGTTCTGTAGTGAATTAAGCTCTGTCCTGATCATTACTCTCTTAATATCTACGTGTGCCTTTGTGTATACTCACAACAATCAAGACTGTATAAGGGCATGACCATCTTACCTCCGGTTATCAGTGCCTGGAGCATGGTCACAGCTGCAAGGAAGGTCCTCATGGTGCTAGAAGAGTAACGTGTAGGGTGATGGAGTCTCTGACCTGGATCACTTGCCTTGGTCTTCTGCACAGCTCATGCTCAGGGCATGCCTTTTATACTCTCACAGAGGGGGTGGGGCACAGGATACCTGAGTTATGTGCACAGGATGTGGCTTTACCTTTGTCTGTGACTGGGAGCACGTCTCTGGTTGCTGGCATCATCCCTTGGAAATATATTTAAATTAACTGGATGAAATGATGTACTGCACATTTATTAAGTAAATATCAAATTGTTCTGAGGCCATGGGGAACACTTTGGGGAAGGGTTTTTAGTGGCCAGTGAAAATTATTGGCACTCTGTTAATTAACACAAGTGTTTGGATGAAAAACAAATCAGCATGGTGCAACCAGGTGAGGGGATAAGCTCTGTAACTCCTCAATTTTGTGTGGGGAACTCCCTCACAATAACAATTAAAGCCAAAACCTAGGCAAACATAATAGTAAACAAACAGTATGTAGGTAAATAAAAAAAGACTACAGTGTAGTAGCCACAATTTCAAAATAAATATCTTCAAATGAGTTGAATAACTTTCAGTCTTTTATTTTTCTTTAGCAAAGAGCCAACGAACAGAAGAAAACCAGCCGACACGTGTTTCGTCGCATTTGAAAAATAAATCTGCAACTTCCTCAGGGCTGGGAATGATACAAGGAGTATGGATGATACACATGTCATGACAAAACATCAAAAAGAGTATTGTGAAACGGAGATGGTGTTAACTAAATATAAATAGCTTTTTAGTGGAACCCACATCACAGTAAGACCGTGTCAAAAATACGTGAATCAGCATAGCTAAAGATGTACAGTAAGTGCTCATGTCCTTGGTGTAAAATACAGTCAAACAAAAGTGACATTTCAAGTGCCCTAAGAATGAGACTATGACTAGCAAAATTTCATTTTTGGACACTGTGTAGGATGTGAGTAATGTAAGCAACATTTCTCCAATTATCAATAGGCACGCTAACCTGCAGAGCAACATGCAAAGTAGAGATAACCTCTGTTATCGCTACTTTCCTTATGCCTGCTTCAACACTGACTTAGTCATTATATCCTAGATAAGGTGGATATCATGGCTAAGTATGCCTTGCCCTATCAGCAAGCTTTCGCCAAACCTTGTGCGAGTATCACTGTATTTCCTTTGATAATCGCACAATTGGCAGCTCGCGCCCCGAATTTTATCGCTTTGGAGATGCGCTTTGCTGATAGCACGCTATCTCTGCAATAAAATTCAGAGTTGGCTGGCGATCATTTTCCTCTCGCTAAGAGCGGTGAGAGATAATTATCACATGGCCTTGATGATATGCCCCCATGAAAGGAAAGGGGGGAGAAAAAGGAGGGCGGTAAACAAAACTAAAAATATATATTTGAAGAAAGAAAGTAAAGCAAGTGTTTACCACTCAGCCGGCTGATAATTCCAACCCGGCAGGGCTAAACACTCAAGCAAATTTGGCTGACTCTAGGAGTACCTAGGTATTAAAAAGTGAAATGATTCAGAATCTCAATGCGCCATCAGGTATGACAAGCACGGAAATATTCAAGATGGTGAGTGGCTGAACACCACCTAAGATCATATTAAAACTCGCTCACCAATGGGCCATAAAAAAGAAACATCCGGCACGTTTGATAGAGTCCTGGAGTAATGGACAAGAATTGTTTGTAACCTGTCGTGGGAATATATAAAAGAAAGGAGCAAAAAATAATGAACCTATCGGCAGGGCACTTTGCAATAATACCTTATTCCTAGTGTAGAAAGGCGGCACAACAATAAACAAAGTTACCGGGGTATTGGTAGTATTTTGTTGCGGGCGCCGTGAGGGAGACTCTGTGTAAGACGGAGAATTCCAGTAATGTGAGTAGATCTGAAAAGCAGATCATTCGTACGTTAATCGCGTGCATCAGGAAAGTCAAGATTCAAGAATAGAAACATTGTATAAGAGCGTGGGCATCGTAAATCCTACCTGAGGCTTGTAAGCCAGAACACCTCCCGGCCAATCAGTGTGTTCTGGGTTGTGGACACGTGATCAGAATGCCAGAAGCGTAATATAAGCTGCCAGAGAGCCTCCAGAAATAGCTGGAGCGAACACCTTATTCTTCTTGCATGTGAACTCCTTTTGGAGAACCTCTGTTTCATATCCATGAAACATGTCTGAAATTCAGTGTCTTCACTGCAATTCTTCCTGGCCCTCAAAAACTCCCCAAAGGGTATCGCTTGGCTCTGGTGCGGAGGATGGGAATTATCAGCATTCAGAACTGCATCGCATGCGGTTTTCTTGCAGAAAAACCTGCTGTGTAATTGGTCATTCTTAATGTATAGTTCAACATCTAAGAATTCTATTCTCGTAGTGCTGGATTCAATGGTGAATTTCATTCCCCATGTGATACTGTTCAGATGTGTGAAAAACTCTTCCAACTGGTCCTGTGTGTTTGACCATAGTAAGAGACAATCATCAATGTATCAACCCCAAAAGATAATGGTTCCCCAAATCAAATCAGCTTCCAATGTACCCATAAACAGATTGCAAAGGATGGCGAAAATTTGGATCCCATGGCCATTCCCCTGGTTTGTCTGTACCAATGTTTGTCAAACATGAAGACCTTGTTGTACAAAATCAGTTCCTTCATGGAGACTAACATGTTTGTATGTTGCCATAGGGTCGCTGGTCTGTTGTGCAAAAGTTGTGTTACCACTTGTAGTCCTAGGTCCGGTCTTATGCTAGTATAGAAAGATACTACATCTAATGTGCCCAGTATGGTGCGGGGCTGCCAATGTAGATCTGCCAGTAGACTGAGAATATGTTTTGTGTATTGAATATATGAAGGAAGGTTACGTACCAATGGTCCAAGGAAGACATCTATGTATTCTGCGAGCCTCACTGTGGGGCCTCCCATCCCTGATGGTATGGGTCTGCCAGGAGGGAACGGGAGGTATTTGTAGACTTTGGGAAGAGTGTAGAGCCATGGGTAAGTGGGTCTAAAGACTTTTAAATAAAGGTATTCGTCTTCATTTAGCAATCCAGCAGTGTGTCAGCTGGTGAGTTTCTTGTTGATTTGAAACGTGAGTGGCCCAATGGATTGTGAGTGAGACGTTCATAGTAGGTGGTGTCATTAAGTTGGGTCAGAATCTCATTGTGGTAATTGCTATGATTCATGACCACTACATTACCACCCGTATCTGCTTCTCTTATGAGGATCTCAGGATCGCTGCTAAGTGTCTTGAGTGCTAGGTGTTCCCTCTGTGGCAGATTGTCTTCATACTTGAAGGATATTCAAGGATTTCTCCTCTCAAGTTTATCAATGTCTTCCAGTGTACCTTTGTAACAATTGTCAATAGAATTGCCCCCTGGGAGAGTGGGTATCCATTTGGATTTAGATTTGAGACCACTAGCTATGCTGTAATCAGATTCAATGTTAAGTTATTCAATTAGTAATTCCATATCATAGGGTGACTGTTCAAGGTCTGTTAGTGACAAAAGCAGTGTCGCTGGAATAACATTAATGGTCAAAACATCAGACCCACACTCAATAGAGATGTTTTTAACTGTTTTATTCACGGATTGGTTGCATGAAAAGTGTTTTTTAATTTTGAGACCCCTGATAAATTTAAACAAATCAATTTTGAGTTTGAAAATGTCACCTGAGGCATAGGGATTGAAGCTAAATCCCTTACTCGGGAGAGAGATCATGTCTGAAGGGAGTGGTTTACAAAGAAAGGTTTATGACCTGAACCTCTTTCCCTCTGGCTTCTATTTGTTTCTCAATTTCATTGGAAGGCTAGCAGGACAAGCCCCAAGGTACAGAACTCAAAACCTTAGCAAGGTTCAGCCTGGCCAAATTCCAAGCATAACCTAAAGTACAGTTCAATACCCCCTAAAGAATATACGTCATTCAAAATATTTTTTTCTATAGCCCCTCCTAGTTTGTGGCTATAGTGTTCCCTGGCATTTACAGGTTGTCTAAATTGAATTAAAAAATGAAATAAAGAGGGAAAGGCAGGAACAAGGAAAAAAGGGCAATAATGTGACAGTATATGAAGACAGCTGGGGACATTTAAACTTACAGTAAAGTTTTAGAGCGAATTAAGCTCGGTCCTGATCGTTACTCTCTTAATATCTGTGTGCGCCTTTGTGTATGCTCAAAACAATCAAGACTGTACAAGGGCATGACCATCTTACCTCCGGTTATCAGTGCCTGGAGCATGGTCACAGCTGCAAGGAAGGCCCTCATGTTGCTAGAAGTGTAAGGTGTAGGGTGATGGAGTCTCTGACCTGGATCACTGCCTGGGTCTTCTGCACAGCTCAAGCTCAGGACGTGCCTTTTATACTCTCACAGAAGGGGTGGGACACAGGATACTTAAATTATGTTCACAGGATGTGGCTGAACCTTTGTCTGTGACTGGGAGCACGTCTCTGGTTTCTGGCATCATCCCTTAGAAATATATTTAAATTAACTGTATGAAATGATGTACTGCACATTTATTGAGTAAATAACAAATTGTGCTGAGGCAATGATTATTATTGCTGCTCTCAATTCCAGCCAAACAAACATATACAAAATATAACTAGGAGTCATAGTTATAAATAATCAACTTAGGGGTATTTACCACAGGGTGGAGTATTGTCTGCCTCAATCAGTCATTTATAAAGCACATCAAATCACCTGTAAGGGTCTTGACGCATCGGAGAGATTGACTGCTGCGTGGTAATTTGCTCATTTGAACATGCTGGTCTTGAGATCTTTTCAGAATTGCTGAAGTGACAGATTGAGGTATGATTTGCTCAGTTGCCACAGGTTCTGCCATTTTTGGATCTCAGCGAGTGCCCACGTGGCCTCATTGACGTATAATTTCATTGTATTCAGGCATTAGTGTGTATTAGTTGCTCTGTTGTTGTCTTTTTTCCCTTTGTCACAGGTTCTGCCATTTTTACCGCCGGTGCTCCCCTGTGGCCCATCCCCCTAACTCAACCCCTAATCCCGCCTCCCTCCTCTAGTACTGCCCTCCTCCTCTACTTATGGCGGCCGTTGCAGGGGAGTGCGTATGACACCTAGACCTCCTGTCCAGGTCAGAACTCACCCCAGAAGCTCCATGTGCAGCACCTCTTCTAGAGCCCTCCTTCTGTCTCCAGTGCTCGCGCCGGCAGCCCTCCTCTTAGCTTTTGCTCGGTATCTCAGTGAGTGCCCATGTGGCCTCATTGATGTATAATTTCATTGTATTCAGGCATTAGTGTGTATTATTTGGTCTGTCGTATTTTTTTCCTTCGTCACAGGTTCTGCCGTTTTCCCACCACTGCTGCCCCTGCGGCTGCATTTGCACAGTGGACGCGCTCAGCGGGCGAGCCTAAGTCAACCTGTATGCGCCCGTACGTGACTCGACTGCAGACAGCGCAGAAACCGTGGTTCTCCTAGTCCTAGGCCACATTAGTACAGCTCAACCACCCTCCACGCACTCAATCCCGGAAGACATGCCAACTGCTCAAGACCCTCACCCAACACAACCCATGGACAGTTCTCTGCAGACACTGCAGCAGATCCTTCACCATCGATATAGCTCCCACTACTGTCGAAGGCCCGCCTGATGCACACACCACCGAAACCCTGACATGCATTCTCCTCAACGTGCGCTCCATGCACCGACATGCCGTAAAAATCTGAGACCTGATCGATATCCTCTCACCCGATTTTCACCTTTTTCACAGAAACCTTGACCAACTAATCCTCCGGCCCGACATCGCCACGTACATCCCAGACGGCTACAAGATCCAGAGAAAGGACGGCCACCTCCACACTGGAGGAGGACTCGCCATCGCACCCAAGACCCCCTCCAGGTCTCCACATCCAGCATGAGTGACCCTCACTCCAACACTGAGCGCCTCCACTTCCCGATCCTGACCAACCCCAAGACCACGATGTGTGGCACCCTCATCTACAGACCACTAGGACCTCACACCCTGCCCGCTACTACCATCACAGAGGTCGCCACGCCATCATCTCCATGGACTACATTCTACTCAGGGACCTGAACTTCGAACTGGACAACGGCAATGACCCTGACACCACCACTCTCCTCAACAACCTTGCCAACCTCAAACTAAAGCAGCTGGTTAACACGCCAACCCACAGAGCTGGACACACCCTCGACCCATCTTTGTGGGAAGGACACACATCCGCTTCAGCCACACCACCCACTCTCTCTGAACGGATCACCACTGCGTCCATTTCACCTTCAACACCACCTCTGTACCCAAGCCCACCCCGCGCCCTCCACAATGGAACTGGAGCAAGGTCACAGAGGAACACCTCAACAACACCCTCCTCCAAACCCCACCAGCACTATGACCGACACCAACTCCGTAGCCACAGAATTTCACCGCTGGACCTCCAGCTGCACTGACAAGCTCTCACCCCTCCGCCATCCCGCCAAACAATACCCTCCGAAGGCCACCTGGTTCACTACAGAACTATAAGAAGCCAGACGTCTAAAGAAAACCTGGTGAAACGGGAAAAAAACAGAAGCACAGAGCAACCACTGGAACGCCCTGAAGGAATACCACCAGCGTAAAATTAAATGGACCTGCATAAGAGACAGACCAACGCGACCAACGCCAAGGAACTGTTCAACGTCATAAAGCAGCAGTTCGTAAAACCCTCCAGCAAAGCCATGGACGTCACGCCTTCCCAGGATCCCTGCGACAAGGTCAGCTCCTACTTCCATCTCAAGATCAATGAGTTGGTAGTATTTCAGGCGGCTTCCAGCTGGCGTTGTTTGGTGGGGACAGAGGGGTGCAAATTTGTCTGCAAAGCAGGAGATCATCACTCAGCCTCACGCTCTTCAATATCTCTACATGGCCCCAC
This sequence comes from Lissotriton helveticus, assembly GCF_964261635.1. NCBI lineage: Eukaryota > Metazoa > Chordata > Amphibia > Caudata > Salamandridae > Lissotriton > Lissotriton helveticus. Next base: position 19,812,604 of record NC_136063.1, read on the forward strand.
TCACTGCCATTGTCAAACAGCATGGGCTCCGCATTGCACTAACGAAGAATCACAAAGACACCATACTGTTTCTAGGAAGGTTTGAAGAACATGGCAGCCTGGATAAAAGACAGCTGTTTGAAGCTCAACTCAGAGAAGACCGAGGTCCTCATCCTCGGACCCTGCACCTCTGCCTGGGACATTACCTGGAGGCCCTCCACCCTAGGAAATCCACCCACCCCTTCAGTCCATACACACAACCTCTGCATCATCCTCGACTCCTCCCTCTCGATGACCCAACAGATCACCGCTGTCGCTTCCACCAGTTTCAACTGCCTATGCATCCTTCGCAAGACCTGTAAATAGATCCCCCGATTGCAGAAAGATTACGCACTAATAACCAGCATACTGGACTACGGAAACAGCCTTTATGCCGGAATCAACAGAACTCTTCTGCACAGACTCCAGACCATCCAGAAAACCGTGGCTAGACTCAGTATGGGTAATCCAAGAAACTCTGCAGTACAAAAACCAGAATGCTGAACGCATTTTATTTGAAAAAGAACAAAGATGGGTCTCAAAACTAACAAATGAATGAATTTACACAAGCAGTAAAAATGTATTATGCATGTATTTTTTATAAATGTAATTTCATTTTTTTTAAAACATGTTCCAAGAAACAAAAACGCTCAAGAAAAATGTTGACAGAACAAAAAACACACAATTCACATGCCAAACAAGTGGCTAACAAACAGACATTGTGTATACAAAGGAACAGCAGAAAGAAAATAATGTGTCCTTCTCAAATTATGGCCACAGAAGGCGTCGACGGCGTTTCGACCGCTGGGTTACTATGCGGTCTTCATCAGGACAGAAAATAACTTGAGCGTAAAGTAGCTTGATAAACAGTCATCCAATCATTAATGAAATGGGACTCAAACAGAAATCCAAATTTGAAGGAGTTTGGTTAGCGGAGCAAAAATAAATTGATAGGCGCAATTACTCGAAACAACGTTCGTGCCGTGCCGGTACTAACGTTGTTTGGAGTAATTGCGGAATTCCGAGTTTGGCCAATTTAATTGGACACGTTGGTGAGCACAATGTAACATGCCACCTGCTGATTCCATCGCTTTGAGGATACCTAGAGGCAGTACTGATACGCCTATCAATGTATTTTTGCTCCGCTAACCAAACTCCTTGAAATTTGGATTTCTGTTTGAGTCCCTTTACCCCCTGGCTTCAAAATGGCCTCTTGACCCCATCACATGGCCAGGCCCTGCCTGGATTAGGCCTCAAAATGGCCCCCACCCACATGGTCAGGCCCCAACAGCACCCAAAATGTCGGAAAACACACAAAAATCACCAAAATCCAATGCCATCCATGCCCTCAATGATGTTTAAATTCAAGACACCCCACAGAAAGACTAGGTCCATGGACCACTGAGTACCCCTGGGCATAATGGTTGAAAGCAAGGCAAACTGGGTGCAGGCCTGAGCACACTGCCTGGCTTCAAAATGGCCCCTTGACCCCCACCACATGGCCAGGCCTAAAAATGGCCTCCACCAACATGGTCAGGCCCCAACAGCACCCAAAAAGTCAGAAAACACAAAATAATCACGACAATCCAATGCCATCCATGCCCTCAATGATGTTTAAATTCAAGACACCCCACAGAAATACTTGGTACATGCACCACTCACTACCCCTGGACCTACAGGCTTTACAGGCACCCCAAAATAAAATAAAAAAATCCACATATAACAGTTAGATAAAATTCCATGACATAAATAAGATTTAAGTTAAAAAAAATCACAGAAACAGTTGTATCATGCACCCTGACTAACCCTGGGCCTACTGGATTCTGTGGCTACCCATATTATATTTTAAAATTGTAGTTGCCTCAACTGCAATGCCGAAAACAAATAACACCAACTTACTTGTAAAATCTCAATTCCAAAAGGGATCCAAACTCCAAAGTCCAAAAAGTCCTCAAATACAAATATCCAGCAGCAGCCACAAAAAGTAATCCTTCCAGCTCCAGATCCAAATCAAAAGTGACCAGGACATGGACAAAGCACTGGGAGGAGCCTGCTGGACAGGAACAGGAAGTTGGAGACTCTGGGGCACTTCCTTCCTCCCACCCCCCACAAAAATGGACTCCTTGCCCCAAAAAGTGCAGCCAAATGTCAATCTGAGGGGTTATTCTGATCAGAATTAACATTTTCAGAAGGTTTATGCTGCCTGCGGTGGATTTCTTGTGCAGAATTGCAATTTTTTCAAGTTCGGGAAAGTGAGCTGTTTAAATCTCCCGGCGGAAGTCAGCTGCACGCCGCATCTACGTGTTTGCAATTGTTTATTCCCGCGATGCGTGATCGCAGGCCCTTATGACGTACTCGCGTTGTCAAACTCTCGCTGTGCAAGATGGAGGGCAGCGATGACGTAATCGCTGTCGAAAAACTCTCACGTGATCACGCAGCAAGATCCAAAATGGCGCAGCACACGCAAACCGGGAGAAAAACAACTCGGCGAAGACAGAATCACTGTAAGTCAACGCCGCACATGCGATACTGTATTTTTCAAGTGCGACCAAGCAAAAAAATCCGCCAGCTTGCAAATTTACTGATTTTTGGACAAGTTTGCGAGATTAGCGGACCGCGAAATTGCCAAAAATCCACAAATTCGCGAATGGAATGGATTTTAGCGGTGATCCCTAGTTGTGATTCATCTAGGGAACAAAGCCAAGTTTACTAACCTGAGGTGTGTGCTCCACCACTGTTCGATCACCCCCACCCAGCCAATCCCTATTTCCCCAAAACCCCATTCAAAACACACGTGAACAAAAACAAAACCGGAAACAAATCAGCGCATGGATACCAATCCGCCCCTATCTGCCACTTAGTCTCAATGTCAATGTGGCCATGCCTCTGAATGCTAATTAAGATGGGTCTAGGTGGAAGGTCTTAGGAAGTCCTCATTGTTTCGAGAGCTGCCGCATCATGAATAATCTGCACCACAGGCTGTGAAGGCAATTGTCCAATGGGGTACTGTCCGGTTCAGGGGAGTGTGCACTGTGCTCTCATCATCGGTTCCTATGTCTGGGAGCGGAATACCAGTCTCCTGGGGTCTTCTGCCCCTACCACCCTCAACCTCACCCCACACCCTGGCCCAGTCCCACTGCTTCAGGCGTGTCAAAGAAGAGGGATTTGTCCTCATAATGACCTTCAGTCGGTCCGGGAAGAGTAGCATAAAATGAACATTCAGAGCTCGTAGCTTCTGCTTCAGCTCCAGAAAAGATTGCAGCTGTTTGTGGAGCTGAAGGATATAGTTCAGGAAGATCATCACCACAGAAATTTCAGATATCCCCAGGAACGAGCCACCTGGAGGATGGCATCTCGATCTGCATAATTTAGGATGCAATCAATGAATGGACAAGTTGTTGAACTTACAGGAGGTTTAGCGAGAAGTGCCCTATACGCCCTTTCCACTATGAAGCATGGAGAGACCTTGGCAGTAGGAACCTAGTTTTCCAGACACTCCAAGGTTAATGTGGTTGAGGCGGTCACTCTGCCCCCTCCAGAATACCCACACTACGCAAGTTATTTCACTGAAACCTTCCCTCGCATTTCTCCGCTCGGACCTCCAATTGAGCAACCAGTCTCTGCAGCATGACTAATCTAGACTCATGGGACTGGATGGTATTCTCATTATACGAAACCCTGCCCTCCACTTCTGTTACCCTGTCAGCTCTGTTTAAAAAGTTCTGTCAAATCACAGATAAGTTTACCTTCAGCTGGCCCATTGTCACCTTAAGTTTTTGGATGGCCTGAGGGATAGAGGCCATATGAAGGCCCTCTGGGCAGGGTTCGCCTCTCCCAGTGGTGCTGGTCTCGTCTGGTGATGTAGTCAGCTTGGTAAACTTATCAATGTTCAGACCTCCTTCAAGGAACACATCAACAACAGCGCACATGCTAGCAAAGAGCTCTTCAACATTGTGACGGAACTCGCCAACCCCAGCCCCAGCTCCAACGACATTCTGCCGTAACAAGACCTGTGTGACTCTCTAGCTACCTTCTTTCACCGCAAGATCGCAGACATCCATGACAGCTTCAACACCCAGACCCAGCCACAGCCACCAACACCCCGGACTCACCGCCCCCCCAGTCACACCGGTAGCCTGACCTCTTGGAACCATGTCAGAGTCAAAGACACCATCAAGACCATGAACACCATCCACTCTGGCTCATCGTCAGACCCATGCCCCCTCCACATCTTCAACAAAACAGGCTCCATCATCGCAGCCCAACTCTGTAACATTCTCAACAGCTCATTTGAGACCACCACCTTCCCGGAAAGCTGGAAACATGTTGAGATTAACGCCCTACTCAAGAAACCCAAGGCAGATCCAAAAGACCTCAGGACTTCCTGCCCATCTCCCTGCTCCCGTTCCCAGTGAAAGTCATTGACAAGATCGTCAACAGGCAATTGACCCAATTCCTCGAAGAGAAAACACCCTGAACTCGTCCCAATCCGGATTCCGCAGCAAACACAGCACCGAAACTGCCCTCATCGCCACCAGAGATGACATCAGGGCCCTGCTGGACAATGGCGTAACTGCTGCCCTCATCACTCTGGACCTCTCGGCCGCCTTCGACACCGTCTGCCACCAAACCCTGCACACAAGACTCTACAACATGGGGATCCATGGCAAAGCCCTGGACAGGATCACCTCCTTTCTCACCAATAGAACCCAGAGAGTCTGCCTCCCTCCATTCCGATCTGAAGCCACCAAGATCACCTGCAACGTACCCCAAGGATCATCCCTCAGCCCGACCCTCTTCAACATCTACATGACACCGCTAGCCAACATCGTCCGATCACACCACCTCAACATAGTCTCATATGCTGACGACACCTAGCTGATCCTCTCCCTTGCCAAAGACCCCACCATCGCCAAAACAACTTTCCACACAGGGATGAAGGCCGTCGTCGAATGGATGAACAACAGTCACCTGAAAATGAACCTAGACAAGACGGAGGTCCTCTTCCTCGGCTACACCCCTTCCACCTGAGATGACTCCTGGTGGCCAGCCTCTCTGGGAACTGCACCAACACCCACAAACCACGCATGCAACCTGGGATTCATCCTGGACTCAACGCTTTCAATAACCCAACAAGTCAACACCGTCTCCTCCTCCTGCTCAAAAACCTCTGTATGCTTCACATGATCTACAGATGGATCCCCAACGAAACCAGAAGGAAGGTCACTGAAGCCCTCCTCACCAGCAGGCTGGACTACTGCAACGCCCTCTACGCGGGAACCACAGGCAAACTCCAGAAGAGAGTCCAACACAAACAAAACACCTATGCACGCCTCATTCTCGACATCCCCCGCAACAGCCACATCACCTCCCACCTGAAGGACCTGCACTGGTTTCCCGTCAACAAGAGAATGACCTTGAAGCTCCTCACCCACGCTCACAAAGCACTCCACAACGCAGGACCAGCATACCTCAGCAAGCGATGCACCTTCTACACCCCCAACTGCCAGCTCTGCTCTGCTGACCTTGCCCTCACCACTGTTCCATGCATCCACCGAAGAACCACCAGCGGCAGATCCTTCTCCCATCTTGCTGCCAAGACATGAAACTCCTCAAGACCTGGCTGTTTGATCAGTAGCTGCTTCCCCCAGGACCTTGAGACCCTCACGGGTGAGCTGTGCTCTTTATAAATGTCTGATTGATTGATTGATTTGTTGCAGAGAGCGACCCTGGGATGAATTCACCCAATGACGCCAGGCCTGGAGACACATAATAGTGGTTTCCTGTCTCATGGTCCAGGTCGCCCTCATGCATGTCCAATATTAGGTGGCCATACTTCGGCCAAGATGTCAGTACACTCATCCTCGGTACACCGTACACCACAGGGCCTGTAACATAACATTGTTGCTGATCACCAGGGACCCCAGGGACCCCCAAGTGTTCTCCATCACCACACCTACCGAGGGTAGGCCATGTCAGTGTTTGATACCACTCAGATGGGGTTTGCAGTGTGCTCTCACCAGCCTCCTCCACAACAGTTGGGTATTACTGCTGGCCCCAGCCAGGCAGTAGATGCAAAGACACTCAGAGTATAACACAAGAAGCAGCAGGGGGGCAATAGGCAGTCCATCAACCCATCCCACACAGCCTGCTCCATAAAAATATTTACACAATTAATATAATTATCAATTAATCAATTAATACAAATTAATGACTAATTAATAATTATTTTAAAATAAATTAATTATAAATACCATTCAATAAAGTGCCAATAGGCACCCCCTCGTTTTCCATAGAAGAAGAAATAGGAGTTAAGTATATAACTGATCTGGTGGCATAAAAGCCTTTGTTGTGTTGGGTAAAGATCAGGTCAAGTGATGAGGGAGCTTTTCATCAATCAGTCATCTAAATCAGCCTACCACCAGACCATGCACATAAAATCCCCTGGTTATGTTAAAGATTCCATTATGGCCCGATGAAGAGGGGATATGTTTGTAAACACTATAATGTGAATGCCCGGGATCTGATACTAGTAAAAGACTCATTTTCTAAATACGCCAGTGAAATCCGCCAGAAGAATGAGTTTAGTAAAACTGTGTTGAGAGGGTAAGTTTTAGTAAAATCAGTCCAGGGTATAGAGAAATCTCTCTCTATTTTAACAAGTGTCTCTGACAGATTTTTTATAACTGGATTTAGACTTAATCAGTTTCATCATCTGTTGGAATCACTGCCTGACATTGTTTTACATGCAGAGGATAGAGGTGCCTGTGGCTGCAACAATAGGGGCCCATAGGATACCCTACATTTTGTTCTTTTGTGTAAATATTTCATCCGTCCCATGAGATTGTTTCTTAAACTCCTTTTAAAAGATTTAGACATGCCTGCATTGCTTTTTTGTGTCTACAGCCCTTGCCTGATGATCAAATGCATTTTGTAGTAATGAATTTCTTGAAAGCTGCAATCACATTCAGAAATTCAAGATGTGATTGTTGGCTGCTAGGATTTTGTGATTTGCACACTTTTTAAATGAATCATAAATGAATTGTATTTTAGATCTTATATTTTATCTTTTATGGCTGTGACTACTGCAGAATAAAGAGTATTATTATTATTATTATTATTAAATTGAGTTAAAAAAATAATGTAACACAATACATTGATATTTATTTATATTTTTCACTAATTCAAATCATTTAAATTACATTAATTACATTTGTGTGGATGGTGATTTGAACATGGCTTTATGCTCGTCTACACATGATGTAACTTGTGGAATCTCAGACGAAGATAATTGCAATTCAGCCCATTTTTCTCACTCAATATACAGGGATTCTTTGAATGAGATCCTATATCTTTTGGAACTAGGCTTTGAAAATGTGTAGTGCACCCCACAAATACCATTCACCCAAACCTTTGACGGGAGAGGACTGAGCTCAATTATTGATTTTATAATTATACCAAATAGATTTGCTCCCCGCCTAATGAGCTATAAAACACACAAGAATGACAACCATTTTCCTCTGAGTGTGTCCATTTCCCTACCAAAAAAAACCCCATACCCCTCATAGTAAGAGGATACTTGAGGCTCAACATATGAGAATTGATAAAGTAAATGGCTACTCCCTAAAGTGGGATAAACTAAACCCGCATAAGATTACCTAGAGTGTGGCAGAGAAAAGCTATGAATCAATCATGAAATGCTTGCAGGATTCGACTCCACACGAGGGCATACTCGAAACTTATGCGGAAATAAGCGAAAAAATAAGGAGTATCTTAAAGGTTGAAATAAAAAAGGGTAATGGGAAAAATAAGGGGTGGTTCGACCGAAATTGCACTAGAGCATACACAGATCTAAAACATGCACTACACAAGAAAGAAAGAGACCTGATTGAAATCAGCCAGTGTAGGAAAGCTTATAATCAGGCCATTAAAAAACGTAAAGGAAATCTAAAAAATAAAACTTGGGCTGATTTCCATAAGGCTTGCATTACCAAGGATAGCACTGAGTTTTGACGGGTGGTAAACTCCCCATTCCGAACAACAGAAGATACCCCGACCATAGAGATCGCCATTGATGAAAGAGACTGGGTAGAAAACTTTTCCAAAATCTTCTGGGAGGGACGATAGGCGGCTGTCCCACAAGTGACATAGGTCAGAGAATACAGTCAACAGGCTTCCCATTAGATCTAGCCTTAACCCTAGAGGAGGTACAACGTGCATTAAAAGCCAGCAGGGGGAAAGACCCCAGGCCAGAAGGTGTACCTGTCGATATCTTTAAACACAATATTGAATTATGGGGCCCGATAATAACTCGAGTGCTAGCAGTCTGTTGTGATCAGACTTATTGATTCCTGGTCAGATTCCATGATGGTACCCATTTTTAAAAAAGGTGACAAACAGAATCTGGCATGTTACCGCCCTATCTCATTGCTGGACTCCTTGGGAAAAGTGGCAGGCCGCATAGTGCTGAACTGACTCCAACAATGGGCTGAGGACAATAAAGTCCTATCGGACATTCAATTTGGTTGTAGGGAGGGGTTAGGCACAATAGAACAGGGCCTTAACCTGACCGTCCTCATGGGAAAATATGCGAAGGCAAGCAAAGGAAAATTGTATCTGGCCTTTGTAGACTTTACGGCCACATTTGATTGCGTTGGTCATGGAAAACTATGGAGCGTTCTTGCAGCAATGGGGGTGGAGACTCCTCTAATTCACTCTTTAAGAGAGCAGTACACAAACGCACAAGCGGTTTGCGCCTAACGGAGAGTGCACAGCGTTGTTCCACGTGGTGAGGAGGGTCAGGCAGGGATGTGTACTGGCACCTTGCCTATTCATGCTATATACCAACAGCCTGGAGAAATTCATGCTGGAAGGATGCGGGGACCTACCTCAGCTGTCAAAACGTCCAATACCTGACCTACTCTACGTGGAGGACGCTGTAATTATGGCCCATACACCAATGGGACTACAACGGGCTCTTGATAGCTATAATGAATTCATGAGAAACCTAGGCCTGAGAATAAATATTTCTAAAACTTTTATAATGAGCTGTGGGACAAGTGGCAAGAAGCTGAGGGACACCTACATAGAGAACAACAAGGTAGAATCCACAATAATATACCCTTACTTAGGAACTTTGATTGACCATCAGGGCCAATGTTGTCAGGCTATCAAGGCTAGGAAACTCATTTTTATGAGAACAACAACAGCCCTAGTAAATTTCTCCAAGAGGCTAGGAAAGAGACCCCCAGTAAAGTATCCAGCTCAATGCATCAGCACAACCACCTATGGTGCGGGTTTATGGGGGAAATGTGACGTAAATGAAATTCAGAGGGTGGAGAATGCTTTCTTGAGGTACATGTGGATGGTTCCACGAGGCATATCAATCTACATCTGTCACACCGAGCTGGGGCTTCCATACATTATGGAAATAATAAAAATACCTCCATCATTGCTATGACACCTGATCTGGACCTCGACTAAAACAACGTTTAACCGCAATGTTAATTGACAGTCTGAAACTAGAACACGCATTAGAGATCAGGTGGCTGAAGTACATTAACGTTTTTATGTCTGATTTAGGCATGTAAGAATACTACCATAATCCCTCTCTGATGGGCTCTGTCTCAAGAAAAAAGTTTAAAAAAACAATGCATGACCCATATGGAGGGAAACAGATTTGCCACCGAGGCATTGCGGCTGTCGGTCCAAACTAATTGTGATGGGGTGAAGCGGTCGGACTCTGAGGAGAGCCTGAATATGAACCTCTCCTCTCTCTCTGTGCAGCAAGGCGGTGCGTGGATCAACGAGAACCCGATTGAGTTCAGAAGCACCGAGGAAACTCAACACTGTTTCTTTAACTGGGCTGACATGGACCCAGTCTCCGCCCCCTCTGATGACGTGGATCACCTGAAGGATGGAAAAAACGCAACGAAAGGAGAACCGGTGTGTTCTACACCTGGAGGCGACGGAGAACCGAGAGCAGAGGCTGTGAAGGAGGCGGATCGAGGAAGGAACCGAGGAGAAGAACAAGAGCGGGTTGCAGAGAGAGCTGCTAAGCCAGGAGGCCAATGTCAAGGCGAATCCCTGAGCCACACTTCAAGGGAAGTGTGGCTTAGTCAGGTACGGGCTCGCATCGCGGCGTGGGCGGGAAGGGGGGGGCCAGACCAACCTTAGTTCACCCGTCTCTCGTTCCCTGCACTCCCTTCCCTGAGCACTTTCGTCACTCGAGAGTCATGCCAGTGAGCACCGTGTGGTTCCCCACTCCCTTTTCCCTGTACTATCAATAGTAGAGCACCTAAACTTAATCAGAGTTTTTCCATTTCTTTTCTGGGCATCCCTGCACCCGCCATACTGGAGTGAAGGAGAAGAAGTCCAGTCAGACGGAAGCTTCGCAGTTCCTCGGAGAAAAAGGAAGCAGAATTGGCCCTCCCGTATTAGAGAAACACTACAAGAAAGAAAAGGGTGTTGAAAATAATAAAACCAAGTCTCACCCCACTAATTGTTCCCTTGAGTTTCTCTGAAAGGCCACACTAATCAATTGATGTTTTCAACCATTGGCATGCAACCATACTTAGCCTATACATTAAGCGGGTACGATAGATTTTATTACCAGACGGGAGGCTACCATTATGTATTATTCTTTTAATGCAACTTCAAGTACAGCCACTTAAAGGTTACATCATGAAGCAAAGGTCTAGAATAAACAAATGTAACTTGGCAACAGCAGCACAGAGATCTGCCTCTTTTAAATGTGGCTTAAAGACAGATACGTTGTGTTCTTCCTATGCTCTGTACTCTGTGCTGTTGTCTTTTGCTCATACTCACTTACATGTCTCTTTTGTGACTGCTACTTCGCTTTACTACCTTGCCTCTGTCTAACACGTCTTTTCTGTTTCATTGGTAACCAACCGTTACCGTTTTACTTTTTATTGCCCTTCCGAATAAACTCTTTCATCCCATTGCGTCCTTTACTGCCCCCCCAATTACATCGATCTCCTCCAAAACTCTTCTCGGCATGTATACGGTGCCTTACTCCATAAGCTAAGCACTTCCCAAGCTCCCGCTACTTAATCTCTCTGCTCGCGCCCCGACCCGTCATTCTTGACCCCTCTGTCCTTCTCCTAACGTGACCCAATCCGTCATCCCTGATGCCTTTCTCCTGCATCAAACGTCGTATCTCCACTTCACACCACACAGGTCACAACTCCAACACCGTACCCAGGGCGCTATGTGGCCGTGCCTTGCAGCTCCAATTTATGGATTGTGGGCTTCAATGGTCCCCCTTCATACCATCGCTTTCATTTTTAACTGCCAGTTGCCCCAAGTGAATGCATAAAAAAAAATGGAGGAAGTGAACTATCGGCTCCCATACTTAGAGGAGAGACCCTTAGCAACCACTGTGATCTACGCAAAACGCATAACTAGGCTTTTCAAAGATGCCTAGCAACATGCTTCAGTAACAGCGGATCCCTAGGATGGTTGACAGCTAGATAGGATTTCCTTGCTTTTCCTTGCTTCTGGCTACCAATATTCGTAATTTTGACTCATAATTAGCACATCCTTGGCTCCATCCATTATTTTATCTTTTAATTGCTTGACATTTACTAATATAAATATATTAATAAATACCCCTTACCTATTTAACCCCATTTTAAACCTGGGCTATATTCCTTCCTTACGCCATAACTTTAGCCTACCTGCTGCTCCTTTTAACAACATCCCATCATGTCTGATGTTGAGTCCGAGCTCCTTATACAAATGAGAAGTTAATTAAGAAAATAATACATAAGGAGTTTGTTAGAACCAGGGTTTCTACTTGGCAGGGGTATGCACCCTAGTCCAATTATCTCAGGAATGGCAATCACTTTGTTCAGGTCCTTCCTCTCTGACCGCTCATTCGAGAGGGAATGTACCACCCCCAGCAAACCTTTGAATTGTGGGGTACCGCAGGGCTCCTCTCTAAGCCCTACCCTTTTATTGTTTACATGAGCCCACTAGCTGAAATCGTCCGCCCCTTTGGAGTAAAAATCATCAGTTATGCGGACGATACTCAGCTAGTGGTGGCTCTAGATCCCCCCCCCAACTCACACCATGGCCTGAAAAACTGTCTGGAAGCGGTCACCGAATGGATGACATCCTACTGCCTCAAATTAAATGGGGACAAAACGGAGCTTATGCTCCTTGGGAACACCATTAATAAAACCATTGATCCACTCTGGCCCCTCTGTCTGGGACCTCCCCCTGCACCCAAAGATTCGATCAAAAGCCTGGGCATCTGGCTAGACAAGTCACTCGACTTTAACCGCCAGGCAGCCAAACTTTCCGCCACCTGCTTCAGCCTTCTAAGACTCCTGCGCAAACCCTCCTGCTCCTACCTTTTCACGCCAGACGGATAATGGTCCAAGGTCTAATTCTGTCCCGCTTTGTCTTTGGGAATGCCCTATACCTTGGGGCTCCCCAGGCTACCCTAAACAAGCTACAGATAATCCAGAACTGTGCCGCTAGAACGCTCCTCCAAATCCCTTGGCGTGTAAAATCCAGACTAAAAGATATTCACTGGCTCCCTGTAAGGGCAAGGATAGAATTCAAGGCTATGTGCATTGCACATCGATCCTACTGGGGAACAGGCCCCATCATCAATCGCCCCTGATAACCGCCTACCATCCCACCAGACAACTCAGACCAGGGTCCCCCTTCCTTGCCGTAATACCCAGGCTCAAGAGAGCTAGATGTGGAGGCTGCTTATTCTCTCACAATATCTCTAAGCTCTGGAATGCCCTTCCTCTCTCACTTAGAACAGAGCCCAAACTACTCGCCTTCCGAAAACTCCTAAAAACCCTGCTGTTCAACAAACCAGAGTAGCTTTCCTCGGTTCGGTCATAGGCATGACCTCTGCAGAGCTGGGACGCCTAAGGGTAGCCATCGCGCTTTACAAAATGTCTTTTTATTTCATTTCATTTCATGTAGGGACCGCCTTTTCCAACAGGGTAGCTTGGCGCAAAGCAGGTAGGTTAAACACAGGAGGCAATTTGTAAAGTACATATGCAACACACACCAACATTAACACAGTAAATCACACGCAAAAATACACTTCACCAGATGTTTTTATGAAAACAAAGGTATGTTTTTCCAAATCTACGGCAAGATCCAAAAATATGGCAAGAATATTCCATGCACAGTAAAAGGTTTCCAGAGCCAAAAAGGGTCTTTATAAGGCTCTCTGTACGTTTGTCACAAAATTGAGCTTGTGGGTTCTGTATCTCCCCAGTCACCTGCAGTAGATTAAACACTGTTGCTAGGAGTTCTGAGTACGAGGCACTCTGTATCCAGGGTAGAACAGTCCCTTAAGTGGCGTAGTTTAAACATGTATCAACAAAGGAGAAAGTGAGGGATTCTTCACCGTAGGGAACGGAGGGTACTCCTAGTCCCCGGGACTGAAATCTAGTATAAACAAAAGAGGAGTATCAACAAAAGGACCAGGAAGGTACTTAATAGGATGTCAGAAGAGAAGACAAAAGGATATTTTCCTTTTGTTAAGAAACCCCTCACTCACCAACCTGGTTGTTGACATGCTTCATCATTGGGGTCCACCCAGATGGCCGAGTGCCATCCGGGTGTGCTGCGAGACCTGACTACAGTGGAGCTAGTTTTTTGTGTGGAGTGCAAAAAAGTGGTGTTAAAATTTGTCCTTGTATACTTGTAGAAAAAAACTTTAATCAGAAGCTACTGGACAATAATAAAAACAAAGTTTAGATACTGGTAGGTTGTAATGACCAGGAGTATCTATGTGAATGTTGTATAAAAAGAGGTCTAGATGTTTCAACCAGTCAATGGTAATCGAGGTTTTTGTCAGGACCAAAAAGAAAAATGGGTGGTGTACACACACTAAAGTGTACCCAGTCCTAAATTCCTTGAACCATGCTGCAAAATTGTGCAGCAGGCTAACTCAAAAACCTAAATAGGTGAGAAAAAATAGAGAAACTCCATTCAAGGGTCTCAATTGCTCCGGGGGGCAGAGGGAGGCTTGTTCATGGGGAAACCTATTAGTTTTGAAGAACTCCGTGGTCCGGATACCTAAACGACTCTTTGTTGTACCCGATGGCGATGTTACTCCTGGTTCCCCACTGGCAGGGCAAGATCAGCAGGCAGTCAGGGCAGCTCAGCTAACATGGGGCAGCAGTTCCTGGGAGCAGTCAGCCTCAGTACTCTAGCAGTCCTCCCAGCATAGAAGTCTTTACTCCAGCAGAGAGTCTCCGGGTCCCGTAGTGTAACAGGGATGTGTGGCCAGTACCCTCCCTTTTGTACCCTAAAGACTCGTGACCGGGAGGGGGCGGCACTTTCTGGAAGAATCTAGGGGTTGGATATCACTGGAAAAACCTAGGAGGCATTACGGACATAATAAAAATACCTCCAGCGTTGCTATGGCACCAAATCTGGACCTCGACTAAAACGTTTAACCGCAATGTTTTAATTGACAGTCTGAAACTAGAACACGCATTAGAGATCAGGTGGCTGAAGTACATTAACGTTTTTACGTCTGATTTAGGCATGCCAGAATACTACCATAATCCCTCTCTAATAGGCTCTATCTCGAGAAAAAAGTTTAAAAAAACAATGCATGACCCATATGGAGGCAAACAGATTTGCCACCGAGGCATTGCGGCCGTCGGTCCAAACTAATCAATTGAGGTTTTTAACCATTGGCATGCAACACTACTCATCCTATACATTAAGCGGGTACAATAGATTTCATTACCAGACGGGAGGCTACCATTATGCATTATTCTTTTAATGCAACTTCAAGTACAGCCACTTAAAAGTTACATCATAAAGCAAAGGTCTAGAATAAACAAAGGTAACTTGGCAAAAGCAGCTCAGACATCTGCCTGTTTTACAAGTGGCTTAAAGACATATACGTTGTGATCTTCCTATGCTCTGTACTCTGTGCTGTTGTCTTTTGCTCATACTCACTTAAATGTCTCTTTTGTGACTGCCACTTGGCTTTACTACCTTGCCTCTGTCTAACACGTCCTTTCTGTTTCATTGGTAACCAACCTTTACCGTTTTACTGTTTATTGCCCTTCCATTTAAAGTCTTTTGTCCCATTATGGCCTCTACTGCCCCCCCAATTACATCGATCTCCTCCAAAACTCTTCTCGGCATGTATACCGTGCCTTCCTCCATAAGCTAAGCACTTCCCAAGCTCCCGTTACTTAATCTCTCTGCTCTCACCCGGATCCGTCATTCTTGACTCCTCTCTCCTTCTCCTAACATGACCGAATCCGTCATCCCTGATGCCTTTCTCCTGCATCAAACGTCGTACCTCCACTTTGCACCACACAGGTCAAAACTCCAACACCGTACCCAGGGCGCAACATGGCCGTGCCTCGCAGCTCCAATTTATGGACTGTGGGCTTCAATGGTCCCCCTTCATACCATCGCTTTCATTTTTAACTGCTAGTTGCCCCAAGTGAATGCATAAAAAAATGGCGGAAGTGAACTATCGGCTCCGATACTTAGAGTAGAGACCCTTAGCAACCGCTGTGATCTACGCACAACGCATAACTAGGCTTTTCAAAGATGCCTAGCAACATGCTTCACTAAAAGCGGATCCCTAGGATGGTTGACAGCTAGATAGGATTTCCCCGGTTTCTCTTGCTTCTGGCTACCAAAAATAATTTTGACTCATAATTACTACGTCCTTGGCTCCATCCATTATTTTATCTATTTAATTGCTTGACATTTACTAATATAAATATATTAATAAATACCCCTTACCCTATTTAACCCCATTTTAAACCTGGGCTATATTCCTTCCTTAGGCCATAACTTTAGCCTACCTGCTGCTCCTTTTAACAACATCCCATCATGTCTGATGTTGAGTCCGAGCTCCCAATACAAATGAGAAGTTAATTAGGAAAATAATACATAAGGAGTTTGTTAGACCCAGGGTTTCTACTTGGCAGGGGTATGCTTCCCTAGTCCAATTATCTCAGGAATGGCAATCACCTGGTTCAGGTCCTTCCTCTCTGACCGCTCATTCCAGGTATTCGAGAGGGAATGTACCTCCCTGAGAAAACCTTTGAATTGTGGGGTACCGCAGGGCTCCTCTCTAAGCCCTACCCTTTTATTGTTTACATGAGCCCACTAGCTGAGATCGTCCGCCCCTTCGGAGTAAAAATCGTCACTTATGCTGACGATACTCAGCTAGTGGTGGCTCTAGATCCCCCTCTACTCACACCATGGCCTGAAAAACTGTCTGGAAGCGGTCACCGAATGGATGACATCCTCCTGCCTCAAATTAAATGGGGACAAAACGGAGCTTATGCTCCTTGGGAACACCATTATTAAAATCATTGATCCACTCTGGCCCCTCTGTCTGAGACCTCCCCCAACACCCAGAGATTCGATCAAAAGCCTGGGCATCTGGCTAGACAAGTCACTCGAATTTAACCACCAGGCGGCCAAACTATCCGCCACCTGCTTCGGCCTTCTAAGACTCCTGCGCAAACCCTCCTGCTCCTACATTTTCACGCCAGACGGATAATGGTCCAGGGTCTAATTCTGTCTCGCTTTGACTTTGGGAATGCCCTATACCTTGGGGCTCCCCAGGCTACCCTAAACAAGCTACAGATAATCCAGAATTGTGCCGCTAGAACCCTCCTCCAAATCCCTCGGCGTGTCAAATCCAGACTAAAAGATCTTCACTGGCTCCCAGTAAGGGCAAGGATAGAACTCAAGGTTATGTGCATTGCACATCGATCCTACTGGGGAACAGGCCCCATCATCAATCGCCCCTGATAACCACCTACCATCCCACCAGACAACTCAGATCAGGGTCCTCCTTCCTTGCCGTAATACCCAGGCTCAAGAGAGCTAGATGTGGAGGCCGTTCATTCTCTCACAATCTCGCTAAGCTCTGGAATGCCCTTCCTCTCTCACTTAGATCAGAGCCCAAACTACTCGCCTTCCGAAAACTCCTAAACACCCTACTCTTCAACAAACCAGAGTAGCTTTCATCGGTTCTGTCATGGGCATGACCTCTGCAGCGCTGGGACGCCTAAGGGTAGCCATCGCGCTTTACAAACTGTCTTTTTATTTCATTTCATTTCATGTAGGGACCGCCTTTTCCAACAGGGTAGCTTGGCGCAAAGCAGAAAGGCTAAACACAGGAGGCAATCTGTACAGTACATATGCAACACACACCAACATTAACACAGTAAATCACACGCAAAAAGACACTTCACCAGATGTTTATATGAAAACAAAGGTATGTTTATCTAAATCTACGGCAAGATCCAAAATATGGCAAGAATATTCCATGCACAGTAAAAGGTTTCCAGAGCCAAAAAGGGTCTTTTTTAAGGCTCTCTGTACGTTCATTTGTAACAAAATTGAGCTTGTGGGTTCTGTATCTCCCCAGTCACCTGCAGTAGATTAAACACTGTTGCTAGGAGTTCTGAGTACGAGGCACTCTGTATCCAGGGTAGAACAGTCCCTTAAGTGGCGTAGTTTAAACATGTATCAACAAAGGAGAAAGTGAGGGATTCTTCACCGTAGTGAACGGAGGGTACTCCTAGTCCCCGGGACTGAAATCTAGTATAAACAAAAGAGGAGTATCAACAAAAGGACCAGGAAGGTACTTAATAGGATGTCAGAAGAGAAGACAAAAGGATATTTTCCTTTTGTTAAGAATCTCCTCACTCACGAACCTGGTTGTTGACATGCTTCATCATTGGGGTCCACCCAGATGGCCGAGTGCCATCTGGGTGTGCTGCGACACCTGACTACAGTGGAGCTAGTTTTTAGTGTGGAGTGCAAAAAAGTGGTGTTAAAAATTGTCCTTGTATACTTGTAGAAAAAAACTTTAATCAGAAGCTACTGGACAATAATAAACACAAAGTGTAGATACTGGTAGGTTGTAATGACCAGGAGTATCTATGTGAATGTTGTATAAAAAGAGGTCTAGATGTTTCAACCTGTCAATGGTAATCCCATGTTTTCGTCAGGACCAAAAAGGAAAATGGGTCGTGTACACACACTAAAGTGTACCCAGTCCTAAATTCCTTGAACCATGCTGCAAAATTGTGCAGCAGGCTAACTCAAAAACCTAAATAGGTGATAAAAAATAGAGAAACTCCATTCAAGGTTCTCAATTGCTCCGGGGGGCAGAGGAAGACTTGTTCATGGGGAAATCTATTAGTTTTGAAGGACTCCGTGGTCCGGATACCTAAACGCCTCTTCGTTGTCCACGATGGCGATGTTACTCCTGGTTCCCCTCTGGCAGGGCAAGATCAGCAGGCAGGCAGGGCAGCTCAGCTAACCTGGAGCAGTCAGCCTCAGTACTCTAGCAGTCCCCCCAGCACAGAAGTCTTCACTCCAGCAGAGAGTCTCTGGGTCCCGTAGTGTAACAGGGATGTGTGGCCAGTACCCTCCCTTTTGTACCCTAAAGACTCATGACCAGGAGGGGGCGGCACTTTCTGGAAGAATCTAGGGGTAGGATATCACTGGAAAAATCCAGGAGGCTTTGTGGTGTTCCCTTTCCCGTACGGGGACAACGAAGAGGCGTTTAGGTATCCGGACCACGGAGTTCTTCAAAACTAATAGGTTTCCCATGAACAAGCCTTCCTCTGCCCCCCGGAGCAATTGAGACCCTTGAATGGAGTTTCTCTATTTTTTATCACCTATTTAGATTTTTGAGTTAGCCTGCTGCACAATTTTGCAGCATGGTTCAAGGAATTTAGGACTGGGTACACGTTAGTGTGTGTACACCACCCACTTTCCTTTTTGGTCCTGATGAAAACCTGGGATTACCATTTACAGGTTGAAACATGTAGACCTCTTTTTATACAACATTCACATAGATACTCCGGGTCATTACAACCTACCAGTATCTACACTTTGTTTTTATTATTGTCCAGTAGCTTCTGATTAGCTCCACTGTAGTCAGGTGTCACAGCATACCCGGATGGCACTCGGCCATCTGGGTGGACCCCAATGATGAAGCATGTCAACAACCAGGTTGGTGAGTGAGGAGTTTCTTAACAAAAGGAAAATATCCTTTTGTCGACTCTTCTGACATCCCATTAAGTACCTTCCTGGTCTTTTTGGTGAAACTGCTCTTTTGTTTATAGTAGTTTAAACATGTTCACAGTCTTTATCAACCTGTGTCACTTTCACTCTGCCGAACGATGCCTGGCCAAGAAGCCACGTAGCGGTAAAACTGTTGTTCGGTGCACCGTTTAATGCAGAATGGGCAATGTGCTTTAAAGTCCGTGATGACGAGGTTCCTAGATCCTCAAAGAATCACATTGCGCTGGGGCCAATGCAGAGATTAAGTTTTAAATTCCCCCTGATAATTCGAAGAATGATTGCACCGTCCCCGGCCCTCAGCCCGCTTTTAGCAAGAATGCCCCCTGGAGCGAAGCAGTTCATGTGAAGAGACCCGACCTCAACGTGGAGGCTTACGTTCACCCGGCCGGTCCACAATAAGTTTTAAATAGCCCCCACAGTACCTGGAAAGGCATGTGACGGCGCAAGTGGAGGGCTCCTGAGTTCTCTGAGACACTCAATCCCTAATACGCTGCACGGGGGAGACCCGGTAAAGTGCTTCCAGCCCTGATCAGGGTCTCCCCGGCTAGATACTGATGCCAGCAGGGGCTTGCCACATTGGAGTCCTGGTTGCCAGGCGATGCCTGACTTCTGTACGGCTTCCCCACTGGTGATAGTTAACCCCTTGCGGACTCTGGGCTGGCAGCTGTGATTTTGGGGAGTTTTCAAGCCGGTCAGCAGCAGGGTGCATCTTCCCATGTGCAGTGCTGCAGGGGTGTTTTTAATGAGGCTCTCAGCCCGGGCCAGTGGCGGTGATTCCAGGGACAGAGCGCTTGCAGGGCAGAGTACTGTCGGATTGCCCGGGCTGGCAGCGGTATTCTATGGCCAAACAGCGCTTCACCTCATAGCGCTTTCCTGCCAGTGTCCTCACAGTGCCATCAGGTCCCAGGGCAGCGGCGGTGACTTTAGGGGTAATTTCAGCAGTATCTTGATTCTGGCTGTAGCGGTGAACTCGGGGCTAATTTCAAAAGTGTTTCTGGAGCCCTTGCACGCACCACGGGACAGCAGCGCTGATTTTCAGGACAGTTTTTAAAGCACTTTTCCCCATGGGCCAGCAGCGGTGATTTCAGGGGGCAGGTTGGATGATACATCACCTGCACCAGCGTTGGTGATGATCCTGAAGTCCCTGGGACAGTTGCAGTTCTCTGGGCTTCATTGTAGAGGCAGTTCAGGTAGTAAAGAAATGTGGTGATCCTTATGAATTCCCCCAAAAGGTAGGGGAGCCCTCAGCAGGTTGTGTTGGAGACTCTCTGGCTATGTTACTCCAGGTTCCCTCTGGCAGGGAAAGGTCAGCAGGCAGGCAGGGCAGCTCAGCTAACATGTGGCAGCAGTTCCTGGGAGCAGTCAACCTCAGTAGTTTAGCAGTCCTCCCAGCACAGCAGCCTTCACTCCAGCAGAGAGTCACCGGGTCCAGTAGTGTAACATGGATGTGTGGCCAGTACCCTCCCTATTGTATCCTAAAGACTCGTGACCGGGAGGGGGCGGCACTTTCTGGAAGAATCTAGGGGTTTGAAATTACTGAAATAATCCAGGAAGCTCTGTGGTGTTCCCTTTCCTACCTGTCTGTCAACCAGGAACACTGCAGTAGCAGGGCCTATAGCTGAGACTCTAAGGTCACCGTGATTGTAAAGGAGAGCACCTGCACCTCAGCACTGTTTAGCAGTGGTAAGGGGCCCAGAGTCCTAATCTCCAATAAAATATGAGTCCAGTAGGAGGCAAAGAGGGAAGAAAATGTAGGGGAAGACCACCCTCGGGCTGACAGGTCTAACCGAGTTACATTCATGCATGAGGGAGACCATTAGTAAAATTGATCCCTTTCCGATGCCACTAACCCCCTGCTATCCATGGAGGGCACTCTGAGATCTAAAAAAAAAAGGGGGGGTACAAAAAAAAGTGATGCACAAATTTACAAAATGAAAGCACAATGGGAGGTCCAGGCACCTCAAACATATTGGGAGGTCTACGCGCCTCAACAACTGAAGAAGGTCTAAGCTTCTCTATTAATACAGGAGGTCTACGCAAAAGCCAGCAAGGAGGGAAAGGCCCCGGACCAGACAGTGTACTTGCCGATATCTTTAAACACAATATTGAATTATGGGGCCCTATAATAACTCGAGTGCTTGCAGCCTGTTGTGTTATCAGACTTATTGATTCCTGGTCAGATTCCATGATGGTACCCAATTTTAACCCCTTCTGCGCTCATGACGAGCTGAGCTCGTCATGAGTTGTACCGCTCGCACGCTCATGACGAGCTCAGCTCGTCATGTACCGCGGCTTTTTGAAAAAAGCCGCGCAGCGCAAAAATAGCGGCCGCACGCATGCGGTTAAAAAAGGTGAGAGACAGAATCCGGCATGTTACTGCCTTATCTCTTTGCTGGACTCCTTGGGCAATGTGGCAGGCAGCATTGTGCTGAACTGACTCCAACAATGGGCTGAGGACAATAAAGTCCTATCGGACATTCAATTTGGTTGTAGGGAGGGGTTAGGCACAATAGAACAGGGCCTTAACCTGACCGTCCTCATGGGAAAATATATGAAGGCAACAAAAGGAAAATTGTATCTGGCCTTTGTAGACCTTATGGTTGCATTTGATTGTGTAGACCATGGAAAACTATGGTGCGTTCTAGAAGCAATGGGGGGGGGGGACTCCTCTAATTCACTTTTTAAGGGAGTTTTGCACAAACCCGAGTGCAGTTTGGGCCTAAAGGAGAGTGCACAGCGTTGTTCCAAGTGGTGAGGACGGTCAGGCAGGGATGTGTCCTGGCACCTTTCCTATTCATGCTATATACCAACAGCCTGGGCAAATTCAGGCTGGAGAGATGTGGGGACCTACCTTAGCTGTCAAAACGTCCAATACCTGCCCTACTCTACGCTGATGACGCTGTAATTATGGGACAAACACCAATGGGACTCCAACGGGCTCTTGATAGCTATAATGAATTCATGAGAAACCTAGGCCTGAGAATAAATATTTCTAAAACTTTTATAATGAGCAGTGGGACAAGTGGCAAGAATCTGAGGGACACCTGCATAGAGAACAAAAAGGTGGACTCCACAATAATATACCCTTACTTAGGAACTTTAATTCACCATAAGGGCCAATGGTGTCAGGCTACCAAAGCTAGGAAACTCCTTTTTATGAGAACAATGACAGCCCTAGTAAATTTCTCCAAGAGGCTAGGAAAGAGACCCCCAGTAGAGCTGACCCATATGTATCCAGCTAAATGCATCAGCACAGCCACCTATGGTGCGGGGTCATGGGGGTACTGTGACGTAAATGAAATTCAGAGGGTGGAGAATGCTTTTCTGAGGTACATGTTGGTGGTTCCACGAGGCATATCAATCTACATCTGTCACACCGAGCTGGGGCTTCTATACATTACGGACATAATAAAAATACCTCCAGCTTGCTATGGCACCAAATCTGGACCTCGACTAAAACGTTTAACTGCAATTTTTTAATTGACAGTCTGAAACTAGAACACGCATTAGAGATCGGGTTGCTGAAGTACATTAACATTTTCATGTCTGATTTAGGCATGCCGGAATACTCCAATAATCCCTCTCTGATGGGCTCTATCTCGGGAAAAAAGTTAAAAAAACGTTGCATGACCCATATGGAGGCAAACAGATTTGCCACCAAGGCATTGTGGCCGTTGGTCCAAACTAATCAATTGATGTTTTCAACCTTTGGCATGCAACCATACTCAGCCTATATATTAAGCGGGTACAATAGATTTCATTACCAGACCGGAGGCTACCATTATGCATTATTAGAACATTGGAATGTTTGGAGCTTCATTGAAAAAAACGGAGTGCTCTGGGCTTATAATGGCTGGTAGAAGCCTGGAGTTCCAACATTCCAATGTATCTTTGTTCACAGCTCTGGCTGTGAACAAAGGCTTCAGGGACCCTGAGGGGATTCCAATCCCCTCACGCTCCCATAAGGCTTTGTTCTTTTTTGTTATAACATTCTGTCCTCTAGTGGCAGAATGTTCTAATAGCCTTATAGCCCTTCGTAGTCGGGCTATACCGGCTATTAAAGTCCCTCTCCCTTGTTAAAGGCCCTCGCCTTCGGCTCGGGGCCTTTAACGCTGGAGAGGGCCTTTAATAGCCGGTATAGCCCTCTATGGCGGGCTATGAGGCTATATTATTTTAATGCAACTTCAAGTACAGCCACTTAAAAGTGACATCATAAAGCAAAGGTCTAGAATAAACAAATGTAACTTGGCAACAGCAGCACAGAGATCTGCCTCTTTTAAATGTGGCATAAAGACAGATAAGTTGTGTTCTTCCTATGCTCTGTGTAATGGTATGCTTCATATATTTGCATGTGTTGCTAATGTTCTTTACGGAACTTGGAATCTATTGTGCAGTGACATTCTCATCTTGAGAATGTTCAGCTGGGGTTCTGGGCAGTTGATCTAGAGCTGTTTGTGGCTGAGGTTGAATAAACCAAACTTCTTAAATTCATCTTTTGTCTACACATCATTTTAGTGTGGTAAACACCACACTCTGTACTCTGTACTGTTGTCTTTTGCTCATTCTCACTTAACTGTCTCTTTTGTAACTGCCACTTGGCTTTACTACCTTGCCTCTGTCTAACACGTCCTTTCTGTTTCATTGGTAACCAACCTTTACCGTTCTACTTTTTATTGCCCTTCCATTTAAACTCTTTCATCCCTTTGCGGCCTCTACTGCCCCCCCAATTACATCAATCTCCTCCAAAACTATTCTCGGCATGTATACAGTGCCTTCCCCCATAAGCTAAGCACTTCCGAAGCTCCCATTACTTAATCTCGCCGCTCACGCCCCGATCCAACATACTTGACTCCTCTCTCCTTCTCCTAACGTGACCCAATACATCATCCCTGATGCCTTTCTCCTGCGCCAAACGCCGTATCTCCACTTCACATCACATCAGTCACAACTCCAACACCGTACATAGGGCGCAACGTGGCCTTGCCTCGCAGCTTCAATTTATGGGCAGGCGGCTTCAATGCGCCCCCTTCATACCATCGCTTTCATTTTTAACTGCCCGTTGCCCCAAGTGAATGCATAAAAAAATGGAGGAAGTGAACTATCGGCTCCCATACTTAGAGGAGAGACCCTTAGCAACCACTGCGATCTGCACACAACGCATTAACTCGGCTTTTCAAAGATGCCTAACAACATGCTTCACTAATAGTGGATCCCTAGGACGGTTGACAGCTAGATAGGATTTCCTCAGTTTTCCTTGCTCCTGGCTACCATTATTCATCATTTTGACTCATAATTAGCAAATCCTTGGCTCCATTATTTTATTTTGTATTTGCTTGACATTTAAAAATATAAATATATTAATAAATACCCCTTACCCTATTTAACCCCATTTTAAACTGGGCTATATTCCTTCCTTTTGCCATAACTTTAGCCTACCTGCTGCTCCTTTTGGTAACTAGACATAATATCGACTCCACAATATCGAATGGACAAAATATCGAATTAAAAATATCGACAATAATAAAATATCGAAAACAAAAATATCGTTGGGAAAAATATCGATTAAAATAATGATAAAAAAATATCGAGTACAAAAATATCGACTCAAAAAAATCGACAAGACAAAATATCGATAAATAGTCAAAGAAAAAAATATCGATAATATGTAGAAAAAAGGTTTAAAATAAAATAAAATGTATTAATAGTAATATAAATTGTAGTTAATGTTTAGGAGCGGGATGTTGGGTTAATAGGGGATAAGGGTGGGGAGTAATTTAAAATAAATAATTAATTAATATATGTTTTTAATTATTTTAATTATTAATTAATTGATAAATAATTATTATTAATTAGTTAATTAATTAATATAGTTGTGTACATAAATTTTATTAGTAATTAATTGGTAATTAATTAATATTAATTAGGTAATTAATTAATATAATTGTGTACATATTTTTTATTCGTAATTAATTGGTAATTAATTAATATTAATTAGTTAATTAAATTAATTAGAGTAATGTTTTTATATATAATATATTGTTCTTGTTAATTAATTAATTGGGAAAACTTATTATTAATTATTAAATTAAATTAAATTAATTACAGCTAATGTGCTAATATATTAACTTCTTTGTTATTGTTATAAATTGTAGTTAATGTTTAGGAGCGGGATGTTGGGTTAATAGGGGATAAGGGTGGGGAGTAATTTAAAATAAATAATTAATTAATATATGTTTGTAAATATTTTTAATTATTAATTAATTGATAAATAAATCATATTAATTAGTTAAATAATTAATATAATTGTGTACATAATTTTTTTTAGTAATAAATTGGTAATTAATTCATAATAATTAGTTAATTATTTAATATAATTGTGTACATATTTTTTATTAGTAATTAATTGGTAATTAATTAAAAATTATTAGTTAATTACATTAATTACAGTAATGTTTTTATATATAATATTTTGTTCTTGTTAATTATTTAATTTGGAAAAAATATTATTAATTATTATATTAAATTATTTACAGCTAATGTGCTAATATATTAAATTCTTTGTTATTGTTAATTAATAATTAATTGCTAAATAAATAATATTAATTAATTTTGGGTAAAGGAGTATTTTTAGGGTTCAGGGTCAGTTTAGGGATTTGGGGTAAAGGGGTATTTTTAGGGTTCTGGGTCAGATTTGGGTTTTTGGGTAAAGGGGTATTTTTAGTGTTCAGGGTCAGTTTTCAGTTCTTGGGTAAGGGGGTATATTTTTTGGTTCAGGGTCAGTTTTAAGTTTTTGGGTAAAGGGGTATTTTTAGGGTTCTGGGTCAGTTTTCAGTTTTTGGATAAAGGGGTATTTTTTTGGGTTCAGGGTCAGTTTGGGGTTTTTGGGTAAAGGGGTATTTTTTAGGGTTCAGGGTCAGTTTGAAATTCTTGGGTAAAGGGGTAATTTTAGGGTTCAGGGTCAGTTTTCAGTTCTTGGGTAAAGGGGTATATTTTTGGGTTCAGGGTCAGTTTTAAGTTCTTGGGTAAAGGGGTATTTTTAGGGTTCAGGGTCAGTTTTCAGTTCTTGGGTAAAGGGGTATATTTTGGGTTCAGCGTCAGTTTTCAGTTTTTGGGTAAAGGGGTATTTTTAGGGTTCAGGGTCAGTTTTCAGTTCTTGGGTAAAGGGGTATTTTTTGGGTTCAGGGTCAGTTTTCAGTTTTTGGGTAAAGGGGTATTTTTAGGGTTCAGGGTCAGTTTTGTGTTTTTGGGTAAAGGGGTATTTTTAGGGTTCAGGGTCAGTTTTGGGTTTTTGGATAAAGGGGTATTTTTAGGGTTCAGAGTTAGTTTTGGGTTTTTGGGGTACAGGGATATTTTTAGGGTTCAGGGTCAGTATTGGGTTTTTGGGGTACAGGCGTACAGGGTAAATATAACATAAATTTATATTAAATCAATGAAATAAAATTTTTTAAAAATTAATTCCCTGATAATACTTTGACTGGAGTAGGAATAGCAATTATTAATTGGTCAGTGTCCAGCACCTTCCTTGATATTAGCTTGACTGGAGTAGGAATAGTCATTAATAATTGTTCTGTGTCCAGCACCTTCCCTGATATTAGCTACACTGGAGTTGGAATAGTAATATAATTTTTTTTCTGAGTCCAGCACCTTCCCTGATATTAGCTAGACTGGAGTTGGTATAGTAATTAATCATTGGTCACTATCCAGCACCTTCCCTGATATTAGCTTGACTGGAGTAGGAATAGTAAATAATTATTGGTCAGTGTACAGCACCTTCCATGATATTAGCTTCACTGGAGTAGCAATAGTAAATATTAATTGGTCAGTGTCCAGCACATTTGCATATAATTGTACATTACCGCGTTATTATATTACAAAATAATGCTAAATGGATGTTTTCACAAAACATTATTACATTTTTTTTTATTTTTTTATGTTTACTACAATACAATCACAATCAAAAATACCATAACATTTTTATTAAATGTAGTATTTGCTGAATAACACATTATCTTTTATGTATATGTTGTAAATTATAACACAAAATTATTTTACTACATTTTTTCTGTAAATAAACATATTTATCATCATTAACTTTGAGTAACAAGTATTTATATTGAAATAAATAAAAAAACATTTTTTTTTCTGCTTCTTCCATTTATATTTAATAATGTTAATATTATATATTAACATTATTAAATATTTATTTTTTAAATTTACATTTTTATAAAGTAAAGTAACATGACAATTATTATATTTGCTCAAGATATGGAAATACAAAGTAAGACATTTTTTGGTACATATTTCAGACACTGTTGTTTTTAAATGAAACATATAAATATATTATGTTGTAAACTTTATAACTGTATAGGGGAAGAATATGTTTTATAATAATATCTGGTATTGGCAAAAGATTATTTATGCAATTATATACTTTTATAATACTTAGAAATTATTATAAAACATTGTGTAATAATTAATAAAAATAATAACAATTATATTTATTATTATTATTATTAATTAATAAACATAATCATGTATCTCTTCTTTTCTGAAAAACATACATTCAGAGAAATAAAAATACATTATTGCAGGGCATTGTTTATATATTAAATGGTTATAATTTTTTTATTAATAACAATAAATAAGTTATATATTTTATTATTATTAATTATTACCATAAACAATTATAATGTTTAGTTATAAACAAACACAAAGTTATTCCAATAAATGTACACAATAAGAAATTATTTACATATATTATTTCAAGTGTTACATAATTTTTTAATATTATTAATATATAATAATTACTATATATTAATTAATATTAAATATATTTATATTTTTTAAACAGTTTAAATTATAATGAGTCTAGTGTATTAATTTGTTAAAATAACAATGTGTATGTATTATATTTTTTTACTATAACATTGTATTTTCTATGATAGCTTTTCAAAAATGGTTTAAGGGGACTACTTTTTTACCGCCTAAGGTTATTGCACTTCATTCAGGACTGGAGAAGCTCGCGGTTGGGAGTTGCTTCGCGTGGAGAGAGGTAAGGTTAATTTTACATACAATTTATAACTGAGTGGTAATGTTTGAAGGTATATTCGAACTGTGTAGTGTTTTTGTGTGTATGTATGAATTGTTTATGTAGCGTTTAGGTGAAATGTCGTCGTTATAGATGCGTCGTGTATGTTTTAGTTCTAGTGTTATTTTAGGTGTTAGGAAATGTCTTCTTACATGGTTAATGTTAATTGTGAGTGTATTTACAAATGTTATGGGCTATTTGTGGGTGGGTTTCGTTATGTATGTTTTTTTACAGGTTCCGGTTCCTCGCATGAAAACTACATGGAAGGAAGCGTGTTTTTTTCCGGAGAAACTAATGTATGACTTATTATGGTTATATTTTGACATGTATCTCCTATTTTTCGTGTTTGCCAGGAGCGGATTTTAAATTTTTAAACAATTTTTCGGGTTTTTGGAGGGTTTCGTATTGGATTGATACATTGATATGCGTGACCGTTTTTTAAAAGTTGTGTGTTTATCACTTTAAATACTAAAGTGTCCACACTACTGTTTTCAAGATTTCCTGGAGCGTTTATTTAATTTTTACATAATTTTCGGGTTTTTGAGTGTTTCCCATATTGGATTTGTCCTACATTGCAATGGATTGTATGGATTGTATTTTGCTTCATTACGTCTTTTTCATCTACAAAAATTGTAAGTATTTAAAGTAGTTTTTTTATTGGGTGGGAAATGTCGATCTTTATGTAATGTGTATGTGTGATGTAATTATAAATATTGCATATTTGTTCAGAAATAATGTCCCAAATTTTGATAAGTTTCTTAAACAAATATGTATTATTTATAATTGTTTAGAAATGTTTATGATTTTTATATTTACCATTATTGTAAGAAGACATTAGTATATTTTGTAGACATTTTTATAGTAGGCTTTTAGCTATTATTGACAGGTATTCTAATCCTCTAGTTGTAGGATATAGTGTGACTTGACTTTGCAGTAGTCGGAACATTTGTTTAGTTTGTTTAGTTAGTTTTGGACCAATTTGGGTCACAGATTGTTCCATTCTTAGTTCTTGATATCTTTGTTCTTTTTTCAAAGCTTCTAGTAGATTATGGAATGTGGGTTTGGCTCTGCTTGTGGTAGCTTGGAAAGCATTATGCCACCCTTCTACACTGTTGTTTGTTTTAGCCTCTTGGTTTAAAGTACTAAGATAGACATTCCACCAAGGGATTTGGAATTTGGGTTGGCGTCGATGTCCAGATCTGTGCAACCTTCCCACCCAAGTATCTTCGAAATAGTCCAGTAATGGGGTTAGTTTATCTTCATTCCTCTTGTAATATGTGCTGTCAATTAATAAATTATAGTGTTCCGCTACATCGGTAACAGGAACGTAGGCCAGTGCTATCAATTTTTTAATTTGATAGGCAAAGGTGCTATCTGTTGAGTATAGAATACTTAAAGTTGATTTCTGGAGATGTCTCCATATGCTCTGATTGAAATGATAGTAGCAACCCTGGATTGCTGTGTGGGGAAATGTTTTCAAAATGCTATTAATCATAGCTAATTCGAACTCTATAATTATTTTTTGTGGAAAATAATTATTGATTTCATTTTTGAGAACATTTAATATTTCTGTATAAGTGTTTTGCTGTTTGTTAGGTAGCAAACAGTAAATGAAAGGGATGTTATAGTTATGGTATAAACCGTGGATGGAATATAGTTGATAAAAAGGTTTTGGGCATGGTTTAAATGTTCCATCCATCATCCATTGGGGACACTGTTGGATTTTTCTTAAATTACTTGCAGTTGCAAACATTATGATTCTGTTTGTACTGCTTTCATTGTCAAAAAGGATAAATTTGTCTTTATTGTGTGTGATGCACATTTCTGGTGAAATAATAATTTCCTCAAAAGTAGTAGGGTTGGGTTGTGGTAGTGAGTCTTTTAGTGTATGCAATTGTGCGTTTAAGGGAGTCAATAGAGGGTAGTTGACCTGAAGCATGGGCTGGGACTTTTAACAGTTCTTCTTTAAGGATTTGTGTTGTTGGTTTATCACTTTGTGTGCTAGCAGTTTTTATACTTTCTAAAGCATCTCTTATTTCAAATTCTGTGACATTGGGGGGATGATTGTGTTCCCTGGTAAATAACACATTCGTTTCCTCAGTAGTAGCCCTTCCATAACATTTGTTTGAGTAATATTTGGTACATTTCCAGAAAACTTTTCTACCACTTTGTCTTTCCTGATTATAAACGTAACCCATATAACATAACAGTAATTTATTTTTCTGTGACATAACAAATTCTGCACCTTCTGTCATTTTGTTTTACTTGTTCTAGGAAAGAGTAGAAAGAAACAAAATCAAAAAACATATATTTCACTTTGTGGTGCAAACATAATTAATGATGTTTTTATACTTACAGTTACTAAAAGTAGTAATCACAAATGCAGAACTGTATTTTGAAGGATTTTCTTGTATGTATTTCTTTATTTACTGTTGGTATGAAAATATAGAAATGCTAAGTTAATGTTTACACATAACAAACGTTTTTCCTAGGAAAAAGCAGTTTTCTATTTTGCTTAGTAGTACATTTGATGTAAACATTACATATACTTACTTGTTTAAATAGTTGAGTTGTAGTATTTGGTGGAGTACATCAAGGTAGTAAAGTTCAGATCTGTAGAGAAGATAGAATAAATAAATGTTAAATATTATAAATAATATTTGGAACCGTTGGGAAATTGGAAATATTTAAAAGTATACTAACTTCTAAATAAGTAGTTTTCTTTGCTGTAGGTAGAATAGATGTATGATGTATTCAGAATCTCTGTAGAGGAAATATAAAATAAATAACATGGTGTTAAGAACATAGTTTTCGTTTTTTTCGGAAGTTTTAGACAAATTACAAGTATACTTACATTTTTTTACAAGGGTAGTCTTGTCTTTTGGTATAGTTGATGTTGGATGTTTTTATTGGATCTGTAGGGAAGATGTAATATGCAAGATATGTTGTTTAGAAAATAGCATTTTTAATATTGGGTGTTTACTAACAAAAACATATATACTTACATGTTTAATTAGTGTAGTTTAATACATTTGTAGTGTTGAAATAGGAAAATCTCAGAATATCTGTGAATAAAATGTTTAAAAAAAAGAATGAATCTTGTGAAATAGTGTTTAAAAACAGCAGTTGGTGTATAACAGAGCATTAATATATACTTACTATCTGATTTTCCAGGTGAAGAAATAGGAGCATGTATTAGGAATTTATTTAGAGTAGTTTCTATCAGAAATGTAGGAGGAGATAAAAATTAAAAAAGTGCAATAGTTAGGAGATATAAGTAAAATAGTAGACTACTAATTTAGATTTCTAAATAATGCACTGTAACTTACTTGAATAATTAGCTAGTCAGCTGGATCTTTAAAGATGTTTGTTCAGGAACAAAATCTTCAGAGTGTTGGCATCTTCTTTCTATAGAGTTTGCAGCAACAAATGGTAGAATGCATGTATCCCTTTTATAGTATGTGTATTTTGTGTGCTTTGATGTGATTGGTTGTAGGATGAAATGAAGCATTGTATAGGCTAGTTTGAATTTTTTTTGTTAATTGGTGTGTTTGTTGATGTGAGAATGGTGGTATGTGGTGATTTCTGCATTAAAGCAGGTTAGTTGTTAAATAAAATAGATGTGTAAGTGGAAAAAAATAATGAAAATGTTAGTTAAATGTAAAGAATATTTTTAAAATTATAGAACGCATTTAATAGAATGTATAGCAAATGTAGATAAATAGGAATGTTATAAAAGTAACAGGTATTATATGTAAAGTGTTTTTTGTATAGAGCAATGACTTTTATTGACGATTAATATGGTATTTTAGACGTGAAAGGGTACAAAAAAGAACTCGATATTTATTTTGAAACGATATTTTAGTACTCTATATTTTAGTAGTCGATATTTTTGTAGTGTTAGGGGTAATTTAATGAAAAACGATATATTTGTAGTCGATATTTATTAAGGCGATATTTATGTACTCGATATTCTAAAGAGTCGATATTTTTGACTCGATATTTTTGTAGTTGGTGTAATAAGTATACAAAGTCGATATTTTTGTCGTCGATAATTTTTCAACGATATTTTAGCTAGTCGATAATGTGACCGTCGATAATATTTCAGTGATCCGCTCCTTTTACCAGCATCCCATCATGTCTGATGTTGAGTCCGAGCTCCCAATTCAAATGAGGAATAATTAAAAAAACAATACATAAGGAGTTTGTTAGAACCAGGGTTTCTAGTTGGCAGGGGTATTCCCCTTAAGTCCAAGTAGCGACAGAAACTTCTAACAGGGTTGCTTGGCGCAAAGCAGGTAGGCTAAATGCAGGAGGTAATGTATAAAGTACATGTGCAGCACACACCAACAGTAACACAGTAAATCACACGGAAACAGACACTACACCAGATGTTTATATGAAAACAAAGGTATGTTTATCTAAACTTCAGCAAGATCCCAAAAATTGGCAAGAATATTCCATGCACAGTAAAAGGTTGCAGGGCAACAGAACGGTCTTTATAAGGCTCTATGTACGCTTGTCACAAAATTGAGCTTGTGGGTTCTGTATCTCCCCAGTCACCTGCAGTAGATTACACACTGTTGCCAGGAGTTATGAGTACGAGGCACTCTGTATCCAGGGTAGAACAGTCTCTTAAGTGGCGTAGTTTAAACACGTTCTCAGTCTTTATCAACCTGTGTCTCTTAGCGGTTATACTGTTGTTCGGTGCTCCCTTTAATGCAGAATGGGCAATGTGCTGCACATGCATCAACGATAATTGCATTCACAAACGGTGCGAATCGCATTTTTCGGCCGTTTGCGAAAGCAATTGTCAAAATTGGAATGCATCATGTATTTCGCAATTTTAGGATCGCATTGAAGAAATCGCAATTTCAGATTTCTGAAATGCAATGAATGATCATATTTAAATTGCGAATTGGCAATTTGGAAGTGGTAAATTAGCATGAGGTTGAACCTCATGCTAATTTACCGAAAACCTTCAAACATGCACAAAAATGCATTTTTGAAAGTTGCATTTCACACACACACATGTCCTTGGGACATGTGTGTGTGTAAATTACACTTAAGTTTAATTTCAGGGGTGCAGGGAGGGGTTCTTTGGACCCACCCCCCTGCACCCTTGAAATTGCATTTTCAATTTGCGATTCACAAATTGAAAATCACAAATTGTAAATGCCTTCCCATCGATTCCTTTGGGCCTCTTGGCCCATAGGATTCAATGGGAAGGGTTTTCCTTAATTGCGATTTGCAAATTGTGAATCGCAATTAAGGAAAAATAAGAAATCGCAAAAAAAAATGCGAATTATTCATGCATTGCCGTTTGCAAATTCCTGATTGCGATTCCTTAATTTTCGCAATTAAGGATTCGCAAACGGCAACATTGATGCATGTGGCCGTTAGTGACGAGGCGCCTAGATCCTCAAAGAATCACATTGCACAGGGGCCAATGCAGAGATTAAGTTTTAAATTGCCCCTAGTAATTCATAGAATGATTGCACCGGCCCCGGCCCTCAGCCCGCTTTTAGCAAGAATGCCCCCTGGAGCGAACCATTTCATGTGAACAGACCAGGCCTCAACCTGGAGGTTTCTGGTCCACAATAAGTTTTAAATAGCCCCCACAGTACCTGGAAAGGCGGGTGACGGCGCCAGTGCAGTGCTCCTGAGTTCTCTGGGACACTCAATCCCCAAAAGTGCTGCACGGGGGAGACTCACCTGGACAGCAGCAGGGTGCAGTTCCCCGTGCACAGTGCTGCAGGGGTGTTTTTAATGAGCCACTCAGCCCGGGCCAGTGGTGGTGATTCTGGGGACACAGCACTTGCAGGGCAGAGTACTGTCGGATTGCCCGGGCCGGCAGCGGTGTTCTATGGCCAAACAGCGTTTCACCTCACAGCGCTTTCCTGCCAGTGTCCTCACAGTGCGATCAGGTCCCAGGGCAGCGGCGGTGATGTCGGGGGTAATTTCAAAAGTGTTACTGGAGCACTTGCACAACAGGCCAGCAGCGCTGCTTTTCAGGACAGATTTTGAAATACTTTTCCCCATGGGCCAGTGGCGGGGATGGGGGCAGGTCGGATGATAAATCACCTGCGCCAGCGGTGGTGACGATCCTGAAGCCCCTGGGACAGTCACATTTCTCCAGCCTTCATTGTAGAAGCAGTTCAGTCAATAGAGAAACGTGGTGATCCTCATGAACTCCCCCACCAGGTAGGGGATCCCTCAGCAGGTTGTGTTGGAGACACTCTTGCGATGTTACTCCTGGTTCTCCTCTGGCAGGGAAAGATCAGCAGGCAGGCAGGGCAGCTCAGCTAACATGGGGCAGCAGTTCCACGGAGCAGACAACCTCAGTAGTCTAGCGTTCGTCCCAGCACAGCAGCCTTCACTCCAGCAGAGAGTCACCGGGTCCAGTAGTGTAACAGGGATACCTGGCCAGTACCCTCCCTATTGTACCCTAAAGTTAGGTGACCAGGAGGGGGCAACACTTTCTAGAAGAATATAGAAATCACTGGAAAAATTCAGGAGGCTCTGGGGTGCTGCCTTTCCTACCTGTCTGTCAACCAGGGACACAAGTTACAGTTACAAAAAGTCCCAGAACATGCAGACTATCAGTATGTCAATAAGGGTAGGCCTCACTGCAGTAGCAGGGCCTGTATCTGATACTCTAGGGTCACCATGATTGTAAAGGAGAGCACCTGCACCTCAGCACTGTTTAGCAGTGGTAAGGGGCCCAGAGTCCTAATGTCCAACAAAACATTGGTCCACTAGGAGGCAAAGAGGGAAAAAATGTAGGGGAAGACCACCCTAGGGCTGACAGTCTAACAAAGTTACATTCATGCATGAGGGAGACCATTAGTAAAATGTTTCCCGGTGAGAGATCCCTTTCTGACACCACTAACCCCCCCTGATATCCATGGAGGGCACTCTGATATCTAAACAAAAGGGGGGTAAAAAAATGAGGAAATGCAATCATTTACAAAATGAAAGCACTATGGGAGGTCCAAGCACCTCGAACATATTGGGAGGTCTACGCACCTCAACAACTGAAGGAGGTCTAAGCTCCTCTAATAATACTGGAGGCCTACGCACCCCAAAAAGACTAGGTGCCCACAAAGGCATATCTCATTTGGATGCCCTAAGCGGTTCACACTATCAAAGTGCTATGGATCCCCTCTTACCCAATGAGTGGATAATTCCAATGAGTCCCTAGATTAATACATTCTGGACCTTTACCTGATTGACGGTGATATTAACCATGACCTCTCTTCTTCTAATCAAACAATTTGTGATCCACTTGCCCCGGAAATGTTCTACCACGACAACTTACAACACCCTAAGAGCTCCCAGTGGTGGCCACAAACACATGGCAAAGTTTATTAAAAGATAGGTCTAGAATCCCCTGGAAAAAAAGACAAAACATATCCTGAAGGCAGAAGGCCCTGGGCAATCTTACAAGATAAATACTGCCTAACACCTAACTTGGACCCTGAACTCATCAAGTTCAGAATTAAAATGGGCAGGGTTCCCAGGAAAGGTATGGCACACATTTGGGAGAGGGTCTGTGACATCAAGGGATCTCTAAAATGGTATTAACTGTAAAAGAGATGTACTGGTGGCCTGGAATGAATGCTCATATTCACATGTTTGTCATTGACTGCGTAGACTGCAATAGAGATCGCCGCACAGACCGCCACCAGATACCTGACTATAGCATACCCAGCACTGTGCAGACACTATTGTTAGATAGCATTAGACTTTCTACACGCAGACATCCCTGTGGACAAATGCGGTCCCACGAATAGTAAGACAGGGTTCCTTTGGATGTGGCCTCAGTGCTCGGCTGACGCTAAAACTGTTATAAAAGAGTTGCGAGTCTTTGTCAGCACATACGCAATTGACACGCTGCATTCTGACCAGGGTCCTGCGTTTAGCTCTCGAGCTTCCAAAGATGCCATGGCCAGTTTGGGCATTGCATTGCAGTATTCTAGTCTATTCCATCCTGATGGAAATTCAGTTGTGGAGAGAAAAAAAAGGGATATAAAGCAATCTATAACAGCTAGGGTATTAGGTTCGGCTGACGGGTGGGTCAAACATCTAATAAGTGCCCAACGTAGTCTTAATAACTTGCCAAAAAGATCTCTAGGGGGTATCACTCCGTACGAGGTCATTTGGGGACAAGAATGTTGGTCCCGGACCTAGATTGTCACACATCAGTGGTGGAAACAAAGAAGTTTGATATCAAAGATCGTTTGGCTGTTTTTCAGGAGTTAAATGAATTAAGAACGAAACAAAGCAACGTGTTCCTGAATCCAACTACCACTGGGGATAAAACGACCATCCCAGCAAGGCCTGTCTGGAACCAAACGCTTGGTGATCTAGTCAAAGAAAAGATTGCGGAAAAGAAGGAATTTGTGCCTTCTTACAGACAACCAGTACCTGTCCTACCAATCCACGGATCAAGAACAGTTTTACTACCGCCCCTTGCTGCTATAAAGGAGAACAGATTTGTGTCCACAGACCTAATCAAATCACACTATGTGGCCCATACTAAGCAGTAGGCCAAGTGGACTCTGCCAATTTAGCAAACGTACTAGCTACAATCCAAGAGGTTCAAACTGAGAGACTCATCACCATTGAGGAATCTGCAGTGAGAAAAGAAGGACTAAGTAACAATGCTATGAAACTTGTACCTCTTGAGACCCAAATAACAGTTTGTCTTGAAACTCCTGTCTACAATGAAGTAACACCTGTCTACAATAAAGTAACAAGTGATCAAGTGGTTCCAGTGATTTCAACAAATCTGGATGCCATTCCAACCATTGACAGAACTGCTTCTGGCTATTTCATTAACTTTGATATATTTTCTGAGGATTCCAGCAAGCCTGAAACAACGCCAGCGAAAAGAACTTTCAAAGGACAAGCAGCAGACCTTTCTCATCACTTGGAAAAGACTTATCTGGATTCACTTTGGATTGTGTCGGGAATATTCTTTCTTCTACTTTGTTTAACTCTGGTAATAACACTGGGCATGCTAATAAGTGGAAGATATGTCAAAATGGACACAGCAAATAAGAACGTCAACTTACTCCTCAAGCTACAGAAATCATCCCATCGTGAACAAAGAGAATTGTCAACAGTAAACATCACAGTCGTTCGTATACCAGATGGTTTAGCTTGGAACAGAACAGAATGACATTTTTGGCCAGTCGGAGCTGTTGAAGATTCCACACTTATTCAAGATTTCATTGAGTGGCTTTCTTTCATCTGGTACCTTTTCTGATGATTGGGACTTTATGACTGTTAATAATATGATGTCAGATTTAGAAATGTCTGCAGTATTTACCAATCAGGAATATGTAGAAGGTACTTCAGACTATGAATACCTTTATTGTTATGACCATTATGGTCATCACTTCTTGCACAGTACAATTCACATCGAAGAGCAATCTGTTTCTAGTCCGAGTTTTCCAGAGAGCCTGCTGTTCGCTCTGCGCAGTCGGAGCTGTTGCCGTGAGGGGAGGTGAGGAGCCTGCCGCCCTACCATTTTGCCATATCGCCGCTTCTGCTGCCGCTTCTGTAGACCCGGTTGCCAGACGGGGGGTCGGCGCGATGCTGAATCGCCCAGGCGGAGGGAGCATAGGCGGCAGTTTAGCGGAGAAGCCCCGTGTGGTGTGACACTGCACCACAATTGTGCAGCAGAGGGCGCCAGAACGCAACGAGCCACAAACGACGAGCAGTTACGAGGAGAAGGAGGCAAGAGGTGAGGGGCGAGAAAAGCTCAGTCGAGAAAACCCCCGGCGGTCTGCAGCCTGCGGTGGTTTTGAGAACCGGTTTTGAGAACCGCAGAAACTTGGGGCCTCAGTGCTAGAGATGAGAAGCGGTGAGAAGCTCTGAGCACTGTGAGGAGGGGGAGCGCTGAGCCCAGTGGGGGTGAGTAGAGATTCCAGCAGCTCAGAGCACTGAGCACAGTGAAATGAAGGGATAGTGAGGCTGTCACTGCGTGGGTCGTGAGCACCAATTTGCTTTGTTTTGACTTACTCGTCCGAACTCAATCAGAAATCAGACTAGCGGTTCCTGCACGTGTTTTGGGTGCTGTCGCACAGGCGCACAGGTGCAAAGAAAGCTAGTAGGAGCAGCCGGGCAGAAAGCGTGGTAGCCTCGCTCTCCCTGATCCACGGTCGCTGCTCACGCACCAGCATAGAGGCACAGTGTCAGCTAGGCGCCCAAGCAGCAGTAGCAGGGCTTGGCACACCGCCCTGCCTTGGCCCCCGTCACCTAGTCCTGGTAAAGATCCACAAAAGAGCGTG
Organism: Lissotriton helveticus; assembly: GCF_964261635.1. Taxonomy (NCBI): domain Eukaryota; kingdom Metazoa; phylum Chordata; class Amphibia; order Caudata; family Salamandridae; genus Lissotriton; species Lissotriton helveticus. The sequence continues at coordinate 19,851,106 of NC_136063.1, forward strand.
TTAGGAGCGCACAAAGAGCGCACGAAGTGGAATTAACAAGGGACACACAGCTCCCACAGAAGATCAGCCATATAAAAGGATGACAAAAAAAAGAGAAGAAAAAAGCAGCCAGCAATCTGAAAACGGGCATACAAAGTCACCAGACCTGTGTAAGGCTGCACCGAGAAACTTGAGGAGCGCAAAGCCCGCAGCTCAGGACAAGAAGTCCTTTTTAAAATCGCCAACAAGAGGACTCATCACACAATTCTTGGCAAAACCTACGCCCAACCCAGAGAGCACACTACAGAGGGCAGCGCAACAACAACTTAAGAGCAGTGAGGAGTTGGGCAACAGCCCAGGGAGCCAGCTCCTTCTAACGCTGCCAAATACTCAAATACAAAGCGCAATTACAGGGAGCTCAAGCCCAGAAAGAAGACGCTCTCGTTCCTACTCAGGGCTGGGACATCCATCTGGAACAAAAAACAGACACATAAGTGACTCAGTAAGCGTCTGGATCGCACGTGACAGTAGAAAGACAGATCAAGTTACAACAGCCCAAATACACTGTCAGGATCAATCAACAGCGAATTCTCCGGAGTTGAGGGAATCACCAAGAATCAGAGACTCTGGTCTAACAAACATAGGAGTGTCAGAGCAGTCCCAAAAAGCGGGATATCTATCCCCAATATTCCTCCAAAACCTGGAATCTAAGATACAAAGAACATTAGCGCTGACTCCAACCTGCTATAGAAGCTGCCATGAGAACCAATGTACACCTTCTTCTTCACCATGTTCCCAAAGTCAAAAGCTACAGGAGAGTAGCATCACTCTTGAACAAGGTGCATCACCTTCTGGAGAAACAGTGCAAAATATGGCCAGATCTCTGCTCTGGCAATCAAAGAAAATGGAGCTACAAATTGATCTCTTAGCAACCATCGCGCAACGCCTAGCGGAGCTGTACAACAAGGCGAACATACTGGAGCAAAAGCTTAGTGATATCCAGATCAATTGTAGAGGCACTTGCATGTGTGCAGCCCTCATGGACACATGGGCAACACTGCCAGAAATTCTTAAAGGTATGGTAGAAGCACTAAAAACGCAATCAGAATCTCCGAGCAATAAGTACAGTTCTAGTCCTGCTCTAATTTTAGAAAACCAGTCAGGTATAACAGGCAGAGGCAACCCTGTGGATTCAACAACAATCTCCGAGGCACAAGACGTTCCGACACTAAACAAATCCTTTAGTAGACCTTCCAGCTGCAACTCCAACAGCAGTAATCTGTCCCCGGGAAAGCTTCCAGAAGACAATAATGTCAACCAGACAAGGATGGAGAACCAGTTGTCAAGGAGGGCCAAGAAAAAGCTAAAGAAACAGGAAAAAAAGCTAAGACACTTTCAAACAGCACAAAGTACCACAGAGACAAGACGTCTCTTCCCGATCTTTATAAAAAATCAATCCTCAAAGAATTCAACAGGCACAGTTCCACCCTCCCCGGGGAAGGCAGTAGAGAGGGATAGATCCAAACAATCAAACCCTCACACAAAGGACACTAAAAGCCCAACAAGCACGGTAATTAGAGTCCTATCCTCATCCGACATGAACAACAAAAAGAGAGAGCAAAGAATTTCTGAGGACGCACGAAAGGTCCTAGCTTCCGGGCCTGAGACTTGTATCAATAAGGGACACCTTGCCCCAAGTGGGCAGAAAATGAGCGAACAATCAGAACAGCCGACTCAATGTTTGGTACAGCAGCAGGCCTTAGGCCAATGGTCCCCAGGCACTGGACACATTGCAAGTAACAGTGAAGGAGAACCAAAAGCTCAGAGCTATACAAATAAATGTAGTAAACTAACGCACAAGGTGATCCTAACCCCTAGATACCAAATCAAAGGTAAGCATGATATTCTAAACAGGGGCAATATACTCAGACTCTTCAAGCACATTCCGTCTCTCATGGAAATACAATCAAAATACCTAGTTTGGGTTAAATTCATAAGTTTAACCAGCGATTCTCATGGAGAATCAACCTCAATCGGACTAAGTCGACACGCCCAAGTGGGGCTCACAATGGAGGAAACAGCAAAAATGGCTGACTGGGGGATTGATATAGCATTCCCCATCCCGGAGAAATACCCACATGTATTAGCAGTAAATTCGCCAACAAAGGAGATTTTTTCGGTATTAAAGGGGACGGCAGTCAAACAAACAGGGATAAGCGTGGCAAGGGAACATAGTCTCCTCAATGCTTACAAGATAATAAGCTCAGCAGAGCAAAGGGCAGTGTTCCACATTGTTCCAAATCACTCTGCAAGTCAAAACATGCTGAGGGGACCGGAAGACGTGAGCCCGCGACGGCATACCCAACAGTATTAAGGGTCACGGCATTTTGAATAAGAACCGAAAAGGGGGGAATAACACGCGCCTGTCAATTGTATCATGGAACGTCGCAGGGCTAAAAAGAATGCTCAATTGCAAGGCAGCATGTTCATACCTACGAGAAAACGACATACTTTGTCTACAAGAGACTTGGGCCACTGAACCTCTAATTCTCTCAGGTTTCTATGAAGTTCACACTGCTGCAATAAAAAGTAATATTTTTGGGAGAGCAGCAGGTGGGCTTTCAATTTACATCAATCACAACCGCAAATTAGAGGTAAACTCAATAGAAAATAACTCTGCTAATCTCCAAGCAGTTTTGATTTCCGGCCTTAAAAGCAATAACAGCGCAATCCGTCTGTTGATAATAAACTGTTATATAAACCCCGCCACAAAACAAAAAAAGCAAGTCATAAAACTATTATCTGAAAAAATGGACAGTTTCATAAACAAACATGCTTCCCATCTCCCAATTATTGCAGGGGACATGAACATCAGGGGCCTAGGAGATGATATAAGACACAGACCTAGCGCAACTGAAGTGGTGCCCCTACATCGGCTGTTGAATGAGCATAACATGGTCTCCACTCAGGTCACCAAGAAGGCAGTGGACTCTCAATGGCTGCCTTTGCCCACATTCAAGAACAAGTGAACAATTGACTACATCTTTATCGCTGAGAAATTGGTAACTTACTTTAAAGACTTTGAGGTGGGAGATAGAGAGGAAAGTGACCATAAGCCACGGAGGGTCACACTTGACATAAAGGGGAAAATTGCAAAACACCCCGGAACTTTGGGAACCTCAACCGAGGAAGAGTATCATACGTTATTGAACAGAATAAAATGGACCACAAAACTAAGTCCAGTTCTTATGGAATGGGTCACCCATAAAGAGCAGTGCCAATCTTTGGCTCCCCCCCTGGAGCACTGGAGGGATCTACTGGAGGAACTAAAATTGGTTCTAGGACAGGACAGGGGTAACCGGAATACTCAAGGTCTACACCCGCAAAACCACCCACTGCAATTAAACCCCAGGGATTTAGATCAAACAAAACGAAGACTAACAAAGGCATTGAAGGCGAGAAGAAAAGGAGAGACAAATCACCTCAGTGTGGAAATAAAAGTGCTATGAAGTGAACATAGGAAAAAAATATGGGAACTTCGGAGAAAGAAAATTGAGGCGGAGTGGTTGAAAATATTTAACATGCTCAAAGAAAAAGGCCAGTCTCGACTTTGGAGATACATCAGCAAACTAAGCCACAACGGCCAAAGTAAAGAAAATGGGGTGGCAGCAGGGGAGTGGGTCAAGTATGCACTACAATTGTACACAACGGATCTGGAAAGGAAGGTTAAGCAAGAACAACAAAATCTACTAGACAAAGAAGAAGTAGACACGTGCTCGATCACTAATGTAAATGTAAATGTAAATGTATTTCGATTTATATAGCGCACTAATCACCCAGGGGTCTCAAGGCGCTTGCTTAGGGAACCCGTCCTGGTATTCCCCTGTGAGATACCCCGGCAGGGTGTTTCACAAGGTGAAAGCCAGGCATCCCGCCGCGAGGGGCCGTAGTGGAGATTAAGCAAGCTATTGCCCAGAGTCGCAGAGTGTGACCCCGTGAGTCGAGTAGGCACCGGAGCGAGAATTGTCGAGTCCGTGGAATTTTTGAGCCCGAGACCCGCCGAGGCGGGGAATCGAACCCTGGTCCACGGCTGATCTCAGCTTCCAGGTCTGCCGCCTCTAACCACTGAGCCACGCTTCTAACATAATAGAGATAATCATCCTGATCAAGAAAATGAGGTCAGATGGTGCACCGGGCCCCAATGGAGTGCCAGCGGCAGTATTCAAAGTGGCATACAGATTCTGGGCAGATCAGCTAACCCCTCTCTTCAAGCATGCCTTTGAAACGGCCTCCATTCCATCATCGTGGAAAGGTTCAATTCTATTTCCTATATACAAAAAAGGAGACCGCACAAAACCAGAAAATTATCGACTAGTGGCCCTTTTAAATATCGAGGCAAAGGCATATGCTAGAGTGCTGCTGAAGGAACTGGAAAGCTGGGCAGAAGAGAACAACATCCTTCCTTTTTTCCAAACAGGATTCAGACCACAATGTTCCACAGTAGACAACATCATAGCACTGGGATACCTGTCCAGACGGGCGATCCAGCCTGCTCAGCCCCCTTTGTTTTGCTGTTTTGTGGATTATAGTGCAGCATTCGACCGGGTAGACCGTGGCACACTATGGAGAAAAATTACCAACTGGGGTATACCTCAAATGCTGCTAAAGGCAATAAGATCTCTATATGAAGGGACCTGGGTAAGGATCAAGACTAGTCAAACGTCACTGACCAACAAGGTCCACACCAACAGCGGCCTTAAACAAGGGTGCGTTCTTGCAGCTCTCCTTTTCAACATCTATACATCCGACCTGGGTCAAGCACTGGAAGGGGCACACTTAGTCATCCCAAAGATGGGGAACGTGAGGCTGCAAATTCTTCAATATGCCGACGATCTTGTAATTTTAGATCATACCAGGATTGGCTTGCAGAAAGCTTAGATGCGCTAAACAGCTTCAATCAAAAGAACAACCTACTGGTAAACCAGGACAAGACCAAAATCCTCATCTTTGGAAAGTACTATCGAAAACAGACAGCTCAATGGCGCCTAGGGGATCAGCAAATTAGATCTTGCAAAAATTACAACTACTTGGGTCTCAGGCTCATGGAAGGGGCAAAATCAACGGCTCCTCTGAAATATCTAAGAAATAAAGGTGCTGGGATTATTTGCAGCTTGAGAAATCTCAATCGAAAATTACATAGCCCATTCACGGAACCCATTCTGAAAGTTCTAAAAGCAAAAACAGTGCCCTCAATTAATTACGGCCACCTAACCTTTCCCGGCGCCTTTGAGAATTTCTACATGAGCTTTCAATCTTCCACATACAAGAAAGTGCTGGCAATCCCATGACAGGCCAGGAGAGCCAGAGTAAGGCTGGAGCTGGGCCTTTCTCGCCCAGACATCTCTTGCCAGGGGGATACAATAAAATACTACATCAGCACTTTGAGAGCTCCAGCAACAGCCTTGAAAGCTCAAATTAAATCAATCTTTGAAGAAAAGGGTTCACCATGGCAAGCACAATTGACAGGAGCTATTCAATCGCTAGAAATAGAGGAGCAAAACCTGTTCAATATTAATATTTCAATTGCCGCATGGAAAAAAGCAGTGAACAGACAGGTGAAGCACATTTCATTCACAAGAGATCTGGAAAGTCTGCATCACCATCCAAATCTCTCCACACTGGACGCCTCTTACAAAGTGGGAAAAGCACAGCCTTATTTTGAGCAAGCACTATCAATTCAAGTTCGAAAAAAGATCCCTTATATGAAGCTCTTGGCATTACCCATTGTGGAGTTCAATCAAAGCTGGGCCCGTGCGGACAAATTAATAGCATGCAGACTTTGTGACTACCATCAGGAATCCTGGTATCATTTGCTGTGTTGCTGCCCAAAGCTAGCCAGTGAGAGGCATCGCTTGGTCATCCCAATCTGCAGAGCTCAGGGCCTCACTTGATGCAGCGAAATCTCGGACTTGTGCTTTTCGTCCACAGAAAGTCAAATAGCAGCACGGCTGGGGAAATTTACAGACCTAATCCGTGCAGGACTAACCGCAAATGCTGAGCCCCAGAAATAAATCTGCAGGTCTGAATGCAGGGGAGAGATGGACAAACCTCTGTCTTATAAATGAATGCTCTTTGCACTAAAACAGTATTACTAGAACATGATACTGTAAAGAATGTTTTAGGTCAAATTAGACTGTGGCAATAATCAGGAGTTTTAACCTATTTGGTTTTTAGATAATTATTTTAGAATGTTAGCATATTGTAATGATTTTAATTAATCGAACAATAAAAGCTTTTTCAAACTTTCAAACTTTCACTTCTTGCACAAATATGCAAGTCCTAGAAATATTTTAATGTGTAACCAATGGGAACATTGTCCTGCGCCACCAAAGGGTAGCTCAAAAACATTTGCTATGAAATTTCCATACTTTTCAGGGTTCAATGTTTCTAACGTAGAAATATTTTACTTTAGAAATGTAAACCGATCAGGAATGAAAAGTATGTTAACAAATACCAAACAGATTTATTCAGCAGCCTTTTATGCCCAACTGTCTAAACTAGGTTTTGACTTTGGAATGATAACATTGAGACAAAGACTGTCTGGGGTACAAAAGAATGGTAGGTACAGAGGGTAGGATCTATGTTTAGAGCTTGTATCATTCCTGAGCAAATTATGTTTTTGAATGACACTGTCCAACAGACGTCTTGCCTTGGGTTAGCCAAGATCAAAGACATGAACAATCTGCCCATACCTACACCTACACCTGAGAGTGATGACACTTCAGAGGGGAGGTTGACGTACATACTATTTTGCATCACAACAGAGCAGATCCAGATTGGAATAAATGGTTGATCTGGCCCACAGACACAAACAACTGTCAAGATAGATTCTGGAACAAAACAACCTTCAATAGGCCAATAGTAACAACATACAATGTAGGGAAGCTCTGCCTTGATTGGCTACAAAGGTCTACACTGAAGGTGTAAAGCAACACATATCTTTACCAAAAGATGGCGCAGACCTTAGGGAATTCTTGCTCGGACCAAGAAAATTGTGTCAAAAACGTTTCATATATGCTGGTATATATGCTGCATATAACGAAATATGGGAGATTATGCAAGCAGAGACTGCAGAACGAATACGAGAAATTGATTGTATTAATTAGGAGAAATCTCTGTGTGGTGGACAATGGGTGAACGACTCTGTCGTCCAGGATATATTAATTGGACAGCATAGTGTCTTCTGCCATAGACATCATGGAACAGGACTTGGTCATGTGGCAACGTGGTCAGTCGCAACTACGTTCTATCATGCTACGGGGTTGGACGTTGCAAAAGCTTCATTCAGGCTATGTGCCTTGGCGTTTAATCAATATTTTGTCACTGTTTTTAGAATTCAATCTTACTGATAAACAGATCAAACTGGCACAAATGAGAGCAGACTATATGGTGCTAAGCATTGAAAAACTGTAAAGATTGCCATTTACGGTAGCAGAGAAACCAGCTACTGAATGGATAATATATGGAACAATCACTCTGCCTGTTACAATTTCCAATTTCAGTATTGCCTAAAACACATACCAGCAGGCACATATGAAAGGTTGAATAAAGAATACATCAAGTCAACCTGGGATTTACCATACACACACAGATGTTGGAGTGGGGGACGTTAAGTGTCTCCCTCACCAAAGACCCAGCCGCCGCCAAACTCAACCTCCAGGAAGGAACGAAGAACGTAGCAGAATGGATGAAACTCAGCCGTCTAAAACGGAACTCAGACAAGATGGAGGTCCTCATCCTCGGACCATCTCCATCCGCCTGGGACGACTCCTGGTGGCCCCCAGAACCAGGCACCGCACCGATACCCACTGACCATGCACGCAACCTGGGATTCATCCTGGACTCCTCTCTCACGATGACCAAACAAGTCAACGCCATCTCATCCTCTTGCTTCAACACCCTGCGCATGCTACGTAAGATCTTCCGCTGGATCCCTACCGGAACTAGAAAGAGGATCACCCAGGCCCTCGTCACCAGCCTCACCCTCGCCACTGTCCCACTGATCTGCAGAACCACCGCCGGAGGAAGGCCATTCTCCTACCTGGCGGCCAAGACATGGAACTCCCTCCCCGCCCACCTACGTCTGACCCAGGACTACCTCACATTAAGGAAACACCTCAAGACCTGGCTTTTCGAACAGTAGAAGCACTTCCCCTCTCCCCAGTGCCTTGAGACCCTCATGGGTGAGTAGCGCGCTTTACACGTGCATTGATTGATTGATTGATTGAAGTGTTTCTTAGTGGTTCAATCAAGCTTCCTGGGAAGCTTGATTCCGGTCCAGGGAAGACATGGCTTGGCAGTTCGGGCTGGACTGTTCCCATGAGGCACAGGGTCAGACTGATTTGCATATGAGTAACAAGGAGAGAGGCAGGGAGAGTACAATGACACTCTTGTTCCCCGGTCAATAATCAATAATCAAAAGAAGAGTGTTATGGAGGCTAAGCTGTCCCTGGGAGCACAACAAACAACCACACTGGGATGTTGAAGAAGGCCCTCACTCACCACCTAGTGATGACATGCTTCATCATCGGGCCCCACCAAAGAGACCGAGTGTCTCTTTGGTGTGCTGCAACGCCAGGTTTACTGCGGAGCGGGATGGTGAGTATAGGGCGTGTTGAGTGCAAATGTGACTTAGTGAGTGGTGGGTGTATTAAAAGGTCTGTAGTGTATCTGAGGTAATTAATTTTATTAAATGATCACTAAAGACACAAAATATTAAAATATGTGAGGAAACAGTCCACTATAATTGAGTGGTAGATTCCTAAAGGGTGGTCGACATGTTTCTTGCCATCGAAACGGTGTTAATTTACCCGGCAATTCATCAGGACTGTGTGTGATAAACCCTGGCGGTATGGGCACTCTAAGGCCCACCCTTACCTAGGGACGTGAATGTGAAAATTAAATAAAAGTGAAAAAGTGCAAAAAAATTAGGAATGATTGAACTATTCCTAATTACTCCTGGTTTAGGAGGCTTCTACTTATCGTTTCTGCACCTGAAAAATAAAAGGACAGAGACATACAGGTAGGACAGAACAAACACTTAGAATTTCTCCTGGTTTTTACTGGTTGTAATTGTAAATATCGTGCTCCAAAAGTGAATAACATTCTAGCTGTGGTAGAATAGCGCTATGGTTAACACCACCTATTAGCCCTGGGTTCAGAAGAGCTATGAGAGGTGCGGTGTCCTATTCGTGGTACACACTAGTAGTGACTAAGGAATTAAAAAGGTGAAAATCTTCAAAAGAAGATCATCAAATCAGCGATCAATACAAAAGTAATAAAAGATCGCAATCAAGTTAAAATGTCTCACTTTGTAGGTGTTAGGAATGAACACCATGGGTCTCAGGAGGGGGGTGGGAGCGTATTCGGCACACCCTGTTGAATGGCAAATCAAAGGAAAGAGGAGAAAAAGGCATCACAACAATGCAAAACCCCTTGGTAGGGCGGAGTGAGAACGGTACTTAGCTTTGTACTGCAAGCCGGTTCCAACTTACGCCCTTGACGCTCAGCACCCGCAGTCTACCTACGTCACCCTCGAACCGGACCCCGACGATAATAGAATGGGCTCGGTTCACTGTTTAAAAGCAGAGTTGCGAGGCGGTGATTACTTCCGGGTGGGCGTGGGCTTGTGACCGTCAGACTCGCGCTACCAATCGGAGCGCTCTGGAGGTAATGGCGAACAATCACGAGAGATGTTGGTTGCTTGGTAACCTGGGAAAACATTCCGCGCGCTACACGCGGAAGTGTTATTGGTCAGACTAGCGCTACCAATCGGAGCGTTCTGGAAGCACTGACGGTCTGTCACGTGGAGTGGTGGTTGCTTGGTAACCAGGCCAAACATTCTACGTACTAAACGGGGAAGCGTTCTTCCGAAAACTGAAACTCAAAGCCTTTTTCGAGGTAAAGGAAGACCCGAATGAAGCACTACGAAAGGGTGACACTGGATTAAGACTGAATTCTACTTTTAATCCACCGATTCAGACAGTGCCAGCCGCCATTACTGCTTTTGAGCAGGCAGTATTCCTGGACCTAGAAACCTACCAGGATACTCCATCCTTCAGCAACTTCAGTACAGAGGAATACCAGGCATTAAGATCCCTGCAAAGTGACCCAAAGATCACAATAAAACCAGCCGACAAGGGCGGTGGATTGGTAATCCAAAATACAATTGATTATGAGAAGGCATGTGAAGTACTCCTGGCAGACAAGAAAAACTACACCCCCCTAACACAAGACCCCACCCACGACTTGAGAGCTCGGATCACCAATCTGGTCAAAAGAGCTGAGGAAAACGGAGAACTCTCTAAAAATGAGGCAGATTTTCTGAGCACAAGTGAAAGTGTAATACCATACTTTTACACCCTTCCAAAGACACACAAAAACCGGCTACCACCACCAGGGAGGCCGATCGTGTCCGGTATCGGCTCTTTGTTGGAGCCACTCTCACGGTTTTGTGATCATTATCTCAAACCTTTAGTGCAAAATACTCCGACCTACTTAAAGGACACAAAAAGTTTACTTCAACTGCTCCAAAACCTTGATTTTAGTGGAGATACAGTCACATTGGTGTCATTGGACATTGAGAGTCTGTACACCAGCATCCCCCAGGACGATACCATCAAGGTCCTGGGGACGGCTCTAGACTCTACAAACTGGGATTACCAGGCATCCAAGACCTTCATACTAGACTGCGCAACCATAGCATTAAAGGAGAATTTCTTTGCCTATAAAAACAACCTTTACTTGCAAACGACGGGGACATCTATGGGCAGTACATTTGCCCCTAGTGTGGCAGGCCTGTACGTCGCAGATTTTGAGGCGAGACATATCACACAACCTGATGGCCCCTATACATCTTCCATCAAAATATGGAGACGTTACATTGACGATGTCCTGCTAATTTGGACAGGCAATGATGAACAATTACAGGCCTTTCTGCTTTGGATCAATACACTAGACACCAACTTGAAATTTACCTCTGAACTGAGTAAAACAGAGGTTACGTTTTTGGATGTTAGGATCCAGATCTCTGGGACCAAACTGACAACAAAAACTTACCAAAAACCCACCGCTCGCAATAATCTACTTGAATTCACAAGTTTCCATCCGAGGCCCCTCAAAGAAAACCTTCCTTACGGACAATACCTGCGATTAAGACGTAATTGCTCTGATCTCCAAGATTTTAAGATCCAGTCTGCTGACCTAACCGATAAACTCAAATCTCGAGGCTACCCCACCCAGATACTGAATAAAGGTTACAAGAGGGCTCGTAACCAACCACGAGAATCTCTCCTTGAAGACAGGGTTACCGACAATAAGACCATACCACTGACCTGTGTAACCACGTACAGCACAATGTCTAACCACATGAAAAAATCAATCAATAAAAATTGGCGTATTGTGTCCAGTATAAAAACAGACTGGGAAAAACCTCTTTTCTCCTTTAAGAAAGGACGCAGCTTGAGGGACTCCCTCGTGCATACCCGACCCAGGATTGAGGCATCTACCTCGGGAAGATCGATTACAGAAATTTGGGGTCTTCCGAAGATCAGTGGACATTTGCCATGCACCAACTGCAGTGTGTGTCACCTCACGACACACACTAAAACCCTTGACCTTGAGCCAGGTAAAATATGGACACAGAAAGGTCATACAAACTGCAACACTCAGAATGTCGTTTACCTGATCACCTGTCCCTGCGACCTGCGTTACGTAGGAATGACGACCCGAAAAGTTAAGCAGATGATAGGGGAACACCGCTCCAATATCAGGTGCAAGAAACTGACAACTAAACTGAGCCGGCACTATTTGGAACAAAACCATACCCCTAATGACATGCGATGGACTGTCATTGAGCAAGTGATTGGTGGCGCCAACATCTCTAACCATCTATTTGATAAAGAACAAAGGTGGGTATAGAGGCTGGCTACCCACCTTCTAGGTCTTAACGATGATATTCCTTGGAATACTGTGATTAAGTGAATCAGACTGGTGTCTGACTCTCTGAAACAGTAGTAATTTTTTGAATAATTTTTTGAATCTATAGGCTCTATATAATGCATACCCCTAACAACAGACTGGCGGTATCCGGGTGTTTACCCATGGCTAATTACCTTTTACCACCATAGCCGGATAGCAACCTCTCCACTTTTGGAATCATCTGTTTACCATCTACCAGATAACATTCACTAAAAGCACTAAAAGTTGTGGACCCATAGTCTTCTTTTTTCTATTTAGCAATAGATATCCAGAATTAGCACCAACAGCTGAAAGGCGGCTTTTACCTCCCTAAACACGATCGTGTTAATAAAATATACCTTACTGAATAACCTACATTCCTGGAATGCTCCAATTTGTGATGCGCCTTTACCGCACCAGTCCCAACCAAACACTTCCCCGTTTAGTACGTAGAATGTTTGGCCTGGTTACCAAGCAACCACCACTCCACGTGACAGACCGTCAGTGCTTCCAGAACGCTCCGATTAGTAGCGCCAGTCTGACCAATAACACTTCCGCGTGTAGCGCGCGGAATGTTTTCCCAGGTTACCAAGCAACCAACATCTCTCGTGATTGTTCGTCATTACCTCCAGAGCGCTCCGATTGGTAGCGCGAGTCTGACGGTCACGAGCCCACGCCCACCCGGAAGCAATCACCGCCTCGCACTCTGCTTTTAAACAGTGAACCGAGCCCGTTCTATTATCGTCGGGGTCCGGTTCGAGGGTGACGTAGGTAGACTGCGGGTGCTGAGCGTCAAGGGCGTAAGTTGGAACCGGCTTGCAGTACAAAGCTAAGTACCGTTCTCACTCCGCCCTACCAAGGGGTTTTGCATTGTTGTGATGCCTTTTTCTCCTCTTTCCTTTGATTTGCCATTCAACAGGGTGTGCCGAATACGCTCCCACCCCTCTCCTGAGACCCATGGTGTTCATTCCTAACACCTACAAAGTGAGACATTTTAACTTGATTGCGATCTTTTATTACTTTTGTATTGATCGCTGATTTGATGATCTTCTTTTGAAGATTTTCACCTTTTTAATTCCTTAGTCACTACTAGTGTGTACCACGAATAGGACACCGCACCTCTCATAGCTCTTCTGAACCCAGGGCTAATAGGTGGTGTTAACCATAGCGCTATTCTACCACAGCTAGAATGTTATTCACTTTTGGAGCACGATATTTACAATTACAACCAGTAACAACCAGGAGAAATTCTAAGTGTTTGTTCTGTCCTACCTGTATGTCTCTGTCCTTTTATTTTTCAGGTGCAGAAACGATAAGTAGAAGCCTCCTAAACCAGGAGTAATTAGGAATAGTTCAATCATTCCTAATTTTTTTGCACTTTTTCACTTTTATTTAATTTTCACATTCACGTCCCTAGGTAAGGGTGGGCCTTAGAGTGCCCATACCGCCAGGGTTTATCACACACAGTCCTGATGAATTGCTGGGTAAATTAACACCGTTTCGATGGCAAGAAACATGTCGACCACCCTTTAGGAATCTACCACTCAATTATAGTGGACTGTTTCCTCACATATTTTAATATTTTGTGTCTTTAGTGATCATTTAATAAAATTAATTACCTCAGATACACTACAGACCTTTTAATACACCCACCACTCACTAAGTCACATTTGCACTCAACACGCCCTATACTCACCATCCCGCTCCGCAGTAAACCTGGCGTTGCAGCACACCAAAGAGACACTCGGTCTCTTTGGTGGGGCCCGATGATGAAGCATGTCATCACTAGGTGGTGAGTGAGGGCCTTCTTCAACATCCCAGTGTGGTTGTTTGTTGTGCTCCCAGGGACGGCTTAGCCTCCATAGACACTCTTCTTTTGATTATTGATTTGCATATGGCCATGTCTGAACTGGGGTGGCGGAGTGAGCTAAAGAACGGTGATGTATTAAACCCAGATCAGTTGACTGGGGGTGAGTGTTTGTATTGTCAATGCTCTGTCCATCACCACCTTTGGTTTTTCTTTGTTCGCCCTAAGTTGGCAGGGTATGCTCAGACGTGAGTCCCTTGCTCACTTTGCCACTGGAGTCAGGCAAGCCCGGCTGAAGATGGCTGTAATGCCAGAAATCGGTCCTGGGAAGCTTGATTCCGGTCCAGGGAAGACATGGCTTGGCAGTTCGGGCTGGACTGTTCCCATGAGGCACAGGGTCAGACTGATTTGCATATGGCCATGTCTGAACTGGGGTGGCGGAGTGAGCTAAAGAACGGTGATGGATTAAACCCAGATCAGTTGACTGGGGCTGAGTGTTGTATTGTCAACGCTCCGTCCATCACCACCTTTGGTTTTTCTTTGTTCACCCTAAGTTGGCAGGGTATGCTCAGCCGTGAGTCCCTTGCTCACTTTGCCACTGGAGTCAAGCAAGCCCGGCTGAAAACGGCTGTAATACCAGAAACTGGCCCTGGGAAGCTTAATTCCGGTCCCGGGAAGACATGGCTTGGCAGTTCGGACTGGACTGTTCCCATGAGGCACAGGGTCAGACTGATTTGCATATGGCCATGTCTGAACTGGGGTGACGGAGTGAGCTAAAGAACGGTGATGGATTAAACCCAGATCAGTTGACTGGGGGTGAGTGTTTGTATTGTCAACGCTCCGTCCATCACCACCTTTGGTTTTTCAAACTGTGAAAATGCACTAAGCGGTTCTCTCATTTGTCAGGGTATTCATTTACATGGGGCTTGTGATGGTTCCTCCAACAAGTTATCCTGCCACCTGCAAGGTTCACCAGCTGCAGTGATTGAGACAATTTTTGGACATCTTTCAAATGGAAGTTACCTCAAGTTAAACGATCACAGCTGCTGTGGAATGTTGCCAGGTATACCATAACTAGTAACTGTGTCATCCAAGGTCCCTTGCTCTATGCAAGTATTGTTTCCAAAAACCAAGAGGTAGTCTCCTTTATGGCCTTCACTGAACATCTTTTCTATACAAATTGATACTCTAAGCAGAATGAAAGCCATTCTTTTGCAAAAAAATGTGCCACTGACCTCGGCCAAAGAAACCCATGATCTACAAGTTGCAAGGATTTCTGCCGAGATACATGCACTTTTGAATTCAAACTGCCCTACACATTTCTCAGAAATGTTAAGTCGAATCTTAACCATGTCTGATACGAGCGGTATTGTAAATGTATTTAAGACCGTATTTTCGGGACTGTTAGCACCTTTTCAAGCAGTCCTAGGAATCCTTCCAAAGTTCGTGCACTCTGTGTTTGGCGGACTGCCCCACCTTTTGGGTCTCGTTGCAGGATACTATTTCTGCTCCTACTGCTACGATATTGCAAGCCATTTCACCAGCGACACCCAGTTCTCCATGGAGACAACTCTACTGGTGAAGAAGTGTCGTGAGCGCATCGTCCAAATTTTGGGACTACCTCATCTACGAGAATTTAGAACCACATGGTTTCTGTCATTCAGACCAATTTGGCAAGATTGCATCTTACCTGTTCTATGCTGCCTGCTATGGGGAAAAGAATGCATGCTAGACATCTGTCTGACTCTCGCATCAGTCATGCCAACGGATGTTGATACTTTGCTGGACCCGGTAAAGGCCCATGCTCTGTGTTGACCCCAGCGGATACCAATTCTGATGACGGCATTCGTTGAGATCTCACAAACACAAATTGCAACTGCTGAGGTACGAGAGGAAACAACAGGCGCGCAGGTACCATCCACTACGGACATTACTGATGCTACCAATGCTGAAGGCGATAGTTCAAATCTATTAGCAGTTCATCTTCTAAACAAGGTAATCCAACTTTTGCCTACAATGGTAGACAACTTTTTGTCACCAGACATAGAAGATTTCATGTTTTCTCCAAGCCCTAACACTGACTTTTGAGTTTGGCACACAGTGTTTTGAGAGTCTTTGATTTTGACCTTCATTTTCAAAAACAAGGTACTACCTTTGGAACTTTTTTCCTATGATTAATTTCTTTTTTCCAAATTTTTATTTTTCATTTTTTGGCGCAAGTAATCTGCTTATAGTAGAACTATTCATAGGGAACAATAATTCTTTGAATACTTCCAGAGACAATATGTGACCTTGTCCAATGGTTTGGCACCTTTTTCTGTTGTATTAATGAGGCATTTCATAAATGTATATTTTCGTGATTCATTCAGTTAGCATTTAAAAATATCTTTAGGAGCTCTCCCCAGTGAGAGAACTGGGGCTGCGAGCTGCGAGCATTTTCCTCTTGTGCTTTGTAACCTGCCCTGCGATTTATTCATTCCGCTTTTGTAGCGTTTTTAAAGTATATAATTTGTGTGATTGTGCACCTCCTACCCTACTATTCCGCTTTTGCTTTGGGGGGCCTGAATAGCTAAGGGGAATATTTTATCTAGGCACACTGACACTTGTACACTTCCTTCAACCCTTCTACCGGTACAACCGCTTTAGCCGAGACTCGGCCGCGGTGGGCGCCATCTTTGAGTCAGGCGGGGACAGCGCTCAAGTCGGGCCGTCCTCCCGCCTAATTTGTTTACTTAAGGGATCTCTCCCCTGCGCTCGGTGCCCTTTAGGAGCTCTCCCCAGTGAGAGAACTGGGGTTGCGAGCTGCGAGCATTTTCCTCTTGTGCTTTGTAACCTGCCCTGCGATTTATTCATTCCGCTTTTGTAGCGTTTTTAAAGTATATAATTTGTGTGATTGTGCACCTCCTACCCTACTATTCCGCTTTTGCTTTGGGGGGCCTGAATAGCTAAGGGGAATATTTTATCTAGGTACACTGACACTTGTACACTTCCTTCAACCCGTCTACCGGCACAACCGCTTTAGCCGAGACTCGGCCGCGGTGGGCGCCATCTTTGAGTCAGGCGGGGACAGCGCTCAAGTCGGGCCGTCCTCCCGCCTAATTTGTTTACTTAAGGGATCTCTCCCCCGCGCTCGGTGCCCTTTAGGAGCTCTCCCCAGTGAGAGAACTGGGGCTGCGAGCTGCGAGCATTTTCCTCTTGTGCTTTGTAACCTGCCCTGCGATTTATTCATTCCGCTTTTGTAGCGTTTTTAAAGTATATAATTTGTGTGATTGTGCACCTCCTACCCTACTATTCCGCTTTTGCTTTGGGGGGCCTGAATAGCTAAGGGGAATATTTTATCTAGGCACACTGACACTTGTACACTTCCTTCAACCCTTCTACCGGCACAACCGCTTTAGCCGAGACTCGGCCGCGGTGGGCGCCATCTTTGAGTCAGGCGGGGACAGCGCTCAAGTCGGGCCGTCCTCCCGCCTCCCTCTCTGTCTATAACATGTGCAAACCGGCCAGACGGCGCAGCGGGCTGGCGCAGCGGGCGCGCCGGACGCGCGCCGAAGCCGCGCCTAAGCCAAGCCCGTCTGTGCCCGTCCGCGACCAGACCGCGCCGGGCGTTGGGCATGCTGCCCGATTGCACCACCCTATTAGGTATGACAACAATTATCTACTGTCCCTACGCCCTCCTCTTGCTTCCCACTGCTCTGACTGTCCCTCTATTGATCCCCTTGCTAGCCCCCTTGTATGCCTCCGTTGTAAGTGGACCCCCCCTGTGCCTATAAATGATGTCATTGACGTGCACCCCCCCTTAAATAATTGTCTCTCCTACTTCAAGGGAGGCCTTGTTAATGCCAGGTCCCTAGCCTGTCATAGCCAAGACGTACATGACTTAATACTAAGCCATGAACTGGATGCCCTGTTCATCACTGAGAGCTGGCTCAACGATTCTTCCAATCCCGATCTGGCTACTGCCCTCCCCCCTGATTTTACCATCTTCAGGAGGGACAGACCTTCTGGTCGCGGCGGCGGGGTCGCTCTAATCATTAAGGAAATTTTTTCCTGTCATACATTTGACTTATACCACCTCAAAGATACTGAAGGCTTGGGTTTTTCAATTAAAATCAACGTTTCTTCCTCTCTCTCGGGGGGGCTCTTATATCGTCCTCCCGGAAATCCCACCTCCTTCCTTAACTCTTTAGATGAGGCCCTTGGAGCGCTCTTACTACAGTACCCCAATTTCACTCTTATAGGTGATTTCAACCTTCATATGGAATCGCTCACCGACACCCACACCACTTCCTTCCTACACTCCCTAAACATCTTTGGACTTTCCCAATGTATCACTACTGCCACTCATAGAGCCGGACACACTCTTGATGGCATTTGTTCCAATCTCACAACCCTCTCCACGTCCTCCCCATTACCTCAAATCTGGACTGATCATTACTTTATCCCGTTTGACATTACGATACCCCTGCCTACCCTACCCAATACTAGGCGTACTCCAGCTCCATTTACAGTCAACTGGAGGAAGGTGACCGAACGCATAAAGCTGGAGTCCAACCCACTTCCCCCATCCCCTATAATCACTGGAGATGTTGAAACTGACTCCTGCAACTTCCATATCTGGATGAATCAAATTGTCTCGGTCAATACCGAGCCCAAAAATCATCAGGGAAAAGGTCCAAAGAAGAAAAAACCCAATGCTCCCTGGTTCACTCAGACCTTAGCCGATAGTCACCTTCTATGTCGGAAATCAGAAAGACACTGGAGACAAACATACGACACAGCCTCTAGAACATGTTATGTACAACAGAGGAAATTATACCTTGCTGACATAAAAACAGCAAAAAAGGAATATTTTACCAAGCTCATAACAGAAGCCCACCAAAACCAAAAAACTATCTTTGCCATAGTTAAGTCCTTCACCCACCCGAAAGCCCTCACCACTGAAATACCTCCCTCACAGAACTTATGCAATCAAATTGCAGACTTCTTTGTCGACAAAATTGTCACCATTCAGAAAGACTTTCCTCCCCCTCCGACAAATCCCTTAGAGGTAACAGTCAACTACCCTCCTCTCTCCAGTTTTAAATCTGTTTCCATGCAACAAACTGGCAAGGCAATTCGGGCCTGCAAATCAGGAGCGCCCACTGACTCCTGTCCCCCTATCATTTTACATCACCTGATAGAGACAGTAAATCCATATATTAATGCCATTATTAACGAATCCTTCGATTCCGGACTTGTTCCTGATGACTGGAAGAAGGCCACCGTAAAACCCCTATTGAAAAAGCAGAACAAATCGCCAACGGACTTGGCTAACATGCGTCCCATCTGCTTGCTTCCTGTCCTTGGCAAAATCACGGAGCATTTAATACATGAAGAGCTCAAAACATTTGTAGAGGCCCATAACATCTTGCACCCTCAACAATCGGGTTTTCGCTCTGGTCACTCCACCGAAACAGCTCTGATCGAACTTGCAGATTCCATCAAATTCCTGCAGGATGAGGGTAAGCAAGCGGTCCTCATCCTGCTCGACCTCACAGCAGCGTTCGACACCGTCTCGCATCCCATCTTAATAAATAGAATGCGAGAGATTGGCGTGACAAACTCAGCCTTAGCCTGGATTTCATCTTTTCTAGCTAATAGGTCCCAGACTGTGTCCCTCGGTCCCTTTCTATCCGACAAAAAACTCATTTCATCTGGAGTGCCCCAGGGGTCTATTTTAAGCCCTCTATTCTTTAACATCTATATGGCACCCCTCTTAGCTGTGATAGAATCGCATGGGATCCTTGTCACGTCTTATGCTGACGACACCCAATTGGTCGTCACCATTGACAAACAGTGGACTGACGCTGACCTCCGGTTCAAAAATTGTCTCTCTGATGTTTTTAAATGGCTAAATACCAACCACCTAAAATGCAACAGCGCCAAGACAGAAATCATTCCACTGGGTAAAGATCTGTCTTTTTGTCCGAAAGACTGGTGGCCCCTAGGATCGGAAGCCCCTCCCAGCGCAGTATTATCAGCCCGGAACCTTGGCGTGCAATTCGATTCATCTCTCTCCTTCGATGATCACGTTAGGATTACTGCCGGTCGCTGTTTTGGACAAATAAAATCCCTGAAGAAATTCTTTGACTTCCTTCCAATTGCAGCCAGAAAGTCAGTCGTGGTTGCCCTCATTCTCTCCCGGCTTGACTATTGCAATGGTCTCATGGCCGGAGTGAAAAAATCTACCCTCAGAAAGCTGCAGAGCATACAACATGCAGCAGCTAGGCTGGTTCTACAACTCCCTAGAAGGTCATCTGCGTCTGCAGCATTGAACCTGCTGCACTGGCTGCCGATGCATAAAAGAATCCTCTTCAAATTGCTTCTTACAGTTTTCAAAACCATTCATAATACAGGGCCCCACTACTTTGTAAATCGTTTCACGCGCTATAACCCCCCACGCTGCTTGAGATCTTCCGGGACAAATCTCGTCATAATCCCAAGATACAAATATAAGACTAAAGGTGGGAAATCTTTCACTGTTCTGGCAGCCAGGGCCTGGAACAACCTTCCTGTTAACCTTAGACTTATAGAAAACGCGAACAGTTTCAGAGGATTTCTCAAGACATGGGTCTATCAACAATCAGACTCCTCTGTTTTGGCTGCCATCTAATTTTCTTTCTTCCATCGCACCCAGTTACCCTCCGCAGCTTGCCCAGCGCCATGATGCTCCCTCGGGAGCGAACGCTTGCGCTTTACAAATACAAATAAATATCAAAATAAATATCAAATATCAAATATCAATCTACATGTGCTTAGAATGAATACTTGCTTTTAATGTGTTTAAAACATGCTTTTAGCAATTCATGTATATTTATATTTTAGATATGTTACACATGCTTTAGTAATGTCGTACATATGAAAGTGGAGTGTGTGTTTTGTATCGATTTAGATTCGGGATGCATTTCCTGATTCCTATCCCTATATAGGTACATTTCACATTGCCCTTATATAGGCATAGAAATTCAGTCCTTATTTAGGCATAGTACATGCTACCCACATACAGGCATGGCTACTTCCATCTGTTCATCTACGTTTCCCTACCGTCTATCTATTAGCCACTAGGGACTTCCCTTGCTTGAATATTGATTTCTACAAGAACTCATTTATCATACATAAACATCTATTCCTTAGGGTTTCAATCATGACGTTCATATGCCTAACTTTTATGTCAATACCGGCATTCCTAAACACCTTCAAGGTATAAATATACCTTCACTTGCTATGGCAATGCACGGTGTGGTTCGTTGCAGTTCGACTACCTACTTGCACAACACAGCTCGCCACAGCAAGTACCGAAGGAAGCCAACTCCCCAGCTGATGCAGTGACTAGACGCTGTCACCCTCCTGCCGAGAATCCTGCCCCAGTGTTCCTGACTCCCCATGTGGAGTGTTGGGAAATCGAGTCCAGGGAAAGAGATACTAACCTCTCTCATTCTAAGGAATGAAGCTGATTAGAACCTAGAGAAACCTATGGCAATTCTTGGCAGAACTAAAACGTATGCTAATGCAGCACCTACTTCTTCCCTCATACTAGACTAGGGTAGGCATATTTTAGAAGCACCAGTTGAATATTTTAGCCTGTATTATTTATGTATGTATTTTTATACATGTCATAGCAACAGACAATGCTATTACAATATTATGTTATATTACTCTTTACGCTGTACGCATTATACTTTGCATTCTGTCTAACAATTGTAGCAGTTCATATCTCTTGCATGAAAAATAAGACTGTTCAATTAACCCCTTTTAATGAAACGTCCTTCTATCTATTTCTCTGCAACTCTGTAGAAACGAAGTATGCATGATTGACTAAGTGAAAAAGTTATCTATTGTTTCCACGACTCTGAAGATATTTTTCTAACTCTAAGGGAAATAAAGTTGTCATGTTTATGCAGTTGTCAGAGACTAATCCCTTCTTGTTTATTTGAGAAAGTTTCTGGTGACCTCTGAATTAGATGGCACACACAATTAAGTTTAATATACTCGATGGAGACATACTGACCTCAGTCCTATGTAAAATCTATAGTGTATGTTATTCCAATGCAAAGAACGTGAATATATCTCCGTGTAAGGCTGGGCAAGGAGTTTCCTGCTGTCCCTGGGGCAGGTACTCTCCTGACATGCTATTTCTTCTTGGCTGTCAAGTCTTGGCTTGGATAGCCCAAGGTCTAAGCCCTGCGCACCTTGGCGAAATCCTCCAGTACATCTGCAGTCCAAAACAGGGAAGAGGGACAAAAAAATCAATAACTCCTCTACAAGAATGAACAAGCATTTGCATTGCAATAGGACTCGCATTTACACAAGACCTATTGCATTGCAAATGGGAGTGCGGGCAGGCAAGAAGGCACAAACAACGGGAGGGGTGGGGGGGTCAATGGGGTACAGACTGCGGGAGGGTAGGAAGGCACAGGAGAAAAATCGTGCTCACAGTCTAAAAAAAAACATACTGTGCAACACTCGAAGTAAAGGGGCCAGTAGCCATTGAATGATACCAATGACTACATGGCCATCTTGAGGACGGACTAACAAGCCTAAAACCAACTGAAAGGCAGCATTTAGGAAAAAATCTCAATTAAAACGATGGGCGGAAAATGGGCAGAGCTTCCACAGAGCTTCTACCCCATACTGTAAACTGCATGCCTCGCAAAGCGAGCAGCGCATGCCCACTGCCGCTATAGGCTCAACCTAAAAACCACAGACTTATAGTGAATGCAAAAGCGTAACATAAAGTTTATTCCCCTATTCAACGTAAATTAGAAAGCATGTATATATTTTTTTTATGCAATGGGATTTACAAAAACAAACAAAAGTGAGCAAAAGAAGGATGGATTAAACCCAGATCTTTGTGACTGGGGGTGAATATTTGCATTGTTAAGCATTCCATTCACCATTTGTTCCTTTTGGATTTGCTGCAGCATAAAGCAGATTATGGAGCACATTAAAATTGATGATACAAACTCATACCTCTGCGTTCTTCTGTTTTGCCATTATCAACACAATGTGGTAGATATTTTCATGATCTTATATTTAGAAAGGTGTTCACCTCTAAGGTCAAGAAATAGAAGCAAGCCAGCAATGGCCGCGAGCACATTTTAAGGTCTCACTGATAGAAGATGGTTAGATAGTTGGGAGTCTCCTGAGAATGATCACTGATGGCCTTTAATGTGTAGAAGAAGAAGGATGAACTCAAGGTCAGGCCCCATTGGCTGATTATCAATTTCTTGATCCTAAACTTCCAACTGTATCTAAGAGGGCAGGGTAACACTTTTCTCTCTGGTTCAGACACATATATGTTTATAATCAAATAGCCCTTGTTGGTAGAACTGAACTGATAAAACTGAAGGGGTAAGGATTACAAAGGTCAGCTAGTTTCCGAGCATGCAGCAGCGTGTTATACTCCCTGTGTATCACATGTCAACACAGGGACTTGATAAGTATCTGCATTTACATGTATTGGCAGGATATACCTCATATACTTATAATTCGGGTCATGGTATTTAAAATTGAGATGTAACACTAGATTTTCATTTTCCTTCATGGTTACACATGAAGTCAGATTTAGTCGCTCATCGGGAGGAGAACCTTCTCTGACCACAAGTCAATATCTTTGGGTGTTTGCAGGGCCTGGGTTTGTATCACTCAATGCATCACGGAGAGGAAACCCTCTGAGGTGCCCAGGCATCGCAAATGGCTCAGTATGGAGGCTCGTGGTCATTTACAAAATGGCAACCTACACAGTACCAAGCACACAGACTACTTCATTCTTAGTGTTCCTCTGACCAGACTCTGCATGCCAGGTACTAGTAGAACTTTTCAAATGTTTCTACTGACTATTGCTACGCTGGGGTGGGACTGCATCGGAGATCAAGGGTCTCACAGCTTCTCTGCAGGCGAGCACTGTAAATCATAAGTGCAGGCTTGTGTACGAACCAGGAAGAATACTTGTTAGAAATCTTGAGAAGCGCATCCTTTCACAATATACTGTTTCCCAGCTTCACCTCTAGAAAACACACAGACAATAATCACATCAGAAATGGGAATCAGTAAAGATTGGCAAGTGTGTGTGGGGGACTAGGGGAGAGTTATCAGAAAGGTTTTCATATGAAGGACATATTTTAGATTGGTAAGTGTGGCAACAAGAAACCAGTGAGCACAAGATTGTCCTGTCATCACATGAAAATATCTATTGCGAAGATAAGTTTGATGTAGTGCATGAAACTAAGTGACACCACACAGTCTGGAGCTGTTCAAATGCCTCTTCCTGGAGAGTCTTGGGTAGATATCCAGACCAAGGGACTTGACACTTGTGGAGAGGAAAGGGTACTTTTTACGTTTGCTGTGTATAGTTTACAAAGTCTTGAGGGTGCTGCTGCTGTTCCACAAATTATGTTTCAGATTTGGTAGAAATGAATCATAAACTGTGTATATCCTTCATGGGATGGTGGTCCAGGTAATATCTTATATCAGCTTCTGTTTTTAACTTGTGATACAGTTGCAATATATAGGAGTACGAATGATATGTTGAACAGTGAGGTTCCGTGATGAACCCGTTTCAGAATTATCGTCGTATCATGACGATTTTGGTATTAGCGGACCGAAAATGGCGAGTATAAGATGTACGAGTGTTTTTGTCATGTTCGAGCGACGAGATCACCACAAAATCAGGGATTCCGTTCTGAACCCTTGGGTTCCATTTTGTGCACGGCAGCCATTTTGTGGTTGCCCTCACATAGGCCGATGACTAAGGCCGAATGAGTCCTTGGGACACGTGCACCTTCAACTGACTTCTGTATGACCTGGGCAAGCTGACTCCGTTGCCTGAAGCCAAACTTGTTAGGCCAGTTCCTTTCCCAGTAGCTGATCAAGATTACGGATCAAGGCACAGGACACCATAAACCCTTTATTGCACACAACTATGCCCTATCTTACTCACACCTGTCTCTGCTCCTTTATTTATGGCCTGTTTTACGATGAGGAGGTGCCCATTTTTATTAGGGGTCCGTTCGATTTATCTGATGAAGAATGTTGGGCCTTTCCAAGTAATCAATGGTGGGCTGGACAATGAAATGTGGGTTTGTCATGCAATGCTTTTGTCGTGTACAAATGGGATTGGTCAATTGTAAATAAGGAATGTTTGCCTGAAGCACAATATTTGGTATAAAAGGGATGACTTGCTTTGTAAAATTTGAGCAGTCTCCTACGAATATACATCACTGTACTTCGTGGACCTCTGTTACTGGTTGCAGCCAATACATTTGTCCTTTGACGTCACCAAGAAGATTCCGTGTTTCTGTAGATTCTGAGACAGGTGAATCCGGAGACTTCGGGTGTGTCCCCTGGCACCGCTGGGTTCTAAATAACCCGGTTCTTTGTAGTATATACGAAGTCAGGAAATAGGCAAAGACTTCATATGTTGATTGAAGAGTTTAATGCAGCACAGAAACAAACAAGCCTCACACCATCCAGCTCGGCTCCAACTGAGCATAGGTAGAATACTGGCCAGGTCATATTCAGAATAGAATCAACACAGTATTCTAACTACTAGAAACATAGAAGACAGACACCTAAGATAAACAAGGTAAGATCATATTTACAACACATCTCCCTCCCTTGAATCACAAAAAGAAAAGAGAATTAATACACAAATAGATTAACAAATATAATCATCAAGATAAATAGGTGGACGACGAGTACGAGAACTCCTCACACTGTCGTTGATGGAATCATTGTAATTATTAGGAGTGAAACTTTGAACATGTATACTTTCAGAACAATAAGCATCACCACCACCCTCTTCCTTCCTCAAATCAGGTACAGGAGAAGAAACAGGACTGCTATGGGTAGATAACATGTAACCACTGCTATTAGGACAAAAATCAGATTTGACAGCTTTGGAATCAGTGCTAGGAATTTTGCGATATAGAGCAACTCGACGATAATTCCATTTTTCACCATTTTCTAAAACTAAATAATGGGGAAAAACTTGTCTTACTGAAAAAGGACCTCTAAATTTCGAAAGACCCTTTGAAATTCTACCGGGTTTAACCTTAACAAGATCACCAACAGCAATAGGCATGGGAATCTTGTCAGTGTCTTCCTGAGAAAAACATTTATCATTAACATTCTTTAACCAAGAGGGTGTTAATTTTGAATTGGGAGGTCTGCCTCTCATCAATTCAAAAGGAGATTTGAGATCTTGCTTGTGTGGAGTAGAGCGATAGGCCCACACCATCTCTTGGACTAGATCAATAGAAAAACAACCCAATGCACAAGTCATTTGAATAATACCCTTTACAAGTCTGTTGACCCTCTCACATATGCCATTACCCTGTGGATTGTATAGACTGGTCCGATGATGAGTTATTCCACAACTCTCTAAAAACAATCGCATCTTATTAGACGTCAGTTATGTACCATTATCAGTTATCATTACTGAAGGGAAACCCTCACAACTGAAAACATTCTTTAGAAAATTGATAGTGGAATCAGTAGTGATCTCCCTAACAAAACTGACAATTAACCATTTAGAAAAATAATCCACGAGAACTATTGCAAATCGTTGATTAACTGGTAACTCATCCATTGGACCTATGAAATCCAAGCAAATACTATGCCATGGCTGTTTAAGAAAGAAAATCCCACCAACATTTTGGGTACCCACAACTTTCAGTCTTTTCTCCCCTTCTTTGCAAAAGCTACATTTTTCAACACAATCAATAGTATCTGCATCAATGGATGGCCACCAAAAATGTTCTTTAATCCTCCTTTGAGTAAGTGTTTGTCCCAAATGCCCCTCATGAGCCAAGGTAAGTAGTTTGTGTCTTAAGGAATAAGGAAGAATAAATCTGTCACCCCTCATCAGTAGTACATCATTCGAAGGAGACAACTCATCCAAAACCTTGATAAAAGGTCGAACAGAAGGCTCAACAGTACTCTCTCTTCTGGCTCCCAATTTAATGAGATCAATTACCTTCTTCAAAACTTCATCATTATCCATACCTGAAGACCACTCCTCTAAAGTGAAGGGACCGGCACTAAGGGAAATGACATTGCGAGTAAAAGCAACAGCACTTTCTTCCGGAGACTCAAATGAAAGCTTAGTACTATCCTCTACAAGAACATGGAGTCTGGAGAGACAATCTGCTTGAACATTTTTCCAACCTTGAATAAATTTCAACTCAAACTGAAAGTCCTGCAGTCTTGACGCTAACCTTGCCAACCTGGGTGAACCTTTCCCCGCTCCACCAGGTGCTAACACATTGACCAAAGGTTTGTGATCCGATCGTAACACAAATCTGGTACCCCAATAAGAATGTTCTGAAATAGTAGGTACCCCAGACAGCAGCAAGAGCTTCACGCTCTATGACGGAATAATTTCGTTCAGAAGTAGTCAAAGGTCGAGAAGCGAATGCTATCGTTTTTTCTTCATTCCCATGTCTTTGTAAAAGCACTGCACCTAAGCCTATGCTACTAGCATCTACCATCAAAATAGAAAAGCGTTTAATGTCAAAATTCGTCAAAACATTGGCAGAGGATAACTCACTCTTGATCAAATCAAAACAACTCTCATGTTCTGGTCCCCACACAAACGTAACGCCCTTTTTGAGCAAAGCCCTCAAAACAGCAGTCTTACTGGAAAAATCTTTGACGAACTTTGAATAAAATTCGATTAAGCCCATGAAGTACCTTAACTGATCTTTGTCAGCAGGATAAGGTGCTAACTCAATTGCTGACAATAAATTCCTTTTAGGTTTAACTCCCTCCGAGGAAAGAGAATAACCTAAATATTCAATTTCAGTAACTAAAAATGAACATTTTTCTTTGCGTAGAGTGAGGCCAGCTTCAACAATTCTAAGTAACACACGTTTTAATGTTTCATTGTGTTCCTCCATGGTGTCCCCAAAAATCAGAATGTCATCCTGAAAGAAAATTACCTTCTCTATCCCTTTAAAAATTTCTGAAACCATTCTCTGAAACACGCTGGCTGCAGATATTAGCCCGAAGGGCAATCTTGTAAATTGAAATGTCCCTTCACCAGTAATGAAGGCCGTAAGGTGTTTTGACTCATCGTGAAGTCGTATCTGATGATAGGCGTGTTTCAAGTCGAGTTTACTGAAAAATTTAGCTCTTTTTAATGTGGAGACTAGTTCACTAATATTTAGCAATGGAAAAACATCAGCTACTACACATCTATTTAAAGACCTAAGGTCCACACAAAACCTAATTTTCTTATCAGCCTTTTGGGAAATGACCACTGGAGAAATCCATGATGACGCCTCTACAGGCTCAATTATCCCTCCCTGCAGCATCTCTTCTAGAAACCCCTTGACATCATCCCTGACAGCAAATGGCACTCTCCGTGCTTTATGTTGGATTGGGATAGAACCCTCTTTCAGTAAAATTTTGTGAACATAGACTTGTAGTTCACCCAGTTCATCCCTGAACACCTGTTTGAAGTTCAATGAAATGTCATCAATACTATAATCTTCTACGACCATAACTGGTTCATCAGCTCTGGGATTAACAATGATGTGAAGATCGTATTGATGCATCCAACCTAAGATGGCTGGTCCATCAGCTGAAATGTAAACCTTCCCAAATGTAGATCTATTTTTAAAACAAATCTCGCTCTCAAAATAACCCAGTAAGTCCATCTTCTCCCCCTGGTAGCCTGACGGAAAGATATTACAGTCCAAAAGAGATTTCTCGCCCCAAATTAGTTTTAATAATGACTCAGGAATGATAGTCCATTTAGATCCTGAGTCAACCATCAAACTAATATTCTTGTTATCAATGATAAAATTTGCCTTGGGACGTTTTTCTCTTTTTTCTTGACATGAACCTACTACAGAGTCATTTAGAACAAGAATGTTGTTCACATCTCTCTCTAAATCTTGCTGATCATTCACAACAGTTACTCTGGCATTACCCTTGTTTTTACACATTTTAGCAAAATGCCCTATTTTGCCACATTTCAAACACTCCTTGTTATTTGCAAATCAAAATTTTGCATCAAGGAGTGAGTGTTACTACCACACCTTGAACATACTTTGCTTGGCCATTTGTTACTTTGTTGAACAAAATTTTTCTTTTGTAAGATATACCCTTTTTTCCTTACAAGAGCTACAGCTCTGCACTCATTGTCACTATTATCACTGTTAGTTACAGTTTTGTACGAGACTTCACCTATTTTCATTTCAGAATTACTCTTTTGTAACTCCTTCATACACTTTTCAATTCTTCAACAATTTTCGCAAAGTCTATTGCGACTTTAAGAGTTGGGTTTTTTGCTGCCCAAAGTCTCTCCTGAATTTTTCGATTGTTACATTGAACTATAAGTTGATCACGTATGAGCTCGTCAGTCATTTGGCCAAAATTACATTTCACTGAGAGTTCACGCAACCTAGCAACAAAATCGTCAATAGATTCTTCCTCGCGTTGTTTATTCTTGTAAAATTTTTACCTGTTCATCACCAGATTCTCCTCTTTGGCAAATCTTGTTTCAAGTCTGGCAGTAGCTTCTTTGAACTCATCTAAAGCAGATTGAGAGCCAGAAGGTAACACTTGTGGTAAGTATTTAAAGATTTGTTGTCCTTCTTTTCCTAGCGTTGTCATCAATAAGGCTTTCTTGCGTTTAGGTGAAAAATCTTCCCCATCTAATGCCTCAATATAATTATGAAACATTGCTATCCAATCCTCCCATGAAATAATAGGGTTACCTGGTTCACTTAAAAATTGGGGAGGCAATGCTACATTGACTTGTTGAGACATTATGTATAGGTAAGAAATGAAATAAATAATTACTAAGTTACGCTAGTAATGTCTGGTTCAAATAACAGGTTTACAAGAAATAAAGCTTTTTAGTCTTTCTGTTCTTTAATCCTACTTTTAGGAAATGGTGGCGTTTGAATGAAAATTGAGCAACAGGAAAGTTACAGTTCCTTAGAAATGGTTTATTGTTCCTCCTTCAATATTTCCTTTGTATTTAACAATAACAGTTCATAATTGAAGAGAACGGTTAGCATTACCGTGAAAACTTGACTTTTACCAGGCATTTTTTTTTTCTGATGTTTTCTGATGTAATGGCTAATAAGTGGCAGCAAAAAGGTATTAAGACGCTAGGACACATGGTTAACATGAATGGGAAGTGTAAATCTTTTGAAGAGATCAAGGATGAATATTTACTGCCTAGATGGTATTTTTTTAAATACCTCCAAATACGGGATTATTTAACTCGAAGGGGTGCGAGTTTAAATCAACATCAAGTTATTGAAAAAATACGCAGATCAGTCAAAATTGGAGTAATTTATCAATCCTTGATCTCTGCTAAAAAAGATGACACAGATAGAGTGCAGTTGAAATGGAGAGAGTCGTTAGGTGATTCCGAGATTAATGTAGAAGATTTGTTAATCTTGTCTAAGGAAGGGCTCATGTCGGCAAACTTGAAAGCTCAGTTTTTTAAGTCATTATATGATTTATATTACACGCCCAAGAGAATGGCGAAATGGATAGTGGGAAGTCAGGGTAAATGTTTTCGCTGTGGTGAGGAGGATGCCGGAGCGGTACATGTTTTTTATAATTGTCTTAAGTTAAAGGGATTTATTAAGCACCTGGAAAAGTTTATTTCTTCAGTGATTAAAACAACGATAGTTATTTCTCCAGCAATGATGCTGTTAGGAAAAATACAGAAAGACAATAACTCGGACATACTTTTTCAACACCGGCATTTTTTTTTTTTTGCAATGACAGGGGCACGCCTCTGTATCGCCAGGGAATGGTTACAGGAAAAACCACCGGTCTTTCTGCAATGGCGTGCTAAAATGCTGAGCTTATATAATTTGGAGTGGAGTTTATTTTCAATCAAAGGATCAAGGAAAAAAAAGACTGGGCATCAAAATTTGGGGCTCCTTCCGAGACTATTATGAGTCATGAATTTATCTCTCTTGAAAGCTAAAATATAAATAACTTGGACTTTATTTTGACTTTATTATTGCATGTTGTATAGGCTGAAAGTCAACTTGAGATGTGTTTGTTAGTTCGCTGTGCTAAGAACAATAAAAAAAAAAAAAAAAAAGAAAACTTGACTTTTTCCACAGATAACAGAGGTGACTCGTGAAAAGCTCCGATCACGGAAAAAAAACTGTCAAGAAGATTAATGTGTATTTGGTTAAAATGGCTGCATGCGTCTTACGCACTCACGCACAGGTCATAAGTCACTTCCTTGCAGTCGTGTGTGGTAGCCTGTGATCTCTGTTGGTATATGTCACAGTGGAGAACCTTGAAGGCTGACACATCTCTCGCAGGCTTCGCGAGGATAAGGAATGTTCCAGTTACTTAGCAACGAAGTAAGCAATAACATGGAAACGCTCGAGCTAGCGTTTTAAATGTCGCATTTGTTAACGTTGTCTTCTTTGATGTAATTGCTTTCCAATAATCATAATCGGAATTTTCTTTCCACGCTGTAAGCACTATGTGAGAAATATATTGTACTCACATTTACACACTGTGGATCCGTTTAGAGTGACTGCTGCGTTTGTTTGCTGTAATTGACTCCACTGTATTACTCATCAACCGGACTGCCGAGCCAGAAGAAAAATCACGTCCTTGTCGCCAAATTGTAGTATATAGGAAGTCAGGAAATAGGCCATCCAGCTCGGCTCCAACTGACCATAGGTAGAATACTGGCCAGGTCATATTCAGAATAGAATCAACACAGTATTCTAACTACTAGAAACATAGAAGACAGACACCTAAGATAAACAAGGTAAGATCATATTTACAACATTCTTCAACAGTAATATTCATAAGGTCTCCATGTTCTGATTAAATACAATTGTGTGTGTTATGTAACCCTGGGAGTGCTCCATATTTGACAGTGAGGACTGGTAATCTAAAGAATCCAGTCAAATGAGGTATTGCATACTGAGTAGAAGGGAGATGATAACATATTTTATGCAAAATACAATGTGTATGAAGTCAAAGGTCAGCTGGAGGTCATAGTGGACTATCTTGCAGGGTCATTATTATTCTTTTGCCACTTTTATTCTGTATTATTTCTCCAGTTTCCTATTACTGAAGATTTTGAGGGGAGGCTTCTGACCAAGTAAATAATAAGAGTGTTATGAGACATCTGGGTCACCATCAGACCTAGTAATTTCTTATTGCATCCCAAATTATGATAAGAAGATATAATGTATGTTTTACAGGCTTAATCCTGGGATTATCATCCAAATGTTAAGGTATGCCCTGATTTTCAAACTGGCAGTCACATGCTACAAACTCTAAGGATTGCATGGACTTCCATGGAGTTAAATTCATGGCAAAACTAAAGTCCACCATTTACTTGAGAGATAGTCCTAAACTTCACTTTGGTGCCACTCATCTTCCATTGGAGTTCACAGCGATGGCAGTCATGGCATCCGCCATGGTTCGATGTTGATGAGGGTTCCACCAGAGCTCTGATATATAAGACTCTGGACCTTTATTCCATTGTATTCATAACATTTATGTTTCATCCTGCCTTTAACATAAACTGTTCTATACAGGTGTCTGTTCACCTTCATTCCTTCAGCAACATGTCTCCCATGAAACCCTCAATCATTAGCTATCCCTAAAACACAGAGCTATAGTACATGCAGTAGTAAAAACTAACGTTTATTCACTTGTTCAATGTAAAATATAAAATATATGGTTTTTTTGCTTTGGGATTTGCTGCTGCATAAAGCAGATTACAGAGCACATTAAAGTTGAGGATATAAACTCATAACTCTACCTTCTTCTGTGTTGGTGCGGTATTGGGTTTCGTCAGATCTACGTACTCTGCAAAAACTCTTGAACACCATAGAATAGAAGTTGGCACGGAAACTGGAAATGCAAAAGACAAGTTTATTAGGACCCCATGGGGTGGTGGTACATTCCTACAGCACCCTTCGGCAATGCAAGAAGTATCACACCGAACATCGGTGCGCGACCTCTTTTATACAAGTTTAACAGCAATAAAAAGGGTAGGCGGTATACTTTGCACAGTTTAGGTACATATAAGGGCATTTTTGGAACACAGCCAACATGAGGGAGGAGTTTAGTACCGCTGGTCAGTTTTGGAGAACATTCCTAAGAAGTGACCACTCATGAATCTAAATGTTCGAGTACGCATGAGTGAGCTTGACCAGTGCTAAAAATAGCCTGTTGCCGGGCAAGTTAAGTTGTCATTGGTACAGAGAAAGGACAAAAGGGCATGCTGACCATGAGGCCACACGTTCATGAAAATGGAAGCCAGGAAATACAAAATGGCCTCCGCAAACATGGTCAAGTTACTAATGAAAGTTTGTGTAGCTGAGCTAAATGCTAACCTAGTCACTGGTAAATTACGACATTGGCATCAGCAACACAATGTGGCAGATATTTTCCATGATCATATTATCAAAGAGTTCTGCACCACCAAGGCCAAGAAATAGAAGTAAGGCAGGAATAGCAGGGAGTCCCTGATAAGGTCTCGCTGAGAGACGCTGGTTAGATGGTTGGGTGTCTCCTGAGAGTGGTCACTGATTGCCTTCAATGTGGGAAATGAAGAAGGAATCACACAAGGTCAGGCCCAATGGCTGATTTTATTGATCTAACACTTCCAGTTGTATCTCAGACAGGAGGGTAAACTGTTTCCCTCTGGTTCAGGCACAAATGGGTTCATAATTATACAGCCCTTGATGGTGGAACGGAAGTGATAAAACTGAAGGGGTCAGAAGTACAAAGGTCAGACAGTTTTCAAGAATACAACAATGTGTTACATTCCCTGTGTATCACATCTCAACAGAGGGACTTGATATGTGATCAGAATGTATATTTATTGACAGGACATACATTGACTATACAATCATAATTCGGGTCATGGTGTTTAAAATAGAGAGGTGACACATTTCCCTTCATGGTTACATATGAAGTCAGCATTAGCAGCTCACCGGGAGGGTCAATATGGAGGCTGGTGGTCATTAACAACATGGCGGCCTACACAACACCACTCACATGGACTACTATTCTGTGTCCCAGGGAGGCTAACATGCGAATATCTGCTTCACTCCTAATCGTTCTACTGACTATTGCTATGCTGGGGTGGGGCTGCCTCAGAGGTGTCAAAAATGGTCTCACAGCTTCTCAGCACTGTACATTATAAGTGTAGGCTTGTTTCCCAGCCAGGTAAAATAATTGACATAAATCTTCAGAAGCACATCCTTTCACAAGAAACTGCTCCATAGCTTCACCTGTAGAAACACACAGACAATAGTTAGTCATTGGCAATTTGGTTGCCTAAATATTTTTTCCATTTAGGAAAGAATTAATGCCCATCCCAATTCGGAAGTTCCCTATATTTCAGATTAGTTGCTAATACCAAATTTATTTGCTAATTGTTCGCCAAATACCATGCTTTGGGATTTCAGGATGAATTCTGGCTGTCCCGAAAGGTCCATGCATGTCTTTATGGTGGGAATTAAGAGGTCCGCTTGGAACAACAACACTATCAGACTCACTCCTAGTAATAATTTCAGCTTTACATTCTCAACAATAAATGTCAATCAACCACATTTTTTACAGAGATTATCTGAGGAATCCTTATATATTGTACTGCTTTTTGGAATACTTGTTCAACTTTTGTCTTTAGAATGAATGTTTAACATTTTACATGTTTATTCATCTGATTACCAATACTCAGAAAAGCTCAGTTGTTTATCTGCATTTGTGGTAATGATCAGCACCATTTTTATGACAGAAAATACAACTTTTTATTTTGATTTGTTTATCTAGTTGTACTAACTCTTCTGGTGCACTTGGCTATTCTTGCATAATACCTCATATACCACTTCACCTCGGCGATGAGCCCATCAGTGTTAGTTCACAAAAAATATCAAGTCTTGTGATTCATCCCACTACAATCTTCTGGGCTGCCAGTGTTGCAAAGTGAGAATAAATATGATCCATCTCTATTTCTGAAAGGGGTACAGCAGCAAAAAATCACTCCTGTGGTTCCTGCGGCTCCAACATGAAGTTTGGAGGAGACTGACTGGGCTTTCCCACCCTAGAAGAGTTGCACAGCCTGCCTACCATTTATGGAATCACCTGGGAGAACCTGTATTCACAAATAGCTCAGACACACACACATGTTCACTATGTAGGTATTGGTATTGTTGCTGGCTGTCAGCTGTGTCTGTTTCAAGTGGTGAATTACAGAGCCTGCCATGGTGAGTATGTAGCTTGCTGTGCTTGCATAGAGTGCATGACACACACAAGAGTGACCCACTGCTGTTAGAAAAACTGGATTATCACCCTCCTGATCACCTGCTTTTTACTGCATTCCATTTTTTCAGGGGAACTGTTGTTGTGTGGCATATTCCTCTTGGAATGTACTTCATGATAGATATGTAGTCACAGCTGAAAGGTAAGGATTGCAAGGACTGATGGAATTATATTGTTCGGCATCTACTTCTGTATCCTCTCATCTCTTCCCAGTTAGGGCAACACAAATAATATGAAAAGCAATCCTCTGGATTTATATTGATTAGGTGGAACAGAGTCGAGCCATTGACCTAGAAGGCCCACATCTGGAAGGCTCTGGATGACTCAGGCAACAGCAGGGTCCTTCCTTCTACACCCAGCCGACCCTGCTGACTCCCCTGCAGGGAACATGCACATCTGCAATACTCTGAGCCACATCACATCCTCCAACAATCTCCTCAGCCACTGTGGCCATGAGGACTCGAAGCACTGCATCTCTCTACTGCCCCTTCTCCCACCCAGCACTGCTTTCCAGTGCCTGGATGGGGCCTCTGTCCTGCTGGGCATCTGCAACTGCTGCCAGTGCTGCCCAATGACATCACATAATGCTGACTGTGGCCCGCTGGAATAATGTCTTGATGGCTCATCAACAATAACAGAAGTGAGCCATAAAAGCTGATTTTAGTCATAAACTTTATTTGGCTAGTACAACAACAAAAAACACACAGACAGATCATTTAGTGCATCAAAAACTTCATAGTGACTTTATAAGATCTGATTTTCTCGCCAGCAAGGATAAATTTAAGATAAAAAGTAGTATAGCTTAGATAAAGTTACAAAACAACAAAAGTGCAATGAGCTCTGTTTACTCCGGTCATCACAAGGGCAAAAGGTCACATCCGAGGGGCAGGACTTCATGTTAGGAAAAGCCACCAAGTAATGCACTGCACCAAACCTGAGTCTTGTCAAAACAAAACGGTGCTGCATATTGGTAACCTGAGATACATTGCTTTTGCTAATCAAGTGCCCAATCGCTGTTCCTGTCTAAGCTGAAAAGAGGTTCCTTTAATAGTCTTCTTAGTAAGTGAGAGCACTTGGGAGGGGTCTGACCATATGGCCAACTTAAACAACAAACTAAAACAAGATTTAATATATGCTAGCAAAGGGATGAATGATGCATTTTCCAGAATTAAGCAATCAAGGATAATAGATTTAGTAAAACTGTTTGCCTCTTTTGCACACATTGAAAACCATAATTACAAAGTTCTTCACAAGACTATGTCCTTTAAGAAGACCAACCACCTGAAGTGTGATCACAGATGAGACAGAAACAGGGAGGCATAATAATTTTAAAAACGATGGGGCAGATGTATCAAGATACCCTTTTGCGATTCTCAAATAGCGTTTTTAAGCAATCGCTATTTGAGAAATGCAAAATGGTATGTATGTAGAAATTTGATATTTTTTTGCGATTACTTAAAATTCATTAATTGTGATTAGCAAATTACTAATCGCAATTAAGGAATACTTTCCCATTCATTTTTATGGGCCAGGAGTCCCATAGGAATGAATGTGAAATTATTCTCAATTTGTGATTCGCAATTTGCGTATCGCAACTTGAGAATAATTTCGAGGGTGCTAGGGTGTCTTAAGGACACCCTGCTGCATTCCTGAATTTGATATGTGTGCGCATATGGCGCACATACATGCCCCTACATAGCCCCTTGGGCTGAGAACTGTCAGCTAAGGGACACAGTTGGGATGACTCTTTCCTTGATGCCACATAGAGCACGGAATGATAAATATTTGCGTTTTAGTTCCTGGGCATAAGAAAACAGTGCACCAGAATGGACTAAGAAGTCAATAGCATCCCTCATTAACTCTGAAGATTGTAAAGAAGCTTTCAGCATACCATTTACCAAGTGGCAAGGATCTCTTCACTTCAGCTCGGGTATCAATTTTGACAGGTCATCACACACATTTTTGCATTTAATGTTTAAAGCCTGAGGTGTTGGCAATTCACCTACTATCAATACTGATCCACTAGAAACTATGGTCTGATGTATTAAGGGTGTTTACCCATTATCTGTGGGTAAATGTGATGACACATATTAGGAAAGATCTTTATGAAACTAGACATTTTACCTATTAGTGAAAGAATCAAATGCAGCCAAAATATCAAATATGAGTTTGATATGTCCTGGGGGGACATTTTAACACAGCCCAAGGTGCGGACACTCACTCTCTGCCCCGCTGAGCTGACTGGACGCTCCTGGGGGGCTAATGCTGCAGGTCACCCCGCTGCCGCATTCCAGATCACCGCGGCCGGGGACTACATCTCCCAGCGAGCTTAGCAAGGACTTCCTGGTTCCCGCCCACATCGCACCCGGAGGCGCTACTTAACTGGAGTTGCTCCCTTGGTGGAGCGGGGGACATTTTCACACAGCCCAAGGTGCGGACACTCAATCTCTGCCCCGCTGACCTGACTGGACGCTCCTGGGGGGCTAATGCTGCAGGTCACCCCGCTGCCGCATTCCAGATCACCGCGGCCGGGGACTACAGCTCCCAGCGAGCTTAGCGAGGACTTCCTGGTTCCCGCCCACATCGCGCCCGGAGGTGCTACTTAACTGGAGTTTGTTCCCTTGGTGGAGCGGGGGACATTTTCACACAGCCCAAGGTGCGGACACTCACTCTCTGCCCCGCTGACCTGACTGGACGCTCCTGGGGGGCTAATGCTGCAGGTCACCCCGCTGCCGCATTCCAGATCACCGCGGCCGGGGACTACAGCTCCCAGCGAGCTTAGCGAGGACTTCCCGGTTCCCACCCACATCGCGCCCGGAGGCGCTACTTAACTGGAATTGCTCCCTTGGTGGAGCGGGGGCCATTTTCACACAGCCCAAGGTGCGGACACTCACTCTCTGCCCCGCTGACCTGACTGGATGCTCCTGGGGGGCTAATGCTGCAGGTCACCCCGCTGCCGCATTCAGATCACCGCGGCCGGGGACTACAGCTCCCAGCGAGCTTAGCGAGGAGTTCCTGGTTCACGCCCACATCGCGCCCGGAGGCGCTACTTAACTGGAGTTGCTCCCTTGGTGGAGCGGGGGACATTTTCACACAGCCCAAGGTGCGGACACTCACTCTCTGCCCCGCTAATCTGACTGGATGCTCCTGGGGGTCTAATGCTGCAGGTCAACCCTCTGCCGCATTCCAGATCACCGCGGCCGGGGACTACAGCTCCCAGCGAGCTTAGCGAGGACTTCCTGGTTCCCGCCCACATCGCACCCGGAGGCGCTACTTAACTGGAGTTGCTCCCTTGGTGGAGCGGGGGACATTTTCACATAGCCCAAGGTGCGGACACTCACTCTCTGCCCCGCTGACCTGACTGGACGCTCCTGGGGGGCTAATGCTGCAGGTCACCCTGCTGCCGCATTCCAGATCACCGCGGCCGGGGACTACAGCTCCCAGTGAGCTTAGCGAGGACTTCCCGGTTCCCACCCACATCGCGCCCGGAGGCGCTACTTAACTGGAATTGCTCCCTTGGTGGAGCGGGGGCCATTTTCACACAGCCCAAGGTGCGGACACTCACTCTCTGCCTCGCTGACCTGACTGGATGCTCCTGGGGGGCTAATGCTGCAGGTCACCCCGCTGCCGCATTCAGATCACCGCGGCCGGGGACTACAGCTCCCAGCGAGCTTAGCGAGGACTTCCTGGTTCACGCCCACATCGCGCCCGGAGGCGCTACTTAACTGGAGTTGCTCCCTTGGTGGAGCGGGGGACATTTTCACACAGCCCAAGGTGCGGACACTCACTCTCTGCCCCGCTAATCTGACTGGACGCTCCTGGGGTCTAATGCTGCAGGTCAACCCGCTGCCGCATTCCAGATCACCGCGGCCGGGGACTACAGCTCCCAGCGAGCTTAGCGAGGACTTTCTGGTTCCCGCCCACATCGCACCTGGAGGAGCTACTTAACTGGAGTTGCTCCCTCCGCGTCACGGGACGCTCGCGGGACCAGCCGGGCCAAGCCCGGGCAAAGGGCGGGCCCTCTATGGCCCTCTGAGGCCTGAGGAGGACGGGACGGACCACCCCCCTTAGCTTTACCACAAGAGGAGGTAAAGAGACTTGAACTCCATACTTTGTGGTCTAACCCTAATATTTGATTTGACTTTATCAGTGGACTTTAACTTTCATACACTAAAATTTCCTGATCGTGTCACTGCTTGGTATTAGCCATATCCATCCCAGCCATAACCAAGCCACATTATGACTCGTAAGGGGGTTAACAGAAAAGCCATCCCTCAGAGGGGTTCGTGCCATGGGACACAAGTCCACCACCCAAATGGGATAATATTGCTCTTTCCTAGAGAAACAGATGAAAATAATTCCCGCCAGTCCGTAGATAGCATATTCACCCAAGACTCTCCTTCACTAATAGCCGGTATTGCGCAAAGCCTCTCACTGGAAGAGGAATTAAATATTCTGTGCAAAACTAGGTATGTTCCAGTGGAACCGAGAATCGAACAAAATAGTGCTCTACCTTGTCCTGTAAATACTATCGGAACATTATCCCCTAAAGACTGCCCGCTGGAACACCCCCCTTTTACCTAAAAAAGTTAACACCCAAACCATAGCACTCCCCCAGGTCTCATCCGTTAAAAGGAAGCACGAGGGGGATAAACACAATGGGAATTACCCAAAGCTACAAAAACTGTGCGTAAGCCCCTCATTGCCCATCACTAATTCCCCCTTAACCTCAGAGGCTGCAGAAGAATTAGACCATCAAGTACCTCCCTCCCAGTTGGCTTTACTGTCCAAGATTGAACTACTGGTCAAATCTAATATATCGCCGTTGGTTGAAAAATTAAACACTCTAGGGGATAGGCTGACGGGACTAGAAGAAATGATCAAGGCCAACTTGCCACCCATTAAAAACTTTGTATCATCTAACCGCTCTCAGTCACCTGCTGCCTCCGAAGTGCCTACGTTAACTACACAAAGCATTAATGTTCAGATTCGGCCACTAGCCCTTAATACATC
This sequence comes from Lissotriton helveticus, assembly GCF_964261635.1. NCBI lineage: Eukaryota > Metazoa > Chordata > Amphibia > Caudata > Salamandridae > Lissotriton > Lissotriton helveticus. The sequence goes on from NC_136063.1 coordinate 19,891,253, forward strand.
AGCCCCAAATACTCCTAAGATCCCTTCTAAATCCGTATTAGTACAGTATTCTGCTCCTAGAGCAGAGCTTAATAAAGCACCTTATATACACCTATCACCGGAGGCCGCCCCATTTGTGTATGTCCTTTCGGGAGTACCAGCACTCACTTATGGAAAAGTTGAAAGACAAGAAGACCTACTAAACAAGGTTATGTTTTGGTGAACAAAAAATAGACCACTGCCAAACGACCTTAATGGAAGAATAGTGAGTGTCAGAAGGGTGGGCTGGTTAGGTTCTCTCCCAAAAGACATTCCCGGTGATCTAGTGCTAGTTAAATTTAGGAACAGACATATTGTCCTATACCTGCAAACCTGGCAGCCCCAAGAAGGAGACGGCCCTATATCCACCTGGGATTTACATGACTTTTACCCCAGCGCGTCATACACCCCTCTATCAAGACCAAAGACAGGGTATAACCATTCGACGGGTAGAACCGTCTGTGTATTGAATGGCAGTAGCTTTTCCGCTTCTAATCGACTCGAACCAATGTACAATAGCTATAAGCATGGAAAGTTCTAATAATTTGCTTCTAGTAAGTGATAATCTGATATAATGGTAGAACTGTGAATGCTAATCCTGTGAAAAGCACGTAAACAATAAGGAAATTATTCCCATAGGCTGGGCCTAGTTTTTTTAACTTGTAGATACTTTGTGCTATTGCATGTTTGTTTTTATGACTGTTTGTAACTGTACGCTTTAATGATTTTAAACCAAAATCGAATAAAGCTAATTGAATGAATGATATGTCCTGATTCTCTACAGTTTATAAAATAATTAAACTAGACCTAAAACATGAAATAAACCCTGCATCTTTAGACCAAAGGCCATAAAACTGAAAAAAGTAAAAGGAAGAAGAAACAATATTATAGTGGCATCCCTAAAGAACAAAACTCAAGCAGGATAATGTTAGCCAGTCATTCTTACTGCTAGCTTCTATAACAAAGTTCCATCTTATTGACCCCTTCAGTATGAACAAAATTACTCTTTCACTTTCTCTTTCCTTTCTTTGAATGGCATTTAGTTTGTGGTTGTGCAGGTGTTTTTTCAGTGTTTATAAGTTTTCACCGGTGAGGGCTATTTTTCTTTCAGTGGGGTTTTATCAGTTATTATAGGTTTAAACCTAAAACCCCACAGCCTATTCATGTGCAAGAAGGGGGAGCTTCCTGCACATAAACAAACATAGGCAATTTGCTTGTTGTAATTTTGGCTCTGTCTGCTATTTGAGCTGGCCTTGTAAATCAGAGGCTGCATCAAAATGAACATTGCCCTCCCCTTTCACGCTAAATACAGCTTGAAAGGGTGCCTTATTTACAAGGCAGCATCAGGCCATGTTAAGTGGCTTCACAGTGCCATGTAAATCAGGCAAGACCCTTTTTGCCATCACATCGTAACTGAAAGTGACGTTGTGGTGGCCGTAGGAGCTTGTAAATATGCCCCTGGGTGTCCTGTTCTGGATTAAGCAGGACTTTTCTGATTTATTATGAAACCTAGATTTTCTAATAATTGAATTGTCCATTTTGTGTGTTGTATTATAACATTATTAGGGTATCGTCCAGGTAAATAATGAATATTACTCCCCTCTCTCTGAGCCAAGCTGCGAGCGTAGGACTTTTTCTGAAGCACAAAGGTGCTCTGGAAAGACTGAAAGGGAGACTTGTGAACTACCAAAGTCTGCCTTTCAAGTGAAACAGAGGTACTGCTGATGTGGAGGCCAAATTGGAATAGTGAAATATGCGTCCTTGAGGTGTAATCTTGTTAACCAATCCCCTTTTCTTAATATGTCTCTTAATAGGTAAATCTCTTCCATTTTAAAGTGGCGATAGACTACTTATTCGTTTAGTTGCTTGAGAGTTAAGACAGGTCTCATTCCCTTGTACTTCTTCTCTACTAGGAAAATGTTGCTGATGAAACCTACCCTAGACTCATGAGCCTCCTGGATGTCCCTTTCTGTTAATAAGTCTTTCACCTCTTGTGTGACTAATGTTGTATCTTCTTGAGAAAAGGTTATCCCCTAGGAATTTTTGTTTGGATTTGGTATCTATAAAGTTTAGTTTGTATCCTCTGACAGTTTCCAAAGATCCTGTCTCTGTTTAGTCCAATTTCCACAAAATTGGCGTAGCCTGCCCACCAGCCTTATCGGGGTATCTGAAAGGTCTTTCATGTTGAAAATTCTCTCTGTCTTCAATCACCTCTGGAAGATATGTTGCAAGATCTCTGCCTCTAGGGGTAGATGTTCTGATGGGACCCAAAGTTAGATTGCTGGTGGAATCTATTGGCAAATTCCATAAAGATTCTAGAGGAGGAATGAACTTGTTTTCCTGGCCCTTGCGAAATCTCTATCATGAAAAATGCTTTAAATTTCATTTTGGGATTTTTGTATAGAACTATTACCCCCTAGATATCTGGTCCTTTATAAATTCATCCTTGAAGAGATGCTCTTGGATGGATGTGCTCTCTTCCTTATTTGCTAACTTAATACGTATGCGGTCCAATTCAAGGAGGATGCTCTTCCTCCTTTAATTAGATGGAGCCAAGTTTGCATTTCCTAAGAGACAGATAGCTCGCTGCACCCACTCTTAAAATTCTTTAGCATCAACTATTTCCTCAGTTAGGTAGGTAGTCTCTGTAAATATTTTGGTGAGTTGTCCAGTGATATCAAGCAAGTGATCTTGGCATGATTTTTACCCTCTATCTAGTCGCTATCTTTGGTCTTTATCCCCTTTATTATTAAAGGGTAACATCTAGGGGTCCTACTCTGGGATTAGGGTTATTTTGTCAGGTAGGGATGGTCGAGGACACTCCGACCTTAGAACATATCTTATCTCTTTGGGGATCTCCCTTGTTAGTCAGTACGTAATGTACTCTACAACGTGTTGCAATGGTGCCCATTCATGTGACGGAGGATGTTTGAGGAGGGGTAGAACATATCGGCCCATAGTTGGTTAACAATGAGCCTGAGGGCTTTAATGTCACCATTGATGTCCCTTTCAATTTCAAGTTCATAAACATCATCTTTGGTATCACTAGAAATAGAGACAACTGGGCCTCTTATTTACACATCCAGAGTGTCAGAGACGCTGAATCCATCACCGGCTCCCTTCAGTATCAACTCCTCATCTGTAACTTTAGATTTTTTAGTTTTTTAAGGAGAATTGTCGCCTCCAGATCTTTTCCTGTGGGTCTTGCCTGCCCACCTACAGGTTTATCAGAGGTGTTTCGATCTTTTTTGTAAGACTCTCTAACTTCCCATTGATAATTCATCCAGCGAACACATCAATTTTCCTATTATACTTTAAACCCCTCTAGCTTCCGTTCAATGCAGCCCTCTGGCTGTTCCTGAGACATCCTGCTATAATGATACAAATATCTTAAATTAGCACATTTGGGAAAACTAATGCTAAATAACAAGGGGTCACTAGAGGGCATCCTTGTTTCAAACGCAGTAGCTGTGAGTGTGTATTTTACCAGCCAACCCTCTTTGATATTAGAGGGTTAGTGCTGCATCTTATTAATTGGTTAACCATTTAATGCTAATTGGTATTTGCCACAGATTAAAGATGACAGACGATGCTTGCATGAGATGGGTGTTGGTTGTCATTTGCCTTTTCTCTAATGTTTTGATGTTTTCTTACGATGTGGATTCGGAGAGTGTCTTACTGAGTACTTCCGTGTTTTTATCGGTGGTGCGGCCACTTGTGAATAAAGTGCGCTCCACTAGAGATGCACAAAGACATTATTTTCTTTTTGATTTGAGACCGGACTGGGTTTGTTTTTGGCAGTGTGAAGAAGCATGCAGGCCTTAGTTTCCTGTGGTGGGTTGCTACTTAAGATTGGGTGACCAGGTTCGGCCAGTCCTCCAGGCTGGTATACCTGTGGGGAGTGAACGAGGTCAGTTCCCTGTCCATCTTTCGAGCACTGTTCCAACTGTATACCGTATCAGATTTCTAGTAAGCTAAGAAGATATCTGTTTATACAGTACTAAGCACAATTGGGGAGTGTAACATTTTAAGCAATGTGTCACTGGCATTTTTATATGGCCACGTATACCCACTTTTCATGGCCTTATAAATATTTGCCCCTTTCAGACAGCAAACTGCATGAAAGGGGCATTCCTTTGGTGTTTCTGCTGGCATTCCCAGCAACATCTATGGCTTTTTCACACTGCCCCAGATTTACGAGAAATCATATGCCTGAGGTACGCATCCACAAGAATGGTGTAAGAGGGCACAAAAAGACGAAATATCTTTATTTCTCCTCTTTTTTCCTTTTTCTACATGTGCTGAAGAAAACCTCTAGTGATTATGTTTGTGCAGGCAGGGTTGCCATCCTACACAAAAAAGATCATTCCCGCAATGCAGGCAATGTTGCACAATGGTGCAAACGTGCCTGCATTAGCGCACACAACATGAAAATTGCCTCAACCACTCTTACTTGAACCAAAAAACGTTTTCAGGTTAGAAAAATATTTATTACATCCCAACCAGGCATGCGTATTCAATGCCAATTATTTTTAAATTTTAGAAATATATTTTAACATCAATAGACAGAAATAAGGACTGTACATTCAATTTATATACAAATGGTTTGATACACATCGAAACAGAACAGTGTCAAAATAATATTTAAACATCCAACATCCTACAAAAAAATTAATACATAACAGAAAACAAATATCACATACATATAGAATCAATGAATGAAAAAAATCAAAAGAATGGGGAATAGAGAACAACTGAATGACTCAGAATTGATAATGTCTGTACTGGCCAAGCCTAATATTGTCTATTGATAATGCTCTATTCCACAAATGCCCAGTCACAAATAATGGTTACCCTTTATACTCAAATTCCCCAAGAGGAAGCACTAGAGGTCATGCAAATATACCTTGATAAAAGAGAAAGACCCCATAGGGTTCCTACCGCGTTCATTTTACAACAGGCTGAAATAGCACTGAAGAAAAACTATTTCACCTTCAATGGTGAGTATTTCATGCAAGTGAAGGGGACTGCCATGGGTTGTCCTTATGCCCCAGAGATGGCAGTCCTCTTCATGGCACAGTATGAGGAGAAATTTGTAGAGGTGAATAACCCCTTCAAACATCACATCACACAGTGGTATCGCTACATTGATGACGTCTGGCTCCTGTGGCAGGGGAGCCAGACCGAATTAATATATATTAAATATATTTCTAAAATTTAAAAATAATTGGCATTGAATACGCATGCCTGGTTGGGATGTAATCAATATTTTTCTAACCTGAAAACGTTTTTTGGTTCAAGTAAGAGTGGTTGAGGCAATGTTCATGTTGTATGCATTAATAAGGATCTAGCCTTAACCACGTTTTCATAGAAATATCTCCTTTGGGTTCCTGCATTAGCGCACAGCAGACCATTTTGCACCAATGCAGGGGAAAAGGACAGCAATGCCCCATATCTAGCAGGTACGGGGCATTTCTGCCTTTTACTTTTGCCGTAGGGCAGCACAGCAGCAAGACCCTCTGCGTTGCCATTTGGCAAAAAAAACAAACATAAATGAGGCCCTGTATGTGTAAGAAAGGTAATCAGAGTGAGTTTATCTAGAGAAGAGTGTGGTAAAAGAACTGAGATATATATGCTGAAGGTTCTTATTTTGTGAGCAGCAGCAACAAAAGCAAGAACATGGCTGCATGTTACTATGTTATATGCCTGATTCAAATGTTTTAAAGTTCTAAATTCCTTTTTATTGTTGCTGTACTGAGCAGGCAATACAAGGAGATTTGCATAATGTTAGCCTCCATGTCCTGACATAAAATTAAAGATAGATGGGCAGATTTACTAACAATGGACCCAACACAAAACAGCAGCCAGGGCTGATGCACTCTCTTGCATCAAAAGGCAGAGAGCAGAACAGCACAATATATACTGAGCTATTGTGCTGTGTACGCCTCTGCCTGTGCTCGAGCACTTCTGGGTGCCTTGTGCCATGCACACACACTGTGTATGATATCTCACACAGGGTTTACGCTGGAAGACTACCCTTCCTGTACACATGTTCATGGTTAAACATAGATAAAAGATCTTGCACATCTGTTTGAGTGCTGTGCATTACAATACACAAGCAAAGTTGTAAAAATGGCATTATGGCAGGTAGCATTTAAATGATGTGTCATGTGATGTAATAAACACTGCAACCTACATATAACATTTACCATCAATGGCAATGGTGCATTTTATGGATAACTTACTTACTGGAAGAATAAGTAAACCAACGATGTGAAGCCATTTAGCATCCCAGTTTTAGGGGCAGAACACATTTTGTGACAATGATGCACATTGTACAAAATCATAGTATCAGAAGAAATAAAGACCAGTCAGCAAAGGCAACTTGGTTCCCTGATTTTTTACTTTCTGAACTGTTCTGTGATTCTGACTTGCTGACAAAGCCTTAGTTAAAAATGTTCTGCCTAAAATAGCAACCAAATATAGCTAATGTGATCACAGCTGCCTCTTTTATAAGTAAACTCCTGGAGTGAAGTTAAAACCTTTCTAATTACACCTAAAAGGTAACTTGCTTTTAAATGTGTACACTTCAATGAGAACGGATTGCAAAACTGTTTTCAGTGTGATATCTCAATCAAGACTTTAACTTATTACATTTTACTAAGAAAATGCAGGACACATTTAATCCTCTATGAATGGGGTTGGACTAGCTTATTCAAAATAGTAATACCTAGGCAACTGAAGGGTCCTGTTAGGTAATCAGGTACATAAAGACAAAATTGATAAGAACACAGACTTGCTGTTGAGTAAGGCAGTGTACAGCTCAAAGGATTCAATGATGCAATATCATATAAAACAAATTTATTGACCAAATATCATAAAACAATCTATAGACATAGTTTAAAATTATTACACAAAGCTAATGCACAGTCAATTTCTTATACAAAGTAATTACGCAAAGATACACATATTTATCACAATAAAAATGATTTACATAAAATAAAATAATGCTTTTATATACATCCAATGAACAGACAAGAACAAACGAGTGATGAATAGAAATGTCTCTGGGGTTGGACTAGCCACATTATGTTTACCTATAGCTTCACATTACCATTAAAGCCAATGCTCAGTTGTCATACTGCATGAAAGATTTCACATTCTTAACTCAGAGTCTAAAATCAGGACCTGTGTATTACATTTGGCTTTGACAAGCCTTTTACATGACTGTGAAGTTGTGAATTTGAGTTGCCCAAGAACATACAAGTCGAGGAACAAATTAGACTTGTTGGTACAGATTTTGTTCCATATTTCATGACAATAACGACTAACATTATGAGGAGGTTCGGTATGTGAAGAACCTCACACAGAAAGACAATTTCATCATTTCACCACTGGGCTAAATGAGACAATAGGAGAGACTTCCCCACAATGGAAGTCCTTAGAAGCTGGATCACATTTACATGACACCCTGGAAGAAAAGCCAGTTATAGTTCTTCTTCAGTCAGGATTATTAGCAAAGGCTGAATGGTCCCATCACTCAAACCTGACGCAATCCCAGCATCAAACCACCTGAGACAGATAAATAAGTTTGACATTTCTAACTGCCTGAGACAGGAATGTGGAAACAAGACTGGAATCATTCATTCCCACCTGTATCTTGACAGTGCGGGCACAGATGGCCTATACAATACCTGGTTGAATTAGCCACTTGCTTCTCCACACTCCCAACTTCCGGGCAAATATATTTTGGTGATCAACTTGTGGAAACTGTGACAACAGATGGTCTGAAGGTGATTACCCTCAATCCTGAACCTGTTGCAATGTTTGAGACCATAACTGACTGCTTTGTCAGTCTCAGGGTAAAGGACTTAAACATTTAGCAAGATCCGGCCAAGCAGAACCTCAGGCAGCCCCCAGGTAAAGTTGGGCACCCTCTGAAGTCTACAAATCATTGTAACTGATTTTTCTATAGTCCACCCTAGAGCACACCACTGGGGGTCCCTAGGACAGCACCAGACTTTCAGTTTGTGTCTGGGGGGACCCTTGCAATTACAGCTTGTCTAAAACTGGGACAAAGAATGAAACAAGAAAGGAAAGACAGGGACCATGGTAAAAGAAAAAGAGCAATAGCATAGTAGATAGAGTCAGCTGGGACATTTAAACATAAAGCTAATTTCTGTAGAGAATTGAGCTCTGTCCGAATTAATACTCTCTTCATATCTGTATGCACCTGTGGGTGTACTCAAATAAATGAAGGTGTGATCATCTTACCTCCAGTTTTCAGTGCCTGGAGAATGGCCACAGCTGCAAGGATGGCCCTCATGTTGCTGGGAGAGTAAGGAGTAGGGTGATGGAGCCTCTATATCTGATCAGTTGTCTGGGTCTTCTGCACATCTCATACTCAGGGCATGTCATTTACACTGCAACAGAAGAGCTGGGGAACATAATACCTGAGCTCTGTACACAGGATGTTGCTGAAACCTTTGTGCGTAACTGGGTGCACTTCTCTGGTTGCTGGCATCTTCCCATAGACAAGGCATTTATTGAGTAAATACCAGACTGTACAGAAGCCATGATTATAAGTGCAGAGCTCAAGTCCAATCAAACAAATATATATAAATATGTACTGGAATCATAACTATGAATAATGTAAATTCTACTTGGATTATTTACCACAGGTGCACTGCATAGAGTAATATTTGCAACTGTCAAGACAAATGACAAAAGAACATGCAAACGTGAAGAACTTGGGTTGTTAAATTCTGCATCCACATGTGTGGCTGCACTACAGAGGCCCCAACCACAAATAAGAGGCATTTACCTCACTCCGAAAATACCTCAACCTGGATATCTTTGTCCGGTTATTATTTAGTGCAGTAAATACCTCCTTCCATTCCATCATACTATTTGTTATGACTCCTGCAAGATATGCTGCAGATGCTGCTTGTTGTATAATATCTCAATTATACATTCATACATTGAAGTAAATGTTGAAATTGAAATTCTACCATCGGAATCCTGAGGCAGAAGTTTGCTAAATTATTTGTCATAGTTAATGAAGATGCAGATAACATGGATAAGAACAGGCTTGTATCACATTTATGTGATTCTTTTAATATTTTCCATTTCCTCTTCGGGTTTCCTTGTTCTGTGGTTTCTTGCTCACCTTATCAACTTCAGAAACAAACTGAGGAGTGCACAGTCAACACATGATTTACCTCTTTCCGGCATGCAAGTCTGGGTTTTTTCAAGGCTGTGAATAATGTATTTATAGTAATTAAAAGCCTATTCTCAGATAAGAAATGATAAAAACTCTATGAAGGTGATTACCATACAGATTTGACACTGCACTGCACTTGTGCTGTGACTGGAAATTTCTAACTGCTCAGGTGAAGCACTTGTGTTGTATGTGAAAGCACATGAAAGAAAGTTACACAAGTTTTCCCAGGGACTGCCCTAGCAAGTAGTCCTTTGTATAACTGTTTTCTTATAGACATATCAAAGTTTCATAATCTCTTTTGTTTCTCAAGCAGAACATTTAATAGGGAGGTGAAGGTCAGAACATGCACTCGAACTAGCATGATTGAAACATTTGTATTTTTCTAAAGTTATTGGACCAATCTTTCAAGATCTAATTTAGAGCTAGATTGAAAAACTTCTAAAACACTACATTGTGCAGACCCCTCCAGTTAACAATGTACATTTATCAATGTAACATTTTATTGAAATTATAGCTCAATCTTGGGTTTGTAAAATGTGTTAACCAGCTCCTACTTTGTAAATTGTCCATACTGAGATCTAGTCAACACAGATGGATAGATAATATTTTATTGAGGGTTTGTGAAAGCTGACACATGGTAGGATGGTTGGTCTATTGACACTCCAGGGGTCAACCTCAACATAACATTGATTAATTAACGTATGTAATTTATAAGAAACAAATATATATGCATTTATTCTAAACACATAATCAATTGTGCTCTGTATATTCCTAGTATAAAAAGTAGAGATGTTATCTGAACCAATCAAATTACTTTAGGAGGCCTTAAGTAAATTATTAGTTGTCAGCACATCCACTAACAACTCCCTTTGATTGGACCTAATTTGGTGGATACTACTAGATCGAATATCATCAGACCCAAATTCTGGGTAGAGATTCATTACCCCCAATGTAATGTTTAAGTCACCAGAAAGGCTAACAAAGACTTCTTTTTAAAAAGAGGAAGGGCTAGAAGGATAGAGAATGTTGGAACACAATACAATGGTTAACATTTTTGTTATAGAAATTGAGTAGCAGAATAACACCCTTCTTTGCAAAGGTCTTTTAGAGAGCTTTCAGATTTCTTTGATCAGTGGGAGTTTCTACAGTCCCCAACACAAACTTTTCTTGAATTTCCAATACAGCCTAAATGCCTGACAATGATAAAGGTATGAAAGCTATGCCTGAAGGAACTTAAAAATGTGTCGGCCTAATTCCCATCATTTTGCAAATTTCATGTTACACCTGTTGCAAATCCCTGAAATTTTGCCATTATGCCACTTTGAATACGTACCCCATTTGTTGCAAAAAAATAACACAAAGGTACCATTCACTGTACAAATCGACCACTAACACAAGGGAACAACGGACATCAAGCAGCAATTTTTCACAATTTATTTGTTTTTGTACTATTTCCCACAACAAATGCGTTCTTGAACTTTAAATTGACATAACAACACATTTTGCTTTTCAATATAGGGCAATATGTTTGTTTGATAATGCTTTATTCGATTTTGTTTCAAAAAATCATAAAAGCGTAAAAATAAAAAACAATCATAATTAAAAAGGCAACAAACATATAGACAGTGATGCAATGCGGTCAAATATCTACAGGTTAAGAGAACTACAAGATAAAAAACATGTGACCAAACTTTTGAGGTACTTTCTAGATTTAAAAACGTGCTGTGTTTGAAACTGGGTTACCAACTAGGCTAATACATGAGACTGTCCCTTTATACAATTTCATCAGCAGTTACAGTTATTATACCGTGAATCTAGTCTCTTAGATGCAAAAAAAGTTACTATCACTGAAAGCATGAGAACCACTTCCCAGCAGATAGGTATTATCTGCCTTTGATCTTATTGGCGGGATATATGGGGTACTTGGGTAGAAGTCATGTAAGTCTCTCACAGATATGGGGCCGTCTCCTTTTTGGGGTGGGTTGGATCGTAGATAGGGGACAATGTTCCTATTTCTGAATTTCACTAGAACTAGGTCCCCGCTGATGTCTTTAGTTAAAGACCCTAACCAACCCACCCTTCTAACACACAGGATTCCACCGTCGTGATTGGGTGTGAGTGGTCTGTTTTTGGATAGCCAGAATATGACCTTATTTAAAAGTTCCTGGCGTCTTTCGGGTTTCCCGTGGGAGGGTGCCGGTATTCCTGAGAGAACGAGAACAAATGGGGCGGCTTCTGGGGGTAAGTGTATGGATGCTGCTCTATTTGGGTTCACTCTGGCAGCAGTATACTTAGTAAACCCAGATTTAGGGGCGACTTTAGGGGCAGTTGTAGCGGTTTTGTTAGAGAATTGTGGAGGGGTTTGGGCGTATTTACTTATGTTAACAGGCACAGGACCATTGGGGGCAATAAATAGGTCAGAACCGTTAGTTATTACCTTCTTAGAAGTGGACGGAGAGTTGATTTTAGTGGTTTTCTCTTTTCTTAAGGTAGTTAGCTGAGGGGCCTTCCCCCACTAGACAGCTCTTTAGAGGTTGGTGGAGAGTTGGCTTGAATGATTTTCTCAATACCTGTTAATCTATCACCCAAGGCGTTAATTTTTTTCTACCAATGGTAATACGATAGAATTTAACAATAGCTCTAACTGAGAAAATAAAGGGAGACGGGGGGAAGATATTTTGTCCTCACATTTTCCAGCCTCCGCCATAGTTAAGGTGGGGTTAGTGAGTGGCGATGTCGGACCAGTACACAGTTTTAGTATTTTCGGATGGTTCCCACTGTCATTAGTCCCGTCATGCTTCCTTTTAGCGTTTGGACCCTGAAACAATGCAATACCTTGGGTATTGTATTTTTGAGATGGTAAGAATGAGTCACAAGGTTTCCTGATTGGGGTAGTGGTTCTGATGCCTTTACGGGGGTTGGTGATACCACTAGGGCATACTTAGTGCCACACAAAGCATTTATTTCCTCCCAAAAAGGCAAGTTCTGCGGACTATCAGGAATCAGTGGGGGAGATTGCCTAGTATCTATGGATTGGTGCGGGTCATTCTCAGCTTCACTAGAGATGGGCAATGTTCTACTAGTCACCATAAAATTTATGGTCCCCTGGCCTGGGTTGCGCTGCGAAGGAGATTTCTTATTAGTCCCCTTTCGTGTCATGATACCGTGTGGTACTATATAAGCGATGATGGTGGCTTTAAGGGGTGAATGAACTGTCCATAGAGAGTCAATGTATAGTTCTAATCGATATACCTCCACTAGTCGAGGAACCAAGGGGAGTGGCCCATCCCGTACTCCTCTGGTCTCCGAGGGCCACAGAGGGCCCGCCCTTTGCCCGGGCTTAGCCCGGCGCACGTCCCGCACACATCCCGCGATGCGGGGCTGCTGATTGAATTTAAGGCGCCTCCAGGCACGGAAACGGGATCAGGCGGCTTCCTGCCGCAAAGGACACTGGGGGTCGTAGTCTCCCCCGCTCGGTGGCCGCGCCGGGATGTCACAGGCTGCGACAGCGGGGGGAGACAGAAGGCAGGGACCAGCGGTAAAACAAGCTTTCTCCAGGTGAGGCAGGGGAGGTCTGATTATATTGCTGGCGGCAAGGGTCCGATTTCCCCCAAGGCAGCCCGCTCCACAGGGGCTGCTGATTGAATTTAAGGCGCCTCCAGGCACGGAAACGGGATCAGGCGGCTTCCTGCCGCAAAGGACACTGGGGGTCGTAGTCTCCCCCGCTCGGCGGCCGCGCCGGGATGTCACAGGCTGCGACAGCGGGGGGAGACAGAAGGCAGGGACCAGCGGTAAAACAAGCTTTCTCCAGGTGAGGCAGGGGAGGTCCGATTATATTGCTGGCGGCAAGGGTCCGATTTCCCCCAAGGCAGCCCTTTTAAGTAATTAGACTACAACAAGTTATGTGAATTTCTCACACCCTAGACAATAGTGGTTTAAACATTCCCACAGTGGAATCAAAGACAGTGCTCAGCCTTGTTTTTAAGCTGAGAAATATACTCAGCCTTAGTAGTGGATAGAACCGTGACATTTATTATTCTCTTGATGTGGGAAGTTGTGCGATGGAAAAAATTGGCTCTTTCAAATGATCAGACACAACAGACACTGATGCAAACACAGGAGGAGAGACTTGTGTTGTGAAGTATTAAAAGCTGTACTGGGATTTACTTTAAGACCATGTAAAATTGAGGCCATTCTGTTCCATGACTCTTTCCTGTTATGACTCTGACTCTTCTCGTTTTCCTTTTGTACTCCTTTGCTAATTCTGTGGCTCGTTTCCACCTCCACCATACCAGCTTCCTTTCACGCTCCGTGCTCCCCCCTATTCGTTCCCCTGCCCACTGCACTATGGGAGTCACCGTTGGCTTCCCATCTCTTTACCCCACCAGCAGTTTTCTCTTTTAGGTTTAAAGCATTTTATTGAGACTTTTACAAAAACAAGAAACAGTGGTCGCAAAGGATTCGTGTAATGATACAGCCATTTAGGAGCGCATTTGGTGCGTAAAGTCTCTGCAAACTAAGTGCCCATTTGGTTCCGTCGTTCGATGCGCATACAGCGACAATAATACAACCCCCTGTCAAACTCCCCCCACCCCTCTTACCCCTTCTGTCCCCTCCCTTAACTACCCCGTCCAGTGCCAAGTTCGCCCCCTGCTTCACTCCTCCTTCTCCACTTTCCCCCTTCGGCTAATCCCATTCTAAGCCTTTTCAATCAGTTGAATCTGCAGGTGACGTTAGTCTCAAAAGTCGAAGATATCGTGGACATGTAAGTTCTTTAAGTTCCGTAACTAGCAGTGAATGAAACGGTTGCCACAGGTCGTTAAACTGCTCCACCTCTCCCGCCACTGTGAGCGCCAACTTTTCCATGCCCAGGACATGCCATAATCTATGCAGGGGAGTGTGGTGGTGCGCCAGTGTATGAGAATGTTTTGAACAGCCGAACCCAGCCCTATTGCAATCTGTCTGCCTCTTCGGGACTTCAGGGGGTACATCAACCGGTTGGGCAAGCCCAGCATCACATACGCAGGGAAGCGTGGCAGTTCAATGTCAAAGTGTGTCTCAATCTCATCTAAGATCTCCTTCCAATAGGGGTGTAGCAAGGGGCAATCCCACAACACATGTGTAAGTGTGCCTACCTGTCCACAAGCCCGCCAGCATGTATCCCTAGTTCCCGTTCCCAACTCTCCCTACCCGGGTTATAAAAATGAGAGGAAGGAGGCTGCAAAAATTTGTAGAGATCTGAGATCAGTTTCGCATCCGAGGTGCGTGTCACAAGCCACTTCTCGTAAGGTAAAAGCCTTGTGTCCGCTGAGTCACGCACCAGCGGCTGCAGCGCCCAGTGGCGCACCTGTAAATACCGCATTCTCTCCGTTTCAGGTAGGTGATATTCGCGCCTGAAGTCCCGAAATGGGATAATGCCCTCTGGAGCATACATATGGAACAGGGCCCTGCACCCCGCAGTCCGCCAGCGCTTAAAGGCACTCTGTTCCATCCCGGGGGTGAAATTCGGGTTCTCGACCAATGGTGTAAACGGTGAGGGGAACGTGGTGAGCTCATGAACAACACTAGTGGCATCCCACACCTGCAGTGGGACTCGCGTGATGAAAGAGGCGTACAGATTGGGGGGGGGGGGCGGTGTGCCCTGCGTAGGAAGGGCACCTCCTGCAGAGGCCGGCCCGCTACCGCCTGGTCTTGGAAGAGCCAGTGTTTATCTGACTCCCATCTACTCCACTCCACGAGATATCGCAGTTGTGCTGCTTGAAAATACTTGCGCAAATCTGGTACACCCAGACCCCCTGCCTCAGGGGCTAGCGTGGCGAGAGCCCTCTTCAGCCTAGGTTTGCGGCCCTGCCGGATGAAGTGTGCAAGGTCCGCCTGCGTCTGCTGAGTCCACCCCTTGGGAGGTAGGAGCGGCAGGGCCCGGAACAGATATAGAACCTGTGGTAAGATCGTCATCTTAACCGCTGCTATCCTGCCTACCCAGGACAGTGTGCCTTTCTTCCAGCGCCCCAGTTCTTCCTTAATTTTCTTTCCCAAGGCTGTGTAGTTGGCGGTTACCATAGCGGGCAGGGTGGGTGCCAAAATGATGCCCAGATAAGGTACCAGATCCAAAGACCAGTGCATGGGGAAGAGGTTCTGGAGTTCCGTTCTCTTGGCAGCGTTCAATGAGACATCAAGGGCTGCGGACTTCCCAATATTCATTTTAAATCCCGCGACAGACGAGAAAGCTTCCAGTTCTGCAACACACGCTGGGAGCGCCCACCTCGGGTCAGCTAGTGTCAGTATAACTTCATCCGCATAGAGGCTAATCGTGTGGGTATATCTCCCCATCTTCACTCCCATCGCGTTCGGGTTCTGACGTATCCATTGGGCGAGAGGCTCCATATATAGAGCAAAAAGTAGCGGGGATAATGGGCACCCCTGCCTGGTGCCCCTTTCTATCGAAAACCTCCGGGAGCTGCAACCATTCACCCGCACTACCGCTGACGGGAATCTGTAGCAATTGAACACTAGGGTGCGGAACTTCTCCCCAATGCCCACCTTCGCCATGACCTGCTCTAGATAAGGCCAATGTACCCGGACGAACGCGTTCTCCGCGTCCACGGCTAACAGCATTCTTTCCCTGGGAATCCGGGAGGCTTTTTCTAGGATGTGTACCACTCTCTTGGTGTTGTCCACCGTCTGCCTCCCTGGGACAAATCCCGCCTGGCCCGGGTCAATCAGTCCTGGCAAATGAAGTGCCAGCCGAGTCGCAAGGATCCCAGTGTACAGCTTGAGATCAATGTTCAGGAGAGAGATCGGCCTGTACGAGCCGCAATGAGCCCGGTCCTTCCCTGGTTTGGGGACGACCGACACGGTTGCCTGGAGTAGATCAGGTGGGATAGCTCCAGGAGCGGAGAATGAGTTGAAGAGCCGGGTAAGGACAGGGGCCAGCATGGAGCAGAACGTTTTATAGAAAAGTGATGTATAGCCGTCCGGGCCCGGAGCCTTCCCATTCTTGAGTTTAGAGATGGCTGTAATCACCTCTTCAACCCGAATGTCCCTTTCCAGGTACTCTGCTTGCTCCGGAGCTAAGGAAGGGAGGGTGACCGAGTCCAGATAGCCAGCTTCCGCATGTGGCGACGGGGATTCGCTGGCGTATAGTTCTGCATAGTATTGACGGAAAGTCTCCGCTATCCGGTCGTCTTCCGTAACTGTCTCGCCGTCAGAGACCAAAAGCTCCTTCACTAAGTGCCGTTGATGCGCCACTCGGAGTTTGTTCGCAAGCAGCCGGCCGCACCTGTCCCCCCCTGTGTAATACGCATGTCTCAGACGCAACGCCGCATACTCCGCTCTGTCCATATCCAAGGCCGACAGGAGTTTCCTAGCTGCCTTAAGTTGCCTCCATACCCTAGGAGCTCCCGTGCGCTGATGTACCTGCTCCAACTCGCGTACTTTGTGTGTGAGCTCATCTCGTTTGAGTTGGCGTTCTCTATTCTCCGCCGACGATATTGCTATAAATTCTTCTCTGAGCACTGCCTTTAAGGCTGCCCATTGCGTTGCCAATGAAGTGTCGGTATTATCATTGTAGGTCTGATAATCGCGGACTGAGTCTGTGATGTCTTTCGCTACAGTTTTTTTATGCAGCAGTGTATCCCTGAGGCGCCAAACCCCACGCGACAAGGACACCGCCGGTAAGCGAAAAGTGCCTGTAACGGGCGCATGGTCTCATATGGAGAGACCCCTATTTCAGATGCCGTAGCTAGGTCACAGACCGGCCCCGTGACCAAGAGGTGGTCTAATCTCGCATATGTCTTATGTGCATGTGAGTAATAGGAGTAGTACCTGTCGGTGGGGTGGAGGCGGCGCCAGAGATCGCTGAGATCTAGGTCCTCCAATTGGGATTTACCCCCTTGCGAAATCTCTCCCGTTTGCGGGTACCTCTGTGATGACCTGTCTAGAGACGAGTCGAATACCATGTTCAGGTCCCCTCCTATGATAATGTGCCTATCCGAGGTGGCTGTAACGTCCACCAAGGCCGAGTTAAGAAATCGCTCTTGATGCTCGTTGGGGCTATATATCGATCCTATGGTGAACACCAGACCTCCTGACTTAACCCTGTACAGTTGAAGTCTCCCTTTCTGTTCTGCAAACTTATGTAAAACCTCCCCCTTCAATGTTCGGGACACTAGGATTGCCACCCCCGCTGTCTTGGTGGTGTTGGAGGAAAATAATTGTGTTGGAAATTTGTGAGATGACATCCTATGGCAATCACGGGCTAGCAAGTGGGTCTCTTGTAAGAGACAGATATCTGCCTGAGTGCTTTCTAGGAGAGACAAGACCGCCCTCCTCTTGACTGTATTGTTCAACCCTTTCACATTAAGGGTCACTACCTTAAGGGCTGCCATTATTGTAGGGGCAACGTTAGCGCAAGCATTAAATCGGAACCCAGGTAGGGCGGCTCTGAGATAAGAAGCGTGCAGGGGCCCTGTCAGGCCAGAGTAGATGCAACAAAAGCACTGGACGACCTTTTCCCCTCCCCCCAAACTCCCCTTAAACTTCCCCTGAACCGCCCCTCCCCACCCCACCCCCTCCTCCTCCTCCACTCCCCAGCCAACAATTCCCTCCTGCAAACAACCAGCCCGTCCCAGCCCCCTCCCCTTTCCCCCCCTGTGCCCCCCTGGTGCCCCAACAACCTTTAGTCCCAGTCATGTCCCAAGTGGACAAGTCTGTGGTGAATTACCTGTATGGACGTCCAGCCAATGTCTTCTCCCTACGGCCCCCCACCCGGACCCCAAACCTGCAATATCAGTAAGGCTATGATGTTCCCCCCCTGGAGCTTCTTTACGCTGTCAACGCGACATCAACAATAGGAGCTGTGTCTCTGGCCACTTCGGACACAGCATTCGCCATGCTGGCTCTAATGGTGGGTGAGTCTGGTCTCAAGGGGGTGGTAGGCTCCCGTCTCCTCGACACTCTCTGCCAGCCGTTCCTGGAGCTACGCCTTTGATGTGGTGTGGTGGTATCATCTTCCTCCGTGGTAATCCCTAGAACCTCGCATGTCTCCCGCAGTGATCGTAGTTGGTGCATCGTGCCATTCCACTTAAAGATAAGGCGGAAAGGGTGGCCCCAGGTATTGGACGTTTGGTGCTCTCTCAAAAAATCAGTCACTATCTTAAATGCTTTGCGTTTCTGAAGGGTGATAGCGGACAAGTCCTGGTATAGAGCAACAGAACGGCCGCGAAAAGTAAAGGATTGTTTCTTTTGCGCTTCCGCCAAGATGCGCTCTTTCAATGGGAAGTCTGGGAAAAAGGCCAAAATATCTGGTGGTGGTGCCGACGCACGCCTCGGTGGTCCCACTCTGTGCGCCCTGTCAATCCGAATGGGATAATCCGCCGGCTCTCCCAGGAGTTCCCTAAACAGGTCTCTTAAGTAACCGGCCACATCCGTGCCCTCTTCTGTTTATGGAACTCCGCGGACCCGAATGTTGTTTCGGCGAGACCTGTTTTCGAGGTCCTCGTTGTGCGTTCGGAGGTCCAGATGTTGGCCTCGCAGGCATAACACCTCCTGTTGCAGCTGCACGATTTCCCAGACCGTCTACATCCCTGCGTATTTCTCGCACTTCACCTGCTACTTCCTGCTTCAGAGTTTGAAAATCGTCACTGAGGGTGCTGAAGAGGGATTCCAGGAAGGATCTAGTGACTGGCGGCTCTCCATCGTTCATGGTCTGAGATCCTCCGGTGGAGCTCGGTGATGGGTGCCCCCTGTCTCCCCTGTGCTGGGTCCTGTTGAGCATCTCTGGGAGTGTTCGGTCTCCCTTCTTGTGACCTCTGTTGCCTGCCATCGCGGTAAGGATGCGGGCCAGATCCATCGCCCCACCTCCTACGCCACGTTAGGTTCTTTAGACGTCTCCTGTGATCTATCGAAAAAGCTCTGCCAAACACCACCCAACTCGTCACTCACTGTGGCCGGGAAAAGTGCCCCCAGACCGCCAGGGCCTGAGGGTCAGATCTGGTCCCAGGCTGCTGTTCGAGGGCCGTTGGTGGGAAGCTCAATATGTAGGCTGATTGTCTGTCGCCACCAGGCAGCCGGCTCTCCACTGCGCCACCAGGGGACGCGGCGCACGAGGGTGTCTGTCGCAATTCGTGGTATTGGAGATGTACCTCTAGTCCTGTAGCAAACCGGGGACACCCCGTTGGGTGGTGGCCTCGTGGTAGGACAAGTCTGGTCTGCACCGCCGCCCCTCCGTGGCAGCCCTTCTGTGCTGCCTCAACGCGAGTTCTGGTCCCACCAGCCTGTCTGTATTCGGGGCGGTGCTCCCGTGCTCCGCAGGTCTCTCCAGTCCGGCGCGTATCTTTGGATTCCGCGGCTGTTACGACCCGTTAACACTGAGGGTCCCTCTTGTGCCGTGTTATCAGCAGTCCATGCATGTCAGTGTTCCCAACCCGGGCCAGGGCGCGGGGGTCTTCATCCGCTCTCATGCAGCTTCCACTCATCCGTGCAACAGGGCCATACCTCCGCTTGTCAGTCCCTGTCCAGCGTGCTCCGGAGACCCCGCTGAGAGGCCGCAGCCGCAACCCCGAGATCTGCTGCTCTGTCTGTCGTGATAGCCGGGTTCTGCCAATCTCTGGACCGGCCGACACTGCCAGGTCCCCTGCCCAGTCGTGAGACTCTCGGGTCGGCGGGCGCACCCCACACCGACGCGTCTCCTTCAGAGGCCTCGCTAGTAGTCTGCAGCCGCGGCCCCCGGTGCCGTCGCTCGGCTCGTCGTCTCAACTGGGCTCCGTTAGGCACTCGATGCGGTCGAAGTCGCAGGGCGCATCGGCCCGCTCCGACACCCCCAGGGCAGGCAGGCAGCCGAAGGCTTCTCGGGGCGGCCCTCCCTGCAGCTATGCTGGCGCCGCCGCACCCTGGCGTCCTCGGTGTGGCAGTCGCTCGTCGGCCAGTGTGGGTCAGGCCCCACCTCCGGCGCCCATTAGGCCACACGGGATCCCCTCCGTTCGTCCGTCGCCTCTTTGTCCGGGGATAGCTCCTGAGGGAGCTCAGGTCTCTGGCCCGGGGCCTATCACCAGGTCTTGTACTCGTCGGCTGCTGGCCGCCCCAGGCGATCGTTCGGTCCGCTAGGCCGCAGCCGCGGCCTCGATCATCGCCCCAGGCGATTCCCTCAGTGCCGAACCAGCCATCAAGGCACAAGCCGGACTCCGGGCAGTCTCGGCGCCGCAGAGTCCTTCTCCTCCCCGTGTGCCGCACCGGGCCGAGGATTAGCGTGGTGCGCAGGCGGCTGCGTCGCTTCTTTCTGTTTCCCGGCAACCGGCTTCCGTCACCCTTGTCTCCGGGGCCGGTCTCCGTTGTCGTCCGGCAGGTCGCGCCAGCACCGCTCCAAGGCCAGTTCGTTTGGCAAAGTCATCTTTGAGGGTTCCACCACCTCACCCGGCGCTACTGAACGCCAGCGGGGGGAGAAAAAGCTATGTTCCAGGGCTTGGGCCTAATTGGATCGTGGAGCCGCGAGGAGAAGCGTCCTCTCACTCCGCCATCTTGGCCACGCCCCCCAGTTTTCTCTTTTGAGGCAGAACAAAAACATGGCCAACCCCTGCTGACAGCTTTGGCCTTATACAGCTGATTGCCAGTATTATGGAAGGCCATATTGTAACGCTATTCCTCATTGTTTAAGAAAGTTAAAGAGTTAAACAATGGGCAAAATGGATGAGGAGTGACCCACTTTAATGCTGCTAAACTTTGTTATTCATAGTGCAAAGCTAACTGCTGAATATTTAATATAAATAGACTGAATTTATGAGTAAACTAGTACTGAACTGTATTTCTTAAAGAAACCCACAGTCTTACAATCACTTTTCTTCCATAAAATCCTATTGAGGTCACAAAGGTCACATGCTAAGAAAGACCAAAACTTTATGAAAGTATTCCTGGTTTGTGTTTAAAAGTTGTTATTAATTGTAATTAGGAAAGTGTTGATGACAGTAATTAATACTGATTTGTGTGTGCATATTGGAGTTATTCCTTAGTCATTATGTTTGTGTATCGGAGCAATGTGCAAAAGCATGAGGGCTTTTCATACTGCGTCTGAGAATGAGAAGAGATTAGAGGAGAGAAGAGGCAAGATGACTAAAGTTACAGAGAATTGAATAATAGGGAAGGGAGGAGAGAGGAGCTGTAGGATGACTGGGAAGTAGAATGTGTAATCATTAGACATATCTTCTGTTGGTGTAGGTTTAAGGAGGCCCATGGATACAGGAATGAGTTCTGATCTTGATACTAAGGGCCGCCCGCCACCCTATCGGTATTCTGGACCGCCCGCCATAAGGGCGGGGGTCCCGATGGGGGAATTAGGATGGGCCCGCCACAGTGGCGGGCACATCCTTCATTTTTAGCATTGTGGCAGGCAGTGCACTCTGCACCGCCCGCCACAATGCTAAAAATGGATTTATGCATTTGCATATACAAAGCGGCAGGCACTGCGCGGTGCCTGCCGCTTTGTAAATGCAAATGAAGGGGGGTACCATAGGTACCCCCCCTGTGCACCCCCACCTCGGTCTTCACCAGGGGGGCCCGCAGGGGCCCACTAAAGCAAAGACCGCCTGCCTTTCCGTGGCGGCATCGCTGCCGCGGAAAGGCACCTATTTGCACGCATCATAATATGGCTGGCGGTGTCCATTGGACACCGCAACTGTATTATGCCCTTTCCGCCACGGTCGCAAGGTGACCGGGGCGGAAAAGCGGCGGACGGGCTTTCCCGTCCGCTGCGGTCCCCCCCCTGCCATACTAATATGGCGGGGGGGAATTTGGGAAACAGTGTCGGGCAGATTGCGGTGGCTACCACCAGCCTGGCGGAGGCAATCCGCCCGACATCGTAATGGGCCCCTTAGTGAATTAGTGAATACTCTTTGTCGGCACTTCTTAAAAAGATCACCTTATATAGTTGATATGTTCTTATAGTTTTTCCAATCACATAAAATCATCTTGATGCCAAGGTTGAGTGGGATATTGAGCAGTAATCAATCTGAGATGTTAAGGGGATGTACATCAGAGTCCTAGGGATAGGTTAACAATATTTAGTGATATGTCTGGTTGGGCAATATCTTTGAGGGTTTTGTTTATGAGTTCCCAGAGTGGCTTTACAAGGCTGGAGTAAAACAAATCTCACTGTGTTCTGAACCTTTCCAACATTGATGACATTGCTTTAAGAAAAGGTTTGGCAACTAGAAGCTTTTGTTTAGTGAGCATTATTTTCTATGATGTTAATTGGGAACTTTTGGATTTAGTTGTGAATTTCCATTTGGTCAACCAAAAGTTTTCTAATGGTGTCTATATTCCCAGCTTTCACCCATTGTTCCTATATATTTGTGTTATTCTTTGAGTTCCTGTGCTGCTAAGTAATCTTGATTGGATACATGTCTGGTCCAGTTAAGTGGGTCTGATATTTTCTAGTTTTCAAAAGTACTACTTTGATTGAGAGGAAGTTATAGAAGTCCATGTAGAGATTGTGTTTGTGTTTGTAGAGTTGCAAAACAGTTGGAAAGGAGATAGGGGTATCCACAATAACATTTTAATATACCACTTTCTATCCGTACATTCCAAAATACCATTTGGTTTGTTTGTCTCAGGCTGATGCTACGGTTGAGGTGCACAATTGTTTTGGGATAAGTCTTTCTAGTAATCAGAGGGGCTCTCATACAACATCGAAGTCATCATTCCGGGTTAAATTTCAGTAGACGTTCGCAGTCGTTACATGACTCAGCTTACTTCAGTTATACATGAGAGGCCCAAATGTGCACTAGTGAAAAAAGTCAAAAGACAGATATTAGATTCACAAATAAAGTGGTCACACTATATACCACCCATCTCTACTCTATTCCCCTTTACTTAATAATACTTTTCCCGCATTAGTAACAAATAGTGTGTTTTCGTTTAAGGAAGCAAATGCCATCTTGTCTTCAAGACTCCATTTTAGTACCTTCTGCTCATGCGCAAGAATTTCCCACCAAGCGATAGCTCATCATACCCCGTAGATGCAGTTGACAGATGCGCAGTAAAGATTTCCCTTTAAACCAGTTTTAGTCCTTTGTTCATGTTATACGCATTAGTAAACACATAAGCAAGCGTCACTAACCCGCGTATTCATGCAGTGCGCCTTAGTTTTACACTAAACTATTTTAATACCTTGTTAGTAAGCTGAATGAGCGGATTGCCTCCAAGAAAGTTTCAATTTTTTGAGTACTTGCTCCATCAATCTGATGGCATTTTTGAGCCATCACAAAATTACCCATCACAACCAACTTTAGCATATCTCAGCTTCTTTTCCTTCTCTCTCATCTTTGACATTTTCTCCTCCTTTCAAATCCTGCATCTTTTTATATATCTTCCCTTTCATGTTCTGCAGCTGAATTTCCTCGTATTCCCTCTTTCTTTTCTTTCCTTTCCCATTCATTTCATATTTTCTACTTATTCATTTGTTTCTGTAACACATACAAATTATTATCATCATACCAACTACTGGAAGAATTATTCAACCTAAAATACTTTTCCCTAAATCAGAAAAACAAGTTCCCATTTAAGAAATACTTTTTGTTAGTCTCTCCCATACACTGTTAACCTCCAGTGCTTTTGAAGTCTTGAAATATTCTTAATATACCCTCTAATTTCCTTACTTTTATCAGGTATGTAAGTGCAACAATGTTGAACGTTCAGCATTGTACACACTCCACACACTTTTGCCCAAAAAATATCAAGTGCAAGTCGATTTTGTAAAACCATGGAACTAATTGCAACCATTTCAGTAATTATCATCAAGAAACCCCCAGCAGTATCAGTCGAGAGACGATCAACTACTGTTGAGAATTTACAAATTCTATATGAATTCAGAATGACTTCCACTCAAGGTATTAATACACCAAATATATCTCCTACTATTGCTGAAAAACTAGCTCTCTTTCTTCCTGTTAGTCCATTAGTGCTTTCATTGTTTCCAGTGTTTCTTTTTGTATGATATATTTTCTGAAATACTATCCCAAAGTAGCAACCTCCGTACCACCGTGCAGGCAACTTATAATAAGCATTATTCCCACAAACGTAGTAAACTCCAGGAAATACTGGATCAGTTCCCCTTTTTAGTCCTCCACCTCCCAAAATTAGGAAGTTATGTTCACATTCACTGGAACCAATAAATACATTATTATAATCTGTCTTTCACCTATGCAGATAGGTTTTCCCTTTCTTCACAAAGTCCTAGGACATCGCAGCATGAGCCTTGCCAGTTGCATAAAATTCCTAGCCCATGGTGGTACATGGGTTTTCTGTTCAGCAAATTTCTTTTGAAAATCATGTCTCCTTTCCTGAACTTAATTCAAAAACACGTTCTCTTCTTCACGTTATATACATGTTGAATTATTCTTGTGTGCCTTTACTATATCTATTGATTTCATTGTTAAGAAAAGTTCACCCATGAACTGTGCATCTTGACTACTAGATGCTGGATTCATATTCGTTCGAATAAGAAGCTCTGAAACACTGCATCTAATTTTGAATAATAGTACTGAAGTTTTGCATTTATATAGAACAGACTTGCTAGAACACTACATGATATACCAAATGTTAAAGGTAAGTGGTGATATGTATCTCCCTTTGACAGTGACGTTGGTAATTTCAAAGAAACATAAACATCAATAATCTACATTTATCTACATTTTGAAATAGCAATTTCGTAAAAACATTTAAAGGCGTGTCATTATCTGATATTGTGTGATGAAATCTGTCTCATCTGCTGCTTCTAATTCTACTCTATCTCCTTTCATTGTAGCTGACTTCTCATTCGTAATTGTATCATTTTTAGTATTTGTTATCATTAATAAAGGCATTGCCACTGTTAGAAATAACCATACTGTGATCACAAATAAAATACTACATATGCAAGCTCCACGGGGTGCCGCTCGCCAGTCGTTCTTGTTGACCTGTCTTAACCCTTTGCCTATCAGCAAAAGCCTGGGAGCCTGTGAGCTCGGCTGCGCAATCCATAGTGAAACGCTGTGAGGAGGACCTGCCTTAACCCTTTGCCTATCAGCAAAAGCCTGGGATCCCGTGAGCTCGGCTGCGCAATCCATAGTGAAACGCTGTGAGGAGGACCTGCCTTAACCCTTTGCCTATCAGCAATAGCCTGGGAGCCCGTGAGCTCGGCTGCGCAATCAATTGTGAAACGCTGTGAGGAGAACTTGTGTACCAGCGCTGAGAGCGGGACTGCGAGGACCGGAGGTGCTTGCGCCTGGAGATCGCGCGCACCTGGTGCCTCTTCCCGCCCTCTCCTCCTATATAGGTCAGCATTCTGACGCGAACGCGGGACGCGCGCGAAGACCGGGCAAAGAGCGGGCCCTCTATGGCCCTCAGTGGCTGAGGTAGGCTGGGCTGGGCCCCGTCATTTTCATTTTATGTTAGTTAATTTAGAGTGTCTTTAGGTAGGGCGGCTCTGAGATAAGAAGCGTGCAGGGGCCCTGTCAGGCCAGAGTAGATGCAACAAAAGCACTGGACGACCTTTTCCCCTCCCCCCAAACTCCCCTTAAACTTCCCCTGAACCGCCCCTCCCCACCCCACCCCCTCCTCCTCCTCCATTCCCCAGCCAACAATTCCCTCCTGCAAACAACCAGCCCGTCCCAGCCCCCTCCCCTTCCCCCCCCTGTGCCCCCCTGGTGCCCCAACAACCTTTAGTCCCAGTCATGTCCCAAGTGGACAAGTCTGTGGTGAATTACCTGTATGGACGTCCAGCCAATGTCTTCTCCCTACGGTCCCCCACCCGGACCCCAAACCTGCAATATCAGTAAGGCTATGATGTTCCCCCCCTGGAGCTTCTTTACGCTGTCAACGCGACATCAACAATAGGAGCTGTGTCTCTGGCCACTTCGGACACAGCATTCGCCATGCTGGCTCTAATGGTGGGTGAGTCTGGTCTCAAGGGGGTGGTAGGCTCCCGTCTCCTCGACACTCTCTGCCAGCCGTTCCTGGAGCTACGCCTTTGATGTGGTGTGGTGGTATCATCTTCCTCCGTGGTAATCCCTAGAACCTCGCATGTCTCCCGCAGTGATCGTAGTTGGTGCATCGTGCCATTCCACTTAAAGATAAGGCGGAAAGGGTGGCCCCAGGTATTGGACGTTTGGTGCTCTCTCAAAAAATCAGTCACTATCTTAAATGCTTTGCGTTTCTGAAGGGTGATAGCGGACAAGTCCTGGTATAGAGCAACAGAACGGCCGCGAAAAGTAAAGGATTGTTTCTTTTGCGCTTCCGCCAAGATGCGCTCTTTCAATGGGAAGTCTGGGAAAAAGGCCAAAATATCTGGTGGTGGTGCCGACGCACGCCTCGGTGGTCCCACTCTGTGCGCCCTGTCAATCCGAATGGGATAATCCGCCGGCTCTCCCAGGAGTTCCCTAAACAGGTCTCTTAAGTAACCGGCCACATCCGTGCCCTCTTCTGTTTATGGAACTCCGCGGACCCGAATGTTGTTTCGGCGAGACCTGTTTTCGAGGTCCTCGTTGTGCGTTCGGAGGTCCAGATGTTGGCCTCGCAGGCATAACACCTCCTGTTGCAGCTGCACGATTTCCCAGACCGTCTACATCCCTGCGTATTTCTCGCACTTCACCTGCTACTTCCTGCTTCAGAGTTTGAAAATCGTCACTGAGGGTGCTGAAGAGGGATTCCAGGAAGGATCTAGTGACTGGCGGCTCTCCATCGTTCATGGTCTGAGATCCTCCGGTGGAGCTCGGTGATGGGTGCCCCCTGTCTCCCCTGTGCTGGGTCCTGTTGAGCATCTCTGGGAGTGTTCGGTCTCCCTTCTTGTGACCTCTGTTGCCTGCCATCGCGGTAAGGATGCGGGCCAGATCCATCGCCCCACCTCCTACGCCACGTTAGGTTCTTTAGACGTCTCCTGTGATCTATCGAAAAAGCTCTGCCAAACACCACCCAACTCGTCACTCACTGTGGCCGGGAAAAGTGCCCCCAGACCGCCAGGGCCTGAGGGTCAGATCTGGTCCCAGGCTGCTGTTCGAGGGCCGTTGGTGGGAAGCTCAATATGTAGGCTGATTGTCTGTCGCCACCAGGCAGCCGGCTCTCCACTGCGCCACCAGGGGACGCGGCGCACGAGGGTGTCTGTCGCAATTCGTGGTATTGGAGATGTACCTCTAGTCCTGTAGCAAACCGGGGACACCCCGTTGGGTGGTGGCCTCGTGGTAGGACAAGTCTGGTCTGCACCGCCGCCCCTCCGTGGCAGCCCTTCTGTGCTGCCTCAACGCGAGTTCTGGTCCCACCAGCCTGTCTGTATTCGGGGCGGTGCTCCCGTGCTCCGCAGGTCTCTCCAGTCCGGCGCGTATCTTTGGATTCCGCGGCTGTTACGACCCGTTAACACTGAGGGTCCCTCTTGTGCCGTGTTATCAGCAGTCCATGCATGTCAGTGTTCCCAACCCGGGCCAGGGCGCGGGGGTCTTCATCCGCTCTCATGCAGCTTCCACTCATCCGTGCAACAGGGCCATACCTCCGCTTGTCAGTCCCTGTCCAGCGTGCTCCGGAGACCCCGCTGAGAGGCCGCAGCCGCAACCCCGAGATCTGCTGCTCTGTCTGTCGTGATAGCCGGGTTCTGCCAATCTCTGGACCGGCCGACACTGCCAGGTCCCCTGCCCAGTCGTGAGACTCTCGGGTCGGCGGGCGCACCCCACACCGACGCGTCTCCTTCAGAGGCCTCGCTAGTAGTCTGCAGCCGCGGCCCCCGGTGCCGTCGCTCGGCTCGTCGTCTCAACTGGGCTCCGTTAGGCACTCGATGCGGTCGAAGTCGCAGGGCGCATCGGCCCGCTCCGACACCCCCAGGGCAGGCAGGCAGCTGAAGGCTTCTCGGGGCGGCCCTCCCTGCAGCTATGCTGGCGCCGCCGCACCCTGGCGTCCTCGGTGTGGCAGTCGCTCGTCGGCCAGCGTGGGTCAGGCCCCACCTCCGGCGCCCATTAGGCCACACGGGATCCCCTCCGTTCGTCCGTCGCCTCTTTGTCCGGGGATAGCTCCTGAGGGAGCTCAGGTCTCTGGCCCGGGGCCTATCACCAGGTCTTGTACTCGTCGGCTGCTGGCCGCCCCAGGCGATCGTTCGGTCCGCTAGGCCGCAGCCGCGGCCTCGATCATCGCCTCAGGCGATTCCCTCAGTGCCGAACCAGCCATCAAGGCACAAGCCGGACTCCGGGCAGTCTCGGCGCCGCAGAGTCCTTCTCCTCCCCGTGTGCCGCACCGGGCCGAGGATTAGCGTGGTGCGCAGGCGGCTGCGTCGCTTCTTTCTGTTTCCCGGCAACCGGCTTCCGTCACCCTTGTCTCCGGGGCCGGTCTCCGTTGTCGTCCGGCAGGTCGCGCCAGCACCGCTCCAAGGCCAGTTCGTTTGGCAAAGTCATCTTTGAGGGTTCCACCACCTCACCCGGCGCTACTGAACGCCAGCGGGGGGAGAAAAAGCTATGTTCCAGGGCTTGGGCCTAATTGGATCGGGGAGCCGCGAGGAGAAGCGTCCTCTCACTCCGCCATCTTGGCCACGCCCCCCAGTTTTCTCTTTTGAGGCAGAACAAAAACATGGCCAACCCCTGCTGACAGCTTTGGCCTTATACAGCTGATTGCCAGTATTATGGAAGGCCATATTGTAACGCTATTCCTCATTGTTTAAGAAAGTTAAAGAGTTAAACAATGGGTAAAATGGATGAGGAGTGACCCACTTTAATGCTGCTAAACTTTGTTATTCATAGTGCAAAGCTAACTGCTGAATATTTAATATAAATAGACTGAATTTATGAGTAAACTAGTACTGAACTGTATTTCTTAAAGAAACCCACAGTCTTACAATCACTTTTCTTCCATAAAATCCTATTGAGGTCACAAAGGTCACATGCTAAGAAAGACCAAAACTTTATGAAAGTATTCCTGGTTTGTGTTTAAAAGTTGTTATTAATTGTAATTAGGAAAGTGTTGATGACAGTAATTAATACTGATTTGTGTGTGCATATTGGAGTTATTCCTTAGTCATTATGTTTGTGTATCGGAGCAATGTGCAAAAGCATGAGGGCTTTTCATACTGCGTCTGAGAATAAGAAGAGATTAGAGGAGAGAAGAGGCAAGATGACTAAAGTTACAGAGAATTGAATAATAGGGAAGGGAGGAGAGAGGAGCTGTAGGATGACTGGGAAGTAGAATGTGTAATCATTAGACATATCTTCTGTTGGTGTAGGTTTAAGGAGGCCCATGGATACAGGAATGAGTTCTGATCTTGATACTAAGGGCCGCCCGCCACCCTATCGGTATTCTGGACCGCCCGCCATAAGGGCGGGGGTCCCGATGGGGGAATTAGGATGGGCCCGCCACAGTGGCGGGCACATCCTTCATTTTTAGCATTGTGGCAGGCAGTGCACTCTGCACCGCCCGCCACAATGCTAAAAATGGATTTATGCATTTGCATATACAAAGCGGCAGGCACTGCGCGGTGCCTGCCGCTTTGTAAATGCAAATGAAGGGGGGTACCATAGGTACCCCCCCTGTGCACCCCCACCTCGGTCTTCACCAGGGGGGCCCGCAGGGGCCCACTAAAGCAAAGACTGCCTGCCTTTCCGTGGCGGCATCGCTGCCGCGGAAAGGCACCTATTTGCACGCATCATAATATGGCTGGCGGTGTCCATTGGACACCGCAACTGTATTATGCCCTTTCCGCCACGGTCGCAAGGTGACCGGGGCGGAAAAGCGGCGGACGGGCTTTCCCGTCCGCTGCGGTCCCCCCCCTGCCATACTAATATGGCGGGGGGGAATTTGGGAAACAGTGTCGGGCAGATTGCGGTGGCTACCACCAGCCTGGCGGAGGCAATCCGCCCGACATCGTAATGGGCCCCTTAGTGAATTAGTGAATACTCTTTGTCGGCACTTCTTAAAAAGATCACCTTATATAGTTGATATGTTCTTATAGTTTTTCCAATCACATAAAATCATCTTGATGCCAAGGTTGAGTGGGATATTGAGCAGTAATCAATCTGAGATGTTAAGGGGATGTACATCAGAGTCCTAGGGATAGGTTAACAATATTTAGTGATATGTCTGGTTGGGCAATATCTTTGAGGGTTTTGTTTATGAGTTCCCAGAGTGGCTTTACAAGGCTGGAGTAAAACAAATCTCACTGTGTTCTGAACCTTTCCAACATTGATGACATTGCTTTAAGAAAAGGTTTGGCAACTAGAAGCTTTTGTTTAGTGAGCATTATTTTCTATGATGTTAATTGGGAACTTTTGGATTTAGTTGTGAATTTCCATTTGGTCAACCAAAAGTTTTCTAATGGTGTCTATATTCCCAGCTTTCACCCATTGTTCCTATATATTTGTGTTATTCTTTGAGTTCCTGTGCTGCTAAGTAATCTTGATTGGATACATGTCTGGTCCAGTTAAGTGGGTCTGATATTTTCTAGTTTTCAAAAGTACTACTTTGATTGAGAGGAAGTTATAGAAGTCCATGTAGAGATTGTGTTTGTGTTTGTAGAGTTGCAAAACAGTTGGAAAGGAGATAGGGGTATCCACAATAACATTTTAATATACCACTTTCTATCCGTACATTCCAAAATACCATTTGGTTTGTTTGTCTCAGGCTGATGCTACGGTTGAGGTGCACAATTGTTTTGGGATAAGTCTTTCTAGTAATCAGAGGGGCTCTCATACAACATCGAAGTCATCATTCCGGGTTAAATTTCAGTAGACGTTCGCAGTCGTTACATGACTCAGCTTACTTCAGTTATACATGAGAGGCCCAAATGTGCACTAGTGAAAAAGTCAAAAGACAGATATTAGATTCACAAATAAAGTGGTCACACTATATACCACCCATCTCTACTCTATTCCCCTTTACTTAATAATACTTTTCCCGCATTAGTAACAAATAGTGTGTTTTCGTTTAAGGAAGCAAATGCCATCTTGTCTTCAAGACTCCATTTTAGTACCTTCTGCTCATGCGCAAGAATTTCCCACCAAGCGATAGCTCATCATACCCCGTAGATGCAGTTGACAGATGCGCAGTAAAGATTTCCCTTTAAACCAGTTTTAGTCCTTTGTTCATGTTATACGCATTAGTAAACACATAAGCAAGCGTCACTAACCCGCGTATTCATGCAGTGCGCCTTAGTTTTACACTAAACTATTTTAATACCTTGTTAGTAAGCTGAATGAGCGGATTGCCTCCAAGAAAGTTTCAATTTTTTGAGTACTTGCTCCATCAATCTGATGGCATTTTTGAGCCATCACAAAATTACCCATCACAACCAACTTTAGCATATCTCAGCTTCTTTTCCTTCTCTCTCATCTTTGACATTTTCTCCTCCTTTCAAATCCTGCATCTTTTTATATATCTTCCCTTTCATGTTCTGCAGCTGAATTTCCTCGTATTCCCTCTTTCTTTTCTTTCCTTTCCCATTCATTTCATATTTTCTACTTATTCATTTGTTTCTGTAACACATACAAATTATTATCATCATACCAACTACTGGAAGAATTATTCAACCTAAAATACTTTTCCCTAAATCAGAAAAACAAGTTCCCATTTAAGAAATACTTTTTGTTAGTCTCTCCCATACACTGTTAACCTCCAGTGCTTTTGAAGTCTTGAAATATTCTTAATATACCCTCTAATTTCCTTACTTTTATCAGGTATGTAAGTGCAACAATGTTGAACGTTCAGCATTGTACACACTCCACACACTTTTGCCCAAAAAATATCAAGTGCAAGTCGATTTTGTAAAACCATGGAACTAATTGCAACCATTTCAGTAATTATCATCAAGAAACCCCCAGCAGTATCAGTCGAGAGACGATCAACTACTGTTGAGAATTTACAAATTCTATATGAATTCAGAATGACTTCCACTCAAGGTATTAATACACCAAATATATCTCCTACTATTGCTGAAAAACTAGCTCTCTTTCTTCCTGTTAGTCCATTAGTGCTTTCATTGTTTCCAGTGTTTCTTTTTGTATGATATATTTTCTGAAATACTATCCCAAAGTAGCAACCTCCGTACCACCGTGCAGGCAACTTATAATAAGCATTATTCCCACAAACGTAGTAAACTCCAGGAAATACTGGATCAGTTCCCCTTTTTAGTCCTCCACCTCCCAAAATTAGGAAGTTATGTTCACATTCACTGGAACCAATAAATACATTATTATAATCTGTCTTTCACCTATGCAGATAGGTTTTCCCTTTCTTCACAAAGTCCTAGGACATCGCAGCATGAGCCTTGCCAGTTGCATAAAATTCCTAGCCCATGGTGGTACATGGGTTTTCTGTTCAGCAAATTTCTTTTGAAAATCATGTCTCCTTTCCTGAACTTAATTCAAAAACACGTTCTCTTCTTCACGTTATATACATGTTGAATTATTCTTGTGTGCCTTTACTATATCTATTGATTTCATTGTTAAGAAAAGTTCACCCATGAACTGTGCATCTTGACTACTAGATGCTGGATTCATATTCGTTCGAATAAGAAGCTCTGAAACACTGCATCTAATTTTGAATAATAGTACTGAAGTTTTGCATTTATATAGAACAGACTTGCTAGAACACTACATGATATACCAAATGTTAAAGGTAAGTGGTGATATGTATCTCCCTTTGACAGTGACGTTGGTAATTTCAAAGAAACATAAACATCAATAATCTACATTTATCTACATTTTGAAATAGCAATTTCGTAAAAACATTTAAAGGCGTGTCATTATCTGATATTGTGTGATGAAATCTGTCTCATCTGCTGCTTCTAATTCTACTCTATCTCCTTTCATTGTAGCTGACTTCTCATTCGTAATTGTATCATTTTTAGTATTTGTTATCATTAATAAAGGCATTGCCACTGTTAGAAATAACCATACTGTGATCACAAATAAAATACTACATATGCAAGCTCCACGGGGTGCCGCTCGCCAGTCGTTCTTGTTGACCTGTCTTAACCCTTTGCCTATCAGCAAAAGCCTGGGAGCCTGTGAGCTCGGCTGCGCAATCCATAGTGAAACGCTGTGAGGAGGACCTGCCTTAACCCTTTGCCTATCAGCAAAAGCCTGGGATCCCGTGAGCTCGGCTGCGCAATCCATAGTGAAACGCTGTGAGGAGGACCTGCCTTAACCCTTTGCCTATCAGCAATAGCCTGGGAGCCCGTGAGCTCGGCTGCGCAATCAATTGTGAAACGCTGTGAGGAGAACTTGTGTACCAGCGCTGAGAGCGGGACTGCGAGGACCGGAGGTGCTTGCGCCTGGAGATCGCGCGCACCTGGTGCCTCTTCCCGCCCTCTCCTCCTATATAGGTCAGCATTCTGACGCGAACGCGGGACGCGCGCGAAGACCGGGCAAAGAGCGGGCCCTCTATGGCCCTCAGTGGCTGAGGTAGGCTGGGCTGGGCCCCGTCATTTTCATTTTATGTTAGTTAATTTAGAGTGTCTTTAGGTTGACGCTTTAAAGGAGTTACTTTTGAATACGGACGAGCAACCATTATTGGCATTTCTAAAGGATTTACTATAAGAACTGGTTATTGTTATATATATCTCACCTGAGCTATATTCTGCTGCCTGGTTATTTCTCCTTTATGATGAGTGCAAAGAAATTACGTTCCGGGAGAGTTCTAGGGGGAAGGTCATGTATAAAAACTAGATCTAACCCTTTGAGGAATAAATATGACAATGGTGTGTCAATGAAAGGACAGATACAGTTATTGTAATTATGGAAACAACCCATGGATAAGTCTCTGGCAATCCCGGAAGTTGCTGGTCCTGAGATGGTGCCTGTGGTGGGGGCCCCGCCTGATGTGGGAAAAGTTTTCACCTCTGAGTCAGCCTCTATAAACTCTTTGTTCCCCCAGTCAATGACTATTGTAAGTGACCCTCTAGTATGCACCCCAAGGGGAGAACTGCCTGTTAATAAGACAACAGACACGAATGTACCTTTATCAAAAACTCCTATTGGTGCAGAAGGTCCTGACGTGGCTTTAAAAGGAGAGTCCTTCTTGTCTAGTATTGACCTCGAATTATGTGGCCGTTATATGGAGGATGGAAATGTGAATCATTTGAAGCCCATTAAGACGGTATTGGGAGATACGCCGTCTGGATTATTGCTATATAGTAGTACTCCCTCTATAACATCTAATGACATTCCTTCATTACAGAATGACTCTAGGAGTTCACTACTTAATCTATCCGGTATTTGCCCCATTGTCGCCTCTGGGTTGCCGAAAGAGGATAGACCTATCTCTGATTGTTTGATAGTATTAGAACATTTATTGGCTTCCATATTGTCTTTATTGAGCAAATTTGTTGGGAACTCTGACTGCACCTTGGACTCAGTGACACAGATTTTGAAAGTATTATTGGCAAAAAATATAGAAAAGGGCACTAATCTTGCCCCTGAAATTGTTCTACAGAATTCTCTGGACAGCAATGAGTTAGTAGAAAAAAATGCTCCTGCAGGTATGCCAATAATGGTTAACAATCATGAGTCCGCTGGAATGCCTACTCCAACTGTTTCAAATGGTATGAAGGTATTAGAACCTACCCTAAAGGAAGAAAGTTTGTTGGAGGTGGACTTAAATGCAGGAAAGGAGTTATTCCCAATTTTCACCCTTGAAAAAAAGGAGTCTGAAGTTAATTCTAATGAAAACGGAAAAGATATTAAAAGTAGAAAAAATAAAGGGAAAAATAGGAAACCCATTCATAAATACAAGAAGAAAAAACAGAGGCAAATCATTTTCCAAAAACATATGAACAATGAAGACCATAGTGTTGTAGAGATTGAAGATAAATCTTTATTGGATATTTTTTCTAACAAGGCGACTGATTGTATTAATGGTTCTGTAGCTAATTGTTCACTCAATATCTGTGCTAATGCTGTGGAAGTCCCTCACCAAGAGGTCTATTCAGTATTGCCCAGTGCTCCAACTGAAGAAGTGACAAAAATGATGCCTACTATGCCAGGGGCACTCAACCCATCAGCGCCTATTTTTCAACTGCCGTTTGTTGTTGCTACAAACTCCCCCCCTCTACAATTTAAAGCTTCTAATTCATATGTGGATACCCTGACTTTGGACTTCTTGCCATTATTTGACTCTGACCTATACTTAAATAGGTCTTGGTTGCTTAACTGTTTTAAGGACATTGAATGCTTAAAATTAATTCAGTCGAATGACATTGATCTGGTTTCTTTAGTAGGGTATGAAAATGATCGATGTGTACGGGTGAAATTTTATTCTAAAATAATAGTTAATCTTGTATTACAACAGGCAGAATCACTCCAATGTAGAGGGATTGATGTGTTACCCTTTTCGCATACAGGAAAGGATATTCTACCTAGAGAAGGGGCAACTAGGCTGGGTGTTATGCAGGAGAATATGCACAAACCCAATAAAGACTTACAAATCAGGGTTTCAAGAGGTAAACGTATGGTCTCTCAGATCTTACCTACTCCTTTGAACATGACTGCTCCCATAACGGAGGATAATCGTCGGTGGAATTGGCTTCCAGGAGTTTTGACTAATAATAACTCGGATAACTCAACGCTGTTTCAACATCTTTAGCAGCCAATTAAAAGTTATATCCTGGAATGCAGCAGGGTTGCATAACAGACCGGAGAAACTTGACTTTTTATTTTCTTTAAATGCGGATGTGATATGCATTCAAGAATCCTGGAGTAAAAATGGTTTATATGGTGGAAAAGATTATTTTGTGCTAGAGGCAGCAGCAATGCCGGCTAAAAAAGGTCACGCAAAAGGGGGAATTGCCTGTCTCTTATCTAATGCATTACAATGGCAATTTTCCCATTATGTTGATACAAGCAACCTTTTTCAAGCTATAACTATTAATAATCTAACCAGTATAGGCAGCCAGCGTTCTTTAGTACTTATCAATGCATACATTCCGCCTGAAGATGGTTTTAATATTGTATTGAAGCAAATGTTCTCATATGTAAAACAGCTATTAGAAAGTGACCAGCCCCCCTACATTCTAATTATGGGCGATCTGAATAGCAAAGTGTCTAACTCGAGTGTAGATTTGTTTAGAAATAAGTCTAAAGAAGAGGCGTATAATATACCCCAATCTACCTTTCCAATTAAAATAAAAACAAGTAAAAGAGGAAAGATAATGTTACAAGAACTTAGTTATTTAGAGGGGTTAATTGTAAATGGTAGGATACCATCTGATACCCCTGCTAAATTTACTCATAGGTCCCCTAAGGGTGAATCTATTCTTGATTATGTAATTACGGACTATGTCTCCTTTTCTCTTATTCAGGATATAATGGTCTTTCAAACTCCTATGAGCGATCATAACGTGACCAGTATAAACCTTTTATTACAACCCCAGGTCACGGATTCCTGGTCCTTAAGTACTGAAGGAGTTTCCTTGCTTTGTAAGTCCGGTAGATGTTTCTGGACCCCGACGACTATGAAGGGTTTGCAAAATATTCTCGCACAAACCCTACTTGAACTTAAAGATTGGCAGGGTATGGAATTTTTTCACTTTGAAAACCTTTTGAAAAAACTTACTGCGACTGCAAAGAAGCCTAGATATCCTGGGAAAGTGACTTTTGTTCATAGTGCTTTGTTGCCATTAAATAAAGAAATAAATAAATTAGTGAGGCAACAATTTCTTTTTAGATCCACGGAAACTACTAATAAGCTATCATTATTATAAAGAAAGAAAAAGAAGACTCTCTCTGGATTAGCTTAAGGGAGGCTTCTGTCTATGGTAAATCTAGAGAATTCTGGTCCATAATTGGTAAAGGATGTGGTGCAAGAATTTCCCCTTCTCCCGTTTCTATTCCTGAAGATGGTTGGCGCTCATTCATATTGAATTTGTATGCATCAAATGGCGTAGAGGGTGAGGATAGTAATCTTATATGGGAATGTAGGTTTTCTATGGATCCTCCATCTGTGAAATCCATCGCTTCAGTAATTAAGAGTATGCGCTCCTCTGGAGCATTGGGACCAGATGAGTTGCCCATTTCAGTACTGAAGCAGGATGTTCTTACTTGGAGCAGAATTCTTTTTCCTCTGTTTAAAGCATGTTTTTTATTAAGATCAGTGCCTACATCCTGGAAGGGAAGTATATTAATACCTTTATTTAAGAAGGGAGAGCGGGACAAACCCATGAACTATCGTTTGATAGCGCTATTGGATGCTGTCGGAAAAGTTTTCGCTAAATGCCTTCTAATATTAATTTCTGATTGGGTGGAAGCAAATAATATTTTACCTTTGGAACAGACTGGGTTTCGTAAAAAGCATGGTACACTTGATAACTTGACTGCTCTTCAAGTGATTACGGACAAATATGTGCGAATCCGGGAAGGTGGGGTATACGCGGCATTCATAGATTTCTCCACGGCGTTCGACAAAGTGGATCGTCCAACGCTGTGGAGAAAGCTTGCTGTAATGGGTATGCCGCCCCTTCTTCTGGAACTTGTAAGATCTCTTCACTCAAATACCTGGTGCAAGGTGTTGCAAGGTGGAGAAAGGGGTCTTTCTCAGACCATCCCATCTTTAAACGGGCTAAAACAGGGGTGTTTATTGGCCCAAATGTTGTTTTCTTTGTACACTGCGGACCTACCTACTTCCATTGCGGCAGGTGTTGGTTTAGCTCCGGTAGTTGGAGGTTCATCCATTTCTGTTTTAATGTACGCGGATGATATCCTCATTTTAGATCTAACTCCTAAGGGCCTGTCCAATCGCCTGCAAGCTTTACACTTATTTGCAGAAGCACATTTTATGAAGATTAATGTCTCTAAAAGCAAAATCATGTGCATCACTGGAAGGAAAAAATGTAGATCCGTAAATTTTGGATGGACTATAGGAGGCCAGAGATTAGAGGTGGTTAAAACGTACACCTTTTTAGGTAAAATAATCTCGGCAAACCTAAGCGAAAAACCCCATATTGAACATAATTCGCGTAAGGCATGGGCTCATGGTATGGGGTTATGTTCGCTATACGCTGCTACAGGGAAAAGACACTTTGCCCGATTTCTGGAAGTGTATAGAGCAAAAATCCCTGCAACTCTACTTTATGGAATAGAACTGGTGGAGTTAAGACATTGGGGTTTTTTACAGTTAATGGAGGGAAAGGTTCTGAGAAGAATTTCTTCCCTTAATACAGCTTGCTCCGCATCCGCATGCAGGCTGGAATTTGGCCTTAGGGAGCTGTTGGGTACAGGGGTTGATTGCCTTGATAAGATGGGTGGCCTGTTTGGCCAGAGGTGATTCGGGTTCCTTACGGGCATTTATTAAAAAGGAATTGCTGGGCAATCTAAATGAGTTCTCATTACTAGTAAAATTTTTTAGAAAAGCTGTAACATTGTTAGAGTTGGATGAAAACACTTTGTTCTTACTCTCTCCTTCTCAACTAAAGTCTCAGCCGAAACATGCATCTTGGGAACTCTGCTTTAAATTGGATATGATTGCTTTACATGGAAAGAAGGGTGGTGAGTTACTCTTAAACTCATATTCAATATGGCAGGCCCAGCTGTATGTCTCCTGGAATATCCCTCATCGAGTGCGAAGGCTATGGTACCTCTTACGTCACGATTTGCTTCCTTTAAATTCCTTGTTAGCAAAGTGGTACGGAACATGTCCCATATGTAATTTTTGTAATAAGGCAGTACAAGACCGAAATCATGTTCTGTTTATTTGTCCGACATTACGTCCATTACGCTCTAAATGGTTGAGATCTATTTGCCTACAATTGGGAATTTTAAATGTAAATACTTTTTTTCATGCCCTTTATTGTCCACCCAATGAAATGTTTTGCTTCAAAATTTTTAACTTCTTTAAGAGTTTTTTAGACATTTATTAATGAAATCTGTAGATGGTATTTATGGATTCTTCGGTCAGTGTTCATGTTGTGACCCTTTAATTGGTTTCCTTTTGTTCATTATTGTAAATTTTTATTGTATATTCTAATGTACAGTTATGTGATTGATATATGTGGCCCTCTTTTGAGAGCCGAAAACATAATAAAATAAACTTGAAACTGATATAAACTTGCAAGCTCCACAACATCTTCATGTTAAACTTTGTTTTGGTTGCTCAGTGACCTTATTTCTTGCAATTTTAATCTGAGAAGATGTGTTCTCCTCTTTTTTTCTTCACTTGGAAATTCAAACTCTGGGTTTTAAGGTAGCCTCAATTGTCTTTCATCACTCTGTGCAGCATCTGCTTCTCTTCTTCTGATTCCTTACTCAAATTTAAATCCTGAAATTCTTCTAATAATATATAGCTCCACTCAGGGGCCTTTTATTTGTTGCCCAACATTTTCAGTCTTTGGCTTCTTCGTATGTTTCTCACATTTGACTGTTTAGACTGAGTTTGACTAGTAACCTCATTCACTTGCTCAGTTCGTTTGTTTGTTTTTCGCCTATAGTATCTTAGTCTTTTCATGCCACCTGGCCAGTTATCACCCTTTGTGACTCTTTTAACTTGAACTGCACTTTCACCCTCTCCGTCTACTAGAGTTCTTTTATTTTCAGTATGTCTAGACATAATCTGTTTTTGTTCTGAATCACTCTCTAACTGTTACTGTTCAGGTCTCATTTCAGAGTGATCTTCTTCTTCTGCCTGAACGTGTTCTTCTTCTCCTAACTGGTCCTCTTCAGATCTTACTATAATTTGTTCTTCTGTTGCCTGAATGTGTTCTTCTTTTCCTGTCTGTCCCTGCTCACATCTTTGAAAAGTTCTGTTCTCCTTCATCGGAGTATATTTTTCTTTCCCTGTCTGGTCCTGCTCAGGGTCTCGAGTATCTTTGTTCACTTCTTCCTGAGTGTGTTCTTGTACACCTATCTAATCATCACTACTTTCCTGTATCTCTAATCTGATTATTCTTCTTGTTTGAATAACAACTTCAGGTATGTCAATCACTGGTGTCCAAACTTCTTGACTTATGCTTGGTTGTTCCTCATCCATTACTTCAGAATCTATCACTCTAGATACTTCGACTTCACAGCCTTTAGCTGTTTCAACTGGTTTAATCAGTTGCTGTTCTTCAGTAAGGCCTGAAATTATTTTGGTATGGCTGGCAGGTATCCAATTAGGTAAACCTGCACACTTCACTGCCGTAGTAGTGACCAGTATGACTTGGCGTGGTTTATCCCACCTGAGTGCTAGGCACGACTCTCTGGCATGTTTCTTCACTTCCACCCAGTCTCCAAGATTCAAATCATGCGCCTGTGTTGGCTGCATATGTCTTCTCCAACTTGGTGAGAGACAGGACTCATTAGGTCAGCACATCCTTTGCAATAGTCCAATACCAGATCATCAGTTATATTCATCAATGTATGTCCAGGAATACATGCTTGTCTTATTGCACTTCCCATGAGTATTTAATGTGGACTCAATCCTGTTTTTCTGTCAGGAATACTTTGGAGTCCCTTCAACACAAGAGGCAATGCAACTGGCCATTTCAGTGATGTGGATGCACACACTTTCCCTAACCTTGACTTGATTGTGCCAGTTAGTTGCTCAACAACTCCAGAAGCCTCAGGATGGTATGCATTAAAATGAGGTCCTCTATCTGATTCCAAAGTGACTGGGAAACTAAAACAAGAAATCATCTTTCTTAACAGCAATTTAGCAACTGTTAAACTGTCATTTCTTCTTGTGGGGTATGCCTCCACCCGTGAAAATAAACATATTATTACTAGTGCTAACTTCAGTCTGTTTCTTGGAGGTTTATCCAGCGCTCTGACTTAAAAACTGTCTAAAAAACGCTACCTATTACCTTAATACTCACCATCAATCATGAAACACATATAAAGGCCCATAACACCAATGAGACAATTTTTGAGCAACTGAATCATGTGGTCAGATTAATAAAATCTACTCATAAACTATTTACACTGTTATATACAACTGCAGTTTAACTGTTTTTACCATGGTTTTAAACATGTATTATTTATTAATTTGGCGACTATAGGTGATTGGATCAACTGATGGAAACTAGACCATGAATTAACAAGACCAGCTTGTCATTTCAAATCTAATTTTATTAACTTTATTTTTCATAAAGAAGAATAGCATTTACGTTTTAAAATCTTTATTTTATAAGCAAATAGGAAAGCAGCATTTTAAGGAAGTGATTTAATAAACTGACATTTTCAAAGCAAGCTCAGAAACATGAAATATTAGCAGAATAACAGTTTCCATTCCCTAAATCTATTTCCCTGTCTATTTCTCACCTCACCTAGAAAGGAAAAATCATTTTAAGTCTGCTGTCCTTACGTGCGCCAAAAGTCCAAAAGCATGTCACGTCATTCAGGAATCGGAAAGCAAGAAGAGTTTTTTCTTGCTCATGGTGTCAGGTTTTATAACTTTCTTTCTAACTAAACTTTCTAAATTTTACATTCTTTTGGACAAATGCGAGCTTTTCATTGGCTGTCCGAAGTCAGTCCATGATTAGGTCATCTCCGATTCTTGACCCAGTCCAGACTTCACATAAGCCCTATTGTCTTTCACTTCCACGACATTCGGCTTCCTCAAGAAAGTTACTTTTTCCCGAGTTTTGAACATTTCACTTCCTAGCCTTGGCAGACACTTTAAGTTCCTGTCCTTGAGCCTTTTCTCCAAGAGCACGTTCACCTTAACCAAAGAACTGCTTTTTCAATTAACAATGACAATGCAGTAAAAATCTTCACAGCTACGCATGTGCAAAGGCCCAACTCTGGACAAGCTTCAGCGCCTGCAGCTCTGTCAGCCATGTTTTCTGAACCACCTTTAGGCCTCACTTTGGAAACTATTATTAAACAAACACAAGACATCAATTAATTAAAGAATTGAGACCCATTCTGTTACCCACCCCATTTACTAAATAATCCTGTTAATTATGTTACCTAGCAAAAGCACAATCAAGCAGCATTATATTTACTTCTCCTTTAGGAACTGCACGAACTCCTTGAGCTTTTGTCACAGAAAAGACATAACATAAGCACACAAAATAAGCACATGCCATTAGTTAAACAGCCGCATTTACTACTGACAAAGACAATAGACAAGGTTAGTTTATTATTTTTTTCTTTGCGTTTGCAACAAAAAGCACATTAGTTTATCCCGCGTGTATAA
This sequence comes from Lissotriton helveticus, assembly GCF_964261635.1. NCBI lineage: Eukaryota > Metazoa > Chordata > Amphibia > Caudata > Salamandridae > Lissotriton > Lissotriton helveticus. The sequence goes on from NC_136063.1 coordinate 19,933,590, forward strand.
ATGATTGCATTCTTAAACTAAGTTGATTAGCAATTTCACCACATGCTTATTAATTCAATTATTATTATGGGAGATTAACTTCACAAGTTTGAACAAAATCTTGTTCTTCACATTGCTTCATCAACTCCCTCATCTGGTGATTTCTAAATCACCAAATAATACCCAAAATTTATAAATTTTCAACCCTTGAACATGTTTTGGACTTTCTTGATATTAGTATTTCTAAAGATTAGATTCATCTACTTTTCTGCAACTTTCATATTGAGTTCGCTGAAACTCTTCTAATTCTATTTGTTTTTCTTTCTCCTTTCTCAGTTTGTAAATTCTTTTCTTTTCCATTACATGTTTTCTTCTCTTGTGTAACATGCAACTAATTTTTAACAAAAGTATCACTATAGCTCTGACTATTAAAGGAAAAACTATTTTACCTATAATTGAACTACCAATCTCTTTAAACCAGTTTTTAATTACTGCAAACCTTTTACTTAAACGTTCTGAAAAGCTTTCGTCTTCTAAAGGTTTTGCCTCATCACGTAATTCAGTTATGTTTTTTATATATATTTCTATATTCTGACTTTTGTCAGGTATATAAGTACAACAATGTTGAACATGCACAATTCCACAGACTCCACCCTATTTTGCCAGCAACATGTCTAGAGCAAGACGATTTTGCATCACCATAGTTCTCATAGCAATAAGCTCTGTATTCACTAATTGAAATCCACTAGCAGTATCTGTTGACAATCTATCAACAATTGTAGACATTTTTCTGATTTTGTTTGCATTCAGGGTTATTTCCACCATAGGTATTAATGCACCAAATATGTCTCCCAATATTTCTGAAAAACTTTCCCTTTTAAATCTATTCAGGTGATTGCCAATTTCAAATGAACCCTTTGCGTTTCTTTCTACATGATAAAACTAAACCTACATAACATGTCCCATACCAGTGGTCTGGGAGATTGTAATAAGCTTTATTCCCACAAACAAAATAAATTCCAGGAAAAATTGGATCTTTGCCTCCTTTAAATCCCCAACCCCCTATAATACGATAAGTGTCTTCACATTGACTTGCACCAACAAAATAATTATCAAGCAAAGTATTATCTCTTCTTATACATAATTTTCCACTAACAGGTTTATCTATGTGAATTGCAACATTTTCATTTCTACCGTTGAGCTTTTCATCTTCCATCCCGCAAAATTTAGACTTAGTTTGTTTCAACATCTCATTTCGCTTGTAAATTGCCCTTCTCTCTTCCACCATATTAAAGAACGTTTTCTGTTCTCAATTTACATGTCAAATTATTTCTAAAAGCGTACTCATAAGTGAGTTCATTAGTCACTAGGAAAAATTCCCTCATCTGTTTAGCATGTTTCACTTTATTCAGGCTATTTTCAACTTTTAAATTTGCAAAAATCTCATCGAAATCTTAATAAAAATACTCCAAAAGTCCAGTTTGATAAAACAAGCTAGCTATTGCACTACAGGTTATTCCATAAGTAAGAGGAAGCATATTATATGTAACACCTTCAGACACAGATGTTGGTAATTTCACACAAATGTAGCAGTCTTTTACATCCATCACCTTAACATATTGAGATAAAAGTCTTGAAAATGTATTACTAGAAAAATCTCCCACAGATCTATCTTGATGAATCTCTGGTTTATGCACAATAATTTTATCAGTCTTATCAATTTTATCATGATTACCCACAGCTTTACTAGTCATGTTAGTTTTATACATCTCTTTATCTATTCCAAAGGGAAAAATGACAGCTAAAATTAACCAAACTAAAATGATCAAGATCACACATATTGAAGACAATTTGCAACATCTTTTGAAAATTGAGCACCTCGAATTATTAGACATCTTTACTTTCAAACAAGAGCCTTAAAAAAAATAAAAAATTGAAAAATGAAAAATTGAAAAAATACTAAATATACTCCCCTCTTTTTTTTTTAACAGATAACTTTATTTTCTAACAGCTTTTCCTCGACCTTATGTCATACATCAATGTATTTTCCAGCTAACACAATTTCTTCGACCTTGTGTCATCTAATGAACAAAATAAATCATTATCACTTGCATCATCAAAATTTCTTTGACTACTATTTACTTCTACTACTGGTGGAATTATAATGTAGGTCCACTCAGGAGACTTGTACTTCTGGTTTGGCTTTATTACTCTTTTTGCTCTGCTGATTACCACTTCTATTTTCTTTCCTGCTTGTCTTTTCTTATTTGAGTCTTCTTCCTTTTGACTTGTGATCTCATTCACCTACTCTTTTGTTTTATTCACTAAGTTGAATTTTAGGCCTTCATTTTCATTTGGCCAATTATCTCCTTTTCTTGACAATTTTCTTTTCGGTTCCGCTAAATTATACTCCACTCTTCAAGCTCTTTTCCTTGATCTTTTCACTTTTGATTCATCTCCACTTTCATCTGTTTCACTTTCTGTGTTATCAGCTGATTCATTATTCATCAGTTTTACTGTATCAGATTCTTCTCTAGATTCAGGTACTTCTTTACTCGACAGTTTCACTCTGTTAGGAACATCATCCTTATAGCTGGTACTTGGAATTTCTTCTTCTTCTTCAATTACTTCCAATTCACCAGTTTCAGAATTTTCCTTCCTTCTTCCAGAGCTTCCAATCTGCTTTTCAATACTCTCCTGATCTTGATCTTGAATCACTTCTTGTTCAGTATCCTTTTCTGCTTCTTGATCTAGCAGATCTTTATCATTTTCTTCAGAATCTTGTATCACAATTTCTTCATTCAATGCCTCATTCGCATTTGAATTTTCCAGATGTCGACTTTCTTGTCGATCTTCAGGATCTGGATTTCTTTCAGGTTCTTCTTCTGAATCTGAATCAGCTGTTGTTTCACCTTTGTCAGGATTTTCAGGAGCTGGCACACGTATGGTATGGCTAGCATGAATCCATCTCTTCAATCCCCTACACTTTACTGCATTTGTTGTGACTAATATCACCTGTCTTGCCTTTTGCCACCTTGGTACTAGGAAATTTCTTCTTCGGTGAACCTTTGTCCTTACCCAGTCTCCTGGTAACAGATCATAAGCTTGTTCTTTCTCTTTTGTAATTACTTCAGTTCCCACCTGATGGAACACAGAAGACACCACATCAGATAGATTTTTGCAGTAATCCATAATGACGCTATCATTAATGCTCAACAGTTTATCAACTGGAACAAATGCTTGCCTCATGACCCTGCCCATTAGAATCTCATGAGGACTCAAACCTGTCTTTCTATCTGGAATGCTTCTCAAAGACACCAAAACAAGTGGAAGTGCATCTGTCCACTTCATTCCTGTTGCTAAACACATTTTTGCTATTCTGTTTTTTATTGTACCATTCACTTGCTCAACAACACCTGATGCTTCTGGTCTGTAAGCACAATTACATTTTTGCTTTATATCCAGTGCTTCACAAATCAATTTTAGCAATCTGTTTTCAAAATGTGTTCCACGTTCTGTCTCGACCGTCACTGGAAATCCATACCTTTGTGTGATTTCTCTCAAAAGCAATTTTGCCACCGTAACTGAATCATTGTGACATGTTGGGAATGCTTCTACCCATCTTGAAAACAGACAGATTATCACCAAGACATATCTGAGTTTGTTGTGAGGTGGCATGTGAATGAAGTCAAGTTGTATTCTGGTAAATGGACCACCCTCCCGTCCTATGGTTCCCATGCTCACAGTTTTCCTGTTTGGATTGATCTGTTGACAGATAAGACACCTCTGACAAAAAGATTCTACAATTATTCTGAATTTTGGATTGTACCAATTTTGTCTGAATAATCTAATCATTGAATCTCTACCAATATGTCCTGGACCATGGTACATGCGTGCCATGTCGGAAATCATACTGTCTGGCATTACTAGTCTGTCATCTTTGTAAACCCAAACCTCATCTTCTTCTCTCTGTCTGCATCCTGCTTTCAACCATGTGTTTTTCTCTTCATCATTTGCCTCATCTTGCAACTGTTTTACTCCCTGCCAAGTCTCAACTACAGATATTAGCATAAGTGAGTTCAAAACATGTTCATTTTCTTTTTCCTGATTAATAGACACATTTTCTTTTGCACAGATTTTTGCTATTGAGTCAGCATATGAGTTTCCTTTTGTTATGAAATCTTCACCTTTTTTATGTGCTGTGCACTTTACCACTGCAATTTTGTCTGGTAGCTGAATTCCGTCAATCAATCTTTTAATTAACTGTGCATTTCTTATTGGTGATCCCGCAGAAGTCAAATAACCTCTTTGAGACCAGAGCTGGCCATAGTCATGGACTACACCATAAACATATTGACTATCAGTCACTATGGACATTTTTAACTCTTTTCCCTTTTCACATGCACGAATCAAAGCAATTAATTCTGCTACTTGAGCTGAACAAATTCCTTTGAGACAGGAGGCTTCAATTACATCTGCAACTGTGCATACCGAATATGCTGCACTCAGAACACCTTCATCTGTTCTTAAGCATGAACCATCAACAAATAAAACATAATCTGATTCAGCTAATGGGACATCTTTTATATCTTGTCTAGGTTTAGTGCAATATTCTAATACATCCAGGCATGCATGATCAACCTCATCCCTGACTTCTGTTTCAGTACCATCAGGTAATAATGTGGAAGGATTCAAATTCACACATCTCGCAATTGAAACATTATCCGTGCCAAGGATAACCTTTTCATATTTTGTCAACCTGTTAATTGTCAAATGCTGTGTTCTGCTTCTGGTAAGGAGAATTTCAACTGAGTGTGGTACATATACTTTTACAGGAAATCCCATTATTATTCCTTCACTGTGTTCCAAACTTACACTTGTTGCAGCTACTGCTTTTAAGCAACCTGGTAATGCTTTTGCAACAGGGTCAAAAACAGCTGAGAAATATGCTATTGGCTTTCTCAGTCTTCCATGTCTTTGAATCAGAACTGATAATGCACATCCTTCTCTTTCACTGCAATACAGCTCAAATTCTTTTTCATAATCAGGCATTCCTAATGCTGGAGCTTCACACACATTTTTCTTCAACTGTTCAAAAGCTTCTAATTCAGTATTTGTTAGGCTAATCGGGTCTTTTATGTCTGCTTTTGTCAGTCTCTGCAGTGGCTTTGCGATTACTGAAAATCCACTAATCCATTGGCGACAATAACCTACCATTCCTAGAAACATTCTAACCTGTCTCGGTGTTTTTGGAGGTTGCATTGCTTGAATCATTTTTATTCTTTCTGTTGTCACTTGTCTAACTCCCTTTGCAATTCTGTGGCCAAGATATTTTACTTCTTGTTTGCAAAACTGTAATTTTGCAGGAGATACTTTATGTCCCTCATCTGCCAGATGATTTAAAATAGTAATGGTATCTGTCACACAATTATTTCTTGTTTTTGCAGCTACAAGTAGGTCATCAATATACTGCACTAACATAGATTTTCCAGGTAAATCTAGATTTTCCAAGGATTTCTTTAGCAACTGATTACAAATAGATGGACTTTCAGTGTACCCTTGAGGGATTCGACACCATGCTAGAATACGCTCTTTGAACCGGAACGCAAAAATGTGCTGGCTTTCTGGATGCAATGGAACAGTAAAGAATGCATTACACAAATCAATAACCGTATACCATTCTGCATCATGCGGAATCTGATATAAAATTACCACTGGATTTGGTACAATTGGGCAACATGGAACAACAATTTTATTAACCTTTCTCAGGTCTTGAACAATCCTGAAAGTTCCGTTTGGCTTTTTAATTCCCATAATCGATGAATAACATGGGCTACTGTCAATTTCTTTCAGAACTCCTTGTTTTATGAATTTGTCTATTACAGGAGTTACTCCTTCAATCACTTCTGCTTTCATTTTATACTGAGGAATGTTTGGATAATCTGCTCCTTGTTTTACTGATATTTTTACTGGATCTACATTTTTCATCAAACCCATTTCATCTCCAGTGAAATCCCACATTTTTACATTCACTGTGTCTTTTAATTCTTCAGGTAGATTATTCTTATCAAACACAGGAAATAATTTACTTTCTTCTGCCTCAACCATTAACATTGTTAATTTGTAAAGCCCATCTTCTTCTTGAGTTTGAAGCTCTATACCATGCGGTGAGCAATATATTTTACAATTCATTTTGCACAGGATATCCCTACCTAATAGATTTACACAAACTACAAATCTATGCATGTCTTTAAATGTACCTATTTCAACTTCAACTGGTTCAGTTAAATCTGTTTTTATTTGCTGATTTGCTACACCTACTACTTGGATTTTATCTCCAGAGAGTGGAAGGTTTTCTATTTCCACTGATCTAACAGTAGAATGGGTAGCACCTGTATCCACTAGGAAAGTAATGTCTACATCATTCACTTTACCATTTACAAATGGACCAGATTGATCTACCTCAAGAGTGGCTCCAAGCACACACTATTCCTCCTCTCTCAGGCACCGTCAGAAGTAATCTTCAGATTCACTCCCTCCATCTTCTTTCAACAAATATTGTTGAGACACATTTGACACATTCACTCTTGGCGATCTGTTTACCTGTTCACCTCCGCTGAATCCTGTTTCTGCACTGTATCTCTGCACATTTAAGCAGTTTGGCAATGGCGGTTGTGGTATCTGACTTTGCTGAATCACTACCTGTCGCTGTAGCTGTTGCTGCTGATTTATCTCATTCTGCATCTGTGGATTTAATGATGCATTTTTTAAATAATTTCTGGGCGGATTCTTGCATTCTCGCTTCCAGTGTCCAATTTCGCCGCGATTAAAACATGGGAGTTTCTGTTTTAACTCTTCTATATTTCCCATCAATTTTGGTTTATTATATTTACCTTTAAATTTTCCTTGATTCTGATTAAGCATGAGCGGATTTTGCGGATTGGCAATCCGCGTATTTGCGTATTTGCGTATTTGCGTATTTCGAAAATACGCAAAATCCGCGGATCCCTGCGTATTTTTTTTGTTTTTGTGTTCGCACGGGTTTCTGCAAGTTCGCGAGGGTTTTATTGTACAAAACGCTTGCGAACGTGCAGAAACCCGTGCGAACACAATGTGCCTGGGTATTGCGCTCGCGAAAGTCAAGGATGCAAAGTCTATCCAGCATCACAGCTGATTTTCGACGGTAGATTTGGGAAGAAGGCACATCTGCCCAGCCTTGACAACGCTTACGATTGTTTTTGGGCTGATGAATGAGTCACTGAATTTAAGCTTCAACCTGGGCACATGCTTTATTGATATCTGTAAGTGCTTCCTGTTGAGGTTTAATTTTTGTGCCAGGACCATCGTGCCAGAATGAACCCTGCCCTTCATATTTATTCAAGAAGACGCCACTGTTTTGTGCCATACCTCTACTCAACTGGAGTACTTTCTACTGGATAATCATCAGTAAGTGCTACCTCGTTGGGTAAATGTATAGTGCTTTTACTATACTACAGCTTCCTAAAGTGCCAGAGAGTTGTCTACAGCGACCATGTGTGTGTTACTATGCAATCGCCCCGAAGGGCGCAGGGGTCCCTTGGGTGAGCTGCTGCTATAATTTACAATGGTGCCAGCAAGCTGCCAGCGCCGTTGTAAAATAGTTACAAAGTTAGCTTGCACAGGAAGCACTTAGATAAAATAAAGCAGCACCTGCTTCGTTTTATCTAGTGGTTCCTGTGCAAGCTAACTTTGTAACTATTTTACAACGGCGCTGGCAGCTTGCTGGCGTCATTGTAAATTAGTTACATGAGTGGGGGTTCAACTTTTGAACCCATTACGTCCGCGCGGATTTTTTTTTCGGATTTTGTGGGAAATCCGTAAAATACGCGGATTGCTGATTCCCCAAAAATCCGAAAAATCCGGGGGCGTAACGGATTTACCGCTCACACTTAATTCTGATCAACATTTTTATTTCCTAAAGTTGCTATTTGTTGTTCAGCCACTTTTACCTGAGCCCACATAGCATTTTCTTTTAGCTTCTTTTGTTTTGCATCTAATTCATCACTACAGTATTTTGCTTTTCTCAAGATATCATCTACTGTGTTTGACTGCCAACCAATTATTCCAGTTCTTACCATTTCACTAATTTCAGGTCTCAAGCCATAAACAAATCTGTATATAAAATGGCTCATGTCTTTTTCACTTAAATGTTCATAACCACTGTATTGTTTAAATACCAGCAGTAATCTTTCATAAAATGAATGTACTGATTATTTTGACTCTTGGGTTGTTCTATCTATTTTAACCCAATCCACCTCTTTTGGGGGGTCTTATTTTTCAAAAACACGATTACCTGGTCGTACTTTCTTATTACCTCTGGTGAAGGTGCACCTGTTACTTTATGTCGAGGAAATTCTTCTGTAGGCCAATTTATAGTAATTTTACATTCTGTCCATAGATCCGATTGGACAACTATTTCAAAGAATCCATCAAGATCAACCCACAAAACTTTTAAAACTTTCACAAATCTGTCTACCTGTCGATACCATTCTACAGGTTTTTCTCTTAAACGAGGAAAATCATTCGTGAACAATAAAATGTCCTGTCTTGTCCATGGAACATGCACATACCCTCCTCCCGGTATTTGTCTCATTGGAAACTCATTTACTACTTCTCCTCTTTCTCTGGCAGGGAAAGCTAAACTTGTTCTGTCTTCATCTCTTTTCTTTGCCCATTTTATTCTCCATTTACTTAATTCACCCCATTTTCTCAAAATCACAATTAACTCTTTTATATGAATTATTCTTCCTGTGGTATTCATATTTTCAATATCATTTTCAGAGAAATCTACCCTATAATGTTTCTGCAAATTCTTCTGCCTGCTTAAATCTACGTCTAATTCAACAGCCAAATCCTCTGATTGATTATATTTATTTTTCGTTTTCCATGTTATGCTTTTGCAAATAAATCATAATTCATCATCTTGATATGCCTTCAAACTGTCAGTTCCAATTATTAATTCCTCTATATCTGCTTTCAATTTTGGAACATCAAGTAATTTACATTCTGGGGGTTGTGTTAAATCTATTTTACTCAGACTCTTTTACATGACAAACTTTGATTAAAAGTTAAATCAGGCATCATTATTTTCTCTCGCTGCTTTTCAGAGAAATCTGCATAAAGTTTTTCAGTCACTTTCTGTATATCTGAATTTAATGCAACAGTTAAAGCTGAATGCCTAATTTCTTTTTGGTCAAATACTGGAAGAACAGGTCCAATCGTTACAGGTACTGTTACTGCTTCCATGCTTTAGGTTAGCTGCTGTATTAATTCATCCTTTGAACGAAAATATTCTGAGGTATTTGGTAATTCATCACACCTTTCTGTTCTTATTCCATTTCTTGCGGTTTCATTTCTTTGAACTGGGGTTTCAGTATAATTTTTATTTTCTCCTGATATATTTGAACTACATCTGGTTTCTACTCTTTCAGGTGTTTTTCTATTATTCAGATTTGTTTTAGGGGATGTCTCATCAATAATTTCTCTTGAAGGGGCACTTGGAGAAGTCCATGTACAAACTGGTTGATAAGGTGGCGGTTTTCTAGTATAAATTTCTTCTAATATCGCATCTTCTGAATCACTTTCTTCACTATTTTTATTATTTCTCTTTTGGGTACTCTTTGTCCAGTTACCTCATCAATTAGTCTCACTGGGTGCAAGCCATCACACATGTCTGCACTTCTCCATCGACGCATTCTATCCTCATGTGTTTCTCTATCAAGACCTAACCCTGTTCCCCTTAATTTTCCTCTACTCTCCCGTTGTAATTCAAACATTTCATCCTCCCATTCAACTAAATCTTCAAATTGAGTAGGTCTGGGCTTTGGTACAAGTTTCATCATCTTTTCTCTTAAATTTTTCAAGACTGCCATATTAAATGATCCATCTTCCGCCATGCAAAGACAAGTGTGGTAACCATATTCACCCAACATATAAGCCTCAGGTGTTTTGTACTTATGAATTAATCTTCCACCCGCGTTAACATTTTCTTGTCAGGTTTAATTTTGTTTTTCAATTTCTGAAACCATGAAAGCTTATTTTTCTCCTCCATGTAATAATAATCCATGTTTTTTAACAAGTTCCCTTACTTCGGTAAAGATCGTAACAACTTCCTTGTTATTCCGCAACTCCAACCAATCCGTGCGCGAAACTCACCAAGCAACCAATCAGGTTAACCTTCGTCACTATATTGTTAAACCAATAGAATTACTGGTTTTCAGGATGAGCCAATCAGCTGTAAGCTTGCCTTAGTCACGTGAACCAATCTGTGCGCGAACACGTATGTTAGCCAATCACAGCCCGGCACTTGTGACGTATGCTGCCGCTGCAGCTTCTCTGTCCCTCACTCCGCTCCTCAAACTAACACCTCCTTTACAAAAATGTTCAAAGCGCCATATTTACAAATCCTTCAATTGAATTTAGTTAATAACTCCACAAAAACAAACCATTGTCTGTTTCGCTAAAATAAAGTGATAGCTTTCCCAAACATTTAAGTATTCTTTTCACGTGAAATAGATGACGCTATTTTCACAGAATATTTTGATTTGTTTATAAAGTAAGACTACTTTACCCTTCTAGCAGGTAATAACGAACTCGTTTCTCTCTAAATGCACATACAGAGATATTTTACACCTCCTTAGAGACAATTCAGAGTTTAACTCGATCGTACAATACAAATTCATTTACGCACATCCATACAGAAAAATCCCTAACCATGCATATATAAATCTTTAGTAGGACTTTAACCCACTAATGAAAATCCTCACTCGCCAGTAAGATAGACGACGCTTCCTTACCCTTCACTCAAGCTCAGATAAATTCTACTACTCTTTTCACAGTGAGTTTTAAAACAGGTCAGTAGTCCTTATACTCGAAAGCTACGATTTCATAGACAATCCTCACTATGCACTCTACCTTACACACCTAAAATCCCTAAACTTGTGCTGTACGCCCACAACACTTGTGATATACGGCGATATCACTATTTTGAAACAGAATAAATGCACTGAGTAACTTCACCTGTCACACTTCTCATGCTGGCACAAACCAGGAATTTTCACACTACTGGAAAAAACCTTTCGACTACATATAACAACTGAACAAACTTAACTTGTTTTAGACATCAATCCGATGTATTACCATGTAACATGCTAGTTACCATAGAAACCATCCTCTGCTACCAAGTAATTGATCCAGCGCTCTGACTGAAAAACAGTCTCAAAAACGCTACCTATCACCTTAATACTCACCATCAATCATGAAACACATATAAAGGCCCATAACACCAATGAGACAATTTTTGAGCAACTGAATCATGTGGTCAGATTAATAAAATCTACTCATAAACTATTTACACTGTTATATACAACTGCATTTTAACTGTTTTACCATGCTTTTAAACATTTATTATTTATTAATTTGGCCACTATAGGCGATTGGATCAACTGATGGAAACTAGACAATGAATAAACAAGACCAGCTTGTCATTTCAAATCTAATTTTATAAACTTTATTTTTCATAAAGAAGAATAGCATTTACGTTTAAAAATCTTTATTTTATAAGCAAATAAGAAAGCAGCATTTTAATAAGGAAGTGATTTAATAAACTGACATTTTCAAAGCAAGCTCAGAAATATTAGCAGAATAACAGTTTCCATTCCCTAAATCTATTTCACTGTCTATTTCTCACCTCACCTAGAAAGCAAAAATCATTTTAAGTCTGCTGTCCTTAAGTCTGCTGTCCTTACGTGCGCCAAAAGTCCAACAGCATGTCACGTCATTCAGGAATTGGAAAGCAAGAAGATTTTTTTCCTGCTCATGGTGTCAGGTTTTATACCTTTCTTTCTAACTAAACTTTCTACATTTTACATTTTTTTGTACAAATGCGAGCTTTTCATTGGCTGTCCGAAGTCTGTCCAACACTGATAGAGATCATTTGTTAATTTCATGTTATGTTATCCTTTAGGGGTCATCAATACTACATTAACCCTTCGTCCTGATGATGGTCTTGGTATAATACCATATAAGACTGAAACGTCGACATACCAGTCCATGTCTGCATTTTTTACATCTGACTTACTGGCTATTTCTACAAGAAGTCATTCTTACTCATTATACAGACTGGATTTTTAATCTTTTGTATTTATGGAATGAATGTCCGTTTCCTTATACTTAAGATTTGGTAGTAATTAAGTTGATTTTGTACCCTTATAATATATGAGCTTGATTCAAAGATATAAAGAACAAGTTTCTTTGAAATATAAATTCTTGTGTTGCTTTTCATTTTCAAATTGGTTTCGTATGTCTGAATAGTCCTAATTCCTCAAAGCTAGTGTGGTAGTATTTGAGGTTCAATCACCAAATTCTTGGGTGTCACTATAACTAGGACAGCCACTGATAATTTCAGTTTAAGAGCTCTAGTTACATAGACCTTTTGATGCTGTAACGTTGAATTTTGTAAAAATAAAACCCTTGCTGGTACCCTCATTGCTATTTGCCCAAGCCCGCAAGGGTATATTGGGTTACCCACCCCTTCTTAGCAAAATTGCAGCGCAGAAAATTTCTGCTGTGGGCCACTGTTTAAGTGGTAGAACAGGTAATTACCTGTTAAAACCTTTCCTAACATCTTCATAGAGACAGACATTAGATTCCTTTAATGTCTGAGGTTGAAACTCTTTCGTACACGGAAGAATATGTCCAAAAATAGCAGCAAGTCCTTCCCTTTTGGGCAATAAAGGTGCAGTCCCCCATTCACCTTACGAGTTAGACCTGAATCAATTAGAAAGACTCAAAAAGAAGCTGGTAAGAACAGAGCTTCCTGCCAAATTCCTTACCGACTGCCTCAATGCTAACATCATACCTACAGGGCTTCAGATTAAAAATATTCCTATTATCTTCACAGATGATAACGATTTCAAAATTGGCTTCAGTTTCGCCGCAAATAAATGTTCAAGAACGTGGATGGTTCTAAGCATCGAAACTGCAGCCAAACAGATCATACTTTTACTAAAGGAAAATGAAATAATTGAAAATAAGATCAACTCTGACAGCAATATCACCAACGCCAAGTTGCTCTTAGACAAGATGGAACAAACGATCAAGGAATTTGAGATCTTTAATGCACAAAAGAAAACTGATAAACTCCACAAGGATATCCGTGGATACAATAAGGATAAAACCTATCCTTATTTACAAAAAGATTTTTATGAACCTCAAAATACCAACAGGGGTGCTCAACATTTTCAACAAAAAAGAACAACTTTCTCAGATACAGGATCTGATACAGACTCAAAACAACAAGGTGGGCAGTCTAGACCAAACTTTGATCAACATCCTTCAACCTCCCGTCAGTCTTTTTTAGCGCAGGACAGGAGAGGAACAGGCCGTCCCCGGAACAACAGAGGGGGGAGGAGAGGATGGTTTCAGGACCAATACACCCCAGGCCAACGTCAGACACGCAATCAATATTACGAATGGTAGGAGATAATGACATCATCCCTATCTTCAATATTTCCAATCATATTCTTACGGAATTAGAAATAGGGGTTCTTTCCTCTGGACTTTCCTTTGTACCAACAAATAGGAACAGCCAGTTTCAAACTAAACTAGAATTGTACAAATTCTTTAGAACCATCAGATTAAAGAACTTTTTCTTTAACAAACCATCTAACCAAGAAAGAAATGTCACAGGTTTACGTCCACCATCAACCTTTTTTCCATTAAACAACATGGTGTCAAAGGAAATAGTCATTTTTGAAAATGCAGTTTTAATTGAAATGGAAAATCTTTTTAAACAATTGCCCTTTGCCAGGAACAATCTAAGTAAGGAAGAATTAACAGCCTTGAGAAACCTTGAATCCCTACCAGATACCCTCATAAAACCGGCAGACAAGGGGGGAGGAATTGTCCTCTCGGATAAAACAGCGTACAGGAATGAAGTTTTAAAACAACTTTCAGTCACAGACAACTATAAACGACTTTCCAATAACCCCACCCCTAGATTAGAAAAAGAGATATCATGTCTGAGCCAGATAGGCCGGAAGGGCGGTTGGCTCAGTGAAAAAGAAGCTCTATTTCTAATAAACAAGGCTCCAACTGTGCTGGCCATATATATCCTCCCCAAGGTGCATAAAAATACCACTCAAACACCAGGGAGGCCCATAGTGTCAGGGTGTAATTCAATTCTCAAACCCCTAGAACAATATGCCGACCACTCCATTTGACCGTTTGCAGTAGAGTCAGAAACCTATATCAGAGACACAACATCAGTCATCAACAAACTACAGAATCATACGTTCAATCCAGAAGAAGAATATTTGGTAACGATGGATATAGAAAGCCTCTATACCAACATTCCCCAACAAGAGGCTTTGACTATACTGAGTAATCTTCTGGACTCTCGCTGTTGACCGCATGAAGTACCAACGGACTTCATACTTGAATGTATTAGAATCTCTTTATGCGAAAATTTCTTTCTCTTCGAAAGAAGCTATTTCTAACAACTCAAAGGAGTAGCAATTGGGGCAATATATGCCCCAGACATAGCGAAAATCTATGTCTCAGAGTTTGAGAAGAGATTCATTTAACATCCTTTGAATCCATACCTGGCCAACATTTCATGTTGGCTTAGGTATATTGATGACGTGTTTGTCATTTGGAGAGGTAGTAAAGATCTTCTTGCCAACTTTCATTCATGGCTCAATGAAAGAAATCCCAATTTGACATTCACCCTAGAAAGCAACAACCAAGAGATGAATTTTCTGGATTTAGCAATCAAAATGAATGAAGATAACACGTTGTATACAACACTCTGTACAAAACCCACAGCAAGAAATACTCTCTTAAAATACAGTAGCCATCACCCCAAGGCATTGCGGGATGGCTTACCTTTTGGACAATTTCTCTGTTTACGGAGGAATTGCACGAAGAAAACAGACTATTTCAGAGAAGCTAAGGTCCTGAAAAATAAACTGTCGGATAGGGGGTATCCAAATAAACTTCTCAAACACTCTCTCAAGAGAGCGTGGTATAACAACCGAGATTTGCTACTTTCCACTGGAACCAAAAAAGAGAACAATCCTCTTGTCTGTGTCACAACATTTGGCACGATCAGTAACCAGCTGAAAAAAATAATAACAAAACACTGGTCACTTCTCACAGAGCTGCCTGAACTCAAAGAGAAACCGCTTTTCTCATTTAAACGAGGCCGTAATCTACGTGACAGGCTAGTACATGCGTATGAAACAAAAAATCTTCATCTGGTGGACAACATGAGACAACTTGTCCCTTTGATAGGACATTTCAAATGCAATAATTGCATGGCGTGTGGTACCACTTCCAACATCAAGTCATTTGAACTAGATGGAAAGACAATCACGATTAGGAACTTCTCAAACTGTCGAACACAAAACGTGGTATACTGTATACAGTGTCCCTGTGGCCTGACATACATAGGTAAGACCACCCAGATGATAAAACAAAGAATTCTACAACATCAATCTCGAATAAGATGTAGAATTGAAAATGCGCCCCTAGTCGAACATTTTCTACACCTTAAACACACTGAAAGAGAAATGAAATGGTGGGTGATAGAGGTGATCAAACCCACTATCAGACAACATAACGTTGACAGACTTTTGACCCTGAAAGAAAATCAGTGGATTGAATCCACCAACAGCATAAAAAATGGGTTGAACTCCTCTACAGAATGGCATACACTAGCTTGTCTGACTTAGATCTGTATGGCCATACACTGTCCTTTCCAAGAGGTCCTGGATCTGTTATACATATTTACTAACTTTATTCTTATGTGTAGCATGTCAATGCCATGTAGTCATATAGAATGTGCGCGCAACTTTGGATGCAACAGTATAAAATTGAAAAGTCATACTCTTTGTAACACATGCCAATCGTACTTAATGTCCCCGAAGATCGGTAAGGTTACATACTGCCTTTTCCAGTAGGTCCTGGGTCTGTTACACAAGTTAATGCTAGGTTGTTATTCAGAATGTGAAATGGGAAAGACATGGCTTGGTAGTTCGGACTGGATTGTTCCCATGAGGCACAGGGTCAGAGCTGATTTGCACATAGCCAGTGTCTAACCCAGGGTGGTGTGGAGTGCAAAAAAATGATCGATTTAGGCCCAGATCCTTGTACTGGGATGAATGTATGACATTGTTCTATATTCTGTCCATCAACTGTGTTTTTTGCAAACAGAGGAAAAGCAACTTGACGATGTTTATGGTGCTGCTTTCAACTCCGTGTCCTGAAAGCACTACAGAGGGCACTGCCGCACCGCAACCTTGGTCCCACCGACGATTCCTGTTGACCTCGCCACTGAGCCGCTGCTTGCACCGCGACCTGGGGGCATCGCACTATGCACCGCTTCATGCCGAAGCTTTGGCACCGCAGAGAGCACTGCTGCAATGCAGCACCGCAAACTTGGTCTCACCGACGATACCTGTTGATGCCGCCAATGAGCTGCTGCTCGCACCTCGACCTGTGGGCACCACCTCGCTTCACGCCGAAGCTTTGGCACCGCAGAGAGCAACGCTGCAACGCCACACTGCAGCCTTGGTCTCACCAACGACGCCTATTGACACTGCCACCGAGCCGCTGCTCACACCATGACCTGTGGGCAACACACTCCGCACCGCCTCACTTTACGCCAAAGCTTTGGTACTACAGAGAACAACGCCACAATGTCCCACTGCGACCCTGGCCTCAACAACGATGCCTGTTGACGTCCCCACTGAGCCGCTGCTTGCACCTCAACCTGTGGGCACCAAATTCTGTACCGCCTTGCTGTACAAGGACGCATTGGCCTGCCGAGAGCACCGTTCGTAAGTCACACGATGCACCACCTTCATCCCGCACCGCAGCCATGACCTACCGACGCCGGCGTCATCAACTCCAGTTCCTCAAACCATTCTTTAAAAAAAAAAACTGAATCCAGAGGACACTAAGAACTACAGGCCTATAGCTAGCCTACCTTTTCTGGCTACATGGTAGAGAAGGCGATGAATGCACAACTCTCCGAATATATTGAGGACCACCACTTGCTGGATGACACGCAGTTTGGGTTCCGCAAACTACACTGCACTGAAACAGCTTTAATTAAAGCCTCTGAGGATATAAGAATTATTAGGGACCAGGGAGGCACAGCTATGCTCATACTGCTAGATTTATCAGGGGCATTTGACACGGTCGATCATTCCATCTTGATCGACCGTGTCTCGGCTATGGGCATTCAAGACAGGGCTAAAGAACTGCTATCCTCCTTTCTCTCAGATAGGACTCAGGCGGTGACGTTAGGCCCCTTTCAATCTGCCCGGCTGATTCTACTGTGTGGAGTTCCCCAAGGCTCATACCTAAGTCCGACACTTTTTAATATCTATGTGTCGGACCTAGCTAGAGTCATAAAAGCTCACGGGATGGGCCTTACGTCCTACGCGGATGACACTCAGTTGGTGCTTGCAGAAAACAATGATGGAGAGAAGGTTGCCGAAAGCTTTCAAGAAGGCATGCTGGCCATCAGCAACTGGATGGCCAGTAACTGCCTTAAATTGAACTCTGAAAAAACGGAGGTCATTATTTTCGGAAAGCTGTCTCCTTCATGGTCTATCTCCTTGTTGCCATCGTCACTGGGAACTCTGCCTAAACCGGTCACCAAGGTTAGGAACTTAGGAATCATGTTCGATGATAGTCTGAATTTTGTCTCTCATGCCAATCAAGTTGTCTCTACAGCATTTTACAAACTCAGATTGATCAAGAAAATTATTCGGTATCTTCCCAAAAGTGCAGGAAAAACATTGGTCAGCACGCTAGTGATGTCATCCTTGGACCACTGCAATGGGATGTTTGCTAATGCACAAAGCAGGGTAATCAACAAACTGCAAACTGTTCAAAATGCTACCGCTAGAATGTTGTCAGGGACCCCAAAATTCAAACCCATATCTCATGTGATTAAAAATTACCATTTTTTGGCAGTTAGGAATCACATAAAATTTAAAGCTTTATGTATTGACTTTAACTCCTTCCATGCTCATGACGAAACAGTTCCGTCATCAGCATCGGTGCTCCGGTGCTGATGACGGAACATTTCCGTCATGAGCCAATACGGTTTTAAACCCTTCAGCACTGCAGCGAAATTCGCGCAGCACTGAAGGGGTTAAAGCCTTACGTGAACTAGGCCCTCAGTTTCTGATAAATCAGCTATCCACACACTGTCCCAATAGACAACTCCGTTCTTCTACTGCACACCAGCTACAGGTACCACGAACAAAGACAGTGTCTTGGGAAGACAGGCGTTTCGTGGTGACAGCGGCAAGATTGTGGAATGCTCTGCCGTCGCAGATTCGTTCATGCCAGTCACTGTTGTACTTTCGCAGGTTGATAAAAACATGGTTGTTTAACCAATAAGCTAGCCTCTGACTCTGCCTAGTCCACAGCGCCGAGACGCCCAAGGGTATTTGTTGAGCTTTATAACTTTCAAAAATAAATGAATAAATCAGTGCCTCAGCAACGAGGACGACGCTGCTTGCACCTTGGCCTGCTAGCACTGTGGTGAGCACCGCCTTCATCTCGCACCCCGACCCTGGTCTCACCGGTGATGCCATCTGATGCCGGCACCAAGCCGCTGCTCGTACCGCGACCTGGGGGCACCGCACACCATACCATTGCACTTCACACCGCATCATCCGACGCCTGCCAGGCTCGACCTTCAACCCGAGTGACTTTAAGGGTCTCAGCACCCTTCATTTCTCACAGGTACTGTTTGCGGGTCTTCCCGACACAGTAGCTGGCCCGTGACCCCGCAACCAGCCAGAACGGTTGGATTTGTTGTTCATGGCGCCGTGGTATCCCGGACAGAGCTATCCACACAAGGAACTCTTTTTAATCAGTGTATTGTTGGAACTGTGAAATTTTAAATATAATATTGTGGAGTTTTATCGTATTTGGTATTGTCTTAAATATATAAAAATTGGAGATTTTTCTAAACTGGTGTGGTGTCCTTTTGTAGTGCGTACCCTGTTTTACTGTTGGTTATGTGCAAATGCTTAACACACTGCCTCTAAGATAAGCCTGGCTGCTCGTGCCAAGCTAACAATGGTGTGAGCAGGGGTTATTTTAGAAGTCTAACTCCCTTATCCTGAATTGAGTGGTGGTTTCTGCCTCGCTTTGGGACAAGTCTCAGCTAGCCAGGAATCGCATTTTTAAAAATGGTTGTCAGCAGTGTGCACTACTACCACATCGCAGACCATTACATGCCACATACTGGTTCTTTTTCTTTTTGGCCTATTTTGTTCTTAACAGTTTGAACTTGTAATTGAATTCTAGATTGTTAATTAGGCCGCACGCCCTCCACTGCCTAAGTTTTATCTACAGTAAATCTGTGATGTTTCTCATTGGATTGTGGGTCAGTTTCTCATAGGCCACCCTTTGTAATAGTTGAATATCAATCTCCGCTATATAATCAGAGGTGTTCATCAGGACCGAATGACCCCCTTTTTCTGCCTCGTTGACTATGAAATTGGATAGCGGATAGTTAGTTTACTTGCCTGTTTCTCACCTGCCATTAGATTGTTCTTCATATAGAAAATGTGTAGTTTGAAGGAATCTTCCCTTGAATGTTGCTCACCGGTGACTATTTGATAGAACACTTCAATGGCGCTGCCCCTATGTCTTGTGGGCAAAAAGGTTTTCTTTGTTTTGAGGCCGCTATCTATACTTTCATCTGTTTCAATATCAAGGTTACTTGAAATCTGTGAGACAGACGGTGTTGCTGTGTCTTCTGTCTCTAAGGACAAAAGCAACTGCAGGTCCTCTATAGGGCCGAATGGTCATTTGACTATGCATAGTTCTTGTTGCAAACGAGTAGCCATTTTCATCAGGGGTAAGTGCAAAAATCTTTTTCAGTCTTAACCTCCGGATACATTTAAAATCATCAATATGCATTTGATTAAAATCTGGTTAAGAGGCAATACAAAAATTCAAGCCCTTTGAAAACAGTTGTATTTCCTCACAAACCAAAACATACAGTATATCATAAGGAGGTCTGTTTCCTCCCCTTTGTTGATTATCTTGTCAGACACTGGTCATCATTTATGCTGATAGTGGTAAAACAGATTAGGCGGTGTGGCAAATCAATAGGAAGAGACTTCGCATAGGGTGCTAAATACAATAGGTAGGGGTTTACATTGTCCTCACAAACGTTTCTGTTTACAATTTAGTTGTGTGTGAATAAAAGTACAATTACTTTTGAAAAGTGAAAGCACACCTGGGTTGTAATGTATTAGGTGTGATTGTTCTGTTGCAGAGTTTCTTACCCAAACACCCCCCCTGATTATGCCTTGAACTGCTTGACTTTGCTAGCCTCTAGCTAAAGTTCTCCTGAGTGTACTTGGTGCTCAGTGTAGGTTCAATAGAGAGATGCTCACCTCCAGACACCAGAGCTTTGTTACTCTCCATCTCCTCAAGCACACCTTGAAAATGTAAAAACTGAAGGTAGAGCAGTATTCCATGTGTGGCTGGAGCCACAGGGCTGGAACATTTATGCATACTGTGGTGTTTTGCTATCTTATGGCATGTGTGTCTGTAAAGAGCACTATCACCTGCAAAGGTATGCTGGTGCTGTGCAGATGTGTATGCCTACTCCTGCATATCATTGGTTGGTCAATTGAAAAGCCAGGTCTTCAAAGTCTTGCTGAATGTTCTGGTAGGTGGGACTACAGTGATAGTGTTGACTTTTGCTGTCATGTCTATTTGGTGCAGATAGTTATAATGAGATTCCTGGAATGGGCTCTGGGTGTGGAACCAAGTTTATATGGCCTCCAGTTTGAGTTCTATAGTTAGGTGCTCTTACCACAAATCTCTGCTTCTGTATCATAGGTGTTCAGATTCAGATAGTTGGCTTTCATTCCGCTGGGAACTTGCTACATGTAGGCGGGGATTTTGTGTCTTAAGTTGGGGTTCTTGTCCGAGAGGGAGAGTATCAAAATTTACCATGTAGGGCACGGAGCACATTACTGTCCCAACAGCATGTAGTGTGGACTTCCCTTGTACACTACTCAGCAAGGTTGATAATGATACATTGTACCGATGGGAGTGTCAGAGCATGAGTTTTGCATTCACAGATTGCACGGACTGTCTTTGTACCTACACTCACTACTCTAACTCTCAGAGAAGGTCTCTTGGATCGATCTCCTCAGTCAAGGTTAAATAATTGGGATGCATCAACAGTGTGTGCTTTAAAAAGATCTATTTGCAAATAAATGGCTGAGGACAGGATGTTTTAAGAAGGAATAGTATTTACAAAGAGGTAATATTATTTTCTCATGCAAGGACATCTATCACAACTGTTCTTCTAGGTGCAATTAAAAGGCTCTCTGGTGATTCTTTAGAGAGCTTCATGCCCCCAAGGCCAGGTGATGTAATATGTTTCCTTTATATTAGTGCATGATTGCCTCAAAGTGCTTCTGGACTACTGTCCGGGTACATCTCATCATTGTGAATTGATTAGTGGGCACCAAGTGTACCATCACAATATCAAAGGACAGACTGAGAGCTAAAAAGTGTGATGTAAGGTGCAAAAAGAAGAATGCTGACTAGTTTAAAAGTTTGTAATTTAAAAAGTAAGGGAAAAGTTGAGGAGGGTGCCAGTGGCCAATGCCTACCTTCAATTCGATAGCGCAATGAATGTGACTACTGTGGGACGCGGAAAGGTCGTGTCCGTGCAGGGCCTCCGGTATTTCTGAGGAACACATGTAGCCTGAACATCAGCTGCTGCCCACGACCATGGAACATAAACCCATCATATATGCTCCTCTATCTTGCACTGCAGCCAGTACTTAATGATTCGAAGTTGTACTTCTTTGATACTCCGCAAGAGGCATGGGCCTGGTTTGGAGACTGCACACTTTCACGAAGTTAGGCTTCTCTTCTTATACATAATATTCAGCCTTGGGCAAAACATTCCTTGGATTCGTGGTATTTCATTTATTGTTACTGATTACAAAAGAAAAGCAGAGTCATGATGACATGCACATATTTCACGTCGTGCTGCCCATAACAAATCATCCGGCAAGGCCCAACATTTCATCAGATATCGCTGGACCCCTAATAAAAACCGTCACCTCCCCATCATAAAGCAAGTGAAGAAAAGGAGTGGAGAAAGATGTGAGCGAGATATGGCAGGTGTGCGCGCTGAAATGGTTTTATGGCTGGTTGGGCCTAGATGCTATCTTGCTCGGCCACTGGGAGGGAACTGACCTAACGAGTTCGGCCTGGGGCAATGGTTCTAACTTGTACTGGGGTCAGGAAGAAGTCGATTAAGGAGTATGTGTCCTTGTGGAATCAAATTCAACTGGATTAAGGCCTATGTAAGGGGCAACATGCAGCTAAGGGTTTAGAAGGTAAATGACGATTTCGAGGTGAAATCGTCACTCGAATATGCCGAAAATACATGTACTTGATGTACTCGTCATTCTCGGTCTTTTGATACCAAATTCGTCCTATTTCGACGAAGTTTTTATTCTCGGGTCCAGAACTATTATGAATCTAGATTTTTCAGAACCACAGACCCTCCTTTTGCCCTTAGATAGGCAATTAATCTATCCTTATGTTAATCTGAGTCCAGATCTATATTCCTAAAGTCATTGAGATGTTGCTGCAACATCATTCTAGTGCTGAGCTCATGTCTTGACACAGGCTTCCTTACACATGATGTAACACAGAGGCCACATATTGCAGGAGCACACTGTATGCATAGACAGAACAGGAAAAGAATGGCTAAGACCATCCCAATGACCATCAGAATTTTCCATCCCCAGGCAGATATTAGTTCCCAGAACCATCCCATTAACGACCAATCTCCTTTATCCACATGAATAGATTCGGAAATCTTATGTAGTTTGGAGATGGCCCCGTACACTGTCGGAGCATTATCTGGAATAAAAATGCAACAACTGGACTGGATCAATTTGCATACTCCACCTCGGTCCGCAAGTATTACATCCAAAGCGACCCGGTTCTGAAGGGTCATCAGTCGATCCGACTGGCGCTCAGCAGTCACGTTACTAAGGGCACCAGCAGTTTCAATCACGGTGGATTCAACTACCCTTGTCAATTGCCTTATGTTTCTGCTGTTAGCCATGGCTCCCCAGAACGGCAGGAAACCCATTGCAAAGTCACCAAATTCTTGACCTGCAGTGTCTTCTTTACTCAAAACACCTCTAACTACCCTTGTCCGATGGTAATCCGTCGCTGCTGTGTAGGTGGGAGGTAACAGGAATGAAACAAAACATGAGCCCGAGAAGTCAGGGGGCAACCATGTATAGGCTCTATCATGGCAGATGAAATAAGTATCCTTAGCGGCTAAAAAGGCAGGGGAAGTCTGAGATCCAAAAACATACGTTTCTGTACAGACACTCTTCCCTAGCTGAGCTCTGGGATTCTTGCCAATACCTTGCAGACACAGGTGACCTTGATGGGGTACGATCCAGATAGGGGACGATCTTTTGGCTTGCTGTTTCTCACTTAATGTAGTGCCATATCCGGTCACATTCCAACCTACATATGCAAGTATCTCATCATCCGGGGTATCTTCGTAAGAAGTTACTTCCTTGATCATGTCAACTATACCCTTGACTAGGGCGCTAGTCTTGAGGTTGTCTTTTACAGAACGTAGGTGTTGGATTTCTCGTGCATATATGAACATTGTCCTATATGCCCATACTGACCCATTGCGACTAAATGGCAGGACCAAATAGGGGATACCTCTATCCGCGGTGTGGGGCATGAGACCGCACACCCAACAGTTTGTTGTGTTCATTACAAGTTGGTGTTGGTGTAATAACTGAACGAAGGAGTTATTAATGAACTCTAATCTCCTATTTGATTTGTGGTCAGGCAAAGAGTGGAAAGAAGGAGAGGAAACAGTAGGGGGAGGTATGGGTGATGTAGTGGGCGCAAATGTCACGTGAAAAGAGAATAAAACATAGCTTATCAAAAAGACCATTACGCTAAATAGCATAAGAATACACATTATTATAAAGTTTTTCTTCGTCATTGTTTTCAAAAGTCTCTGCTTAAAGTTCATTTGTTTGGCAGGCCTCTCCACATCAGGAAACTCCATCCTCTCTAAGGTGCTGCCCGCGGCGGTAGGTTGTTTCTGCTAAAGGATGCTTCCGTCAGTCTAGGGCAGCTCCCTTGGACTAACCGGAACCAGCGACCTATCGTCGTCAGCTGCACCCAAAAGTCTTTAATCAACCGCGACCCTAGCAGCGGAACCCGGATGGCTGTTCAAGAAAAACAAAAATAAGCAAGTTATCTAGATGGGAGAATCTGCACTTTCAAAAATAGTATTTGGGAAAAACGCATTTTTTTTATTAGTCCACAAGTTTTTCTCTCGGGTCATAAAATAAATCACTTTTACTTTAGTCTGTTTTTCTTGGTCGTAAATTGTAGCGTCTTTTCCCGGGTACTGTCTAGTCCAGAAATAGTAGTTCATGTTCCACAGAGTTCAATTGTTCTGGTGGTGGCACAGTTTCTTGGAAAATGTTCTCACTCTTACAATCACGTTTAGCTTCTTTTACACGTTCATCAGTTGTGCGTTCTGAGTCAGTGCCTCCTTTCCGGACCCATTGGTCATGTGGCAGAGGGAAGGGTATCTTCTTACAATGGATCTCGTGGACCCAATTGGTCTTCCCCTCCACCCTAACAGTCGACCTTGTAGACAGGAGGACGAGGTGAGGCCCGGTCCATCTGGGCTGGTCGTTTCTTGTCCTCTGGAAGTTTCGGACAAGCACCCAGGAACCGGGGTCAATGGAGTGACCCGGTGTCTCAGAGACCGGAGGCAAGGTGTTGTGAACCTGTTGATATAAAACACGCAATTTAGCCGTCAATTCATACAAATAGTCAAGCAAAATGGGGTGTTGCAGCTCGCTAAACTTCGTGGGCCTAGGCACTCCCCATATGTTGGCTGGCCGACCAAAGATTACTTCATAGGGGCTGAGTTTCATTCGCGAATGCACAGTCATTCTGGTGGATAGGAGTGCTAAGGGTAGAGCGTCAGGCCATTTAAGACCTGTGCTCGCTTGGATTTTGGCCAATTTAAGTTTAAGCGTGCCATTGTAACATTCCACTAATCCAGCTGATTGGGGGTGATTTGCAGCGTGGAACTTCTGCCTAATGCCTAGCCCTTCACACACTCTTTTCATCACACAACCCACAAATTCACTTCCGTTGTCGGACCAGACCATTCTAGGCCTTCCGAACCTGGGGAAGAACTCTTTCACAAGGGCTTTCGCTGTGGACAAGGCAGTATTGTCCCTTAGGGGATAGGCTTCTACCCATCTTGAGAAGGCACAAACAACCACGAGCACGTATTTTAAGTTGTTGCACCTCTCCATGTGTATGAAATCTAGCTGCAAAACCTCGAACGGATACGTAGAAGGTGCAAAATGACCAGCTGGAGTTGGGGTTCCCCTACCAGGATTGTGCTTCAGACATACCATGCAATTCTTGACAACATTCTCTGCACACTTGGGAATCCCTGAATTCTTCCACACTGGGGCCAACAACTCGCAAATCCCTTTCGCGCTGATATGGGCCATCCCATGAGCCATTGTAACCACTGCAGGCACATATGCATCGGGTAACAATCATCTCTGTTGCTCTGTCGATTCAATCCAACAACCATTTGCATCCGTTCTCCCTGTACTTTCTCTCCACATGCTTAACTCTTTCTCCGTGGCCTCAGTTTGGATGGACTTCACACTTTCTATCGTGTCTTCACATATTCCAACATCACCAGTCCATCTTTCTGGGCTCGCAACATACATTCGGCTCATCATATTCTTTGCAGTGTCCTTAGCAGTTTCATCAGCGAATGCATTTCCACGACCAACATCATCAGTCACTTTCTTGTGTGCACTACATTTCACGATCGCTACTTTCAGGGGCAACGTCAGTGATTCAAGAAGCTCATTCACCAACTGACCATGCTGAATCTTGGCTCCATGCGAAGTCAGGAACCCACGTTCTCTCCACAATCGTCCAAAACTGTGAGCCACTCCAAAAGCATACTGGCTGTCGGTATAGACAGTCACTTTCATTCATTTAGATAACACACATGCTCTCGTCAGTGCCACGAGTTCAGCGGCTTGAGCTGAACCATGTGGTATTCGCGCAGTTTCAATGATTGTGTGCAAAGTTGTGACAGCATATGCTGTAGTCACGTTACCATTTGGGAGTTTAAAGCAGGAACCATCCACCCACAATGTATCATCACATTCAGCAAGAGGAGTGTCGAATAAATCAACTCTCCCTTTCGTCTCTTCCTCTGTTCTGAGGAAACAATCGTGCTGTTCTGAAGCATCCGATTCCTCTGTAATTGGTAACAATGTGGCTATGTTCAAGGTACTGCACCTTTTTATGTGCACGTGGCTTGCTAGTAGCGTCAATTCATAACTGGACAGTCGAGCACTAGTTAAGTGCTGTGTCTTGGTCCTATTTAACAATGTGTCTACTGCATGCGGGACCATCACGATTAGTGTATTATTCATTACTAGACCTGCAGACTGTCGAATAGAAACAGCTGCTGCTGCTCTGGCTCTTAAACAACTTGGCAATGCTCGTGCTACCGGATCCAAAGTTGACGAAAAATAGGCGCATGGCCGCTGTCTATCTCCGTATAACTGAGTCAGCACAGCCCTCCTTCTCGTGGACATATAATGTGAAAGGCTTACTGTAGTTGGGGTAGCCTAACACAGGGGCCGAACATAATGCTGTGCGTAATTCGAGAAAACTTTTCTGACACTCATCAGACCAAGGAATGGGATTGGGTGTATTTGTACACGTTAGTGCCAATACGGGTTTGGCTAATAACGAAAAATTTGGAATCCACTGTCTACAGTACGATGTAATGCCCAAGAAAGCGCGTACTTCCCTCTGCGTTCTTGGCACATTCAATTTCGCTATTGCCTGAATTCTTTCATGGGTCAGTTTCCTTCCCTCCTTCGATAAGAGATGACCTAAGTAGGTCACTTCTTGTCGGCAATATTGAAGCTTGGAAAGTGACACCTTGTGATGCAGATCACATAGATGACGCAGTAATGTCAACGTGGCCATTTTACATATTTTCTCAGTATCCGCAGCGATGAGCAAATCGTCCACGTACTGTACGAGAGTGGCACCTTTGGGCAAAACCATTGTGTCAAGCTGACATTTCAGAGCTTGACTATATATTGAGGGGCTTTCACAGTAGCCTTGAGGAGCGCGTTTAAAGCAGAAACTGCGACCTCCTAAACTAAAGGAAAAAATATCCCTGCTTTCCTCAGCAATCGGGATACTGAAGAAAGCATTCTTCAGATCAATCACCGAAAACCAGGATGCAGATGCTGGAATCATAGTCAATAATGTTGTAATGTCGGGGACAACTGGGAATTGTGGCACCACTATCTTATTTACTTCCCTAAGATCAATCACGAATCTATACACAGGTGGCTGAGAAGGGTCAGTTCGTTTTAAAACAGGCAGAACAGGACTATTGCAAACATTGCCTCGTGTTTCTTCAATTACGTCTTTTTCAATCAACTCGTAAACAATCGTTAGCAAAGCTTTTTCGCCCTCATTGGATATCCTGTATTGGGGAATTCGTGGCATTTTGACATTCGGCTTCAATGTTACAACATACGGTGGAATTTCTAAAAGACCTACATCATTTGGACCAGTAGCCCAAAGAATATCTGGTAGAAGTGCCAATTCTGCTGGAAGTGTATTTCTCGACAAATACATGGGAGAAACCACTTTCTTACCTAAAGTAAGTTGTACTCCTGAGGGAGAACAGTACAAAGTCGCATACAATCTTTTTAGCAAATCTAATCCTAGCAAATTTTCACCACAACCTGTTGTCAAAATAAGGGGTGCTTCGAATTCACAAGGACCAACAGAAAGAGATAAAGGGTCAGAAATTGGATTTCTAACCGGGGCGCCAGAAAAACCTACGGAAACGTTCATTTCGCCAGACAAAGGTGCGCCAGGGAGTTTGGAGTGCATAATAGAACTCTTTGTAGCACCAGTATCCAACAGAAAAGGTTCTGACACACCCGATGTGATCACCTCAACGTAAGGTCCACTCTGATCTACTGGAACTGAAACAACTCCCTCTCCTTGTCTTAGGCTGTCCTAGCAATCATTACTCTCCCACTGCTCATTTTCTGTGTAATACTCGTCAACGTAGTATTGAGCTGTCCTGTCAGATACGTTATTTTGCTGGTCAAACCTGTTCATAGAGTTTTGTGGTGGAAGGGGACGTGTGTCCTGAGGGGCGTTTCCACGCCCTCTGCCTCTAGGCGCTTGCTGACTACCACGACCTCTTACGCCAGAAATTCCATTTGCACGTTGTGGTAGGGCAGGACAGTCATATTTGTAATGACCCTCTTGTTTGCAGTATAGACACTGGTTGGGACCTACGCTGTTTTGATTGTAATCGAATCTTTGCAAGTTTCTCTGAGGCTGCTGAAAAGTGTTCTGGTAGTGATTCGGACCATTATTATTTTTATTACCACCACCACGTGGCGGATAGGCTTGCTGTAGCAAAACCTTCGTTTTGAGTTCTCTAGTTTTCTTCTCTACTTTATCTTTCTCATCTTTGTCTCTATTCTCGTAGTACTGTGCGGTAGCTAATATCTGGGCTGAAGATGAGACTGCCCAAGAACTTTCCGAATCTTTTAATTTCCTACACAAATCTGGAAGTAGATTGTGCACAAATTTATCGACAAACAATCTCTGACCACCTTCTGTGGTCATATCTTGACCGCTATGGTCAATGAATGTTTCTTCAAATCTGGTGAAGAAATCTGACACAGTTTCTTCTTTCTTTTGATTGCATGCAGATAACTTATCCCAATTTACGCGTATTGCAGGCATTATCGTTTTCATGTAATCTACTATTCTACCAGGTAGTTCCGCTATCAAAGGCTCAGGCTTGGCACCACCAACTTGCCGTGCGTCTGCAGTAGTAATATTAGCCCACGTGTCACCTAATTCCTGGTCATGATCTACATGACGAATTTTTCCCCATAACGGCTGTGGAACAACGTTCCCGAATAACATATCGATATCGGCCAAATTCATTATACATGACCCAGCTGTTTGCGACAATTCTTTATAGTACCCTGCAGGATTTTTACGCGGATCTGGTAGTGTTTGTTTGAGTGCTAAAACTTCAGCTCGCTTCCATGGGACATGTACCCATACGCGGTGAAAGTGCGGCAGGACAGGTGGGACAGCTGTCGCGTCACCCTCTCTCCATTGTGGGGGAACTTCTCTCATAGGGTATTGTCGTGCCTTTTTCCTACTAGATGCACTAGATTCCGGTGGTGACCCAGAACTGCTTCCCTTACTTCGATATGAAAATAGCATCTCAACTGCTTTTTCCACATCGGGACCTACAATCATACCCTCTCCAAATTTAAATCGTACACGACACATCTCTTGTGGAATGCATTCTTGATCATTGTCTTCTAAATCTTCGCCAAGAAAGACGCACATCTGTTCGAACACATATCTCTGTGTCGCTGCTTCCCATTGGTGGAAGACTTCCATGACAGACTGTACATCATATTTTGCAGTGCCCAGGACCCATTTCCGAGCTAAACTATTCAGGGAATCTCTCTCTTGATAATCAGGCAGTTGACTTCGCAACTGTCTTCTTCCTATGTTAGGGGTCGTAGCAGGCGACCCGAAAAGAGGTAAAAGATTAGTAACAGTGCTGGCCATTTTCTGCCGAAGGGAAGGTGAAACTGAAGGACAAGCAGATGAAAAAACGGGGTGAGGTAAGGCGGGGGTAGAGATGGCAGAAGAGGTATCAGGAATAATGGATGTGGTACTAGGCAAAATCATAGAGGGGGCATTAGGAGATGTAGAAAACACTGTAGGCAAAATCGTAGAAAAAACAGGTGAAACAGAAGTGGTCGGTGGGCCTGGAGGAGGCTGCACTGAAGAAGTAGGAGCCAGCTGAAGAGCAGCTGGTGGGTGCTGTGGAAGAGCCGGAGGCGCAGCTTGTGCAACTAAAGGTTGCGGGGGTGCTGTGGCATTCTGCGCATAGGGGGGTGGCGAAGTTAATAATTGCGACATTAATTGGTCTTTTTCACGCTCTTTTGCTGTCCCTTGCTGAAGAGACGGTAAAACTGGATAACATTTATCTATTGCCATTTTACGTTGCCTGTGCAACTGCTCATTTATCTGCTCTTCCTCATTATCTTTAAACTGCACGGCAGCTTGCATTACTGAAAGTCCCCCTTCTTTCTTATTTTTCTTAGCTAATTTAATTTCTTTTTGCTTGGCTTCTTTGCGCCATAAGCGGAAAGAGTCAAACATCGCCGGCCGGGCTTTCTTTTTGAAGAGTTTAACTTCAAGGTTGTCTAAGATTTCAGAATCAAAGCTACCATATTGGGGCCATTTTAAAACACCATCTTTCCTAGTGTATTTAATCCATACCTCGTTGTAAACGATGGGGCCTACCCCATGTTTAGCGTATAGTTCGTAAATCGGAGTTCCAACTGGAGGAACCGGACATGAGTCCTCCAATCGGGAGTCCCTATTGTTACTACCAAGACAAAACCAATTCCCGAGTCTAAGACTAGGCATCCTCGCTCTCTAGTCTAGTTCCAAAACTTCAAAGGATTTATCGATTACGATATTTCTCGTGAAAACACGAGTCCTTCGGTTATGGTGCTTGCAAGAACCAATAAAAACCTTATGTATCTCCAAGATACCACAAAGTAAGTCCAACTAAGGACTGGGAGACGTTCCACTTATACTTAACTGAAAATATCGATGGCTTCACCAGAAGACTCATCTCAGCGTTTCGCTCTACCGAAAACTTCAAGGGTCCAACATCAGGGCGATAGCCAGGGCAGCAGTCCTTGTAGCCGTCGGGAAGCGGGGAACCTCGCAGTAAAGACCTTCGGACCACGTCGACATGCAGGGGTCGATGAGGTGGTGGGCCCTCCTCCGGAATTTTCACACGAAGCTCCTCACGATCTTCAGGCTGATTGGTACCACTGGAATCGCCCCAAACGCTGGGCTTGTTTGCCCTCCAGTGAGGGCAAACAAGTCTGTGCTTTACATCTCATCTATCACCCGCCTGGTGACAATCTCATATTCACCCAACAACTCATGGACATGATCACTTCCAATGCCGGTCGGCAGACCACTCAAGTCTACCTGGGGGACTTCAATCTCCACTGGAACGATCAGAAAGACACCGTGGTGAATAGTCTCAAATCTTTCCTCAATGCGCATGACCTCAGCCAATTATGCGATAAACCAACACACGACAAAGGCGCGATTCTCGATCTCAACATTGCCAAAGAGAACGCTATTCAACTGGAGGCGATTCTACCCTGCGATTGGTCAGATCACCACATGATCACCTTCTTTATCAACGAAAAAGTTAAACCTAACCCTACTCAACCAATCAAATCCAAAACATGGAAAAGGGATCTGAAGAATCTTAACCCCTCTACCCTACCTCCCCACATCGGCAACCTCCTCCTTCCCCCTTCAGGTGCCTCAGATGCTCAATCACTAACTGACCACTACCTTGACTCTATGAATACAATAGTCAATGAAGTCGCCCCAATGCAACTGAAGAGAGTCTCCACCAAAATTTCTTACCCCTGGTATGATGACAGACTCAATGACGAAAGGCGTAATATGCGAATGGCAGAGCGCACCTGGAGATCGGATCCTTCAGCACTGCATCTCAAAAAGCTTAAGAACAAGAGAAATGCCTACTTTAGGAAAATAAAGCGCACAAAGTCGGACTTCTTTAGCCGCCAGTTGGACCAAGCGAAGAACAGGCCAAGAAAACTGTTCGAGCTAATCAAGACCCAAACAAAGGCACAACCCACACAATCAAACAGCACAACAAATGGCACCCCACACTGTGAAGCCTTCTCTGCTTTCTTTAAACTAAAGACTGACAACATAAGAAATGACCTCATCATGGATGTAAGCCGATACCCCAACCACACCAGAATGGCAGACACTCAACCTAAAAACAAGGCATCCTGGCAGTACTTCGATACCTATTCGGAAGAAGCAATACACAAACTGCTCTGCACCTTGAAGCCCTCTAATCACCTCACAGACCCTCTACCTGCTAATGCTGTAAAAGACTTTACCCCCTTGCTCCTCCCTCTCTGGACCAAGATCATCAACAGCTCCTTGCAGTAAGGCCACATTCCAGACTCCCTTAAGGTGGGGCAAGTCACGCCTATACTCAAGAAACCTACTGCTGATCCGTCTGACCTAAACAACTATCGGTCCATCACCAATATCCCCACCCTGGCCAAACTGCTGGAGAAATGTGTCCAACTCCAACTAACAAAACACATTGATCAATTTGACCTCCTCAACCCTCATCAATCAGGCTTCAGAGCGAAACATAGCACGGAAACAGCTATGACACACATAATTGATGACGCCCTCCAAATTCTGGATTGCAATGAGTCCTGCCTCCTCATCCTTCTTGACCTCTCGTCAGCATTTGACACGGTCAAACATGAGAACTTGCTGGAGCTGCTAAATACTCGAATGGGGCTATCGGGAACTGTTCTCAAGTGGTTTTCGTCCATCCTTCACAATCGGTTTCAGAGGTTCAAGATCGACAATGTGCTATCTACACCTATGCCTGCAGATCTAGGTGTTCCACAAGGATCCACCCTCTCCCCTACACTGTTCAACCTCGTTATGGAACCGCTCGCCACCTTGCTTCAAGCATCCAATGTTCAATTCCATATGTACGCCGATGACACACAACTCTATCTAAAGTTACAATCCCCGGAAGATATCAAACATCTGAATTCCACGCTTATTAACACCCAATCTTGGCTGGCCAATAATCACCTCAAACTAAATGCTCTGAAAACTGAGTTCCTACTCATCTCACCCCCGGCGAAAACCTCCTCCACCCAAACCTGGCTCAACAACCTAACAGCACTCAATGTCCAACCTACCATCGTGGATTCGGCGAAATCCCTAGGCATCACACTCGACGCCAAGCTCAACATGCTATGAAACAGTAAAGGTATTGGATCCTACATCTGACCAACCCGGATCTCAACAATAGGAAAAACAGAACAGGGTGGCTGGACAGGATTATTCGTGAAACAATTCACCAGACACACAGTCAATCTGTACCGTGTGACCACTGGATTTAATGTGTGCATTTGTAGATACTGTATATATGAACCTTTTGAATTGACAGTGGTTTTGTTTGTGCTTGTGTTTAAAAAAATTGCTGATAAATGTAAAAAAGAAAAATAAACTTGTTTGGAAGCTCAACATGCAGCAGCACGTCAGCAAAGCCACAAAAGCAGCTAATTTCCAAATTAACACGCTGAGGAAAATCAAACCCTTCCTCCCGGCCAAAGACTTCCAAACTGCTGTACAAGCTTTAGTCATCCCTCGAATTGACTACGGAATTGCGGCCCTCAGCGGTCTCCCGCTATCCACAACAGCACCCTTAAGAGCCTCCCTGAACGCTGCCGCGAGACTCATTACTGGCTCTAGAAAGCATTCGCACATATCCCCAGACTTAAAGTCTCTAAAATGGCTGCCTTTTGAAGCCAGAATACAGCTAAAAATTGCAGTTATGACACACGCGGCCGTGCACCACAAGGCACCCAACTACCTCGCTCAAAAGCTGTCTATATCAGGAGGTTCGAGAACCAATAGGAGTACAAAAAATCTACTCCTGAAACCTCGTAGATTCCGGAAAGCGAAAACCTACAAGCGCTCCTTCTCAGGAATGGCACCCAGGATCTGGAATGCGCTCCCTCCTGAAACCAGGTTGATCTCCTCCACGGCACTCTTCAAGAAAGAGGTGAAAACCATCCTTCTGGCCAAGATCTCCTGATCGCTATAGATGCTGGTTCAGAGACTCTGCATTGTATCACTGCTCACCCTATCCCTTGGCACTACACTTTACCTGTAGAGTGGCACTACTACGCTACTCTCTTACTACCGACCAAGATATGATACACGTTGGTTTACTGATCCACCTGAACACCTCTGTATTGGGATCAATGACTTGTGCTGTCCTATATTACTTCCTTACCTGATTGTATATGGATTGGTTCTATGTATGTTTTTTATTATCCATGTTATTACCATGTTATTGTTATTGTTATTGTTACCATGTTATTGTTGTTTTATCCATGTTATTACCATGTTATTGACTTTTATACTGTTTCCAGTATCTCTGTTGACTCCTACTGCCCCTACCCTGTCTTTGTGAAGTGCTCTGATATCTGTAAGGATCCTGTTCGCGCTATATAAAACTTTGAATAAATAAATAAATAAATAAATACCACCCGATCGTCCGAGGTGGCAGATAATCACTTAGGGACAGAGGGGACCTACAGAGGCAAAGGGTCACTAAGAATCAAGATTGTGTAAACAGGACCCCTTGTACACTGAGGCCATCACATGGTCTGGGGAGTATACTGAAATCAGAACAAAACTGATGAGTTGCAGACACAGGACACACCCTTCAATGCTACCACTTATTAACAAAGACTGACAACCGGGCTGGGGCCCTAAGATAGTGGAAGGCTCATCCATCCGGTGGCCCGGCTTCACAACTAAATGTGGCACTCCAGCAACATTACATCCTCATGATGTACTTTACACAAATCACTCCTCACACAGAGCTGGGGATGGGTTAATTGTCTTCACCACCTTATTACACCTATACAGAGATTGTTCTGCTTTTTTTTATTAACCTTTTTTTATCATTTTGTATCTTACATTCATACAAACATATACAGTAACTTCCCCATATGGTAAATCCATTGTATTCAATACCAGAGAAGACTGTTCGTAAACATGCATCATAAAAAGACGGCCATGAGAAACATTAAAAAATGAAGGGGTGGACCCCTGCTATCTGAGTACAGCGCACAACATAGGGGATCATTCATACAGCTGGTGGCATCCAGTACATCGTCATAGGATGAGGCGGGCACGTTCCTGCAGTTCAATCGAATCCTAGAGTCTCTAGGGAAAACAAGTAGCGTTTACATTGTTTCTAAGTGTCTTTGGGCCATCCTGTATGGGTTTACATCGTAGTGTATTTTCATGTTGCGCCAGCAGCAGTGCTATAGAAGTGAATCTGTGGACCCTTTTTGGGATATCATGCCCAGATCACAACAAGGACATGAAGGGTTCTGGTGAAATTTCAACCTCTATCTTTATTGAACCTGGAAAAACCTTCCAGCCAATATTCCCCTATGTGAATGCAGAACATGTTAGATGTGCAAAGTCCACCCTGGCTTTTGAGGGCAGGGTGGGTCAGCATGGAACCAATGACAGGTGACTGAGCAGCAACAAAATACAGCTGAAAATCAGGCACTCCAAGGACCCCTATGTCATCGGAAACTACTAGCTTTCTCAATTGTACTTGGGTCCTGTAGCCGGTCCAAACCAATTACAACTAGAGGCTATATAGGGTGTTGAAAAAGCTATCGGTAAGGGGGATAAGTATGTTCAAGAAATAGTGCAGAAATAGAGGGGGTACTACCATTGTGATTATACCGCAGGCAGAGGTCAGCTTGTGCGGTCAGCTTCTCTATGGCCGTTCCATAGTTCACCTGTTCCTTATCGCTGTGCAAGATAATGCCCAAAAACTTCACTGGCCCATCGCAACTAGTAAGATGATATTTACTGGCCACTGTAGTGGTGGAATCTGTGAGGGGTAACAGCTCAGACTTAGACCTATTGATATGAAGGCAAGAATACCTGCCAAAGTGGACAATCTTCTATACAATAGGGATTAAGGGCCATATTATCAAGCAAGGGCGATACATCATCGCCGCTTTTATCAGCAGGAAACTGCTGCTAAAACAGCGATAATGGGCTTGATAATATGCCCTTGTCAATTCCCATAGACGCCCATATTCTGGTGCTAACCTGGGCTTCTATGGGAATTCACAAGGGCATATTATCAAGCCCATTATCGCCGCTTTAGCGGCAGTTTCCTGCCGACAAAAGCGGCGATAATGTATTGCCCTTGTTTGATAATATGGCCCTAAGTTCTCAGTCGGGTGTCATATGAACAGCAACATATTGTCTGCATAGAAAGAGAGCAATAAGGTGCAACAGGAAAATTGCAGGATGGGATGCAGGTGTCTCTCTTGTAGATGATGAAATAAAGGTTCCATGGCTATGATGAATAGAATTGGCCACAGGGGGCAACCTTGTCTATTATCCCTGGTTATGGTGAAGGTTTCTGAAAGAGATCTGGTAACACGTAGCTTGGCAACTGGATTGGAGTATAACAGCATAATTAGTGCATGATTGGGAGGCCCAGTGTGCATAGTGTTGCATGTAGGAAGGGCCACTCCAAAGAGTCAAATGCCTTCTGAGCATCCAACAAGCTATCTGCCTCATGGACACTTTTCAAGATCCTGTTCAATGCTGAGAAAACCATGTGCCGATTCAAGGACTTAGAGCAATGAGGAACAAGCCCAGTTTCTGCAAAATAATCTGGTCCATCAGTAATGTCAACCAAGTCACAGTATTTTGTTGTCAAAATTGAATAAAGGAAGGAGGCAGTAATATGTGCAGTGTTGTGGGTTTTTACCTGCTTCAGTAGTAGGTTAACAGAGTTTCCATCATTGAGGGGCAAAAGAGTACCATCCAGTGCAGCGAAGTAACTGAGGCCCATATTGGCGCTGTGTGTCTGGGTGGTCCATATCATGCTGTCAGACTCAATGCGGGCTAGGTGATTATGAATATCCTGCAGCACCCCAGAGTTTTGGGTGATGTAGACACCTCATATATATGGCTTAAAGACATTCCATAGCATAGCCTTGTGTGCCATGGTACCAATATTTAAGTACTCCACTAGTTGACCAAAGCTCAGACCGGAACACCTCATCATCCAAGGCAGTGTCTGGGAATCACCAGTAGAGCTCCAGACAACACCCCCCGAATAGTACATCGAGGACAAAGAGCACTGGCAAGTTATCTTACATTGTGCGATGAAGATGAGGCCTGTGCCGAAATGAACCAGGAGTAGATGCATGTCCATACATCCATACATATTGGGCTGCAGAATACAATTTGCATCCAGGGGTGGTAGCCTACATCAGACACCAATAGTCTTCCTGGAGATAGGTGTTAGTGATATCCCTGAGGACCCTCAGAGAGTGTGGCTTCTATGGCAGTGGAGTCGAGCTGGGGTCTATTATCATGCTAAGGTCCCCCTCAGGAGTATGTCAGCATCTGCATGGCCCATTGCGGATGATCATCTGCATAACCCAGTACAAATGATAGCTCTTGGAAGAAGTCCATGGTATCTACATTTGGGGCATACACATTATCCAGAAGCATGCGATGGCCAGTCA
Source organism: Lissotriton helveticus (assembly GCF_964261635.1). NCBI lineage: Eukaryota > Metazoa > Chordata > Amphibia > Caudata > Salamandridae > Lissotriton > Lissotriton helveticus. Next base: position 19,971,029 of record NC_136063.1, read on the forward strand.
GGGTGCCTGCCACTAATGTATCTGCTATCCTCATCTAAAATGCTAACTGTGGTAGAAAAGGATGCCTTTGTGTATGAGTGTGCAGACCCCATGAGAAGTACTGTAACTGGAGAAGTATATGTTTGGACTCTAAGTCAATGCAAATGTGGGAGAAGAACCTGGGAGCAATGGTGTCTCCTGAAGGAATGCAATCTATATATCATGCTGGTCAGGCAAAGCAGCACTTCTTACCTTTATAAGGGATATTAAGGCTTCTTAAATTCTATGATAAAAATGTGAGTGTAGCAATGAGGTCCCTCCCCAATGGAGAATCTGTCATCTAATGGTGGGTGTATGTATAGGTATACATGCAAATCTGTGAAGCAAGGTCTTCTCAGCATAATAAGATCAGTGAATATAAACAAACAATGCAACACTATCCCCAACAGTTTCCAATTCGGAAGGTGGGCAATGCTTCGGCTAGCCAACTCCAATGTCGAAGCAACTATAGAAGAGATAACTTTGCCTTGGGCATGAAGTTGGTGCAAGAGGATTTTATTCAGACAAATGAGCATAGGTTAAGTTCCAATAAGAAGTGGAGGAGTGGACAGAGAAGTAACCAAAGCAGTCTATTTCCGGGGCGCACAGCATGACTTGTAGGTGCTTCATATGAGAAGAGGTCCATGTTAGCTGATGCATGGAGGTCCAGTGGTGTCTACTCCAGAGTGGACAAATGTGACTTTTCCATTGACAGAATCGGAGGCGCACATGGTATAGCATTTGGTATGTTAAGCCATGCTTCCATAATTGGGCTTTGACATCAGCAAAGTTGCATCTTGCATCCTATACCGACATGGTGTGATCAGGGAAAAATGATATGGCAGAACCCTGGTACTGCATTGGGGCCTTTTAACATTCCAGGTAAAGGACCATGTCCCAGTATCGAAAGTGAGGAGGAGAGCAATGATAGGACATGGTGGGATGCCTGGCTGTAGGCACGGTACAAAAGGGGGTGGTGATGGACGGAGCATCTGAATCAATCAAACACTTACACCCAGTCAAAAGATCGGGGTTTAATCCATCACCGTTCTTTGGCCCACTCTGCCACCCCAGTTCAGACATGGCTATATGCAAATCAGTCTGACCCTGTGCCTCATGGGAACAGTACAGCCCGAACTGCCAAGCCATGTCTTCCCTGGACCGGACACAAGCTTCCGAGGAGCCGTTTCTGGCATTCCAGCCGTATTCAGCCCGGCTTGCTTGAATCCAGTGGCAAAGTGAGCAAGAGACTCACGTCTGAGCATACCCTGCCACACTTATGGCGGCCAAAAGCGGTACAAAAGGGGGTGGTGATGGACGGAGCATCTGAATCAATCAAACACTCACACCCAGTCAAAAGATCTGGGTTTAATCCATCACCGTTCTTTGGCCCACTCTGCCACCCCAGTTCAGACATGGCTATATGCAAATCAGTCTGACCCTGTGCCTCATGGGAACAGTACAGCCCGAACTGCCAAGCCATGTCTTCCCTGGACCGGAAACAAGCTTCCGAGGACCGGTTTCTGGCATTCCAGCCGTTTTCAGCCCGGCTTGCTTGAATCCAATGGCAAAGTGAGCAAGGGACTCACGTCTGAGCATACCCTGCCACACTTATGGCGGCCAAAAGCGTTACAAAAGGGGGTGGTGATGGACTGAGCATCTGAATCAATCAAACACTCACACCCAGTCAAAATCTCTGGGTTTAATCCATCACTGTTCTTTGGCCCACTCTGCCACCCCAGTTCAGACATGGCTATATGCAAATCAGTCTGACCCTGTGACTCATGGGAACAGTACAGCCCGAACTGCCAAGCCATGTCTTCCCTGGACCGGAAACAAGCTTCCGAGGACCGGTTTCTGGCATTCCAGCCGTCTTCATCCCTGCTTGCTTGAATCCAGTGGCAAAGTGAGCAAGAGACTCACGTCTGAGCATACCCTGCCACACTTATGGCGGCCAAAAGCGGTACAAAAGGGGGTGGTGATGGACGGAGCATCTGAATCAATCAAACACTCACACCCAGTCAAAAGATCTGGGTTTAATCCATCACCGTTCTTTGGCCCACTCTGCCACCCCAGTTCAGACATGGCTATATGCAAATCAGTCTGACCCTGTGCCTCATGGGAACAGTACAGCCCGAACTGCCAAGCCATGTCTTCCCTGGACCGGACACAAGCTTCCGAAGAGCGGTTTCTGGCATTCCAGCCATCTTCAGCCCGGCTTGCTTGAATCCAGTGGCAAAGTGAGCAAGGGACTCACGTCTGAGCATACTCTGCCACACTTATGGCGGCCAAAAGCGGTACAAAAGGGGGTGGTGATGGACGGAGCATCTGAATCAATCAAACACTCACACCCAGTCAAAAGATCTGGGTTTAATCCATCACCGTTCTTTGGCCCACTCTGCCACCCCAGTTCAGACATGGCTATATGCAAATCAGTCTGACCCTGTGCCTCATGGGAACAGTACAGCCCGAACTGCCAAGCCATGTCTTCCCTGGACCGGACACAAGCTTCCGAAGAGCGGTTTCTGGCATTCCAGCCATCTTCAGCCCGGCTTGCTTGAATCCAGTGGCAAAGTGAGCAAGGGACTCACGTCTGAGCATACTCTGCCACACTTATGGCGGCCAAAAGCGGTACAAAAGGGGGTGGTGATGGACGCAGCATCTGAATCAATCAAACACTCACAGCCAGTCAAAAGATCTGGGTTTAATCCATCACCGTTCTTTGGCCCACTGTGCCACCCCAGTTCAGACATGGCTATATGCAAATCAGTCTGACCCTGTGACTCATGGGAACAGTACAGCCCGAACTGCCAAGCCATGTCTTCCCTGGACCGGAAACAAGCTTCCGAGGACCGGTTTCTGGCATTCCAGCCGTCTTCAGCCCGGCTTGCTTGAATCCAGTGGCAAAGTGAGCAAGGCACTCACGTCTGAGCATACCCTGCCACACTTATGGCGGCCAAAAGCGGAACAAAAGGGGGTGGTGATGGACGGAGCATCTGAATCAATCAAACACTCACACCCAGTCAAAAGATCTGGGTTTAATCCATCACCGTTCTTTGGCCCACTCTGCCACCCCAGTTCAGACATGGCTATATGCAAATCAGTCTGACCCTGTGCCTCATGGGAACAGTACAGCCCGAACTGCCAAGCCATGTCTTCCCTGGACCGGAAACAAGCTTCCGAGGACCGGTTTCTGGCATTCCAGCCGTCTTCAGCCCGGCTTGCTTGAATCCAGTGGCAAAGTGAGCAAGGGACTCACGTCTGAGCATACCCTGCCACACTTATGGCGGCCAAAAGCGGTACAAAAGGGGGTGGTGATGGATGGAGCATCCGAACCAATCAGACACTCACACCCAGTCAAAAGATCTGGGTTTAATCCCTCACCGTTCTTTGGCCCACTCTGCCACCCCAGTTGTCTGTAGTTGGCTGTAGGCACGGACAGTGGATACACCCTTTCTTTGGCCAATGTAGGTGTGAAGCTTTTGTGGTCAATGAGTTCGGTGAATAGGAATTCCAAAAACTAGTATTGTCTTCCCATATTAGTGGATTCTGTGTTACCAATAATATGGATATTATGGCTGTGGCATTTTGCCTCAAAATGCTCATTCTTGACTGCCACTGATTTGAGGTGTCCCAATATTTCCAACTGCTTGGCTGTGGTCCTGGTGCCATTTTCTGGGCCAAATATATGCTCCTCTGCATTGTCCAATCTAACGTTCTGCCAATCCAATCATATCCCCATGCAGTCATCCTTCTGGTGAGTGTATTGTATCAGACATCTATGGTGTGGAAACCTGCACCGAGTTCTCCCATGATCTCAACCATTCCGGTCAGTTGTCCTGATTCTGTAGAACCAGTTGCCCCGCCTCCATTTCAGATGGACTGTACAGCCATCCCACCTTCTTGTAATGTTCATAAGGGAGTGTTTCTGTTTGGGGTCTCCACTGTGGGAATTTCCCAGTCTTTTTCCGCTGTCACAATTACCTGCACCCACAAAAGCACATTCAATGAATCCAACAATATCACCAACTCATATGTTAATTTTTGTGAAAAGAAAAAATTAATTCCTAGGTGAACCATGTAGACCTATTTTAAAGGATCTTTTTAAATACGACTTAAAGCACCTGCTTCTGCGGTAACAATGCAAGGTCAGGCTCTGGTTAATGGGAGAATAATATGGTAATGAAGTGAGGATGAACATATAAGGCATCACACACAGTCTGCCAAAGAGAATGATGAATGGTGATATTTGTTATTCATCAATATATGGGTAAAGTTTAGAGATGCAAGTAGTCAAAATATGTTACCTGTTAGAAGAGCCAGCAGTTGAAGTAATTTCATCGTATCCACACAAACGTGTGACATTCACTTTGGCTAATTCACTGCCATTTACTATTCAAATTAAACAAAAAAGTGAAGGGTGGAAACCTTGAATTAATCTCAGCCACTGGTGATTACTTGGGCTGCATCCCAGCCCATCGTTATTTTACCCACAATGCTAACTCAGTTTGGATTCAGCCTTTTACAAATTAGCCCGAGTCCTGCTCTAATAGGATTTTGCTATTTTGGTCTTGTTTTATTCATTAAAGACCTAATCTATATTTCTAAATCTGTTGTGGGTTCCATTTGTGGTGTGTTGTCAAAGTCTTACTGGCTTAAATGTTACACAAATGCTTTCCACATTGCATCTAAGTTAAGCCTTACTGCTGTGTGCCACACTACCAAGGTGGTGAGCACAGGTTAATCTGGGGTTGGGTTGTGCATTACCCTTACAAGACTTGTGGTTGCTACTTGAATGGGGCTTTCACCCCAGTCAACCAACAATACCATTTCTTCCAGCAGAGCAGTGAGTTTTTCTTTTGTCAACCAGACCGAAATATGAAGCTCTTGCTATTTTTTAAAGCTCACACAGTACAATGTCCTTAGTAAGATTAAACAATAGTGTGGATAATGAGGCATCTTGTTCAACCTCAGATTTCATTGTTATGTATGAGTTTATTGTTTTACATTGGAGTACGTTACTGTGGGATCATACAGGTCTTTTGTTTGGTCTCGAATACATGACAGAATTCCTTGCATGTCGAGACTTCCCATAGTAGCTAATTATGAGTTATATTATACTATTATGGCAGTAAACTGGTATGAAAATGTCAAAATTGCCATGGGGTAACCCACTTGATCATTGTACAAACATAAGTTAAACACCAGAGATTGGTGAATTACAATGTGAAACCAAAATTACCACATTGACAACAAGTCCTTATGGTTTAATGCATACATTTACTATCCCCTCTGAGCTGTTGGTAAATGTATATTTCAGCCTTTAAGTGAGGCGTGGCGAGGGTACATATCAGAACCAGGGGAGTAAACTAATGGAAAAAAGGGTTGGATGCTACAGGCAAAGCCTCATGAAATGTTTTCTAGTGTTCACAGACATAATATTGACACTACAAATATCAACCTACACGATTATTGTCACACAAATATCAACAGCAAAAATATCCCCATCCTATAATTAATTAAATAAACACACAAATATCAATGTCAAAACATTGTCATAAAAATAGCAAACAAACTAGTATCAAACATACAAACATGAAACTAAAATATACAATCAACATTAAATAAATTTAGCATATAACAAAAAATCGAAATAAAAAATATTGAGTACATGAATATCATAAAAAACACATAACAATATCCCCCACAGCTCTAATAATGTAACATATAAAATATAAATACCAATATAAAAAGATAATTTTCACATATAAACAAATATATTATCTCTATATAAACCATATTTCTACGTTTCTAAAACACCACTATGCATTTATTTGAATTGCATTATTTATAAAAAAAATAACTATTATGCATAAACACCACAAGTAATACATTTACATATGTCATACATTAATTAAAGTATTTCCAAATACAATAAATACTTTTATGTTATTCAATCAACATGTAAAATAAAATGTACCTTTAAATAAACTTAATTTGTGTTTTCTAAATAAGCACATCATTATCGAAACAATTAAATGAACACTATAATAACCAATAAAACAAAACTACAAATAACAACCACCAGTTAACATCTCCCACCAATTAAATAAACACTATAAAAGACAGAAGAAAATATGTAAAAAACTATTATTAAAACTGCAAATACTCGAGAAGGGCGAAACTCTGCTAGATTGCTACCAGAACAAAACACTTTGGGGCAGATTTATGAAGGCCTTGCGCCGCCGGTGCGTCACTTTTTCCCATGTTAAAAATGACGCACTGGCGGCGCAAGGCCTTCATAAATCTGCCCCTTTAAATATACCTTTCAAACACCAATGTTGCAAATTAAGTATACTGCCTACTTCATTTAAAAACTATAAATTACATATAATTGCATTTTCTCTTCTCTACAATCCAACTTCAAAATAACTGCAAAGATAATTAGAGAAAACCTACTATCATTTGTATATTGTACAAACAACTAATCCACAAGTTACAATAAATAAACTACCCTTCCCACACTCATTTCCCCTTTTTAAACAACATACTACTTTCAAACAAAATAGTTAAACGTTTGTTTTACATCAACAGGAAAATGCAAACCCTGAAAACAAGAAAAAAAGAACAGAATTATTTTCAAAACTCGGAACAAAACATTAACGCTGCCAGATATGTAAGTGTATTAAAATATTTGAATAATATATATTTAACATTTTCAACATACATACTACATTACAGTACAATTTAGAAAATGACAGAAGATGCAAAATATATCACTTCACAAAAAAGTGAAACTGTTACTGTGCTAGGTGGGGTAAACATATAGCCAAGAAACATCTACTGCTCACAACATCAATTGGAAATGCACAAAATATTATTCAGACATTGGACAAAGGAGGAGCGGCAGTATTAATACTGCTAGATCTCTCTGCAGCCTTCGACACGGTCGATCATGCCACCCTGATTGACTGTGTCTCAGCAATAGGCATTCAGAACAAGGCCAAAGATCTCCTCGCCTCCTTCTTAGCTGACCACTCACAGACAGTAAAAATGGGCCATTTCACCTCCCATACCTTCACCCTTCCCTGCGGAGTCCCACAGGGATCCTCGCTAAGTCCGACACTGTTTAACATTTATGTTTCGGACTTAGCGAGGGTGATAAAATCCTACGGCATCGCCCTCACAACCTACGCCGACGACACCCAACTGGTGCTATCGGTACATAATGATGGTGCATCAGTTGCTGCTAACTTTCAAGAAGGAATGCTGGCAATCAGTTCCTAGATGTCATCAAACTGTCTCAAATTAAACTCTGACAAAACAGAGGTGATGACATTCGGGAAACTGGAACCTACTTGGTCCCCTCAATGGTGGCCAATTGAGATGGGAGCTCCACCAGACCCTGTCACTAAGGTTCGTAACCTTGGAGTTACGTTTGACAATAAAATGACCTTCCATCATCATGTCAACTCCGTGGTCTCCTCATCCTTTTTCATCCTGAAAAGGATCAAAAAACTTCTACCCTACCTTCCCACCTCAGCTGGCAAAACCCTAATTAGCACTTTGGCAAAACCCTAATTAGCACTTTGGTTTTTGCCAAAGTGCTATTGTAATGCCCTTCTTCTGAACGCCCAGGAAAAAGTCCTTAACAGGCTACAGCTAGTTCAGAATGCCTCAGCCAGAATCTTACTGGGCATTCCTAAGTTCACCTCCATCTCCCCTTATATTCAACAGCTGCACTGGCTCCCAGTCAGGAGCCGTACAAAATTCAAGGCACTGTGCATTGCCTATAAAGCCATTAACAACTTAGGCCCACAGTTTCTCAAAGACGCCCTCTGCCCGCTTGAAAACTCAAGAACTCTTCGCTCTTCCTCAGCGCATCTGCTCAAAGTTCCACGAACTAAAAGAGCCAACTGGGGTGACAGATGTTTCACTATTTCTACAGCCAAACTCTGGAACGCACTCCCCCTTTAGATTAAAACGGCCCCTACTCTCATCAGCTTTAGGAAGAAATTAAAAACCTGGCTTTTTTCACAATAATTTTCTGCCATAGCTTTTGTTCTGTATACTGAGCGCCGAGACACCTCCGGGTAGTTGTGCGCTATAAAAATTGCAAAAAACATAAACATAAACATAAACATATTCAAATTCTGTTATGGGAGGTCAACAACTATGGAAACAAAAATTATACATGTTAAGGGTCATAACTACCTCCTAATGTGACTAAAATTGAAATCAGATATATTAGAAAATATTAAGGAAGCAAGTACAAGCTACCAGAAACCCACACCCGAAAACATTTCAGCATGTGGCTGGTCAGTTACCAGCCACATGATGCCATTCTAACATTGAAACAATTAATTAGCAGAGCCATAAAGGCCTCAGCTCATACCCCACTTGCCCCAAAAACATAACACTTTAAGTATAGCTTTCAAACACCATTTTACCAACTGTATACTTTCCATGGGGAATAGCACAAGAGTAACATACCTTTCATTTATGAACTCTTACCGAAACAAACAAACAACCTATATAGAAATCCTAATCCAAATAAAACTAACAATTATTACGCACCAAAAATTATCGCTGACTTTGAACAATCAATGATGCAAGCTACCTTTATAATCTTCACCACACAGTCATACAAGGGTGCTGATGCCATTTTAACCAAAGCATATTGAGACACCTCTACAAATCTACCCTAAGGGCCCTATTACGATGCCGGTTGGATGATCGTCCGAACAGCCTTGTGGCAGAAACAGAACCACCTGACAAGCAGTCAGCAGTGCCACATTCCGAATCCAATCCGCCTTCACAGTGGTATTACTATTGCAGGATGTGCTGTGGGCAGCAGCACAAGCAGCAATAGTGGAAATGCACTGTTTGAACATTCTGGCACCGTGTGGCAGGCACCACATAGTTTTGATCACACAGTGCAGGGGTGTTTAGTGAGGTACCTTAGGTGTCCCTAGGCCTCATAGTGGAGGCTTGGGAGGGATGAGAGCCATGGTAGGGGCCCCAGCGTCTGTTTCTGTTTGCCTTCCTGTGGCAGTCGGACGATCATAGAAACAGAGACAAGAAAAGGACATCATAATCCCTATGGCGATGCCTTAACACCTTCAGCGCGGCGCAGGTTCCTGCGCTGTGCTGAACGTTCTAATGAGCCTATGGGCTCATGACGGAACGGTTCCGTCATAAGCACAGCTCAACCGACGCTCATGACGGAACCGTTCCGTCATGAGCATCGAAGGGGTTAACAGACACTTCCCTTAATGTAGAGAATACATTCCGACCGGTGGGCCTATGCTCCCTCAGACTGCCACATTGTAATGTGTCAGTCGGGCTGCAGCAGCAGATGTCAGTCAAACTGCAAACCATCAGCAGGTGGGTTGTGTACCAACCAACATCATAATGAGTCCCTGAGTGCCTTATTAAGATTTGTGTTGGAAACGGGCCTGCCTAACAAGGAATTGTAGGTCGGCATTCCAAATTATGAGGCAACCTCCTTCATGGCGGTCATAAATTGTACGCTTACTACTGCAACTTGTGCTGCTGGAAGCAGCACAAGCAGCAATTCTAATCATGCACTTTTTAAACATCCCTTCACTGTGTTGCAGTTGCAGCCGCAGAGGGATATAGGCCCTGCTAGGGGCCCCCAAAGTTGGTTGGACTGCTATAGAACGGCAGACCAAAGAGACATCCTAATCCCTACAACGCTGCCTGAGCAGGCACTGGTTTTATGGTAGGGAATACATTCCGACCGCTGGACTACCGGGCTCTCGAAACAGCAGCCATCCTTCCCTCTGCCTGCTGTCTCCGATCACCGCATCGTAATCCGTTAGATTGAAGGAGCAAATGTCAGTCGAACAGCAACTTTGGCCCGTTGGGTGCGGTCCGACCAACATCCTGTTGAGGCCCTTAGTGTTTAATAACCAACGAATAACCACTTTGGGGCAGATTTATGAAGGCCTTGCGCCGCCGGTGCGTCACTTTTTCCCACGTTAAAAATGACGCACCGGCGGCGCAAGGCCTTCATAAAACTGCCCCTTTGTATATAAAATAAAAGGATGATTAGCTTTATCTAAGTATCACATCACTATAACCTTTTAATTGAAGGTGACACAACCATCAAAAGGAAAAGCGTCTTCTGTGCGTACAGAATAGAAAAACTCCACCAGAAATGAATCCTAATTAAGCTCTGCCAAAGTGAGAAGATTAAAACAAGCATTGGATCACATGTGCTTTCCACGATACTCGTGGAAGTTCGTGTTCAAAGCTACCATCTCCGTTGCCAACTCAGCTAAAGTGTAGAGCATGCAGTCTATTCCATAACCCGAGGTCTGACGCGGGTCACTGGAGGAAGAGAGACAATATGTCCCACAAGCCTCTGGATGCGAGGTCTACTCCAGACAGACCCACCCTAGACAATCTGTTGAATGAAACAGCGATGTCCGTGGACACTTACCTTACAAGACCACAAATCCAGAGTAGAAAAGTTTATTCATGATCACAACACATACTCAATTAACCATACCCTAAAACACTACATATCATTAGAAACTTCAAACATACTGAACTATGTACCAACATCAAAACTAACACAATGCATACCCTATACAGTTATTCAACAACACAGAAGGACAAAAAGGGACAATATTTATGGGGGTCCAGTGTACGTGTCCTATAAACTAATAACCAAGTGATGTACAAAGTTCCCCAGAAGGTAAGGTTTATATGGCTGAGGACGTCTCTCTCTCTCTGAATGGATGTGTGCAAAAGCGTCAGGGAATAAAGGCAATCCCTTATCGGAACTTAGGATGCCTCACACAATTAATCAGCTTGACGACTGTTGTCATCCTGCCAAATGGTTGTTTCGTCTCATCATCGGCCTCCTGCTCCAACGACAGGCTGGCGCTGCAATGCCTGCCGGGTAGCACGGAGTGCTACACTTTTGTGGAGTTCTTTTGTTCCTGGCCGTCGGTTAAGTGCGTGTGAGGGGCCTAAAAGGTGAGATAGTGAGCGTGAAGAGGTGTTTAAAAAAAGGTAAGTATAGTCCACTCAGACAACTTTATTCATGTGGCTAACTGCCTTATTAAAATGGTGAAGGGAGGGGTACAGAAACTCAAAAATGAGGTAGTTTGGCTTCGTTCAACCCTCACCTATAGTATGGTCAACATGTTTCAAGCCTTATAGGCAATTCTTCAGGACCTAAATGTGCTCATAAACTCGTGATAAGCCCATCCGGGCTAAAAGGTATGTTATATACAACCTGCGCGGTCAATTACCATGGCAGGAAGGTATCCTGCGTGGAATTCCGCCCTAGAAGGAAAATAAAAAAGTAATTATTCTCCGCAGCCCCATATTTGCTGTGCTGGTCAGTGCTGTATATGAAAAGAGAAGACCCTTAACCCAAGCATAGATCTTAGCTCATGGGGGTCTTGTGAATGAACCGTGAGAGAGAGACATAACAAGTGCCAGCTTTAACATGCTTAATTGAAACCAATTGTCTATACATTTTGTCAACAACCAATTTACTGCTACTGATTCATATGTCAGATTCAATGGGTTGGTTGTGTAAAGAATTAGGGGCCATGAACGCCATCAGAATCGGGAGAGAGGGGGGGGGGAAGGAATCCCCAAGTTAGTGGTATTTGGAGGTTGATATCTTACCCTCAGTCCCTGATAACAGTCCCCACAGACTGTCCTTGTGGGGCCTGAGCTGCTGGGTAATACCTGGAAGGATATGGGAGCGGGGGAAGGGTGCAAGAGGACAAGGTTAGTCTGTCCCGAATATCACGACCATCACGACACAAGGGAGGGGTGGTGGGGAGAGCCGGCCAACAAACTGTATGTGGTCCAGTCCCGCCAACCGTGGGCGCCCGGGAGGCACGCCACCCGGGTCAGGCAGCGGCGGATGGGAAAGCGCCGCGGGCACCAGTCGGGCCCCGAACAACAGCGCCGTGCGTCACTCAGAGCGCAACACGATCCAACCCACTGGAGGTAATCTCCCCGTAATGGTCGCGGCAGCTAGATCAACGCGATGCTCCCAAAGAGGCACCGCGGAAGCCCACAGCCCGACCGTGCCAAGCAGGTCACACCCGCGCCGCAAACCGGGGCAAGGGTAGCCCCCAAGTTGCCCCGGGTGGTCGGTGATTGAGACCAAAACGACCTCGATGGACGCTCCGAGGGGCGGAAGACAATTCAGTACAGCCCACCACAACACCTTACCTGGTTTGCTCGAGGCCGTTGCCTATAGGCACCTACCTCCACACCGCGGCGAGACTGGGCACGCAGGACAGCTGGCAACGTTCGGCGGGAATGCTCGCTGTTAAATGCGGGCACCCAGGGCCGCTGTATGTGGGCGTGACCAAGGGTTCATTGCCAGGCAACGAGGCCAATCAGGTTCGGTGGCTGGCAGGGGAGGGATCCGGGTAATGACGTTCCCTCGCGCCGTGATTGCGCGCCATGTTGGAACGGGGCCGGTACTATGGAGACGGGTGGGGACAGTACCGTTTATTCAGGGTCTATTTGACACTTTCTGTGGGGATTGTGTACATCGGTCGCCCTTGTCTCCTCGATCAGGGACGTGATGGGTCGATCACGTAGACCCAATTGTTAATAACGGGCTTGGTAACCATTGAACATTTTTGGGATAAAGATTAATTTATTTTTTCTCTCTTGGGTAAGCAAGACCCGCAGGGCCTGTTTGTAAGCGAAGAAGGCCAGAGTACCCAGATTGAGGCACAGAGTGTCTTTAATCGGCAGGCCAGAAGGTCGGGCTGTCTACATGAGTGTCCCACATGGACGCCATCTTGGAACAGTGTAATGTTATAGGGGATTGATCAGGAGACTGATCAAGAAACCGGGGGGTATGGCGTGTGGTATTGGTAGGATTGATGCTCAGGGAAGTGATATAGTATACTTTATACTTGTGGCGAGGACACACAAATTTGATTTATCTGGTTAGCATATTCCAGGGGACAGAATCATTCAGTCCCTGTGTGTCTGTTTGCAAACGATGCACCCATCTCTGTTCGATTCTGTATAGGGCTTGTTGATTGATTGAAGGATGGCATTCTAGAACAGTCCATTGTATGCTTTCTGCATGATGGCCTTGTTGCTTGCAATGTTCATATAGACGTGTATGTGTCTTCATACAGCGGATGTTACTGTTGTGTTCCATAATGCGCAATTTAACAGTACGCATTGTCATTCCGATGTATTTTAACCTACACGGACAGTTCAGCATATAGATGCACTTGCAGCTATTACAATTCGTGTGTTTGTTTAGATGCCAAGTAAAGGTGTCAGATAGTACCATGGATTTACCTTGTATCGACTGGGGACATACAACACACATACCACATTGGAAGTGGCCCACAACTGGGGGCAGATCCCAGAGAGTGTTCTGAGGGCGAGTACTTGTCTTCTTTGGTCGAGTGTGGATCAGTGTGTCTTTAAGATTGGTTGTTCTTTTAAAGGCAAACCGGGGGCGGGGGATGTCCCAACCCGCTGAGTTCAAGATACCCCAGTGAACTGTTTTTTTTAATGAACGTGGAGTTTTTCGTGTAGGAGGTAACACAGGTGATGATATCCTCTGTCTCCTTGGTTTGTGTTGCAGGGTAGTTGCCTCTCGTTTGTAGTCCGTTACCGTGGTGCAGTTTCTGCGGAGCCTAAGAAATTGGCCGAACGGCAGGTTGTCCCTCAGGGCCCTAGTGTGGTAGCTGTTATATAGCAGGAGGCTGTTTCTGTCGGTCTCTTTTTTGTAGAGGGTAGTAGTGATTTCTGTGGGTGTCAGCTGGATAGTTAGATCCAAAAAGGGTAATGAGTGTTCAGATATAGTACCTGTGAATTTTAGAAATGGATCCTGGAGATTAATCCATGTGCAGAAGGCATCACAGCTAGTCCGGTCACCTTTCCAAAAAACCAGAATATCGTCAATATAGCGACGCCATAAGGTGAGGTTTTCCAGGAACGGGTTGTGATCAGATGAGTAGATGAAGTGTTTCTCGAAAGTGGCCATGTAAATGCAGGCCAAGTTCGGTGCGAAAGTCGATCCCATAGATGTTCCACGGATCTGGTGGTATAGCTGTGACTCATATTTGAAGAAATTCTCCGTTAGGGCTATGTTAGCCAGTTCCATAATGAAGGAGATAGGGGTCGGGTAAGACCATTCTTCCGACCTCAAGGTGGACTCGACCGCCTCCAGGGTTGCCTGTTGTGGGATGTTCGTGTACAAGGCTTCCACGTCTAAGGTCAGTAGGATGTCAACATCCTCTCTGCCGTCCACGTCGTTGATCAAGCGGAGGACGTCTCTGGTGTCCTGGAGGTAGGATGGAATTTTCTTCACTACTGGTTGTAAAAAAAATCACAAAATTGGGACAATGGTTCCAGTAGAGACCCTATTCCGGAGACAATAGGTCTTCCGGGAACAGGAGTGGTACCCTTATGAATTTTAGGAAGGGTATAGAAGTAGGGTGTAACTGGTTCCGTTGTAATGAGAAAGTCAGCCTCCTTCTTGGTTATCCATTCATTCGTTTCGGGCTCGATCACCAGACTCATAACGGTAGTCGTCAGACGTTTCGTTGGATCTACGGTGAGAGGTCTGTAGTGGGTGATGTTGGACAGTTGTCGTCTGCATTCTTGGTCATAGTCATCATAGTCTTGAATGACCGTGGCACCCCCCTTATCTGCTTGTTTGATGACAATGGTGTCATTATTGCCTAAAGCGATAGAGGCCTGTCTCTCCGCATTCGGCAGGTTCTGATATTGGTTGACATGAGGTTTTTTCTTAAGACTGGCAAGGACCGCCCGCTCGAATGTTAGGATCTCTGGGGGGACCATTCCATCCGTTGGGGTAAAGGTGGAAGGTTTCCTTAATCCAGTGTCTTGGCTCGTTGGCTCGGGGTTGTCATCAAAGAAAGCACGCAAGCGTATCTTTCTGAAGAGTTGTCTGATTTCGATCATTTCTTGGAAACTATCTATACAGTACCTTACTCTTTCCCCCAAATAAACCTACCTTTACTAATGCAATGCTGCTTTAAACCACAAGCTTCTCTCTTCAAAACAGTCCAAATAATAACAATTATAGAATACAAAATCCACTTAAAATGTTTAGTTAAACGACAATAAAACTATTTCCCTTTGAACTCAATGTAAAATGAAACTTTTATAAAAATGTATGTATTTAAATTATTTAAAAAATGTTATAATATATGTAATATGTTTTACTGTATATTATAAATTCAGCAATATATCAATAACAAACACTTGAAATGTATGTTTTATTGATACGATTTAGTCTAAAATGTATAATTAAATAATAGTATAAAAATATATCATTATTTAAAATACACCTATGATGAACATCCTTGCACCGTGTGGCAGGCTTGTACGGCAGGAGGTTTCTGTCTGCCACAAAAGATCCCTTATAAAAGTGGGAGTTTGCTACCACACCATTTGCAGTTGCATTGAAATCAGGTGTGAGGGACCACTGGCCTATGGTGGGCAGTTCCCTAGCTGAAACAGTGTCATTGGCAACTCCGACCAACATCGTAATGAGGCCCTTTATGTTTTAATAAATAAATATTTTCTTTTCAATAAAATTCATTTGCATATTACAACAACCTGCATTACATTTTATATGTGTGAAATAAAATGTACTTTTACAGGCCAACATCTCTACATGCGGGCTGCATGCCGCATAGATGCAGCGGGTCAAGGCATTGGAAGTAACTGTCTACAACACTTCCTTTGTTGGAACACACCATTATCCCCTAATGACAGCAGTTCCAGGCTCGGCTGTTAGGATTACGATGGGTGTTTCCGACAGTAATTTCTTGTTGTTATGTTATGTTATGTTATGTTAAGGGGGGGTTTTGTATAGCGCTCAGATACTCCAACGGAGTGTCCCGGCGCTTTCAGACCAACAGGTCAGCAGCTAACACATAACACAACAAAGAAAAAAAGGAGCAGTAGGAAGAGTAGAAACACCAGACTAAAGACCAAACAACCAAGTTTTAAGTCCCTTCCTAAAGGCAAGCAGATTTGCGGTGCTGCGGAGTGACAGGGGGAGAGTGTTCCAGAGCTGGGGAGCAAGACGTTTGAAGGAGCGTCCACCAGTCCGAGCCTTCTTCACCACTGGAACCACCGCAAGAAAGAGAGTTTCTGATCTCAGAACCCTGGTGGGTTTATAGAAGGCTAGCCTTTTCTGAATAAAAGTCGCTCCAGTAGAATATAGCGCCTTGTGGGCCAAAGTGAGGGCCTTGAAAGCAATTCGCTTTCTGACAGGGAGCCAGTGCAAGGTGGATAAAAGATCAGAGGCGCTGGCCCGACGGGGGAGACCATAAATGGCGCGGGCGGCCGAATTCTGGACTACCTGAAGACGCTGCATCAGGTAGTCAGGCAAACCCAGGTAAAGAACATTGGAATAGTCCAGCCTCGATCCTATGAGGGCATGGACGGTAATCTTACGATGGTCAAAAGAGAGCAGAGGGAGAAACCTCCGCAACATCCTGAGCAAGCCAAAACAGACGCCCACAAGGCCAAGAACTTGGGCTTTCATGGTCAGGCCATTATCAATTTTAACCCCCAGATTTTTCGCCACAGTGGAGGAAGATGCCGGTGGAAACATATCATGCGGCCACCATTCCTGCCAGCTCGGGTCGGATTGGCACCCGAAAAAGAGCACCTCAGATTTTCCAGGGTTACACTTAAGACTATGACCCTGAAACCATTCAAATACAGCTCCTAGGCAGCCACAGATACTGTCTCCATCAAACTCAGCCCCCTTTGCACACGTGAAAAGGAGCTGAGTATCGTCGGCGTATGATATTATCTTGGCCCCAAAAGACTCAGCCAGCACCGCCAGAGGGGTCAGAAAGATATTAAAAAGTATTGGGCTCAACACGGAGCCCTGCGGTACTCCAACCCCAAGCGGCGGCACTTCGGCTGAGTGGGGGGGGGCCCAGACCACCTGCCGGCGACCAGTAAGGTAAGATTGAAACCACCTCAACACCGTCCCACGCAGACCTATCTCATACAGTCTACGGAGAAGACCTTCATGAGGGACGGTGTCGAAAGCCGCCGACAGGTCGAGCATGACCAACATGGCCCTGCCCCCTGAGTCCAGCACCTCCTTGATAGCCTCACTGACTTCAAGAAGCGCCGTTTCAGTGCTAAAGTTGGTACGGAAGCCAGACTGAGAGGCATGAAGCAGGCCGTGTGACTCAAGGAAGGCAGAAAGGACCCCATGGACATGTTTCTCGACGATTTTAGCAAAAGCTGTTGTCCTTCCAACATGAAAAGGCTGTCAGAAAGTGTCTTTGGGGCCTCTATCAGGGGCCCTCTTCCCTCATTGTCCTCCATAATCAGGCCTTGGGGGGCACCTGTAGTGTCCCCTCATAATCCCTTCACCCTGTGCCAGGCCATGGTGCCTGCCCCACAGAGCAGATAAATTTGCAATCCTCCATTCTTTAATGGAAGCTTGTGCTGCGGGCCAATTCTCCCTGCTGCACAAGATTCTATTTTAGAACAGATGTTTCTGCCAGCCCTATTGGAGGCCGCATGCAAATCAGTCGGTTGGAACCACCGGCCTAGAGCTGGGCCCCAATATACACAGAAGGCGCTGAACACGAAAAATACTTAATTTACTATTCCCACTACAAAAAGACTCTATTTAGGCACAGGAATTGAAAAGAAAACACATACTGTATTAATCCAACTCCAAAATAATACAATTTAATTACATACAAAACACTAAACTCCAAACATAAATCAAGCCATACAAATTGCTAACCATTACAAATAACATTAACTATTTTACCCCCCCAATATGAAACCAAGTTAAAATATTAAATTTACATCAAAACATTATTTTTTTAAATGTACACACAGCATAACTTAAATAAAACACAATAAAGCAAGCCATAGTTTGTAAAACATATGCATAATTTGTTTTTTTAATTTTTATAAGCAGATAACTTAAACAACAAATGTAAACACAAAATGTAATATATAGCAATTTTAAAACATTATAAAATAAACATTATGCACACCTTCTAAGCACTTCTAACCTTAAAGTATGTCCATATTAATATGTTTTGTGTTTTAATACATTTAATTTATAACCCTATTTTATTTCAAATGTATCTCAAATATAAAAATATATTTCATAACTTATAGAAGAGGGCCTCATTAGGATAACTGCCATCCATTCGGAATGGTGACAGCCCGCCTACAAGGCAGCGGTCCTATATGCTGCATCATGATGCGACCACCACAAAGGCGGTTGCATAGCCTATTCATTATATTGTGGTGGGTCCTGCGGTCTGCAGCACCCAACACAGTACAAAGAAATTACATGTTGCATAACCCTGAACTATGGATAGCAAACACGCTTTATTGATTGGTTTAAAAGAACATTTACAATTTAAAACATGACTGAATCGAATGATAAAAATGACAATAATACATGTTAAAAACAGTGCATTTTAAATTATTAAAAATTAGGGGGAACATTATGGGCTAAAAATGCTCTGCTGGAAGACATCGCCCTGGCTCTCTGATATTGTGGTCTCAAATTTGATTGTTGAGTCTCTTAACTCGGCCGCCATGCTAACATGAGGAGGGTTTGGTTGTGGTTATGGATTCCAGTAGTTTTTATGTTTTGTGGACTAATTTCGTAAGTTCAATGTTTAGTTTGGTGTTGTCAGAACAGCAATTATTGCTTGGCGGCAAGATCGAACTCCCATCATGATACATTGGCCTCGCAGCAATGACCGTCTGGCCATGAGCAATACAGGGCATGCACAGACGATGTGTTCCATTGTTTCAGAATGATAGCCACACAACCTACATTCAGTACTGCTACCTGGCCGGCGCCATTTGGGAAGGTTCTTCAGAAAGGGCCAGTCACTCATCCTCAGGGCTGAAAACTTATGTTTCAAATAAATTGAGTATGTGCTTGATAAGTATAGCTGCTGAACACCCACTTTAAAATTGGAGATTACAGCCCAAGCGTGTTTCCTTTTTGACAGTATTGCCCTGTCCGAGTGAAAGGACACCAATCTGTCACCTTTTTTTAATGGCGGTCTTTAACACCGGGTGGGTGGGGTTTGTTTCCAAGAGGCCTTTTACTCCTAATAACTGTAAACTGCGATCCAGCATTTGCAAATTCTTATGGCTGATCTGATTTTTCTGTATTTCTTGCCATAGTCCGGCCTCCAAGGAACCCTCCCGGGCATGGCGCAGTCTATGACATAGTTTAATAAATGCGCCTGCCTCCACTCCATGGTGATCTTGTAGTCCCAGTTCAAGTCTCCCTTGGGCTGGCGAGGCAGATCTTGACAACCGAAAAACTAGTTTAGAAATGTAAGTTGTTAGTTTGTTTATTAATATACTGGTTGGGCCCTTAGTGATCTCATGTCCATACCACAAGCAGTTAATTACCTTAGCCTTCATCACTTTCAGCATGGGAGTTAGGCTAGGACCAAATAGCTGTTTTGCTAATTTTGCAGCGGCCGCTTCTAACAACAAAGCGGTACAAAAGGGGGGTGGTGATGGACGAAGCATCTGAACCAATCAAACACTCACACCCAGTCAACAGATCTGGGTTTAATCCATCACTGTTCTTTAGCCCACTCTGCCACCCCAGTTCAGACATGGCCATATGCAAATCAGTCTGACCCTGTGCCTCATGGGAACAGTCCAGCCCGAACTGCCAAGCCATGCCTTCCCTGGACCGGAAACAAGCTTCCTAGGACCGGTTTCTGGCATTTCAGCCTTCTTCAGCCAGGCTTGCTTGAATCCAGTGGCAAAGTGAGCAAGGGACTCACATCTGAGCATACCCTGCCAACTTATGGCGAACAAAGCGGTACAAAAGGGGGTGGTGATGGACAAACACCAAGGCAATGAAAATGCTTCTTTTTGCTTGGTAAATGTACCTCTTGTATCGAGAAAGATGCCCAAGTATTCATAACTGTTTATTCTAGCTTTCTGTCATTGAAATACCACCTTTCTATTGACCTTGCTTCCCAAAATATATGGTTTTGTTTTTGACAGGATCAGTTCTAGGCAATTTCCTGTCGTGTAGTGTAACAGTTCATCCAGTAGCCGCTGGAGACCCACTTTTAATTCTCTAAATGTAAAGTTTAAATTTTTCCTAATTAGAGCTTTTACCTATACAATCACCAACTTTATTATGACTTTTCACGATGCCTCTCCAACTACAGTGAGACATTTCTTGATTAAGTCTGCTGCCTTGCCCCGCTGAGAGATTGTGACTTCCATTTTGTACTCAACTTCGATGTCCATTTTGGTGAGTGATAAAGTGTGCTTATGTCCTGGTGTACCCTAGAATAGTATTGGCACTAAATTGTACTTAAGCTTTTAAAGTTTCATTCCTCTGGTTCTCCTTCTTTGATTTTGGTCATTTTGTTGACATTTTCCTTTTAAAAATGTACTTTATTTTTTTTAATTCTATTTGGGTTTCATATTGTTTAGTATTTTGGCTTTATTAATGTTTCAGTACTGCATAAATAATGTATGAATTTCCCTAGATTAAGTCTGTCTGCTCTGTGTCATTGCTACCAGGGTCTTGAGTTCAAGTTAATTTAGTGACTCTTGCAGAACACCCTGGCAGTTGGTGTTATTATTCCTTACGGACGGCGACTGTCAGCCCCAGTCAATAATACACTTTCTTACAATAGACCTAGGAGCATAAGGGCATCCCAGAATCTTCTGCAGTGTTATATAAAAATGTGCATATTTGGACTGTGGTGGTGCAAGGGGGCTAGGAGCACTGCAAGAACTTTTGTGTTCGGGGCAACACAGACGCAGCAGCAGCACCATCCCCTCCTAAAAATCCCAAAGCAATGCTAATTTAAAATTGAAAAGAGCACCTTAAGTCTTCCAGTTCATTGGATTCCTGATCTGGGGAGAAATTATTTTGATCATTTTACGGAAGCAAAGGAAATATGACGTTGTTGCTCTTCATTTGCTTTCTGATTCTCCACTATAACCAATGTGTGCCACAGGTGGGTAAGACTTCTCTACATAAGGTGCCTCTTTTTCTGCAAGGAAGCTGTTTTTTTTGTTATTGGTCAGCATCAGACCTAGTAAATTCTTGTTTTATCCCCGATCACGATAAAGAGCTTTAAAGTGTGTTTTAAATTCTTAATTCTGGGAGCAGCTTTAAAATGTTGAGGCCTAAGCAACTAAAAGTACACCCAGACTTCCAAAATTTACTTGAGATACAATCTTGAACTTCACATTCGCCTAATCCCTCCTCCATTGGGTTCACAGTGATGGCAGTCATGGCATCGGCCATGGTTCTATGTCACTGAGGGTTCCATCAGAGGCCTTGTGTATTAGACTCTGGGACTGCATTCCAATATGGGTGTCTATTTACCATTATTCCTTTTAATGGACCTCTCCCATTAAACGCTCAACCAATTGCCATCCATAAAAAACACAGACCCATAGTAGATGAAGCAGTGTAAATTAAAGTGTATTGTTTGTGTCAATGTAACTTATAAAGCAGGTTTATATATTATTTATGATATGGGTTTGTTACAGTATAACACAGACTAATTTTGGGATTATAGAGCATGTTACAATTGTGGATATAAGCGCATTACTCTATTCAAAGAGCTGTTCACCTCTAAGACCAATAAATAGACCCAAGGCAGGAATGGCTGGGAGCACTAAAGGTTTCACTCACAGAAGATGGTTAGATAGTTGGGACACTCCTGAGAGTGCTCACTGATGGCCTTCCATCTGGAATGGATGAACTCAAGGCCAGGTTCCAATGGCTGATCCAAAATGTACAGCTGCATCTCAGATGGGAGGTGACACCTTGTCTCTCTGGTTCAGGTACAGATGTGTTCATAATTAAATAGCCGTTGGTGGTGGAAAGGAAGAGCTAAAACTGAAGGAGTCACAAATTCAATGTCAGTCAGTTTGTTAGCATGCTGAAGTGTGTTACACTTTTTGTGTATCACATGTCAACACAGGGACTTGTCATGCAATCTGCATTTATATTTATTGGCAGGATATGCATTTACTGTACGATAATAATTTGGGTGATGTTATTTAAAATAGAGAGGTGACACTAGATTTCAGTTTCCTCCATGCTTACACATCAAGTAAGCATTAGTACCTCATTGGGAGGAGCACGTTCTCTGATCATGAGCCAATATCTGTGGGTGGTTGAAGGGCCTGGGCGTGGATCACTCAATGCATTAAGCAGATGAAACCTTTTCAAACACCCAGGAACCAAAGATGGCTTATTATGGAGGTTAGTGGTCTGTAAATTGCCCAAACAGTACTAAGCACATTGCCCACATGTAATCCCAGGGAGGCTGACATGAGTTCATCTGCTTCTTTTTTACAGTGTTACACTTCACAAGTCCAGACTATGCATGCCAGGTACTTGTAACAACTACTGATAACAACTAAGCTGGGGTATTACTGTGTTAGAGGTGTGACAAATGAATCCCAGCTTCTTGGCAGGTGAGCACTGTAAATCATAAGGGAAGGCTTGTGTCCTGACAATGGAGAATAATTGACAGTAATCTTGTGAAACACATCCTCTCACGGTATACTGTGTCACAGCTTTACCTGTAGAAAATAGAAACAAACAATAATCAGTCATTAGTAATGATGTTACATAAATGTTTTCTCTATTTAGGAAAGATTGCCAGTTCCAAAGTAGTCCAAATCGGAGATTATCAACTAATAGAAACTCTGCTAATTGTTAAATACAACCTAGACAAGATTCCAGGGCCTGGGATTTCTACTGGCCTGACTCAAACGTTATAATTTAATCTTTACACTGCCAAAAATAAATGGCAATCACCCACATTATTTTATGGAGATTATCTAAGGAATCTTCTTATTTTTGTACTACTTTTTAGAATAATTGTTCAGCCTTTTCTTTTGTCAAAATTTATTTTTTATTAAGCATCAAGCAGAACAAAAATATTGACATTAGTTCTACTCCAAGGTTGCAAAACAGTCAGCTAAATTGGGTTCAGCTTCATACAGCCCCTGGTCATATCACACCCCCGAAAAAAATGAGCGATGCTGATTTTGAAAGAACATAACCCTGAGGAGGTTCTTCAACATAGAACCTGTCCTCCAAACACCCTCTGACCCTCCCGCCAAATGACCCCCCGTCCCGGTGGTAATTAGATTGTGTATTAAAAAAACTTGCGATATTACAGCATTGTCTCAGCGTAGAATGAGTAGCGTACGGCCCCCTCAGGTTGTATACTAAGGGCCGCATTATTTCAAACTGATCTAGGGGCAACTTGCATTTAAAAAAGGTGCATAGCCCGCACAGAGGGAGGACAGATTGCAGATGGCAGTCCCCGGGACAGAAAGGCTACCAACAGACCCCAGCTGAGTTTGAAACCCTTATAGTTATCACTAAAGATGTCTACCAGGCGTTCCATGGATAGAATCCTCCACAACCGGGCGGGCCACAGTGATGCCCCTGTTTTCCACAGCAGATGCTATTGTGAGCTTGGCAGCCCCTCGGCATGTCCACATGATCGCCTTCTCTGCTTTAGTTTGGTGTTCTAAAGTTGGATCCCTTACACCCAGAAGAGCGAAGTCAATGGTGGTAGGAACGGGGTACCCCAGAATGTCGCTTATGTGAGATATGGCTCATCCCGAAAAGGCAGAATCCATGGGCAATCCCACCATGTGTGCCTGAAATCCCCCTGAAACCTGCATCCCCGCCAGCAGAGATCCGAGGCATCATGGAAGAATCGTCGATCTTAGTAGGGTACATATACCAATTGTGTGATGTATTGTAGTGCGCTTCCCTTAGGACCATAGACTTGTTTGATAATGTCTCTCCAGATGTGCTTCCATTCTACCTCAGTTACGTCCCTGCCCATGACTCGGTCCCAGAAGATCATGTATCGAGCCTGCGGAGAATGTAAGGTATTCAATAGCATGTCATTAAGTGCTGAAATGGTGCCTTTCAGGGTACCTGACATTGTAGATCACCAACTGCTCCACGGGTGTAAGGTCTCTAGTAGTCACCTCTCTAACGTGTGGGGTCGTAACCCAGTGTTTAAGCTGACGATTGTGGTAATGTTCACTCTGCGGGATTTCAAATCCCCTCTTACAACTGTCAAACATTAAGTTCTCATCGTTATGGAACATGTCAGACAGTTTGAGGCACCCTGCCTCTTTCCAGCAGTCGAAAGGACCCTTGCGTAGTGCCAGTGGGAATGCCGGGTTCAAATGGTTGGGTGTACGAGGGGATGGAAATTAGGTCCAAGGTACGCATTGGGGGGCCGATGTCCCCTCGGCTTCCAGAAGACATCCCATATAGATTTTCCCACTACAGAGCAGTCCATATGAAGCCAGTGCTTATCTGACTCCCTCGCTGACAATTCTGTTGCCACCCTTAGTTGTGCGGCCTGATAGTATAAAGTGAAATCGGCTAAAGCCAGTCCTCCCCTATCCCATGGATGTCTGAGCACATGGTGGGGCAGGCGCGTCCTCCCTCCCTGCCAAATAAAGTTAGTGATCAACGAGCAAAGATGCGGCATTAGAGTTCACTCAACGTCGATGGGTAGGGCTTGGAACAGGTATGAAAATGTGGGCAGTACTGTCATTTTAACTGCCCAAATTTCCCAAGCCACAAAATGTAATGGGGAGACTCGAGAAGTTGGGAGGTGGTAGTTGGCCTTTACCATATTGAGGAATGAAGCTCCGAACCCAAACTTACGCATAGTTAAAAAGCGGAAAGACCAGTCCACCCTGTCAAAGGCTTGCTCCGCATCCAAACCCACCAATGCTGCCGGAATTTTAAACTTGGAGGCGTTCTCGATCAAATGGATGGTGCATCTGATGTTGTCATGCATTTACCTGCCTTTTATAAACCATTATTGGTCATGATGTATTAGATTTGGCATCAGGTTTTCAAGCTTCGCTGCTAGGATTGCTGAATATAAATTTGCGTCAAGGGTCTATATGAGCCGCAGAGATGCGGGTCCTTTCCAGGTTTGGGGATTACAGTGATCACAGCTTCAGCCATAGTGCCCAAACTCGTGCGGCTGATGCTATTGCCTGGAATAGAGTCGTGAGATGAGGGTCTACCTCAGTGGCAAAACATTTAAAAAATTGTGCCGTAAGGACATCGGGTACGGGAGCTTTATGGGTTTGAGCTTGGAGATAGTAACCCAAACCTCTTCCTTATTTAAAGGGGAATCTAATGCATCGGCCGATGAGCGGGAAAGCTGTGGGAGCACAGAAATCTAGAAATTGTTGTTGTAATGTCGTATCGGGAATAGTGCCTTGATTTAGCTGACCATAAAAATCCCCCAAGAAGTTAGCCTTAACGGTATCGGAGTGTGTGAGTTGTCCCTGTTGATCCAGTATACCCCCAATAAATTCCCGTTCCCTCTTTACTCTAAGTTGACATGCCAAATGTGAGCCCACCTTGTCGCCCTGTGCGAAGGATGATTAACAATGTGTACTCCACGCAATTTGCATAAATGGATCCAAGTTTACCCCAGAGTGCGGTGAGTTGTCCCTGTAGGGCACGTGTTGGCGTGGCTTTGTGTGGCTGTTCGGCTATCTCTAATTCCCCCTCGAGAGCTTCCCTTTCCCTCGTCCTCTGTTTGTTTAGGATCAAATTGAATGAATGCATTTCCCTCTCAGGACTGTCTTGAAGGCATCCCAGTTGTTCTGCGGGGATGTGTCCTGGGGATTGTTGTGGGCACAGAAGTCAACAATGGCAGCCCTTACCTCCTCCCTGGAATCCGCATCCCGTGTCTGTGCTGTTGGGAAATACCACCTGAGAGGTCCCTTAGTAGGACTGTTCCAGATAATGGCCCAAGGTGATCAGGCTGTGATTTGAAACGGATATCAGGAGTATCTGCGCTGCCTGGAGTACCCCCAGCAGGGATTGGCTGAGGCGGATGGATGTGTGAGAAGTGTATATAATCCTTTGTGGTAGGGTGAATGGAACGCCAGGCATCGCATAGGCCAAGAGCAAGTATTTTCTGTCTAACACCGTTAGAAAAGGTGTTGATAGCCGCCCTGTTAGCACTGGTACTGTCGAGGGCCCCATGCCAAGTTAAGTTGAAATCTCCCATAAGTATAATGGGTCCTTCCACAAATCACCCCCATCTGGTCAAGAGCATTGGAGAGAAATGTAGACTGACCTGAGTTAGGGGCGTATATTGAGATGAATGTGCAAAGCGTGCCTTTCATCCGCCCCTTAACCATTAAAAGTTTCCCTTCCCGATATGTTTTGACAGCTTGGGGCTGAAATGTTGTTGTGCTATGGAAGAGTAAGGTGAGTCCATTGTGTTTAGTGGTGGTGGATGATGTATAGATTAGCTGGAATGCTCTATGACGAAGCCTAGTTACCTCAGCTCATTTGAGATGTGTCTCCTGCAGTGCCACTACTTCAAATTTGCGGTTAGTGAGGTATTTCTAAATTTTCTGCCATTTCTGGGGGGCGTTCAATCCCTTAACATTCTAGGATGCTACGTTAACCACCAGGCATGGTACTCTCTCCTCCCTCCTCATATGGGCCCATGCTTCCTGTCCTCACAGTCCCGGCCTCTCCCAGTATGCTACAAGGCACCGCCCCTAGTCTGCACTACCCCCCTCCACTGACCCTGTGCCTCATGGGAACAGTCCAGCCCGAACTGCCAAGCCATGTTTTTCCTGGACCAGAAACAAGCATCCTGGGACCGGTATCGGGTTGATAACCCTCATCAGCCAGGCTATCTCGAATCCAGTGGCAAAGTGAGCATGGGACCCACATCTGGACATGCCCTGCCAACTTAGGGCGAACAAAGCAATACCAAAAGGGATGATGTACGGAGCGTTTGAGCAAATCAAAGACTTACCCCAGTCAACTGATCTGAGTTTAGTACATCATCATTCTTTAGCTCACTCCACCACCCCAGTTCAGACACGGCAATATGCAAATCAGTCTGACCCTGTGCCTCATGGGAACAGTCCAGCTCGTACTGCCAATCCATGTCTTCCCTGGACAAGAAACAAACAACCTGGGACCGGTTTCAGGGTGAGCAAAGCGATACCAAAGGGAAATGTCCAGCGATAGCGAATGTTGTCATCCTGCAGTTTGGCCGTGATCGGTCTCAGTGTTTGCCAGCGGGCCAAGGTTGCAGGGGCTAGATCTTGATGAAGAAAGCATCTGTGGTCTTAAAAGGACACCTTTTTCTTTTTTCTGGCAGCAGACAAGATGGCTTCCTTCACTTTGAAAGAGTGGAGTTTGATCAAAACATCCCTCGGACGCTTACGGTTCCCCGTCTGTAATGTGCCCACAAGATGGGCCCCGTCCCGTTTGATTTTCAGTTGTTGTGGGTAGTTGAATTCTGCAAAGAGGCTATTACAAATGCCTCCAGATCGGGCCCCCTCACTTCTTCGTCCAGACCCCTGCTGGCTAATGATTGCTGGTGTCCACTTATTCTGATGTGTGCTCCCCCCTCATGGAGGGGTCAGAACCCTGCTGCCGAAAGCTGGCTGGTGTCCCTTTAAGGTCAGGCAGTGGTGGGCCTGTCCTGCTGGAGGTTTCTAGAGGATTCCCCATCAAAGAGCGGACCGCCGTACCGTCTCGCTGTGACTTGTTGTCTTTCTCAATTCCCTTCATGTCTTCAATAGCACTGAAACGCTCGGGTTGTCAAGTGGAGGGGCCCCAATCAGTTTCACTCTTACACTTCTAGGTGCCCCGCTGCTGCCGCTCCGCACTCAGCACAGCGCTCCTGCTGCTCCGCTAACGATGCGGGTCACGCAAAATGGTTCCACCCTCACTCACTAAACTTGTAGGGCCGGTCGCAAAGGCTGGCATGTCTGCATATCTCCACCAGGTCAAGGAGCCACTCCGGTGCGGGGGAGGTCCTACCGCGGTCCCAGCCAGAGTCCGCAGCGATATATAGGGCTCCCGACTCAACCCCCTATGCCATTCTGCGACAAGCCCGGGACTTCGGCGGCTCAGCCTCGGTGGCGCATTCTTGTGGTCCTCTGGCGATTCCCTTGATTCCTGCAGTCCACGCAGCTCCCGGGAGGCAGCAGGCATCTAGTGGGTAAGTAGCTTGCTCACTAGGCTGCTAAAAAGAAAATTTTGTGATCGATGGGGTGTGCAGCTGAGGCGGTTCACAACCGCTCCGCCATCTTACTTGACCACGCCCCTCAACTTTTTATTTTACAATACATTTTGAACCCTTTACATGTTTATTCAACTGATTAACAATGCCCAGAAATGCTCAGTTGTTTTTCTGCATATGTTGTAATGATCTGTAACACATTCATAAAATAAAATACTGTTTTGTTATTTTAAATTTTTATCTCTATATGTTACCTCTCCTGGTGCACATAAATAATCAGTGTGACTTCACCACAAAAATATGTCTTTTTGCTTCCAGTGTAGTAAAGTGGGCATACATATGATCCATCTTTCTTTCTGAAGGGTATACAGCAGCAACAATGCACTCCTGTGGTTCCAACAGGAAATTTGGAGCAGACTGACTGGACTATGCCACCCTAGACCACTTCCACAGCGAGCCCTATATTTATGAAATTACCTGTAAGATCCCGTCCTCAACAATAGCAGAGATACACACACATGTCCGCTATGTAGGTATTGGTTCTGTTCTTGGTACTGATGCTGGCTGTCTGTTGTGTTTGTCACCAGTAGTAAAATACAGAACCCGCCATGGTGAGTATGTAGCTCGTTGTGCTCGCACAGAGCACAGGACATGACAAGAGTGAACTGCTGTTTCTAGGAAAGTTGAATTATCACCATCCTGATCATCTGCCTTTTACTGCATTCCATAGCATTTCATGATTTCAGAGGGTATTGTTCTTGTGTGATGTGTTCCCTTAGGAGATATTGTAGGATGGACATTTAATCACACCCAAAAGGTAAGAATTTCAGGGACTGAAAGTGTTACATTATTTGTCTTCTACTTCTGCATCTTCTCATCTCTTCCACCATTAGGCAGGACAATTAACAATGACATGAACAGCAATCCTATCAATTAATATCGATTAGGTGGGACAGAGTTTTGCCACAGACCTAGATGGCCCTACTTTGTATGGGTTCAGATAACTCTGGTAACAGCATGGCCCTTCCTCCTATACCCATCCAAGATGGCTGACTCCCCTGGAGGGAACATGCCTTGCAGACCTCTGAGCAAGCTTTGAGTCATATCACTGGCTCCCATGCCCTCCCCAGCCAATGTGGCCCTCATACCTTTAAGCACTGGAGCTCGATACTGCCCCATCTCCTCACCCGCTCTGCTTTCCGCTGCCTGCGGGGCATCTGCAACTGCTGCCTGTACCACCCAATGACATGACATACCGCGGATTGTGGCAGGCACGACTACGGTCTCCACGGCTCATCAATGATCCCCTGTGGTGTTCTGGAGATGCATGCTGAGGGTCTGGGCTCCAACACTGTCTACTAAAGGTGAGCTATACAATTCAATTCAATTCATTACCTTTATTCAGCGAGTACAATAACAGCCACAAAATTGCATAAAGCATATGCTAAACACTGTACAAAATGTTTTAACATATCTAATAAAAATCAAGGGATTTGCTAATACATAACAATTTTCCTGAAATGAATGGCCTTTAGGATAAAAAGAGCAACAGTAAAACACACAGAAGGGTTTCTACAAGCGCTGGGATGCCTTCGGGTAGCCATGCGCTATATAAATACCACTTCAATTCAAGGTTAATTTAATGCATCATAGTGACAATATAAGATCTAATGCTCTTGGCAATAATTTAGGGTTTAAAATAAAAATGCCTATAGCTTAGAAAAAGTAGCAAAACAGCAAAAACTGCAACGCGCTCGATTTACTCCGACCATCACACGAGAAAAGGATCATATGCGAGGGGCAGGACTTCATGATAGGAAGAAACCAGCAAGTGATGCACTGCACCAAACCTAAGTCTTGTCAAAAGTGGGCTGGTCATATTTCGCATATTTCTGCTACTCGCAACTGCAAAGTGGCTAAAAACTCTGCTGAACTATGCAAAGTTCCGCAAACGGCGGAGTGCATTAGTTTGTGCCGTTTGCACTGATTTTTAGCACTTGGTGCCGCTCCTGGCACAAACGTCATAATGCACAGCTCAAAAGGACACTGCTTCTTTCTGCAGCTCAAGGAGATTTTCTCCTCGAGTGGCAGCTTCCTCAACGCGGATGGTTTCTGAACATGAGCAGTCGTGACCATCTTCAGCTGGCTTCAGTGGTCTAGCGTTGGACATTACTTGCTCGTCAACTTTTCAGAGTGTAGTTTTTGACAACTCTGTGTGATCAACAAAGCGCAGAATGCAGAAAATTCGGCAAACAGAGGGAAGTTCACCGCATAGGCCTAGTCAAAAGAAAATGGTACTGTATGTCAGTAACACAGGATAAATATATTTTGCAACCCTCTTCTAAATCAAGTGACAAATAAAAAGCAAAAATAGATTTCATAATTTCAGTGCCCTTTCTCCATCCCAGTCTGTGCTGGAAAAATGATCCTTTGATAGTTTTATTAGTGAGTAACAGTACTTGAGTGGGGTCTGATAATATTGGCAATTTAAACAACAAACTAAAAGAAGAATTAATATATGCTAGCCGAGGGTTATGTGAAACTATACACTGATTTAAGCAGTCAAGGCTAATAGATTTAATGTTTATTCCTTGATCGTTATTAAATTTTTCTATTTTTCAGATTGTGTGATTTTGTTTTTCATGACTCTGTTATGTATTTGACATTTTCCCAGATTTTCGGGCGTCTTACTGTAGTCACCAGTACGCTGGTTCTGCATCGTATACTTCGTAGTCTGTTTTCTATGTTTACCCGGCTACTTCTAGATGTACGTTTTTACTTCTGTGTACTGACTTTTCTCGATACCCGCCACAGAACGCGGTTACTTTGGAACACTGGTGAGAACCCACATTTCACTTCGCTTTACCTTTTTCTTCTGTGCACTAGAGTTTGATATACTCGCACACATTTTGGTGATCTTTTTGGTGTTACTCATTTGAATTAGCTGTCGCTATATTTGCATATTTTTGTGTTGTCTTGCATGTCACTATGTGCTAACTCCGCGAAGTTTCCACTCTTTCACTATGTTACCACCCTATTGCCACTTTGTTTTAGTTTCTTTAACACTGCGTTTTAGCCACCAAACACAAGGTTTTTCTTCTTTTTTATCCTTTCTTTCCCTCTGGTTTTTTGGTTTCACGTTTCATCCCTCTGCTTTAAACTTAGGGTCGCGCCCATTTCCTAAATCAGTGTTTGTTTCCTTTTAGATCACCTTGAGTCCCCTGATGAAGGGACTTTCGTCCCGAAATGCATAGGGATTTTTCAATTTGAAGTGTCTTCATTGTTAAACTTTGGATAAATACCGTTGGAGTCGATATGATCGTAATATGTAAAGAGCTGAACCATAACGATGGACCCTTTCTACTAGCAGCACCTGACCTCCTATCCCCCTCTAAACAAATGTAACTTTCCCTCAGATTACAATCGGGGTTTGTGTGCACACTGTATGGCACCCACCGTTACTGAGCCTTTTCCCTAAGGAACTCAGTACAAGTAAACAAACGCAAAGGTGCACCACAGAATTGTTCTGATTACAATTTTTAGTAATAAAACATGCGAAGATGATGTCTTTCTTGTATTTTCAATCTTTATTTTTCCAACGTAAGCACCATACATCCGACGCGTTTCGTCCCTATGGGACTTCTTCAGGGCTTTTGATTTGAAAAATAATCCTTCCAATTAGGATCTTCAAAGTTGGAAATCCGTGTGGCGCCTTTCCAAATGGCAATAAACCCAACAAATATATGTATATTTGTGAAAGGCCTGGGCTAAGTCTTCTTTTTTTATATGTTAGAGATTGGAATAAGATGATGTTGGAGATGCGGACGTCATATGATTGTGTTTCAACTCTGCCACGTAATGAAGAAGAATTTCTGATCGATCAGGATAATCTGTTTCGGTTTCTAATGTTCTTCGGCCATTCAAAATATGTGAAACACAAGGACTGATCGTAATATGTGACCCATATGAATAAATTCTTGATAAACCGTTTTTGATTTATGAATTTGACTACTTTAAAGATGAAGAGAAGCAACACTTGCCCTTGTAGGAGCTCCACAGGAACCAGTGTGGGAATCTCCCTTGACACCATCTCAGGTAGAGGACATGTTCAATAAACTGAACAAAATCCATTAGGAGCAAGGGGAAAAAAATGGGGAGGCTCTGGGCTGCCTTACTTAGACAGCGGTAAGCCGCATTCTTACCCTGGCAGTCAGAGAGTACACAGATTTACTTTACCCATGCACCACAGAATATTCTCAATACCTTCACGATCTACTATAGAAAACTGTACATCTCTGAATTCAATAGAAATGAAGACAGGGTACACACCTTTCGTGACTCTCGGGCACTACCTTGCCTTAATGATGGGGGCCAAGAGGGTGAGAGCGCCAGGAGGAAATCCTGCAGGCCATCACATATAAGGTGGTACCGGGGGGGATGTTTTTCCTCGGAAGTATTATATTTGTGTCTCAGGGTGGAAACAGTGACTGCCTCCATATGGCCTACTCGAAAGGCTAATAGCACTAGGTTTCTCTTGCTGATTTCCAAAAGCGCAGTGATTACCGGATGAGGACCCTTTTTCTCTACAGCAGCTATTGTCTGATCTCCATCCTGAACTCTGACATCAAGATACTTGCAAGAAACTTACTACCCACCTCACACAAGTTATCTCCACCCTAAACCATCTTTTCCAGGCGGGATTCATTCCAAATGAAGATGATCACCAACCTGGATACCTCCCTTCCAGTCTTTTCTGTCCCTTATCACAGATTTCTTGGAAATATCGGGGTAGAAAATCAAATGGGCCAAGAGTGAGACCCTGCCCATTTCATAGGCTACGACCAGAGGGACATATAATCAACGGCCAGCGATCATTATCACTGACCGTGCTTAGCGATCATTTTATGATTGCAGGATATCTCTGTAATTTATCACCCTGGTAGTGCGTCATTAACAACACGTTACTCCAGGGAGATAACAATGCCAGAGATAGCGAGGTTATCGCCGTTTTGCAGGGAACATCACTGGTTTTCCAGAGATGTTCCCTGCAAAACGGTGATAACCTTGCTGATACGACCCACAGGTTCATTTCATCCCAATCCACTCCAATGATAGGGATGGGTAAGTCTGCATTTTAGCAGACGTTAGTTTTTGGAGAAACGTGTGCTAAAATGCTGGGGCAGCCTTGTAAATATCACGATGTGAACATCAGCGATATTTGCAAGGTTGTCCATCCGGGTACGCCCAGTGACGCCAACTTTGCATCTCATTAGAGATGTAAAGGGAGGCGTTGGGAAAAAGGGTGCTTGTAAATAGAGCGATAGTTTTATCTCTGCTTTTTTTGCTTTTTAAGCCAAAAAAGCTAAGATGAAGCCCTTGTAAATATGCCCCAGAGTAGCCTCATTGTCTTCCAATTCCATCGGGCCCACAATACATATGAGTTTGTGACGAAGTGCAGCACAGCAAGTTACCTTGCTGAGCTGCACTGCGTGACAGGATAAGGGCAGGAAGGTACTGTCTTTAAGGTAAAACAGTGCATTTCTATCCTTTCCTATGGGCTGGCACATTTTTGGCAGCCTAGAGTCAATGCAAGTGCCCTTACACCATGAACCAAAGGTATGAAGGATGATATTCCATTGGGGGCAAATTAAGTAGTTTATGTACATTTTTACATTAGTCAAACAATCACTAGAATGCACCCTTTTATGAACATCAAATGGCTCATCCTGAGAGCCATATTCTGAATGTAATACTGATCTCATTCTATTACTATCAATATATTTTTTTAAACTGTCCTTCTATTCCTCTATTAGTACCTTGTATTTTAATTTTCAATTTTCATTTCCCACTGATTTTGGTTATAGCAGACTTATCTAAGTGCATCCGCAAACTCATACTTGCGAACAACAACCAAACAGGAAGCTCAGCCTTATCGCGGCAGCCATTTTGTAAAATCAGCATTCTAGCTGCACAGCCCATGTTCTTTTCAAATTAGGAATTTGGTCATCATTAGCC
This sequence comes from Lissotriton helveticus, assembly GCF_964261635.1. Taxonomy (NCBI): domain Eukaryota; kingdom Metazoa; phylum Chordata; class Amphibia; order Caudata; family Salamandridae; genus Lissotriton; species Lissotriton helveticus. Next base: position 20,005,171 of record NC_136063.1, read on the forward strand.
AAAACATGACTAAAGGTATCCTTCCCTTAACGTCAAGTGGCTCTCCATGGAACTCGTTTATTTAAATATAATAATGATCACTTGCTATGTTTGTTAAATAGTTTTGCCTCATAATCTAATTTTCCTTACCCAAAGAGTTGGTCTTACCAGACCTGTCTAAGTACATCAGCAAACTCCTATTTATAAAAAAACATGTAAAAAACAAGCCAACCGGGAAGTTGTGCCATATCGAGGCAGCCAGTGTGTGAATTCAGCAATCTTACTACAAGGTCTAAGCTCCTCTCGGGCCAGGAAGTTAGTCATCCCCAAGGTAGGCGGCCAACTTTGGGGTTAGCTTTCTAGCGTCCACACGAATACCGATTGCAGAACTAACTCGATACATAAACTGGCGTTTGGCAAACACTTCTTGTTCATCGGAGCCATGGGCAGGCACTGTTTTGAGTGAGAGAGCAGCTTTGACGAAGTGAGTACGGCATAGCCGATACCCCAGGCAGCATATCCAACAATACTATAATTTTCTATATACATATTTTCTTACGTTGACTTAATACTTCCTCTAGCCCTAGTGTTTGAATACAAGCGCTCCTCCCCTCCCGTGTTGAAGCTCATGGGGCCCTACGTAGGCAACCTAAGTGTACGTTACTTATCAGTTTTTTATAAGGTGTTGAGAAAGTGTCACATTGTGTATTCTCTCCAATATAGATAACTACTGGTACACAGCACTTATGCATTAAAAAACTGCACAGACCTCTGTAAAATGAAAGCGCATTTATAGTGTGTGTTTCTTGTTATATGTATTGGATTGTCTTGTACATCTTGAACAGAACAACAAAAAGGGCAGTACGACATGCACATGAGAATGACAATGAACTGTCGTGCATGGAGTGAAAAATATCTCACTATTTGACCTTTCACAAGTGTGTTGAAGGGGTGTATATTAGAGTATATACTACGATTAATAACTAGTTCCTCTATCCTTCCAGATCATTTTTAGGTAGGTATTGAATGAATGTATGTTGACCTAGCCTTCAACATTGCTAGCCTTCAACACTGATCCGGATGACCACATTAGGGATCAGTTAGAGTGGCATATGGGATCAATATCCTCGGTCCTGAAGAGAAGCTTAGAAGTAGCTTCGAAGCTGGTAGACCTGAGGGGAAACTACCCATTATAGCACTTTTTCATCCATTTCCCCACATGTATTAAAAACCAGCTATAAGGAGTATTAAAGTTTAGTTTTCCATGGAGCCAGGTATTTTTTAACTCACTTATTTACTGACCCTTCCAAACACATAAAATCACTCCACTAATAAGTGCTTCCATGTCTTCGTTGGTCGTAGCATGCCCAGTCCCGCAGCGGGGTAGGAAGAACTCGATGATGAAGCATGCCATCAAAGGACCATTTAGTGGGTGAGGGTTCTTTTAGAACACATGTTGTCTCTCCCATGTAGGAAACTGAATATTTCTCCTTTTTGTAAGGATAGCACAGTTTTCTAAATTAAGAGTGGACGTTCTGAAGCTTAGCCTAAGTTTACTTTGCCGTGGATCATGTACTAGTACCAAAAACGGGTATGGCTCTAATCAGTAAGGCTTTGGATAATGTACAGCACCTTTGTGCCTTTTTGTCTAAGTATGTTATATACAAATACCACATTATCAGACTATATTTGGTCAATGAGGGATGATTTCTACATTATATTTGGTATAGCCATTCAAGCTGAAGATATTCTGTTAGATGTTATGTAAATAATTACCACAAATTAGTGTCAACAGCATTTAGGGTGGGATTATGATGGTCGTCAGACGAGCATCCGACCACCATCGTTGTTATAACTGGACTGACTGACAAGAAGTCAGTGGTCTCACCTACCAAATTAGGATCCAACCGCTGTGGAAGCAGTCGGCAACATGTTTATTTATATTGAGGCAAGCCCCAATGCAGAGGCATGTGTTTAAACATCCCTGCACCCCTAGGCAGGCACCAATGCGATATCAGCCACATGATGCAGGGATATTTACGGGGCAACAGAGGTGTCCCCCATGGTCCATAGTGGATGGCCATCGGGACAGGGGCCTTCTAGGTGCCCCAAAAAACCCTTTCCACCAGCCATTTTTAATGTTGGAAGAACTGACATGAAATGGCTAGCAGAGAGGATGATCGTAATCCCCATGGCGGGGCCTGAGAAGGCACTGTCTCCATTTTCAGGAATGCGATAGGACCGACTGCCCAATAGGCTCTTTGAGCTGTTTAGAAGCATTGGTCGGTGCCTCGTCCATTGGGGTTGGACTCACCACATCCTAATGCAGCAATCTGACAGCATTTAGAGATGACAGTAAGATCGACACCGACTTCAAATCAGTGTCGGTACCACAGACCTTATAATCAGCCCCTTAGTTTGAACGAAAGAACCAATAACCAAGAAGATTAGTGCAGTTGGATATATAACTCATAATTACAAAAAAATGTAGCTCACCAGGTCTGGAGCCAGTTCCAGTGAAGCTGGCACAGGTGTTGTGCTCCCCAGTGCACTGAACTTCTGCAGCTGCTGGGCAGGTGTCCGCAGACTCGGTGGTGAAACAATCCTCACAAGTATATCCATTGGGGGTCTCATCTACAGCAGGCACTATGATAACACAGAACAGAAATTGAGAAGCATAATTTTGTTCATAAAAGGTGTGACAAGTCGAGGCGAAATTCTCCCACCCTAACAGCAAAAACATTAAACAACCCACATTGTATAAAAATAAAATTAATAAGCATGGGCGGATTTTGCGAATTGGCAATCCGCGATCTTGCGTATTTACGGATTCGCAATCCGCAAAATCCGCGAACTCTCGCGAATTTGCGGATTTTTTTTTTTTGTGTGCGGAAGGATTTCTGCCAGTTCGCGAGGGTTCTGTGCCAGTTCGCAATTGCAAACTTACTTGTCGGCTCGCAACGGCCGCGACTATGTTGTTTCTACATCTTGTTCATCATCACAGGTTCACAGCACCCTCTGTTTCACCACTGCCACCCTCTGGTACACCCATGCCACCCTCTGGTACATCACTGCCACCCTATGGTTGGTTTATCACTGTAGATTATGGGGGTGAAAAAAAGCAAGCACACCTGCCCTGCTTCAACTGACATGAATTAATTTGGGGTTGATTAATGTGTCACTGAATTTAAACTTCCAGTCTGGCTGGCACCTACTTCCTTATCTGTAATTTGCTTTCTGTTGCAGTGAAATTCTTTTTTCACAGGATCTTTGTGGCCTATAGGTGCAAGTAGGCAACTGAACTCTGAAGGGGCCCCTCAGGAAGCACTACAGGGAATGGTTACTAATGATAAGATTGAACTTTTGCACCTGCTGAGTGCTTTCAGTTTTGTCTGTAATTGCTTTCTGTTGCAGTGTAATTTTTTAACAGGACCTTTGTTGTATACTTGTAGGTATTCTCTGAGCCTGCTGTGAGGGTCAGAGCAGGGTCATAGAATAGTTGCAAGTAGGCAAACGAACTCTGAAGGGGCCCCTCGGGAAGCACTACAGGGAATGGTTACTAATGATAAGATTGAACTTTTGCACCTGCTGAGTGCTTTCAGTTTTGCAAAAATCCAAATATCCAGCAGCATCCACAAAAAGTAATCCTTCCAGGTCAAGATCCAAATCAAAGTGACCAGCACATGAAGAAAGCACTGGGAGGAGCCTGGTGGACAGGAACAGGAAGTTGGAGACTGTGGGGCACTTCCTTCCTCCCACCCCCACCCCCCAAAATGGACTCCTTGCAAAGAAAAAGTGCTGGCAAATGTCAACCTGAGGAGTTATTCTGATAAAAATCATAATTTTCAAGGTTTATGCTGCCTGCTGGTGGATTTCTTGTGCGAAATTGCAAATTTTGCAATCTCGCAATTGCGAGATTGTCGCTGCCCGCCGCATCTACGTGTTCGCAAGTGTTTACTCCCGCGAAATTGTATAGTATTCTAGTTGGCAAGTGCGACCAAGCAAAAAATCCGCTTCGCACGGATTTTACGGATTTTCGGCAAGTTCGCGAGAGTTCGCGGATTGCGAATTTACCGAAAATCCGCAAAATCCGCGAGCGGAACGGATTTTACGCCAATGCTTAAAAATAAACCAAATGTTAGGTTTATCTCATGAGGCACATATTTTATGACTTTATGCTAGCCCAGAATAACAGTTATTTTCTAATTGTCTGATTAGAGTAACTCCCGAGACCTGAGGGATGCGAGGGCAACAACCCATCCACATATTACCCGTCCACCAGGGTGCAATGCACCCTTGAGGTCTAATTAAAAAGTAGCAATGCCAATATCTTGAGTATGTTTTGAACTTACCAGTTAGTACATGCTCCAGCATACAGAGATGTTTTAAAGGAAGGGAGAAGTGGGCTCCAGATTTTTGGCAGCACATCATTGCAGGCACCACAATGGACGAACAGTAGGAGTCTTGATTTTATCCTCAAAAGTAATAATGTTACAGGTAAGTGTGCCAATTGTTTTGGAATGTCAACTTACCTGTTGACATCTTTGACACTATGAGCCTGTGGCATCATGAAAAGCCCACCTGCCCTTAGAGAGACAGGTGTATCATGGAAAAGAGACAAAGTGGCAAGAGGATGTGCAGCAGGTTGTGCTTTCACGTCTTCTCTAGCCTCAGTTTCAGGCAGCATCTGAAACCCACATTGGCCATACTGGCAGCTGCTCAAAAACATTCAGAAGCTGTTAAGAAGCTGATATCAGAGGAGGTTGTAGATCTAGCAGTTTTCTCTTCTTCAGGATCACCCTGAGAACAATCACCAGGATGGAGAGAGCAACAGTTGCCCATAGAGGCAGAATAAAGAAACAAATTGATGCAGACAGAGACAGTGTCTGTACATGTGGACGGCATGCTAGACTACTTTGATTTCCAATCGACAAAGACCATTTCATCATTTCATTTCCTACAGGCCCTATTGACAGCAACAAGAGCCTATCCTGTGGGAGACTGGATTTTTATATTTAGATGTAAGACAAAAGCCCCAGAGAACGACAATATGGTGTTAGAGCACATCTAAATTACCTTATCTATAAAGGTCTTTGTCACAAACATATTCTGGCCTTAACTTCTCACTTAATGCATGAATTGCGACGCTTATCAAATTCAACAGCTAATTTGGAACCTTTAAAGTCTAAAAGTAGTCCAGGAAGAGTATTGGTGAAAGGTTACCATGATTGTGTTGATGTTTTTTGAAAGTTTATCTTGTTGAGCTTAAAGAATGTCAATACCACACTATCAATGCTGGGAAGATGGACATCACCTGAAAAAGCTGAGTAAGTGAAGAAGACAGTCATTCTTATATGCCTTTGCTAGGGCTAATGTTTTCTATAGACCAGTTCTTGGCACTGTTGAAGAACTGTCTAGTCCCGTAATATCTTCAAAGCCAAAAAAACAGTTGATGTACAGAATGCAGAAAATGTCATAGATTTACCCCAGTACAGAGATCTGGGCCTAAATCCATCGTATTTTTGCTCACCATGACATTCCAGTTTGAACCCAGCAATATGCAATTCAGTCTTGACCCTGTGCTCCATGGGAACAGTCCAGCCCGAACTGCTAAGCCAGGTCCTCCCTCTACTGGAAACAAGTATCCTAGGACCGGTTTCGGGCTTTCGGCCCTCATCAGCCAGGAAAGCTTGATTTCAGTGGCATGGAGACCATGGGACTCACGTCTGAGCATACCCGTCCCACTCGGGGTGACAAATGCAAAAACAACAGTTGATGGAAAGAATGAAGAACAATGTCATACATTCATCCCAGTACAGAGATCTGGGCCTAAATCCATCGTTTTTTTGCTCACCATGCCATTCCATGCCATGCCGTCCATCATCCCTTTTGGTATCGCTGTGTTCGCCCTAAGTTGGCAGGGTATGCCCAGATGTGGGTTCCTTGCTCACCTTGCCACTGGATTCAAGCTAGCCTGGCTGATGACGGCTAATAAGCCAGAAACCGGTCCCAAAATGCTTGTTTCCGGTCCAGGGAAGCCTTGGCCTGGCAGTTCGGGCTGGACTGTTCCCATGAGGCATAGGGTCAGACTGATTTGCATATGGCCATGTCTGAACTGGGGTGGTGGAGTGAGCTAAAGAATGATGATGGATTATACCCAGATCAGTTGACTGGGGCCGAGTGTTTGGTTTGCTCCAATGCTCCATCCATCATCCCCTTTGGTATCGCTTTGTTCACCCTAAGTTGGCAGGGTATGCCCAGACGTGGGTCCCTTGCTCACTCTGCCACTGGATTCAAGCTAGCCTGGCGGATGATGGCTGATTAGCCAGAAACTGGTCCCAGGAGCTTGTTTCTGGTCCAGTTAAGACATGGCTTGGCAGTTTGGGCTGGACTGTTCCCACAAGGCACAGGGTCAAACTGATTTGCATATGGCCATATCTGAACTGGGGTGGTGGAGTGAGCTTAAGAACGGTGATGGCTTAAACCCATATCAGTTGACTGGGGGTGAGTTTTTGATTTGTTCCAATGCTCTGTCCATCTTCCCCTTTGGTATCCCTCCATAATATGTTCAAGGCATATAATCACACATATTATTTTCGGGAGACGCCAGAGAATCCAGACAGGCCATTTTTCCACTGCGCAAAATTCTAAGGAGAATTTCCCACAGAAAAATGATAATGACATTAAACTACATGCTACATAAAGGTTTATAAACCATATGCCCAAACTTTTTTGGTCTCATTTAAACCTCCTTATTTAAGCAGTCCACAGCCACGATCTGCTGTACTTCTTTGTATCTGGGTTGACTTCTTCCATGATTCTCAAAAAGGCCCGGCTAATTTGAAGAGGCTTTGCACCTTTGCCTTTTGACTTAATTGTTTATACTGCAAGCAATGAACAGGTGGAAGATATATTGTATTATATTACCTGATGTTTATTGGGATTCATAACCCTGACAAGGCTGTAGAACACTCACATGTCATGTTGGTATGATCTTTGAGGAGGATATTTTTTCAGAAGTGTTGGATGTAAGTGTTCTACATGTGAAGATTATAAAAGCGTAGTTCGATTGACATGCTTTTCATGGGTGACAAGTTGCGCTTTAGTTAAAATCCTTTGATTATTTAAGCAAATATATGTTGTTTTGCTGTGACTGCAAAAGTTAGATGCAGCCTAGAATATCTGCTTACAAATTTGTAGAAAGTAGTATTTATGATCAAACCAAAACATATCATAGGGCCCGATTCACAGAACTAACTTAAGACAAAATCCATAACTTAGTATCATTTTGGTATTCACTGAAGGCACTTACTCATTTCGGTATTCACAGAAGTCATTTAGGAGTCCTAAAATTAGGATTCCTAACTTTAGGACTCCTAAAAGCCTTCTGTGAATACCAAAAGTCTTAAAGTTGGGATTTTTCTACGTTTTGTAGTAGTAAAGTTCAGACTCCTAACTTTAGGTCTCGTAAATGCCTTCTGTGCATACCGAAAGTCTTAAAGTTTGGGTTTTTCTCAGTTTAGGAGTAGTAAAGTTAGGACTCCTAATTTCAGGACTCCTAAATGCCTTCTGTGACTACCAAAAGTCTTAACGTTAGTATTGTTCTCATTTTAGGACTAGTAAAGTTAGGACTCCTAAATGCCTTCTGTGAATACCGAAATGAGTAAGTGCCTTCTGTAAACACCAAAATGAGTAAGTGCCTTCTATGAATAGCAAAAATGGTAGTAAGTTTGGGATTTTGTCTTAAGTTAGTTCTGTGAATCTGGCCCATAGTATTTGGAAGTGGAAATCATTGGCTAACTGGATGATTGTGAAGGAGGTATTGTCAAATTGTGAGGCATATCAGCAAGGAACGTCGATGAATAAAACAAAGCGTGGTTAGAGCTTTGTTATTCATCGCGGTCTATCTCTGGAATGTATTGCCTGGTAGCGTGTTATCAATAGGAGTGGGCCGAATTCGCGTGATCGCGTTACGTAAATCTCCGCGAAACGGTAAAAAATCTCCACGAGCATGCAGAAATTCTGCGAACACGCGGAATTGCTTGTTCGCGATGCTTTTTTACTGTTCGCGATCGCTGTTTGCCTGCTCGGCGGGAAATATCTCGCGAACACGCATTTTGAGAACGCGAACAAGCAAAATATTTCACGAAGTACCGGAACGCAGAATTTTGGGCAATTTTGCGTTCTCTGCGGAATGAGAAATTACCCAAAGTCCGCGAGCACAACGGAATTTGCCGCCCAGGCTTAGTTATCAACAACGCGTTGCTCCAGGGTGTTAAAAACTTCCATAGATAGGGGGTAAATCACCGTTTTGCAGGAAACATTGCTGATTTTCCAACGATGTTCCCTGCAAAAGGGCGATAACCTCGCTGATACGAACCTGCGGTCGTAGCAGCATAATCAACCTCCTATGTTAGGGATGGGTAAGTCAGGAATTTAGCAGACGTTTTTTTGGGAGAAAACAGCTGTTTTCTCCAAAAACTAACGTATGCTAAAATGCTGGGGCAGCCTTGTAAATATTGCAATGTGCACATCAGCGATATTGGCAAGGCTGTACTGCCCAGTGATGCCCACTTTGCATCTCATTAGAAATGCAAAGGGAGGCGTCGGGAAAAAAGGGTGCTAACATCCGATTATGCATGTTAGCACCCTCTTGTAAATAGGGCGATAGTTTAATCTCCGCTTGTTTGGCTTTTAAAGCCAACAAAGCAGAGATTAATCCCTTGTTAATATGCCCCTGTGTCTTTCTAATGGGTGGGAAGGTCAGTAGTTGATCCATTCCTGAGCTGTAACACTTGCTTGGTATATGTGAGATGTTTTTGCTGATGGAAGCATTGCTTGTCGCTATGGAGTGCTCAGGGAGCTGTGGATGTTGCTTTAAAAGTGACCTGTATAGCTAAATCCAGTAACCAAAAATTTGTCCTGGTGTGACTCAGCCCCACATGCAATAATTGCCATTTTACAGATGTTCAGCATGCATTAAATTATTAATTGTTTGCAGGCACAAGATTCTGGAATCAAGAACAAATGAAAATTAACTTTCAAGCTTTACAATGATTTATGCATCTTTAGCATCACTATAGCAGGTGTGATGAAATGATGATATCAGTATAGGTAGTGGACGGAGGTAGGATGGAGGTCCAGCATTGAGTCTCGCCATACATCCATTGAGGCGTTCAACAGGTGAGAAGCAAGGGGATCACTAATTCTCAGTTACAATCACTCACACTCTCACTCACAAACACAAACACACCAACATAAAGACTCATTCTCAATCATATTGAATCTCTTCCACTCAGTGATTTCTACTCACATTTATTCACACACAAACACAGTTACACTTTCCAACACACTCACTACTACACACTTACCTCATACACATGTTTGCTGTTTCTCATTCACCTGCAGATTCTAGTGGCTTAGTGGACTAATGAGGCTCCTGTAGGGGCCTATGTTTAGCCTCATAGTCGCAGGTTCAAATCCCGGTGGGTCCACTCGTCATCATCATCCTTCTGGGGCCGGTAAATGAGTACCATTGAGTTGTGTAACAATAATCATCTGATATTCAGCGTCAAGATACCCTTGGGTGAACGTGTGCTTTACAAATACACATGGTATGTTATTCAAACATAACCCTGAGGGCATTCAAACACATACTCACTCTCCTTTATTCTCTTTCACATTTTCTCTCTCCCCCTTTCACTGTCTCTCACTCTCACTCATTCACTCATTCTAACATACCACTCATTCATTAATTTATTCTCTAATATATATATCCACTCTCACTTTGAAACACATATGTGATCACTATCAATGGATCTCATTTGCTAAAATCCATGCACAATCACACTCACAAACACGACTAAAACCCCCCTCTCACTGAATCTCACTCCTTCAAACACATACATATACACATCGACTCACACACCCACTTCCTTTCACACCTTCATACTTACTCTCACACACACACACTCACAAACACACAAAGCAACATCTCTATTTTTTCTATCTTGGTTCCTCCTTGGTGACAGCTAGCAGCAGGGTAAAAAATGCCACTGGCCATAAGAATTAGAAATGCCTGATTCCTTTACTGCAAATCAGGAAACATGCAGGGCAGAAGATACCCATATAAGACACGTATCAAGCTATTCCCGGTTTCTACTAGTACTGTAATCCCAATGTTATTAAACCTAGGCGACGGCTTGGGATCCAGCCCCTGCTGCTCTGTGTCACTCCTCATTAGTCTAAGGAATGCTCCGCTCAGTGCCCTGACAGGCCCATTTTTGCTTATATACTGCAGTCCCTGGGGCTTCCAAGGTACATCCACTCCATAAAATGAATTGTACCTAGTTGGAATCCCCCATACATTCGCAGTCAAAAATCTGCGCACACACTGAGATATTCCTAAACAAAATTCATTAGATGGATTGTGGATCAGCTTCTTCCTCCTCCTCAAATAATCAGGAGCCAGGAAATGCCAATAAGGCTGAACCATGTTGTGTTCTCAATAACACAACAAAATGAAATGAAGAATAGTGTGACCAGAAGTGAGGGCCAGTATGAGGTGGCTGACTGGACGCATGTCAGCACCCGACGCACCTATTGATGAGTAGTTACAGCTCCAAATCTAAAAGGATCCTTTTGAGGACTGAAATACCTGGTCCAATGATCATTGCTGGGTTTAGAGCTGAAGCTTGCATCTCCTTTCCTCCTTAGCCAAGTTGTTGACCAGCTTTCTTTATTTCTGTTTCCTGCTTCCCACTAAGAGATCTTCCTACATGAATTTGATGTGGAAACCAGTACTCCCCCCTCAATGTTTACTTTTATTAGGGAACATGGAAGAGCTGGGATAACAAGTGATGTCTGACTCACCTAAAGAAAACTCTAAATTTTTTAAATCTGTGTCTCTGGTCCATACCTGTGAGAACATATTTGATGCCAATGAGAATTCTTTGAGGAGGCATGTTTAATCACAATCTAAATTCCCAATACATGATTACCATGACAAAACATTGGCTGCTGAGTTTGTGAAGTCAATCTATATGAAGATGTATATGAGTGGCCTCCGTGTTGTGCTATGCAACCATCAGAGGTATGTATGCTCTTGGGGTTAAGAGCTGGGGCAAGGAAGAATGATATAGAGTAAGGAAGAATATTTGGGAGAAGTCATGCCACTAGCTAAATCAAGCTCCATGTATTACACAAGCTCCATCACTTACAGACAGCTCACGCAAATATGTTCCACAGCCCCTCAAGTACATAAGTAAGAAACTCAAAGTATACAAACATTGCACATCCCATCTATTATAAAAATTGAAGCCACACACTATACGTACATAGTACATCCCCTGTGTCACAGATGTCACAGTCACACATTGAATTTTTCTTGCACATCTCCTCAGTTGTAAATGTCATAGTCACACATTATATGCATCCTGCAGATCCCCTTAGTTACAGATCCCTGCCATAAGCTGCATGTACCATGCACACCCTCCTCTTAAATAAAACAGAGTCCCAGACAGAACATACCCTGAACATCCCATCTGTTACAGATGTTAGAGTCACAAACTGTAAGTATCCTCTACATTTCCACTGTCACAGATGGTGGAGTAACAGACTGTATGTATTCTGCACATTTTCTCTGTTACATGTGTCAGAGTCACAGACTGCATGTACCCTGCACTTCACCTCTGTTTGTATTTGATGTTACATCATGTAGTGTTAAAACTTTTTATAAAACAAAAACATCTGCCAGAATCAAGCTTCCTGGTGCTGTCAAGAGAATAAATGAAATATGTGTACAAAGAATGAGACGTGAGGTGTATCTAAAAAAGATGCATTTTAATTGCTTTTTAAAACTTGACTGAATGTTATTATAACTGAGCTGTACTGGAAGAGTATTCCATAATTTGGTAAGCAAATGAGCACCCTCCTCCCCTCGATCTCTTGATTTTGGGGACTGCAAGGAAGGACAGATCGTTAGATATTAGGCAGTATATGGAGTGATAAGATGTTGTAGTACATGAGAACCAGATTAATATTTTAACCTGTGGGCAGTGCACAGAGCCTTAAATTATATATGTCTCTTAGTGAGTAGCAAATGCAGGCATCCCCTCGGTTACAGATGTCAGAGTCACAAACTATACGTACCCTATAGCTACTCTCGGTTAAAGATATTGGTGTCAATGACTGTGAGTACCGTCCATTATTCCTCAGTTAGAGACGTAGGAATCACAGACTGTATATACCCTGTGTATTCAATACCCAGACAGCCCCAACAGACAGCAACACAACAGACCCTCCGCACACCATCAACCACATCCCCTTGCTAGCCTGGACCAGCGTGAACGTCGATGACACCATCAAGACCATGAGCACAATCCACTCAGGCTCTCCATCAGACCCAATTCATACCACGTCTTCAAGAAAGCAAGCAGCTCCATCCCACCCCACCTACGCAATGTCATCAATCTCTCCCTTGAGACGCGACCTTCCCAGAGACCTGGAAACACGCCGAGATCAACGCCCTACTCAAAAAACCCAAGGCAGATCCAAGAGACCTCAAGAACTTCTGAAACATCTCTCTGCTCCCCTTCCTGGCCAAGGTCATCGAGACAATCTTTAACAGACAGCTAACCCGATACCTGGAAGAGAACAGAATCCTGGACCCTTCCCAGTCAGGGTTCTGCAGCAACCACAGCATTGAGACTGCCCTCATCGCCGCCACCGATTACATCAGGACCCTGCTAGACAACCGGGAGACTGCAGCACTCATCCTCCTAGACCTCTCTACCGCCTTCGACACCGTCTGCCACCGCACACTACAAGCACGCCTCCACGCCGCAGGGATCCGAGACAAGGCTCTGGAATGGACCACCTCCTTCCTCTCAGGAAGAACCCTGAGCGTCCGCCTCCCCCTGACCGTTCTGAAGCCTCCGTGATCAACTGCGGCGTACCCCAAGGATCCTCCCTCAGCCCAACACTGTTCAGCATTTACATGGCCCCGCTTGCACACGTTGCCTGACAGCACGACCTCAACGTAATCTCCTACGCCGACAACACTCAACTGATCCTCTCTCTCACCAAGGACCCCATCACCACCGAAACTAACCCCCATGAAGGAATGAAGGCCGTCGCCGACTGGATGAAGATCAGCCATCTGAAGCTGAACTCGGACAAGAAGGAGGTCCTCATCCTTAGCTACAACCGGTCAGCCTGGGACGACTCCTGGTGGCCAACGGCACTGGGGGCAGCCCCAACCCCCACCGACCACACACGCAACCTGGGAATCATCCTCGACTCAACGCTCTCAATGACCAAGCAAGTCAACTCCATCTCCTCCTCCTGCTTCAGCACCCACCCTATGCTCCGCAATATCTACAGATGGATCCCGACAGATACACGAAAGACAGTCACCCAGGCCCTCGTCAGCAGCAGACTCGACTACGGAAATGCCCTCTATGCGGGAGCCCCGACCAAGCTCATCAATCGACTACAACCTATCCAAAACGCCTCAGCACGACTGATCCTCAGTTTCTTATGTCAGAGTCACCAACTGAAGGAATTATGCATATTATCTGTGTAACGGATATCAGTCATGAACGTACATACCTTGTATATCTCCTGCACTGGCTCCCCGTCAACAAGAGGATATCCTTCAAGCTCCTCATCCACGCACACAAGGCACTCCACAAGACCGGCCCAGGATATCTCAACAGATGGCTCTCCTTCTACACCCCCAACTGCCAGCTACGCCCTCCTAACTCTCACTCACCACCGTCACATGCATCCGAAGAACCACCGGCGGGAGATCCTTCTCCCACCTCGCCGCCAAGACATAAAACACCCTCCCACTGAGTCTACCATAGACCCAAGACCTGCTGACCTCAGGAGGACACTACGGACCTGGCAGTTCGATCAGTAGCGGCCCCCACCTCCCCCCAGCACCTTGAGACCCTTGCGGGTATGTAGTACGCTTAACACATGACTGATTGATTAATTGATTGACCTTGCAAATATCTTCAGTTTCTTATGTCAGAGTCACCAACTGAATGTATTATGCATGTTATCTGTGTAACGAATGTCAGACATGAACGTACATACCTAGTATATCTCCTCCATTGCAGAAGTCAGAGTCGCAGCAAGTTCTGCTAATTCTTATAGAAGAAACTGAGTTTTTAGCGGAGGCCTCTCTTCCACAGGTTAATTTTTGGGAAGGATCCAGACAGTCCTTGAACGCCGTTAGAATAACATCACTCCCTGTTGGAACAAATGCATAGTGTTTCAGAGCAGAGCAGAGTAGTATGGATGAAACCACTGCCCCATGAAAAAGCAAGGGTTTGGTATGTCAAAGTAACTTATAGAATGTTTGTTAGCAAATGTCAATTTTATAGTTGGGAGAAATTCCTCCTGTACATTTTTGAATGGATTGTCACATCTCACACCTCCCTCAACAATGCTTACCTAATGGTATTCTGTCACTGGTGTCACTCTCATGCCTTTAATACTTTTTCCACAATTCTAACCTCCAATATTTTTTGTTTAAAAATTAGTACTTTGAAAGCAGGCAAGCAAGAGAACTGCTGCTGGCAAGATTGAGGAATTTATACCAGAAAACACTCATTAGTGAATCACAAGTTTCTGCCATGTAGATGCAATGAAAGGGCATTTGAAGGGAAATATTTTTCATATCAGAGGCACATGTATGTAATGACAATCCATGACATGGTGGCTCTGTCACTTTATATTTTAAAAGCGCACATTAGCAAAGTAGTTAACAACGCAGCATATGATTATTAAAATAATACTACCAGGGTGCTTACTCAGGCCCTTCCTACAGCTTTGGCTCCAAATTGTCGTACTTTTAGTATGTAGGTGATGTTGATACTTGTATCTGGCAGCGCTGTCAGGGGTGACCATTGGTGGAGGCTGCAATAGCCTATTAAGAAATATCTTTGTGCATGGTACTTATTATTTTACAATGTAAGCACTGGCCAGCATGTTGAGGATTGAGTCAGGTTACAGATATGTGGCGGTTGACACTCACTATATGTGTTGTTCTCCAGTCCTTTGACGCAGTGAGTGACGTCAGGAGGGCATTGCTTGAAGATCCCTGAGCATTGGCTGCTGCCGGCAGCAAGACACATCTCGCAAAGTAGACAATCTGCAGGAAAAAGAAATGCAATCTAGAGATCTGGGTATAATTGTACTTTCATTTCACGGAGGGAGAAATACACATAAAAAACAAGTATAGATGTGTTAACCTTAGAGTGGGGCCCATCCACTATTTGCATTGAAATGATTTAGGAATAGGGAGAAGCCAAGAAACTTCTTGGGCTGTATCATACATAGGGTGAGTGTTCCTTGCTTGCGACAGGCACACCTTAAAAAGGTGCTAACAAGGAAAATGTGCTGTATTAGGATGAATGCCCTGCCCCCATGGCAGCAGCAAAATCATGTTATTTTGGGGGCTGCGCATTCATGTGAAAAACAGAGCATCTGATTTGAAGCTGCTCCAGGTTTCACAGTGCAGGCGGCTACCTGCCGGCACTTTTAAGGGAGATTATGAATCCCCTTGCAGGCAGGTGAAGTGAGGGACTGCACCCACCTGAGAGGGGATTTCTGGGCTTTGGAGCCCCTGCGCCCTTTAGGGGGCTGCCATCTGGGGACGCACTGACAGTGTGCAACGTTGTAGGTCACCTCCGGACTGCCTTTCTGCCTCTGACATCTTTGATACAACACAGGCACAGAGGCAGAGACATTCCCTCATTTGCATCCGAGGATCCTTCTGTATAACTAAAGGGCCAAGGAGCACACACAATGGGCACAAACTCTTGTTGCACCCCAGAGGCATTTGTGTGATATGGCACCTGGTGATCAATTGTATAAAATATAATGGAAAGTTTAAAAATGTAGCAGACAATTCTTGCTGTTTGGAGAGTAGACAAGTGAAGAAAAATAAAAAAAACAGCACTTGGGGAGAGATGGGCAAAAGTTGAGGTACAATAGTATTGTAACAGACTTAGATGGAAAGAGAATAACCTAAACACAAAAATGGGTAGACAGAGAAGGACAGCAAATATAGAAAAGGGCAATAGAGATAAGAAGATTTAATTAAAGATAGAGGGGCAGATTAACAAAAATGTGGCCCAAAACAGAGCAGCAACGAAAGCTGATGATCTGTGTTGCATCGAAAGGCAGAGAGCAGACCAGCACAATGTCTACATAGCTTTTGTGCTAGTTACCTCTCTGCCTGTGCTAGAGCACTTTTGGCTACCTAGTGCCATGCACACTCACTTGCACCATAGTGCAAAGCAGTGTGTGATGTCTTGCATGGGTTTTGTACTGGAAAGCTACCCTTCCTGTACAAAATGTCGATAGTTAGACATAGATGAAAGATATTACACATCACAAAGTGCTGTGGATTTAAACTCAGAAGCAACGATGGAAATGGTTGGATGAAAGAAAAACTGTCAGAGGACAATTATATGATGTGTCATGTCATGTCATAAATAGTGCAACCATTTAAGTTCAATGGCAATGGTGCTCTTTATGGGTCAACTTACTTACTGTACGGTCAACGATATCAAGTCATTTTGCATCACAGTTTTAAGACAGAACACTATTGTGGCATTAATGCACAGTCCACATAGTCATAATAGCAGAAAAAATAGGAATCCTTGATATGTGAATAATCTAGAGAGACCACTCAGCAAAAGCAAATTTCCTATAGTTGGGTTCCCCCATTTTTTACTACATGAACTTCTGACCTTTTCTGTGATTCAAACTTGCTGTCCAAGCCGAAGTCACAAATGTTGGGCTTGAAAAAGCAACTAAATATAGTTAATGTGATCATACCTGCCAATTTCCTAGGTAAACTGCTGGAGTGAAGTTAAAACCTTTCTCATTTACACCTAAAATGAAACTTGCTTTTAGATGAGTATGCTTCCAGTAGAAAGGATGGCTGAACTGTTTTCAACATGATATCTTAATTAAGACTTTATGGGGCACGTGCATCGAGCATTTTACTGGTCGCTATTATTTAATCGCTATTCCTTGGCTTAATGAATGTGGCCCTAAATTACTAACTTTTGGTTAGAAGTTCCATAAAATCAAATTGTAGTACACATGGAATCCTCTATGGAATGGGTTGGACAAACAAGATTGTGTTTCCCTTTAAGGTGAAAGTCTTTTTCAAACATAAAATCCAGAGCTCAATTATCGTGCAGCTATAAAGATTTCACATTCTTAGTTTATCTGGTTTTCAAGTAATAGCACACAAAGATAAAGACGCTAAACTCAGGACCTCCGAATTACATCTTCCTTTGAATAACCTTTTTCGTACACTATGAACTTGAGTTGGGAGTGGGACACAAGTCTCGTGTTTGGTGGAGCCCAAGTCAAGGAATACATTAGACGTGTTGGTACAGATGTTGTTCCCTTTTTTATGACAGTAACAGTCATCATTACAAGGAGGTTTGTTATGGGGAGTCCAACACAGGATTTCTTTTTATAATTTCACCACTTGGCTTAATGAGACAATAGGATAGATTCTACCCCAGGAAATTGACTTAACTTCCTGAAGGAAGCACTGGACAATTGTAGTTCTTCATTCAGTATAATCAGCACCGGCTGAATGGTTCTACCACTTTAACCCTAACACAATTCCAGCATCAAATCACCTTGGAAGGAGGAAGACGTTAGGAATTACCAACTGCCTGAGAGAGGACTGTGAAAGAAGACTGGGAAACATTTGTGTCCACCTGTGTCTTGACACTGCATGCATAGACGGCCTATACAATACCTGGTTGAACTAGCCACTTGCTTCTCCACACTTTCAGGAAAATATATTTTGGTGATCAACTTATAGAAACTGTGACAACAGTGCTCTGAAAGTGATTACCCTCAATCCTGCACCTGTTTCAATGTTTGCAACCATAACTAACTGCATTGCCACAGGGAGACAAGTCTCAGGGTACAGGACTCAAACATTTACTAGGTCCAGCCAAGGATAGCCTCAGACAGGCACCCAGGTAAAGTTAGGCACCCTCTAAATAATAATAATAATAATAATAATAATAATAATAATAATAATAATAATAATAATAATAATAATAATAATAATAATAATAATACGGTGTATAAAGCTCAAACAGTTACTTCAATGACAGAGGTGTCCCGGTGCTCAAGCAGCAAGCAGCACATGCAGGTTGGTTTCAAAAGCTGGAAACAGACCTAGTTTTTGTTAAACAGCCATGTCTTTAGTGCTTTCCCGAAGCAGGATGAAGGAACGCAGGTAAGGCGTTCCACATGTTGGCTGTTCTAGCGGAAAAAGCCCTTACACCCAGCCGGGCTTTCGCAAAGTGGGGGACATGGAGCAGGTTCTGAGTGTTCAGTCGCAAAGAACGAACCTGCTTGTAGCAGCAAAGTCTTAGGTTGAGATACCTTGAACATTTTCTCTTCAGTGCGCGGTAGGCCAGGGTCAGTGCCTTGAATTCTATTCTTTTTGTTACTGGGTGCCATTGCCGATCCTGTAGGTGCGTGGAGACAGGATGCCGAAAGGGAATACATCTAATTAGTCTTGCAGCCGCATTCTGCACCATCTGCGAGCATCTAATCACATATTTGGGCATGTCATCCGTAAGCGTAGTCCAGCCTAGATGTATCAGTGGCATGGACTACAGATTTACGGCAGTCTTCTGGTGGCAGATGTAAGAATTTACAAAGGTTTTTCAATTTAATTCAAGTTACCGCAAATAATTCAACATATAGCCAACCTAGAGCAAACCAAAGGGGCGTGCCTACAACAGCACCAGATGTTCAGTTTGTGGGTGGGGATTCCCTTGCAATTACAGGTTGAATAAAAATGAGATAAACAATGGAACAAACAGGGAAAGGGCAGTCATATGATAGTAGATGGCGTCAGCTGGGGACATTTAAGCTTACAGCTAGTTTCTCGAGAAAAGTAAGCTCTGTCCTGATCATTACTTTCTTCTTTTCTATGTGCACATTTAAGTGAACTCAAAATCATTAGGACTGCAAAAGGGCATTGTAAAATCCAATAGATTAAAGATGACTTCTTAATTGCTGTGTCAGGATGTTTGTTTATTCTTGTTAATCAAATAATCAAGTACAGCATTTAGATAAGGTAGTAATCCAGGTTCCAGTTAAGGTTAAGATAAATGCCCCACCGGGAGCAGCTGCCCTGCTGCTCAGCCTCCAAGGTAACTGACAGTACACTTAAAGATACACAGATAGAACTAAGGATGACATCATAGAGACAGGCTGAGCAGCAGAGTACAAGAGACTAAGAAAGGACAAGAAAGAGAGAAGAGCAGGGAGAAGCAGGATACAACAGGCATGCTCAGCTTACCTCCAGTTATCAGTGCTTGGACAATGACCACAGCTAACAGAGCCCTCATGGTGCTAAGAGAGAAAGGGGTAGGGTTATGGGGTATGTGACCTGGATCACTTGCCTAAGTCTTCTGCACATCTCGTGCTCAGGGCATGCATTTTATACTGCCTCAGAAGGAGGGGTGCATGATACTTGCGCTCTGTACACAGTATGTGGCTGATCCCTTTGTTTGTGACTGGGTGCAGTTCTCTGGTTGCTGGCATAATCCCTGAGAAGTGCATTAAAATAACCTGTATGACATGATGTGAGTCAGATTTATTGAGCAAAAGCAGAATTGTACGGAGGCCATAATTATAAGCGCGGGCTCAATTCCAATCAAACAAACATATATACATATGGGCAGGAATCATAACTATGATTAATATAATTTCTCCTTAGAGATATTTATCAAGGGTGGAGTATTTAAATATTGCACCTCTGACAATTTTTCAAGAAAAATGCCAAAAGAAGCAAGCATGAGGAATGTGGGCTGCTAAACACTGCATCAGTATGTGTCACAAGACTACCACGGCCATAATCAGGAATAAGAGGTATTTCACCCACCCAGAACAAACCACACTCTGAATATCTTTTCTTGGTTATTATTTTGTGCAGGAAATACCTCCTCTTCATCCTACTGTTTGTTGTGGCTCCTGCAATTTATGCTGCAGATTCAGTTTTTCGTACATGTATATAAATGTGTAAATTGGAATTCTACCACGGTAATTCTGATACTGAAGAAGAGGCTTTTATCACATTTATATGGTACATTTCATATATTCTATTTCCTCTTCAGGTTTTCTTATGTAGAATCATTTATTACAGTAATTAAATGCATATTCTGAGATAAAAAATAATCAAAACTTGTTAAAGGTGATTACCACACAGATTTGACACTGCAATGCACTGCACGTGTGCTGCAACAGGAAATTCCACACTGCTCAGGTGAAGCACTTGTGTAGTTTGTGAAACCATATGAAAGACAGTTACACAAGTCCTCCCAAGCCTTGTGCTAGCAATTACTCCTATTAAGGATTGTTTTGTACCAAAGCTTCATAATCTCATTCATGTCTGAACTAAAAATGTTATAGTGAGGTGAAGGTCAGGACATGCACTCACACAGACGTATTTGATGAATTAATGTTTCTTAAAATGTATTGGACCAATCTTTGAAGATGTTAACAGGTCATTGATAAAGTCAGAGCTAGCTTGACAAACTTCTAACACAATACAATGAGCATCAATCTCCAGATAACAATGTAACATTGTATTGAAATAATGGCTAATTATTTTGTTTGTCAAATTGTCAAATTTTCAATGCTCAGCACTACTCAACACAGATGAATTGATCAGTTTTCCCAGAGGGTTTTTGACAGCTATAAAATGGTAGGATGATTGGATTATGACCTCAACATAACATTGATTGATTTACTTGTGTTTATTATAAGAAGTAATGACATAATCAACCGTGCTCTCTATACTACTAGTATCAGATGTATAGATATTACCTGAGCCAATCAAATTACTTTATCAACTACTACCTATAACCTGGTATTTGTAAAGCACAAATTAATCACCAGTAGCGGTCTCCTAGTGCTAGGGGCCATCAGGGAGATTAAGTGAGATATTGCGCAGAGTCATGTGATACTGAGCTGAGCTGCCTCCAGTGCTAGGGAACGAACTTTGAGCCCCGCGGTCCGGAGTCATCCACCCTGTTAGTTGCACCACACCTCTCTCCCTCTTCGAGGCCTTATACAAATTACTTGTCAGAGCAAGTTGAGTGGGCAAGGGGCAACATGTGCCCCTTGACCCTAATATAGGCAAGGCCCTGGAAGACGCTGACTCCCGAAAAGTAGGGCCTGATGGCAAAGTAGATTCACAATGCGATAAGTGTGGAGGTGCCGGAGCCCACCCGGATAGTCTGCAATTTAAAATCCCAGTGACAAAGGTGGCCTACAAACTTGCACATGTTGGCCCCAGCCCCTCTTGGGTAAACTGCAGGAAGCCTCGGAGGTCGCCGAACTCTGATCTGAGGCCCTGAGTGGACATGTGTCCCCCGGGGGCTGAAGTAGCTTCGCGGGGAGGCCCTTGGAACAAACCGTGGCTATGAAAGCTCCTGAAAGTGCCCTGAGCCGGCGAGTGAAGAGCGGAAGAAGCTCATCGCAGCAAGCGGGGACCTGGGGACACTGGGGTTGCCTTGCCTGCCATACCACTCAGGGTTTCTTTGATTAAAATTAAATTTCGACACAGCACGCCTGACCTCAAAATGGCGACCCGTGGGAAGCGGTTTACCTATGAAGGGCTGCACAAGTGATTGGAGGGGCACCTTAACACAAGGAAGATATGTGGGGCCTATGTGAGCTTAATTACTCAAAGAGGGGATACATTTTATGAGCTATGGGGGGGGGAACCACCAAAACTATAATGTGCCTGACCCTAGGATGGGTGCCAGAGGCCTAATGCCTGACACAATAAACACTGAAAACATTGCAGCTTTGATAGCCACGGGAAGATGCAGATGACCACCTGAGATATCATATTTTGTAGAAGCAAATGCTGGTGGCCTGGGGTGGCAAGCCGGCCCACAAGTGAGAAAAGCTGACTGAATGGAACACCAGGAGCAGAATCTCTAACCTAACACCAAGATGGCCACCGCAGTGGTCCTTTACCACAATGAGCTACTACTCTTGGACAAAATTGTATATCGTCAGACCTGGAGCATATCCTCCACTCTGCTCACCCATCAGGACATAGAATCTGTGAACTAGCCACCGACTGTTGAGACTTAGCATTTTGGCCATTCCGGTGGAGCTACCTTGATATCTATAGACGTGATGGGCTGAGGACTTCCCCTCGGCCATCACCTACCCAGCCAGACTTTGGACAGACTTTCCTTCATCTCTTCACCATATCTCCCTCCCACCTGCTTACCTTACCCCCTTACCCTTCGATGCTCCATTTAACTTGTCTTCTATGCTCTTTAAATATTTCTAGCAACAGATGTAACTTTTAACTGATGTAACTTTGTAACAACGTGGAACCTCATGTAAAGCACTCTGATGCCTCCGGGTGTAGCCAGCGCTATATAGAACTCATCAAATAAATAAATAAATATTAAACATCCACTTATCACTCCCCTTGTTTGTACCTAATATGGGAGATAGTACTAGATCGAACATCATCATACCCACATTCTGGGTAGAGATTAATTTCCCCAATTAAATGTTGAAATTAAAGGATAACACATGCTTTTTTTTAATTGAGGAAGAAATATATGATTTTGGAACAGTTTTGTTGTAGAAATTAACAAGCAGACTAATACACTTATTTGAAAAGGTCAATTAATGAGCTTACAGATTTCTTTGACAAGTGGGGTGTTCTACTATGGCACAATTAAAGGCTAATAACAACTGAATAATTAGACTACCTTTAGATCGTCCTGAAAAATATGGAATAGCAGGCAAATGAGGAGGATCCATCCAAAACATGTCCCTAGACCAGGTTTTAAGAAGTAGTACAACTTTTTAGCCAGAGCATATTTTGCAACTTTAAGTCAATGCCAGCTTTATCCCACGGCATTAGCATAATCTGATTATTAATGTGTGCTCCCCTCCTAATTTAGACTCATCATTATCCATATCCAGAGTCAGTTGATCCAAAGCCTCCTTCAAATAACTCAAAACAAGCGTGCAGTTAATATTATGATTAGAAGACAGGCTAATTGTCCATCAATCATTTGTATCCAGCAATAAATGGGACAATGTATTCTCTACTAAACCAACATACTTGTCTGTAAAACAAGCATGCCCAATAAGTGGTTTCTTGGAAAGCTGTGACATAGAAGGTTTGAAGAAATAGCCTGTGTGTTACACAAATCCCTGAGATTGGGATACAGCCAGAAAGCATAACAGAGACTGTAGGAAAGAACTGACTTTGAAGTTAAGAATTATACAAACCGTGTCACAGTGTATTTGGGAGATTCCAATACTGCTTACATACCTGACCATGATAAATGTGGGAAAAGCAGTGTTAGTGAAATATAAATTAGGCTGGCCTAATTCCCATAATTGTGTGAAATTATATCAATATACCACTTTGAGTACTGATGCTGAATTTGTTGAAAACATTTGATAGAAATGCAGCATTCCCAGTAAAGATTTTAACCACTTACTCATGGAAAAACTGACTTCAAGGACCTATAATTCACAATGATTTTTATTGTTGCACTACTTTAAACCAAACAAAAGAGTAAATCATTGTGAGGGTTCTCTTTTTTTTCAGTTTAGGTCAAGGATGGTGTGGCCTTAGCATGTTTTTATGATGGAGCTAATGTACAAGGTAAGGTATTGCCCCTCTGTTCCTGTGAAGGCAGGGCAGAGCAATCTCTGTTGCATTTTATGTTTTTTGTGGTTTCAATTAGAGTTCACCCAGATGTGCCTCAAACCTTTACTGAAAAGTCTAGCTTTTCAGAATTGTAGAGCATCTGTATCCTATCTCCAAATGTTAAATAGCCCTGATTTTTATTTTAAGGTATGTTGTTTTCCTAAAATAGCTACTTATACTTGAAAATATGTGGATAGGAAAAAAATAGGTTATTTTAGCTGCCCTGGATTTAGATGTGTGTTTTACTGATTTTAGCCACATTTATTGCATTGAGAATGGTATGTATGATATTGTGCTTTTATTCAAATGTTTTATTGTATTGATTTTGAACTTGTGCTTTTATGATTTTTTTTAAGATTGAATAAAGATTGATTGATAATGTTGATGAACAAAAAAGTATTCTGGCATCTAAAAATGTGCATCTCACATTTAAATATATGGTGCTAAATGATAAAAAAATATTTTGTCTAATTTCATGTAATTCTGTTTAAACATGGGAGGATTTTGCGAATTGGCAATCCGCGAACTTGCGTATTTACGGATTCGCAATCCGCAAAATCCGCGAACTCTGGCGAAGTTGCAGATTTTTTTTTTTTTTGTGTTCGCAAGGATTTCTGCCAGTTCGCGAGGGTTCTGTACCAGTTCGCAAAGAGCGAACTTACTTGTCGGCTCGCAACGGCCGCGACTATGTTGTTTCTACATCTGGTTCATCATCACAGGTTCACAGCACCCTCTGTTTCACCACTGCCACCCTGTGGTACACCCATGCCACCCTCTGGTACATCACTGCCACCCTCTGGTTGGTTTATCACTGTAGATTATGGGGGTTAAAAAAAGCAAGCACACCTGCCCTGCTTCAACTGACATGAATTAATTTGGGGTTGATTAATGTGTCACTGAATTTAAACTTGCAGTCTGGCTGGCACCTGCTTCCTTATCTGTAATTTGCTTTCTGTTGCAGTGCAATTTTTTTTCACAGGACCTTTGTGGCCTATAGTTGCAAGTAGGCAACTGAACTCTGAAGGGGCCCCTCAGGAAGCACTACAGGGAATGGTTACTAATGATAAGATTGAACTTTTGCACCTGCTGAGTGCTTTCAGTTTTGTCTGTAATTGCTTTCTGTTGCAGTGTAATTTTTTTAACAGGACCTTTGTTGTATACTTGTAGCTATTCTCTGAGCCTGCTGTGAGGGTCAGAGCAGGGTCATAGAATAGTTGCAAGTAGGCAAATGAACTCTGAAGGGGCCCCTCAGGAAGCACTACAGGGAATGGTTACTAATGATAAGATTGAACTTTTGCACCTGCTGAGTGCTTTCAGTTCTGCAAAAATACAAATATCCAGCAGCATCCACAAAAAGTAATCCTTCCAGGTCAAGATCCACATCAAAGTGACCAGCACATGAAGAAAGCACTGGGAGGAGCCTGGTGGACAGGAACAGGAAGTTGGAGACTGTGGGGCACTTCCTTCCTCCCACCCCCACCCCCCAAAATGGACTCCTTGCAAAGAAAAAGTGCAGGCAAATGTCAACCTGAGGAGTTATTCTGATAAAAATCATAATTTTCAAGGTTTATGCTGCCTGCTGGTGGATTTCTTGTGCGAAATTGCAAATTTTGCAATCTCGCAATTGCGAGATTGTCGCTGCCCGCCGCATCTACGTGTTCGAAAGTGTTTACTCCCGCGAAATTGTATAGTATTCTAGTTGGCAAGTGCGAGCAAGCAAAAAATCCGCTTCGCACGGATTTTACGAATTTTCGACAAGTTCGCGAGAGTTCGCGGATTGCGAATTTACCGAAAATCCGCAAAATCCGCGAGCGGAACGGATTTTACGCCCATGCTTAATTCTGTTGTACCTTTGTGTAATTGCACAACAGCAAAATATGTGAATTTATTACACCCCAGGTAAAATAGATTTAAACATTCCTATTCCTTTAAACTGTGAAATATTCTTAGACTGGGTAGCAGATAGAACTTGTAAATGCATTATTACCATGATGTGGGTAGCTGTGCAATTGATGCAGCTGGTTCTCACAAATGATGAAACACAACAGCCACAGTGCCAAAATAATGAGGAGAGACTTGTGTATGAAGTGCTAAAATCTGTGTTGGGCTTTACATTAGGACCAAGTTAAGTTGGGACCATACTGCTCCATGACTCATGTGTCAGCAAGGCCAAGCTATAGTTTTCCTGCTTTCGCTTCAATGAAGCAAATCTTGCTATGACAGGACACCCCAGGATATTGTAGGAGCTGGCCCTGGTGGGTAGCGGTCCCCAGGGCCATCAAGAGCTCCCCCTCCCATCATTTTCAAAGCCATGGGGAGGTGCTGGTCCTCGGTCTGGGGTTCCACAACGGACCCCCTCATTCAAATAATTAGTGCCCCGGGGAGGTGGTAGTCACCGGACAGTGTGTGGGGCAGGAGCCCCCCACACTAATTTTTTTTTATTAAGCCACGGGGAGGTGGTGGTGCGTAGGGGGGCCATGAGTCGCCCTACATATAATTAAATATAGCCCTAATGGAGGTGGCAGTACCCGGGGCTATAGGAACTCCTCGGGCTCCCAGATATTAATTTTGCATTGCCCCCGGCCCACCAGGAGCTTTAAGAAATGAAGCACAGGAGCCAGCGCTCCCGGGGGGGGGGGGGGGGGGGGGCGGTATAACGCTCTCAGCGTGAATTTGCCTGTTTGAAAAAAATCTTGTTTTGGCCCTTGGGGTCCTTGTGGGACCCCCTGAGCAGGGCTAGGGGTCAAGGTGTTTCTACCCTGCCCCCTTTTATTAATTTTTCACTTTTCCCCCCTTTTTCTTGTGACTTGATTACCGAGTCACAAGATGGCTACTAACACTTCCTGGATTGGAGTGTTGGCAGCCAATCAAAGTGAAGCTCATGCCCGGGAGGGTTTGTTCCTCCTCCTCGGTGCTCAGATATCTATATTTTTCTGTTTTTAATTTCTAAAGAACTACTGAACAGATTTACACCATTTAAAAAAAATTCTCTTTCTGAACCAAGGACTACCTCTTTGCCAAATGTAATGACCTGTTTCAAAATTCCTACGGAAATTAACAGGGAGAAAATGTGTTTTGGGACCCGCCTTTTTTCTTGGCCCCCTCTTGATGAATCAGACTTAAACTTTCAAGACAGAAGCTGAACAGAGCCAGCAATTAGTTCCAATGGCACCAAAGATATTGACAAAAGAAAAAATGCTTTTTAAATAGAAACAAGGTCCTAACTATTACTACCTACTAGCGATTGCCAGTGAGTTATATATATATATCAGTATCTTCTGCTAAAACAATTTCTTCGTCTTCCATATAAACATCCTTATAGTATGTATTGTTCTTAATCAAATACAATGTTGTATGTTGTTCTTAGTCGGCACACCAATAACAAGAATAACTAGTAGTTCACTTTCTACACTCTCTACACCAAGAGTTTCAATATTTTTCATTAGTGAGTTTGGCGATATCAAATACATGAAAAATTTGGCCTTTCACCTGAAATCAGCTTAAACTTTGTAATTTCATTTTCAACATTTTTTGTACAACTATGTTCAACATTCTGTACATGTGCTTCTATTATTGTCTCAGTTTCTGCACTCTTTTGTTCAGGAACAAAGTAACAAAACTCAATATCATCACAAACCTTCTTCACATCTGATATTGACCCACGCAAAAGAAAACTATTCAACTCTTTTAACTTTAGTGCTGGACTTTTGCATAATACAATGTTCTCACTAACTTCCGCATTTGAGTATGGTGTACTGCCAACATCCTGAAATGATGAAAAATACTTTGACATACTTTTTTAGAAAGACAAGCCAAAGACAAGCCAAAGAATGACCATGCAAATCGGTATATTTTCTCACTCTGCAAGGTTCTAGTCCTTGCAACAGCTTCATCTTTTGTTTAACACTTTTTTTACAACATGCATATAAGAAATTACGTAATTTATCAATAGATTCTTGTCGTACACTACAAATACTACTACAATCCCAAGTGTACACTGGGGCTTTAGGACGTCTGCCTAGAACTTCATCAGCTATCACTTCTTCTACATTTCTAGGAACCATTTGCTCTTTCTCAAGTGGACGACCATTTTTATCCTCATAAGCTCGACCACTGGTGTCAACTGCATGCAAAAAATTATTTCTCCGTAAATAACTCTCTTCATTAAAAAAAGGCTCACAACTTGAAGAGTGTTTCCACTTCCCTAAAAAAATCACAAAAATGACTTCGGTTAATTACTCTTTTCCTCTTACTTTTGGCCTTCATTAAGTGGATTGGTTAATCTAGTGACTGAATTCTGTTTATTACTAAAATAAAGGGTTTCCTCTTTACTTCAAAAGCCCTTTCAACAATGGATTCTATATGCTTCTTCTTTTTACAAAATTGTGTTCTCTTTCCATATGTCTTTGCATGTTTTAGTAAATTATGGACTACTCTGTTGTAAAAAAGAAATTTTGCACAATTCTTTACATTGATTTTCTCTTCTTTTACTATAAGCTGTATCCTTTGTTTTTTCATTGCTTTTTTCCCTTTCCTATTGTTAGCACTTTTTTTTATGCTTGCAACATTTGCACTGCTTTCCCCATTTGCATTTTTTTTCTAAATCCAGTAATATTTTTTATGAACTCTTTTGTGGTCTTACAATAAATTGCTCTCTTTTTAGCCACATTATATTGGTCTTCCAATACTTGTGGTTGAGTTTTTTTCAAGTAAGTATCCCTTTTCTGAACTTTCTTTCTTATTTGTTTCTCCGGCATGATAACTTTATTTTAAGGATGATAAACAGTATCTGTAAAAAGTAAACATAAATAAGTATTTATTAACAACTTTAAAAGTTATACATTTTTATTACTATACAAACACGTTTCATATAAATTCTTACTAAAAAATTGTAGGCCTTAAGCACAACTATGAAGAGCACTACATACATAGTGCATAGCAGTTTGAAGCACTCCATAACACTAAAACCTGATTCACTTTTACTTTAGTAAATGCATTACTACTCCTTTTTTGGGGTCAAGATGGCCGCCGTGAGGTTGTGGTGAGAAGTCGCTCCAGACCTCTCCCCCCGAGACGCCCAGATGGTTGGAAAATAAGGACTATTATACTCCCCTATGGATCTGAGTAGCTGGTTGCAGAGAGGACTGAACAGATTCCGTCCCAAATATCCAGGTGTAAAAGAACAACTCAGCCGATTTTTTCAAAGAGCACTGGAGTTGAGAGCAGTGCTTCGTGATCAGTTGACAAAGATGCCCACACGCCTATCTAAAGCGGATAAAGACAAAGACAAGGAGAAGGTAAAGATGCAGCAAGATGCTACAGCAAACGCACAAGGAACGGGCGGTAAAGGTGCCCTGGGTAGCGTGAAGAGAACCAGCAACGATCTAACCTCAGGATCACAATATCACCAAGGGCCTGGCGCTATAAGGAAGGCAATTCCCCCGATGCAAAAGGTGAAGAAAATAGAGAAAGAGAAAGTGGAGAAAGCCAAGACGGCAGAGGTGCGTGCAAAACGCGATACAATGACAGCGCCTGCAGCTAAGAAAGATCGGCTTTCGGATTTCCCAAACGAAGATATCACAATAGCGGCAAAGCAAGGCATGAGTAAAGGGAAAGATGCGGCACTGAGGCAGCCTACCTTGTTGGAAGCGTTTACCCCGAGGAGAGGCTCACAGCCAGACACGGAGTTTACCGCTAGCAGAGGCGTCCTCGAGGACGCAGCGGCTGAGTCACCAGCAGAGGCGGACGCTTCCAGCGTGGAGATAGCGGTTGCTCGGCAACCCAGAGACCCGGCAGCAGCACACATCGGCAGTGGTAGCGGAGGCGGAGAGGAAACGGGAGCTGCAGCGCCGAAGGTAACACAAGCCTCAGGTTTAAATGACAGTGGGCAAAAGCAGCTTAAAGGGGCTAGCAATGACATAACACTATCTGTATTGAAGAGCCCACATAAATCTAACGCAGTAGGAAGCGCAGACATGCTGGAAGCGTTAACTCAGCTGGAAGCAGAAATGAGTAATAAAAGACTGAAGGAGAGAAACAATGGGAGTAATTCTCTATCGGAAGCAGGAAAAAGTGTAAAATCAGGCGCAGAAAATAAATACGCTGAACTGGAGAAAAGAGAGGGAGCCTCACTGGAGGGAGAATGCTTCTTTTCAGTGAATGAGGATGCTGATACTACTCAGTCAAGCAATGAGGTTACAGAGGAATCAGATGAAGATTCAAGCTCTGGTTCAAGCTCATCTGTAAAAGATACTACGCAGAGAAGGAGAAGGTCAAAGGGTAAAAGATATGGCGGAGGACTGGATTCACCAGTAGTGGGGGGAAGGAAGCTAGATTGGGACTACTCTGCAACATCCCAGACTTATGTAGAAGAAAGTAACCCACAGGCCTCCGGTAATACCCCTATACCAGCGCAGTACATGGCCCCTTTTGACACGATCTGTTCCACTCTCAAGCAGATGCAAGGGGAAGCAAGGTCGGAAAGTCGAAGGGCTAGACAGGCCACAAAGAAAATCCAAAACACTCTTAGAAAAGTTAACAAACTATATGAAGGTCTCAGTGGAAGAGTGACTGAGGTGGAGGCTCGGACTGGAAAACTAGAGGATGATGTTGGAGGATGGCAGGACTTTAAAATGGAGCAGGAAAAGCTGACAGTCGACTTACAATGGAAGCTGGAGGATTTTGAGAACCGCCAGAGGCGGAATAATATACGCATTTTGGGAGTAGAGGAAGGAGCAGAGGGAGATGACATTATGCGATTTGTGGTTAATTTGTTGAGAGGAGCTTTTCCTGAATCACAGTGGGAGTGGGAGAGAGAGATACAACGAGCGCACAGATTTCCCTTTACTATCAGGAAAAATCATGGGGATAAGAGACAGACAGCTCAGCACGCCTTGCCCAGAGCCATCTTGATCTATGTCGGGAATTATCTCCTCAGAGAGTAGATAATGGACAAGGCTAGACCGGATAAGAAAAGATCTTTTGAAGGAGTCACTTTCTTCGCCAGGCCAGACTTCTGCCACGTAACGGTGGAGAGAAGATAGAGACTGAGGCAGCTTATTAAACCCTTTTAGGCTTTGGGCTCTGAGGCCTTTCTCTTATTTCCAGCTAGACTGAAAGTGGTTACAAGGGGTAGAATAATCATATTCCTATCCGAGATAAAAGCCCAGCGATACTTGGAGGAGATTAAGGCACAGAAAGGGGGCTGAGAAGCTTAAAGATGATAAAGAAGGAAATGTTAGACCCTGATATTCAGTTGTTTTGAGGGTTGGTTAAATTTAATGGACAGCGTTTGTAAATAGTGAAATGGCACAGAGGAGTATATAATACTCGGGGTGTTGGGTATAGGGGAGGGAGGGGAGCGATATCCACAGGCTACTGCGGCTACACATAGGTCTCAAGGACCTATTTGCCTGTAAAGGGGGGGAGGGGGTGGTGACCAGAGGGGGGTAGGGTGGGAGCAGGGGGAGAGGGGGTTGAAGTGAGGGTTAAAAATACAAAAAAAAGGGTGAAAGTATGTAAGATTCAGCAAAAGAAAGCACAATTCAGAGCACAAGGAAGGAATTTCTATTGGTATTCAACAACCGAAATGATGAGGATACAGGATACATATCAGGTTTATTATGAGAACAAAATGCTAGATCTTGAATGGTACGTTGAGTTGGGTAAAACAAATGATCCAGTTAAATGACTTGTAGGATAGCTACTATCAATATCTGTGGACTGAATGATTCGGGGAAAAGATTAAAAGTGGCGGCACTGCTTAGGACACTTAAGTTGGACTTGGTCTGCCTCCAAGAAACGCATGTCGAAGCTTCCAAGAGTTATATAATGAATCATCTAGGGTTTTCGGTACTGGCAAATACTATGCAAGAGACGAAACACAGAGGAGTTGCGGTACTAGGAAGACCCACTGACGTAGAAGTAATAAGGAAATCGGAGGATAAGTGGGGAAGGTGGGTAATAATAGAAATAAAATTTAAGGGAGAAAAATGTACCATAGTTTCTGTGTATGGTTCGACAGAAGACGACCCAGACCTTTTTCAATTCTTAGACACAGAGCTGGCACTATGGCCTGAGCCAATTGTATGCTGTGGAGACCTTAACATTCACAATCCTACTAGTTCATTTGGACAAATGGGGGGTATATATTTAGGGAGAAAAAAGAGAACCCACAGGGCACTATCAGATATGGTAGCAAATAATTCTTTAGTTGACCCTTGGATAAAAATGAATCCAGGCATCGATGGTAGTACATTTTATTCGGCCCCACATAAAGTACTTGTTAGGCTGGATTATTTCTTGATTTCATACTCCCTGATATCAGAGGTACAGATAGATAAACAGCCTCGAATTGTTTCAGATCACAGTCCTTTGATTTTAACGATTAAACTGGGTCAGGCGCAAACGAAAGATAGGCAGTGGACATTTGATAGAGCCCTGTTGAAAGATGAAGGCTATAGGTGTCACATGACAGGATGGATCAGATCCTATTGGGAAATTAATAAAGATACAGCCCCAGTGGGAGTAGTGTGGGATGCTTTTAAGGCAAGAGTACGGGGAGAAACAATGAGCTATGTGTTCTCAGCACAGAAAAGGACAAGACTCAAATCTAGCGAAGCTGTACAAAAACTGATAAGGGTGGAGGAGGAGTTGGCGCAGGCTTTAAGAAATAAGGCACCAATAGAAGAACATCTATTAAAAATTGTGGCACTCAGGGTGGAGGTGACGGAAAGTATCTCTAAAAAAGCAGCAGAGAATTATCTGACTAAGAGAGAAGATGCCTACGAGTTAAGTGAGAAGGTAGGCCATCTATTAGCAGTACGTACCAGACAGAGACTAGCTGCATCGGATATTGTTGAGATTGTGAACGAGAATGGAATTTTGGTTACTGAAGTAGACAGAGTGAGAGATGTATTTAGGCAGTTCTATGAAAAATTATATACTAGGGATAGTATGGGAACGGTGGGCGAGATGGAAAGTTATTTAAGGGAGGGTACCTCGCCAGGCGTGACGGAAGAAGAGAAAGATAGATTGGACTCCCCTTTTATTCTAGAGGAATTTATCATGGCATTAAGCACGCTTCCGGCAGGTAAAGCTGCCGGACCGGATCAGATTCCGATGGAGTTTTATAAGGTATTTTATCAAACAGTGGGAATGAAAATGTTCAATGTCATGGTGGAGGCACAGAAAGGGGATAAAGTACCTGAGTCATGGGGGGAAGCAGACATCATTGTTATTTTAAAAAAAGGGAAAAATTCGACACTCCCAGGCTCATATAGGCCTATTACATTGTTGAATGCGGACACAAAGGTATATTCTAAGATTGTAGCGACAAGACTGGCGGGAGTAATAGAGGGATTGGTAAGTCACATTCAGCATGGCTTTATTCCTGGAAAAGGCACAACACAACACATCAGACAAGTTATCACAACGTTTGATGCAGCGAATGTCCTGGGGGACTCTATCGCGGCACTATTTTTAGATGCCGAAAAGGCGTTTGATAGAGTCTCCTGGGAATATCTATGGCAAACACTAAAATGGAATGGATTTGGAAATAGTTTTGTAACAGCAATGCAGACACTCTATAAAAACCCAACAGCAAGGATTAGAGTAAACAGAGGCAAATCATCAGCAGTTAGGATTGGGAGAGGGACTAGACAGGGCTGCCCATCATCACCATTACTATTCGCCCTTTATCTAGACCCTTTGATAAGGAAAATTGAAAGCAATGTAAGGATTCCTCCAGTAAGGTTGAATGGATGTGAAATAAAGACACTCGCCTACGCTGACGATATTGCTATCCTGACTCCTAATCCTAGTATGGCTATAGTGGAAATTGAGACTGAAGCACAAAGATTCGGGCAAATATCTGGGTCCAGCCTGAACAGCTCCAAAACTCAAATAGTATGCAATCAACATATGGTGTTTAATGATCAAAGAGTTGTGGATTCTGCTGTATATCTGGGGGTTGCAATCACAGCTGACTTAGACGTGTTGGTACAGAATAATCTTGCGCCACTCATGACAAAAGTCAAGTCCGATCTAGTCCGTATGAACAATCTGCATCTGTCATTAGTAGGCTGCACTAATGTTATAAAAATGTTAACATTACCAAAATTTCTGTATTTTTTTAGGACAATACCATTATTTTTTTTGTTAAAATGGTTCAATGATTTGGAAAAAATTCTGAACAGATTTATTTGGGCCCATGGCAAGACCCGTAGGGCATATCGCTTTATGTCTCTGCCCAGAGAAAAGGGGGGTGGGAGGTGCCTGATTTTAGATTATACTATTGGACATCTGCACTCCAATATATGCGGGGACTGATAGGGGGGGGTGGGGTAGGCGTTAGAACAACAAATGATTCATCCAGGATATACTCCATTGTGTTGGGACCGGAGGTAGAGAACTCCTTCCTCAAATGTATTGATTTTGCTTATTTTAAAAGAACTAGATTCAAGACAGTCCAAGCTGCAATTAAGATTTGGAATGCAGTGATGAAAAAAATTGGGCTGGGCCGATACAACTGGTATACGAGGATGTATAAAAATATCTCCCTCCCAAGGCAGATCTTTGGTGACAGTACAATGGCGGGCTGGGTGGAGAAGGGGATAGTACAGCTTGGGGATGTGAGGAATATGGAGGGGATGTTCCAATTCACAGATCTAATGACCAAATTTGGGTTAGACAGGAGGGACCTTTTCAAATTTTTTCAGCTAAGAAGTTTTCTGGGGAATAAGCAGGGTGGAAGTATAGGGTTTGCTAAAGTAGAAATTCTCGAGAAAATAAGATTGGGGGGTGACTGTTCAATACGGTGCTTTTATGCAAATTTGTTAGCAGGGAAACCAGATGACATAGATAAGCATGGTGAAAAGTGGGCAGACAGGCTGGAAGGGGAGTTCTGTTGGTTTAAGGAGTCATTGGACTTAGGGCGTACTCTCCTGTGTTCAGCACCGCTTCAATCGCAGCAGTATAAAACACTTTATTCGCTCTACTTTACCCCTGCAAAAATAGCAAAATGGGGGGGTACCACAGGCATCACATGCCCAAGATGTAGCTCCCTTGACGCAGATTTAATACATCTATTTGCTGTATGCCCGCAGATACAGACAGTGATAAAGGATATAGAGAAGTTTTTGGATGCCACTCTTAATATTCAGATTACTTTAAAACCCCCAGAAATACTCCTTGGGATAGTTACAGATACTAATGTCATTCAGAGGGAGTTCATCTTTGTCGCAATGGCAGGTTTTAGGCTTTGTATAGCTAGGGCTTGGTTAGACAAAAACCCCCCAGGAATGCAAGTCTGGCTGTCTAACCTTTTATCAACCTATAATTTGGAAAAAAATATATACGCCCAGAAAGGTAGGAAAGGGAGGAGATTGGGTTTAAGGATATGGGACCCCATTATAAGATGGAAAGAAGGATTGGATCTGTGAGATTTGAACAGGTCAAGTTATGGCAATTGAAATAACCTGAGTAGATGCTGATATGTTGTTTAATGAATTCTTAATTGTTTTCTTTTTGTGTATGATGTAATACGATAAATGAATACAATGTATGGTTGAAGAATATATAATGAATTGTGTGAATTGTGCAATGGTATAAATAAAAATATTTTTTAAAAAAAAGTAAATGCATTACTACATGGTTCACTATGGTTTTGCAACAGTACATATTTATAATTTAGAGTAGAGCAGTGTTGTTTGTCTAGTGTAGGGGGTCGTGCTGAGGTACTGTTCTAGGGTAGTGCAGTGGTATTTCAGTAGTGTAGGAGGTTGTGTTGGCGTAGATTTAAGATTTAGGGTAGTGTAATAGTGTTTCAATAGTGTAGGGGGTCATGCTAGGGTAGTTTTTTAGAGTTTAGGGTACTACACTGGTGTTTGGGTAGTGTAAGAGGTCATGCTGGGATAGATTTAAGGTTTACGGTACTGCAATGGTGTTCGGATAGTGTAGGGGGTCATGCTGGGATACTGTTCTAGGATAGTGCAGTGGTGTTTATGTAGTGTACAGGGTCATGCTAGTGATAGTGTTTTAGGGTTTAAGGTAGTGCAGTGGTGTTTGAGTAGGGTAGGAGGTCGTGCTGGGGTAGTGTTTTAGGGTAGTGCAGTGGTGTTTATGTAGTGTATGGGGACATAATAGGGATAGTGTTTAAGAAACTGCAGTTGTGTTTGTGTAGTGTATGGGTTTGTGCTGGGGTAGCGTTTTAGGGTAGTTCAGTAGTGTTTGGGTAGTGTAGAGGTCATGCTGGGGTAGTGTTCCAGGATAGTACAGTCGTATTTGGGTAGTGTAGGAGGTTGTGCTGGGGTAGATTTAAAGTTTAGGGTAGTGCAATGGTGTTTGAGTAGTGTAAAGGGGCATGCTGGGTGGTGTTTTAGTGTTTAGGGTAGTGCAGTGGTGTTTCTGTAGTGTAGTGGGTCTATCTAGGGGTCATTTAGAGTTTAGAGTAGTGCACTGGTCTTTGTGTAGTGTAGAGGGTCGTGCTGCCGCAGTGTTTTAGGGTAGTGCAGTAGTGTTTGGATAGTATAGGGGGTCATGCTGGTGTAGATTTAAGGTTTAGGGTAGTCTAATGGTGTTTGGGTACTGTAGTGGGTCGTGCTGGTATAGTGTTTTAGAGTTTAGTGTAGTACAGTGGTGAATGAGTAGTGTAGGAGGTTGTGCTGGGGTAATGTTCTATGGTAATGCAGTGGTGTTTATGTAGGGTACAGGATCATGGTAGGGATAGTGTTTTAGGTTTTAACATAGTGCAGTGTTGTTTGTGTAATGTAGGGAGCCGTGCTGGGGTAGTGTTGTAGGAAAGTACAGTGGTGTTTGGGTACTGTAGGAGGTCGAGCTGAGGTAGATTTAAGGTTTAAAGTAGTGCTATAGTGTTTGGATAGTGTAGTGAGTCGTGCTGGTATAGTGTTTTAGAGTTTAGGGTAGTGCAGTGGTGAATGGGTACTGTAGGTAATCATGCTGGAGGTAGATTAAGGGTATAGGGTAGTGCACTGGTATTTCTGTAGTGTACGGAATGATGCTAGGGATAGTGTCACTGCAAGAGTACATGCATTTATATATCTGCAAACATATAAAGTAACAAAATCAGTGTCTCTCAATTTTCCCATATGGACACTGACTCAGAGTGTGACTCTAGATAAATAACAATATTTCTTATAAATGGAGAAGTAGGGTAGTACAGTAGTGTTTGGGTAGTGTAGGACGTTGCACTGGGCTAGTGTTCTAGGGTAGTTTTTTGGTGTTTATGTAATGTACAGGGTAATGATAGGGATAATGTTTAGGGTTTAAGGTAGAGCAGTGGTTTTTGTGTAGTGCAGGGGGTCGTGCTGGGGTAGTATTCTAGGAACGTACAGTGGTGTTTGGGTAGTGTAAGGGATTGTGCTTGGGTAGGTTTAAGGTTTAGGGTAGTGCACTGGTGTTTGGGTAGTATAGGAGGACATACTGGGATAGTGTTCTAAGGTAGTTCAGTAGTGTTTCAGTAGTGTAGAATGTCATGCTGTGGTAGATTTAACGCTTAGGATATTGCAATGGTGTTTGGGAAGTATAGGGGGTTGTGCTGGGGTAGTGTTTTACAATTACGTTTAGTGCAGTAGTGAATGGGTAGTGTAGGGGGTCGTGCTGGGGTAGATTTAGGGTTTAGGGTTGTGCAATTGTATTCATGTAGTAAAGGAGATTGTGCTGAATTAGTCTTTTAAGGAGTATTAGACAGTTGTGCTGGAGCAATGTTCTAGGAAAGTACAGTGGTGTTTGGGTAGTGTAGGATGTTCTTCTGGGGTAGATTTAAGGTGTAGGGTAGTAAAGTGGTGAATAGGTAGTGTAGGTGGTCATGCCGGAGGTAGATTAAGGGTTTACAGTAGTGCAGTGGTGTTTGGGTAGTGTATAGCATCATACTGGAGTAGTGTCACTGCATGACTACATGTACTTTTTTGTCTGCAAAAACATCAATCTTGCATTCCATATATTTCAGAACTGAATTTTACTATTAATATTAAACATGTGTCTCAATGAAGTGCTGCAAAACTACACTTTTAAACAAAATACTACAGAGACATCAATGATGGAAAATATGTATTCATTGGTTCTGAACGATGTTTGGTGAAACAACCTAAAGGACATTTGATTTTACAACTATTCAAACCATGGCGTTCAGAACTGGAATTACATAGAGATTTCCAAAGATATGAAGATTCCTTTAATGCTTGTAAAGATAGCATACAATGCAGTGCCTTTGCAAATTATGTGAAAATGTTGAACGATTAAATTGATCAAGAAGCTACAATTGCAGCTGGGATTGCTAGAGACAGTTCTCAAGACAGTCAAAGTTGTCCTGCGCTGAGTCAAGATGCACTAGGACAATCAATTGTTGAAAATGAAGCAACAATCGCCATGGATGAGATGGGAACAGAAATGCATCAAGCTCAAGAAGATGTAAAAAACTTGCAAACTTTGAAGAACAACTAAATGTTGAGCAAAAACAAATATATGAGCAAGTGAGACAATAGATTGACCATGGATAACTTCATGAAAAGAAAGAGTGCTCATGCACATCATTATAACCTATCCGAATGTACATGGGTGGACAAGCTGGAACAGGAAAAAGTTTTTTAATTAAAGTAATTCCAAGTTATCCACAAAACACATCTGAGTTGCATTTGTCTTTTGTTCTCACTGATCCAACTGGGTTGGGAGCACACAACATTAAAATAATTACTTTAAATTGTTTACTAATGCCAAAGTAGAGCAAAAAAACAAATTGGAATTCCACAAGCTATCTGGCGTAGCTTGTTGTGAAGTTTCGAAAGTCTGGAAGAAAATAAAACTTCTCATTATTGATGAGGTAAGCATAGTATCATACTTAATGCTGGTGTTTGTGCATTTAGGAATGCAGCAAGTTCTTAAAACAGAGTACGACCTGTTATTTGGAGGAAAACATGTCATCGTTTTTGGAGATCTACTGCAACTGACTCCTGTAAAGGGACAACCAGTATTTAAAACACTTGCGCATGAAGACACTAGAAAATCTCTGGGTAGTGTTGGAAACATGAACATTTGGTCATATTTTGAATACAAAAAACTCATTACAAATATGCAACAGGCAAATTATGTTTATTATGGTACTATGCTCCAAGATATAAGAATTGGACTGCTGACTGAACATGGCAAACAAGCTTTGCAGACTCGTTTACTTTCCAATTTGTTTGCAAATGAAAACGTGGTTCCAAAGAAAATATACATGAAAATTGCAGAAAACAAATCTGTAATCTGCTTAATGCCAACACTGCGTGAGAGTTCTATATTCAACAAACAACTTTTGAAACAGGAAAATGAAAAAATAATAAAAATGGAAGCCATCGATAAAATAGAGCATGAAGGAATCACTATTATTTTGATTGAAAAATTGGAGACAAAATTGGATACTTTAGAAAAATCAATATCTAAAACTGCTGATTTAAAAAATAATCTATATGCATGTAGAAACTGTCGGATAATTTTAAGGCGTAATTTGGAAGAAGAAAAAGGTTTAGTTAATGGAGCAATGGGCAAAGTTGTGGATTTCGTTAATTATCAAAATAAAAAAGGTATTGAATTCTCAAAGATGAAATTTGATCAGATTGAAGAAGTTAAAGAAATTGGTTGTTGTTCTGTTCGTTTTTTGCTTGTTAAAGATTAATTTGTCTGTAGAAAACTGTTCCCAGTTTCCCTGGCATATGCAGTCACTGTTCATAAATCTCAAGGTTTAAGTGTTGACAGTGCTTTGGTGAACATTGGAAATACTGTGTTTAAAGAGGGAATGGCATATGTTTCTTTGTCGCGAGTCAGAACATTATCTGGTTTGTTTTTGATTGATTTTGATGATACAAAGGTTGCTGCAGATGACAACTGTGTCAAAGAGTACAATAGATTAAGAAGAACATATGCTTCTAATTTAGGTCAATATACTGTATTTGAAAGGTATGAGAAAATCTGTACTGAAGGTGTAAAAAAGGGAAAAAACTAAATCATTTTGTAATTGCAAGCAAAAAGAAAAAGGACAATGTTGAAGAGATTGTTGGTTATCAGTTTAAAAATAGTTCTGATGTCAAATGCTATGCTAATGTATTGGTCAATGTTGTTTTTTTCTTGAAGGTTTGCAACAGCAAATTATGGAGAATCGGGAAATAAAATTGTGCTCCTTCTTGCATTGTGTTCATGAAAAATTGAGAACTGAAAAAAAGTAAAATACAAAGCGTTTCTAATGTATATGTTTACTGTATTGGAAAATGAAAGTGTAGACATAGAGAATATTTTTGACCTTTGTTATAAATGGGAACATCAATGAGAAAATTGTATGTATACATGTAGCACTAAAGTAGATACTGAAAGATTTCTATATTTGATATTTCCGGACTGTAAATCAGTGTCATTCAGTAAACTAGTTAAAGCTGCAAATCAAAACATGGAGTGTAGAAAATGCAAATCAGAAATATTATCAACATTATTTATACAAAGATATGGAAAATATATAATTTTAATGATGCAACGTTGTACAGCTGACGGAAGAAAATTGGACACTTTAATAAAACATTTTGTAGCTGTCATTATCAGGAAGGACTTTTGTAGCAGGAGCAATAATTTTCCACGATGGTCCTTGTTAGACCTGTCTGCATCTGGGGATACTCTAACCAACATTATTTATTTTTGTCCCCCTTAGCCTCCCAGTGTTTCTATTTTTATTTTTATATAACCACCAGGATTTTTCAGCGCTGTCAGGGGGCTAGGTGTTCCTTGACTATGACGCCATTTTTCCCTCATACCCTGTGAGGCCTAGTTTAGCTCCTGGAAAATCTAGGGACACTCAGGAACCTAAAATGGTGTCCACCAACTGCCATAACGGACATTCCAGGGGAACAGGCCCATAGGCTAATATGAGGAAGGTTCCAGAAACCTCTAGTGGCTTCCAGAGGTCTCAGGCCACTCTATAAAAGGCCAGTGACCAGCAGCCATTTTGTGCAGTCTCAGGAGTGACCGGTGAGGAGAGAGGCGACCTGTGGAGGAGGATTGCGCACCAGTGGTGACCAGATCGACCTGTGGGCCGGCTGTCGCGTTATTGGGAAGTGCCCCCTTTCAGGCGGACCAAACCCCACTGTCACGTCATCCATTAACCGTGACCAGAGACATTGTGACCAGATTGTAAATTACAGGGTCATATTGTGAGACCCTTGCCAACGGCTATATAGCGACCCTCGTGTGTCCTGCACACCTGCCCTAAGAAGTATAGGCAGATCAGGTGGACATCGGACCAGAGCTCTGCTGACTGGCTGAGGAGTAAGGACAGTCCCTGTCACAACATACGCGACCGCCTCGCACATTGTGGTAACAGGCAGTGAAATCGATTGAGGCTCCTACCTGCTTGAGGCGCCGACACCAAGCCTGACCCAGGCGCGAGGGAAGTGCCCAGCTGATCTGCGTATTGACGGAAGAAGGCGGCGCTGGAGGAGGGGCGGAGTCCGGAGCCGAAAGGAAGCCGGCGGCATCACAGGAGGCGCGCCTGAAGCCCACCCAGCTGGACGGAAGAGGCGGAGCCCGAGAGTGAGAGCGCCGTCAGCCTCGTCAACGGAGCAGCGAGAGCGCCGTCGGACTCGCCGGTGAGACAGCGTTGAACCGAGCCTCTCCACGCTCTACTGTCCCCGCCTGACGATAACTCCTGCAGAGTCCTCACCCACGGCGCCGGAGACTGGTGACAGACCGAGCGACTCCAGCCGGGTGTCTCGCCGTGACTGAAGTAAGCAGGGGAGAACGAGGGAAAGCGGGAGGCGGCAGCGCCGGTTGGCCAAGAACACTAAAGCGGCAGTATTAAGAGAACTAGTTGATTATCTGAGGAACCGCCAGTAACTAAAACACGAGGAACTTGGCTATTAATCCTCCCAGTACATTTGAACTGCTATCACCAAGCTAAATAAAGGGGGGAAAGCAGTGTAAAGGGAAAACGAAGCATTAAGTTCATGTGCCTAGCATTGAAGTGTGGTAGGTTGAGCCCAAGGGTGTCAGGAGCGGACAGGGCTCACTTTTAAAACCCTTCCAGACAGTTATTCACTTGGAGGCAGTTCTTCCACAAGTAAGGTGTAGCCAGAGAATAGACAAAAAGGGAAGCCTTATTAATTTTACTGTGTCTTCTTTTAACCATCTAGCTGGTTGCATATTTTGCGAGGAACGCTGCTGGGGGTAGAAGCCTGTTGAGCTGATCTGGAAGCTGAAAGCAGAGGGGTAATGTACATGCCTGGGTTATGTAAAGTAACACATTGAACCTGTAGAGTGAATGTTCCCTTCTGTAAAGCTAATTGAAGAAGTATACTGTGTAATTAAGAGAAAGTTACCTCAAATGAAATGTACCTGTGATTAAGCCTTGCTGAACTGAGAAAAGTAGTGAAGATTGTGAAACTTGTATGACAACTATGCTGAACTAAATGTGTACTGCTTGTATCTAAGAAAAGAACAAAGAGAACTTTTATAAAAGGTACTAGTAGTTTTCTAAACTGGTGTAGTGTCTTGTATTTTTAGTGGTCAGTCATTGAGTTACTGTGAGTGGGTCCTGTAAGCACTTAACCAAGCCTTGGAGTTTAGCTGTTTCCTCTACTGTGCCAGGCTACCCTATGTAGTCTAGGATACCCTAGGTCTAACAGTCCTTCAACAACTTCTGGACATTACACTGCCTATCTAAAAAGTGAGAAAGGCTGGAGTCTTTTTAATGATGCTGAGTTGGTTTTCAAACAATGTTTGCCTTACGAATTACCAAATTCCTACCTAATATTTTTAAAGCCAAAGTTTAAGAAGA
The DNA here is from genome assembly GCF_964261635.1 of Lissotriton helveticus. Classification (NCBI taxonomy): domain Eukaryota; kingdom Metazoa; phylum Chordata; class Amphibia; order Caudata; family Salamandridae; genus Lissotriton; species Lissotriton helveticus. The sequence goes on from NC_136063.1 coordinate 20,047,737, forward strand.
TAATTCAGCGTCTGAGGAATTTATTATTATCATTTAATAGGATTACCATTGGAAAATTTACATAGAAATGACTGCAGAAATACAATTTGGCCACAAGGAAAGGTATTTCTCTGAATTATGGACTTTTTGTTGCACATTGTCTCGGTGTATAATTTTAACTGGCATCATTTATGGTGTTTATACATTTAAGTTATCACATTTTCTTAGCAGTAATCATTTTATATATATGTGATTTGTATTATCTAGTATTTTACTACAGATGGAATATTGTTTTTTTTTTAAACACTCTAATTGCTTGGGTTTTTTTTTGCCCGCTGTTATGTGATGAGTACGACTGAACTTACTATTTCTAGTGAAATTCAATATTTTCTGAGAACAGCAAAAAAGGCAAAGAAATTACTTTGTAAAATGTTAAAATGATGCTGTGCTATTAAAAATATATTAATGCAGTTCAGTTCAGTTAGTCTTTATTCGATATTTTTCAATTATAAAAGACACAGCAACAAGTGTCATCTAAAACAATAAATACATCTTAAGAGCACATCTACTCACAAAATTGAATATCATCATTATCGAATAACCCTAAGATTAAAAAAGAAATCATTAAAATAGAAAAGACAAGTTGATATACAAAAGTACTTCCCAGGAGCCAGCCAAATGGGGAATAAACGTTAACGACATAGTACAGTCTGATTAGCCTTCATAGCTTGCCGTCTCAGGGCGCAGATCCAACTTAAAAATTTCGCCACTGCAATAACTATGTCTGGGCGAGTGTTCGAGGCCAAAATGCGGAAGGCTGTTTGGCTTGATCTAGTGCTTAAATTAGATCACAAGGGCCTATATTATTACATGTTATAACTATTTTTTATTTTCTTTTACAGATCCTAATTTTAAGATATGGAATTTACCACAATTTGGATTATAAAAACAAGTGAATAAAATGTGTAGCGTTTTTTAGGTGTATTACTGTTGAGGTAAGTCTTAAAATGCACAATGGACTGTGTTTCCACACAGTTGAAAAGAAGGAAGATGGATGGACTACATTTGTGCCAGAAAATTCCAATGCAGACAGGTATGAAATAGGGGACAGCTTCAGAACACCTGTCTGCAAGATACATGGTATAGTACACAATAGACACATATGGTGGTTTTGTAGGTCTTGGTAATTTCAGAATAAAAAACTAAATGAAACTCTTTACCTTAAATCACATCACTGTTTTGCACATATCATATTAGACCCCATCCCTTCCCTTCAGTAATATATAAACATGTCCTATCAGTTTCCTAAAACGTAAGTAGTTATAAATGTATCTTGTTCTCTGTTATCAGTACAGAAATTTACTCATATAATAACAATTGACCTAGCCATTAACTCTCTTTCTTATTTAGAAGGTGAGGAAAAGGCATTCTGTGTACCTTTTCTTTTCCATGTAAATATAATCTCATCATACACACCACTTTGCGTTGAAAAGGCATTCTATAGGTTTCGCTGTGGGTGTTTGCACAGAACACTCACAGAACAAGACACATCTCCAGATTTATCATAAATCATGAATCTGGACATGTTTGTGAATGCTGCACCATCCCCCAATTTGTGTAGCAAAGAACAATGTGGAAAATGTTTTCATTTTTAATATATTCTACAATGCACAGCATATATTGAAGGAGAAAAATGCCTTTACTGATTGTTTTTGTGCAGGAAGGTGTCCCTTCTTGCACAAAAACAATCTCCACATGACACGGACATCCTTGCACCATGGTGCAAGGGTGCCTGTTTCCCACATGGCTGCAGTTTAAGCGGCTGTGCAGAGGGAAGCACAGACCTGCAACATATTTATATACATATGTTCTATCTCTGTGCTTCGGAAGTACAACAGCATGCTGTAGTTAACCAGTTTACAGTGTCATGCTGCAGCACTTCCTTATAATTCTGCACTTATGCATTCACCACACATCACACATGAATTTTTACAGTCAAGTATGCACTACACATACATTCATCTAAACGTTCACACACTAGCATACTCGTTTAGCTCTTTCTTTAACCAGAGTAGTTAGTTCTGAAAATAACTTTTTTTTCTTTTTGTTGTTTTGTATTTTTTGGGAATTTTTTTGAACAAATATGTGTTTTTTGTTTTTTAAACAACAGGGGAAAAAATATGAACCGGAGAAACAGAACTAAAAACTGGGAGGAGAGGAAAAAAGAAAACTAACAACGGTGGTTGTCAATGGCTCAACACACCAGATTTACCGACTACTCCCCATACGCAATGAGACGACCGCATTTTATACATGTGATCCGGACTTTCCCAAATTGGGGACGGATGTCTGGAGGCGATGATGAGCTTGATGGAGCTGCTCCACTTGTACTTGGCACAGCCGATGGATCAGGAGGACTCTCCCTCAGTCTTCTCAATTCCTCCCTGCCAAAGTTCACTGGGTGTTTTGTTTGCAGGTGCTTCCGCATACTCGCAGTACCAAACAAGTATTTCTTCATGGGGTCTAGAAAGCACTGCCTTGCAAATTCAGCAAGTAACTTTAGTAGCATTTACTTTCTTCAGCCCTGGAGGAAATGTGAAAAATGTCCACACAATACTTGAGTATCTCTCTTTAGGAAGAGGTTCTGGAACAAATTCCTCTGTTGTTGAATGCTCTAATTCGGAGGAAGATGGTACATTTGTAGCCATTGTAGAATCAGGTCAATGTCTTCTCCAATCAGGAAGGAACAGCAGTTCTTCTTAGCAGGTATTTCCCTAAGAAACATTCTAAGAAGAGTGATTGAAATGGGTGGGGTCCTTCAATAGGAAGTCGAATGAACCAATCAAATCTCTTTTTTTGAGTGATGTCACAGACCATGTCATGAATGATAATGTAATATGTGACATCATCAGCAGTGGATTGAGGGCGCGTGAGGTATAGTTAACTAAATATAATGGGGTAATTTCAATGGTTTTATATGATTGAAATGTCTAGCTAACTATAAAATCCCTAAAACCTTTGTTTTTTCTGTGAATTTCTCAGGTTTTTTAAATGCTAATTCCTAACTATAACATGTCTGAAACCTATGGTCTTTTTCAGTGAATATATATATATTACCTACTGGCAGTTGCCAGTAGGTAGTTATCGTTAGGACCTATTATATCATAGGAAAACTGCAATATTGCATTGCCAATAACTTTAGCGTTGATTGATGAATTGTTTTGAAATCTTCCAAGCTATTGGCCAGCTCAGTTACGCTCCTTCCCTGAAAGTGTGGGGGTGATTGGTAAAGCAGGGGCCGAGAAAAAGAAGGGGCCCCAAAATGTGTTTTCCCAATGCAATTTCCCATGGGACCTTTACCCGCGGTTACAGCTCGAACGACTGAACGGAATTACACCAAAATTTGGCAGAGAGGTAGTCCTCAGTTCGGACTTGTGCCTTTGGCACATCTGGTGTCAATCTGTTCAGTAGTTTCTTTGAAAATTACGGTTAAAGTCATTTATATATCTATGGGCGCGGAGGATCCGCGAATTGTGCGAGGATTGGCCTTGTAGGATAAGCGGACGGTGCTGATCATGCGCTCAACCCTAATTGGCTGTCAAGCGGTTGTAAACATTGAAAATCAGGAACTGTTGGCAGCAATTTTGTGCCTCGGTAGAAACGAGGCTGAGGAAGTCATTGAAATATGTGTGGAACGTGTGAAAAGGGGGCAGGGTAGACACACCCTGACCCCCTACGCCTGCTTAGGGGGTCACATAAGGACCCGTAGGGCCAAACAAGTAAGATAGCATTATTCTTTTTAAAAAAATGTTGCGGGATGCGCGTTGGTTCAGTGCATTTTGCATCAAGCTTATGTGTATAGATGTTGGGTGGCTCTAAAAAGAGCCCTTGTGTTTATTGAGAGATTTTAGTACTTACAAGTAAGTACCGATGCAGAGTCTAAAGTTCATGAGAAAGACTTTGTTCCTTTCATCTGTAAAATGTACAGCATCTCTCCTATCGATGCCATGCATATTGAAACGCAGATTTTTGTGGTATAAGGACACCATTCTATAGTCTCAAAGAAAAGTAGAAACAGATTTATTCACATTTTTCCTAGCTTTCTCAATCTGTTGACAAAATAGATTGGAGTAGTTCCATTTCTGCCCTTGGCACATGTCAGAATAGATGAAGGGAGTTTGGGGGAAAAGTTAAATTAAAACAGAAAAGAAATGATTGGTTGTTTGACAACATTCTACACAGAAAACTAGAGTGCATGTTTTTGTTTTGTAAAAGCATGATTCTTATTGTTTATCAGAACGTGATTGAAAATAACATAAGGTAGTATATTGAGAAGGTTGCGTGTTAGCGCCTACTCTGTTCTCCCTCTACATTAACAATGTCGCAAAGACCCTGTTAGAGGCAAACGTTGATGCTCCAATTTTAGCAGGCGCCAAAATACCAATCTTAATGTTTGCCGACGACTGTCTCATTATTTCCAAGACCCCAAGTGGTTTGCAAAAAGCCCTTGGGATCTTCGAAACATACTGCACTGACCACGGCCTGGAAATAAACCTCTCAAAATCCAAATTCATGTCTTTTAACCAACATAAGTCATTCAGAGGAAAGGTGCTGATTAATAACTTACCCCTGGAGCAAGTAAAATCATTTTCATATCTAGGTGTTACCATCCAGCATGACCTACGATGGAATGAACAGGTTGACATAGCCACACTTAAGCATAGGCAAATTGCAGGGGCATTGACCCGCGAACATGCCAGGTCCCTGACAAAACCAATGGCACCTGCAGTTACGGTGTATAATGCAAAGGCCGTGAGTGCAGCACTTTATGGGGTTGAGATGTGGGGACATGGGAACCTAAGCAAGTTAACTGCCTCTGAAAACAGGTTCCTACGAAACCTTGTAATGCTCCCACACAGTACCCCCATGGGCCCGGTTTTACAGTACCTAGGCATGAAACCAATTGAGATTATTGCAAATCTCTGCCCTGTATTGTATTGGAGGCGAATATGGGTAACGCCGGAGTTGAACATATTCGCCATGGGACTTCTGGACATTATCAAAAGTGATGTCTTTCACCAGATAAAATGGCTCTCTGGAACTAGAGGGGTTCTCAGAGTGCTGGGTCTGGCGGAGGCATGGGAGGACCCACTTAATGCTATATTTCCCTCAAAAAAAGTCATCAAGGGTTTGTACTGGGAGATGATATCTTCAAAACTCTTTAGGACCATTCCCCCACTTTCAGTAACAGGGGTGTTTATGGAGTTCAAGGATGAAACTTGTTTCGGGACATTCTGGGACGACATAACGAAGCCGCTGGATAGAAAACTTTATTTTCAACTGAGAATCGGTAGTATACCTGTCAGATCTTTCACATCCAGATGGTCTAATGGTGGAAGTAGCTCTTGTCCATCTTGCCTAGATCCCAAAGAAACAGTTAGCCACCTACTCTGTGTGTGTCCAGCTTACTCTGCCCCACGCAGAGTTTGGCTGCGACCCATGGCTAAATTATTAGGCACTTGGAGTGGAATTGTGGCTACTAGAATCATCTGTACAAACCCAAGCCCTGTAATATATATAACTGTGGCGAAATTTTTAGGATGGGCCTGGATTATTAGAAGCAAAAATGTAAAGGGATAGGTTTTTGAAAATGCACTTTATACCTGAATACTTGATGTATCTTAACCTGATGATTTTTAATTATTACTATAATGAATTTCTTGTTTTAAAGTTCTGTGTAAATTCTAATTCTATTTTTATATAATACATTTTTTATCTGTAATTCTTTTAAGACTATGTCGAATAAAGCTGTTTGACTGACTGACTGAGAAGTCAAGCACACTTGCTGTTTTTTCTTAGCAACATTATGTGAAGAACGTTTGCGTTCTTCGGGAGCCAGTATTGGTTTTTTGCATGGGTAGATGCTAATTGGTATATGGAAATGCAATCTGCTTTGGATTTTGAAAGTGAGAATAGATTTCACTGCTCAGTTTTTCAAAATGCAAACTTTGAGGGTCATTATGATGGCGGATTTTCCACATACTCCGGGCCGGCGGAAGCCACCGCCGGCCCGGAGTATGCGGGAAATCCGCCGAGGAGGCCTGAAAGACCCACCGCCAAATTAGGATGGCTGGTGGGAAAAGCACTAACATGGCTGGCGGTGTCTATCAGACACCGCCAGCCATATTAGGATGTAGGGAAAGTAATGCTTTTCCACGGCGGCTTTGCCGCCGTGGAAAAGCATACGGACATTCACTTTGGGGGCCCGTTGCGGGCCCCCTGGGTGAAGGTTGCGTGGGGGGTGCACATGGGGGGTACCTATGGTACCCCCTGCCTTTGGGTGCACGAAGCGGCAGGCACCGCGCGGTGCCTGCCGCTTTGTGCATGCAAATGCACTGCTTTTGTTTTTTACATTGCGGCGGGTGCTGCTTCAAGCAGCACCCGCCGCAATGTAAAACATACAGGATGTGACCGCCAGGGTGGCGGTCACATCCTAATTGCCATGGAGGGACCGCCGCTGCCCATGCGGACGGTCCCTCCTACTCAGGGGTGGCGGACGGACGCAAGTCCGTCCGCCATCCTAATCGGCCCCTATGTTTGGTATGGGTGGGGGGGAGTCATGAGAGTCCCGCTCTGTCAAAGCTAACAGCAGTATAGTGGGGGTAGGCACCCCGGGACACTGCAGGAGCCGGTCATAGTAGTTTCCAGGGCCCTCGAGGGCACCAGGCGGAGGGCCACACAGTCTGCCTCCAGTAACATAAAAATTCCCAGGGGTGGTGATTGCCGGAGCTTGGGGGGGTTGTTGAGGCTCACTGACTTTGTAGGGGGTGTTTGGTTGCGAAAGTGGTGTAAGGGGGTTGTAAATCTGGTACACAGTAACAGTATAATGGAAAATGCATTGAAGAATGTTGATTTCTACTTGCAGGAGCATGTGAAAAGCCTGGCTTCCTATGTGCTAGACACCAGCGACTTACTGAGAAAATTGACCAGTATCAAAGGGCAATCTGATCGTCTTTTGATTTTGCTCGATGTATCGTCTCTTTATACGAGCATCAATCACAGAGATTGACTGAAAGCGATTAAACACTATCTGGAGACTCAACCTACGTATGTTCAAGAACATAACAAAATGTTATTAGCAATGATTACAACTTGCTTGGAACATACCTATTTTCTTTTCCAGAATCAGGTATTCAAACATGTGAGAAGCGTTGCTATGGGGGCATGTGTTTCCCTAGCTATGCCTGTCTACACATGGGGTTCTGCGAAGAACAGGTCCCTAGAGTGTTTTTTGCTGATATTGTGTCATAGCATGTCATATGCTGGTATTGCTATATAGATGATTTGCTTATAATCTGGAGAGGCACTGAAGAGAGTTCCGTCCATTTTATAGAGTGGTTCAAAGATAATAGCTTGAACTTGCAGTTCAGTGGCCAAATCACTAGGGATTCCATTTTCTTTTTGAATGTGGAGATAATGATTGGAAACAACAGTCTTGCCACTTGATTGTTTAGGAATCCAACAGCCGACAATACATTATTACATACAACAAGTCATCATCCCACACATTTGATCCGTAGCATCGCTTAAGGTGGGATGCTGCAAATTCGAACAATTTGCAGCACTGATTCTGAATGTGAGGAAGCCCAACAAGATAGCTGTAGAATATTCCTGGCTAGGGGCTACTCTATAGGCAAAATCAATAAAGTAATAGAGAAAACCAGAAGAGTGGACAGATCACAGGCCTTAATTTGCAAATCCCAAACAATGTCAGAGCAGCCCTCACCATCTGAACAACCATCTAGACTTATTCTGACTTACAGTAATCAGCATAAGGCTTTCCGCTGGGTAATGAACAAGAATTGGATCTTGATAAAGACCGATCCTCTATTGTATGCAAATCTTACAAAGTCACCAAATATAACATTCAGGAAGGCAAGGTCCATGAGTAATTCATTAGTCAGGATCAGCCCTGAGTTAAAATCAAACGGTGCTTGGCTGGATATCAGTAAGGGTTTCCGTAGATTAACCCTACGACTTCGCACTACGCGAGCGAGCTGCAGGTGGCACAGTGCGAACACGCGTAGTGCAGCGTAGCGTAGTGCAGCGGTCATTTTTTGCTTGTTCGCGGTCCTCAACGCCATGTTCGGGACCGCGAGCAAGCAAAATGACATCCCGGCGAGATTCTCAACGCGGGGAGGTCAGGTTTTTCATTGCGCATGCTCGCGACCGCTCACGATGAGAAACTACCATTTTGCGTTGAGAAAGCTGCTGCTCGAGTAAAAATCTACTCGAGCAGTAGAAAACTACAGCTCGCACTGTGCAAGATGCCGTTTTCAATGATCGCACAGTGCCGGATGCTTTTCCGCACTGTGCAATCATTGAAAACGCATCTTGCACAGTGTAAACATGCAACTACGCAGCTCGCGTAGTGCTATGTGAAGTTCGTGTAGTGCGAAGTACAATTCGCATAGCTTCCTGTAGCGCTACTTCGCGAACTACGCTCACCCGTACCGTAGATGTGCATCTTGAAAGGCCTGGAAATACAGGTTTAACAAGACAGAGTATGAAACACTGTTTAAAAATGAGCCCACTTGTATTAAGAAAAAACTAACATGCAAAACAGAGTTTGCAGTTTATGTGCTGGAGTGTACTTGTGGCCTGCGTTACTTGGGAAGCATGAAATTGCAGGTCCACAAGAGGATACTCCAGCACATAAGGGCAATAAAGAATCATGATCAAGCTTATCCCGTTGCCAGGCACTTTGGAGAGCTTCATAAAAAGGATGTTAGTGTACTCAGGTATTTTGTGGTGGACAGAATCCCCCCTTTGAGAAGAGGGGGTGATTGAGAAGCACTCCTTAGACAACTTAAGACAAGATATATACTAGAGCTAGATTGTAAAACACCACATGTTCTCAACTCTAGTGGCGATTTCTATACTTGTCTTTGATTCTTAAATTGTGATTGAACAAATGTATATAATACTATTTCCGTTGCCTCTGTAAACGTTTTTAACATCATCTATTTATTGTTTGCATTTTTCCATATGTGTATCTTTAGGAGGCACTTTATGATATATTGCACTTGCACTTTTATTAAGCTTTCATAACCATTAATCTTTCTTAGGTAAATGTAAGTTGATGGTCAGTGAGAAAAATTGATTGATAGATAATCTCCAGAATGCCGTAATTTTTACTTTGGTCGTGAGACTTTTCTATGAGTGTTTGACAATACAGACAGGACATGACTTCCGTTGTCAACGCTCATGGTATATTTATAAATGGGGCAACCATTACCTACTAGAATGATCTAATAAGCAATTGTATGTGTCCTGTGTTGTCCTTCCTTTCAAACAAATCAATACAAATTACAGATATGGGAGCTGATGCGTTATGTGCATCTGGAACTTCTTCAAGGCCACAACAAAGTCATATAAACTCTCATTTAAAGTATGTATATAATAATTAAAATCACCTGCATACAATCTTTTAAAATCTCTCCAACATTCCTTACATCAAAGAACTAATAAGTTTCATTGAGCACCATACATGTATAAAGGATAACTGTCATCCATAATTTCCTGGTTACTCTATATTCTCAACAAAATGGACCATCAAATAACTAAAAATTGTCTGCTCACAATAGTTCACAGAACAATGCATACTCAAGAAATAGTGTTGTACCTCATAAAATATTCAAAGCATCCCTACGCCAATGCAATAGAAAATTGTTACAGAACCTCATAAATTAGTTCAAAAATTCCCGTACCTTTAAGGAAATCTTTTAAGTTAAAACGGTGTTTAGTTCTTCATGTCAAGATCCTGCCATTAAATAAAAGGACATTATTAGGAAATAAAGAATCAACCCTTGACCTTGCTGGTAGGTCGTTCCCCCACCTCATCCCTGGTGGCCAGTGGTAGACCTTTGGTTTGTATCACTGTCGCTGTCTGTCTGTCTTCCCTGTACTGCCCATACTGTCTTCTGGTGTCTGTGACCGCTGTTGCCTATCTACCCCCTGTGCCTGCATTCTTATCTGTGCCCTTTCTCTTGCCTTCTGCTCCCCTGATTGTGCTCGTTTTTCGTGCCTTCTGCTCCCCTGATTGCACTCGTTTTTTGTGCCTTCTGCTCCCCTGATTGCACTCGTTTTTCTTGCGTTGTGCTCCCCTGATTGTACAAATTTTTCTTGCCTCTACTCCCTTTTCTGCCTCTGTGCCACTCGTTCCCCCCCCGTTTTTTGTCACATTTCTGTGGCTGACTACAAGCCTCTGGTCACTTGTTTCCGTTGAGCAATAGCGGCGAAACGCTTCTTGTTTGTTTTAATTATCCCGCCCTACCCGCCCTGTTGACCCCGCCCATTGTGGTCACAGGTCTATTTAGACTCCGCCTTACTCCGCCTGCCAAACTCGAGCTGTCCTGTGGCAGAGGACGGGCTCGCTGGCGGCACGCGCTTTTTTAAAAATAATTACTCACTCTCTTCTTGGCTGACTACAAGCCTCTGGTCACTTGTTTCCGCTGTGCAATAGCGGCGAAACGCTTCTTGTTTGTTTTAATTATCCCGCCCTACCCGCCCTGTTGACCCCGCCCATTGTGGTCACGGGTCTATTTAGACTCCGCCTTACTCCGCCTGCCAAACTCGAGCTGTCCTGTGGCAGAGGACGGGCTCGCTGGCGGCACGCGCTTTTTTAAAAATAATTACTCACTCTCTTCTTGGCTGACTACAAGCCTCTGGTCACTTGTTTCTGCTGAGCAATAGCGGCGAAACGCTTCTTGTTTGTTTTAATTATCCCGCCCTACCCGCCCTGTTGACCCCGCCCATTGTGGTCACGGGTCTATTTAGACTCCGCCTTACTCCGCCTGCCAAACTCGAGCTGTCCTGTGGCAGAGGACGGGCTCGCTGGCGGCACGCGCTTTTAAAAAAAATAATTACTCACTCTCTTCTTGGCTGACTACAAGCCTCTGGTCACTTGTTTCCGCTGAGCAATAGCGGCGAAACGCTTCTTGTTTGTTTTAATTATCCCGCCCTAACCGCCCTATTGACCCCGCCCATTGTGGTCACGGGTCTATTTAGACTCCGCCTTACTCCGCCTGCCAAACTCGAGCTGTCCTGTGGCAGAGGTCGGGCTCGCTGGCGGCACGCGCTTTTTTAAAAATAATTACTCACTCTCTTCTTGGCTGACTACAAGCCTCTGGTCACTTGTTTCCGCTGAGCAATAGCGGCGAAACGCTTCTTGTTTGTTTTAATTATCCCGCCCTACCCGCCCTGTTGACCCCGCCCATTGTGGTCACGGGTCTATTTATACGGACCTCATGTGTCAGCGCAGCGGACGAGCGCAGCGGGCGCGACGGAGGCGCGCCGGAGTTGCACCTGAGTTAAGCCCGTCTGCGCCCGTCCGCGGCCGGCCGGGGCTAGGGGCATGTCATTCTGCTCCTTTATCTACCTATTCCTCGGCTACCTTGAAACTCCTACAAGGTGAGTGGCCACTTCCACCTGCCATTAGTAGTAATATTTCAATCCTGGGCCTCGCCCCTCCTACTCCGACGCTTCGCCCTTCCCCGCCCTCCCCCCCCTCCTCCCTGTCCTTTATTTTGTTAAACACTAGGTCAGCGGTGAAACATCACCAGGACCTATTTATCTTGCTTGACACCCAGAAGCCAGACATATTGTGTTTAACGGAGACGTGGTTTGGCGACTCGTCATTGCCCGCTCTCTTGGCGGCTCTTCCTCTTACCTATGTGGCTCTTCGAGCCGACCGCCCTGCAGGGAAAAAAGGAGGCGGTGTGGCGTTTATCGCCAAAACCGAGTACAACTTTCAGCTTCTTCCATCTGCCTTTATTGATTCTGTCGAGTATCTGGTAGCTCGCTCTGACACCTTTTCCCCTCCTTTGATTTGTTTACTTACATATCGCCCCCCTCAGAATACTCCTCACTTCACTACAGCCTTCCAGGACCTAGTGGCCACGCTGACGGTTAATCATGCCTCCATCCTTATATTGGGGGGACTTTAACTACTGGCCCAATGATCCGTCTGAATGTCAGGCGTCGAAACAATTTACCGACCTGCTCCAGTCACTAAATTTTGTTTCTCGTGTCCATGTTCCCACACACACTGGTGGACATGTGCTCGACCAAGTTTGGTCTCTTAACTACCCTATCTCTTCTGTAGCAGTGTCTCCTTGTCCTTGGTCCGACCACGCCTTCATCTTCTTCACCCTTCATCTTATCTTACCAGCCAGGATTCCGCGGGAAAAAAACATCTGAGCCCGGAATTGGAACCGGGTCGACCTGATGTCGCTATCATCTTCCCTCCTAGCCGCTACGCCTGACTTAGCTGGCCTATCATCGTCAGCGCAAGCCATTGGGATTGATACCTGGCTTATAGAAGGCTGCGAGTCAGCGGCCCCCCTACGTCGGATCTCAATTAAAAGACCTAAGGAGGCGAACCGATGGTTTGATACTAATCTAAAAGATAAGAAATTGTCCCTTCGGCGCGCCGAAAGACTCTGGAGAAGGGAATACTGCCCCCATTTTAAAACTTGCTATTTAACATTACGGCAGGATTATAAAAAAGCTATCGTAGAAACTAAAACCACCTATTTCTCATCTAAAATCTTAGCAGCAGAGAATCAACCACGAGAAATTTTCTCGATAGTTAACGAGTTAGCCTTCTCAGATAGGAGTATATCCAAACCCCTTCCCACTCAAACCCTCTGTGACTCATTAAATTCTTATTTTATTGATAAAGTCCTCAACATCAAGAATAACATTCCCCCTCCCTCCGCTTCTTATGTTGACCCCTGCCCACCAACCCTGCCGCTTAGCTTAACATCTATTCCTCCTATCACGGAAACAGGGTTCCGGGAAATCTTACTCAAAGTTAAGTCAGGCTCACCTGCTGACACCTGCCCGGCACGTATTCTGCAGCAAATTTTCTCGGTTTGCACACAGCCCCCGATCACCTTTCTTAATAGTTCCCTCTCACAGGGAATCGTGACCCCGGCCCTTAAAGTAGCTACCATTGTGCCCATTTTGAAAAAACCAGGGGCCGCCTCAGCTATTTCATCTAATTATCGGCCTATCTCTTTATTGCCATACTTGGGCAAGGTGCTTGAGCGCCATGTTGCCGCGGTGCTTAGCACCCATGTTGAGGCTACGGGAGGCTTGGCATCCTGCCAAGCTGGCTTCCGCCCCAAACACTCTACTGAGTCTGTGGTGGTGTCGGTCCTAAACACCCTCAGGGAGGGCCTGGACCAAAATAAACATCAAGCCCTGGTGCTCCTCGATCTCTCTGCCGCTTTCGATACGGTGGATCATTCCATCTTGCTTTCACGTATCGGAGCGGCGGGAATCGGAGGGTCAGCACTAGTGTGGCTCTCGTCCTTCCTGCGGGATCGCACACAGGCGGTTCGGCTGGGAGTGTTCATGGCAGATCCTCTGAAGATCACTTGTGGTGTTCCCCAAGGTTCCTCTCTTTCTCCTTTATTGTTTAACCTCTATATCTATCCTCTTATCTTTGCACTTCAGCAGCTGGAGGTCGCTGTGTATAACTATGCGGATGACCTCCAGCTGGTCTTCGACCTCTCTTCCTCCCCTCACGCTATCTCCAATTTTCAGTCTATTATGATTTTTATCAGGGACTGGATGATCATTTGAAGCGTAATCCGGATAAAACCGAGTTGGTGCTTACTGGTGGCTCCTCCAGTCCCTGGAATTCTTCTTTTTGGCCCCTCACTCTTGGTTCCCCCCCCCTTCCTTCTTCTACAGTTAAAACGTTGGGTATAAAAATCAACAACCAGCTCACTCTTCATTCACAGGTTGGTGCTGTTGTTTCTTCTTGTTTTCTAATGCTTCGAACTATCCGTACTGTTTCCCGGTTCTTTTCCCCTTTGGCACTTAAACTTATTATGTCTGCCTTGGTCATCTCCCGGCTAGACTATGCCAACGCCCTTTACAACGGCATCCCGGCATATAGCCTACGCAAACTCCAGCTTGTGCAGAACCAAGCAGCCCGGCTGGTGTATGGCCTTCCCCGGTTCCATCATTCTACACCATTGTTGAAGGAACTGCACTGGCTGCCTGTCCGGCAACGATCGCTTTTTAAGATTGGGTGCATGGTCTTTCAGGCACGACAGGGAACGGCCCCGGCTTTCATTTCCTCCCTTTTAACTAACTACGTCCCCGTCAGACACCTTCGTTCGTCTGATCGGTCCCTTTTGCAAGTCCCTCGTTTCACCAGGAAAAAATGGGGAGGGGCCAACTTCTCCTTCCTAGCTCCTGTATTCTGGAACTCCCTGCCTGACCACCTCCGAGCCTTAAATCAATATTCCCTCTTCCGTAAGGGCCTGAAAACCTTTTTGTTTGCTCAAGCCTTTCCACACTAAAGATCCTTCTCTGTCTTTTTCGCATGCCGTTAAAAGCGCCAAGAAACCGTAATGGTGTACGATGCGCTATATAAGCTTTTTGAATTCAAATTCAAATTCAATTCTGTCCTTTCTTAGGCCCTTTGTGCCTCTGTGCCACTTGTTTCCCCCTGTTTTTGTGAGCTTTTTCTGCCCCTTCTTGTGACCTTTCTGCCTCTGTGCCACTCGTTCCCCCCCATTTTTTTTACCTTTCTGCCCTTTCTTGTGACCTTTCTGCCTCTGTGCTACTCGTTTCCCCACGTTTTTGTAACCTTTTCTACCCTTTCTTGTGACCTTTGTGCCTCTGTGCCACTCGTCTCCCCAGTTTTTTGTGACCTTTCTGCGCTTTATTGTGACATTTGACCCCGCTCGGATAATAACGCACACAACAGCAAAGAGCTCTTCAGCATCATAAAGGAACTCTCCAACCCCAGCGCCAACGGCAACAACATCCCAGCCCTCACAAGAACTGGTCAACTCACTAGTCATCTTCTTCCACCGCAAGATCGCTGACATCCATTACACCTTCAACACCACGACCGCCCAGACTACGCCAGACTCCACCTCCCCGTGGAAACCACCAGCGCCAACTGCCTGACCTCCTGGTCCAACGTGAACAACGACAAGACACACAAGATTATGAACTCCATCCACTGAGGATCTGCGTCTGACCCATGCCCACACCACGTATTCAACAAAGCAGACGCAGCCATCGCACCTCAACTATGGAAGGTCATCAACATCTCCTTCGAAACAGCGACATTCCCGGAAAGCTGGAAGCACGCCAAACTCAACGCCCTCCTCAAGAAGCCCAAAGCGGACCCCAAGGACCTCAAGAACTTCCGTCCCATCTCCCTGCTCCTGTTCCGGGCAAAGGTTATCGAGAAAATTGTAAATATGCAACTGGCCCGCCACCTCGAAGACAACAACATCTTGGACCTGTCCCAGTCCGGATTCAGACAAAACCACAGCACAGAGACAGCCCTCATCGCTGCCGCAGACGACATCAGGTGCCAACTAGACAACGGTGAAACATCAGCCCCCGTCCTCCTGGACCTGTCAGCCGCCTTTGACATGGTCTGCCATTGCACTCTAAAGACACGCCTCCTAGAAGCCGGAATCCAAGAGAAGGCTCTTGACTGGACCACCTCCTTCCTCTCCGACAGAACCCAGAGCGTCCGCCTCCCAGACTTCCGATCCGAAGCCACCGACATCATCTATGGCGTCCCCCAGGGCTCATCCCTCAGCCCAACGTTGTTCAACGTCTACATGCCCCCCTCACACAAGTGGCCCGCCATCACGACCTCAACATCAGCTCCTACGCTGATGACACCCAGCTCATCCTCTCCCTCACCAAGGACCCACACACGGCCAAAACCAACCTCCACGAGGGAATGAAGGCCGTTGCCGATTGGATGAGGAGCAGCCATCTGAAGCTGAACTCGGACAAGACGGGGATCCTCATCCTCGGACCCACCCCGTCAGCCTGGGACGACCCCTGGTGGCCAACCACACTGGGAACAGCACCAACACCCACCAACCATGCACGCAATTTAGGAATCATCCTCAACTCCTCCCTCTCCATGTCTAAGCAGGTCAACGCCGTCTCCTCCTCCTGCTACAACACCCTCCACATGCTCTGCAGGATCTACAAGTGGATCCCGACCGAAACAAAAAGAACGGTGACACAGGCCCTCGTCAGCAGCAGACTGGACTACGGCAATGCACACTATGCTGGAATCCCAGCCAAACACCTACGACGACTACAACGCATCCAAAACGCCTCCGCCTGACTGATCGTCAATGTCCCCTGCCGCAGCCACATCACCCCCCATCCGAAAGACCTACACTGGCTCCCCGTCGACAAGAGGATCACCTTCAAGTTCCTCAACCATGCACAAAAAGCACTCCACAACGCCGTACCAGCCTATCTGAACAGCAGACTCAGTTTCCACACTCCCATCCGCCAGCTTCGCCAACCTCATCCTCGCCCCTGTCCCCCGCATCCAACAAATGACCTACGGTGGCAGATCCTTCTCCTAGCTCGCCGCCAAGACCTGGAAAACCCTCCCTACCCACATATGGCAGCCCCAAGACCTACTCGCCTTCAGAAGGCTCCTCAAGACCTGGCTCTTCGAGCAGTTCAGCACCCCCTCTCCCCTCAGCGCCTTGGGACCCTCACAGGTAAGTAGCGCGCTTTACAAAGTACTCTGATTGATTGATTGATTGATTGATTAAATAATATGTTCTAAATATTCATTTTCATAAATAGAAATATATTCCGGTTCACAACGTTAAGGCTGTGGTATATTCTTTATATTCCTTTTATTCTAGGTTTGGCCCCAGTAATGTAGAAAGGCGTCCAGATGCAGTGTTGACCACAGCAAGGGCCTTGTGTTTGTATATATATATATATATTACCTACTGGCGGTCGCCAGTAGGTATATATAGTTAGGATTTTTTCTCTATGGGATTTTTGAAAATTCTATGTCTAATAACTTTGCCGTTTGTGGACGGAATTGGCTGAAATGTTCAGGAAAATGGCACATTTTGTTTCTGAGCAGCCTTTGAAAATTTGGGGGGGGTTCGTCAAGGGGGGGCCGAGAAAAAAGGGGGGTCCCAAAACGCGTTTTTCCCATGTTAATTTCCATAGGGCGGTTGGCCTCACTTTTAGCCCGAACGGCTGAATGGATTTGCACGAAACTTGGCAAAATTGTAGGGACTGGTAGCCCGATGTGCCTTTTGTAGGTCTCAATATATGTGCTCCAGTGGATTTTGAGAAATTAACGTTTAAAAAAAGATATATATCTGTAACAGCGGACCGGGCAGCGGCCTAGGACGCGTACTTTTCGCGCAACGGAGCTTTGTGAAGCGAAGCTGATTGGTTCTCCGGCGTCTGTCAACATTCCAAACAGTCCGTAGTGGCCGCCATCTTGTCTCTCGGTAGGATCGAGAGACAAGAGGAGGCCAAAGCGAAGGGGCAAATGACCATAAGGGGGAATAGTAGATCCTCGCTGACCCCCTAGGTTTGATGTGGAGGTTTTAAAAGGGCCCCGCGGGGCAAAAAAAAAAAATTATAATAATAATCTTACGGCTGAATGGATTCGCACGAAACTTGGCAAAATTGTAGGGACTGGTAGCCCGATGTGCCTTTGCTAGGTCTCAATATATGTGCTTCAGTGGATTTTGAGAAATTAACGTTCAAAAAAAGATATATATCTGTAACAGCGCACCGCTTCGCGTACTTTTCGCGTTACGGAGCTTTGCGAAGCGAAGCTGATTGGCTCTCCGGTGTCTGTAAACATTCCAAACAGTCCGTAGCGGCCGCCATCTTGTCTCTCGGTAGGATCGAGAGACAAGAGGAGGCCAAAGCGAAGGGGCAAATGACCATAAGGGGGCATAGTAGATCCTCGCTGATCCCCTAGGTTTGATGTGGAGGTTTTAAAAGGGCCCCGCGGGGCAAAAAAAATAAATAATAATAATCGAACGGCTGAATGGATTTGCACGAAACTTGGTAAAATATTAGGGACTGGTAGCCCGATGTGCCTTTGCTAGGTCTCAATATATGTGCTTCAGTGCATTTTGAGAAATTAACGTTCAAAAACAAGATATATATCTGTAACAGCGCTCCGCTTCGCGGAGATAAAATTATATCTGTATTACCTAGCTGTTGCTAACACCAGTTAGCGACGGCTAGTAGGAGATAGCGACCATCTTGGGCCCCACTTTGCATGTGAGTGATATTTATCACTAATGACATGCAAAGTGGGCATGCCAAGATGTTAGCGACTGGAAACAGTCGCTAACATCGCTATCTCCTATTATCAACTTTTGGAAATATTCGAGATAAGCGCGAATATCTCCAAAAAGTAACAGCTGCCCTGAGCAGTTCTTAGCCATGTTATCCTATGGGAGGTGGATAACATGGCTAAGAGGATTAGCTCGGTAATGCATGAATATCGCTGAGTTTTCAGCGATATTAATGCATTGCGGTCGGTTTTTATCGTATTTGCGATAAACTTTGATAATAGCAAGGTTTATCTGCGATAATTTCTGACGGTAAAAAAATCTTTGCAATGCATCGTTAGGGATAAATATCGCTTAACTTTGGTAATATGCCCCAACGTCTGTTAACGTTCGATTCGAAGGAAATCAGGAAGTGTTGAAAAACATTGTCTGCGCCATCTTGTCTTTTTTCAAATGCCACACTTTTGTCGTGCACGGCAGCCATTTTAGATGCCTTGACCAGACCCACTCTGTGCACGCTGTCGATCCTTAGCATGGCTCCCCACCCTCGCAAGCATCTCCCCCAGGCAGTGGTCACCCCCGCTCTCTGTCTTATGCATGGGTAATAAACCTCCCCCCATCTGCGCTGCTCTTTCCTGAGAATCACACCCTGTGCCCGCCCGACACCTCCCTTTCGCCCTATTCACTACTGCACCCTCTGACACTCCTTTTCCTCTGTGTCCGATTGTCCAGGCTGGTCCTAGGGTATCAGCTAGCCCTGCAGATGTAGTTTATGGCCACAGCTGTAAAGATTCACCCCTCTTCAAAGGAGTTATAGTAGATCAAGGCCCACACTCGATGAGATCCGTCACAGCAGAAGCGTTGCTATTATCTGAAAACCATCCTGTATTGTGATTGGGGAGGGGACCGAGCGTGAAGCGGAAGATTCCAGGGATGACTCTTTGTACATCAAAGTTTTTACAATTATGTGTCACATTAAAAATATATAGCACTCCGACAAAGTAGTAAGATTATAAAACTTTAATAATTTATAAATATATACAAGAAAACAAAAATAGTAATAACATATAAACATTTTTAGGGAAAAACAACGAAGTAGCGGTCGGCTGTGCGAATAGTCCCAACGCAGCACAACGTCCAGATTTCCGGCGTGGGGCGGGTCATCAGTAGCAAACTGTTGTGCGAATAGTTCCAAGGCAGCAGAACGCGCTGAAATCTAGATGACACGAAAGTGATGTCTAGTAAGTTGCCACCCAGCAAATAACGATGTGGGGCGTCGCGGGGGGTGGGTCTTCAGTAGCAAACTGTTGTGCGAATAGTTCCAAGGCAGCAGAACGATGGCACCAAGGTGATGTCCAGTAAGTTGCCGCACTGGTTTTGGTATCCTACAATGCTGCTCCGAATAACGGCGTGGGGCGCCCCGGGGGAGGCGGCGTGAACGGGCCTCTCCAGGTGGAGTGTCATCTGTTGTAGTGGGGCGCCCCTTTACCGTTTCAGTTGCCATTCCGTCCGTTTTTGGTCCACTGTGTCAAAAGCCGCAATTCAGCTGAGTTGCGCCCACTCTTGCGGTGCAGCGATAGGCGGCTGTCACAGGACTCTCAAAATGGCGGCAGGCTCTTTCCTTTTTGGGCCTGGTCCACTGAAATGGCCCTGGGACACCTTGGAAATCGGACGCTTGTCTGCTAGGTCTTGGACCCCATTCTCGAAAGCGTCCCCTCCGCCTTGAGAATTCATCAAAAGTTTTGGGGGCCCCGACTCCTGCAGGCTTCTGGTGGGGAGCGGCTGCCATGATTGCTCGCGGAATGACCACGACGGAGCTACGAGATGGTGGTGCTCTCATGCTGACGCCAGCTTCAGTCTGAAACATCCAGAAACAAGGTGGGGCTTTCATCGTTTGGAAAAAAAAAAAAGTTTTCATCCAATGAAAAGTGTTGTTTTTAGGTCATATGATCAAGCCTTCCATCATTAGGAAACCAAAAGTAAAATGAACCAATGAAAAGTTTTATAAACAAGTCACATGACCTGTTATGCGGCATAGGGTATAAAATGCGGAGAAAATACGTTGGCACGTGAGGCGGCGTCAGTAGCGGACCGATGTGCGAATAGGCCGAAGGCAACACAGCGCGCCAAGATCCGGATGGCACCGAGGTGGTGTCCAGCAAGTTGCAGCACTGGTGTGGCCATCCTACAATGTTGAAAGTCGGCGTGGGGCGCCCCGTTGGCCTGTGAGTTTGCGTCAGTAGCGGGCCGATGTGCGAATAGGCCGAAGGCAGCACAACGCGCCAAGATCCGGATGGCACCGAGGTGGTGTCTAGTAAGTTGCCGCACTGGTGTGGCCATCCTACAATGCTGAAAGTCGGCGTGGGGCGCCCTGTTGGCCTGTGAGATGGTGTCAGTAGCGGACTGATGTGCGAATGGGGCCAAAGGCAGCGCAACAATATTTTCTGACTGACACCACAAGGCGCTGAGATGCCAAGATCCGGATGGCACCGAGGTGATGTCTAAGTTGCGGACTGATGTGCGAATGGGGCCAAAGGTAGCGTAACAATATTTTCTGTATGGAAGATACCACTAGGCGTTGAGATGCCAAGATTCGGATGGCACCGAGGTGATGTCTAGCAAGTTGCTGCACTGGTGTGGTCATCCTACAATGCTGAAACTCGGCGTGGGTCGCCCCATTAGCCTGTGAGATGGCATCAGTAGCGGACCGATGTGCGAATAGGCCGAAGGCAGCACAACGCGCCAAGATCCGGATGTCACAGTGGTGGTTTCATAGTTGAGAGGCACTTCATCTGCAGTGGGGCGCCGAGATCCGGATGGCACCGAGGTGATGTCTAGCAAGTTGCTGTACTGGTGTGGTCATCCTACAATGCTGAAAGTCGGCGTGGGGCGCCCCATTAGCCTGTGAGATGGCGTCAGTAGCGGACTGATGTGCGAATGGGGCCAAAGGCAGCACAACGCGCCAAGATCCGGATGGCACCGAGGTGGTGTCCAGCAACTTGCCGCACTGGTGTGGCCATCCTACAATGCTGCGCCGAAAGTCGGCGTGGGGCGCCCCGTTGGCCTGTGAGTTCGCGTCAGTCAGTGGGGGCTGTTTGAGGATCTGACTGCATTGGAAAGCAATGTGATGCTGTGCGTCGCCCCCAAGATGGAGGTTCCTCGGCTGCAGTGGGGCGCCCCTTGGTGTTTCACTCGCTATGCAGCTGAGTTGCGTGCGCACTTGTGGCGAATAGGCCGAAGGCAGCACAACGCGCCGAGATCTGGATGGCACCGAGGTGGTGTCCAGCAATTTGCCGCACTGGTGTGGCCATCCTACAATGCTGCGCCGAAAGTCGGCGTGGGGTGCCCCGTTGGCCTGTGAGGTGGCGTCAGTAGCGGACCGATGTGTGAATAGGCCGGAACCAGCACAAGGCGCCAAGATCCGGATGGCACCGAGGTGGTGTCATAGTTGAGAGTTCTGAGCAGCGCTTGTAACACTGTCTGAAGCTTATTTGCACCTGCTGCAGCTTCACTATTGCCCTGGTGTGGCCTAAGATCGCCCATGACATAGGCGGCCACCTCCCGGGGTCCGGCGGAACTTTTTTCCTTTTCCTTTGTGCATCTTGTCCCACAATCCGTTTGACCTGAAGACACGACCAGGTCCCTGAATGTGTGCAGGGGGACGCTATTGATTGAATCAAAATGGCGGCTTCACACAAAGCTGACTCAAGCGTTGCTGCTGATGCTATACAGACAAAAACTGGTTTTCAGTTTGTACATTCTTCAGGATTTTTCCATCCAAGGCTGGTTGAGAGTTTGTATAACAATGGCTTCAGATTTTCAACATACTACTCTTCAACATTCTTCCTAAATGTAACAATGTGAGACTCACTAGGAGAACGGTGTAGTGAGGGCCACAAACGGCTGTTTGTCTTTCCTTTCAAAATGCTGCCAACAATATTTTCGGAATGGAAGACAACACAAGGCGCTGAGATTCGGTTGGCACCGAGGTGGTGTCCAGCAAGTTGCCGCACTGGTGTGGCCATCCTACAATGCTGCGCCGAAAGTCGGCGTGGGGTGCCCGAAGGGGGGGGGGGAGGCGGCGCAAACGAGCCTCTCCCGCTTCTCCATGTGGAGGCAGTTCATCTGCAGTGGGGCGCCGAGATCCGGATGGCACCGAGGTGGTGTCTAGCAAGTTGCCGCACTGGTGTGGCCATCCTACAATGCTGCGCCGAAAGACGGCGTGGGGTGCCCGAAGGAAGTGTCCTTATCCAGGGCATTATCGCTGTATCATGTCCTCCACTAAAATGGCCCTGGGACACCTTAGAACTCGGACGCTCGATTTTTTTTTCCTTTCCTGTACATGCAAAAAAAGGTAAATGCCCGGTACGTTACACGCTTCATCTGCCACGATGAACTCTCCAGAGGAACCGAAAAAAAATATAGTTGTGGTAACTATACCATGCATCGTCATATGGAGAGGTGGCACCAATTAATTATAGTGCTGCATAAAAGAGAGATTTGGAGGAGAACCCCTGACCTGCTAGTACATTCATCAAAGAAGTGGCACTGAGAGCTTCAGAGGCAAGGGAAACGGTCCCAAATATTTAGAAGAAGTTTGGAAAGATTAAAATGACATGTTTAGATTGTGGCAAATTAATTTCATGTGGACAGATGAGTGTTACTCTAATAAATACAGCATATGAACATCATCATAGTCGATGGTTGGTAGAGACATTTTGACTATATCCTGGACCTGCCCGTCCTCGCCCAAAATGGCGCCGGAATAAATGGGACTCGTAACTCCTTGTTGTGTACTGGTTGCAGAACCTTGAAATCACGAGATACGTATGCAGTTTTGAAGCACATGGCGGGCGGGGACGAGAATTGATTGAATATTTCGACATCCCTATTGATATTAAGTTCTGATGTGTTATTGATTACTGTACTGTTGAAAGTTCGAATTAACGTCACCCATGGTACTTGCCCGCAAATGTATATCTAGATAATTTTATTGTAACTGGCCCTGTCGTATTTTAATTATAAAATGTACGTCCACCGATTCCGTAACTGTTAGACACCTTAGTTCTTGCAACCTAATGGCCCGCCCGTTACGTTCCTCTACAGTGTAAATGTCTACTCATCACATACGATTACAGTTTGCTCCGTGGCCGGCCCACGTGGTTATAGGCTCGTATTTGTATAATGAAATTTTCACAATAAAGGTTTTTAAAAGAAAACATGGTAGTAGTATATACATTGGTAAAGTTTGTAATAATAGTCACTGTTTTAGAATCATTAAAAGGCAAGTGAAATAAAGCAGACCAATTACATGAAGGGTAAAAGGTATAATACGAAGGAACGCAGTAAAGATAAATGGTCAAGGGCTGTTGTGTTTTCTATTCCTGCAACATAAAGTGATCGATAAGAATCTCATATTCAGGCGTATCGGCGACTAAGACAGCAGGTCGACCCTCTTTTGCTCAACGGCTCCATCATGGGACGAAGAAACGCTCTTTTTCTCGAAAAAAGAATATATTTTACTTGCAGGACAGTTGTAAAATTTCCGGGAAAGTACATTAGCCTGGAACATTATAACATATATTTAAGAAAAAATAATGTTCGGAAGTAATGAAAAGCGTAATTTTTAGGTCATATGACCAAGCCTTTCATCATTACAATAAGAAAAGTAAAATGAACCAATGAAAAGTTTTATTAACAAGTCACATGACTTGTTATGCTTACGTTACGCGCTGCGCGCCCCGGATGACTTCCGGATGCGCTAACGCGGCGCGTCATATGACGCATTACGCGACAACGCAGGTCCAGAATATAGTCAAAATGTCTCCACCAACCAGCGGTCGGAACACAACCCCTTTCAGCAGGCTAAATAGTTCTGTTAAATGAGAACAGAAGGGACAGGCAACAAGAACCATCAGTCAAAGAGGGGAGGGCTAGTTCTTCTCTACCGGGTTACGTTGGGGCGCTACCGGAACTGATCGAATTGGTAGTCTACAGTGTTTCTGGATGTTTCAGACTGAAGCTGGGGTTAGCATGAGAGCAGCATCATTTCGTAGCTCCGTCGTGGCCATTCCGCAACCAATCATGGCAGCCGCTCTTTATCGTTATTTTGGGCGGGGTGGGTGGCGGAGCCGAGCTGTTTTGCAGCCATCATTGTGTGGAGTTCAGTTCATCTCACTAGTTTTGTATTTGTCATGAGGGGTTGTTCCTAATGTTTCTATTTTAGCGAGGTCAAAAAGAGATCCCATTAGTGGCCTACTGATTTTGCTCGATTCCTTTTCTTTTTTTTTACACGATTTTTCGTTATCTGCAAAGACTAAACAGAGTATTGCGACTCTGTGTTTGTTTGTAAATAGAGAATGAACCAAAGAGAACTAATTCTAAAACAGTAAATACTTGGATAACAATCAATCAAATGGAGAGAGAAGCAGGCACGACGGATTACAACGGGGGCAAAGGCCTGCGTTAACTACCTTTCACTATCTGCAAAGAGAGAGTACTCCTAATAGAAATGAGGGGGGGGGGCACCATTCAAAGCAGATCAGTGTGCATAAACACGAAAATGTTTTCACTTACCACGTACTTGACATTCGACAGCTTATGATATTTGCTATTAAAAAACCATTGAAATTCACTGAAAAAACCATAGGTTATAGACCATATATAGTTAGGAATTAGCATTTACAAAACCTTGAAAATTCACTGAAAAAACCATAGGTTATAGACCATATATAGTTAGGAATTAGCATTTAAAAAACCTTATTTTACTCAAAACCAATGAAATTCCATATATAGTTAGTTGCACTAACTATATATCGCGCACCCGCAATCCACTGCTGATGATGTCACATATTACATCATTCATGACATGGTCAGTGACATCACTGATGACATCACTGATGACATCTCAAATGACATCACTGATGACATCACTGATGACATCAGTGATGACATCATCCAGTGACTGTGTGTTTCTGTAAAGTTTAAATATGTTTGATATATTGAAGAATGAGTGGATGTATAAGTGTCTGGATGAAGGATTTAGTAGGTGCGTGACTGACTGTATGAGTGAGTGAATAAATGTGTCGTACTAAATGCATGGGTTAGTGACTAAACTGTCTGAATGTGTGCATCAGTATGTCTGTTGTGATGTAAACTGCTGCATGTGTTGATCATTAGCTATACGAGAGGCTATATGTGTTATTGATTGGTTGCCCAAGTATTTGTATGGGAGATTGAGTTTGTGTGGGGGTGGCTGGGAGGTGTGTGACTCTGCATAGATGTGTGAGCAGTTGATTTACTAGGTGTATGAGTTCAAGAGTGCATGTGGAAACAGCTACATGGGCGGTTGACTGTGTGCATGAGTGTATTGATGAGTGAATGGATATCTGAATGCTACATGTCATAGTAAGTACATATGTAAAACACAGTACATGTGAGAGTTGGCATATATAAATAACTGTGCATGAGAGCCACTGAATGTGTGAGTGGCTGTATGGATCATTGTGAACTTGTATCAGGGATTGTATAAGAGAGTAAATATGTGTTAGTATATGTTTGAATAAGTAAGGTGTGTATAACTGTATAGTTGAGGAAATGGAGGTGAGATTGTTTCTTTGCATGACTGACTAGGTGTGTGAGTAACTCCATGGATGAGTGACAGTGTGTGAGTGTCTGTATACACTGAGTGTATCTAAGGTTATATTAGAGTCTGAAGAGGTTCATCGTATTAGCACAAGAATGATGTCAAATGAGATGTCATCAGTGATGTCATTTGAGATGTCATCAGTGATGTCATCAGTGATGTCACTGACCATGTCATGAATGATGTAATATGTGACATCATCAGCAGTGGATTGCGGGTGCGCGATATATAGTTAGTGCAACTAACTATATATGGAATTTCATTGGTTTTGTGTGAGTAAAATAAGGTTTTTTAAATGCTAATTCCTAACTATATATGGTCTATAACCTATGGTTTTTTCAGTGAATATATATATATATATATATATATATATATATATATATATATATATATTTTATTTTTTTTGTTATATATATATTTCACTAATTTGTTATCTGTGGTGAAGAACGAGTCACAAATGTTTGAAACATTCATTTTCATAAATAGCAACTACTTGTCATTCTCAGTTCTAAACAGCAATTCCATATTTGCGATTCGGAAGTAGTCACAAATAGAGAATCGTGAAATGAGAATATTGAACAGACTGCATTGATGACCTCATAACAGGAATCTGGAAGTGATTTTCCTGTCCCACGTTGCTTGGTTAGCACCTCACTGTGGGGCAGGAGCACACTGGAGAGTCACCACAATGTCCAGTCATTGGAAGGACAATGATGAAGTAGGGCGCACACGAAAACACGTTTTGTTATCAAAACAGAGACTTTGGTACCAGAATGTGACTCCGATAATGAGAAACATTTTAATAAAACATATTTGACTGCGCCAGAGGCAACCAACAATAACATCTGGGCATCAATCCAAGAAAGAATCAATGCTGTTGGTGTTCTCTAGAGCACCATTGATGAAATCTGTGCCCAACAATATGATTTATGGTCTCGCACATAAGAAAAGCTTGCACAAGGAATATCTGATGCTCAGCAGAGAGGATGTGGTTTTTAATATGTCCCCCTGGCAAATCCAGTGGTGGAGATGATCAAAGGTACTTTTGCACCATGAGCATGTTGGGATTTGGAGTTACAGACACAGCAAACAGTTCACTATTACACACTAGTTAGACATTTACCTTAAATACATTTTAAAAAGTAATTGGGTGTTGTATATAATAATGTTTATTAACTTTGTAAGACATATATTTTTTATTTCAATGTAAATTAAATGTAAATGAGTATTTGAAGCATTCAACAACTATATCTACACAAATAGAGAAATACAAATGCTATAAATACAAAGTTCAAGCAATCATTTGCAACAAATATACTTTTTTTTGTATTTTCAACCAGGTCTAATTATAAAATTAATGAAAACGAAAATCTTCTTGCCAAATATATGAAGGCACAACAAGGCATTATGGGACATGCGGTTTTATGAAATACAAGTGAAAACATGGGATATAAGTAGTTCAACTCTCCTGAAAAAAAGAATCTTAATTATCACTAGAAAACACTGCTTAAACTGAATGTATTTCAGAAAGAATACAATGTAGAATGTATTGTTGAGGAAGAGATGAGGGAAACATCTGCTGTACATCTTGATAGAAATTTCAAACTATAAGAACCATCAGAAATAGCAGAAGAAAACCTTGGGCATATTAGTTTTTCCACAACGTCCATCTCCACAGATTATTAGAAATAATACTCCTACAACCAGATGTATTATGGAAAGCAGAATATTACTAAATCTCAGTGCTACTGTAAGACCAAGGCAGTGATGTTTTAAAAGTTACAAGCAGAATTGCAACCTGCTCAAGCATTTCAAAACATTGAGGAATCTATGCGGCAAGTACAACAGCAGCAACAAAGGGAAATGTGCTCTTTTGGGACAACATCAAGTAACAATTAAGAAACCACTACACGTTTCAACACATCCAAGAGTCACCAGGCTGTATGTACTCAAATCAGGTTATTCTGTCAATATTCAACTGCCAATCTTCCATCGTGAAGGACCATGAATATACGAGTAGAACTAGGACATTTTAGTGGAGATGTTGCTAAAGGGCTAGATAGTGGAGGCATGTGCTTGATGAAATGGAAAATAGAAATGCCAGAAGTAGTGAGGGAAGTGTCTTCGAAGAAAGTGAAGCAGTATCAGAACACAGGGGTTTGCTGTACAAGAGTGTGGTTCTCTAAGACACAGTTCTTGACAAATCCCAGTTGTACATGCAAGTAATAGAACAATATTTTGTGACAGAGTTACAGAAAAAATAGCAAGTCAGTAATGATATAACTGTTGCTTCATGACCATAACATTAGTACAACATTTTTGTATAGGTACATTATAATATTTAAAAAAAAGTAATTTTAATGAAAACATAACTTTGTTCATCAATCACCTCTGAAAAGTACAAAATATATATTTTTTCCAATTTAGGTTTCACCTACATGTGGGAGACCAAACATGTAACATCTTGTACATGAATCAATGCTCCTCCACTCCTCTGTAGGAATCTGATGCATCCTTTCAGGCATCAAAATATCCTCTTTATAAAGAGCCTGGTCTGTCAATGTGACTCTGACCCTATAGATCCTAACTGGCCTGGTAGTTCTCCTCTGTAAATGGTTATCCCCCTCACCACACCATACAACCCAGCCATTCTGGAAAGATGTGAAGCACATAAGGCATCCTTTTATAGTTTGTATCTGGTTACAATCTGCATCCACTTACTGGCAGATTGCTAATGCAAAAAGTGTGTTTTGCTAATATTACCAAAGTTACGAATGGTTTGAACTTACAAATATTTAATTGCTCAATAGCTTTATCAATTTGCTATTCACTTACTTATGCCTACTACCCTTCCAGCAAATAGGACAATCCAGCCATCTCTTTCCTGGACTTTTCTTTCAATCTGACTCCAGTTGTAACCTATCACCCTGCAGTCAGCATCAAGGCTTAGGCACCAAGTGCTTCTTGGCCTTCCTCTCGTCCATGTATCTTGAGGGTTGCAGGCCTGGTGGTGTTTGGTGTGGGCTTGGAGGGTGTGACCTATCCAGTTCCAGTGTATTTTCATGATTTCTTCATGAACATGGAGTCTGCTGCCATAGGTCATAGTTGCTGATAGTGTTGGCCAGCTGATTTGAAGCAGTTTCCTCAGTCAGGTGTTGATGAAGGTTTGGACTTTGATGGTGACTGTTGTCCTCCAAGTTTTTGCTCCATACAGAAGGACCCATTTTACATTGATGATAAAAAGCCTGATCCTGGTTTGTAGTGCTAGGTCCTTGGAGCTCTAAATCTTCTTTAGCTGAATGAAGTCAGCTCTTGCTTTGCCGATTCTCACCTTGACATCAGGCTCTTTGCCTATCTGCTTGCCTCTGACTGCCCAGGTAGGTGAAGGCCTCAACCTCTTCCAGTGATTGACTGCAATTGTGTTAGCCGAGTTAGCTTTCAGGAACTTTGTTTTTCCCCTCTGGATATTGATGACATTTTGTGCAGATGTTGCTGCCATATTGTGGATCTCCTCTTGCAACTGTAGGTTTGTATGGGAGAGTAGAGCTAGGTCATCTGCAAAGTGGAGGCCATTGAACTGTGCCCAAGGTGTCCCATGTATTCTTCTTACTGTGGATGTCTTCATGATCCAGTCTATGGTGAGCAGTAAGAGAAAAGGCAAGAGCCAACAGCCTTGGTGGACTTCAGTCCTCACTTGGAAGACTACCATGAGTTATCCTCCATGGACTAACTTGTAGGTCATTCCCTCTTAAGAGTTTATCTGGCACACCAAGGTGGTGGAGGAGTTTCCAATGAATCTCTCTTTCCACACCATTGAATGCCTTCACATAGTCAATGAAGTTGAAAAGATGAGGGTTACATTTCAGTGCCTGCTCAAAATTAATATGAAGAGTTTAAATCTGAACTGTGTGTGAACGATCTCGGAAGAGGTCAGCTTGTTGGACTTGCAACTGAGCGTTTCTTCATTTTGAAGTTGGTACCTTTAGTTAATAGAAGAGTTATCCCGCCGTAGCTTACACTGGTCGTTAGGTCACCATTCTTGAGGATCTTGATGAAATATCCCTTCGTTTAGTCAAATAACACATTTTCTCTTCCCAGATTCCTTCATACATGGCCTAGATCATATCTACTGGTGTTTCAATGTGTGCCATCAGTGCCTCTGCAGGAAGGTTTTCTGGTCCTGCTGCCTTCCCATTTCTCAGATGTTTGATGGCTCACCTTATTTCTTCATTCTTTGGTCTGCTGCAGTTAATTGGCAAGTCCTTGTCAGCTGGCTACATGTCTGGCGGAGACTGTGGCATGGGCTGGTTCAGCAGTTCTTCAAAGTGGTCTACCATGTTCATTTTTTGCCTGGAGAGTTCAGCATGTCTCCATTAGCAACAATCCTTTGCCGGTGATCTGGGTTAAAAATAATTCAATATCTTGAATGTATTTAAACAATTTGGGGCAGGCAAAGAACATGTGAATCGTGTCGGCTGCCAGCATACCACATCTGCTACACAAATTCCCCCGACTACTAGACCATCTTGAGATTTTTTCAGGAGTATAATATAGGTCAAAAACTGACATATAGTGCTGAGCCCTTAAACTACCAGTTATTAAAGTCTGGTTGGCCAGTTCTAGGGAGGTCATTAAGTCTATACCCTTTTGTCCAAATTTTCTATCCCATCTCCCATTATGTGTGATTAGGTCGCCGGTTAGCCCAGAAATTAATGTTTGATAGATTAATCCAATCTGTGACTTCTTTTCTATAAGCCCTATTAATGGGATTTTACCAAACTTGTCCTTGCCTAATATACATAGTCTGTGCAAGTAACTCCTAATTTATAGGAACTTAACGAAATGCCAGGTAGGGAGCCCATATTTAGCTTGAAGGTCAGAGAAGGTAACAACTTGGCATTCTGCGAAAAAGTCGCTAGACGCACTGATTCCTAGGGAGCTTCACCTGATAGTAATCAGGTCCTGAAAAATTGGGGGGAGCAGGCCATGTGACAGCAGAGGAGTATGAGCGTTGATATTTGTTATGCCAAAGCGGCGACGGGCTTTTTTCCAAACAGAGTAAGCAGATTGAATGACTTTAAATGTAACTTTTTTATAATAGCTTGGTTCAATATTTTTTTTACTAGACAATAAAAAGCACCTTCCCAGAGTAAAACTTAAAAAATAGCAGCTCTGGAGTATTCTGGCACCACTGCCTTAGCCCCAGACAATAATATTCCCATATGCTGTAGCAGTGCCGCCCAGTGATTTCCACAAAAGGGAAGGTATGCCCCAGCTACCCCTTGCTCTAGGAAGAATCAGAAATTTGGCCACCCTTCTGGCTTTGTGGTAGCCCACAAGAATCTAATACAGGCCCTTTCTGCAATGGAAATACAATGCGCTGGAAATTCTAAGGGGATAGTCCTAAATAGGTAGAGAAATTTAGGAAATATGGACATTTTGATAACATTCGAGTGGCCATAAAGTGAAAGGTGCAGGTGGTCTAGCCTTTCTAGAGTCTGGTTCACGTCTTTGATAACAGGAGACATGTTGATTTTGGTTAACTGCTCTACAAATGGGGTGATCTTCACCCCCAAATAGGTAGCAACCGGGGTTATTGAAAGCCCTTCCAGCCTTGAAAAATCAGAATGGAGAACTTGAGTTTTGTCAAAATTCAGTCTGTAGCCAGAGACTAACCCAAATTGTTTAGAAGTTCGTAGACTGCTGGGAGGGCAGAGTTCATATCCTGAGTAAAAATGGCCACATCGTCGGCATAAGCTAAAGTTTTATAAGGCACGATGTTAACAGTCGCAGACTTTATCAGTGGATTATTATCAAATGTATTCAAGAAGGGGTCAATGTAAAGTGAGAATAAAAGAGGGGAACATGGGCAGCCTTGGCGGGTTCCTCTGCTGATATAGGAGGAGCAGGACTCTTGTCCAGCAATTTGAACAGAGGCTACTGGGGACAGATAGAGTGCTTGTATGGCTGTGATGAACTCCTGTGGGAATCCCTTGATTTTTAAAAATAGCGATAAAAAGTCCCAGGATACCCTGTTGAACGCCTTCTCGTCGTCCAACAGGATCATTGCCAAAGTTTGTTCACGGACCTGAGCCCAGTAAAATAGTGCAATTGCCCTCCTGATGTGATCTGATGTGTCACGACCAGGTATAAACCTGTGGTGATGAATGGATACAAGAGGAGCAATAACCTTCCCTAATCTAAGTGCCATCATTTTAGCATAAATTTTACTGTTGGCACAAATTAGGGAAATTGGGCGATAGGAAGAGGGGCAACGTCCTGGTTTATCTTTCTTCTTGAAGACTATTATCGTAGTCTTATGCCAAGAGTCAGGTGTCTGGCCGCTCTGTGCTGGTAAAAACAAAGACTCGAGATCTGGAAAAAGAGTGTCCCTGAATGTACGGTAAAATTCAAGAGGCAATGCGACAGAGCCAGCGGTCTTTCCAGATGGGAGTGACGTTATTTCTAGTTCCATCTCATCCCTGGTTATAGGTGCGGAGAGTAGGACACTCTGTTCTGGTGTAACCATGGATGTTGTATAATCATCAAGAAATTCCTCACCAGATATAGCTTTCTCACCCCGATCAGGAGAGTATAGTGTTTTATAGAACTCTTGGGATACCTCAATCACCTTACCAGGTTGATCCTGAATCTGGTCCATTTTGTCCTTAATTTGACAAATCCTATTTTTGCAGCCTTATTTTGTAGCCTTTTGGCCAGCTATCTACCTGTGTTTTCACCAAAATCATAGACATCCATATTGTGCTGGATAAATTTAGCAGCAAGTTCCTCCCCATAATATTGAAATATCCAACTTTTACCAATAGCTATACATCGTAGGCATTTCTCTCTTTTAAACTCATCTGTGATCACTCGAATGAGCTCCTCTTCAGCTTCTTGAAGCTGGTTAATCCAGCAATTAACCTTCTCCTTAATTACTTTCTGACGATGAAGGAAGAAACTGAGAGTTCCCCTCTAACAGCAGCCGTAAAAGGTGTCCCAGACAATTATATCCGGGGCAGACCCCCGATTTCAACTAAAAAAAGTCCTTTTATCCAATTTGACATATGTCTACAATAATCTTGATCTAACAACAATTTAAGTTCGAATGTCCAGCTTGCCGCTGCTTGTCTGAAGCTGTTCAATGGTATTTAGATTATTAATGAGCTATGGTCTGAGATTAGCCTGGGATGAAGCTCAAAAATGCTACCTTCCTGAATTGGGTCTGAGACAAAAAAATAATCTAAACGCAT
The DNA here is from genome assembly GCF_964261635.1 of Lissotriton helveticus. NCBI lineage: Eukaryota > Metazoa > Chordata > Amphibia > Caudata > Salamandridae > Lissotriton > Lissotriton helveticus. The sequence goes on from NC_136063.1 coordinate 20,080,760, forward strand.
ACATTTATTTTAGGGAGCAGAAAATAAAGTATAACCCGGCTCGATGGGACACAGTTGTTGCCAGACATCTACCAAGACATGTTCGCGAATAAGCCAGCACATGGATTTAAATGTCTTGCACTACCATATAAATCTACCATATAAATCGAGGTTGAAATTCACATGTATATTTAAGTCCCCACAAACAACTTTGGGAGAGGGCCACAGGGCAAGCTCAATACTCAAGAAATCTAAAATGGAGGGGTCATCGAGATTGGAGACATACAAAGAACAGATAGTATAAGGTGCCCCTTTGATTAGTAGATCGGCAATCACCCAAGGGTCTAGGTTTTCCACCTTTACTAGCTCAGGAATACCCCTTGCCTAGCCAGTATGGCCACCCCCCCAGTTGTTGTAGCTTGTCATGTGCAAGCAATGAGATCAAGGCCCAGTTCTTTCAACCAACCCCGGTTACTCCAGGAGATATGAGTCTCCGTAAGCAGAAAAAGTCAGTAATAATAGTTCTTTCTTAGCTTCGCATAACACATATCTACTATGTGGCAGTCATGGATATCATCGACTACCAGTTGGGTGGTCAGGTGTATGTTATGTATCTTTTTTGTTACCTCCTGTTTTTCTGGCACCTGTATCATATCATCAAGATTTTAAACTGTTCAAGAATATTTCATTAAATCGAAACAAAAGGACAATAAGTACTGATGTGTGACCACTGTGCCTCTCGAGGCCCGGTCACCCCCTTACCCCCTCACCTGCTCGCCTGCTGATCCTGCCTGCCGCCTCGCCTGCTGCTCCTGCCTGCCGCCTCGCCTGCTGCTCCTGCCTGCCGATTCCGTCGCCCCCCAGCACCCCCGAGCGGCCCAGCCACAGCTGTGCCGGCCGCTCGCCACTTTTTCCCGCCGCTGGCCCCTTGCGGCCCCGCCCACCACCGGCCCATTGGCCCAGCCCAGCTGACACGCCCTCCCGTCCCCCTTCTTAAGGGGAGAGCCTGGTAGCCGCGGGAGTGACCACTGTGCCTCTCGAGGCCGGGTCACCCCCTTACCCCCTCACCTGCTCGCCTGCTGATCCTGCCTGCCGCCTCGCCTGCTGCTCCTGCCTGCCGCCTCGCCTGCTGCTCCTGCCTGCCGATTCCGTCACCCCCCAGCACCCCCGAGCGGCCCAGCCACAGCTGTGCCGGCCGCTTGCCACTTTTTCCCGCCGCTGGCCCCCTGCGGCCCCGCCCACCACCGGCCCATTGGCCCAGCCCAGCTGACCCGCCCTCCCGTCCCCCTTGTTAAGGGGAGAGCCTGGTAGCCGCAGGAGTGACCACTGTGCCTCTCGAGGCCGGGTCACCCCCTTACCCCCTCACCTGCTCGCCTGCTGATCCTGCCTGCCGCCTCGCCTGCTGCTCCTGCCTGCCGCCTCGCCTGCTGCTCCTGCCTGCCGATTCCGTCGCCCCCCAGCACCCCCGAGCGGCCCAGCCACAGCTGTGCCGGCCGCTCGCCACTTTTTCCCGCCGCTGGCCCCTGCGGCCCCGCCCACCACCGGCCCATTGGCCCAGCCCAGCTGACCCGCCCTCCCGTCCCCCTTCTTATGACGCCCCCGGAGCGACCGCGCAGAGGACGCGCGCAGCGGGAGCACCGATTGAGCGCCGAAGGCGCGCCAAAGGTAAGCCCGTCTGCGCCCGTCCGCGCCTGGACCGCGCCCAGTGCCAGGACCTCTGGCCCCCACCGACGGAAGCCGACCCGCCGGACCTACGACGCCACCGAACTCAACGCACTCAACACCGGCCGAACCCCGGGTTGCTACCGAGCCACACCGAGACGCACCCACGGACCCTTCAGCTGCCACTCCTGCAAGTTCACCTGCATCTGGACCTGCACCACACCAGCACCGACCAAGCCGAACTCCAGCAGCAACCACCTCAAGTGCATCCTGATCAACACCCGCTCCGTCCACAGACACGCCGTCGAGCTCTGGAACCTGCTCGACACCACAGCCCCTGACGTCACCTTCCTCACGGAAACCTGGATGAACGACTCCTCAGCGCCTGACATCGCCATCGCCATCCCAGAGGGTTACAAGATCACCCGAAGAGACCGCGACAACCAGACTGGAGGAGGCCTCGCCATCATCTACAGGAACACCATCCGCATCTCGACCAACACCGACGACACCCTGACAACAGCCGAACACCTGCACTTCCAGATCCACACGGACCCCAAAACCACCCTCAGAGGCACCCTGATCTACCGACCCCCGGGACCACGCACACAATTCAGCGAGGACATCGCCGACTTCTTCAGCCCGCACGCCCTCCCCTCCGCCGACTACATCCTCCTGGGGGACATCAACTTCCACCTGGAGAACAACAACGACCGCAACACCATCACCCTGCTCGACAACCTCGCCAACCTCTGTCTCAAGCAGCTGGTGTCCACCCCCACCCACCTCGCCGGACACACACTCGACGCCGTCTTCTCATCCAGCAAAGACATCACCTTCAGCCACACCACCGGACTCCACTGGACGGACCACAGCTGCGTCCACTTCACCTTCAGAAGAACTACGATCCACCACCACCAGCAACAGGTTGCTCGAAGAAGCTGGAACAAGATCACAGCCGACCAGCTCGCCGCTTCCCTCAGCCAGCACCCTCCCGCCAGCTCAGCGAACCCCAGCCAGGCCGCCGACAACCTCACGAAGTGGATCAGCAACTGCGCGGATGAACTAGCCCCACTGAGTACCCTGCCCAACAGACCCGGCAGCAAGAAGGCCCCATGGTTCACCGACGAACTCATGAGTTCCAAGAAGAACTGCCGAACCCTCGAGAAAGACTGGAGAAGGGAACCAACTCCGGACAACATGACCACCCTCAAGCTTGCCACCCGGAAGCACCACCAACTGATCCGCGCCACCAAGAAAACTGCATTCAAAGACCGGCTGGACAACAACGCACACAACTGCAAGGAACTCTTCAACATCGTAAAAGAGCTCTCCAACCCCAATGCCGGAAACAATGACATCACCCCTTCGCAAGACCTCTGCAACTCCCTCGCCTCCTACTTCCACAACAAGATCGCGGACATACACAACAGCTTCAGCACTCAACCGACGCACGCCACGACCGAACCACCGCCCCCCACCACCACCCTCCGCGCCTGGACTCCGATCAGCACCGAAGACACCGTCCGCATGATGAACTCCATCCACTCCGGATCTCCAACCGACCCCTGCCCTCACCACGTCTTCAACAAGGCCGATGCTGTCATCGCACCCCACCTGCGGGACATCATCAACACCTCCTTCGACACCGCCACCTTCCCGGAGAGCTGGAAGCACGCCGAACTCAGCGCCCTACTCAAGAAACCTACAGCGGACCCCACCGAACTCAAGAATTACCGCCCCATCTCGCTCGTCCCGTTTCCAGTCAAAGTCATCGAGAAGATCGTCAACAAACAGCTGGCCACCTTCCTCGAGACGAATGGATCCCTCGACCCCTCACAGTCTGGCTTCCGAGCCAATCACAGCACCGAGACCGCCCTCATCGCTGCCACTGATGACATCCGAGCCCTGATGGACAACGGAGAAACAGCGGCCCTCATCCTCCTAGACCTCTCCGCGGCTTTCGACACTGTCTGCCACCGCACCCTAGTGCAGCGCCTCAGCAACGTCGGAATCCATGAGAAGGCACTGGAATGGATCATCTCCTTCCTCGACGGAAGAACACAGAGAGTCCGTCTACCACCGTACAAGTCAGAGGCCACCGAAGTCATCTGCGGCGTCCCTCAAGGATCCTCGCTGAGCCCCACCCTCTTCAACGTCTACATGAGCCCCCTCGCGGCCATCGCACGCCAACACAACCTCAACATCATCTCCTACGCTGACGACACCCAGCTGATTCTCTCCCTCACCAACGAACCCGCCACCGCCGGAGCCAAACTTCACGAAGGGATGAAAGACGTAGCCGTAGCCGAGTGGATGACAACCAGCCGCCTGAAACTGAACTCAGACAAGACGGAAGTCCTCATCCTGGGCTCCTCGCCCTCCGCCTGGGATGACTCCTGGTGGCCCCCTGCCCTGGGCACCGCACCCAAACCGACAGACCACGCACGCAACCTGGGCTTCATCCTGGACTCCTCCCTCTCCATGACCAGACAAGTCAACGCCGTCTCCTCGTCCTGTTTCAACATCCTGCGCATGCTACGCAAGATCTTCCGGTGGATCCCCACCGAGACCAGGAAGACGGTCACCCAGGCCCTCGTCACCAGCCGTCTGGACTACGGCAACGCCCTCTACGCCGGAACCACCGCCAAGCTCCAGAAGAGACTCCAGCGTATCCAGAACGCCTCGGCGAGACTCATCCTCGACGTCCCCAGAAGAAGCCACATCTCCAGACACCTGAGAGACCTGCACTGGCTCCCGATCAACAAAAGAATCACCTTCCGGCTCCTCACCCACGCACACAAAGCCCTACACAACCAAGGCCCAGGATACCTCAACAGCCGCCTCAACTTCTACGCTCCCAAACGCCACCTCCGATCGACCAACCACGCCCTCGCCGCCGCCCCCCGCATCCGAAGAGCGACAACAGGAGGAAGGTCCTTCTCCTACCTGGCCGCCAAGACCTGGAACTCCCTTCCGACCCACCTCCGCCTGACCCAGGACCACCTCCCCTTCAGGAAGAAACTCAAGACCTGGCTGTTCGAGCAGTAGCAGCACCCCCCCCCCCCCCTAGCGCCTTGAGACCCTCCGGGTGAGTAGTGCGCTCTATAAATGTCTTTGATTGATTGATTGATTGATACTAATCAACAGCAATATGTTGATTTTAATTTGAGTCTGTTTTCTTTTGTGGGCGCGGCATTAAATAGCAGGAAAGTGCAACGGATAACTAGGGTTGTGGAAGCTGTTACTAATCAGACTGCTATAGCACTTGGAAACATCACTGAAGAATTACAAGTTGCCAGAATTGTAGCGCTCCAGAACAGAATGGTAGTAGTTGTTGGGTTTTTATTCCTGATAATTCACCCTCAGTATATGACGCAATTTTTAAACTGCATAAGATAGCTACAGACATTCACACTAAGAATGGCGCCTGGTCTTTTGTTGGATGGTTTTGGGCTCTAGTCTCTGTCTGTGGTTGGAAATTACTGACCATTCTCTGTATTGTAATTGCAGTGATTTTCACCTGTTGTATGTGTACCCATTGTGGCCTGATGCTATGTTCTATGTGCATTACTGCTTGCATACCAACCAGGAAGGATGCTATAGAAATGAAAGCACAACACATACTAGATAAGGAAGTAGCTGACATGATGCGTATAAATATACAGGATGAATATTTAGATTATCCCAGAAAAACGAATGTCTTCAGCTAATGCTGAATGGGTCGTCTGTTGTAATTTAACAGCGATTACATTAAGCATTAGAAGAAGACATCTTAGTTCTAGCCGTTATCTTGCCATTTAGTCGACTCCATTTTGTATTCATGGCAGCCATTTTACTTGCTACATGCTACCTCGTGTCGACCACGTGCTTTGTCCCATCTCCCTGTTCACGGCGCTTGGAATCTGCCCGGCAACAAGTTATATTTAGCATCCCCCACTTTGCTCATGTCCATCAGGGTCTACATCTGTTAGTGATTAGTACCATATAGGAATGGGAGAGGGGTTGGCCTTCTTTTTGAGCCGCTGTGCGGGTATAAATAAACCATGCTTTCTTAGCTCGTGGTGCTACTTCTTTCAATACCAAAGGGTACTGTTTGAACAGTAGCACCACCTCATGAGGTTTAATAAACCTTACTTTTTCTATTCCAGTTTCTGTGCCAACTTCTTCCTATTGGTCTGAGGACTTTTGTGCAGAGAAGGGCGCACCCCTTGCAATAGCGGGTCAGGCTGAGGCTTGCTACGACCGCTAGGCATGTTAGGCTGGCAGGACGGAGGGTCATTGGTGCTGGTGTTGGTACTCTATCCGAGTTATTCACGTGGTTTATGTGGAGGGGGAAAAGGTCTGAGAATTTATTGAGAATGTTGGTTGAGGCTTGAATTAGAACAATGTCTTTTTTGTAGAGGATGATGGTGAGGTCAGCTCGCAAGGTAGGGGAGGATGCTGTTGTGAGCTTGGTGCCGTATGGAATGTTCCTGGTTAAGCGAATATTGAAAAGGTGCGCAAGGGTTTTACGCCAGGAGGTGGTTCTTCTGGAAAAGAAGGTAAGGTCATTAATGACGGTGCCTATATCCGTGCTGTAGCGCAGGTCGGTTATCAGGGTCTCTGGGTCTCTTTTTAGGGTAGCATGTTTGAATGGTTTAGTGGCAGTTTTGGAGAGCTTTGGGGGGGGGAACTATGGTATAGGAGTTGTCACCAGACAAGGATAGGCCAGGGATCAACATGATGTTTGTGTGGGGAGGGACAAGGGATCAAATTTAGAAGAAGGTCATCAGAGAGGAAGGGAGCTGTTAAGGGAGTCCGTTGGGTAAGATTTAGCCCTTGTATGATGGCTGGCAATTTGATAGGGGCCCGTTTATGCCCTGCATGTGGTGAGTTTGCTTTAGTTTACACTGCTACATTAGCAGTATCTCATGTCTCTTGAAACTGTAGAGTTGTTGGAGTTTTTATTCCAAACAATTCTGTTCTAGGCTGTTGTTATGCACCATTCCAAGATGGCCACCGCTTTTCCTTTGTGTATATAGTCCTCTTTCTATGCTCATTAGTGTGGGGTCTTACCATGGATTCGAGTGCTCTATGGCAGCAGAGACCCCAAAATGGAGGATTTGAGTCCTGGTCACATGGGGCCTCTCCTCCCCCTTGTAGCCAGTAACTAGTGGGGGAGCTGTCCCAGATCAAGATCGAGGCGCCAGGAAGGTCCGCTGGTGCAGGGAACTGCGGGCTCAACGTAGCTCCTCCTTGGCTGATGGGAACACTCTCTCCCCACCTCAATCAGCCAGACACAGTCTCTGAGGCATAGTTACTAGCCTCTTATCATCCCGAGCCCATCCTCACAAAGCCGGGCTCCACCGTGCACGTCCAGAGCAACAGGGCTCAGCCTCGCCACTGTCTCACCTCACATGCTGTGTCAGAACACCAAGGCTCCACCGCCGACTCTGCCTCAGTACACGCCTCAGTCTCCACAGCCGGGAGCTGGCTCTGGCTTCCCATGGCAGGGCAGGGCTCCGGCCCCACAGCAGCCGTTGTCTTCAGCATCAACAACCGAGCTCCAAGCGCTGAAGTGTCACTCAGGGAGACCGGGTGAGAGCAACGCCGCATTTCCAGGTCCAGGCGAAGATATGGTACAGCATCCAGGCAAAGTCGCATTGTGTGCGACAGTCAATGAACGAGGGGGAGATGAGTCGTGGCAACCAAGCGCTGCTGCGCTGCACCGCATACTCAAAACTCGGCTCAAAAACCACTCACGGACCGAGAGGAGCTCGCCAGAACGGCATCGCCGAAATCGGGTCGTGTCAGCAGAGCGGGAGGAGTAGGCACGCAACAAGCTGATATCAGCGCCTTGATGCCCTTGGGCTAAGTTTGCGCTTTAAAAGTAGCACATTCATTCATTAATTCATTCATATCACCGCGCCGGCCGATCCCAAGCTCAGTGCAAGTCGCAGGGGCAAGGCTGTGATGCCTCGGGGCAGGGTTCAGGATGATGGGCCAAGGTCAACTTCTGGGGGAGTCACAGTGGGGACCAGGGACCAGATGCCATCGGTCAGGGTCTTTCCATAGGAGCTCCGTCCTCCCCGAGCAATGGGCAACTGCCAGGCAAAGCGCAGACCACTCTGGAGGCTTGACATCAGCCAAGTCAAGCAGCGCTGGTGTCCAGGTGGCGCTGGGGTCCGGGCGGTGAAGGCACCGATCAGAGCTGCTGCGGTCGAGAATCCAGGTACGTTCTCAGCCAAATTTGGTTTTGGTGGTATGGACCGGTGGGCACAGCAGTCCGGTTCAGGTAGCGGGCAAGTGGTCCTCATGTTCAACTCAAGGATTTATTTTTCAAGTGAAACCAAGGATCAAGTGCTCCCGGGGACAGTTTGGGAACATTGGCTAGTACAGTCGTCTAGGGTGTAGCTTCCGGGGGTAAACCAATTACATCGTTTTCTGTATGCTCACTTCCTAATTTTTCATAAGCACTGGGGTTCCTTTGGGACTGTATTTCCTCAGTGCAAGCATGTTTAGGGAGAGATATTTTATGGGTTTTTTGACACTGGTCCTGTGAACTTGGAGCAATGGTTAACTTTGTCTCCCTCGGTTGTATTGACCCCACGGAAGTAGTATCTTTACTCCTAAGAGAGACCGCCGGGAGAGCTGTACCTAGACTTGGACCAACATTAAGAGAATCACTGTTGGAACTACGATTAGACCCAGTGTGTTGAACAGGCATATAACATGTAGAACTAACCTGGGTTAGCTGTGAGGAGTAGGTGTTCTTGAGATTTGGCTGCTTCTACATGTCGAGGGAAACAGCACTTGCAAGCTTTTTGATTTCCTTTTCCATTTTAAACAGCTTTTCTATCAGGGGATTCAATAAAACTGTTATAACGTCGCCCAGTTTAGACCAGAACCCTTCACTATCAACGGGTGACATGAGGGTAAAAGTAATGGGGAGGAGATAGGGTTAACCATAATAGTTTCAACTGCATCCTCTGTTTCCTCAACAACCCCTCTTACCGCACCTCTACGCCCTCTTTCAAATGAAGGATATGATTGTTTACTAGGACCTGGTCCTTTCCGTTTCCTAGACTGGGGTAAACTAATGCCCCCTTGTATAGACTTAGTTAATTGGCTTCTGGTGTGAACTTTTGTTCTGATGATCATTTTGCTTGAAAGAGGGATGGCACTTAACACTGGAACCTTAGTGGGCGCACTAGTGGTTGTTATGTATGGGGGGGTTAAGCAAGAATACCTATAGATGGACAACCAGAGGTGTCATGTTGTAAAGGTAGGGTTTGGGAATGGGGTTCAAGGAAAAGTCTGCTCTCTGTGAGGGTAATTCCATGGATAAAGACTGATTCAGCCCTCTGGAGGAAGGCATCAAGAGTCCCTACCAACTTTGTCCTGGCAACAGTTTTTTCTTGCCTAATTACTTCTGTGCCATAATGGCGTAGAAGACGTAACCCCCTTTTTTAATGTTTATAGACGATACCCGCAATTCAGTTCTATACTCTTCCTGTACCTTCAGTGTCAGAGTCAATCCTATCGGGCACTAGACACAATCAGGATACTAGCTTTCCAATGCAGGAACGGATGTAGCGTAATGAGTAAATCCTGTTTGGGACAATACCCAAATGGTATGGCCCAGCCCAGCCTCCTCCGGGCTCTGATGGGTGCAGACGGGCCCGCCCTTGGCTTGGGCACATCAATGCGCTTCCCGCACTGCGTGATCACGTGCCGGTTTTCAAGGCACCTCCAAGCGCTGTTGCTGACACCAGAGAATGCAGGGCAGTGTGGAGCTTGTAGTCCTCCTCCTGGGACCAGCGGCGAAGGTTTGTGGCAGGAAAGCAGCAAAAGCGGGAGCTCTTTCGTCCCAGCACGGCGAGCAGCTCCAACAGCTCTGTCCCTGGAATGTGTTTTTTTTCCAGAATGTGTTCACTCTTGACGGACGCAATGCTCTCCGGTTTCCCAGTCACATGTATAAGTAGCACAATATCATAAATTCCATTCTCAATGCATTTAATGTAGCTAAAGTCAGGACAGCTTAAATTACCTACTGTCCCTCTACCTGCACAGAATGCAACGTCTGCTATCGATCCGAGTAAAACTAATTCGCACACAACAAGTGCAAATAGGGTTAATAGGGTTAATTCAATCCTACCACAAGCCCATGAAAACGGCCAGTGGCAGGTGCGCAGACAAACGGTGGGGGAAGGTTTAGCTAGTCGTATAGAAGCTAATAAAGAAAGCCCAGCCCTGCCATGTATTCATCTACCACCCGCCTTAACACCATATGTTGCTGTTCTGCCAGGTGTACCAGAGCTTGGGAGGGGACAGAGTAAATCACTACAGGAATTAAAAAATACATGTATGTTTTGGCTGGCCAAACAGAGGGAATTCTCCTACAAAGAAGCAGGTGAGGCCCTTCTAACATGCAGATTTGGCTGGTGGGATGGAGACCTAAAAATATACAGGGGGATTGTATAGTGATTATCTTCAGAAACCCTCTGGTAGCCCGAGAAATTCTAAGCTGGGATGATTTCAGACAGGAGGAGGCCATAAAGGCCCTTCCGCTGGGCTATATTACCCTCCAAGGAGACCGCCACAAATCAGAAGGCAGAATGGTTAGGAGGATGCAATGATGATTCAGACCTATCAACTTAGACTATGAACGGCCTAGGCAGTTACTTTTCAATATATCAAAATCAAACAGATATGGCGCCCTGGAGGGGGTATATTGACTCACCTACGAAAGACATTGTCGGGGGGGGGTCCTATGTCCTGAGTAAGCATGGGCGGATCTAGCGGATCTCGCGTACGCGAACTTGCGGATTTACGGATTCGCAATCCGCGAAGATCCGCGAACTCTAGCGGATTTGCGGATTTTCCCGTTTTTTGTGTTTGCGCGCGTTCGCGCCGATTTTGGGACAAGTTCGCAATTGGGAACTTACTTTTCGGCTCGCAACGGCCGCGACTATGTTGTTTCTACGTCTGGTTTATCATCACAGGTTCACAGCACCCTCTGTTTCACCACTGCCACCCTCTGGGACACCCATGCCACCCTCTGGTACATCCTCACTGCCACCCATTAGGTTTATTTATCACTGTAGATTATGGTGGTTGAAAAAAGCAAGCACACCTGCCATCAATTAATTTGTGTTTCATTAATGTGTCAGTAATTTTGAAAGTTCCAGTCTGGCTGGCACCTGCTTCCTTCCTTATCTGTAATTTGCTTTTTGTTGCAGTGAAATTTTTTTTTCACAGGACCTTTATGGTCTACTTGTAGCTATTCTATGAGCCTGCTGTTTGGGTCATAGCAGGGTCATAGAATAGTTGCAAACTCTGGAGGGGCCCATCAGGAAGCACTACCTTGAATGTTACTAATGTTAAGTTTGAACTTTTGCACCTGCTCATTGCTTTCAGTTTAGCTAAAATCGTTTTTTTCTGCAATTTCGCGCGTTTTTTGGGGCGCGAATCCGTGCGAGATCGATTTCGGAAGCCGCGAATACGTGCGAATACAAAATTGTTTTTTTTGCGACGTGTATGTTCGCGTGATCTTGCGCGTGTTCGCGAGGCGCTTCTAGCTATACGTTTGCCAAGTTACCCTATCGGTCGTACACGGGCGCGGCCATCTTGTTTGCGTGACGTATTCCGTTTCCGGCCGCTATGTGTAATCTCGCAAAGTGTGCTGCTCGCTAGTACAATTTCGCGCGTACTCGCAAGGAAAATCTCGCGCGAACTTACCCACGCGGTCGTGAACGGGCGCGGCCATCTTGTTTCTCATTCATTGCTATGGTTCTGGGCATGCTTTCTCTATCCTCTCTCAATCTCTGCCATCCTTTGCTTGTTTGAAGTTTTTTTGATCTAATTTTACTTATTATCTATCCCTCTATTTTTCTAGCTCTATATTTTTGTGTTTTCTGCAGCTTTTAGTTACTTTTAAACTACTTTTTTAAACTCTTTTCTTTTCTTCTTCACTATTCTATTTCTTGTTTATCATTTAACTCTATTTCTGCCCAGACCATGGTAAAGGGAGCCGGGAAGCACCCTGAGAAGGGGAAGGGTCCCGCACCCCGTGCCCGGCTCCCGTGCGGGCGTTTAAGGGGGGAGCAAGTGGTCCCGCGGGAGATCTTCAGCGCGGAGGAAGTGGCGGCACTGATCTTCCACGTCCAGCGCCGCCTCCCCAAGACGATCCTGGGAGGCGGCAAGATCGCGACTGGCTATGGCATCCGGGAGCGTCGCAAGCGGTGGGAGAAGGTGTGCCGGGCCATGTACAAGATCTCTGGGGTCCGGCGCACATATAACCAGGCCACCCACCGCTGGACCGATGTCATGGACCGGGAGCGGGACTTGCTGGACGCGCTCGGCGTAGAGGTCCCCGGGCTTGGTGAGTAGTAGTAGTAGTACATTTACTACTCTGTTTTATCCTGCTCTGTTATTTGCAAATCTTTGTTCTTTACCAAGAGCAATAATGCTGCCGATTACATTGAGGTAAATTATATTTCAAAATCTTCTATGCATTTCAGGTGCACTGCTCTCCTTCTCAGTAGCCTTGCTTGCTACTATGCTTCTTTGTTTTGTATGTTGTGTTCAGAAGCATTTCATTGGCCTGAGAAATTATGTATGAGTGTAGTGTAAAGATAAGAACTGCGTAATGCTAGACAGTAAGGGTCATATTTTCAATTACCGGCGCATCCCTGCAAAGTAGCAGGGATGCGGCAGTAATTGTGTGCCATGCCACCACCACCCATTGGCCCAAAACGTCACAGAAGCCTTACGCATCTGTGCCGTAAAGGCAGCGCATTGCTGGAGTTGCGTGCCAACGATGGCGCAGCTCCAGCAATGCTCTGGGGTACCCTATCTCCCCAATGCTGCATCAAGCCGTACGTCGGCTTCAAGCGCGCAGGGTTTGAGTCATGCATCATTGTCCTAAAAGTGACTGATTGACATCTTGTAGATTTCCCTCAGCCACTTTTAGGATTCGTTCCTGCGCAGGTACGTCCTCCCTTGCGCCGGAACTCCCCTGATGGCGCAGGGCTTTACAACGTGATGCATCGCCCATATGCCCATATGTGTTTTTTTTTAATATATACGCCGCACCAACACCATGGCGAGTCTTTTGTTCTGCCGCTGCGTCACAAAAGGCACGCAACAATGGAGGAAAATGAGCCGCAACTTCCGCAAGGGACTTCTAAATAAGCCCCAACAGACTGAAGTCCAGTCCTTCCTTTAGACACATGGCTATAAGAAGAAATAGTGGCGGTGGTGGCGGGTGGATTGATAGTTTGAGTATTCACTGATCTGCAAGCAGGATGGACTTTGTCTGTCACTTCGCGTGCTGCGCACTGCTGCCTGCAGTGCCAGGCCTAGGCAAACCTCTTTAGTAGTCTGTTTATTGAGTTACATAGGAACTTTCTAAGTCAACGTTCCGCAAATCAGGCAATACGAATAACGTAGTATACCACATGAGATAGATCCCGTGGAATAGTTGTCTATCTATTTGCTATTTTTCCAAAATATTTTGTTATTGTTCTTTTGAAATGTTTGATTTGGTTGAAAAATCTCATCCATGTTTTCTGGTTTTTCTTTCTTTCATGTTGTACATCAGCTCCCCCCAAGGGCAAGAGGACACAGGAGGAGGGTGCTGAGGATGCAGGCCAGGATCGGGCAGGCGAGGGCTCCTTTGCTGGCCCCAGTAAGTTTACATTTTAATAAACAGTACCTATTTTTTCCTAGCGTTCCTCATTCGATTTTTTCTAAATCGTCTTTGATCTTCTTGTAGACTGGATATAAATTCTTATCCTGCCTCGAATATGACTCCCTGTGGTATTACTAGACTATTCTTATTAGTCTGTCTGTGTAGCTAACTATGATTGGACATTTGGCAATTCCATTGGACTCCCATTCTATTCAGCAATACCTCTATGCACTGTCTCCTTACTGACTAGATAGTGTGGCAGAGTCATTCAGCTCCCGAAGTCACCGATTATAGATCCCCAATGATCTCTAGATTATCGTACGCAGGACAAGAGAGTAGTACGGAGTCACAGCACAGTCAAGAAGTGTCAGAGGCACTCATGCTTGCAAAAATTCCAAAACCTTTAGCTCATCCCCTCTAGTCTGGAGGAACAAAAACCACAGAGTCTATTTAAGTTTAAAAGCTTTATTAAAAGTAAACACATTTATTAAAATCTACTTTGTCATAAAACTATTTAACTGAAAACGGAAAAGTGGTTAGTGCTGACGATTAATTGGACACATTTCTTGTGGTCGAGCCGAGCTCTCACCTGGTTTGAACTTGATCCTGGTCGTGTTCTTAGGAGTCAAGCTTCTGTCTGTTAGGAGAAAAAGTGGTGCGTGTTAAAAATCAAAAGCAAGCATTCATCAGTTGTGCATAAAAGTGCAGCAAGACAACAGCCTTCCCTGGAAAATGGGACATTTTTACTATGGAGTAGACAGTCACAAATTATTAATTGTATTCAGTTTTTTTAACATTTCTCCTAGACCAAATATTATATGGTAGTGAGTGGTGTATTCTAACATTCTTAAATGTACTTTGTAGGTGTAACATCTGGTGACGGGGCCAGCGCGGAGGTGGCTGTGTTGGGCGAGGACTCGGAGGACTCTGGGGAGGAGGCGGTGCAAGAGCCGGCGGACGGTCCTGTGGGGGTTCAAACGGTGGTGGCGGAAACAGGTAAGCTATATATTCCTTACTTATTGAGATTGAAGACTGCATAGTGTGCTTTCTGCACGGGTGCATTACAATTACAAATCAACCAGGTAGTAGCCTCCTCGAAATGTACTTCGACTTAGCTGTGAAGTTTTTGGTGAGAAGAATCCCAATAAGTTCTTAGACGAACGTGATGGATGGGATGAACGAAAAGCGAAAGAAGGGTGTAAGTAAGTGGGACGCGAACTTGTATGATGGCTGGCAAAGAAGAACGATATGTGTTTGCTTGGCCCCCGAGGTGGCTGGAAAGGAAAGAATATGGTATGGTGCATGGCTGGGTCAATGATGAAGCAAGGATGGGTGGAAGGACAGCAGCCTGGGTGGGTGAAACAGAAACTGTATATGTGCGTATACTTTGACTGAATGGATGCCTGGAGCATGGTATTCTCTGACTCTTAGATAGCACATGTGTATCTAGAGAGAGTAGATGGTCGCCAGGTGAAGTAAGTGTTACCTTGAAGAGCATGTACCACCGCACCCGCACGTCCGTTCCAGTGCAGGGAAGGCAAGGAAAAGAAATTGTAAATGTGTCCAATACTACCATGAATAGTAGCAGTACTTTGTATTGCGTTTGCAATCACAGCATATATCTGGTTATTACGGTGGACACTCCGTACCTCTCTTAATAACTTTAGTTTACTTGTAGTACGTCATTCATGTGTGGGTGTATCACTGTTCACTCAATATTAAGCAAAGCACCTAAAGTCATCTCATATGTCATCAAATACGTCCCATGTGAAGTGATAGATAATCAAATTAGTTAGCTTCTTCATTTTCCTTTTCTAGTACTCATTTGCACTGTAGGGTGAAAGGTAAATTAATTAAGCAGTAGCCCTTGTAACAGAGTATTCTCAGTGCCACCCGTAATAGAAAAGTAATAGCTTCACCACCTGCATGTACTGTACCGGTACAGTAACGCAAGTCTGTCTCACTCATCATGGTGTGCAACTTTTTTTCTCGGGTGCAAGTTCACTGTGCTGTCCATGTCATTCTGCCGGCTTGCATAAGATAACGTACCAATTTCCCTAAACAAGAGAGAAGAAGAAGAATAAGACTGGTGTACTGTCATAGTCGACTGTAATGGAAGTCCATAGTGGTCGTAGAATTTGTTCATTAAACTACCACTAATGTTAGTGCAAGGATGCAGAAGTGGGAGGTTACATAGATACTGTCCTCAATAGTTATGTACTGTGCTTTCAATTTGCTACTTGTACTCTGTGACCCAACTTTCGGCTCAATCACTTTGTGTTATTAATAAGGAGCATTGGTTACAGACTATGTCTTTCTTTCTTCATATAGTTGCTCCTTCCAAATCAACAACACGGAGGGAGCAGGCTAGATTGGCCCGGCAACGGAGGCTGGAGGCCACTGTCGCCGAATATCGGCGGCTGGTGGCCCTGGAGGAGGAGGAGGACACGCAGTCGAGCGGGGCAACAACGACATCCTCGACTGTGACCACTGCATCCTCCTCCGTGACTAAGCCAGCGGGACCGAGCCGGGCTAAGAAAGACGACCGCCACCGCCAAGCAACCGAAATACCAGCTGCCCCCCACAGGAGCTGCAAGGAACGCCAACGCCGCCTACGAGTCCGCATGTCCAACCTGGAGCAGGAGGTCCTGAAGTATAAGAACTTGGTTAAGGGCCTCCGCTCCGAGCTTGCCACCCTCCGCAAGGAGTATGATGCCCATGCCGCATCATGCACCAGCACCAGCACCCTCCAGTAGTGGAGTGTCCCTTGCCCTTTTTTTATAGACTTTTGGGGGGTGGGATTTGGGAGTTGGGATCGTTTTGGGAAGTTTCAAAGACAATCGTTGGGGTTAGGGTGGGTGAGGGAGATTATTTTGTTAGGGCTAAATAAATATATTTTTAAACTTTATCTGACCATACCTGTTTTTTACTGCTTTTCAGTCTGGTGGGTGGGGGGCGGGGGTGTAACAGTAACTTTGTTTTCCTGAACAGTCGTAGGACTTTAGTAGTACAACCGTCAATCTCTTGTCTACTCCGAAATAATACTCCATTATACTACCTCCCACCAAACGCTTATCTTACCTGTAATTTGTGTTAGAAATTAGTGCTAGGCCCAGGGCTGGCTCCAGGTGAAATGGGGATTAACGTTGTCAATCCTGGGCGGGTGACATTTCCTCATTGCGGTGGTACTAGTGGTGTGACACAGTGGCAGTTGCATGCCTATGGAAAAAAAGAAAACAAAACCTTGTTTGTCCTCCTTACTGTAGCATTACAACGGTTACGGTACGATCGAGAAAATAGCAGGTGACAGTACACTAGAACAGTGCCATAATGTAGTCTAACAAATGGTAAAGTATTTGCTTGCAAGTATAACTAGTACTTGCGTTGAATTTATTTGACATTGGCTACTACTACTAGAAGATATAGTACTGAAGCTGAGTAAGTCTAGAAGATATCCTCGTATTCCTTCACCAGCCTGTTGCTATGACCTTATCCTCCCCAGCAAGTGTGTGGAATTATTGATGTCATTTTAGTCAGACATCAAGCAAAACAACACAGCCCGGGGGAAGAGGGTTAGGGTTTGTAAAATGGATGGGAATGGGGGTTTCTTTTTGGGTAGGTTTTGTTGAGAGAAGAAAAAAAAAGCAGAGCATGGACAAAAAATAATTGAAGATACAGACAATCTTTGGTTACAAACTAAAGGTAAGCACATGCAGTCACACTCATAGAATAAAAGACAACAATGGATACTGTATCTGTATTGCGTATGTTGTTGGAGTTGTCCTGTTGAATTTGGTAAGTAAGTTGCATGCAGCAAACAATTCCTCTTATTGGCGGCACTCCTCCATTCCAGCTGACGCTTCGTCCATCAATGTGGCTGGTGACCACTGACAGAAGACACCCTGTCCACTGCCTGCCTGGCGGATGTTGACTGAAACCCGGCCTTTAATTATTGAACGGAAAACAGGAAGTGCTATTACAATACCACTGATAAATAAATAAAAGGTATGTACGCTGTGTGGTTCAAAAAGTGACACTTTGATTTCCCTAATAGACAGTACAATATTTTTGAAATTGCGTGCTCTGTCTGAGTCACCTTTTTAAGGATCAATAAGTATGGCCAAAATATTATAGCGGATCTTTCCCCTCAAGGTAGGTGTACTGTAAACTGTGTTTTAGAACAAAATTTGACCTTCCCAGCAATGCTCCCACCAAGACCCTTACTAAAGCCAGTCGCAAAAATGTAGAAGAACCCCAATCAGATCTCCAAAAACGATGCCTAGCAGAAAAATGGTTACAAAACGTACTTTGAAAGTAACAGTAGGCCCAAATACAGACCGTGGATTGTATTCAAACCACTTGCAAGCAAGCAAAAGTATCCATAGCCAGCATCGCTCCAACAGTGCTCTACAACAACAGAACTGCGTTGCAATAGAACCCCCCGAAACACATGCAATCCTGCTGCTAGGGCTAACCCTAACGAACCCTAACTTACAAAAAGTGCCAAAACTGGTGTTTCCTTATGGATTTTGTCCAACAAACTTCTAGCCGGTATTAGACCTTCCCAGGAATGCCCCAGGCAAGACCCGCCAACCCACCCGCAAAAAAACACCCGACAACACCCCCAAACAGCGAAAAAGCTAAATCTCATACTTACAATGTCTCTCGGCCTTCGGTCCAAACGCGGCGCTGTGCAGCTAGGTCATCATCATCATCAATCATCATAACTCCTGTTTTCCACCACGGATTTCCTGAAAAGCAAATGCAATCAAGATTAGACAGTCGCAGCAGTGCTTCGACAGAGACCCCGGCCGCAACCCACCCACGAACAGCAGGAAGCCCCCCAAAACGCTACATTGAGCAAGATGTCAGAAGAAATAGCAAAAAAAAAAGCTGTTCCTTATGGATTTTGTCCAAAACACTTCTATCCGGTATTGGACCTTCCCAGGAATGCCCCAGGCAAGACCCGCCAACCCACCCGCAAAAAAACACCCGACAACACCCCCAAACAGCGAAAAAGCTAAATCTCATACTTACAATGTCTCTCGGCCTTCGGTCCAAACGCGGCGCTGTGCAGCTAGGTCATCATCATCATCAATCATCATAACTCCTGTTTTCCACCACGGATTTCCTGAAAAGCAAATGCAATCAAGATTAGACTGTCGCAGCAGTGCTTCGACAGAGACCCCGGCCGCAACCCACCCACGAACAGCAGGAAGCCCCCCAAAACGCTACATTGAGCAAGATGTCAGAAGAAATAGCAAAAAAAAAGGCTGTTCCTTATGGATTTTGTCCAAAACACTTCTATCCGGTATTAGACCTTCCCAGGAATGCCCCAGGCAAGACCCGCCAACCCACCCGCAAAAAAACACCCGACAACACCCCCAAACAGCGAAAAAGCTAAATCTCATACTTACAATATCTCTCGGCCTTCGGTCCAAATGCGGCGCTGTTCAGCTAGGTCATCATCATCAATCATCATAACTCCTGTTTTCCACCACGGATTTCCTGAAAAGCAAATGCAATCAAGATTAGACTGTCGCAGGCTCGCAGCAGTGCTTCGACAGACACCAAAAATTACCCACAAACACCCGGAACCCCGCCAAAGAGCACCTCAAAGGCAAGCAAGTCTGCAAAAACGGCAAGAAATTTCCACCTCATATTTGGTACAAAACACTTTTGTCCATTATTAGAGCTTCACAGCAATGGGCCCAAATCCGTCAACTCACCCGCAAAGAAGTACAACACCCCCACAAGTGCTGAGTCTTTCTTCATTGGGCGTAATCCAGCACTCTGCTTGGAGGGAAATCACAGTCTGGAGGAGGAGGATAGAGGAGCATGTTCTTCAGAACTTGTGAACCTGAGGAATGTAGACTGCGGCACCTTCAAATCAATAAGCAAACAAGTGAAGACAGTTCTGATGATGGTCTTGTTTTTGGGATTAGGTGATTAAAGTTTGAATTAAATTAACTGTGCAAAACAAAGAAAGAGAGACACAAAGCACACAGGAATAAAAGTGAAAAGGACGAAAAAGAAAGTTCTTGATTGATTGTCTCATTTTCAGGGCTCGGTGTCAGGGAATAAGAACAAGATTTCGTCATCATACTCTGCGAATTCAGGCTGGATGAGGTCAGTGCCACCGAACAGAGAACAAATCCCCTCATCTACGTTGCCGTCCTCCTCGTCTTCATGCGGCGTGCTTTCTCGTACTTTGTAATCTGGTGGTATGAGGTGCTGATTCATCTTGATCATTGTCAGCCGCTCTACATTTTTGGGCGAGAGGCGGCTCCGTTTGGGAGTTACAATGCCACCAGCAGCACTGAAAACACGTTCAGAAGACACACTTGCGAGTGGGCAAGACAAATAGTTTATAGCCAGGTTGAAGAGCTGTGGCCACAATTGTTTTTTGCCATGCCAATACTGCAATGGCTCATCATTAAGAAAGACCTCTGTTGAGTCATTCAGATAGTCCTGCACCATCGACTCAAGGTCATCAACGGTTCCTCCACTTTGCTTACTTTTTGCTGTGGCTGTGACATTTTTTCGAGAACCATACCCAAGCAAACTTAGCCAATCCTCTACAACAGCCACTGTTTTTGTTGTGTGTGGTGCAGATGATCCAGTTGCCGGTGTCTTTAACGGCTGAGAGGTCACTTGTGCCCCAGCCACAGGTGCAGAAGTGGATTCTTGTGACTGGGGATGGCCTGCTGATGCTGATGCTGATGTACTGGCTTCTCCTTCAATAACCTGCCGTTCTTTTTCATACCTCTTGGCTGACCAGGCTAACCAATGTTTGTACTTTTGAACATCTGCATCAGCAAAAGGAAAGAATGCTTCGCCTGCCAGCGCCTTTTTGTAGCGTGGATCCAGAATAGTAGCACAAATGTAATGCTGATCTGACTTGATCTTTTCAAGACGTTCATCACCACGTAGGCGCTCTAATAATTTCTCAGACAAAATAAAATGGTCTTTTTTTTTTTTCATCTTTTTCAAACTCAGAAGACACCGCCATCAGTTGGTGCTCCAGCATGCACAACAATGGGATAGCTTTTCCCAAATTACAGTCCTCCTGGCTGACTGCACGCGTGAAGAACTCAAAAGGACGAAGCATGTCTGTCAGGCTTTTAACTATGTCCCATTGCGCCGCACTCATCCGCAGGTCCTCCTTCTGAGATGTACCCTCTGTGAAGAAATAGTGATCGAGTACCGTATACTGCTCATACAGACGCTCAAGCATGTAGAAGGTTGAGTTCCAACGTGTTGCCACCTCCTGGATGAGTGCTTTCACTGGCATTCCACGTATAAATAGCAGTCTCCGCAGATGCTTCCGGGCCTTAAAAGAATGGCTGAAATGGTTGCACATTTTGCGGCAGGTGGCCATTACCTCGAACGCTGTACTCTGTTTATCCATCAAGAATTTTTGAACTACCAGGTTGATACAGTGCGCCAAACACGGCACTCTAACATGGTCACCCTTCAACATGGCCTTAACTACATTGGCGCCATTATCCGTGGAAACATAACCAATCTTGAGTTTTAGGGGGGATAGCATTTTCAACACCTTTTTGTTAAACTCTTCCAAAAGGTTTTCTGCTGTGTGACTTTTCTCCAGGCCAAACATGGCTAGTGTTGCATGTTTCCGAGCAGCTTTGAAAACTTTGTCCGGGTCAACACCTGCGTTTAGCTTTGCTATAACACCTGAAAAAGAGACCCAGTGTGCAGTGATGCACATGTAATCAGCGCCTGCGCCACTGGTCCACATGTCTGTTGTCAGATGTATTGTGTGAACAGCACTCTTCTGCAAAGCTGCCCCAATCGCCTCCAGCACATCTTCATGTAGTGCTGGAACCGCAACTCTGGCAAAATAGAACCGGCTCGGAACCTTCCATTTAGGGCAGAGCGTTGCCACTAATTCAAGAAAACCTACCGCTTCTACAAAAGAAAAAGGTAGAAGGTCCACAGCTAGCATTTTAGCCAGCTTGGTGTTATACAGACGCGTCAGTGGGTGGTTGCGTTCATATGGCACGTCTGAAGTAAGCATTGTTGTAATGTTGCCCTGGACCAAGCATTTACGGGCTGATAATGACTTCGTTGACCCAATTTTGCTCGCTGGTGAACTTTTGTGCGTTGGTGTCTCACTCGCTCCAACACTCTTAGTGTGCCTCACATTGGGTGTGCTGCTGACAGGGGTACTGGGTGTAAGGGAAGTGTTTGACACGTCTTCTTCCTGCTCGTCATCATCAGATGAAACATCAACGTTTCCTTGAATTCGGCCTTTCTTGATCGCATCTAGGTGCGCAAACCATTTGACAGTGTGCTGTCTCCTAAGATGACCTCTCTGGCCTCCGGTACCATAGTTGGTACCTGGCTTACCACGACTAACTGCTTGCTTACAAATGGTACAAATGGCAAACTTTGGATTTTTTGGACAAACAGTAAAGAAGTCCCAAACTGGGGACTTGAAGTGTCTGTGGGACATGGAGGAGGCGGCGATACTGGTGGTGGTGGTCATGAAGCTAATGCCAGATGAAGTGGAGGATCTGGATTGCCCAACTTTTGTACGTTTTGCACTTTCACCGCCACTAATTAAGGTCGAGGTTGACGGAGGTCTCTTCTTGCCAGAAAGAAATATGGAAGCGGGACGAGTTGGTGTACTACTTAACTCCAATGATTGTGGTGTTTCCACTGCCTCCTCATCGACAACATTATCATCATCATCACACTCAGCAGCTCTTCGGGCTAGGGTCAAAATGTCTGTTTGCTGCATGCCCGCTGGGGCTGCAGTGACCTTTATGATGACTGGGTCGTCGTTGGCAGAGTCTTCATCAGCAGCAGTATCCGCCACTTCTTGTTGAGAC
The DNA here is from genome assembly GCF_964261635.1 of Lissotriton helveticus. Classification (NCBI taxonomy): domain Eukaryota; kingdom Metazoa; phylum Chordata; class Amphibia; order Caudata; family Salamandridae; genus Lissotriton; species Lissotriton helveticus. The sequence continues at coordinate 20,102,936 of NC_136063.1, forward strand.
TCATCACACTCCATAACTCTGAGACTTTGGACGAGCTTCCTTTTACGCTTAACTACCTTTGTCGGATCATGGTGTGCCTCACTCTCAGACGGCTGTGGTGCTGGTTCCCAAGTTTGATCCGTATCCTCAGAAGGAGGTGTGCTTGAAGAAGATGTAGACACCACCCTTGATCTCTTCCTTGCTAGGGGTGTGGAAGACAATGAAGGATCATCAGGAGGAGTGGCTTCCTCAAATGATACCTCGCCTTGATTGTCGATTTCCTGATGTGCCCCTACTTCGGGAGGAACAACTATTGTGGGCACTTGTGACCCTCCATGCACCTCTGCTTGCGCATCTCCTTGCGCTGCCTCTCCTTCCACATGTACTTGGGCTTGTACTTGCACATGTGATTGTTGTTGCGGCTGTGGTTGTTCAACACTCGTCAGATGAGCTACAACAACCTGTGTTGATTGAGGGACATTGCTGCTGCTTTCTTGCGATGAGCCAACATCACTGGTCGATGGTGATTGAACAACTATACTGGCTGCCTCTGCAGCACTCAAGGGCTTGGACTTAAGTTGGCGTGGTGGTGGTGGTGGCACTGAGCCCAATGGAGCGGGGGTGCTGCTGCCAGCTTGGTCCCCAGCAGATCCCGCTGCTGCTGCTGCAGGCATACTTTTTTTTTTACTCCCAAAAAAAGGGGCGGGCAGCACACCAGTGTCCTTGGTAACTTGCTTCTTCTGCTCCTTACTGGCACCTTTCTTGCTAGAGGAGCTACGGGTTACTTTTTTGGGGGCCATCTTCTTCAGAGCAGGTCAGCATGGCAGCAGTTGCACGAGTTGCATAGGGTTCTGTGTTTAGACGTGACGTCGCGTGACGTTATGCTGCACACACACACCGCTGCAGGACTTCTTCCTGGCACTGGTGGTTCTCTTGAGTCTTTTTGTGCACCTAAAAGCAATGGAAGACAGAGGAACATCAGTTCAGTTATACACCCCAAAAAATCGACAAAGCACAGAAAAATGAGCACAATCCCATGCCATCCATGATGTTTACATTGAAGACACCCCACAGAAAGACTAGGGAGTGGGACATGCAAGTATGCAACACTCAGTCACTACCCCTGGGCATAATGGATGAAAAGTAGGCAAAATAAGTGCAGGCCTCAGACACTGCCTCTCCTCAAAATGGCCCCTTACACCCCAAGCACATGTTGCCTGTACCAGCCAGCACTCAAGATGGCCACCACCACCACCCACATGGCCAGTCCACATCAACAGTACACCCCCAAAAAACAGAAAAACAGCCAGAAATCACCACAATCCAATGCCATCCATGATGTTTACATTAAAGAGAGTGAGACCACACCACAGGCACACTCAGTCCATGCACCACCACCCCTGGGCAAAAGGCCACACCAGCAGCCCCCCAAAAACGACAAAAAACAATAAAATCAGCACAATCCCAGCCCATCCATGGCCTCAATGGTGTTTAAATTCAAGAAGACACCCCTCAGAAACACTAGGCCCATGCACACTCACTACCCCTGGGCATAATGGATGAAAAGTAGGCAAAATAAGTGCAGGCCTCAGACACTGCCTCTCCTCAAAATGGCCCCTTACACCCCAAGCACATGTTGCCTGTACCAGCCAGCACTCAAAATGGCCACCACCACCACCCACATGGCCAGTCCACATCAACAGTACACCCCCAAAAAACAGAAAAACAGCCAGAAATCACCACAATCCAATGCCATCCATGATGTTTACATTAAAGAGAGTGAGACCACACCACAGGCACACTCAGTCCATGCACCACCACCCCTGGGCAAAAGGCCACACCAGCACCCCCCCAAAAACGACAAAAAACAATAAAATCAGCACAATCCCAGCCCATCCATGGCCTCAATTATGTTTAAATTCAAGAAGACACCCCACAGAAAGACTAGGCCCATGCAACACTCACCACCCCTGGCCAAAGGGCCCCACCAGCAGGCCCAAAAAAACGACAAAAACCAATAAAATCAGCACAATTCCAGCCCATCCATGGCCTCAATGGTGTTTAAATTCAAGAAGACACCCCTCAGAAACACTAGGCCCATGCAACACTCACTACCCCTGGGCATAATGGATGAAAAGTAGGCAAAATAAGTGCAGGCCTCAGACACTGCCTCTCCTCAAAATGGCCCCTCCCTTACACCCCAAGCACATGTTGCCTGTACCAGCCAGCACTCAAGATGGCCACCACCACCACCCACATGGCCAGTCCACATCAACAGTACACCCCCAAAAAACAGAAAACAGCCAGAAATCACCACAATCTAATGCCATCCATGATGTTTACATTAAAGAGAGTGAGACCACACCACAGGCACACTCAGTCCATGCACCACCACCCCTGGGCAAAAGGCCACACCAGCACCCCCCCAAAAACGACAAAAAACAATAAAATCAGCACAATCCCAGCCCATCCATGGCCTCAATTATGTTTAAATTCAAGAAGACACCCCACAGAAAGACTAGGCCCATGCAACACTCACCACCCCTGGCCAAAGGGCCCCACCAGCAGGCCCAAAAAAACGACAAAAAACAATAAAATCAGCACAATCCCAGCCCATCCATGGCCTCAATGGTGTTTAAATTCAAGAAGACACCCCTCAGAAACACTAGGCCCATGCAACACTCACTACCCCTGGGCATAATGGATGAAAAGTAGGCAAAATAGGTGCAGGCCTCAGACACTGCCTCTCCTCAAAATGGCCCCTCCCTTACACCCCAAGCACATGTTGCCTGTACCAGCCAGCACTCAAGATGGCCACCACCACCACCCACATGGCCAGTCCACATCAACAGTACACCCCCAAAAAACAGAAAAACAGCCAGAAATCACCACAATCCAATGCCATCCATGATGTTTACATTAAAGAGAGTGAGACCACACCACAGGCACACTCAGTCCATGCACCACCACCCCTGGGCAAAAGGCCACACCAGCACCCCCCCAAAAACGACAAAAAACAATAAAATCAGCACAATCCCAGCCCATCCATGGCCTCAATTATGTTTAAATTCAAGAAGACACCCCACAGAAAGACTAGGCCCATGCAACACTCACCACCCCTGGGCAAAGGGCCACACCAGCAGGCCCAAAAAAAGGACAAAAATCAGCACAATCCCAGCCCATCCATGGCCTCAATGGTGTTTAAATTCAACAAAACATTTGTATCATGCACCCCTAACCAACCCTGGTCCTACTGGATACTGTGGCTACCCACAATATAATTTATTTAATGTTCTGAAAAAGTTCCAAAATTTTACTTGCAGCAACTGTAATGCCCCAAACAAACTTACTTGTGAAAGTTGATTTCTAATCCAAAAGTGATCCAAAGACAGTCAAAAAGGCCTCAAATCCAAATATCCAGCAGCACCCACAAAAAGTAATCCTTCCAGCTCCAGATCCAAATGAAAGTGACCAGGAGATGGACAAAGCACTGGGAGGAGCCTGCTGGACAGGAACAGGAAGTTGGAGACTGTGGGGCACTTCCTTCCTCCCCCCCCCCAAAATGGACTCCTTGCAAAAAAAAAGGCCATGCAAATGTCAACCTGAGGAGTGATTCTGATAAAAATCATAATTTTCTGAAGGTTTATCCTGTTTGCTGGTGATTTTCTTGTGCGAAATTGCAAAATCTCTATTTCGCAAGTGCGAGATTGTTCCTTTCCGCCGCAACTACGTGTTCGCAATTGCGAACTCTCGCGAGGTGTGCTGTGCAAGGTGGCAAGCCGCGAGTACGTATTCGCGGGCGCTAAACTCCCGCGGGAACACGCAGCAAGATCTAAAATGGCGCGTCACTCGCAAAGAAAAACAACTCGGCAAACGCTAAATGACGGAAAGTGAACGCCGTGCACCACGCCGCGCGCCGCAACCAAGCAAAAAATCCGCCGCGAGCGGATTCACGGATTTTCAACAAATTCGCGAGCGTTCGCGGATTGCGAATTTGCCGAAAATCCGAAAAATCCGCGAGCGGAGCGGATTTTACGCCCATGCTTAGTCCTGAGAGAGCAACAGGAGAGACATCTGAAAATAGGGGAGGTCTCTGAACAGACCCAGGTATCAAGGGGGGTGAGATTAGTGGGAAGCTGGGTGGAAAGAAACTGGAAAAAATTGACAGGCTTAATGGGGCCATAACAACTAGATTACCGCTAAACTTATCTAACTCCATATTTGAGTGCATCAGGGATCTCATACCCTCCACTTCCTTTATCTACCATTATAAACTGCAGGTTGGACCCACCAAGGCTGCAGGTTTTATCCTGGGATGTAGCTGGGTTGGCGCATGAGTTGGATATTCGAGATTGGGGCGCATTCATCGAACAGCACGAGGTCTGCATGTTTCAAGAAACCTCGTTTAGGGGGAAATTTCAAAATCTGGCTATGCATCGTTTAGCATAGCTGCAACATCAGGGGGCAAGGGGAGGCCCTCAGGGGTGCTTTGTACCTGGGTTGGTGTACATTTGGGATGTTCAGTAGAACAGTTGGAAACATCCTCAAAAGACATTCTAGGTATTTTTTGAAGTTCCCTTCGAGGATGGTAATTGCTCTGGTCAATGTCTATTCTAGACTGGTTAGTCATTGCCAAGAGTCAAGGACACTAGAGGAGCTAACATCTTTTTTGTCTACTATCCCTGATAGCTGTATTGTGATTCTTGGCAGGGACTTCCATTGTCAATACGAGCCCTTGGGGGGCATTACTGGAGGTGGCTCCAGTGAAGAAGATCAACACTGGGCCATCACTGAGACTACTAGTAGAGTAGTCTCGACACCCTTGGTGTTACAGATGAACTCATGTACATTAAAACATTCATTGAGAGCATGCAATGCTAGAACAAAATCTGACTCACCAGGTAAACACACCTTTAACAGAACTGGAGGACATGTTTCTAGAGGGAGGAGGAACATGGCGGCAGCAGGCTAGCTGCCGCGATACCCCGCTCTTGCCTTTCGCGGAGCATTTTTGTTTCTTACTTCTTGACGAGGGCTATATTCATGCGTTAGCGCGTTCAACTTGATTCAAATGCGCTGCTATACTTTTATAGCCTCCGTTTTGTGAAATTATCTATTTTTGAGCCGAATGTACTCGCCGAAATATTGGAGGCGTTAGCTCGCTCTCCTTTCACTCTTCATGCTTGTGCTAGCTGGGGGTGTGTTTTGCTCTGACTCGGCGTTCACTCTTCCGCTGCCGGCTCGGTCCGCTCTGCAGGCGCCTTGGAAGTGGTATCGAGCCGCCCTGGAGCACCGCCGCGGGAGGCAAGCTCGCTCACTATTCAGAGATATTCTCCCTGTGTTTGCTGGCAAGGAAGGACGACAAAAGCTGGCGGTGGTGGCAAAAAGCGAGACCATCTTCGAGAGCTCCTTGGTGCCGGCTCCCGCTCTGTTGGAGGTTACAGGAGGCTTCGTGGGATTTGATCTGGCTGTAAACGAGGTGAAGGGGGGCCAAGGGGCGGAGGAGGCGGTGGCTGCTCAACTTCGGGAGGAGTTGCATGTAAATAAGTTTGCGGGTCAGTCTGTGTGTCCCGATGTCAGAACTGCTGGATTCAAGGAAGATCTAATTTCTGCGCTAGGGGCCACAAAGCGGGACATTAGCTCTGTAAAAAAATCCATACTCTCTTAGAAGCAGAACTACGGCTCAACCTGAGTTAGCTACAAACTCGACCCCAGTAGAACCTAGAAAGGGTCGTAGAGGGAGGAGAACAGCTAAAGCTAAAGCAGGGAGTGTACATTATAACCGAGGGGGAACAAATTCAGATAAATCTAACTTGTTTTCCGCCTCAGTGCTGGAGTCCACGCAGGTCGCTGAGCATGAGGACTGGGACAATACTGGTTTAGGTCCTAAACTAGTTATTCCAATTAGTGCTATTTCCGCTAAGTCTAGTGGTATTATTGGTGGTACTAAAAATACGCCCGTTAAGTCCTCTTCTTACCTCTCCGCAGAAGCTAAGCCTAAACGATCCAAGAGATCCAAGGCAGTAAAATCAGTCTTGGATTCGGGTTCAAAGATAACACCGTCTCTGCGCTCCTATTTCAAGGCAATACCTCAGGTTCTGAGCCTTCCACAGAGTAGACATATTTCTACTAGAGCTTCCTCAGAGACAATCTTCAGCCCAATAATAGTTGGTAATGTGGCCTCTATCTCTCTAAACATGGAAAACACACAGCCAGGCACTTCGCTAGAAAATCCAGCTGACATTAATGTCATACATGGCAGTGATAGTGCGAACACTTCTCTAAATCTTGCCAAGACTCCAGCAGTTCCACCTAGTAGCACAGGACTGGTAGACTCTGGTCTCCCTGAAAGGTGTATCAATCATGTAGCAAACGCAAGTTAGGCATTAGTTTCAGATAATCAACCTCAAATACTTGAGGTTCTTTCAATTCCAAACCAGAACATTCAGAGCACTATACTGCAATTAACTCAGACCCCTCATCCTCTTAGCTCTGAAGAACCGTTGCCACCAGAAGCCACGGTTTCTACCTCACCTTTAGATCTCTCTTCAGTTTTAACCATGTTTTCAAACTTGACAGCTGATATTAAACGAGGATTTGAGGAATCATCTAAAATTCAGAGAGAGATTAGGTCTTACTGTGAATCATTGGACAGCAAAATTGATGGGCTCTTTTCAAGGACGGGTGCCTTGGAAGAAACAACAGCAGTAATGTCCATAGAACTAGACAATGCTAAGGAGGAAATAGTGAAGCTTAAAAGAGAGGATACTGTATTGGCTGAAAGAATAGAGGTCCTGGAAAATAATGCGAGGCAATGTAATATTCGCATCCTGAATGTACCAGAAGCAAATGAAGGTTCCAACATAAAGGCATATATAATCCAACTCCTAATAAAACCTTTAAATTTAAAACATACAGAGGACGAGCTCAATCTGGACATTCAACGGATCCACAGGGACCCCTTCAGGCATAATTCGCAGCGTGCAAAGCCCCGCAAGATTCTAGTAAATTTCCACACGTTTCAACTGAAGGATCACATTCTAAATCTGGCCCTAAAACAAAAATCTTTGACTGGCGAAGGTTTTTCCTTTCAAGTGTGTTCTGATCTGTCAAGGGCGACCCTTGATAGACAGTGGGAACTAGGTCGGAGGATGGAGGCATTCAGAAATCTGGGAGCATCTGTCCAGTTGAGTTTTCCTGCAGCACTGAAGATTATGCTGAATAACAAAATGTTTAACGTCCGCACAGTCCAAGCAGCAGATGAATTATTGTTAAGTTTTGGCACATCTAAAAACTGACGCTAGTTTTGTTTCAGGCCGAGAAGTTCGAGGGTTTTCCTCACTTAGCTGTTTATAGAGTTTTTCTATGAATGAATATGCAAAAATCTTAGCTCAGTATGAACTTTTCTAATAGAAGACAAATATAATAGTTTAACTCAGAAGAGTAGACGGTGAAAAAAAAAGGAAGAATACAAAACAAGTAATCACTTTAATTTCATGCAATGTTCTATTAAAAAAAAAATATATATATAAATATTGCAATAGCAAATCACAAAGAGCACGAGTATACGTATTCTACCCCTATAAACCCTATAGAGATACCAGTTAATGCTATTTAATCAAATTGGAGTGTGGCCATTAAGGGCTCGACTGAAATTAGACATATTTAGTCCTCCAATATTCCAAATTTTAATGCCCCGCTTGAGCCTGGATAGAGTATCAGGGGTATCACATACCGGATCTGTTCCGGTTTGTTAATCAGGGGTTCCTCAGAGGAGGGGGGTGGTGTTCACGCGGGGAAGGGTTAGGGAAATAAAAGATAAAATGCTTCTCATCTCTAAAATGGCGGTCTATTACTCTATAAATGGACAATGGACGAATCTTGCTCATTTTAGTGGTACCAAGGGGTATGTGTCAGCTGGACTCCTAATCATTATCATTAGATACGCCATCAGATATGTCAGCTATGAGTACCATTAAGATTCTCTCCTGGAATGTTAATGGCCTGCGCACCAAACCTAGAGCCAACACAATTGTACAATACATCCATGACTTTGATGTGCAGGTCATTATTCTCCAGGAGACACACCTGGTTGAAGCTGAAGTATTGGATTTGGTAAAAAAGAACAGATGGATAGATTTATCAGTCACTACATCTCAAACAGTTAATACAAGAGGGGTTGCTATTCTATTTAAAAAAAACATCACAACAAGACTTTTGAAGCAGAAGGTCGATCCTTTTGGTAGGTGGGCAATCGTGGCTGTCATGATAGGGGGGACAAGCTTTACGTTGGTTGGTTATTATGGGCCTAACTGAGATGATCCATCTGCCCAGGCCACGTTGTTCTCCGAGCTTTTACATTTTCCAGAACCCATGATAATAGCGGGAGACTTTAACATCGTGCTTGATCCATTGCTAGATAAATCTCCTTCTAGTCGACAACTTGCTCACTCTAAATCTAGAGATCTTCTAATTAAAAACATGCATCAATACAGATTTATTGACATTTGGAGGGTAAGGTCGGGTCAGAAATCCGGCTTTTCCTTCATAAACTATAAGTATCGTCACAGATCTAGGATCGATCTTATATTGGTAAACAAATGTTTGGATAAGTCAGTTTGGAATATAACCTATCTACCATCTCACCTGTCCGATCATTCGGCGGTACTCTTAGACCTCGAATTGCAGTCTCAAACCCTGACAAGGTCGTGGTCAATCAACAGATCTTTTCTTACATCCCCCGAAGATTTGGAGTATGTTAAGGTGGAGACGCAAGAATTCTTTAAGATTAACATTGGTTCGGCGTGCTCTAGCTCAGTTTCGGACACTTTTAAATGCTCTTTGAGAGGGGTTATTAAGAACAAAACTTCGTTTCGTAAGAAACAGTATACCCAAGCGGTTACACTGATAGAGGCCAGCATATCAACAGCCCAATCAGAATTAGAAAATCTAAACAATTGCTCAGATCAAGTCATACATGCTAAGCAGGAGGAGCTGATGAAGCTTAAAGGGCAACTGGCTTCTGTATTAAACCAGCGTATTTTGCAAAGGTGGGAAGCCAGTAAATTAGCCAATTTTGAATTTGGTGAAGGGGCAGGCAAACTACTAGCTTGGAAGTCTAGAACAGATCAGACGCGAAATAATATTGAGTCTATAATTACTGGCTCCGGTATAGTATCTTCGGACCCAGAAATAAGGTCAGCTTTCAAAGATTTTTTCCAGGCTATATATCGAGAGGACAATAACATCACCTCTATTGATGTAGGAAATTGACTCAATAAAATTTCACTACCAGTACTCTCTACAGAGCAAGTGAATTTGATAGATCACCCTATTACGGTTGAAGAGGTATCATCTGCCATATTAAACAGTCAATCTGGAAAGGCGGCGGGCCCGGATGGCCTACCGGCAGAGGTATACAAACATATTGCAGCCGACATCACTCCCTTTCTCACCATACTATTTAATCAAATTCTGGTAGATGGCGATTTACCCCCCTCATCATGGAACAAAGCTTCCATCACGCTTATTTTGAAACCAGGCAAAGCATCCACCGCCTGCGGCTCGTATCGTCCAATTTCAGTTCTAAACGCTGATTATAAGATCTTCGCGTCAGTACTAGCCAAGCGATTGGGGCAGGTAGCCCCCTCAGTCCTACATTCCAACCAAAAGGGCTTTCTTAAAGGTCGCCAACTTTACGAGCTAATATATGACCTTATAGGCGCGATTGATATGGCTATTCTTACTCTGGAAGCAGCCAAGGCCTTCGACAGGGTCAATTGGAAATACCTGTCGGGGGCCTTGGAAAAATTTGGCGTGGGCCAGGTCTTACGCAGAGCGGTGGAATTATTGTACCATAATGCTTCGGCCTCGGTCTTGGTTAACGGCGGACTGTCGGAACCTTTTACCATCACAAGGGGCACCCGGCAGGGTTGCCCGCTTTCGCCCCTACTCTTCGATATCTATATAGAGCCATTAGCTCAATTAATCTGTGAAGATACTAACATCGCTCCATTTAGATATAGAGATTGGGAAAAAAAAGTATCTTTGTATGCTGAGGATCTTGTGATCTTAACCTCAGATATTAGCACAGCGTTTCCGACAGTTATTAATTTAGCACAACAATTTGGTAATATCTCGGGATATGAAGTTAACGCCACAAAGACGGAGATTATGGCATGGAACAGCACAACAGCGCTACTCCCAGTACAACCTTGTGATAGCATGAGATTTTTAGGCATAAAAATCCTAAAGGATATTAATCAGATTGCCCATACAAATTTTACTCAGGTGGCTAAAGATAGTAGGAAACTAATGCATTGTTGGAGACATCTTCCATTAACGCTCCTAGGTCGATCCAACTTAGTTAAGATGTCTATTTTACCTAGGTTGACCTTTGTTTTTAACAGTTTACCACTTTACTTTGATAAAAAAATGATAGCAAAGATGCAGAGCGACATCACCTCATTTATATGGAGGAACAAGATTGCAAGAATTTCTTGGAATAAATTAAGGCGTCGTAGGGAAAAGGGGGGTTTGGCCGGCCCTGACATTCAGATCTATGCTTGGGCCTTTCAGCTGACACATGCCCGAATACTACTCAAAACTCCACCAAATCAGGGTATTGGCTTTATGTTCTCAACACTATTAAAATGTGAAGGTTTAAACCAGATGGGATTTCTATTCAAGTTCGGAGACCCAAAATTATTTAGGAAAATTAAGTTGAAGGTATTGCAAGGCCTAGAGAGAACCTGGTATAACCTTAGAACCACTACCAAAATAGGCTACCATTCTAACGATTCTCCTATATGGGATCTTCCTGCTCCTCCGGGCTGGACTAAAGATGCATTGACAAGCCCACTAAAAGATGCTGGAATTTTAACTTGGGGAGATTTGTTTTTCGAGGGGGAAATGCTTACATGGGAACATCTAGTGAGTAAGGTAGGCCCCAATCTCCCTAGACTTAAATTCCTTCAAATCTCAAGTTGGGCGCAAGCACAAAAATCTGCTCCCACACATCGTTCACAACGACCTTTGGGAGGCAGCAGTCAACTAGAATCTTGCTTACTTGACAACGCTCCAAAAACTAAAGAGGTTTCCCACATTTACAATTTAATCTTAGAAGAGATAGACAGAATATTCCACCTTCCGGATCAGCTGTGGGGTTCTCTATTGCCTGCAGTAAATGTGAATGAATTATGGTTAACATCTTGCAACGTTCTCTGGGATATTGTTAAACCCACCTGGCTGCGAAGAAACCACTTCTTTACCCTTCATAGGGCTTACTATTCCCCCCAGAGGTTGTCCAAATTCTCATCAGGTACACCAGTGGTTTGCCCCCGTTGTGGTCAGGTCGCAGCCTCAGATGCTCATATGTTTTATGACTGCCCACATTTAACATCTTTCTGGCAATCAATAAGCAATAAATTAACATCTTCTATAGGCACCACTGTGAATATAGATCTATGCCTTGTAATTTTTGGAGTAATGGATAAAAAACGTAGTGCAAATAACAACCTCTTGTTCTAAACAATGCTGGTGGCCCGACGGGAGATCTGTAGGCATTGGAAAGAGGCCTCTCCCCCGACATTGCAAGACTGGAGTTCTTCCATGCTTCATATATCGAAATTGGATCTTTCCAGGGGTGGTAAACCTGAAAAAAGAGCTTTCTGGTTGAAACTCGATTGGTCTCATTAACTAGAGCTGTTTTTTTTTTTCCCCAGTTCCAATGATTATGAAGCCATGTCGCACTCTCTTCGCTTTATCACGTCTGTCCTTTTTCTTTGAGGTCAATCGGTGCTAATAGCAATGGTGGAATCTGGCTAATGGCAAGCACCATCCAAATAGTACATAAGGGTCTGTGATTAATTGTGAAACTGACATGGCTGTAGGGTCCTGGTGCTCCTTCATTACGATCAACCCCTACCAGTCTTGTACTGAGACAGTATGTCTTTTTCTCAAATCACATTTTCTCAGTCCACTGTACTAATGGGCCAGCCATGGTTGAGATGAGGAACAAAAAAAAAGAAAAAAAAAAAGACCTGGACATGTTTCTATTCTGGACTACATTTTAATCTTTATAAAATCTTAGCAAACAGTCATAGACTTTATGATAATGCATTGTCACAATCGTGACCATAACGCCCTGGTCCTAGAGATGACCATGCCAAGTTCAGGGAATGTATTTGGCCCTGAAATGCCAGCTGACGACAGATTAACCCTTACTACCTGCAGAAAGAGAGTCAAATGGATGGACATATCACAGTGAATATGATGCAATCTGTTGCAACTGAGGGCACCCCAACTGCATTCCCAGAAGTTGCCTTAAACAACACTAAATTGATAACCACTATGGCTAACTTTTTTTCCTGATGAAAAGGTCTTGGAGTAACAGTGAACCACGGCATCCATGGCACCACAAAAGCTGTTGTAAGGCCAAACTAGCTTTGATTTCTGCCATTAAGGCAGGGATAGCAATTAAAGCCATAGAGTGACCTACAGCAACAATATTGAAGACTCCAAAAAAGGGTGGGAACAAGACAAATGGGAGACTTTGAGAAAGATCCTGGGTACTCGTCAAATGAGGAAGCTGGTAAACATGGGTAGCACTGAAGCCAAGTCGGCTGTAGAACCGAATTTAAGGGCAGATATGTGGAAAGACACTTGGAAAGACTACTTTAAGTCCCTTTATTTGAGGGCAGAGGCAGGAGACATTCTATCAGATAATGAGCCCTTTTCTACACAGGTTAAAGACCCCAAGGCTAATATGAAAACCTTCATGGAGGAAAAAGACATCCCTGAGAAAACAATTAAAGAGATAAGTGTAGCACTGTGTAAAATAGCTCCAGCAAAAGCCCCCGGGATTGACAAGATTCCTGGGGACCTGTATCGCAGTGAACCTACCGTCTGGGCACGCTATTTCTGGATTTTATTTAATGCCATCAGGTTAGGTATGGCAATCCCAGCCACTTTGGCAGGTGCAGAAATTGTACCTGTACATAAAAAAGGCTCACAGTTGCTCCCCACACATTACAAATGGATCAGCCTCATCGACATCAGCCAAAAATGATTTGCCCAAGTATTGCTGGGTCGATTTCAGAGTTGGACGGAGAAGCATAATATCCTTAGTCCTTTTCAAACGGGGTTCAGAGAAAAAATGTCCACACTAAACCAGATTTTTAGACTCCAATTATTACTCTGGAAGTTTATTGAGGGTGGCTTTCTCTACTTCATATTTGTGGACCAAAAATCTGCATTTGATCTGGTCCTGAGGGATAAAACCCTACTGGAACTGGGTGTCCCTGTGTATCTGTGCCAATTTCTGAAGTGATTACATGTATGACATTGTGCACAAATTAGGTTTGGTAAACATTGGAAATTTACTTCATCCATCTCTGTAGACAGAGGTGTTCGCTAGAGATATTTCCTTGCCCTTACCTTTTACTGTTTATTTATAAAAAAGTTAGTTGAGGTTTATAAATGTTGAGAAGGACTTGGATGCACCCAAGTTGGTGAACCGTAAAATTCCGGCCATGAAGTTTGCTGACGATACCCTGTTATTGTCAAAGACACCAATGGGAATACAAAGGGTTTTTAATAAGTTTGATGCCTTCTGAAAGGAAAAGGCGGCTTGAGATTAATCTACAAAAAACAAAATTCATGGAGTTTATCGCAGGCAATAGTACCCAACCAAACCCGTGTCTGGAAGGCAGAACCCTGGAGAGGGTACCTGTATTTGATTATCTTGGCATCACGATTACCCTAAAAATGGACTGGAGGATGTAAATCAAAAATGCCAGTTTAAAGCTGAACCAAATACAGGAGGGCCTGACAAAGGTATATCAAAATTCTTCTCACAAACCAGTCGGCCCAGAAATGGAAATTTACAAGGTGCAAGCATGAGGTGCTGCTCTCTATGGGGCAGAAATCTGGGTACACTGTCATTTGGACAGTTTAACAAAAGCAGAGAACACCTTTGTTAGACAATTATTTGGCCTCCCGCATAGTTCCCCCCTCATACTCATCCGACTCGACTTGGGGGCAGATCAATTGCAGAAGAAGTTACCCTTAGACCTCTTTTATTCTGGCGACGCCTGTGGGTTACTCCACAACTGGCTTACTGCAGGGATGAACTGAGAGAGGTGTTGAGTATACTAGAGGCAGGGAAACTACCATTGTTCAGGATTCTTTTCTGACTATGGGATTGGGCAATATGTGGGACACCCCGGAAACAACCCGTCCAATGGTCTCAAGGAAGGAATTGAAGGAGGGTTATTGGGAAAACAAAGTGCCCGCCTCCAGGGGCCCCTCAATAGGCAGACTTGTCTTAGCATGTCTGGAAATAAAAGAACAGTACAGATTTGAGTCTGTACTGGATGATATCAACCCGGCTGCTACAAGGAAATTATATTTGCAGTTTAGGCATGGGGTATGCAAGCATACAGAAATAAATAGACAGGCTCACAAACTTTAGGATGCCTGGCCTGTAATCATGCACATGAGTCAGAACAGCATGCCTTTTTCTTCAATCCTGGATATAAGAAGGTGAGAAAACTGTGTCTGATACAGCTATGTAGAAATCAGGGAACCAGTCATTGTTCAGAGGCTTTCAGGAAACTGAAGCATGATACATGCATCCCTGAAGCATTTTCAGTAGCAGGTGTTTCATTCTCTATGTGGAGTACTTGAAAAACAATAATGAATCTGATTCCTAAGTATTCTGGTAGATTTTCTGCTGTGAAATATTCTTTTTGAAAAAAGACTATGGATGTCATTTTTATTTGTACATACTATTTATGAATTTTAAGAGCTTATTTTACCCATTCACAGATGTATTTCTTGTCTGATGTTATGTAAAAAGCACACAGGACTACCAACAAGCAGATTAGTGTTCCTAAGATATGGGTGTATGTTTACGTCGACTGTTTTTAATTGACAGACACAAGCACTTTACAAAAAGATACTAAAATAGCTGTTCAGCGGGCCAGAGTCTAGGCTTATTATGCCCGGTAGTATAAATTTGTACTGCAGATGCACTTTAACCCAGGCAGTAGGACAGGTCTGATTCCAATGTTGAATGTTTGTACACCACATTTATATGTCATATATGTACTGTTTTATGTAGAATTGACTTTAATGAAATGTATCATAGTGTGTTTTTACTTTTATAGCCACATTGGCTGAAATAAAGTTGCATTGATTGATTGATTAAAACAAATACCAGGACTATTTAAAATTTGGAGATAAGATACGGCTGATCTACAATAGTAAAAAGCTAAAGTTTTTAGTAAAGTTTTGATATACAGTTAAACGACCTTATACTAATTAAAAGCACAAACAACATAAAATGCAACAAAGATTGTTCTGCCTTGCCTTCGCAATGCATTACCCCACACATTAGCTACTGCATAAAAACATGCTAAGGGCCAAACCATTTTTTACTTAAATAAAAAAAGAAGAGACCGCTGACAACAAGTTAATTATTTTGTTTTTAAAAATAGTACAAAAACAAAATCATTGTGAATATCAGCGGCTCAAGGTTTGTTGTTCCCATGCGTTAGTGCTCCATTATTACTCTGAATGATGCAGTTCTATCCAATTGTAGTATAATGACATAATTTAAAACATTTGTACCAAGTGAAACACAAAATTAGCAAAATGATGGGAATTTGACCTGCCTTATTTAAATTTCACTCAGGCCTACTTTTCACAACTTTATCATCATCAGCCATTTAAGCTGTATCAGATACCCCCAAAAAGAATGTGATGGGGTTTTTGTAATTCCTAAATTCAGAGACAGTTCTTTTCTCGGTAACCGTTGTAGTTTTGATTTCTGATTGCATCCCAAACCACTTACTTTGAATGTTTTTCTTTCTGACAAATATAATGTTTGAGTAGAGAATTCTTTGTCCTCTTTATTGCTGGATTCACATGATTGATGGTCAATTAGCCTGTCATCTAATCATAATATTAAGAGTACTCTTGTACTGAGTCATTTAAAGGAAGCTTTCCATTCACTGACCTTGTAAGTGGATAGTGCTGATTTGAATTTAGGAGGGGAGAATATAAGGGACTCTTTTAACAATCATATTACATTATTGGCATGGCATTGATTCTAAGTTACAAAATATGGATCGATAAAAATGTATAAATTCTTATGACATTGTACTACTACAAAAAATCTTGTCTAGGGACAGCATGTTCTAGATAGATCCTCCTCATGTGCTTGTTCTTTCATCTTTTTCATTAAGATCTAATGGTATACTAATTACTTGGGTCTTTAGAGCCTTTATTTCTGGCATGGTAGACCATCGCACGGTGTGAAGAAATCTGCAAGCTCATTAATTGATCTTTTCAAAGAAGGGTAGTATCCTGCTTGTCAATTTCTACAACAAAAATGTTCCAACATCTTAAATTCCTTCCTCATTTTAAAAATAAGTATTTGTCATCCTTGCTGGTGATTGCACCATTGAATTGGGGAAATGAATCTCTACCCAGAATTTGGGTCTGATGATGTTCGATCTTGTACAATCTTCCAAATGAATTGCGAGCAAGGAGAGTGATTAGTTTTTATTTAAAATTCTTGCCATGTTCCACGTTACTATTCTGAATACATTCGATCCCTCCCTTTTATTCACATTTTGTTTAGTTAGTGATTCAGTAGCTGCCGCGTAGGCACCAATAAACACAGGAGTGGATAGTCAATTGCATGACTCTGAGCAAGATAACAGGGTAAACCTATTTTTTTTTTTTTTTCGCATTTGTAGAGCGCTCTGTTACCCGGAGGTGTCCTGGCGCTGACTGCTGGTGCAAGAATAAGTGGAGCTTAGTGGGTGAAAAGCCAGGTTTTGAGCTCTCTCCTGAATATCATCAGGTCCTGGGATTGTCTAAGCCTAAGTGGAAGTTTATTTTTATTTTTCTATTTGGATTCCCGGATTTTCTGACAAATTTGATCTATCTAGATTTTCTCTTATGTACGGTGGAAAATCCAGATTAAATAAAAGACATGGCTTGGAAAAATACTCCAAAGGAAATGGTGTAATTTGTGTTCCTATAAGAGGAGATCTGGAGAAATGATTTAGAAGGGATCTTGGTGTATGTAGATTATTAAAATGTATCACAACACAGTCACCCTTCAACCTCTTGACAGACCTAACCACACTTCCCTTCTGGCCATAATAATTTGGTTGGTTAATTGTTCCCGTCCCCCTGCATAAACAACTGTGTGATGGTCAGCCAATGTAGAGACGTAGCCATTGATTGAGGGGTTGTTTCCAATTGGTCCTCCCTTAGAGTCGGAAGATTGGTCAGAACCTTCACCAAAGCTGATGCTGCCGGCGGTAAATGGAGAGAAGAATTGTCATTTGATTTCTGACTTACGTAAACTGAGAATATGCCTTTAATTACTGTAGTAAATTATTCTCTGCCTTGATGAACCCCAGATCTGTATGACAAAAAAAGGTAAAACGTGATGGCTTTGCACATCTCAGTTTTTTTCTGAAGTTGTTAAGGTGATCAAGAAACCAGAGAATAGGAAAACCTGAAGAGGAAATAGAAAATATGAAATGTACCATATAATTGTGATAAAAGACTCTTTTTAGGTATCAGAATTAAGGTGGTAGAATTCCAATTTCCACATTTATTTAAATGTATGAATATATCATTGATGTAATATACAATAAATGGCATCTGTAGCATACATTGCAGGAGCCACACCAACTAGTAGGACGAAATGGAGGAGGTATTTACTGCAAAACATAATTACTGAAAGAAGTTATCCAGAGTGCAGTATTTTCTGGGTTGGTTAAATACCTCTTATTTCAGGATATGGCCCTGGTAGTGTGGTTTGAACTTAGAATTGAGGCAGGTGCACAGCTTCCCTTAATCGTTCCTAAGGGAATGAAATGAAAGGACGCAACTAATGACCCATTAGGAGCACGTTAACCTGGTAGTGTGGTGACACATACTGATGCAGTATTTACCAGCCCAAAGTCTACATGTTTGCTTCTTTTGACATTTTTCTTTAAAACGTATCAAAGGTACGATATTTAACCTCTGCAGTAAATACTCTACCCATCTCTAAGGAGAAAATATATTATTCATAGTCAAAATTCCTGCACATATGTATCTATGTTTGTGTGTTTGGAATTAAGCCTGACTGTATAATCAGGGTGTGGCGCAGCTGGCAGGGTAACTGACTCCAGAACACAGAGTCTCACAGTTCGATCCCTGGGGCCGGAGGCAGATCTGACCAGCACCATGTGACTCTGGGCAATAACTCGCTTAATCTTCCCGACGGCCGCCATCGCCTTGACATCTTCGGGTAATTGTTTGCGCTTTACAAATACTGGACAGTACAACTTGGCATGTACTCAATAATTCTGCCTTACATCATGTCATACAGTTATTAGATATACATTTCCTAGAAATTATGCCTGCAACCAGAGAAGTACACCCAGTGACACTTAAAGGGGGCAGCCACATACTGTGTACAGAGAACAGGTATTATTCACCCAACCCCTTCTGGGGCAGTATAAAAGGCATGCCCTGAGCACAAGATGTACAGAAGACCCAGGCAGGTGATCCAACGGAAAGACTCCATCACCCCACCCCTTACTTAGCACCATCAGTGCCATCCTTGCAGCTGTGGTCATGCTCCAGGCACTGATAACTGGAGGTAAGATGAGCATACCCGTTTACAGTCTTAATTATTTTAAGTTCACTTAAAGGTGCAAATAGATAAGAAGAAAGATATGAGCAGGACTGAGCTTCCCTACCCCCTGAAATTAGCTGTAAGTTTAAATGTCCCCAGCTGACTCTATCTACTATCATATGATTGCCTGTGTACCCTTTGTCCCTGTCGTTCCCCGTATGTTTTATTGTTTATCTCAGTTTTGGACAGCCTGTGATTGCAGGGAAATCTCCACCCACAAACTGAAAATCTGGTGCTGTCCTAGGGACCCCCCCCTTGGTGTGCTCCAAGGTGGGCTATAAGTAGAACTATTTGCAGTGATGTGGAGTATTCAGAGGGTGCCCAGCTTTACCTGAGGGTCTGCCTGAAGGTCTTGCTAGACCTTGCCAAATTCCTTAGCCCTGTGCCCTGAGACTTGTCTCCATGTGACAATGCAGTCAGTTATGGTCTCAAACATCGCAACCGGTGCAGCATTGAGGGTAATCACATTTAGACCATCTGTTGTCACAGTTTCCATTAGTTGATCACCAAAATATATTTGCCTGAAAGTTGGGAGTGTGGAGAAGCAAGTGGCTAGTTGAACCAGGTAGTGTATACGCTGTCTGTGTTGCAGTGGCAAGGCACTTTTGAAAACAAATGTTGCCCAAGTCTTGTTTCCACAGTTCCCTCTAAGTCAGTTAGTAATTCCTAACTGTTTTATCTGCCTCTGGTGGTTTGATGCTGGGATTGTGTCAGGTTTGAATCGGTAGAACTATTCAGGCATTGCTGATTATTATGCATGAAGAATTATAATTGTTCGGTGTTTCCTCAAAGAAGTTACGCCTGTGTGACTCAACGTCTAAGGAATTTCTAGGGGTACAATCTATCCTATTGTCTCATTTAGCCCAGTGGTAAAATTAAAAAATATTTTCCTGTGTTGGACAAACGTCCTCATAATGATGGTCATTATTGTCATGAAATATAGAAAAAAATCTGTACCAACACGTATAATTTGTTCCTTGACTTTGGCTCCAGCAAACATGAGATTCAAAGGCAGATGAGTTTAGAGTCTTTATCCTGCCAGTGTAGATTGCCTGCTATTAATTTGAAAAACAGATTTTGCTTGAAATGAGATGAGCTAAGAGTGTGAAATCTTTCATGTTGCATGGTAACTGAGCTCTTGCTTTACTGCAATTTGATTTTTTATAGAACATCTTACCAAAGGTTAGTAAATCAAAGTCTTAATTAAGATATCACAATGAAAACAAGTTCGGGAAGTAACGAATGGGGGAACCCAACTATAGTAAATTTGCTTTTGCTGAGTGGGCTCTCTAGATTATTCACATATCAAGGATTCCTATTTTTCTGATATTATGACTATGTGGACTGTGCATCAATGCCACAATATGTGTTCTGTCTTAAAACTGTTACAACATGGCTTCATATCATTGGCCCTTCAGTAAGTACGTTGACCCATAAAATGCACCATTGGAATTTATTTATTTATTTATTTAGAATTTTGTAGAGCGCACAGCTACCTCCGACGGAGGTGTCCCGGCGCTGAAGACATAATCTCAGGAGGGATGGCGAGGAGAGGGGTTTTTTTAGATCTGCGAGAATAACCAGGTTTTCAGTTTTTTCCTGAATTGAGGTTCGGACGTTAGGAATCTTAGCTCAGTGGGTAGTTGGTTCCATAGTTTGGAGGTGGCTACTGCCAAGGCCCTTCCCCCAGTATGAGTGAGGCGAAAGCGGGGGCAGATCATGAGGCGGAGGTGATTTGATCTCAAGTTTCTTGGAGCTTGAGAAAATCTCATTCTTTGACGTAGGTAGAGTGGGCCTCGGTCATTAAGTGCTCTGAAAGCCAGGGTCAGGGCCTTAAACTGAATACGGAGTTTTATTGGGAGCCAGTGAAGTTTGATTAGGTGGGGAGTGATAGAATGGCGGTATGGGATATTGCAGACTAACCTGGCAGCTGCATTCTGGACTTTTTGGAGTTGGTGGATGAGGTAAGTGGGGGCGCCTACGTATAGGCTGTTGGCATAGTCCAGATGAGCAGTGATGAGGGCATGAACCACCGTTTTACGGGACTCGAGTGGCAGGTAAGGAATGATTTTTTTTATCATTCGGAGTTTCCCGAAGCAAGCAGAAGTGACTTTATTTATTTGGGTTGTGCATGAGAGGGAGGTGTTGAATTGAAAACCAAGGTTGCGGGAGGTTTGAACTGGTTCTGGGGGGGGTTAAGTTCAGACGGCCACCAGAGATTGGGGGAAATAGGTGATTTTTGATTGAAGAACAGAACCTCGGTTTTGTCTGTATTGAGTTTCAGGTTGTTAGCGGACATCCAGGCTGCGATGTTGAGCATGCAGAGACGGAAGTTGTTGAAAGATTTTTCTGTGTGTTCTTTGAAGGCGAACACCAATTGGGTGTCGTCAGCGTAAAAGGTTACTTTGACGCCCCAGGTTTCAACAACTTTAGCCAGAGGTTTGAGGTACACGTTAAACAGGAGCGGGCTGAGGGCAGAGCCCTGAGGGACGCCCCAGATCAGCTGTTTTTTTGAGGAGAGAAAAGGTCCCAGCATCACTTGTTGTATTCTATCTGTGAGGAAGGATTTTATCCATTCCAGGGGGGGTCCGCTGAATTAAACTTAAATGTCATCTATAGGTTGCAGTGTTTATTGCATCACATGACACGTCATATAATTATCATCTGACATAATGTAATTTTTCTTTCCTCCAATCATTTCCATCTTTCCTTTTGAGTGTAAATGCAAAATACTCGTACAGTTATGTTATGTTATGTTATGTTAATATGTATTTATTAAGCGCTCGTACGCCCGGGGGCTTCATGGCGCTATATTACACAGTTGTGTAATACTATATGTCTAACCATAGATTTTTTGTACAGGAAGGGTAGATTTCAGTACGCAAGCAATGCAAGATATCACACTCACTGCTTGCACTATGGTGCAAGTGGGTGTGCATAGCACAAGGTAGCCAAAAGTGCCCCAGCACAGGCAGAGAGGTAAACAGCACAATAGCTATGTAGACATTGTGCTGGTCTGCTCTCTTCACTTTGATGCAACACAGCACATCAGCATTGGTTGCTTCCCTCTTTTGTGCCAAGGTTTTATGAATCTGCCCCTCTATATTTAATTAACTCTTTGTATCTGTATTTGCCCTTTTCTAAATTGTCCATCTTTCTCTGTCTATCCATTTCTGTTTTTCTGTCATTCTCTTTCTGTCTCAGTCTGTTACTATACTATCATACCTCTGCTTTCCTACATCTCTCCCCAAGTGCCATTTTGTGTTTACTTTCCTACACTTTCCTACTCTCTAAATAGCTAGAATTGTTTTATTTTACAGTATCTTTTGTATCACTGATCACCAGGGGCCATATAGCAGAAGTGCACCTGGGGTGTAACAAGTGTTTGTCCCATTGTGTGTGCTCCTGGGCCCTTTAGTATTACAGAAGGGGCCTCAGAACCGTGAGCATCTCCTTCTGTAATAACGGTTGTGCTGGCTCACATAAAGCACCAGTGCTATCATCAGAGGGTATTCTCTCATATGCGGGGAGTGCGGCCCATGCAAATGAGGGAATCCTTCTGCCTCTGTGCCCGTGTTGTCCTCCTAGCACGAACCCCCCGTGAACTCCAAAAATCCCTCAACAGATACTCTCAGTTCATGAGAACCCTAGACCTTCACATAAATGTGAAAAAGACTTTCGTAATGATGGCCGGGGTCGGGACAAAACACCAAAAAACCATCTATCTTGACACCCAAAAAATAGACTCCACAAACGAATACTGCTATCTAGGAGTGACGATAGATAACAAGCTCTCTTGGAAAGCAGCAGTAGAAGCAAGGAAACACTGCTTTAAAAGAGCATTGGCCGCACTGGTGTCGTTCTCACAAAAACTAGGAAAACGCCCACCCATGGAACTGATGACTATATATAAAGCCAAATGCCAATCTACAGCTCTATACGGAGCAGGATTATGGGGTCACACGGATGTTACTTCCCTGCAAATCGCAGAAAACAATTTTTTTAGATTCCTCTTATCAGCCCCTAAGCGAGCCTCGACCTACGCCTGCCACATAGAATTGGGCGTTCCATATATCGAAGACCTCGCGAAAATACAACCGCTACTTTTATGGCGTCGCATCTGGACTTCAGAAAAAACGACTTTACAAAAACAATATTAGCAGATGCAATGTCCCTGGACTACGCCCTAAAAATCAAATGGCTAGCCTATATCCAGAAATTCCTAATTGATCTCGGAATAGAACAATATTATCTAAACCCCGAAAAAATTGGAGAACTTTCAAAAAACAACTTAAAAACACGAGCCTTGGACCACCTGGGAAACTTAAGATTGCAATCAGAAGCAGGGAAAGGATCCGTTCAGCACGCAATAACGGTCCAAACCACCTTTTTAATTCAGCCCTATTTAACTCTTAACATTGGCAATTTCGACCGATACCTCCTGATAAGATTTAGACTGAACATATTTCATAAACTGGTAGCCTTTCCAACCCCAAACGTCTGGGACTCAAATCCACCTCTTTGTCCCTGTGACGGGGAATCAACACAAACCACTCTTCACACCGTTTTGTTCTGTAAATTTTATCAGGAACACCGCAAAGTTTGGTTACTGACTCTTTTAAAATCTTGGGGTCTTAGACAATGTCGAGCAGCCATGCTGAGTTTGCAGCTTTTGGACACTGAAGCCACGTGCTACCACGTTCTTAATTTTTTGAAATGTATATACAGACACAGAAAAAACCTCTAAATAACAGTACTGTATAAACTACCTAATCTTTTATGTATATTGCATGTTATTTGTAAATACATCGTACAGTAGATTTTTTTATTATGCACTGCTTTTATGGTTTAAGTTTATTATTATTATTATTATTATTATTATTATTAGTATCTTTTGTACCACTGATCACCAGGGGCCATATAGCAGAAGTGCACCTGGGGTGTAACAAGTGTTTGTCCCATTGTGTGTGCTCCTGGGCCCTTTAGTATTACAGAAGGGGCCTCAGAACCGTGAGCATCTCCTTCTGTAATAACGGTTGTGCTGGCTCACATAAAGCACCAGTGCTATCATCAGAGGGTATTCTCTCATATGCGGGGAGTGCGGCCCATGCAAATGAGGGAATCCTTCTGCCTCTGTGCCCGTGTTGTATTTCAGATGTGGTGCAGAGGTAGAAAAGTAGTCTGGAGGTGCACTAAAACGTGTCACACTGTCAGAGCATCACCAGATGGCACTCCTCTGAAGTGGAAAGTGGCTCCTTAGGCGCCACCCAGAAATACCCTATCAGGTGGGTACAGTCACTCACTACACCTGCCTGCAAGGGGATTTGTAATCTCCCTTAGAAGTGCAGGCAGGTAGCCGCCTGCACTGTGAAACATGGAGCAGCTTCAAAGCAGCCGCTCTGGTTTAGCGTAGCCCTCGATGCAACATGACTTGGCAGCTGCCCTGGGGCCAGACCATTCATCCTAATACAACACATTTTCCTTGTTCATGTCCGGTACACCTTTTAAAAGGTGTGCCCGTGGTAAGCAAGAAAAATTCACCCTATGTATGATACAGCCTAAACATTTTCTTGGCTTCTCCTTATTCTTAAATCATTTCACTGCAAAGAGTGACTGGGCCCCACTCTAACGTTAAAGAATCTATACTTATTTACATGTATTTTACCCTGTTTGAATTGAAAGTACAATTATACTCACATCTCTACAATGCATATCCTTTTTCAGCAGATTGCCTACTTTGTGAGCAGTGTCTGTCTATCGGCAGCAGCCATTGCTCAGGTATCTTCAAGCAATGCTCTCCTGATGTCACTCACTGCATCAAAGAACTGGAGAACAACACGCTGGGTGAGTGCCACATGCCCACTACCTGTACTGTGACTCAATCCTCAACATTCTGGCCAAAGATAATTCTTAAGAGGCTATTGCAGCTTGCAACGCCGGCAACCACTGTCATCACTGCCAGGGGAGAGGTGTGTCGCCGCGGCCAGGGTGACCGTTGCTGGATTCTGGGGATCAAGGTTCCATCGGCGGCAGATTAGCGCAGCACCATGTGACTCCGGGCACTAGCGTACTTAATCTTCCTGATGGCCCCTAGCGCCTGGAGACCCTTTCGGGTGATTGTTCGCACTTTACAAATGTGGAATATTATTATTATTATTATTAATATGTGAGCCATATCTATATGAAGGGCCTGAGTAAGCACCATGATATAATTATATTAATAATCCTTTGCTGAATTATTAAACGCTTTGCTTGTGTGCTTTTTTGAAATGTGGAGTGACAGAGCCACCGTGTGGATTGCCATAATACATGTGCCGCTCATATTCAAATATGTGATGGTGCCAATCACCCTTCCTTATTCCCTTCCATTGCATCCACATGGCAGCAACTTGTGATTCACTAATGAGTGGTTTCTGGTATAAATTCCTCAACCTTGCCAGCAGCAGTTCTCTTGCTTGCCTGCTTTCAAAGTACTCATTTGCAAACAGTTTCTGACAAAATTAATTAGAGGTTAGAATTGTATAAAAACTAATAAAGGCATGACAGTAACATCAATGACAACATTCAATTAAGTAAGCATTGTCGAGGGAGGTGCCAGATGTGACCATTCACAAATGTTCAAGAGGACATTTTCTCCCACCATAACATTGACATTTGCTAAAAGATATGCTACAAGTTACTTTGACACACCAGACCCTTGCTTTTTCAGGGGGCAGCTGTTTTTTCTGTAGTACTCACTCATGTCTGCTCTAAAACTCACACTACGCATTTCTGCCAACAGGGGGTGAAGTTATTCTAACTGCATTCAAGGACTGTCTGGATCCTTCCCACAAAGCAACCTGCGGAAGAGACTTAACATTTAAAAACTCAGTTTCCTCTTTAAGAATTAGCAGAACTTGCTGCGACTCTGACTTCTGCAATGGAGGAGATGTGCAAGGTATGTATGTTCATGGCTCTGACATCCGTTAAACAGGCAATATAAATAATACATGCAGTCTGTGACTCCGACATGAGAACCCGAGGATATTTGCAGGGTATGTACAGGTTGTGATTCCTACTAATTTGGAGGGTACGTACAGTCAGTGACACCAACATCTTTAACAGAGAGAAGGTATAGGGTACGTCTAGTTTGTGACTAACGTCTGTAACCGAGGGGATGCCTGCATTAGCTACTCACCAAGAGACAGATAGAATGTAATGCCCTGTGCATTGCCCACAAGTTAAAGTATTCATCTGGTTCTCATGTACTACAACATCTTATCACTCCACCGCCTCAAGAGCACTAAGATTTAACAATCTGTCCTTCTTTGCAGTCCCCAAAATCAAGAGATTGAGGGGAGGAGGTTGCTCATTTGCTTATCAAATTATGCAATACTCTTCCAGTACAGCTCAGTTTTAATAACACTATGTCAAGTTCTAGAAAGCATTTAAAAATGCATCTTTTTTAACTACACCTCCAGTGCCATTCTTTTGAAACATCTGTTGTTTATTCTCACGACAGCACCGGAAGCTCGATTCGGGCAGCTATGTATGCTTTATAAAAAGCTTTGAGATAACATAAAATAAAATGCGAAGGTATATTCAGCAACAGAGATGAAGTGCAGTAAACATACAGCCTGTGACTCTGACCCATGTAACAGAGGCAAGGTGCAGAGTGCATGCAGCCGGTGACTCCAACATCTGTAACAGATGGGATGTTCAGGGTACGTGCAGTCTGTGACTACAACATCTGTAACAGATGGGATGTTCAGGGTACGTGCAGTCTGTGACTACAACATCCGTAACAGATGGGATGTTCAGGGTCTGTACCGTCTATGACTCTGAAATCTTCAATAGGGGGATGTGCATTCAAACATATACATGTTTGAATGTTAGGAGCCTGTCCGTTCCTGGGAGCTGTGGAGGCAAAAGGTCATTTAACATGAAGTCTTCTTATCTACCTGTCCCAGCATAATTACTTCAACTTGGCGGCGATCTGGCTGACCGTTGAGTGCCTCCACCCACGTGTGTTGCTCTTGTTATCTGTTTGCCTCGATTTGACAACCTAGGGCTTAATTTATGAGAAAGGACGCATCGCTGCGTGAAAGCAGCGATGCGTCACTTCTCAGTGCGACATGATTGATGCGTCATATTTACAGTATGACGCATCATGTCGCAAGGAGTTACAGATACGTCAGTATTTCTGACGTATCTGTAAGCGCAAAAGTGACGCATTGCTGGAGTGTCACAAAAGTGACGCAACTCCAGCAATGCGTCCTTTCACATGGGGAAAGCCCCATGTGAAAGGGCTTGCGTCAGTCCTACGCCTGCTGTGAGGCAGGCGCAAGATTTTGACGCAACAGCGTCCTAAAAGTGACGCAGTGAAATCTCATAGATTTCACTGCGTCACTATTACGAGGCTTTTTGCGGGGGAACGCCCCCTCTGCATACATTATACCTGACGCAGGTATAATGTAGCGCAGGGTTTTACAAAGTGACGCTTCTGCTTAGATGCGTCACTTTGTAAATAGTGCGCAACAGGAGGCATGTTTTACGCCGCCGATGCGTCACAAAAAGTGACGCATCAGAAACGCAAAACTGACGCAAGGCCTCATAAATGAGGCCCCTAGTGCTTCCGCCACTTCATCTGCTTGCTGTCATTTTCTACGTGGTGACTTCCTCCTCATTTCTCCATTCATTCAGTTCTACCCTTCTGCATTTAACAACGATGGGATGTCGCATCTCAGTGTTTTATGTGGGTAATCAGTCGGCACAGTTTGTCACTGCCAGTTTACCGAGGACATTGTATGCTGCTTAAGTTTCAAGCTAAATGTGTCTTTGCCAGCAGTCGGAAGACTTTGCCAAACCGTGAGTTGGTTTTTTTTCGTTTCTGGCCGTCCCTGGTGTGTTTTTTGTATTTTTTTACCGACTTGGTTTTACTGCATTGAGTCGTGGTGGTTTCTCTCTGCACTGTTTCTTTTTCGAGGCACAGAGATTCTCTCCATCTCACGTCCTCCCCCTTTTGATGACGGTGAAGTGAGACATTATTTGAAGAAAAACTGCTGTAATTATTTCTCTTCAAGGAAGGAAAGCTGGAAGCGGCAAAGTTCTTTTTGAAGAAATACAGAGGTGACATTTTTCAGGCTTTTCAGGAAGTGGTGAAGTGTGTAACTTGAACCTATTCAAGTGTCATATTTAAGCTAATTAAGATAGTGTGGGGGCATTTAAGGAGGCGATGAAGGGTTTATTTTAGGTAATAGCCAAACTTCAGTAAAGTTATAATTGTACTAGTAGTGGGATGGCGCTTTTTAAGAGTCTTTTCATCTTAGCTTATTATTATAGTGATATTTGTGGTTTCAGTGGCTTCAACAACTAAGAAACTATTGTTTCAGTTACATTTTTTTTGTAGGTGACTTTCAGTCTCTAAATGGATCTTTTGCAGTTTGTTTTCATAATTGCCTTTCTGTCTTTTGGGAAAATGTGCGCTAGTCACAACTAATTATTGCTTTGCAGGTCTTCAAGCAATGCCTCACAGTTCTTGTTTTCTCTTAATTTTATTTAGGAAAAGCGTTTGTTTATTACACCCAACTTTTACCTTGCAGGTGGACTTTCAACATTGTATTTCTTAAATTATTTTATTTTTCATCATGCAAAGTGTACAACTTCCTCCCCCCTTTTTTAAGCGTACAGGTGATCCACCAGTTAGGTGGAAGGTTTGGTACAGAGCATTTGAAAAATATTTAGGTGCCATGGGGGGTAGCACATTTAGTGCGCAGAGAAAACGATTCAATGTAGAACATAATTTTGGGAATGAGGGGCAAGCTCTGTTAGATCATTTTCCTCCTTTGGAAGTAGTTCCAGGAGAAGAGGAACTAGATGAGTTTGAACAAGCAGTCAGTTTATTGCAGAAGCAATGTGATGTGGAAAGCAGTCTTATGGTAGCCAGACATACATTTTTCACAAGAGTACAAGACAATGACGAGAGCATTGTATCCTCATTCGTGATCAGATTGTTGTTACTTATTCTGAAAAATCCTTTGTTACAAGAAACTATTTCCATAGTTAAGAGTATGGAGCTCTCTAAAGAAGCGTCACGGGAATTAAAATCAGAAAACAATGCTGTAGGTGTTATTAGGGAGGGTAAGGATAAAATTGAGAAAGCGCACATGGATAAAGACACAAATCAATCAGAGCAAAAAGGAGTTAGGTACGTCACAACAAAAATTAAAAGAGAAGTGGGGTTTCAAAAAATGTTTGTACAAAATGTGGTTTTCCTTCTCATTTTCCAAATTCCAGGATGTGTCCAGCAAAGAATGCCTCGTGCCGCAAATGTGGCAACCAAGGTCACTTTGCAAAGATGGGTGGTTTTCGTTGCAGCGTGAGTGTGGTGTATGCTGAACAAAACAAATGTAATCCAGTGTGTGAAGTTGTTAGTTCATTAACTGATTTAGTAGTGGCTGTAAAAGATGATTCTGAGGATTGTGTTGATCCTGTTGTTGAAATTGTAGTGGATGGTAAGCCTCTTGAGTTGTTTTTCGATTCCGGTGCGTGCATGACAATGATCACTGCTGAAATATTTGAAAAGACGTGGGGGGACAGGCACCTCAATCCTCCAGACAGAAGTCTTGTTTCCTATGAAGGCAGCACAATTGAGTTATCTGTTTTTTTTTAAACATCTCTTGTATTTAAAGACGTGGGGGGACAGGCAGCTCAATCCTCCAGACAGAAGTCTTGTTTCCTATGAAGGCAGCAAAATTGAGTTATCTGTTTTTTTTTAAACATCCACATCTGTGGGGAAGTGTATGTGGCAAAGAAAGGTCTTAACATTCTTGGGTGGTACCATCACGGCTTGTTTGGCATGACACTTAGACCAGGCACTTCGGAGCAAGTTTTGGTTGTGAATGAACATCATCAAGGGGAAACTTTAATGTCTTCGTCCAAAATATTTCCTAAGGTTTTTGGTGACAGTTTGGGATGGATTAAAGGTTTTAAGCATCTTATCAAGGTCAAAGAAGG
This sequence comes from Lissotriton helveticus, assembly GCF_964261635.1. Taxonomy (NCBI): domain Eukaryota; kingdom Metazoa; phylum Chordata; class Amphibia; order Caudata; family Salamandridae; genus Lissotriton; species Lissotriton helveticus. The sequence goes on from NC_136063.1 coordinate 20,132,622, forward strand.
TGCTGTTCCAATCAAACACATGTTACGTAATGTGCCGTTTAGTGTCAGAGATGATCTTTCAGCTGAACTTAGGAGAATGTGTGAGTCAGGGGTCATCAAACCTATTGAATCCTCCCTCTGTTAGTCCCCCCTTGTTGTCGCGCGAAAAAAAAATGGGAGTCTCTGAGTTTGCATGGACTTACGCAGGTTGAACAGAGACATCTGGGTGGACTCACATCCCCTTTACCGTATCGATGATATTCTGTTCAAGTTTACTGGTGCAAGATTCTTTTTTTCAAAAATATATCTTGCATCAGCATATCATCAAAATGACCTAGACCCTGTCACTAAGCATTTGACTGCTTTTGTGTCTCCCAAAGGGACATTTCAGTTTAGGAGGATTCCTTTCGGTTTAGCTACGGCAGCTTCAGTTTTCTAACGTATCATGGAAAAGATGTTGGAAGGGGTCACTAACACAGTAGTTTTTCAAGACAACGTTTTGGTTGCTGGTAACTGCAAAGAATCTCACGACAAAAATCTTGTCACTGTTTTAGAGAAGTTAGAGGGTAAATGTATTGTAGGCAATAGACTTAAATATGTTTTTGGTGTAGACTCCATTGAGTATTTGGGGCATCGTATTTCTGTAGAATGAATTGTTCCTAGAGAAGGTCTTTTGAGGCCATTCCGAATGCTCATTTTCCCTCTCCCAAAGAGTTGATGTCTTCATTTTTGGAATGTGTGAATTCTATACAAAGTTTATACCCAATTTTGCTGCCAAGACTGTACACATGAGAGAATTACTTAAGGAAAAGTTCAAGTTCATCTGGGATGATGTCTGTATGGATGAGTTTTCTCAGCTCAAGAAAGAATTAGGGCCTTGCAAGATCCTTAACCTTTTGATCCCAATTATCAGTGTACTGTGTCTGTTGACGCCAGTTTATATGGTCTGGAGGGGCATGATTTCTCAAGTTAAACAGGGAAAATAATTCACTGTAGGATTTGCATCACAGGCTTTACGCCCAAGTGAAATTAATTACTCAGTTATTGAACGTGAGCTGTTGGCATGCTGTTGGGCAGTGGAGAGGTTCAAATGTTTTCAGTGGGTTAAGATGTTTAGTCTCCTGACTGATCATAAACCAGTCATTCCTACTCTTGAGGGAAACATTGTAAACAATCATACTCCTAGGATTGCCAGACTAAGTTCTACATTTTTACAATATAATTTTGAGGTTGCGCATATATCTGGGGGAAGAAACACCAGAGCTGATTTTCTCTCAGGGTTTCCTCGTCCTTTGCATAAACAAGAACTTGATGATGATGCTGATGAGGAGTGTCTTATTGCTGCTGTGGATGTTTGCTGTTTCAGTTGTATTTTGGAAGAGGAGTGGTTTCATGGGATGGAGTCTGATTCTGTACTCAAGAAAGTTAAAGAGTTAATTGTTTCAGGGTGGCCCAAAGAGAAACATCTAGATGGTCATCTTCACCCTTTTGCAGATGAACTTACTTTGGTGGGTGGAGAAATGATCATCTGGGGGAAAAATGTATCCCTCCAGAGTCTTTGAGAAGTCGCATTATTGACTACGGCCGTGAGGGCCATCTTGGTCATACCAATACAAAAAAAAGGATCCAAGCTGTCTATTGGTGGCCTTCCATGAAATGACAAATTACTGATGATGTTGAAGGTTCTGTGACATGTTGTTCCAGCGACAAAGTTATACACATTGTCTCTCCTCCTGTATAAGAGGGTATGGTTCCCAATGGTCCTTGGTTGAAGCTTGCCAGTGATTTTATGGGGCCATTTAACATTATACCAAAAAAGTATAAATGTGATTTAGTTGTGGCTGATTATTTTAGTAAATGGTGGGAGGTGCAATTCATGACTGATCCCAATTCGCAGGAAGTCATCAAGTTTCTTCAGAGTCTCTTTGTAAGAGAGGGTTTTCCCAAAGAGATTGTCTCCGACAATGGAGAACAATTTACTTCAAAAGAAATGTCAGATTTTTTGAGCCAGTCTGGTATTGCTTATAAGCGTGTGGCACTCTATCACCCACAGGCTAATGGTTTAATTGAGTGCACCAAGCGTATTCTAGTTGAATGTGTTCAATGGGCTGAAAGTTCTAGGACTGATATTAAAGAAGCTGTTCCAAGTATGCTCTGGGCACATCGTACCAATCCCAGCTCCATCACAGGTTCCAGTCCTTTCAAACTTCCCAGAGGTAGAGAAGCTTCATTTCACATGTGCCCTGCTTGGATGAAGAAATGGGGCTCCCTGCCCAAGTGTGGAGAATCTCATGATAAAGTTGGATCACTTGATCAGTGTGTTCTTCAAAAGTCTAAGAATTTTGAATCTAATGTTTCTGTGGGAGATTGGGTGAGAGTTAAATCCCCTTTAAATGTCCCTAAAGGACTTTCAAAGTGTGGTACTCCTGTTAAGGTTAATGCTGTTTCACGTTTTCTGTCTGGGTCAATGGGAAGAATTATCTAGGATCTACAAAATTCCTAAAAGAGTAGTTTAGCAACAAGACCTTGAGCCAGGAGATGTGGCAGACACTTTAGCAGTGATGGAATGGTGGAGTAGAGTGGAGTGGTAGAATTATGCTTCCGCCTAATCGCATGGATTTGTAAACTAAATGTTTTGTCCAATGTATTTTAGTTCTAATAGTTGGTATCATTTTATCTTTATTCATATCCTTTATCTTCTTATCACGTTATTTATTTATTACTAGTCTTCTTCCTTGCTGATCTGTTTCTCTTGTTTTTATCTTTTCCTCCTTTGCACTTAGTTTTGTTGTTATTGGGAAGAGAGGAGATGATGTAATAATCTCTTCTATCTCTTCAGTGGCATCTGTGATGTCATTGTCATGACAAAAGAATGTACATGTTTGAATGATAGGAGCCTGTGAGTTCCTGGGAGCTGTGGAGGCAAACGGTCATTAAACAGGAAGTCTCCTTATCTACCTGTCTCAGCGTAATGACTTCAGGCACCTTGGGTATTCCAATGGGTTATATAGTGATGTTTTCATTTTATTACTTAAGAAACTATAGTGAAACAAAAATGTGTCTACCGTACAGCTTCCTATTCTGCTGATGTGGGGCAGAGTCACACCAGGACACATTTCAAGTAACTGGCAATAGCTTGACAGTTCACTTTTAAAGCCAAGTCCACTGCTCACTGAACACTCAAAGAGGACAGACCATGAGTCCATCAGCGAAAACATATCACATATAACAAGCAAGAGTTACAGCTCAGGAATGAATCGACTACTGACTGTACCACACATTTGATAGGAACGATATGGCAATACCTCCTTCACATTCATCCAGTCGGCCAATGATTTCCACTTCCGAATAGTATGACACATATTAGTATGATCATTAATACCACTTTCTACAGATTTGTAAACAGATATTCTAGGCTGCATCTAACCTTGCAGTCTCAGCAAAACAACAGATATTTGCTTAAATAATCAAAGAATATTCTCTTTAGCACAACTTGTCACCCATGAAAAACATGTCAATCGAACTATAAAAAAAAGTCTTTGAATCGTATATATACAGGACTTTTATATCCAACACTTCTGAAACAGTATCCTCCTAAAAGAGCACATGAACCTGACAATTGAGTGTTAAGAAGCCCAATAAACATCATGTAATGTAATACAATATATATTCCTCATGTTCATTGCTTGGAGCATACACAATTAAATCAAAGTGCAAAGGTGCATCTTTACCACTCTATCATGCATTGCCTCATCAAATTAGCAAGAGCCCTTGTGAGAATCCTGTGGGAGAAGCCAACCCAGAGACATAGACGTACAGCAGGTCATGGCTGTGGAATGCTTGAATGAGGAGGTTTAAATGAGACCAAAAAAGTGTGGATGTATGTTTTATATACTTTGATGTAGCATGTAGTTTAATATAAATATTATCTTTCTGGCGTAAAATTCCCCTTAGAATTTTGCTGAGTGGAAACATGGCCTGTCTGGATCCTCTGGCATCTCCTGAAAATGATGTCTATGATTACATGACTTGATCATATTATGGGACTAGACTGTTCTTCAACAGTGCCAACAACTGGACTGTAGAAATCATAAGCCCCAGCAAAGGCATATAAGAATGACTGTCTTCTTCACTTCACTACTCTTTCAGGGGATGTCCTTCTTCCCAGCACTGATAGTGAGGTAGTGACATTCTTTAAGATCATCATGTCATGTTCCATCCTTACCTTGTGGCAGCGTGTCCTGGATGCAGACGGAGAGGGCTCAACTCCATACTCGGGCGATGTGCGCACTCCTCGTTTCCGGTTTAAGGGAGTCATCGGTCTAGCTGTACTCCGGAGGCCGCCGGCATCGTCAAAGCACTTTCGGGGGAAACCACTTAAGAACCGTGGTTTCCGCCCATTCTGTGCTTTGGAATCTGGATTCCTGAAGCCGCAAGCCAGCGTTCCTGCCTGCATTACACCAAGATGTTCGCAACGCTGCCACGCTTCTCTTCTCGAGCCCGCCTTTCCTGGAAGCGTGAGTACCCGACCGCTCCGAGACGCGCTCTCGCTAAGAACCTTCTTGGAACCACTGCATTCAGGACGCTCTGCCTTACTGCACCGGTAGTCTTGCTGGCTTACCTGGGTGCGTCTATTGTTTGTTTTGCCATTGCGCAGGAGCGCATTGTTTGTTTTGCCTATTACCTTGCTGATTTAGTTATTCACTTACATTGCCACCGCGCAGGAGGGCATAGCTTGTTTTGCCTATTGCCTTGCTGATTTTGTTATTCACTTACATTGCCACCGCGCAGGAGCGCATAGCTTGTTTTGCCTATTGCCTTGCTGATTTTGTTATTCACTAACATTGCCATCGCGCAGGAGCGCATAGCTTGTTTTGCCTATTGCCTTGCTGATTTTGTTATTCACTTACATTGCCACCGCGCAGGAGTACATAGCTTGTTTTGCCTATTGCCTTGCTGATTTTGTTATTCACTTACATTGCCACCGCGCAGGAGTGCATATCTTGTTTTGCCTATTGCCTTGCTGATTTTGTTATTCACTTACATTGCCACCGCGCAGGAGTGCATAGCTTGTTTTGCCTATTGCCTTGCTGATTTTGTTATTCACTTACATTGCCATCGCGCAGGAGCGCATAGCTTGTTTTGCCTATTGCCTTTCTGATTTTGTTATTCACTTACATTGCCACCGCGCAGGAGCGCATAGCTTGTTTTGCCTATTGCCTTGCTGATTTTGTTATTCACTTACATTGCCATCGCGCAGGAGCGCATAGCTTGTTTTGCCTATTGCCTTTCTGATTTTGTTATTCACTTACATTGCCACCGCGCAGGAGCGCTTAGCTTGTCTTGCCTATTGCCTTGCTGATTTTGTTATTCACTTACATTGCCACCGCGCAGGAGCGCATAGCTTGTTTTGCCTATTGCCTTGCTGATTTTGTTATTCACTTACATTGCCATCGCGCAGGAGCGCATAGCTTGTCTTGCCTATTGCCTTGCTGATTTTGTTATTCACTTACATTGCCATCACGCAGGAGCGCATAGCTTGTTTTACCATTTGCCTTGTTGATTTTGTTATTCACTTACATTGCCATTGCGCAGGAGCGTATAGCTTGTCTTGCCTATTGCCTTGCTGATTTTGTTATTCACTTACATTGCCACCGCGCAGGAGCGCATAGCTTGTTTTGCCTATTGCCTTGCTGATTTTGTTATTCACTTACATTGCCACCGCGCAGGAGCGCATAGCTTGTTTTGCCTATTACCTTGCTGATTTTGTTATTCACTTACATTGCCATTGCGTAGGAGGGCATATCTTGTTTTGCCTATTGCCTTGCTGATTTTGTTATTCACTTACATTGCCATCGCGCAGGAGCGCATAGCTTGTTTTGCCTATTGCCTTGCTGATTTTGTTATTCACTTACATTGCCATCGCGCAGGAGCGCATAGCTTGTCTTGCCTATTGCCTTGCTGATTTTGTTATTCACTTACATTGCCACCGCGCAGGAGCGCATAGCTTGTTTTGCCTATTGCCTTGCTGATTTTGTTATTCACTTACATTGCCACCGCGCAGGAGTGCATATCTTGTTTTGCCTATTGCCTTGCTGATTTTGTTATTCACTTACATTGCCACCGCGCAGGAGTGCATAGCTTGTTTTGCCTATTGCCTTGCTGATTTTGTTATTCACTTACATTGCCACCGCGCAGGAGCGCATAGCTTGTTTTGCCTATTGCCTTGCTGATTTTGTTATTCACTTACATTGCCATCGCGCAGGAGCGCATAGCTTGTTTTGCCTATTGCCTTGCTGATTTTGTTATTCACTTACATTGCCACCGCGCAGGAGCGCATAGCTTGTTTTGCCTATTGCCTTGCTGATTTTGTTATTCACTTACATTGCCATCGCGCAGGAGCGCATAGCTTGTTTTGCCTATTGCCTTGCTGATTTTGTTATTCACTTACATTGCCACCGCGCAGGAGCGCATAGCTTGTCTTGCCTATTGCCTTGCTGATTTTGTTATTCACTTACATTGCCACCGCGCAGGAGCGCATAGCGTGTTTTACCATTTGCCTTGCTGATTTTTCTACGGTCTCACTGGGAGCCCTTACGTTGGGTGTCGCCCATAAACCGAGGGAGACACAGCATCAAGCTCCCCGGTCCATCCAACATTCATTTTTGGCTTCCTTCCCCGTGCCCATCAGCGTCCTCAATCTATGTATAGCCAGCTTGGGAGGTAGGTGGGTACGGCGGTGGTGGTCCATGTCGTCTCTGCAGGATTGCCTTACAGGTCACAGGTAAAACTTGTGGGTCCTTGACACATCAAGATAGACTTTCAAAAAACATCAAAAATACAATCATAGTAACCTTTCACCAATCTCCTTCCTAGACTACATTTAGACTTTAAAGGTTCCAAATTAGATATTGAATTTTATCATCATTATAAATCATGCATTAAGTGAGAAGTTAAAGCCAGAATATGTTCATGACACAGACCTTTATGGATACGTTAATTTAATATGCCCAATGCAGGTTATGTGCGTTAACACCATATTGTCATTCTCAGGGGCTTTTTTCTAACATCTAAAGATACAAATCCTGTCTCCCACAGAATAGGCTCTATCTGCTGTCAATAGGACATGTGGGAAATTAAATGATAAAAGAGTCTTCATCGATTGGTAGTCCAAGTAGACTACCATGCTGTCCACAAGTACAGACACTGTCCCTGTCAGCATCAATTTGTTTTTTATTCTGCCTCAATAGGAGTTCTGCTGCCACCTTCATCCTGGTGATTGTTCTCAGGGCAATCTTCATGAAGAGGAATATGCTAGATCTAAAACCTCCTCTGATATCAGCTTCTCATCAGGTTCTGAATGTTTATGAGCAGTGTGGGCTTAAGATGCTGCCTTGAAACAAAGGCCAGAGAGTAAGTGAAAGCACAACTTGCTGCACATTCTCACACCACTTTGTCTCTTCTCCACGCAACACCGGTCTCTCTACGAACAAGTGGTATTTACATGAAGCCACCTGCTTTCTCACAAAGATGTCAATAAGAAAGAGGACATTAAACAAAATGGCACACTTACCTGTAACATTAGTACGTTTTGAAGATGAAATCAAGACTCCTACTGTGTGTCCATTGTGGTGCCTGCAATGATGTGCTGCCTGACATCTGGAGCCCACTTTCCCCTTCCTTTAAAATATCTCAGTATTTTGGGTCATGGGCTAACTGGTTCATTTAAAACGCACTCAATATATTGGCATTGACACTATTTACTTTAACCTCAACCTGGTGCATGGCTGATATGTGGATGGGGTTTTGCCCTCACGTCTCCCAGACATGGAGAATGCAAGGGTTTGGGTCTAGTGATTTAATTCAAGCACACTAAATTGTACAGCAGTTAATTGGAAAATAATTGTTATTCTGGACAAGCATAACATCAACAAATCTGTGCCACAAGTGGGGTGTTTAATGTTATTGCTATTAGGGTGGGAACATTATGCTTCTCAATTCCTGCTCTGTGTTATTATAGTGCCTGCTGTAGACGAGACTCCCAATGGATATAAATGTGAGTCTTGTTTTACTGCCCAGTCTGCAGACACCTGCACAGCAGCTGGAGAAGTTCAGTGCACTGGGGAGCACAACACCTGTGCCGGATTCATTGGAACTGCCTCCAGACCTGGTGAGCTTTACATATTTTGTATTTATGAGTTCTATATCCCACTGCACTAATCTTCTTGGTTTTTGGTTCTTTTTTTCAAAATAAAGGGCTGATTATGATGTCTGTGGGACCGATACTGACAGGATGTCAGTGTCAATCTCACTGTCATCTCTAACTGCTGTCAGATTGCTGCATTAGGATGTGGTCAGACCAACACTATTAGCCCCGGGACTAACCAATGCTTCTGACCGGCTCAAGGAGCCCATTGGGCAGTCAGTCCAATCACATTCCCCAAAATGGAGACTCTGTCTTCTCAGGCGCCGCCATGGGGATTACGGTCATCCTCTCTGCCAGCCATTTAAAGTCAGTTCTTCCAATGTGAAAAATGGCTGGTGGAAAGCTTTTTTGGGGCACCTTGGAGGGCCCCTGACCCATGTGGCCCTCAACTATGGACCCGGGGGGACACCTCTGGTGCCCCTAAACATCCCTGCATCATGTGACAGGCACAGCATGCCTCAATATAAATAGACATGTTTCTGACCACTTCCACAGTGTGGTAGGTGAGCCCACTGACCTCTTGTCAGTAAGTCTGCTTATAACAATGATGGCGGTCTAATATTCCTCTGTCCGCCATCCTAATCTACCTCTAAATGCTGTTCACACTAATTGGTTGTGATTATTTACATAACATCCAACAGAATATCTCCAGGTTGAATGGTTACACCAAATTTAAAGTAGAAATCATCCCTCATTGACCAAATATACCCTGATGATGTGGTATTTGTATGGTGCAAACCCAGACAAAAAGTCACAAAGGTGCTATACATGGTCCAAGGCAAAGTACACTAAAGCTAAGCTTCAGAGCGACCACAGTGATTGGTAAACTGAGTCTAGGACACCTGAAAGATGTGTGTCTTGTTCCATCCATTCTACACCCAGATAGCTTGTGACCGGCACTACTGAAGTGTCATCAGGCTCAATTATCAGCTGGGTCTTCTTTGTAACTGAGGCAGGGAAAGAAGCTTATAAATCAAAAATTAGAATGTATTAAGGACATCTGAAAGCAAACCAGGTGTAGTCATTATCATAATCAAATTAACCCTACCAGAGCACTATTTGCTGGTCATAACTTCTTGATAAAAAGTATGAACCATTTCCCCAAGCTACCCCAACACACAAAAGTGCATTGTTCTGAAGAGTATTTATTGTAGCTCCTGTCAACATATTACCACCCTCCTGGGGTGCTTCTATTAATGTGCCAATGGCCATAAATCAGGCCCCAAAAACTATTGTACTATTTCGCTCCTGGACACTTTGGTAAACATGTTGAACAGGATCTTAATGAAAAGTTTGCAGGAATGCTCTAAGGAATATTCTATTTTATCAACAGACAAGTTTTGCTTCAGAAAAGGCCTTGGAAATATCGGGTAATACGTCAAGCTGGACCTGTTAATACGGAAATATCCCAAATCAGAATGTTGCATCTTTGTTTTGCAGATCCAAGTAGTACATTTGATTTTGTTGACCATACCATCCTTTGGTAATTGTTGATCTCCCTTGGTGCTTCTAGGCCAAATATAGGTTTCCTTCAAGTCTTTACGTGAATGTATCCAGAAAAGTTCAGTTTGGCTCACAGGGTTAGTGCTCGCTCACTTTCACAGTGGGTCAGGGCATTCCTCGCGGCTGTGTTTAGGCCTCTTCACTGTTTTCTCTTTTTATCAATGAGGTGGATAAGTCTTTGCAGTCATTGCAAACTGATGCTCCTTATGTGGCTGGGCGTCCTATACCAGTGTTATTATATGCTGATGATGCTGTCTTGCTGTCTAGGACTCCGGTTGGTCTGCAGAAATTGTTGAGTGCCTTTGAAGAGTTTATGTCTTCTAAAAATATGGTGATCAACAAATCTGCAACTTTAGCAATGATCTGTGGGCAAAAACCCAGACAATGTAATTTTTTTTTACTGATAATATCTGATTTCTAACTTACATGCTTTTTTCTACTTGGAGGTTCTATGTACAGGTAATGACTCTTGGCCACAACAGATATTAAATGGCAAAGACAAAATGAGCAGAAACTCTAATGGGATTTATAGGTTCTCATCTAAGCTAGGGAGATGACACATTAGAGGGGTGGCTTCTGCTTCCCATGGGACTGGCCTAACACGTTGCTCCTAGTACAGCACTGTAAGTTGAGGAAATAGGTTTGGTTTTTAAATGATTATTATTCCTCCCTGTGGTCGAACATCAGGAGGTTGGTCTACAGTACTTGGAGGACATACTCTTGTCAAGGCCTTTGTTATTACAGTTTTCTATAGGGGGTAAAGAAGAAACCAGTGTTTCCAAATCTATTATCCTTGACGGCTTAAATCAGGATAGTGTATCACATATCCCTTGGCTAGCATATATTAAATCTTCTTTTAGTTTGTTCTTTTAACTTCCCATATTATCAGACCCCACTCAAGTACTGTCACTCACTAATAAAACTATCAAAGGATCATTTTTCCAGCACAGACTGGGATGGAGCATGGGCACTGAAATGATGAAATCTATGGTTGCTTTTTATACGTCACTTGATTTAGAAGAGGGTTGCAAAATATATTTATCCTGTGTCACCGACATGTAGTACCATTTTCTTTTGACTAGGCCTGGACGGTGAACTTCCCTCTGTTCGCCGGGTTTGCAGAATTTTCTGCATTCTGCGCTTTTTTGATCACACTGAGTTGTGAAAAAGTAAACTCTGAAAAGTTGACGAGCCAGTAACGTCCAACGCTAGACCACTGAAGGCAGCTGAAGATGGTCACGACTGCTCATGTTCAGAAACCATCCGCGTTGAGGAAGCTGCCACTCGAGGAGAAAATCTCCTTGAGCTGCAGAAAGAAGCGGTGTCCTCCTGAGCTGTGCATTATGCTGTTTGTGCCAGGAGCGGCACCAAGTGCTGAAAAATCAGTGTAAACGGCACAAACTAATGGAGTTTCTAGCTACTTTGGAGTTCAGAGTAACACAAATCTGCAAACTCTGACCTGCCCACTTTTGACAAGGTTTGTTGCAGTGCATCACTTGCTGGTTTCTTCCTAACATGAAGTCCTGCCCCTCTGATATAATCTTTTGCATGTGTGATAGTCAGAGTAAACAGACTGCATTGCAGTTTTTGCTGTTTTGCAATTTGTTTCTAAGCTGTAGGCATTTTTATCTAAAACCCAAAATAGTTGCCAAGAACATTGGATGTCACTATGAAGCATTAAATTCCCCTTCTGTGTGTTTTCCTGTTGCTCGTTTTATCCCGAAGGCCATACATTTAAGAAAAATTGTTATGTATTAGCAAATCGCCTGACTTGTATTAGATATGCTTAAACATTGTTTTGATGATCATGTCTGTTACTTGGACACAGTTTGATACAGTGTTTATCATATGCTTGATGCACTTTTATGGCTGTTTTTGTACTAGCTGAATAAAGTTAATAAATTGAATCAAATTGTATAGCTCACCTCTAGTAGACAGTGCTGGAGCCTAAAGGCTCAGACCCTCAGAGTGCAACTCGCAGAACACCACGGGGCATCGTTGATGAGCCGTGGAGACAGTAGTCGCGCCTGCCACAATCAGCATTATTTCATCTCATTGGGCGGCACAGGCAGCGGGTTCTGTCCAGACATCGAAAAGCAGAGAAGGACCTGGGGATCTGGGTTTGAGTCTCGGTAACGACACCAAACATCCTGTGATTCTGGGCAAATCACTTAATCTCCCCGTGCCTAACAAAAATGAAAGTGTGTCCTCATGTAACGTAACTGGTGCTATGTAAAGCGCTCTGATACCTGATTCAGTTCGGGTCTAGTTCGCGCTATAAAAAACTCTGCAAAAAAAAAAGGTCTGAGGGCCACATTGGCTGAGGAGGGCCTGGGAGCCAGTGATATGACTCAAAGCTTGCCCAGATGTCTGCAAGGCATGTTCCCTCCAGGGGAGTCAGCCATCATGGCTGGGTATAGGAGGAAGAGCCTGCTGCTGCCAGAGTTATCTGGACCCATACAAAGTAGGGCAATTTAGGTCAGTGGCCCCACTCTGTTCCACCTAATCAATATTAATTCAGAGGATTGCTGTTTATGTCATGTTTAATTGTCCTGCCTAATGGGGGAAGAGATGAGAAGATGCAGAAGTAGAAGACAAACAATGTAACACTTTCAGTCTTTGCAATTCTTACCTTTTGGGTGTGACTAAATAGTGATCATACGATATACCCGCATGGCGGACATGTGTGTGCGTCTTACAGCATTACTAATGACTGATTATTGTCTGTTTGTTTTTTCTACAGGTGAAGTTGTGAAACAGTATACTATTAGAGGATGCTCTACACAGGATTACTGTCAATTATTCCAAATGGTTGGGACACAATTTTTCACTTATGTTTACAGTGCTCACCTGCCAAGAAGCTGTGAGACCATTGGTCACACCTCTGAGGCAGTAATACCCCAGCTTGGTAGCTGTCAGTAGAAACATTTTCAAAGTTTTACAAGTGCCTGGCATGCAGAGTCTGGACTTGTGAAGTGTAACACTGTAAGAAGGAAGCAGATGAACTCATGTCAGCCTCCCTGGGAATACATGTGGGCAATGTGCTTGGAACTGTTTGGGCTGTTTACAGACCTCAACCTCCAAATATTGCCATCTTTGGTTCCTGGGTATATGAGATGGTTTGATGCATTGAGTGATCCATGACCAGGCCCTTCAACCAACCATAGATATTGGCTTGTGGTCAAAAAAGGTGCTCCTCCCGATAAGATACCAATGCTGACTTGATCTGTAAGGATGGATTAAACTGAAATCTAGTGTCACCTCCCTATTTTAAATAACATCACCAAATTATTATTGTACAGTCAATGTATATCCTGCAAATAAATATCAATGCATATCACATGTCAAGTCCCTGTGTTGATGTGTGATACACAAAGAGTGTAACACACTTCAGCATGCTTGAAAACCGGCTTACTTTGAATCTCTGACTCCGTCAGTTTTATCACTTCCTTTCCACCACCAAGGGCTGTTTAATTATGAACACATCTGTGCCTGAACCAGAGAGACAAGGTTTCACCTCCCATCTGAGATGCAGCTGGAAATTTTGGATCAGCCATTGAGACCTGACCTTGAGTTCATCCTTCTTTCTTTCCACATTGAAGGCCATCAGTGACCACTCACGGGAGACTCCCAACTATCCAACCAGTGTCTTTCAGTGGGACTCCAGGTGCTCCCAGCCTTTCCAGCCTTGCTTCTATTTCTTGGCCTTAGAGGTGAACACCTCTTGGAATATAAGATCATGCAAAATATCTACCACGTTGTGTTCGAGATGCCAAAACAGAAGAAAGAAGAGTTATGTGTTATATCCACTATTTTAACTTCCTCTATAATCCTGAAATTGGTCTGCTATATGCTGTAGCAAAACCTATTACATTAAAAAAGATATACCTGCTTTATAATTTACATTGAAAAAATGACACTGCTGCATCTACTGTGAGTCTGTGTTTTTTATGGATAGCTGCTGGCTGAGTGTTTCATGGGACAGGTGCTGTAAAAGCAATAAAGGTAAATAGACACCTATATAGAACAGTTTATCTCAAAGACAGAATGAAACATCAATGCTATGAACGCTATGCCGGCAACGGAATGAAGACCCAGAGTCGTATATACTAGACCTCTGATGGAACCCTCATTGACACAGAACCATGGAAGATGCCACAACTGCCATCACTGTGAAAGAGGACGGGGCGGACCAAAGTGAAGTCCAAGACATCAGTAAATGGTGGACTTTAGGTTTGTCATGAACTTGACTCCTTGACTACAGTTTCCAACAAGTGATTTCCAGTTTGGGAATCCGGGTCTACCGTTAGCTGATTAGGTCTTAACATTTTGAAGCTGCTGCCAGAATTGAGCATTTAAAACATGATTTAAATCTCCTTATCATGACTGGGGAAAAACAAGAACTTATTAGGTCTGATGCTGACCTATAGCAAAGAGAAAACAACTTCCTTGCTGAAATAGAGGCCCCTTATGTGGCAGAGTCCTACCCACCTGTGGCACACATTGGTTATAGTGGAGAATCAGAAAGCAAATGCGGAGGAACATAGTTATATTCCCTTTACTTCTAGTCTTTTTGTTCCAAGTGCATAAAATGATCAAAATAAATGCTCCCCAGATCAGGAATCCAAGGACCTTGAAGACTTAAGGTGCTCTTTTCAATGTTCAATTAGCATTGCTCTGGGATTGTTGGGAGGGGAGTGTGCTGCTTCTGCTCCTGTGTGGCCCGTACACAAAACCAATGTCCCTGCACTGCTCCTAGCCCCCTTGCACCACCACAGTCCAAATATGCACATTTTTATATAATACTGCACAGGATTCAGGGATGCCCCTTTGCTCTCAGGTCTATTGTAAGAAAGTGTATTATTATCTGGGGTGGGCAGTCGCCCCCTTACAGAATAATAACACCAACTGCCAGGGTGTTCTGCAAGAGTCACTAAATTAACATGAACTCAAACCCCTGGTAGCAATGACACAGAGCGGACAGGCTTAATCTAGGGAAATGCATAAATTATATATGCAGTACTGAAACAGTAATAAAGTCAAAATACCGAACAATCTGAAACCCAAACAGAATTTTAACAAATAAAGTACATTTTTAAAAGAAACATGTCAACAACATGACCAAAATCAAATAAGGAGAACCAGAGGAATTACATTTTAAAACTTTAAGTACATTTTAGTGGCAATAATATTCTATGGTACACCGGGACCTAAGCACACTTTATGGCTCACCAAAATGGACCTCGAGGTTGGATACACCAAACAGGTCTGCCAGGTCTAGTATTTTTGCTCCTGACTAAGGGGCATATTATCAAGAACGGCGTTAAAAATTATCAGCGGTTAAGCGGCAGAAAACTGCTGTTAAAGTGGCAATAATGGGCTTAATAATATGCCCTTGAGAATTCCAATAGAAGTTCATGTTCTGGTGTGAACATGGGCTTCTATTGTAATTCTCCAGGGCATATTATCAAACCCTCTATCACCGCTTTAGCTGCAGTTTTCGTCCACTAAACCGGCGATAATTTTAACGCCATCCTTGATAATATGCCCTAAGAGTACAACATGGAAGTCACAATCTCTCAGCGGTGCAATATAGCGGTCACTATACCTCAACAGGGCAAGGCATCAGACTTGATCAGGAAATATCTCACTGAAGTTGGAGTGGCATCGAGAAAGGTCCAAATAAATTTGGTGATTTTGTAGGTAGAAGCTCTAATCAGGAAAAATAAACATTTTACAGTCAAAGAAGTACATGGTATGTTTGGTAAATCTGTGAAGGCCAGATTTCTACTTCAGGATAATTGGGCATATTCGTCATAGTTTTTCATCACGCAAGGGGCTGAAAGTGCAATCCATAACCGAGAATGATAGTCACCAAGTGACATTTGCACCTAGTGTGCCTCGTGGTGGCTTGGTAGATGTGGAGGAGCCCTGCCTTGCATTATTCTGTCCCAGGGAGCAGATTATGAGTGGAGCAGGGATATTCCCACTCATCCACCCATGGATCTCTGTGCAATCCAGATTGCATCAAAATGCTGAGAGCCCACAGTAGAGTCAAAGCAAGGAGAAATACCTTTATATCTCCTCGTTTCTTCCTCCTTCTATATGTGTTATATTATGCAGCATACTTAGAAAGAGGAAACATAATCTGAGGATTGTATTTTGTGCAAGAAATTGCCCCTTACTGCACAAAACCAATCCTGCTTTGAATGCAGGTCAAACTTGCACCATGGTGCAAGGCAGCAC
Organism: Lissotriton helveticus; assembly: GCF_964261635.1. NCBI lineage: Eukaryota > Metazoa > Chordata > Amphibia > Caudata > Salamandridae > Lissotriton > Lissotriton helveticus. Next base: position 20,148,556 of record NC_136063.1, read on the forward strand.
TTTGTGTGCAAGCACAAGCAGACAGTAGGAATATGTTGTATAGTGTGAAATATGACCCTATCATGCCCATTCCCTTAATGCAATGTAGCAGGTGGCTTGCTGTCTTGCATAGTGTGAACAGTTTTTTGAGAGGTATACTTCTTTTAGCAGGGAATTATGGCATGCTGTACTGTAATGGGTTTCTTCTTCTCACAAAGGTCCCAACGGGAAAGAATTACTTCTACAAAGAAGCCCCTAAGCCACATAATTGTGTTTCTTTAGCCCAAGAAGGGTGTGTTAAATTCACTGTAGTAATTGGTGTATGTCATCTGGATGTCCTTTTTCATTCAACTATTCACATAGGATTTGCAGACTTCAGGAGTAGTGGTCTATCAGGGATTTGCATGTCCGCGGTGTCGTGTATTTCTATAGGTTCTGAATCAGTCCCCCTATTCCTGACCCTATTCTGGTTAAACTAACTATCAAGTTAACTAACAGTCAGCCCATGAGGCAAGAAAAGCCCCCATGATGCAGATACCGTTATCTGACGCAGTCACACTACGGCACAGGAACGTGTTATCTGATTAGGTCATAACGCTTGAGATCTAATTAGACAAGCGACATTCCTCCAGCCCCTGATAAGGCATACGACGTTCTCATAACAAATCAAACCTATGACAACCTGGATAATCCGTGCGGCCATTGTTTTGATTTCACAGAGAACTTTAGTAAAGAATGTGCTAACGAGCAAGTCGTATGACATCTTTATTGACGTATCTATGTCCATCCTTACGTCAATCTCGGCACCTTTAAGGTATAAATATTGCCGATCTTGCCCTATGCAAACACACGCGTGGTGATAAGACGGAGCAGCCATACTTGCCGAAGCCGAGAGCAGAAGCAGACCCCGCTGGCGCAGCCCCGCCTTCCTGACGCGCTGAGAGACGCGCTGCTATCTCAAGCCGAGAGACCCAGCACCGGCACTTTCGGGCAGCCCTCGCAGGCAGCCTGGAATATCGAGAGCAGAGAAAGAGATACTATTCCTCATCCATCCTAAATTCCAGGTACAGAACTGAATAACCCCTCACAGAGAATTCTTTAGTTATTCACTTGGCAAAAACAAACTTAACTTAAACTGTAACTTTCTATTCCCGCCCACGCATTAGACTTAGGTCAGGTACACGGGGTAGGCGTATTTAGAAACACCAGTTGAGTACGTTTAGTCAAATGTATATGTGTATGTAAATATATTTTAATCATTTTAAACATCATATGGCTCAGAAACCATATCAATGTTTTTACAGTATTATTTTATACTATTGCTTTTAATGTATGCACTTTACTTAACTATAAGTATTGCAATAATATCGATCCATTTCTCATGTATGAGAAAAGAGACTGATCAATAAATAACACCTTTTTATTGAACACGCCCGTCTCTTCCTTTTCTCTACATTCTGATGAGACTAAGAATGCACGTACTGACTGAGTAAAATAATTGCCTTGTGCTCACACGACTCTCGAGATTGACTCTTGATTAGGGGAGAGCAAAGTTGTCATGTTCTATGGTTGTCAGAAACTAAATCCCTTCTTGTCTAATCAGGGGAGTTAATTCCTTCCTTGAACATTCGAGAAAGTTTCTAGCGAACTCTGAGCTTAGCTGGCAAACCCAAAAATTAAGTCTAGTATCGACAGTAGTAGACCTAGTTAACGTCTGGCCTAGGCCTTTACTGCTGTAGGTACTATTCCAATGCGCAGAGCCTATTGGGAAAATAGGAGCTACACTACATGGCGCCCAACGCGTTTGGAAAGGGCGATAAAACTAACGTAAGACATTTAGAGTAACTCAGTCGTGCTTTCTCACTCAGACCCCTTTTCCCAAATACTCCAAAGACGTCTGGAGTGGGTGAAAGGTTATATCCTCCAAAACCTCGCAGGAGGGAACTCCTATGTATGGTTCTTGGTCAAGTCAACGTTGAAGGATAAACAGTTCCAAAATATTGTGCATCTAATCTTTGTTCCATAAAGAAACCTGATCTGCAAACAAACATAATACCATCCTGTCTGTAAAATGGCAGAGAGTGATGATGAAAGAGAGGCAGTTAGATTAGCAACTGAAATCGCAGATGCTGATGCTACCATGCAAGCAGCAGACCCGAATATAACACTCATTCCGGTCATTAAAAGGAGATCTACAACCTTAAAACTTATAGAAAATGGACTGACACCTAGAGGTGGCACAGTCATATTCGTAATTGAGGCACACGAATATAGGCAGACAGAGGTATACTATTCATGGATACATTTTCCGGCAGCAAATGCTGTAACAAAGTACTTCCACTATTACAAAGTAGAGGAACCTCCTGAAACGTACACTCCTTTCGAGAAGGTGGAAGTACCACTCAAATTCCAAGAGCATTTGCTCTTATTTGATGGCGCCCTAATACATAACAATCACATTACCAGGCTCGGTCCTTTAGGAAGACCAGGAGCAACGTGGCCGGTCTTAGCCGGATACACACCACATCCAGACATCGAAAGAATGCCTGCAGCAGAGCTGTTAATACAGCTAAAACAACTACTAAAAATTCATAGACAATTAGTTCAGTATGTAATGCGGACTTCAACAATTCAGCCAGCGATTAAACTTCCACAGCTGACCCCTCACCAGGGGAACACAAATAAAATTACACCACAGAACATCCAATCCTGCCTAGGTAAAGTTCCAGCTAAACGGGAACAGATACCATTCTGGTTGGCACAGAAAATTACCCAAATAGAGGCGGTGTTTCCTGACACCACCCCATTAGAAAAACACAGGATTCTGACTATATGTCTCCCAATGGGAATCGCACCACACATTGAGGACTGTGACACTTGGGGTACAGTCTTTGCTTCCATCTACACAAAAACGCACAGTGTTCCATCCATTTCGGTAATACCAGATGTGCTAAAACAAATTCAAGATGAATACGGTCCAGAACCTGCTTTAACTCTTGGTATGAAATTACTGAAAGACTTCAAGCAGGTCTCGGCTATATTACTAGCCAACATAAAAGGTGAAGCAGCAAATGTGGCGATCCGCCAGAGGTTAAAAGAGACAGATATAGCAGACCAACCAGCTGAAATTGCCAGAATCATAGAAAAATCCTATGAAGAACTAGGCAGAGATAGTCTAGGTGGAATACCAGTAAAACCGCAACTGACTACAAGTCCAGAAAAAATATTTTTTAATAATAATAATTCACCAAAAAAGAACTGGGATGGAAACAAACAATCCAATCCTAAAGAAAAGAAATTCCAGTCCCGAGGAAGGTCTCCTAGGCGAAGAGAGAAATCTCCAAACCAAAGACAGAGGTCACCGCAGAGTGACCCCTCGGGGAATAGATATAACCTTAGAAATAGGGATAATATTAAAAAACCTGATAGATATCAAGACATTGATACACGTCCCTCTCAATCTTTTCAGAATTCCTCGCAGAAATCGGAAAGAAGAGGACGATCAGAAGAGCACGCCAAGTCCAAAGACAAGGAACCTGCTCAGCTAAAAAAGAAATTACAATTTCCAAAAAAGAAGGTAGCCAGTATCAAGGTAGTTAAAAATGCCGAGAATACTGAGGACACAACTGAAAAACGGAGAATGGGCTCAGACAATGCTAGACAGCGCAGCAGAGGTGAGCATAGCTCGCAAAGTCCTTATGAATCATCTGGAGACAGTGGACACGAATGAATACCTTCAAGTGGAAACTGCAGACACCAGAGTTAGCAAGCCCCACAAGATATACGAGATAACATTACGTATAGAGGGAGATAAGACTAGGAAAATAAGGGGACTATTTTGGGATAACCTCTCCAAAGGCTATGACATCCTTCTAGCTGAAAAAGACTGGCCACCAGAGTTTGTCAGGGAGTGCCCTCATGGCGAAGAAGTAATTATGCCTGCCTTCTCGAATCAAATACCGATTCATAAAAAATACACACTTGCTAGAAAGTGGGCAGTGGCCTTAGCACCTGCTTTATATAAAAATCATGTAGGATGGGATGAGGATTCTCCTCCTCACAAAATCCAGTTAAAATCACAACCTACTGCACAAAGGCAGTACCCAATTAAGCAAGAAGCTAAAAAACAGGTAAATGAAATACTAGATCAGCTAGAATACCAGGGGGTGATTGAAACTTGCACCTCACAAATGAACAATCCTTTGTTTCCGGTCTCCAAACCAGACAATTCATATCGTCTAGTTTTGGATTACCGACACCTTAACACATGTTGCAAAACCTTTGCAGTGCAAAACTCACACAGTGCTGCACTAATGAATAACATAGTGCGCAAAAAATACAAAACAACCTTGGACATCTCCAATGGATTCTTTTGTCAAAACATAGCACCAGAGAGCAGATATTTAACTGCATTCTCAGTAAATGGCACTCAAAAGCAATTCTGTCGGTTAGCCCAGGGGTACAAGAACAGCCCGGGGGTATTCTCAGCGAGAGTAACAGAATTACTACAACTATATGATGATGAAGCATTATCTTATGTCGATGACATTTACTTAACAGATGATGACTTGGAGACTCACTTGAAAAGGGTGAACACCATAATACTTGGGTTCGCTGCAGAGGGTTACAAATTCAACTTCAAAAAGTCCAGAATTGCCCATCTGACAGTCCTATTCTTAGGATATGAGTTATCAAGTGAAGGCAAAAGCCTGGCAGACAATTTCCTAGAGAAATGTGCCGTAATCCAAGCCCCTAAAACACTAAAAAACCTACAGTCAATTCTAGGCTTCCTAAATTTCGGAAGAACATACATTGCAAACTACGCAGAAAGGGTCAAACCCCTTTATGATCTAATTAAACCAGACTTTAAAAGATCCAATTGGACTCAAACACACACAGAAATTTTGAGATCCTTACAAACAGACATGCTAATTAAAACAAAATTAGAAACACGTGATAACACACGCAACCTTGTGATCCGAGTCATCCCAGGGAGATGCGGATTCACATACCTGACTTCTAATGAAGGAGAAAAGGTACCAATTGCATTCAAATCACACTTGTACACTAAGGCTGAAATGAAATTTAGCCCAACGGAAAAAATTCTTACAGCAACACAGACAGCTATAGCAAAAGAACGAGCCCTGGCACAAGGTAAACGAATAGTAATCGTGACACCAATACCAGCCTTAGAGGCGGTAACAAAGGCAAGCATTCCAAATGCTAAAGCACTCCATCCGAGATGGATACAATGGGCTAACTCTCTTGCTGCAACAGACGTTGTGTACGAATTTGATCCTTATTTAAAAACACAAGAATTTCTCCAATATGAATTTGAATGTCCTCAGCCAACCGAAATTCTGCCTCTAGATCACTACGGCTGTATAATATATACAGACGGATCAGCACAACCCGCAGTAGGGGGTAAACAAGCTTACAGTGCTGCGTGCGCGATTGTTAAAGGTCGTTGGCACGAAGGGAAATTTAAACCAACCATCACTAAAACAGAATCCCTAGGAGATTGTACAGCTCAGCGAGCTGAACTACTAGCATTCAAGATGGCGCTTGAAAATACCGATCGAGAATTCCCCACACTCATAGTGTGCGATTCGTATTATTGCGTTCAGTCTTATAATGAATACTTGCAAATCTGGCTTCAGAACGGTTTCAAGGATGCGAAAGGTGGCACAATCAAGCATAAAATGCTCTGGGAACAAGTAGCTCTTTTACAAAAAGAACTACCAAAGACTCACGTGATACATACACTGAGTCATCAACGTGATGGCATTCACGTTGCAGGGAATTCATTGGCTGATGAGGCCGCGAAGGCAGCTGTGCAAACGGTTTCCGTAGCTGCCGTCACCCGGTCAAAAACAAAAATAGACAGCGAAATATTACAAGCTGTCAGCGCTTCAGAAAAGGATTCGATAGAACCACTCCCTAAAGGCTTTCCAGTAAAATACTCATACATAACTGATGCAAACAATGTTCCTTTTGCTCGAATCCCTGGAGTGGGGGATAGGGCAATTCCAAACATGGAACATAGGTTAGGACTAATAATAGCGGCACACGAAGGGCTTGCTTCTATTCATGCTGGCGTCTCAGCCACAGTATCATTATTAAAACAGAGATACTGGTGGCCACAAATGAGAAGACAAACAAGGAACTATGTTCTAGCATGTGAAATATGTCAAAAAATTAAAGTATCAACGGTGAGACGTCCAGCACAGACGCCCCTTCTAATCTCGGATAAACCATTAGCCTGTGTTTATCTAGACCACTGCGGTCCCTTACAAAGGGATGGTAACTATAAATATATCTTGGTCGCAGTGGATTCATGCACGAGATTCATATGGATGTGGCCCCAGCAAACGGCTGACGCCAGAACTGTTATAAAAGATTTGCGAGTCTTTATCGGTACATACGCAATTGGCATGCTGCATTCGGACAATGGTCCTGCTTTTAGCTCTCGGGCTTATAAGGAGGCCATGGTCAGCATGGGCGTGCAATTGCGGTACTCTTGTCCATTTCACCCTGAGGGGAACGGAATTGTTGAAAGAAAAAACCGTGACGTAAAGCAATCTATAACGGCAAAGGTATTAGGTTCGGGAGCTGGGTGGGTCAAACATCTAATAAGTGTCCAACGTAGTCTAAATAACTTGCCAAGAAATTCTCTGAAGGGATTCAGTCCGTACGAATTATTATTCGGAACTAGGATGTTGATCTCTGACCTTGATAGTCAGACTTCAGTGGTAATAGAAAAAAAACTTTTGATGTCAAAGACCGTTTGGCTATTTTGCAGGACTTAAACAAAACAAGAAAAGACCTGAGCAACATACAGTTGAAACAACAGCCAACAACCACTGAAGAATCACCACCTGTCCCAGCAAGACCTGTCTGGATTCCAAAAGTTGGGGATCTAGTCAGGGAGAAGATCGCGGTAAAGAAGGAATTTGGGCCTTCTTACAGAAAAGCAGTTCCTGTCTTGTCTGTCAACGGGACAAGATCAGTTGTACTACCGCCACTTGCTGGTAAAAAGGAGAACCGAGTTGTATCCATCGACCTGGTAAAACCACAACATGTGGCCGATAACAAACAGTAGGCCAAGTGGACTCCCAATAAGTAGCAGAACACCAAGTTTTGCTACCAGCACAGAGGTCCTAACAAAAAGGCTCATCACATTCGAAACGCCTAAAGAAGAACAAGAAGGACTATGCAACAATGCAATAGAACTCAGACCTCTTAAAACCCAAATAAAGACATTTAGCAGAGACACACCAATCTACAATGAAGTACCGAGTGAAAATGAAAAAACAGAAATCCTGAACCAATTGGAACAATTGACAGAACTGCATCCGGTTACTTCATCAACTTCGATGATTCCTCTGACGGCTTCAGTGAATCAAAGACACAGCCATCATCAAAATCCTTTAAAGACAAAGCTAAGGAACTTTTGAAACAACTGAAAGAAACATATCTGGTGTCTCCATGGATTGAATTTTGGGTGGGTTTTGGTGCATTTATCCTCATACTTTGGCTCATCATGGTATTTACTTTGGGACGCTTCATTGAGGGAAAATATGCTAAAATGGACACAGCAAGTCAGAACATCAACTTGGTCCTCAAACCACACACATCTTCACACGTCGAGAAAAGAGAACTTTCTTCAGCCAACTTCACAGCCAATCCTATACCTGGTGGGGTAGCCTGGGACAACACTGACTATGAAATTTATGGTCCGGTCGAGATCCTGAAATATCCACACCAAATCAAGATCTCCTTGAGTGACTTTGCAAAACCAAACTCATTTGCTGATGATTGGGACTTCGAAAGTATTAACAACATGATGTCTGACTTAGTAATGTCTGCTAAATTTACAAAACATGATTATTTGCAAGGTTCTACAAATTATGATAGTATGTATTGCTATAACCATTATGGTAACCATTTTTTACATAAATCTGCACAACCTAGAAATGTTTTAAGTTATAATCAATGGGAACATTGTGCTACACCTCCAAAAGGAAGCTCTAGAACCGTATATGACAAATATTCATATTTTTCAGGTTTTAACATAAGTAATGCTGAAACATTTTTTTTTTAAATTGTCAAACAAGACAGGGATGAAAACCATGATAACCAACACAAAATTGATATATTCAGATTCATTCTTTGAAAAAATGAATACTTTTGGATTTGAATATTGGGACAAAAATGTTGATCTGAAAAGTGTTTGGGGTACAAAAGAATGGCAAGTACAGGGTATAGAAGCTTTGTTTAGAGCCTGCATGATCCCAGAACAAATGATATTTTTAAATGACACTGTTCAACAAACCACCTGTCTTGGCTTAGCCAAAATCAAAGATTTAATTAAACCGTCTATTCCAAAGCCAACAATGTTTAACAATAGCTCTGATACAGATGAAGAAATAGGCGTAAACCATATATTAAACCAAAACAGAACACATCCTGATTGGAAACAATGGTTGATCTGGCCCACAGATACAAATTACTGTCAAGATAGATTCCTGAATAAAACACAGGGTTTCAAAATGACCAGGCCAGACCCTAGATATCCCCAAAGACATCACCCAGGGATAATAACAACCTACAGTGTGGGCAAATTATGCCTTCAATGGCTACAGACTTCCACACTGCCTGAAATTAAGCAACACCTAACTTTACTTACTGATGGTGCTGACTTGCGTGATTTCATACTGGGACCACGCAAACAGCGTCAAAAGCGTTTCATAGCAGCCTCTGTATATGCAGCATACAATGAGGCCTGGAAGGTTACTCAAATTGAGACAGCAGAAAGAATACGGGAAATTGACCGTATCAATTTGGAAAAATCACTTTCTGTAGTGGACAATGGGTTAATGACTCTGTCCTCCAGAATTTTTTCATTGGACAGCATTGTGTCTTCAGCAATCGATATATTATCGCAAGACTTACTGTTATTACAACATGGTCAGTCACAATTGCGTTCCATTGTACAGCTTGGCTGGACGTTACAAAATCTGCGTTCAGGCTATGTGCCTTGGCGTTTAATCAACACAACGTCACTATTCCAAATCTTTAACCTTACTGATAGACAAATCGGTATGGCGCAAAAGGGTGCTGATTATACAATCTTGAGCATTGAAAAACTAGAAAGATTACCAATGACAATGTCAGAACGACCTGTCAGTGAATGGATAATCCACGGAATCATAAATATTCCAATCTCAACCTTCAGGTTTCAATACTGCCAAAAATATATACAGGCTGGCATGTACGAGAAATTGGGAAAGGGGTACCTTAAAACAACTTGGAACCTGCCCTATTCACATGCATGTGTCAGTAATAAAGGACAGAAAGTGTTTCTTAGTGGCAACAACTGTGCTATGTCACTAAGCGGCACGCTTCTGTGTAACGGAATTAGTTTGCATGGAGCCTGTGAAGGGAATTCATACAACCTTTCATGTCACCAGCAAGGCGCACCTGCAACTGAAATAGAACCATTCTTTCAAAGACTCTATAATGGGAGTTACATTCTTATTGTAGACCGCAGATGTTGCAGTCTTATGCCCGGGACTCCTTATCTAGTAACTACAACGGCGAAGGTCAAGTGCTGTGGACGTTCTTTATTCCCCAGCTCCTTTCCAGACAGGGAGGCAAGGGCATGGCCCAGTTTGAAAATTACTTCTATTCGAATAGATACTTTAAGCAGAATGAAAACAGTGCTTCTTCAGACGCCTACAAGGCTCACGTCATCAAAAGAAACGTATGATCTACAAGTCGCAAGGACGACTGCAGAGATACATACATTATTATCCACTAATTCCCCCGTACATTTCGCGGAAATCCTGAGCGAAATCTTAAATATTTCTGATACCAATGGGATCTCAGGGGTATTTAAGACAGTATTTTCGATGGCATTAACACCATTCAAAGCCATACTGGGTATTTTTCCAGATTTCGTCCATTCGATTTTTGGCGGACTTCCCCTGATCCTGGGACTAATTGCAGGAATCCTATTCTTAGTCCCTTTTTTTCGTTATGGCAACCCATGTCACAGATCAAACTCTCGCGACAATGGAAGATACGATCCTAGCCATTGGATACCGGGACCGGATATCAAAAATCCTGGGACTCTCCCGGCTTAGAGACCTAAACATGACTTGGTTTCTATCATTTCGACCAATGTGGCAAAGGTGTGTTTTACCTGTACTAAGGTGTCTGCTATGCGGAGAAGAATGCGTGTTAGACACCTGTCTGACGCTACAATCGGATGCGCCAGTGGATGCAGATACACTGTTGGTTCCTACCAAGGTTCACGCTTTGTGCTGCCCTCAAAGGCTGCCAATCCTGATGACGGCATTCCTGGAATCTTCACCACTGCGATTGAAGAGTAGTGAAGTTCAAGATGAAAGCAGCATCGAACAGGTACGACCTTCTGTCAGCAATGCGAATCAGAATGTCAATGCAGACAATCATGCGCACGAATGCATGGTTACACCTATTTCCGACTTAGTGGAACTTTCCCATGAAGCTGTTGACAGTTTTTTCGAAAGCCTGAATGATATGATGTTCTCTCCAGAACAGAAATAGAGACTTTTTGAGTAAACTCGCACACGGCGTTCCCTGAATTCGGCCTTCAACTTTAAAAATAAAGTCACATGAACAATTCTTCCCACCAGTTCACGGACAACCATTTTTTAGCAGCCCCAAATTATTTTTCACAAATTTTTCGGGACACTTATCTTCTGCTTAAAGTAAGAAACTATTCCTAGAGAACTAAGATTTCTATTTTTAGATACTTTATAAACTTTAGTTGCCCGCTGGGATGTTCACAAATATTTTATTATGTGATGAAATGGTCTCGAACTTCCTTTCTGTATAGCCATATTAAGAGCCATTTCATGTGTATTTCTCATATACCAATAAGCAATAATGCATTCAAATGCGTGTTTACTTTTGCATTTAAACCATAGCTTAAGTGCATACAATATATATGACTGCAATTTTTCAGTATATTTGAAAATTTCGAAATGCATTTATGTATTTTGGGGTGGTAAGGTATACACTATACTCTATAGTATGTTGTACTATGTTATACTATGCATAGATTAGTAGATATGACCATAGTTAGCGTGGAGTGGGTGTCGTGTATTTCTATAGGTTCTGAATCAGTCCCCCTATTCCTGACCCTATTCTGGTTAAACTAACTATCAAGTTAACTAACAGTCAGCCCATGAGGCAAGAAAAGCCCCCATGATGCAGATACCGTTATCTGACGCAGTCACACTACGGCACAGGAACGTGTTATCTGATTAGGTCATAACGCTTGAGATCTAATTAGACAAGCGACATTCCTCCAGCCCCTGATAAGGCATACGACGTTCTCATAACAAATCAAACCTATGACAACCTGGATAATCCGTGCGGCCATTGTTTTGATTTCACAGAGAACTTTAGTAAAGAATGTGCTAACGAGCAAGTCGTATGACATCTTTATTGACGTATCTATGTCCATCCTTACGTCAATCTCGGCACCTTTAAGGTATAAATATTGCCGATCTTGCCCTATGCAAACACACGCGTGGTAACAAGACGGAGCAGCCATACTTGCCGAAGCCGAGAGCAGAAGCAGACCCCGCTGGCGCAGCCCCGCCTTCCTGACGCGCTGAGAGACGCGCTGCTATCTCAAGCCGAGAGACCCAGCACCGGCGCTTTCGGGCAGCCCTCGCAGGCAGCCTGGAATATCGAGAGCAGAGAAAGAGATACTATTCCTCATCCATCCTAAATTCCAGGTACAGAACTGAATAACCCCTCACAGAGAATTCTTTAGTTATTCACTTGGCAAAAACAAACTTAACTTAAACTGTAACTTTCTATTCCCGCCCACGCATTAGACTTAGGTCAGGTACACGGGGTAGGCGTATTTAGAAACACCAGTTGAGTACGTTTAGTCAAATGTATATGTGTATGTAAATATATTTTAATCATTTTAAACATCATATGGCTCAGAAACCATATCAATGTTTTTACAGTATTATTTTATACTATTGCTTTTAATGTATGCACTTTACTTAACTATAAGTATTGCAATAATATCGATCCATTTCTCATGTATGAGAAAAGAGACTGATCAATAAATAACACCTTTTTATTGAACACGCCCGTCTCTTCCTTTTCTCTACATTCTGATGAGACTAAGAATGCACGTACTGACTGAGTAAAATAATTGCCTTGTGCTCACACGACTCTCGAGATTGACTCTTGATTAGGGGAGAGCAAAGTTGTCATGTTCTATGGTTGTCAGAAACTAAATCCCTTCTTGTCTAATCAGGGGAGTTAATTCCTTCCTTGAACATTCGAGAAAGTTTCTAGCGAACTCTGAGCTTAGCTGGCAAACCCAAAAATTAAGTCTAGTATCGACAGTAGTAGACCTAGTTAACGTCTGGCCTAGGCCTTTACTGCTGTAGGTACTATTCCAATGCGCAGAGCCTATTGGGAAAATAGGAGCTACACTACAGCGGCAAGCCCAGGGAACTGATCTTCATGGTCAAAGTGTTTTTCAGCTTGCTGTGTCTCTGTAGCAAAACAGGATTACAGCCCACTCAACCTCCGAAATCATGTCCTGTCCTGAGTACAAAGTAAACCAAAACATCTTTATGGTTGACACTAGGTGATGCTTTGGGGTGACTCATGGCTCCTCCCTAACCAATTATCAAAATGTTTATTGGGCAACACTACAATCTTTTTCAGGAGTTACTGGTTGCCTGCATATCATTAACCCCTTGCATGCTGATGACGGCCCCCAGCCGTCATGCACTACAGTGCTTGTGTGCTGATGACGGCTTGGGGCCGTCATGACCGCACCCGCGATCGGAATGTGCCGCACAGGCGCAGAATCACGGCAGCATGCAAGGGGTTAAACATTACCCCGCCTTCCTAAAACCCAAGAAGGTAATGTATTGTGATGCAGTGAACTTGAACCCTTTGTGGTAAATGGTTGTGAACTCCAAGGGCATAACATTCACAACTGGACACTAGGGACCAAGAACTCACATCCAAGCAGTCACCACTGGAGCGGCAGCTATTGTGTGCTGCTCTGTTTACCCGTTACATTAGCCCTTGGTTGAAGTGGGGGTCTCCTTACTTTATTACTGAGAGATTGAACAAATGTCCATACCCATATACAGCATAGTTTAAAGAAACATTAACACATTACATTCTACAAGATAAAAGTAATTGTCACATATGAATGATGGTTAAAAAATTACTAAAAGAAAGAAAAATAAAATATGACTAGTCTTAAGCAATTCAAAGTTGTGTTATTCATATCTTATTGTAAGATCCAAAATCAGAAAGGATCCACTAATCTTCTCACACAAGAGTATGTTCAAAATAAGGTATGTTTATTCCTGAAGAATACCTCATCCATATCTCAATAGATTATCTGGGCAACTTTTAATCTCCCTTCCACTTCAACAGCCCACGCACTAGTGTAACATAGTGTTGGAATAAGGGGTTTCTAGTGGGCAGAAGTAGGTACCTTTGACCAAAAGCGACTACCCTCACAAAGGCTCATGCGCCAGTCCAGGCAGAAGGAGAATGCCGACGGTCCACCCGAGCCCTCCCGAGCGGAACTGTTGAAGGCAATACAGGGCTCTCACTCCGCGCTGAAGCGACAGATAGAGACAGTGTCGATTGATGTCAACCTCCTCCGGACAGACCTCCACAAGGTGGCGGACAAAGTCTCCGATGCTGAGGGTAACATTACCCAATTACAGGGTGAGGTGGCCTCTCTCCAGAAAACAGTTACACAACTTATGGCCACAACGCACGCTCTGGAAAGGAGAGCTGAGGATGCGGAGGGCAGGGCGTGTCGGAGCAACATCAGGGTCCTGGGTGTACCGGAACGTTTGGAGGCGGGAAATGCAGAGAGATTCCTGGAGAACTGGATCCGGACTCACCTGTGTCCTCGTGGCTTGTCGTAGGTCTTCGTCATAGAGCGGGCGCATAGAGCCCTCGTCCCCCCCTCCTCGTCCTGGCGAGCCCCCGAGGGCGCTGATAGCGAAAATTCTAAACTATAAAGACCGGGACTGCATCTTAAAGGCTGCAAGGGAGGCTGAGTCGCTCACCATTGAGAATAGCCGTATATCCATCTATCCTGATTACACCCAACAAGTGCAAGAACAGAGGAAGTCCTACCTGGGTGTTAAACGGAAGCTCTGCGAAATGAAACTCCAATACATGCTCCTGTACCCAGCTAAACTCAAAGTGATCTCGCAAGGCCGGGCGCACTTCTTCGAATCCCCAGAGGAGGTGTGGGAATGGCTGGAAATCCGTGGAGACAACCTGCCCCTGGGCGAGCGTGGGGGGCCTTGTGAGACTTGGGGGACCCGGCCTCGGGGGCGCCGGAGAGGACGACGTAGACGTCGGTCTGGATCGGAGGGACCTAGAATCACGGTGGGAGCAGATGGTGCCCTGCGCTTAGACTCCTTATTGGTGGGGGCTGACCCTGAGAACTCGGATGCATCCGCCCCTGGAGAGATTTTGGCTCCTGATACCCTGCGGGCCACTGTGCCTAGAATTGACTCCGCAGCCCCGGAGATTCCTGAGACTGGGCTCTCGGAGCCACTATTGGAGTCTGTTCCGCCCTGAAGTACTGTTGACTTTTGCTTTTTTTTAAATATTTTGCGACCTCATGGAGGGTCCCCTGATGGGGCCCGGCTTCGTCCGGGATGCCTGTGTTTCCTAATGCTGGCTGCTGGGGGACTGGGTGGGACAGTAAATTGTATCATGCTGATGACACGCTAAAGAGCAAGAGCACTATCTCAATCTAGCTGGGGAGGGCTACGTCCTCTGGATGCCCTAGTTGGATTAGCCCGGGGCCAGATCTAGAAGCCTGGGTCCTGGGGGGAGCTGATGGTGGGGGGTGGGGGGAGGTGGTAGTTTGGTTGTTGAGTGTGTGTGTTGTGTCAGATAAATGGGGTGGCTGTGTACGTCCTGGCACCGGCAGGGGAAGGGCAGGGTAGCATGTTTAGTTGTTGCTGTCATCTTGCTCGTGGGTGGGGGTGGGAATGGAAGTTCTGGGGAAGTTCAGAAGTTGGGGATTCTTGGGGGGTTTGGGGAGATGGGGGGAGGGATTGTTGCTGGCATCAAGAGTACTGTTCTGCAGGTTTCGGTGTGGTGGAATGAGTGGACCAGATCTACCAATCTGGATATTATGCAGGCCCGGGAGTTCTAGACCACACTGCCTGTATCATGTAGCCCAGGTGGGCTTACTTACCAGTCATGGGCTTTAAATTCTTGACATGGAACGTGCGCGGGCTGGGCACTTGTACCAAACGACACAGGGTCCTCTCCTTTCTCAAGCCCCACAGGGTCTCCGTTGCTTGTCTCCAGGTGACCCATCTGAATGAGGAGGGTGCCCAGAAGTTGTCCAGGAAATGGAGGGGCCAGGTGTTTCATTCCTCCTTCTCTACCTATGCCAGGGGGGTCCTTATTTGGGTTGCTCCGGGGGTGCCCTGTGCTGTACAATATTTGGAGGCAGATATTGAAGGCCGGTATCTGCTACTGAAAATCACATTAGACGGTAGGGACTTCTTGATATTGAACTCATATGCACCGAATACGGATGACCCTGCATTCTTTTCCCACCTTCAGGACCCCGTGGTCTCGGATCTGGAAACCCCCTTCCTTTGGCTTGGGGATTTTAACTGCGTGTTGGATCCGGAGTTGGACAGGCACCCTCCCCGCGCTGGCACGAAGCTGCGCATGACGGCCTGCCTTAGGGAGGTGATGCATAACTTAGGCGCGGCGGACGTGTGGCGTGCAAGCCACCCCACGCAGAGGCTCTACACCTGCTATACCCCGACACACAATACACATACTAGGTTGGATCGCATTCTTGCCGCTAATGTCGCCACATCTCTCTCATTGACGGTCACACACCAGGCACGGTTTTTGTCGGACCATGCTCCGGTGACTTGCGTGGTGAATTGGGCTGCCCAGACTGCGCGTCCTCGTACTTGGCGGATGCCAGTTGACCTCCTGCAGGATCAGGTGGGCAAGGACCATATTGAGACTGCTTCAAACGACTATGTGGAACTGAACTGGGGGGACGAGGACCTGGCCTGCTCCACCAAATGGGAGGCTTTGAAGGCGGTGATACGGGGCGCCTGTATGGGCCTCACATATGGGGTCCGGAGACAGTTGTTATGCGATCTGCGAGACCCGGAGGACCGTCTCCGACGTTGCCAATCCATGTCTGAGCCCACTGCTCTAGATCATGAGGTGGAGGAGGAGGCCCAGGTGTCCATACATGACATTCTTACCCGCTTGGACAAATACACCTTAGGCCAATTTAGGCAGCGTCTACACTGTGAGGGAGATAAGTCTGGGCGTCTGTTGGCCTGGATCCTCCGACGTGAGTTCGCCCCTGATCAGATTGTTGCCTTACGGGCTCCCACAGGGGATGTAGTACACTCGGAATCGGCTATTTTGGAGGTGCTCCGAAGCAGGTGTACACGGCGGACCCCACAATTACTGAAGACTCCTACCACCCTTATCTCCAGGATTTGGACCTTCAGGTCCTTCCCCCAGAGGTGATGGAGGAACTGGGAGCGCCGTTAACGCTCCAGGAGGTTAGAGTGGTTATGGCAGCCCTGCCACGAGCTAAGACACCGGGTAGTGACGACTTCCCTCCAGAGTTCTACCACTCGTTCGCTGATGTCCTAGGCCCACTCCTTTTGCAGGTCTATAATGAAGCTCTGGAGACCGTTGTCCTCCCGCCTACTATGAATCAAGGAGAGGTCTGCATGATTTTGAAGCCGGGAGGGGACAAAAGTGACCCGGCGGCGTTCCGGCCTATCACTTTAATCAACACGGATGTGAAGATCCTTACACGGCTCTTAGCCACCCGCCTGGCCCCACACATGACACATTTGGTCCACCGAGATCAATGTGGGTTTATCCCCGGTTGCAACACCTCGATGAACGTCCGGCGCCTCAATCATGTCCTCCATGAGGTACGAGGTAGCGAGAATCCTCAGGTCTTGATGTCCATAGATCTCGCTAAGGCCTTTGACACTGTCAGCTGGGGGTACCTCTTAGAGGTGCTCCAGAGAGCAGGACTGGGGCCGACTTTCTGCCACTGGATCCGTGTGCTGTATGAGGATCCCCGGGCGAAGGTTCGTCTCGGATCGGCTAGATCTGAAGAGTGGCCCCTGGAGTGGGGCACATGACAGGGGTGCCCCCTGTCGCCACTCCTTTTCGCCCTCGCGATCGAGCCCTTGGCGGTCACTATCCGCACTGGCCTGGACCAGTGGGGCATAAGGGTTGGAGACACTGTACACGTGGTCTCCCTTTATGCGGACGACGCTCTCTTTTATCTGTCATCCCCAGAGGACTCGGTCCCCGCTTTACTGCGATTGTTAGACTGCTTTGGTGCGGCCTCCGGGCTGCACATTAATCCTGCAAAGTCTTTAATTTTCCCTCTGGCGGGATATGCAGACACTCCGTGTGTAGACCTCCCGTGCTTAGGCTGCGCTGGGAATTAGAAGCCTTCCGGTACTTGGGCATCCAGGTGGCTCTGTCCGATGACCAACTGCTGGCCCGCAACGCCGAACGAGTGGTCCGCGCCCTACACCAATCCGTATCCTTTTGGAACACGCTTCCCCACTCCCTCATGGGACGGCTGGTGATCGCCAAAATGGTGATGCTACCTCGTGTGCTCTATGTACTGCAAAATATGCTTTGCCCGATACCTCTGCGCATCTTCCGCACGCTCAATTCTTTGCTTACGTCCCTACTCTGGGCCGGCGGACGTAGCAGAGTGGCCCTACATACCGTGGTCCGGAGCTGGGAGGAGGGAGGACTGGAAGCCCCTAGATTTGACCTCTACTACTATGCAGCGCAGCTTCTACCGGCTGCCAGATGGTTTGCGGCTGCTGACAATTGGGAGCTACAGCTCCTAGCGGGTAGGGTGGACGAGAAGGCGCTGCAAGTCGCTTTAATGCAAGGAAGGGGTGCAGATGAAACCTTACCTTATGTGGTATGCCACACGGCGGGAATATGGCAGCGATTTGTAGAAAAAATCTTGAAACGGGCCCCATTTCATAGAGAGATGCCGGTGTGGATACTGGCCCCAGTGTTACTGATGGAGAAAAGTGTGTCCTTCAGGGAGTGGCGGGATGGAGGCTGTGAGACTTTGGCAGACCTTTATCCGGATGACTCCTTCGTATCCTTTGAGAGAGCCACTGAGGCATTTGGCCTCGGCAGGGTACAGTTTCTACACTATAGGGCACTCCAGGAGGTAGCAAGGACAACCTGGCCCCAGTCTCCGGAGGCGCCCCCGTTGACGCACACCCTTAACATTCTCCTCTCCTGTGGTAGGGGCAAGAGATTGATATCCCTACTGTATTCCGCCATGAGGAGGGACTCAGCCCCACCGGCCGCGCCGTCCTGGGCGGCTTGGGAGGTGGATCTGGGGAGGGCTCTGGACCCAGGGCAGCGCAGGCGTATCGGGCTTTTGACCCGGAAGGTCTTGTGTAACGCGCGGTTCAAGTTGATTCACTTCAACTTTATGCATCGCACTTACATGACCCCGACATCCTTACAGCGTATTTCCGCTGACAGACGAGACGACTGCCCTAGATGTGGGTCGCTGAGGGCTGGGTTCTTTCACCTGACAAGGGAATGCCCGCAAATAAGACACTTCTGGATGGAGGTAGTGGAACACATAGGCCGTGTCACAGGCCTCCGGATCAGCCTCGAACCACTCCATTGAATTATGGCGCTGGTCCACAAGCCCAAAAAAAGGAACTTGTCCTACAAGTTCCTGCAGCTGCTGCTGGTGCTGGCCAGACGACGCGTGGCTATCACCTGGATGGGGCAGAGGGTCCCTACACTGTCCCTATGGATTAAAGATGTCCTTGAGTGGGCCCTAGCCGAAGAAACACACATGATGCGCACCAGACATGATGTGAAACTACATGACGACCTCCAGGCCTGGAGGGGGATGTGCATTGAGGGGCTGCAGGATAATGATTCGGATGCCACTAGCGCTGAACTATTCACCCCTGAGGGCTCTGATTCTGAGGGAGATGTTGTGGAAGGCGCGACGGGGGGACCTGCAGTGGAGTAGTGCCCTGGTGGACGCACACGGACGCTCCATGTCTTGTAACCATATGAGTTGTCCTATGTCCCAGAGACACGACTGGGGGTGAAGGGTCTGTACCCTACTGGGCCTTACATACATGATTTGATTGTTGCACATGCTCTTGTGATGATGCCGCGTTTTGGGGGGGAGTGTTTTGTTATTGAATGTTTGTTGAATCCGTATCGCACCCACTTGTGCGGATGGGTGGTAGCTGGGCCATGTGGAAGACGTAGTCAGGGGAATGAACAACACGAATGAGGAGGGTTGATACGGGAAAACTAAAAACGGAATCCATAGTTGATAGAACTCCTGGCGTGCCTATATACATGATTGTGTTTTTCCCTCTCTTTGTTTGTGGCATCCCTCCATGTTACGCCACCCGACCTCCGGGTTGTGGGCCAGAAGGCTGTGTCTTCTCCTAATTGTTGATTTTGGTCAAATGTGAATCGAATTGCCTCCGTTGTGGAGGGGACTGATATATGATTCTTTCTTATATTCCTGGTTTCCGCAATAAACATAAAAAACAAACGGAAAAAAAACTAGCTCTCCCAGAAATTGAGGAGGAAATCCTTGCCCTGCTGAACTTCTCCCTGGAGACTGGGGAGGTCCCAAGTTACTTTAAGGAAGCTAGAATTCTCCCCTACCCAAAAAGGCTGGTGCAGATACATCCAAAATGAAAAACCACAGACCCATTTCCGAACCCCCTTTCTCGCCAAAGAATTCAGATGGGTGACTGGGTCTCAGAGAGGGGGCCTATTCCCTGTGGAGTCCCACAAGGGTCGGCTTTATCACCCCTCCTATTTAACATACATCACAGACCTCTAATCAATGCCCTTGCGGCCATGGAGTGCCAAGTCTTCAATTATGCAGTCAACACACAAATCATTCTCCAAATTGAAAACACCCTTTAAGCACACTCCCGGGCGAAGGAGGTCTTACGATTCACGGTCAACTGGATGACCCCCAACTCACTTAAGATTAACCCAGACAAAACCGAGGTCATAGCCATGATGGATGCTCACAACCCCTGGAAATCCCTCTACTGGCCTCAGGGGCTGGGCGGCTCTCCAGCCTTAGTCCCAGTGGTTAAAAGTATGAGAATCAAAGTGGATGCAAAGCTTACATTGGCCAATCAAGTTTCGACAGTATTTGGTACCTGCGTGGGCCTACTCAGGTTATTAAGTAGATTCTCCCCTATCCTCTCATTTTCCACCATGAGAACAGTTGTAACTTCCATGATCCTGGCCCGCCTTGACTACGCCAATTTGCTATACATTGCACTGCCAGACTCCTTAGTGGGCAAACTCCAGACAGTTATGAATGATGCCGCACGGCTCATCTTCAAACTACCCAGGCACTCGCGAGCATCGTCACTCCTGCAACGCCTCCATTGGCTGCCCATAAAACAACAGGCCAAATTTAAGGGCCTTTGTATCGTCCATAAGGCCAGTCATGGCCAGGCACCCTTGTACATCAAACAATGACTTGTGAAATACATGCCAGGTCGCTCGCTAAGGTCATCCACGGAGAGCTTCTTAAAATGCCCATGTTTCAATTATGCCACCACAGGAGGATGAACCTTCTCTACCCTCTTACCCTCTCTTTGGAACAGGCTGCAAAGCCAACTCTGCACGGAAAGCCGCCTTCTTCCTTTCAGAAAACAACTAAAAACCATCCTCTTCACAGAAGCATGGGCATAACTGTTTCCTAAATGCCTGGAGCCATCGCTGTTCTTCTTGCAGCGCTTAGAGACCTTTGGGTATTTAGCGCTCAACAAATCCAAATTAACATAACATATTGAGTCCATGTTGAGCAAGCTGTTTGATACTGATAACCTGTCTGGGAACTTCATGGTTGACCAGGCACACAGTTCCCTTGGCAAGAGGCCACCCTCTGGGACCCCCCGCGTGCTCCATCATAGCCAACCTGCTCAACTACAGGGACCATGATACAAGTATTCGTCTGGCCCGGGAGAACTCCCCTGTACAATACCAAGGGACTGTGCTTTCTTTTTACCCAAATCATACTTTTGCGGTACAGGAGGCCCAACACAAATTCTTAGAAGCAAAGTGCCAACTTCGTACACTGGAACTCAAATATGCCATGCTCTATCCTGCTAAAGTAGGAATGATGGTGGACAGTAAACTCTGCTTATTTGAGACCGCTACTGATACCCTGGCCTTTTGCAAACAACTTCAAGGTGCAGCTCACAGGAGCCCTGCGCAGTCCTCCGGTCATTCCTCCCTGGACGGACAGCTGGCCGCGAGCTTAGAGCTCTTTACTACTGAATGAGTTGTTTTTATGTGCTTTGCAAAGGGGATTTCTTCTGTATTATTAGCTCAATTGTAAAGATTGCTATCAATCATGTAAGAAAGAATTTCTTCTTACTTTCTTTACTACTGAATGAGGACTTGGCTTTCATGGTTGTTAATCAGCTAAGTTGTCTAAATAGGTAGCCAAAATTTGACTATGGAACTGTAGCGGTTTCTACTTTGAAGTAAAATACATTTCTATATCTCTAATCTGCAAAATGATGCCTAAAATATGAGCTTTGGAAGTTCAAGGCGTTGCCCGCCTCCTCCGGACAATTTCAATCATGATTCTTTTGGGGTTTTTCTTTTTCCCCTTCTTCAGGTTTTTTGGGGTAGGACAATGTTCACAGGGCCCCTGAGCTTAGGTGTGGGAGGTGGGTGGATTTTGATGTTCTTGCTCAGAATTTCGATTACTGATTTATTGTAGTGTTAATCTGTTTTTATAACCAGGTAGGGTTGTTATTTGTCACCTTTGCTCTTTTTACTGGCCTTGGACCCTTTGGTTCGACACTTACAGGAAAAACATATGTTTCGCAGCTTGCAGTTTCACTCGGGGCCTCTGCTGATGTCCATGTATGCAGACGGCATTCTGCTTTTCATAAGACACCCCAGTGTCAATTTACAGCCTCTAATAGACGAGATTAGCCACTTCAGAGCCATGTCCGGGCTGCGAACAATTGTGGCAAATCAGCGATGTTCGTGATTACTACCGCTGCTTCCGTGGATCAGGCACAGCTCCCTTGCGAAGGACAGGAGACACCACCAAGTATCTTGGCATACACCTGCACAGAGATAAGAAACAGGTTTTACGCCTGAACTGTGGGCCTGCGATCGAGCAACTCACCATATAGGTCAAAAGATGGATCCAGTTACCGTTGTCTATGGCCGGACATATTGCCCTAATTAAAATTAATGTATTACTTTGGTTCCTATACCTATTCGTCAACATACATATCCCACCCTCAAACACCTTCTTTTCTCAACATCAGCGTTTGCATATCTACAGTGTAAAGGCAGGACGCAGACCACAAATTTCTTGGAACACCTTAACACTCCTGTGCAACTGGGGAGGGTTTGTAGTCCCAGCTCTTCAACTCTATTTCTTGGTGGCACAGGTTCAATTTGTCTATCACTGGTTCCACCCAGATGCCTGTATAACGTACACAACACACAAACGCAACTCGGATGCTCTCACGACGTTGGAAGCCCTATTCCCACTGCGCATACCACTGGATCCCCATGAAATTCAACCCCTCTCGATCGCATGGTGGGCTTAGCGTAAACTCAACACAATGTCAGGCACCGGCCCCCTATCTTCCCTGCTATCCTACTGCACAACAACAGTTTTGCCGCTAACTTTTGAAAAGTTGGTACAGCACACCCTCAACAAACTGGATTTATGTACCCTTGGCTCACTATTTCCAGATGGCTAGGCACTCGCTATGATGGACATATCCACACACTCCGATCTGACATACATGGACAGATTTATAGCTACCAGATTGTTTGGGGCACTCTGCTCATTGGTTACCTCTTTCTCATCTCTGTCTGCAGATTGTGCACCACTTACATTGCTTATTACTGATCAGGAAGGATCACACTTGGTTACTAAGTTGTACCAGGCATGCATGGCACTCAGACAGGGCCGAGACAGGGCGGTGTGGTGATTCTGGGACAAAGAGCTGGGCTACCCACTGGCTGACAAAGAATGGACTTACTGTCTTGATCAAGTACAGAAGGTATCCCGTAATCAGAGCATAAACTCCTTCATTTCAAATGTGTACACAGGACATATATCACTCCATGTCAGTTGGCCAAATATGACACCACTAAGCCATCCAAATGCCCTAAAAGTTCAGCACTGGATGCCAACTTTGCCCACATGACCTGGACATGTCCTCAAATTAATACATACAGGGTAGAGGTATTTCAGACAATAGCTAATATAATTGCCATACCCCTTCTCCCCTCTAGATAGCTCTATTAGGATTGGTCAGCAATGTTAATCTGTGCTATTGTAGGTTTATCACCATTGCAGTGATTCTAGCAAAGAGGGAAGTAGCAATATACTAGGGCGCCAAGCACTGCCCTACGAAAACAGTATGGACACTCAGCATGTCACATTGCGATTTGCAGATCGACATTAATGCCATGCTCCAAACCACGACCTCAAGACCTAAGGACATATGGCATGTCTATTGCTGTTACTTGTGACAGACTCAAAGCTCCTCCTTGACCCCATCTTCCGAACAACAAGGGCCCCCCATGGTTTGGTGCACAGCTCAACCCCAGTACCAGTTGATATTCAGACGCCAAAGCCCAGTATATGGTCCCATCATTGTCAAGTCTGATGTATATTGACCCGACATTACACGTTCTCTATTGGTCTACACTATGGAAGACATGAATAACGCTCTCCCAACTCAGCAGATAGAATACAACACTGCTTTTGTGCCTTTGGAGGCTTTCCCCCCTTACTCACCCCACCCCTCGCCACCCTTCCTCCCCTTAGTGAGTAGTCATTATTTTTTTTTTTGTATCATTTGTTTCTGTACTAGATAATTACTCTTGATCAATATCTATTTGTTAATGTTTTTCTTTATCGATAAAGTTAAAAAAAAGCAAAAAACAAAACAAAACTATACTCTCATTGGACCAATCAGCCTTTTTTAAGATGTCTTGCAAGACACCTCCTAAGAGTGAATGTGCCCCAAATTTAGAAACATCCACACCAGCTTCACTCATCACATTTTTCACCCATCTTGCTAAGGTGGCGGGAGATACTGGTCTATGAGGCCATCTGTGAGAAATTACCAGTTGTGCTATACCATTCCTAACACATTCAGTTATTTTTTCATAGTCCTTTAAACGTTTAACTATACAAAGCTTTCCATTTCCTTGGAAATAAGGGTAGAAAATAGTATTTGATAATGTTTTTGTTATTTTAATATATAAATAGACCCCTTCAGGTTTGTATGTCTTGCTGGTAACATCTACATGCTTACATCTGAAGTGTGTATAAAAGATAATAGATGGAGTAGAACTGTCAGTTTGTCGGAAATACATTTTAGTGACAAAGAAGGGATTTTGCCCCAATTCTCTTGCAACTGTAAAACATTTGTAACATTCTACAGGGAAGTATACACTGCTGTGGGTGGGGTTAGAACTTGCATGCTTCACATTATTTGGGTCTCAAAACATTCTGGCTGATGAGTATGCCATCTAACAACCAATATCCATTTGAGATAGCTGACCTATACATGTTTACTGTTCTATGGGGTCACCCTGATCGAAGCAACTCTGTTAAATAGTTAATTAGGTGTACTAAATAGGTTGAAACAGGATCAAAATTCCAATAAAAACACCCAAAAACTAATTTGTTCCAAGTAGTTCGGCATGCTTTCCTTGTTCCAGGTACCCCTGACTCTGATATGAGTTTAAAAGCATCTGTTCAAAGCCCTGGGATTTCCTGATTTCTCCTGAAATCTTCCACGCCATCAGTGTGAGAACACCCTCTTCCACAAGGGGCTGAAATTCTCCCTCGTGCCCAAGGACTACAGTATTGAAGTTCGGTATTAGTATTGGTAAGTCTATTGACATTTCTACCATTATCACTACTATGGTTTCCCTGCATCTGAGTGTCTTCAGGAGAACTATTGGTAGCACAGCAGACAACGGAAAGGCATAGGGTGTTAGACCTCTCTAACTCTGTAGTATAGCGCCTACCCCACTGACCCGTGGGGCTGATTTCCAGCTGAACAACCTTCTTACTTTTGTGTTTAACATGTCTCCGATGAGGTTCCTCCTGAAGGGGCCCCATTTCTCCTAAATACTGAGAAAGATCTCTCCGCTGGATTCCTTAAAGTTTTGCGAGAACCAGTCCACTACACCATTGTTCAACCCAGGAATGTTCCGCTACAACAGATATTCCTTTGTTCAGACAATAGCCCCAATTTCCCTAGCTCTGGTAGGCCCTTGGAGTAGGGTCTGCCCATCGTCCTGACATATCTCACAGCTGATGCGTTGTCCATGCGGACCATCACATAGTATTTCATCATTCTCTGTGTAAAACTGCACACAGCAAAGTAACCTGCTAACAATTCTGAGGCATTGATATGTAATTTTCTCTCCTGAGTTGTCCAGTGGCTCCTGGGGGAAGAGCTCCAACATCTGGCTCCCCATCCTTCTAAGCTTGTATCCGATTCTATTACTAGTTCAGGTTACTCACCAAAAATTGCCATCCCATTCCACGCCTCTCCACGCCTCTCCATTTTTCAGCCACCATGATAGTTCTGTCCTTGATTTGGGATCCAAGGTCAGCATTTGTGAATATGACTGATTGTTTGGCAAGTGGCTTGCTTTGAGTCTTTGGAGGGCTGTGTAATCCTTTTAGTTTTTATCTTGCTATTTGGACTTCTGCTTTGACCGTGTCTACAGTAAAGCCCAGAAACTGAGGGACATATTTACAATGAAGTGGCGAAGCATGTTATTAAGCCAAGAAGGCTAGCAACACACGTAATCACTTTACAAATGCCGGCCTGGACCGTATTTGCTTGAATATGGTGCAGCCCTGCGTTTCCCCCTTTGCTGGAGCTAACTTAATCTGCCCAGCACCAACGCAGGCACATTTGCACAATTGCTCAATGGTGCCTGTATTGAGGAGAAGATTTTTTATGTGGAGGAAAGTCCTCTTTTCAACAAATAAACAACCTTTAAATGCTGTCTTGTAACTTCTATGTGTGCAGCACACATAGAAGTTGCAAAACACTTTTTTTTTTAAAAATGATTGTTCATGTGCAAGAAGGGGGAGCTTCCTGCATATAAACAAACATAGGCAATTTGTTTGCTGTAATTGTGGTACTGTCTGCTATTTGAGCTGACCTTGTAAATAAGAGGCTGCATCAAAATGAATGGGTGTTGCACACCCATTGCCCTCCCCTTTCATGCTAAATACAGCTTGAAAGGGTGCCTTATTTACAAGGTAGCGTTAGGCCATGTTAAGTGGCTTCACTGTGCCATGTAAATCAGGCAAGACCCTTGTTGCCATCACATCGTCACTGAAAGTGACGTTGTGGTGGCCGTAGGAGCTTGTAAATATGCCCCTGAGTGTCCTGTTCTGGATTAAGCAGGACTTTTCTGATTTATTATGAAACCTAGATTTTCTAGTAATTGAATTGTCCATTTTGTGTGTTGTATTATAACATTATTAGGGTATCGTCCAGGTAAATAATGAATATTACTCCCCTCTCTCTGAGCCAAGCTGCGAGCGTAGGACTTTTTCTGAAGCACAAAGGTGCTCTGGAAAGACTGAAAGGGAGACTTGAGAACTACCAAAGTCTGCCTTTCAAGTGAAACAGAGATACTGCTGATGTGGAGGCCAAATTGGAATAGTGAAATATGCGTCCTTGAGGTGTAATCTTGTTAACCAATCCCCTTCTCTTAATAAGTCTCTTAATAGGTAAATCCCTTCCATTTTGAAGTGGCGATAGACTACCTATCCGTTTAATTCCTTGAGATTTAGGACAGGTCTCATTCCCTTGTACTTCTTCTCTACTCGGAAAATGTTGCTGATGAACCTACCCTAGACTCATGAGCCTCCTGGATGTCCCATTCTGTTAATAAGTCTTTCACCTCTTGTGTGACTCTGTGTTGTATCTTCTTGAGAAAGGGTTATCCCTAGGAATTTTTGTTTGGATTTGGTATCTATAAAGTTTAGTTTGTATCCTCTGACAGTTTCCAAAGATCCTGTCTCTGTTTAGTCCAATTTCCACAAAATTGGGGTAGCCTGCCCACCAGCCTTATCGGGGTATCTAAAAGGTCTTTCATGTTGAAAATTCTCTCTGTCTTCAATCACCTCTGGAAGATCTGTTGCAAGATCTCTGCCTCTAGGGGTAGATGTTCTGATGGGACCCAAAGTTAGATTGCTGGTGGAATCTATTGGCACATCCCATAAAGAGTGTAGAGGAGAAATTAACTTGTTTTCCCTGTCCTTGCTAAATCTCTACCATGAAAAATGCTTTAAATTTCCTTTTGGGATTTTTGTGTAGAACTATTACCCCCTAGGTATCTGGTCCTTTATAAATTCATCCTTGAAGAGATGCTCTTGGATGGATGTGCTATCTTCCAAATTTGCTAATTTAATACGTATGCGGTCCAATTTAAGGAGGATGCTCTTCTTCCTTTAATTAGATGGAGCCATGTTTGCATTTCCTAAGAGACAGATAGCTCGCTGCACCCACTCTTGAAATTCTTTATCATCAACCATTTCCTCAGTTAGGTAGGTAGTCTCTGTAAATATTTTGTTGAGAGGTCCAGTGATATCAAGCAAGTGATCTTGGCATGATTCTTACCCCCTAGCTAGTCCCTTTCTTGGGACTTTATCCCTTTATTAATAAACGGTAGCATCTAGCGGTCCAACTCTGGGGTTAGGGTTGTTTGTCAGAAAGGGATGGTCGAGGACAACAGATCTTATCTCTTTAAGGATCTCCCTTGTTAGTCAGTACGTAGTCTACTCTACAACGTGTTGCGATGGTGTCTATTCAGGTGAAAGAGGATGTTTGAGGAGGGGTAGAACCCCTAGTTGGTCAACAATACACATTGTTGAGCCTGAGGCCTTCAATGTCACCTTTGACGTCCCTTTCCTTGTGAATGTAGTCTCCTCCTGGTCAAAATCAAATTCTGATGAGCAGGAGAATTCAATCTCAAGTTCATAAACATCATTGTTGGTATCACTATAAATAGAGACAACTGTGTCAGAAGTCAGGCTTCGTGTGGGATATCAAAACTGCATCTCCCAGAAAGCTTAGAGGGAAAAGGGGGTTGTGCACTCTCCCATACCGCTATTGTCTGGTCAGGTGATGGGGAGGATTTAAGCCAGCAGCTGCAGAGACTCATTGCTTGGCTTTCTACGTTTGCTGTGTTCTGCCCTGCACTCCTTGTGTTGGATTCATGTGACGTTCTGCTCCTACTTCGGAGGATCTTGGATTTGGTGAAATAGTGTATTCTGCCTTCTCTACACTATTTGTCATCTGGAACTTTACTGCCCTGTCTGCTCCTGAAGCGTGTCAACGCGCTGGATACTCTTCACTGCCATTTGTTCTGACAAGTGCGAGGATGTGCTTTAAACCCCCGCCCTTATCCCTCCTCATTTCCCCGACATTCTCCCTCCACCTCCCTCTTAGCATGTGTGGTTCACACTGCTATTTCCGGTATTAAAGTTGCTGAGTTTTTTAGTAGTGAGGTTGCATATTTTGAGTGCGTGTCTTTTTTGTTTCTTGACGTGGCTGCCAGTTGTTTTAGCTGTTCTTCTGCCGCATCTCTCCGAGGCGGTATCCTGTGTTCAGCGGGGGACGCCCCGCCTTCCAGGTTGAAACTCCGCGTTGTGGAGTATTCCATGCCATATTTTTCCTAAGCCCGTTTGAGGCTTTAATTTTTATTCACTTTGAACGGGCAGCTGCGCGTATGCTCGGGCTATTTTATATTCACTAGTAATCATTGTTATTTCTGATATGTATTTTGTTGTTCCTTTTAGTTTTTAGCTTTCACAGTTCTCTGGATTTGACCTTCTCCTCGTTGGCTGTGATTGAGACTTCTCTTATGGTTCCTCTTGGTCCCTTCATTCTTTAGAGATATTAGCTCCCTGTTGTGTATTCTGAACATATCACTGGGAGACTGTATTACTGAGATAGGAGGGGATATTTTCTTCGCTCCCGGGGAACGGTCTAGTGGTGCAGACCCTGGTATTTGCCAACAAACTGGGCCTCTTATTTACACATCCACAGTGTCAGAATCAATCACCAGCTCCCTCCAGTATCAACTCCTAATCTGTAAATTTAGATTTTTTTGTTTTTTTAGGAGAATTGTCACCTCCTGATCTTTTCCTGACCACCAAGAGCATTGGGGTTTATCAGAGGTGTCTAGATCTTTTTTTGTAATACTCTCTAATTTCCCATTGATAATTTATCCAGTGATCCCATCAATATTCCTATTGTCCTATAAACACATCTGGCTTCCGTTCAATGCAGCCCTCTGGCTGTTCCTGAGACATCCTGCTATAATGAAACAAATAGCTTAAATTAGCGGATTAGGGAAAACTATGTCTACTCTACTGTTAAATAGCAAGGGGTCACTAGAGGGCAACCTTGTTTCAAATGCAGTAGCTGTAATTGTGTATTTCACCAGCCAACCATCTTTGATATTAGAGGGTTAGTGCTGCATCTTATTAATTGGTTAACCAGTTAATGCTAATTGGTATTTCCCAAAGAGTAAAGATGACAGATTGTATTGTAACTGTGTTTTGTATCGCGCCAACTCACCGACAGGTCTCAAAGCGCTACTGACCAAGTACAGCAACAAGATGGAATAAAAGTACGGGGGTGTCTGATCTGATAGCCGATTATTGGGATGGAGATGATGCGTGTGTGAGAAGAGTGTTGGTTGTCAATTGCCTTTGCTCTAATGTTTGATGTTTTCTTACTCAGTACGACGTGTCTTAGGAGAGTGCCTTACTGAGTATTTCCTATTTTTTATGGGTGGTGCGGCCACTTGTGAACAAAGTGTGCTCCACCAGAGATGCACAAAGACATTATTTTCTTTTTGATTTGAGACCGGATTGGGTATGTTTTGGCAGTGTGAAGGAGCATGCGGGCCTTAGTTTCCTGAGGTGGATTGCTACTTAAGATTGCGTGACCAGGTTCGGCCATTCCCCGAGGCCGGGGTACATCTGGGGACAAGCGAGGTCAGCTCCTTGTCCATCTTTCGAGCACTGTTCCAACTGTATACCTTATTGGGTTAGTAGTAAGCTTAGAAGATATCTGTTTATACAGTACTAAGCACAATTAGGGAGTGTAACGTTTAAAGCAATGTGTCACTGGCATTTTTATAAGACCACGTAAAGCCACTTCTCATGGCCTTATAAATATTTGCCCCTTTCACACAGCAAACTGCATGGAAGGGGTATTCCCTGGGTGTTTCTGCTGGCGTTCCCAGCAACATCTATGGCTTTTTCACACTGCCCCAAATTTACGAGGAATCATATGCCTGAGGTACGCATCCACAAGAATGGAGTAAGAGAGGCACAAAAAGAAGAAATATCTTTCTTTCTCCTCATTTTTCCTTTTTCTACGTGTGCTGAAGAAAACCTCTAGTGATTATTTTTGTGCAGGCAGGGTTGCCATCCTACACAAAAAAGATCATCCCCGCAATGCAGGCAACGTTGCACAATGGTGCAATGGTGCCTGCATTAGCGCACAGCAGACCATTGTGCACCTACGCAGGGGAAAAGGACAGGAATGCCCCATATCTAGCAGGTACGGGGCATTCCTGCCTTTTACTTTTCCCGTAGGGCAGCACAGCAGCAAGGCCCTCTGCGTTGCCCTATGGCAAAAAAAAACATAAATGAGGCCCTGTATCTCTAAGCAAGATAATCTGAGTGAGTTAATCTAGAGAAGAGTGTGGCAAAAGAACTGAGATATATATACTGAAGGTTCTTATTTTTTGAGCAGCAGCAACAAAAGCAAGAACATGGCTGCATGTTACTATGTTATATGCTTGATTTACATGTTTTAAAGTTCTAAATTCCTTTTGATTGTTGCTGTACTGAGCAGGCAATACAAGGATATTTGCATAATGTTAGCCTCCATGTCCTGACATAAAATTAAAGATAGATGGGCAGATTTACTAACAATGGACCCAACACAAAACAGCAGCCAGAACTGATGCACTTTCTTGCATCAAAAGGCAGAGAGCAGAACAACACAATATATACTAAGCGATAGTGCTGTGTACGCCTCTGCCTGTGCTGGAGCACTTCTGGGTGCCTTGTGCCATGCACTCACACTGTGTATGATTTCTCACACAGGGTTTACGCTGGAAGACTACCCTTCCTGTACACATGTTCAAGGTTAAACATAGATAAAAGATCTTGCACATCTGTTTGAGTGTTGTGCATTACAATACACAAGCAAAGTTGTAAAATGGCATTATGGCAGGTGGCATTTAAATGATGTGTCATGTGATGTAATAAACACTGCAACCTACATATAACATTTAACATCAATGGCAATGGTGCATGTTATGGGTCAACTTACTTACTGGAAGAATAAGTAAACCAACGATGTGAAGCCATTTAGCATCCCAGTTTTAGGGGCAGAACACATTTTGTGACAATGATGCACATTGTACAAAATCATAGTATCAGAAGAAATAAAGACCACTCAGCAAAGGCAACTTGGTTCCCTGATTTTTTACTTTCTGAACTGTTCTATGATTCTGACTTGCTGGCAAAGCCTTAGTTAAAGATTTTCTGCCTAGAATAGCAACCAAATATATCTAATGTGATCACAGCTGCCTCTTTTAGAAGTAAACTGCTGGATTGAAGTTAAAACCTTTCTCATTACACCTAAAAGGTAACTTGCTTTTAAAGGTGTACACTTCAATGAGAACGGATTGCAAAACTGTTTTCAGTGTGATATCTCAATCAAGACTTTAACTTATTACATTTTACTAAGAAAATGCAGGACGCATTTAATCCTCTATGAATGGGGTTGGACTAGCCACATTATGTTTACCTATAGCTTCACATTAACATTAAAGCCATTGCTCAGTTGTCATACAGCATGAAAGATTTCACATTCTTAACTCAGAGTCTAAAATCAGGACCTGTGTATTACATTTGGCTTTGACAAGCCTTTTACATGATTGTGAAGTTGTGAAGTTGAGTTGCCCAAGAACATACAAGTCGAGGAACAAATTAGACTTGTTGGTACAGATTTTGTTCCATATTTCATGACAATAACGACTAACATTATGAGGAGGTTTGGTATGTGAAGAACCTCACACAGGAAGACAATTTCATCATTTCACCACTCGGCGAAATGAGACAATAGGAGAGACTTCACCACAATGGAAGTCCTTAGAAACCAGGTCACTGTCAGACCCCGCTCAAAGACGATATCCTTGGTTTGTAAGAGTTGGGGTCAACAAGCTGCTCCCACTGTTTTGGCCCTTTGGAGCTGGCGGCAGCGTCTGGCTAAATCCTGGTCATTCTAGGATGGTTGATTCCTGGTTGTCCCATCAGCACTGTCAGTTAGCCTTCTAGCGGTAATCTGTAGACCGCCATTTCGGGTGCGCGACAATTCTTCTCTGCGCACTTCAACTGTTTTTTCCCGGCGGCAGGACGTGCTTCTTTTGCGCGCCTTTAAGTCCGCAGTCTGACAGGGTTTCTGTAAGCCCTTTTCGTTTCCTAGTATTCAGAAACAATTTGGGAGTTCAACTTCTGAATTAGAGCATATTCAGACGATTTAAGAGCTCCGCTCAATTCCGAAAATTCCGCTTGATGTTCGCAAGCGGCTCTCGGGTTGAGTCTCATCAGCAGTTCCCTTGTAGTTTCCAGCTTCGTTCCTAAGGAGTTGGAAGAAGATAAATTCTACCGTTGCCAGTATCCAGAGTTCGAAGAGGCATGCGGTAGGAGAAATTTCCGTTCTAACTGAGTTCCAGTATTCTGAAGACAGCTGGTAGGAGAGTCTAGTTGTTATTCAGTGTGAAATATCGTCAACCAATTTTGGTACCAACCTGCCAGATACAGTTTTATCTCAGCTTGTATTTACTCAGGAACTGTGACAGACATTTTGGTACATGACTGTGTCCTGAATAGACAGCCTACAGATAGTACTTTCAATGAACTTACTGAATGTTCCATGCGCCATTTGGATAGTGAAATCTCCAAGTTAAGTTGCAATCCAGAGAGAATCAATGCTGCAGAATCCACATCCAGATTTCTAGTCTGCAAGTATATAAGGGTATCTAATGATATGCATATAATTGTTACCAATGTATACCATCTTTAATTAATCATCTGGAGGCGACAAAGACTGATTCCCTTTGGCTTGTCGAGTTTGGGTCATACAGCACACTCTTTCTCATTGGATCATTTCACAGAGAGCAGCTAAGTCCACACAGTATACAGGTAGGACTCTAGTTAGGAGGAAATGAGTTCAGTTCCATAGTATTATAAGAACTGTATTAATGATGTGCTAAATCTTGCAGGTGAGACCAGACCAGAAATACTGAAGAGTCTTGGTGACACCAGTGTGGCAGTCTCTCTTTTCACTCCACTTCCCCTTTCCCTTACTCTTCTGGGCTTAGAGAAATCTGGGTCTAGGGGAGTGGGGGAGTTGGGAAATATTCGGCTGGGAGCCTCACCTTCACGCCATCAGCTTCCACGGAAATTCAAGGAATTCAGGTACACTTTGTGACAGTCACATTTACATAACAACCTGGAGGAAAAGCCAGTTATAGTTCTTCTTCGGACAGGATTATTAGCAAAGGTTGAATGGTCCCACCACTCAAACCCGACGCAATCCCAGCATCAAACCACCTGAGACAGATAAATAAGTTTGGAATTTCTCACTGCCTGAGACAGGAATGTGGAAACAAGACTGTGGAAACATTCATTCCCACCTGTATCTTGACAGTGCGGGCACAGATGGCCTATACAATACCTGGTTGAATTAGCCACTTGCTTCTCCACACTCCCAACTTCCGGGCAAATATATTTTGGTGATCAATTTATGGAAACTGTGACAATAGGTGCTCTGAGGTAATTACTCCCAATCCTGAACCTGTTGCAATATTTGAGACCATAACTGACTGCATTCTCACAGGAACACAAGTCTCAGGGTAAAGGACTCAACCATTTAGCAAGATCCAGCCAAGCAGAACCTCAGGCAGGCCCCCAGGTAAAGGTGGGCACCCTCTGAAGACTACAAATCATTGTAACTCATTTTACTTAGAGCCCACCCTAGATAACACCACTGGGAGTCCCTGGGACAGCACCAGATTTTTGGTTTAAGCTTGGGGGAACCCTTGCAATTACAGCTTGTCTAAAACTGAGATAAAGAAAGAAACAAGCATGAAAGACAGGGACCATGGTAAAAGAAAAAGAGCAATAGGATAGTAGATAGAGTCAGCTGGGACATTTAAACATACAGCTAAATTCTGTAGAGAATTGAGCTATGTCCTAATTATTACTCTCTTCATATCTATGTGCACCTGTGTGTGTGCACTCAAATAAATGAAGGTATGATCATCTTACCTCCAGTTATCAGTGCCTAATACTGGCCACAGCTGCAAGGATAGCCCTCATGTTGTTGGGAGGGTAAGGAGTAGGGTGATGGAGCCTCTATATCTGATGTGTCGTCTGGGTCTTCTGTGCATCTCATACTCAGGGCATGTCATTTACACTGCAATAGAAGAGCTGGGGCACATAATACCTGTGCTCTGTACACAGGATGTTGCTGAAACCTTTCTGCGTAACTGGGTGCACTTCTCTGGTTGCTGGCATCTTCCCATAGACAAGGCATTTACTGAGTAAATACCAGACTGTACAGAGGCCATGATTATAAGTGCAGGGCTCAAGTCAAATCAAACAAATATATATAAATGTGTACTGGAATCATAACTATGAATAATGTAAACTCTACTTGGATTATTTACCACAGGTGCACTGCATAGAGTCATTTTTGCACCTGTCAAGACAAATGACAAAAGAACACGCAAAACGTGAAGAATTTGGGCTGTTAAATTCTGCATCCAGATGTGTGGCTGCACTACAGAAGCCACAACCACAAATAAGAGGTATTTACCTCACTCCGAAAATACCACAACCTGAATATCTTTGTCTGGTCATAATTTAGTGCAGTAAATACCTCCTTCCATTCCATCATACTATTTGTCATGGCTCCTGCAGGATATGCTGCAGATGCTGCTTGTTGTATATTATCTCAATTATACATTCATGCCTTGAAGTAAATGTGGACATTGAAATTCTACCATCGGAATCCTGAGGCAAAAGTTTGCTAAATTATTTATCATAGTTAATGAAGATGCAGATAGCATGCATAAGAACATGCTTGTATCACATTTATGTGATTCTTTTAATATTTTCCATTTCCTCTTCAGGTTTCCTTGTTGTCTGGTTTCTTGCTCACCTCGTCAACTTCAGAAACAAACTGAGGAGTCCACAGTCAACACGTGTTTTACCTCTGTACGGCACGCAAGTCTGGGTTTTTTCAAGGCTGTGAATAATGTATTTATAGTAATTAAACGCTATTCTCAGATAAGAAATGATCAAAACTCTATGAAGGTGATTACCATACAGAGGTGACACTGCACTGCACTTGTGCTGTGACTAAACATTTCTAACTGCTCAGGTGAAGCACTTGTGTTGTTTGTGAAAGCACATGAAAGAAAGTTACACAAGTCTTCCCAAGCCCTTCCCTAGCTAGTAGTCCTTTGTATGACTGTTTTCTTATAGACATATCAAAGTTTCATAATCTCATTTGTGTCTCAAGCAGAACATTTAATAGGGAGGTGAAGGTCAGAACATGCACTCGAACAAGCATGATTGAAACATTTGTATTTTTCTAAAGTTAATGGACCAATCTTTCATGATGCTAATTTAGAGCTAGATGGAAAAACTCCTAAAGCACTACATTGAGCAGACCATACCGGTTAACAATGTACATTTATCAATGTAACATTTTATTGAAATTATAGCTCAATCTTGGGTTTGTAAAATTTGCTAACCAACTCCTTCTTTGTAAATTGTCCATACTGGGATCTACTCAACACAGATGGATAGATAATATTTTATTGAGGGTTTGTGAAAGCTGACACATGGTAGGATGGTTGGTCTATTGTCACTCCAGGGATCAACCTCAACAACACATTGATTAATTAACTTATGTAATTTATAAGAAACAAATATATATGCATTTATTCTAAACACATAATCAATTGTGCTCTGTATATTCCTAGAATAAAAAGTAGAGATGTTACCTGAACCAATCAAATTACTTTAGGAGGCCTTAAGTGGATTATTAGTTCTCAGCAGGTCTACTAGTAACTTCCTTTGATTGGACTTAATTTGGTGGATACGACTAGATCGAATTTCATCAGACCCAAATTCTGGGTAGAGATTAATTACCCCCAATGTAATGTTTAAGTCACCAGAAAGGCTAACAAAGACTTCTTTTTAAAAAGGGGAAGGGCCAGAAGGATAGAGAATGTTGGAACACAAAACAAGGGTTAACATTTTTGTTCTAGAAATTGAGAAGCAGATTAACACCCTTCTTTGCAAAGGTCTTTTAGAGAGCTTGCAGATTTCTTTGATCAGTGGGAGTTTCTACTATGGCACAAATGAACACTACAGAGACCCAAAAAACTAGCCCATCTTTAGATCTTTCTGAAAAAAAGATCGAAAAGCAGGCAGAGGAGGAGGATTATTCATCCAGAACACATTGTCACTGGGCCAGGTTTCTTGAAGTAGTGCAATATCATGAGAATTTATATATTTTAACCAATCCATATTTTGCAATCGAAGGAAATGCCAGATATATTCTATGACAATGGTGTAATATGATCATCAATAGAGTCCCTTGTGTGCCCCCTCCTAAGTTGGACTCATCACTATCCACATCTGGAGCTGTTATGACTCTGACTCTTCTTGTTTTCCTTTTTTACTCCTTTGCTAA
The DNA here is from genome assembly GCF_964261635.1 of Lissotriton helveticus. Lineage (NCBI taxonomy): Eukaryota > Metazoa > Chordata > Amphibia > Caudata > Salamandridae > Lissotriton > Lissotriton helveticus. The sequence continues at coordinate 20,185,536 of NC_136063.1, forward strand.
TTCTGTGGCTCGTTTCCACCTCCACCATCCCAGCTTCCTTTTACGCTCCGTGCTCCCCCCCTATTCGTTCCCCTGCCCACTGCACTATGGGAGTCACCGTTGGCTTCCCATCTCTTTACCCCACCAGCAGTTTTCTCTTTTGAGGCAGAACAAAAACATGGCCAACCCCTGCAGACAGCTTTGGCTTTATACAGCTGATTGTCTTCTGTAAAGCCAGCATTATGGAAGGCCATCTTGTAATGCTATTTCTTATCGTTTAAGAAAGTTAAAGAGTTAAACGATGGGAAAAATGGATGAGGAGTGACCCACTTTAATGTTGCTAAACTTTGTTATTCATAGTGCCAAGCCAACTGCTAAATATTTAATATAAATAGACTGAATTTCTGAGTAAACTAGTACTGAACTGTAACCCACAATCTTACAATCATTTGTCTTCCATAAAATCCTATTGAGGTCACAAAGGTCACATGCGAGGAAAGACCAAAACTGTATGAAAGTATTCCTGGTTTGTGTTTAACAGTTGTTATTAATTGTAATTAGGAAAGTGTTGATGACAGTAATTAATACTGATTTTTGTGAGCATATTGGAGTTATTCCTTAGTCATTATGTTAATGTGTATACAGAGCAATGTTCAAAAGCAAGAGGGCGTTCCATACTGCGTCTGGAGGATGAGAAGAGATTAGAGGAGAGAAGATGCAAGAAAACTAAAGTTACAGAGAATTGAATATTAGGGAAGGGAGAAGAGAGTAGCTGTAGGATGACTGGGAAGTAGAATGTGTAATCCTTAGACATGTCTTCTGTTGGTGTAGGTTTAAGGAGGCCCATGGACACAGGAATGAGTTCTGATCTTGATACTTAGTGAATACTCTTTGTCTGCATTTCTTAAAAAAATCACCATATATAGTTGATATGTTCTTATTGTTTTTCCAATCACATAAAATCATCTTGATGCCAAGGCTGAGTGGGATATTGAGCAGTAATCGATCTGAGATGTTAAGGGGATATACATCAGGGTCCTTGGGATAGGTTAACAATGTGTAGTGATATGTCTGGTTGGACAATATCTTTGATGGTTTTGTTTATGAGTTCCCAGAGTGGCTTTACAAGGCTGGAGTAAAACAAATCTCACTGCGTTCTGAGCCTTTCCAACATTGATGAGATTTTTAGGAAAAGGTTTGGCAACTAGAAGCTTTTGTTTAGTGACAATTATTTTCTATGATGTTCATTGGGGACTTTTGGATTTAGTTGTGTATTTCCATTTGGTCAACCAAATGTATTCTAATGGTGTCTATATTCCCAGCTTTAACCCATTGTTTCTATATATTTGTGTTATTCTTTGAGTTCCTGGGCAGCTAAGTAATCTTGAGTGGATACATGTCTAGTCCAGTTAAGTGGGTCTGATATTTTCTAGTTTTCAGAAGTACTACTTTGATTGTGAGGAAGTTATAGAAGTCCATGTAGAGATTGTGTTTGTGTTGTAGAGTTGCAAAACAGTTGGAAAGGAGATAGGGGTATCCACAATATAATTTTAATATATCACTTTCTATCCGTGCATTCCAAAATAACATTTTCCCCACAAGTTTGATAATGTTATAATAATTTAAAATAATAATTTCACAACCCCTGGGACTCCCTCTACTGGCCTCAGGGGCTGGGCGACTATTCAGCCTTAGTCCCAGCAGTTAAAAGTATGAGAATCAAAGTGGATGCAAAGCTTACATTGGCCAATCAAGTTTCCAGTATTTGGTACCTGCGTGGGCCTACTCGGGTTACTAAGTAAATTCTCCCCTATCCTCTCATTTTCCACCATGAGAACAGTTGTATCTGCCATGATCCTGGCCCGCCTTGACTACGCCAATACGCTCTACATTGCACTGCCAGACTCCTTAGTGGGAAAACTCCAGATGGTTATGAATGATGCCGAACGGCTCATCTTCAAACTACCCAGACACTCGCAAGCATCGTCACTCCTGCAACGTCTCCATTGGCTGCCCATAAAACAACGGGCCAAATTTAAGGGCCTTTGTATCGTCCATAAGGCCATTCATAGCCAGGCACCCTTGTATATCAAACAACGACTTGTGAAATACATGCCAGGTCGCTCGCTAAGGTCATCCACGGAGAGCTTCTTAAAATGCCCATGTTTCAATTATGCCACCACAGGAGGATGAAGCTTCTCTACCCTCTTACCCTCTCTTTGGAACAGGCTGCAAAGCCAACTCTGCACGGAAAGCCGCCTTCTTCCTTTCAGAAAACAACTAAAAAACATCCTTTTCACAGAAGCATGGGCATAGCTGTCTCCTAATTGCTGTTCTTCTTGCAGCGCTTGGAGACCTTTGGGTGTTTAGCGCTCAACAAATCCAAATTAACATAATTTATTGAGTCCATGTTGAGCAACCTGTTTGATACTGATAACCTGTCTGGGAACTTCATGGTTCACCAGGCACACAGTCCCCTTGGCAAGAGGCCACCCTCTGGGACCCCCACGTGCTCCATCATAGCCCACCTGCTCAACTACAGGGACCATGATACAAGTAGTCGTCTGGCCCGGGAGAACTCCCCTGTACAATACCAAGGGACTGTGCTTTCTTTTTACCCAAATCATACTTTTGCAGTCCAGGAGCCCTAACACAAATTCTTAGAAGCAAAGTGCCAAATTTGTACACTGGGACTCAAATATGCCATGCTCTATCCTGCTAAAGTAGGAATGATGGTGGACAGTAAACTCTGCTTATTTGAGACTGCTACTGATACCCTGGCCTTTTGCAAACAGCGTCAAGGTGCAGCTCACAGGAGCCCTGCGCGGTCCTCCGGTCATTCCTCCCTGGACAGACAGCTGGCAGAAAGCGTAGAGCTCTTTACTACTGAATGAGTTGTTTTTATGTGCTTTGCAAAGGGGATTTCTTCTGTATTATTAGCTCAATTGTAAAGATTGTTATCAATCATGTAAGAAAGAATTTCTTCTTTCTTTCTTTACTACTGAATGAGGACTTGGCTTTCATGGTTGTTAATCAGCTAAGTTGTCTAAATAGGTAGCCAACATTTGCCTATGGAACTGTAGCGGTTTCTACTTTGAAGTAAAATAAGTTTCTTTATCTCTAATCTGCAAAATTATGCTTAAAATATGGGCATTGGAAGTTCAAGGCATTGCCCGCCTCCTCCGGACAATTTCAACCATGATTCTTTTGGGGTTTTTCTCTTTCCCTTTCTTCAGGTTTTTTGGGGTAGGACAATGTTCACAGGGCCCCTGAGCTTAGGTGTGGGAGGTAGGTGGATTTTGATGATCTTGCTCAGAATTTTGACTACTGATTTATTGTAGTGTTGCTCTTTTTTTATAACCTTATGTATGTTCCTTTGTATATCCCCTCCCTCCGTTACTCATGCGTTGGCCAATGTACATTGCCAAGGTAGGCAAAAACTCCCCTATGTATGGTTATAGATGTGCACCCCGCGGTAGATGTAAACCTCATCACTTGGAATGTACTAGGGCTTAATAATCCAAGAAAATGTGAAATGGTGCTGGCGTTCCCTTCAGAGACATAATGTCAAAATAGAATTCCTGCAAGAAACTCACCACCCCTTACAGCGATCCCACCCCCATTTGAGTCCTCCTGGGGGCCCCATAGTTTTGTTGCAAGTTACAGCACCTATTTTCCGGGGGTATGTCTTCTTATCTACCATTCCCTCCCATTTACACACAAGGAGACTATAGCCGACACACAGGGGATATATTTGCTGGTGTTGGGAAAGTTGCTGGGTAGGACGGTACTCTTTCTCAATATTTTTCCGCCCAACTTGGATGCCCCTAGTTTCTTTGGACACCTTCATGTCATGTCCAATTGGTATGACTACGACACAATCGTCCTAAACTGGGACCTAAACCTTTGGCTTGATCCCAATCATGATTCTTCTAGTCCACTTGCTATCACCAAAACCCATTCACTTTGGGTAATGTGGGACCTTATAAATACCTTGGACTTGCATGATCTCTGGCGGACACATCACCCTGAGACCCCTGGGTTCACCTTCCACTTAGCCCCAAAATTCTACACAAACATGCATAGACTACTTGCTAGTAGATTTGCAGGGGTGTCAATGAACCATGGGTATTGATACATTGCCACGTACCCTGTTTGATCATGCACCATGCTTTTGCATCTCAAGAGGTGTAGTGCAGCGGCCAGGGCAGCTCACTTCAGAGCACAGGGTTCATGGTGCAATTGCCGGCTCTGATGGCAGCTCAACTCAGCACCATGTGACTCTGGGCAATAGCTCACTTAATTTCCACGATGGCCCCCAGCGCCTTGAGACTCGTGAGGGTGAGTAGTTTGCGCTTTAGAAATACGGATTGACATTCTGCCTCAGGTGGTTGGGAACGCAGATGTTTTTTTACTGCGTTACTGGATGAGGTGATTCGGTCTGAACTGCAAGAGGCCATTTCTGAATACTCTACCCTTAACACTGGTACGGTGGCCAACTATGCTATACTGTAGGATGCCTTTAAGGAGTATATCCGGGGAGTTAGTATATCCAAGCAAGCGGGTGTTTTGCAATCGATCTGCGGGAGTCTTGCTTGAGTCAAAAAAGAACTGTCCCTACTGGATGCAACACCACCCGTGTTACACGGTAAGAAGAAACATAGTGCTCTCATTTTGGAATTTAATGAGCATGTAGATAGCGTGGTATCATTGTTGGGAAAATTCTATGCAGTGCGCCAATATGGTGAAGGGGAACGCCCATTTGCACATTTGGAGTGACCTCCTAGGGGAACCAGACACATAGAGGCGATAAATTGCTGAGACAACTCCATAGGTACAGACGATACAGAAATATTAGAATAACTGGTCTCATCCTATCGCTCCCTTTACACAACCACTCTTACTAAGGATTTCTCTCAACTTTTAACTTATTTAGAGGAGGTCGCAATGGTATGGATTACTACTGGACAGGAGGGGTTTCTGGCTGATCCTTTTACTGTTGAGGAGATTACGCTTGCTATAGATGCCTTGGCCGGTGCTATGTCACAGGGCTTCAAGTGTCTCTTTGGAATATTTTATAGGGCATTCAAAGATAGTCTAGCTCCACAACTCCTTGAGGTCTATGCAGAGGCCCTCGAAGACGGCACACTTCCCCCTTCCATGAGGGAGGCGGCTATCTACTTACTACTAAACTAGGTAAGGAACCCACTAATTGCTCCTCATATTGTCCCATCTCTCTAATAAACTTTGACAGTAAAATCCTGGCCAAAATGTTATGCTCAAGGCTTTTAATATAATTGGATCAAATCATCTCCCCAATACAGTTGGGCTTTATTCTGCATAGATCCACTCAATAAAATGTACAAACTGTTTACTCAGTTATTAATCGAAAAGAGTTGAGTAATCCTGCAGTGATAGCCTTCTTGGATGCAGAGAAAGCTTTTTTTTCTCTAGAGTGGCTTTTCCTAACTGCTGCGCTCCAGAAATTGGGCATCCCGGGCAAATTCATTGCTTTCATCGCTTTGCTCTATTCATCACCAACTGCCCTGTTCTGAGTAAATGGCTCCCTATCTTCTCGGATCCCGATTTCACGGGGGACCAGGTAGGGTTGTTCTTTGTCCCCTTTGCTCTTTTTAGTGGCCTTGGACCCTTTGGTTCGACACTTACAGAAAAACATATGTTCCGCAGCTTGCAGTTTCACTCGGGGCCTCTGCTGATGTCCATGTATGCAGACGACATTCTGCTTTTCAAAAGACACCCGAGCGTCAATTTACAGCCTCTTATAGATGAGATTATCGACTTCAGAGCCATGTCCAGGCTGCAAAAAGTTGTAGTAAATCAGCGATGTTTGTGATTACTACCGCTGCTTCCGTGGATCTGGCAGAGCTCCCTTGCGAAGGACAGGAGACACCACCAAGTATCTTGGCATACACCTGCACAGAGATACAAAACATGTTTTACGCCTGAACTGTGGGTCTGCGATCGAGCAACTCACCATGCAGGTTGAAAGATGGATCCAGTTACCGTTGTCTGTGGCCGGACGTATCGCCCTTATTAAAATTAATGTATTACTTTGGTTCCTATACCTATTCGTCAACATACATATCCCACTCTCAAACACCTTCTTTTCTCAACATCAGCGTTTGCATATCTACAGGGTAAGGGCAGGACGCAGACCACAAATTTCTTGGAACACCTTAACACTCCTGTGCAACTGGGGAGGGTTTGTAGTCCCAGCTCTTCAACTCTATTTCTTGGTGGCACAGGTTCAATTTGTCTATCACTGGTTCCACCCAGATGCCTGTATAACGTACACAAAACACAAACGCACCTTGGATGCTCTCACAGCATTGGAATCCCTATTCCCACTGCGCATACCACTGGATCCCCATGAAATCCAACCCCTCTCGATCGCATGCTGGGCTTAGCGTAAACTCAACACAATGTCAGGCACCGGCCCCCTATCTTCCCCGCCATCCCAGTGCACAACAACCCATTTTTGCCGCTAACTTTTGAAAAGTTGGTACAACACACTCTCAACAAACTGGATTTATGTACCCTTGGCTCACTATTTCCAGATGGCTAGGCACTCGCTATGATGGACATATCCACACACTCTGATCTGACATACATGGACAGATTTATAGCTACCTTATTGTTTGGGGCACTCCGCTCATTGGTTACCTCTTTCTCATCTCTGTCTGCAGATTTTGATCAGGAAGGATCACACTTGGTTACTAAGTTGTACCAGGCATGCATGGCACTCAGACAGGGCCGAGACAGGGGGGTGTGGCGATGCTGGGACAAATACCTGCCCTACCCACTGGCTGACAAAGAATAGACTCACTGTCTTGATCAAGTACAGAAGGTTTCCCCTAATCATAGCATAAACTCCTTCATTTTAATGTGTACACAGGACATATATCACTCCACGTCAGTTGGCCAAATATGACACCACTAAGCCATCCAAATGCCCTAAAAGTTCAGCACTGGATGCCGACTTTGCCCACATGACCTGGACGTGTCCTCAAATTAATACATACAGGGTAGAGGTATTTCAGACAATAGCTAATATAATTGCCATACCCCTTCTTTCCTCTCCAAAGATAGCTCTATTAGGATTGGTCAGCAATGTTAATCTGTGCTATTGTAGGTTTATCACCTTTGCAGGTATTCTAGCAAAGATGGAAATAGCAATATACTAGGGCACTAAGCACTGCCCTACAAAAACAGTATGGATACTCAGCATGTCATATTGCGATTTGCAGACCGACATTAACGCCATGCTCCAAACCACGACCTCAAGACCTAAGGACATATGGCATGTCTATTGCTGTTACTTGCGACAGACTCAAAGCTCCTCCTCGACCCCATCTCCCGAACAACAAGGGCCCCCCAATGGTTTGGCGCACAGCTCATCCCCTGTACCAGTTGATATTCAGACGCCATAGCACAGTATATGGTCCCATCATTGTCAATTCTGATGTATATTGACCCGGCATTACACGTTCTCTATTGGTCTACACTATGGAAGACATGAATAACGCTCTCCCAACTCAGCAGATAGAATACAACACTGCTTTTGTGCCTTTGGAGGCTTTCCCCCCTTACTCCCCCACCCCTCGTCACCCTTCCCCCCCTTAGTGAGTAGTCATTATTTTTATTTTTTATTATTTGTTTCTGTACTAGATAATTACTCTTGATCAATATCTATTTGTTAATGTTTTTCTTTATCAATAAAGTTAAAAAAAAGCAAAAAACAAAACAAAACTATATTCTCATTGGACCACTCACTTTTTTTAAGATGTCTTGCAAGAAAGACACCTCCTAAGAGTGAATGTGCCCCAAATTTAGAAACATCCACACCAGCTTCACTCATCACATTTTTCACCCATCTTGCTAAGGTGGCGGGAGATACTGGTCGATGAGGCCATCTGCGTGAAATTACCAGTTGTGCTATACCATTACTAACATATTCAGTTCTTTTTTCATAGTGCTTTAAACATTTAACTATACAAAGCTTTCTATTTCCTTGGAAATAAGGGTAGAAATTAGTATTTGATGATGTTGTTCTTTTAATATAAAAATAGAGCCCTTCAGGTTTGTACGTCTTACTGGTAACATCTAAATGCTTACATCTGAAGTGTGTATAAAAGATACTAGATGGAAACTGTCAGTTTGTCGGAAATACATTTTAGTCACAAAGCAGAGATTTCGCCCCAATTCTCTTGGAACTGTAAAACATTTGTAACATTCTACAGGGAAGCATACACTGCTGTGGGTGGGGTTAGAACTTGCATGCTTCACATTATTCGGGTCTCAAAACATTCTGGCTGATGGGTATGCCATCTAACAACCAATATCCATTCGAGATAGCTGACCTATACATGTTTACTGTTCTATGGGGTCACCCTGATCAAAACAACTCTATTAAATAGTTAATTAGGTGTACTAAATAGGTTGAAACAGGATCAAAATTTCATTAAAAACACCGAAAAACTAATTTGTTCCAAGTAGTTTGGCATGCTTTCCTTGTTCCAGGTGCCCACTGACTCTGCTATGAGTTTAAAAGCATCGGTTCAAAGCCCTGGGATTTCCTGATTTCTCCTGAAATCTCCCACGCCATCAGTGTGAGAACACCCTCTTCCACAAGGGGCTGAAATTCTCCCTGGCTCAAGGAATACAGTATTGAAGTTCAGTATTAGTATTGGTAAGTCTATTGACATTTCTACCATTGTCACTACTATGGTTTCCCTGCATCTGTGTGTTTTCAGGAGAACTATTAGTAGCATAGCAGACAACGGAAAGGGATAGGGTGTTACACCTCTCTAACTCTGTATTATAGCGCCTACCCCACTGACCCGTGGGGCTGGTTTCCATCTGAAAAACCTTCTTAATTTTGTGTTCAACATGTCTCCGATGAGGTCCCTCCTGAAGGGGCCCCATTTTTCCTAAATACTGAGAAAGATCTCTCCGCTGGATTCCTTAAAGTTTTGCGAGAACCAATCCACTACACCATTGTTCAACCCAGGAATGTTCCGCTACAACAGATATTCCTTTGTTCAGACAATAGCCCCAAATTCCCTCGCTGTGCTAGGCCCTTGGAGTAGGGTCTTCCTATCGTGCTGACATATCTCACAGCTGATGCGTTGTCCATGCGGACCATCACATAGTATTTCTTCATTCTCTGTGTAAAACTTCACGCAGCAAAGTAACCTGCTAACAATTCTGAGGCATTGATATGTAATTTCCTCTTGTCTAGCTCTAACATCTGGCTCCCCATCCTTCTAAGCTTGTATCCGATTCTATTACTAGTTCAGGTTACTCACCAAAAATTGCCATCCCATTCCACGCCTCTCCACGCCTCTCCATTTTTCAGCCACCATGATAGTTCTTTCCTTGATTTGAGATCCAAGGTCAGCATTTGTGAATATGACTGATTGTTTAGCAAGTGGCTTGCTTTGAGTCTTTGGAGGGCTGTGTAATTCTTTTAGTTTTTATCTTGGTATTTGGACTTCTGCTTTGACCGTGTCTACAGTAAAGCCCAGAAACTGAGGGACATATTTACAATAAAGTGGCACAGCATGTTATTAAGCCAAGAAGGCTAGCAACACACGTAATCACTTTATAAATGCAGAGCTGTACCGTATTTACTAGAATATGGTGCAGCCCTGCGTTTTCCCCTTTGCTGGAGCTAACTTAATCTGCCCAGCACCAACGCAGGCACCCTAGCACAATTGCTCAATGGTGCCTGTATTGAGAAGATTTTTTATGTGGAGGAAAGTCCTCCTTTCTACAAATAAACAACCTTTAAATGCTGTCTTGTAACTTCTATGTGTGCAGCACACATAGAAGTTGCAAAACAACATTTAAAAAAAAATGATTGCTCATGTATAGGCTGTCCTGTTTTCAGTTTCTATTTTTGGTAAATTCTGTTTTGTTTTTTTCAGTGTTTTCAATATTTAAAAAAACAGTTGTTATCAGTGGTTAGACATTTTCACGCCACTAAAAACAACTGGAAAAGTGTTTTTCGGGTGTTTATGGAACGTTTTGCTTTCATCATTGCTTGCTTTCTGCACTGAAAGAACATGGTATATAGACAGTGTACGTATAGTGTATATGAGGTCCAAAGAGATGTTTGCAAATTAATCTTATTGTAGTACACCATACAATACTTCTTCAGTGAGTCTTTGAATGATTGAATGAATGAATGTTGGATTCATAGAGCGCGTGGTTACCCTGGAGCATCCCAGCGCTGTACCACTGGGGAACCCGTCCTGGCTTTCCTTGTGAGATGGTCCCTGTACTGGGCATCCCCAAGGTGAAGGAGGCAAGATTTATCGGGCCCGCTGACATTGGTCCTGCACCCGGCCGCGTCGGGAATTGAACCCTGGTCCCGGGCCGACCTCAGCCTCCGGGTCTTCTGCCTCTAACCGTTGAGCCACACTTCTCCACTTTGGTCATGTGCGCTCGCACTTTCCTTCCCATGTAAACTTTTGTGAAAAGGCCCTCTCAGCATTCATAGCCCCTTGGGCTGAGAACCGTCAGCTAAGGGACACAGTTGGGATGACGCTTTCCTTGATGCCACATAGAGCACGAAATGATAAATATTTGCGTTTTAGTTCCTGGGCATAAGAAAACAGTGCACCAGAATGGACTAAAAAGTCAATAGCATCCCTCATTAACTCTGAAGATTGTAAAGATGCTTTCAGCATACCATTTAACAAGTGGCAAGGATCTCTTCACTTCAGCTCGGGTATCAATTTTGACAGGTCATCACACAAATGTTTGCATTTAATGTTTAAAGCCTGAGGTGTTGGCAATTCACCTACTATCAATACTGACCCACTAGAAACTATGGTCTCATGTATTAAGGGTTTTTACCCATTATCTGTGGGTAAATGTGATGACACCTATTAGAAAATATCTTTATGAAATTAGCCATTTTACCTATCAGTGAAAGAATCAAATGCAGCCAAAATATCAAATATGAGTTTGATATGTCCTGATTCTCTACAGTTTATAAAATAATTAAACTAGACCTAAAACATGAAACTAAACCCTGCATCTTTAGACCAAAGGCCATAACACTGAAAAAATAAAAGGAAGAAGAAACAATATTTTAGTGGCATCCCTAAAGAACAATACTCAAGCAGGATAATGTTAGCCAGTCATTCTTACTGCTAGCTTCTATAACAAAGTTCCATCTTATTGACCCCTTCAGTAAGAACAAAATTACTCTTTCACTTTCTCTTTCCTTTCTTTGAATGGCATTTAGTTTGTGGTTGTGCAGGTGTTTTTTCAGTGTTTATATGTTTTCACCGGTGAGGGCTATTTTTCTTTCAATGGGGTTTTATCAGTTATTATAGGTTTAAACCTAAAACCCCCCAGCCTAAATCATGTGCAAGAAGGGGGAGCTTCCTGCACATAAACAAACATAGGCAATTTGCTTGTTGTAATTTTGGCTCTGTCTCCTATTTGAGCTTGTTTCCGGTCCAGGGAAGACATGGCTTGGCAGTTCGGGCTGGACTGGTCCCATGAGGCACAGGGTCAGACTGATTTGCATATGGCCATGTCTGAACTGGGGTGGCGGAGTGAGCTAAAGAACGGTGAAGGATTAAACCCAGATCAGTTGACTGGGAATGAGCGTTTGTATTGTCAACGCTCCGTCCATCACCACCTTTGGTTTTTCTTTGTTCGCCCTAAGTTGGCAGGGTATGCTCAGACGTGAGTCCCTTGCTCACTTTGCCACTGGAATCAAGCAAGCCCGGCTGAAGACGGCTGTAATGCCAGAAACCGGTCCTGGGAAGCTTGATTCCGGTCCAGGGAAGACATGGCTTGGCAGTTCGGGCTGGACTGTTCCCATGAGGCACAGGGTCAGACTGATTTGCATATGGTCATGTCTGAACTGGGGTGGCGGAGTGAGCTACAGAACGGTGAAGGATTAAACCCAGATCAGTTGACTGGGGGTGAGTGTTTGTATTGTCAACGCTCCGTCCATCACCACCTTTGTTTTTTCTTTTTCGCCCTAAGTTGGCAGGGTATGCTCAGACGTGAGTCTCTTGCTGACTTTGCCACTGGAGTCAAGCAAGCCTGGGTGAAGACGGCTGTAATGCCAGAAACCGGTCCTGGGAAGCTTGATTCAGGTCCAGGGAAGACATGGCTTGGCAGTTTGGGCTGGACTGTTCCCATGAGGCACAGGGTCAGACTGATTTGCGTATGGTCATGTCTGAACTTGGGTGGCGGAGTGAGCTAAGGAACGGTGAAGGATTAAACCTAGATCAATTGACTGGGGGTGAGTGTTTGTATTGTCAACGCTCCGTCCATCACCACCTTTGGTTTTCCTATTTTAGCTTACCAAAATGAACATTGCCCTCCCCTTTCAAGCTAAATACAGCTTGAAATGGTGCCTTATTTACAAGGCAGCGTCAGGCCATGTTAAGTGGCTTCACAGTGCCATTTAAATCAGGCAAGACCCCTGTTGCCATCAGGTTGGCCATAAGAGCTTGTAAATATGTCCCTGGGTGTCCTGTTCTGGATTAAGCAGGACTTTTCTGATTTATGAAACCTAGATTTTCTAATAATTGAATTGTCCATTTTGTGTGTTGTATAATAACATTATTAGGGTATCGTCCAGGTAAATAATGAATATTACTCCCCTCTCTCTGAGCCAAGCTGCGAGCGTAGGACTTTTTCTGAAGCACAAAGGTGCTCTGGAAAGACTGAAAGGGAGACTTGTGAACTACCACAGTCTGCCTTTCAAGTGAAACAGAGGTACTGCTGATGTGGAGGCCAAATTGGAATAGTGAAATATGCGTCCTTGAGGTGTAATCTTGTTAACCAATCCCCTTTTCTTAAAATGTCTCTTAATAGGTAAATCTCTTCCATTTTGTAGTTTCTTGAGAGTTAAGACAGGTCTCATTCCCTTGTACTTCTTCTCTACTAGGAAAATGTTGCTGATGAAACCTACCCTAGACTCATGAGCCTCCTGGATGTCCCATTCTGTTAATACGTCTTTCACCTCTTGTGTGACTAATGTTGTATCTTCTTGAGAAAAGGTTATCCCCTGGGAATTTTCGTTTGGATTTGGTATCTATAAAGTTTATTTTGTATTCTCTGACAGTTTCCAAAGATCCTGTCTCTGTTAAGTCCAATTTCCACAAAATTGGCGTAGCCTGCCCACCAGCCTTATCGGGGTATCTGAAAGGTCTTTCATGTTGAAAATTCTCTCTGTCTTCAATCACCTCTGGAAGATCTGTTGCAAGATCTCTGCCACTAGGGGTAGATGTTCTGATGGGATCCAAAGCTAGATTGCTGGTAGAATCTATTGGCATATTCCATAAACATTCTAGAGGAGGAATGAACTTGTTTTCCTGGCCCTTGCGAAATCTTTATCATGAAAAATGCTTTAAATTTCCTTTAGGGATTTTTGTGTAGAACTATTACCCCCTAGGTATCTGGTCCTTTATAAATTCATCCTTGAAGAGATGGATGTGCTCTCTTCCTTATTTGCGAACTTAATACGTATGGGGTCCAATTCAAGGAGGATGTTCTTCCTCCTTTAATTAGATGGAGCCATGTTTGCATTTCCTAAGAGACAGATAGCTCGCTGCACCCACTCTTAAAATTCTTTAGCATCAACCATTTCCTCAGTTAGGTAGGTAGTCTCTGTAAATATTTTGGTGAGTGGTCCAGTGATATCAAGCAAGTGATCTTGGCATGATTTTTACCCTCTATCTAGTCGCTATCTTTGGTATTTATCCCCTTTATAATAAAGGGTAACATCTAGGGGTCCAACTCTGGGATTAGGGTTATTTTGTCAGGTAGGGATGGTCGAGGACACTCCGACCTTAGAACAGATCTTATCTCTTTGGGGATCTCCCTTGCTAGTCAGTACGTAATGTACTCTACAACGTGTTGCAATGGTGCCCATTCATGTGACGGAGGATGTTTGAGGAGGGGTAGAACATATCGGCCCATAGTTGGTTAACAATGAGCCTGAGGGCTTCAATGTCACCATTGATGTCCCTTTCAATTTCAAGTTCATAAACATCATCTTTGGTATCACTAGAAATAGAGACAACTGGGCCTCTTATTTACACATCCAGACTGTCTGAGACGCTGAATCCATCACCGGCTCCCTTCAGTATCAACTCCTCATCTGTAACTTTAGATGTTTTAGTTTTTTAAGGAGAATTGTCGCCTCCAGATCTTTTCCAGTGGGTCTTGCCTGCCCACCTACAGGTTTATCAGAGGTGTTTCGGTCTTTTTTGTAAGACTCTCTAACTTCCCATGGATAATTCATCCAGCGACCCCATCAATGTTCCTATTATACTATAAACCCCTCTAGCTTCCGTTCAATGCAGCCCTCTGGCTGTTCCTGAGACATCCTGCTATAATGATACAAATAGCTTAAATTAGCAGATTTGGGAAAACTAATGTTAAATAACAAGGGGTCACTAGAGGGCATCCTTGTTTCAAACGCAGTAGCTGTGAGTGTGTATTTTACCAGCCAACCCTCTTTGATATTAGAGGGTTAGTGCTGCATCTTATTAATTGGTTAACCATTTATTGCTAATTGGTATTTCCCACAGATTAAAGATGACAGACGATGCTTGCATGAGATGGGTGTTGGTTGTCAATTGCCTTTTCTCTAATGTTTTGATGTTTTCTTACGATGTGGATTCGGAGAGTGTCTTACTGAGTACTTCCTTGTTTTTATCGGTGGTGCGGCCACTTGTGAATAAAGTGCGCTCCACTAGAGATGCACAAAGACATTATTTTCTTTTTGATTTGAAACCGGACTGGGTTTGTTTTTGGCAGTGTGAAGAAGCATGCGGGCCTTAGTTTCCTGTGGTGGGTTGCTACTTAAGATTGCGTGACCAGGTTCGGCCAGTCCTCCAGGCTGGTATACCTGTGGGGAGTGAACGAGGTCAGTTCCCTGTCCATCTTTCGAGCACTGTTCCAACTGTATACCGTATCAGGTTTCTAGTAAGCTAAGAAGATATCTGTTTATACAGTACTAAGCACAATTGGGGAGTGTAACATTTTAAGCAATGTGTCACTGGCATTTTTATATGGCCACGTAAACCAACTTTTCATGGCCTTATAAATATTTGCCCCTTTCACACAGCAAACTGCATGAAAGGGGCATTCCTTTGGTGTTTCTGCTGGCATTCCCAGCAACATCTATGGCTTTTTCACACTGCCCCAGATTTACGAGAAATCATATGCCTGAGGTACGCATCCACAAGAATGGTGTAAGAGGGCACAAAAAGACGAAATATCTTTATTTCTCCTCTTTTTTCCTTTTTCTACATGTGCTGAAGAAAACCTCTAGTGATTATGTTTGTGCAGGCAGGGTTGCCATCCTACACAAAAAAGATCATTCCCGCAATGCAGGCAACGTTGCACAATGGTGCAAACGTGCCTGCATTAGCGCACACAACATGAAAATTGCCTCAACCACTCTTACTTGAACGAAAAAACGTTTTCAGGTTAGAAAAATATTTATTACATACTAACCAGGCATGCGTATTCAATGCCAATTATTTTTAAATTTTAGAAATATATTTTAACATCAATAGACAGAAATAAGGACTGTACATTCAATTTATATACAAATGGTTTGATACACATCGAAACAGAACAGTGTCAAAATAATATTTAAACATCCAACATCCTACAAAAAAATTAATACATAACAGAAAACAAATATCACATACATATAGAATCAATGAATGAAAAAAATCAAAAGAATGGGGAATAGAGAACAACTGAATGACTCAAAATTGATAATGTCTGTACTGGCCAAGCCTAATATTCTCTATTGATAATGCTCTATTCCACAAATGCCCAGTCACAAATAATGGTTACCCTAGACGTCACATCCCTTTATACTCAAATTCCCCAAGAGGAAGCACTAGAGGTCATGCAAATATACCTTGATAAAAGAGAAAGACCCCATAGGGTTCCTACCGCGTTCATTTTACAACAGGCTGAAATAGCACTGAAGAAAAACTATTTCACCTTCAATGGTGAGTATTTCATGCAAGTGAAGGGGACTGCCATGGGTTGTCCTTATGCCCCAGAGATGGCAGTCCTCTTCATGGCACAGTATGAGGAGAAATTTGTAGAGGTGAATAACCCCTTCAAACATCACATCACACAGTGGTATCGCTACATTGATGACGTCTGGCTCCTGTGGCAGGGGAGCCAGACCGAATTAATATATATTAAATATATTTCTAAAATTTAAAAATAATTGGCATTGAATACGCATGCCTGGTTGGGATGTAATCAATATTTTTCTAACCTGAAAACGTTTTTTGGTTCAAGTAAGAGTGGTTGAGGCAATGTTCATGTTGTATGCATTAATAAGGGTCTAGCCTTAACCACGTTTTCATAGAAATATCTCCTTTGGGTTCCTGCATTAGCGCACAGCAGACCATTTTGCACCAATGCAGGGGAAAAGGACAGCAATGCCCCATATCTAGCAGGTACGGGGCATTTCTGCCTTTTACTTTTGCCGTAGGGCAGCACCGCAGCAAGACCCTCTGCCTTGCCATTTGGCAAAAAAAAAACCATAAATGAGGCCCTGTATGTGTAAGAAAGGTAATCAGAGTGAGTTTATCTAGAGAAGAGTGTGGTAAAAGAACTGAGATATATATGCTGAAGGTTCTTATTTTGTGAGCAGCAGCAACAAAAGCAAGAACATGGCTGCATGTTACTATGTTATATGCCTGATTCAAATGTTTTAAAGTTCTAAATTCCTTTTTATTGTTGCTGTACTGAGCAGGCAATACACGGAGATTTGCATAATGTTAGCCTCCATGTCCTGACATAAAATTAAAGATAGATGGGCAGATTTACTAACAATGGACCCAACACAAAACAGCAGCCAGAGCTGATGCACTCTCTTGCATCAAAAGGCAGAGAGCAGAACAGCACAATATATACTGAGCTATTGTGCTGTGTACGCCTCTGCCTGTGCTCGAGCACTTCTGGGTGCCTTGTGCCATGCACACACACTGTGTATGATATCTCACACAGGGTTTACGCTGGAAGACTACCCTTCCTGTACACATGTTCATGGTTAAACATAGATAAAAGATCTTGCACATCTGTTTGAGTGCTGTGCATTACAATACACAAGCAAAGTTGTAAAAATGGCATTATGGCAGGTAGCATTTAAATGATGTGTCATGTGATGTAATAAACACTGCAACCTACATATAACATTTACCATCAATGGCAATGGTGCATTTTATGGATAACTTACTTACTGGAAGAATAAGTAAACCAACGATGTGAAGCCATTTAGCATCCCAGTTTTAGGGGCAGAACACATTTTGTGACAATGATGCACATTGTACAAAATCATAGTATCAGAAGAAATAAAGACCAGTCAGCAAAGGCAACTTGGTTCCCTGATTTTTTACTTTCTGAACTGTTCTGTGATTCTGACTTGCTGACAAAGCCTTAGTTAAAAATGTTCTGCCTAAAATAGCAACCAAATATAGCTAATGTGATCACAGCTGCCTCTTTTATAAGTAAACTCCTGGAGTGAAGTTAAAACCTTTCTAATTACACCTAAAAGGTAACTTGCTTTTAAATGTGTACACTTCAATGAGAACGGATTGCAAAACTGTTTTCAGTGTGATATCTCAATCAAGACGTTAACTTATTACATTTTACTAAGAAAATGCAGGACACATTTAATCCTCTATGAATGGGGTTGGACTAGCTTATTCAAAATAGTAATACCTAGGCAACTGAAGGGTCCTGTTAGGTAATCAGGTACATAAAGACAACATTGATAAGAACACAGACTTGCTGTTGAGTGAGGCAGTGTACAGCTCAAAGGATTCAATGATGCAATATCATATAAAACAAATTTATTGACCAAATATCATAAAACAATCTATAGACATAGTTTAAAATTATTACACAAAGCTAATGCACAGTCAATTTCTTATACAAAGTAATTACGCAAAGATACACATATTTATCACAATAAAAATGATTTACATAAAATAAAATAATGCTTTTATATACATCCAATGAACAGACAAGAACAAACGAGTGATGAATAGAAATGTCTCTGGGGTTGGACTAGCCACATTATGTTTACCTATAGCTTCACATTACCATTAAAGCCAATGCTCAGTTGTCATACTGCATGAAAGATTTCACATTCTTAACTCAGAGTCTAAAATCAGGACCTGTGTATTACATTTGGCTTTGACAAGCCTTTTACATGACTGTGAAGTTGTGAATTTGAGTTGCCCAAGAACATACAAGTCGAGGAACAAATTAGACTTGTTGGTACAGATTTTGTTCCATATTTCATGACAATATCGACTAACATTATGAGGAGGTTTGGTGTGTGAAGAACCTCACACAGAAAGACAATTTCATCATTTCACCACTGGGCCAAATGAGACAACAGGAGAGATTTCCCCACAAAGGAAGTCCATAGAAGCTGGATCACATTTACATGACACCCTGGAAGAAAAGCCAGTTATAGTTCTTCTTCAGTCAGGATTATTAGCAAAGGCTGAATGGTCCCATCACTCAAACCTGACGCAATCCCAGCATCAAACCACCTGAGACAGATAAATAAGTTTGACATTTCTAACTGCCTGAGACAGGAATGTGGAAACAAGACTGGAATCATTCATTCCCACCTGTATCTTGACAGTGCGGGCACAGATGGCCTATACAATACCTGGTTGAATTAGCCACTTGCTTCTCCACACTCCCAACTTCCGGGCAAATATATTTTGGTGATCAACTTGTGGAAACTGTGACAACAGATGGTCTGAAGGTGATTACCCTCAATCCTGAACCTGTTGCAATGTTTGAGACCATAACTGACTGCTTTGTCAGTCTCAGGGTAAAGGACTTAAACATTTAGCAAGATCCGGCCAAGCAGAACCTCAGGCAGCCCCCAGGTAAAGTTGGGCACCCTCTGAAGTCTACAAATCATTGTAACTGATTTTTCCTATAGCCCACCCTAGAGCACACCACTGGGGGTCCCTAGGACAGCACCAGACGTTCAGTTTGTGTCTGGGGGGACCCTTGCAATTACAGCTTGTCTAAAACTGGGACAAAGAATGAAACAAGAAAGGAAAGACAGGGACCATGGTAAAAGAAAAAGAGCAATAGCATAGTAGATAGAGTCAGCTGGGACATTTAAACTTACAGCTAATTTCTGTAGAGAATTGAGCTCTGTCCGAATTAATACTCTCTTCATATCTATATGCACCTGTGGGTGTACTCAAATAAATGAAGGTATGATCATCTTACCTCCAGTTATCAGTGCCTAGAGAATGGCCACGGCTGCAAGGATAGCCCTCATGTTGCTGGGAGAGTAAGGAGTAGGGTGATGGAGTCGATATATATCTGATCAGTTGTCTGGGTCTTCTGCACATCTCATACTCAGGGCATGTCATTTACACTGCAACAGAAGAGCTGGGGAACATAATACCTGAGCTCTGTACACAGGATGTTGCTGAAACCTTTGTGCGTAACTGGGTGCACTTCTCTGGTTGCTGGCATCTTCCCATAGACATGGCATTTATTGAGTAAATACCATACTGTACTGAGGCAATGATTATAAGTGCATGGCTCAAGTCAAATCAAACAAATATATATAAATGTGTACTGGAATCATAACTATCAATAATGTAAACTCTACTTGGATTATTTACCACAGGTGTCCTGCATAGAGTAATTTTTCCAACTGTCAAGACAAATGACAAAAGAACACGTAAACATGAAGAATTTAGGCTGTTAAATTCTGCATCCACATGTGTGGCTGCACTACAGAAGCCACAACCACAAATAGGAGGTATTTACCTCACTCCGAAAATACCACAACCTGAATATCTTTGTCTGGTCATAATTTAGTGCAATAAATACCTCCTTCCATTCCATCATACTATTTGTTATGGCTCCTGCAAGATATGCTGCAGATGCTGCTAGTTGTATATTATCTCAATTATACATCCATGCCTTGAAGTAAATGTTGAAATTAAAATTCTACCATCGGAATCCTGAGGCAAAAGTTTGCTAAATTATTTGTCATAGTTAATGAAGATGCAGATAACATGGATAAGAACAGGCTTGTATCACATTTATGTGATTCTTTTAATATTTTCCATTTCCTCTTCGGGTTTCCTTGTTGTCTGGTTTCTTGCTCACCTCGTCAACTTCAGAAACAAACTGAGGAGCGCACAGTCAACACGTGTTTTACCTCTGTACGGCACGCAAGTCTGGGTTTTTTCAAGGCTGTGAATAATGTATTTATAGTAATTAAAAGCTATTCTCAGATAAGAAATGATCAAAACTATATGAAGGTGATTACCATACAGAGGTGACACTGCACTGAACTTGTGCTGTGACTAAAAATTTCTAACTGCTCAGGTGAAGCACTTGTGTTGTTTGTGAAAGCACATGAAAGAAAGTTACACAAGTTTTCCCAGGGACTGCCCTAGCAAGTAGTCCTTTGTATAACTGTTTTCTTATAGACATATCAAAGTTTCATAATCTCTTTTGTGTCTCAAGCAGAACACTTAATAAGGAGGTGCAAGTCAGAACATGCACTCAAACAAGCATGATTGAAACATTTGTATTTTTCTAAAGTTATTGGACCAATCTTTCAAAATCTAATTTAGAGCTAGATTGAAAAACTTCTAAAACACTACATTGAGCAGACCCCTCCAGTTAACAATGTACATTTATCAATGTAACATTTTATTGAAGTTATAGCTCAATCTTGGGTTTGTAAAATTTGTTAACCAGCTCCTACTTTGTAAATTGTCCATACTGAGATCTACTCAACACAGATGGATAGATAATATTTTATTGAGGGTTTGTGAAAGCTGACACATGGTAGGATGGTTGGTCTATTGACACTCCAGGGGTCAACCTCAACATAACATTGATTAATTATGGTATGTAATTTATAAGAAACAAATATATATGCATTTATTCTAAACACATAATCAATTGTGCTCTGTATATTCCTAGTATAAAAAGTAGAGACGTTACCTGAACCAATCAAATTACTTTAGGAGGCCTTAAGTAAATTATTAGTTGTCAGCACATCCACTAACAACTCCCTTTGATTGGACTTAATTTGGTGGATACTACTAGATCGAATATCATCGGACCCAAATTCTGGGTAGAGATTCATTACCCCCAATGTAATGTTTAAGTCACCAGAAAGGCTAACAAAGACTTCTTTTTTAAAAAGAGGAAGGGCTAGAAGGATAGAGAATGTTGGAACACAAAACAATGGTTAACATTTTTGTTGTAGAAATTGAGAAGCAGAATAACACCCTTCTTTGCAAAGGTCTTTTAGAGAGCTTGCAGATTTCTTTGATCAGTGGGAGTTTCTACAGTCCCCAACACAAACTTTTCTTGAATTTCCAATACAGCCTAAATGCCTGACAATGATAAAGGTATGAAAGCTATGCCTGAAGGAACTTAAAAATGTGTCGGCCTAATTCCCATCCTTTTGCAAATTTCATGTTACACCTGTTGCAAAGCCCTGAAATTTTGCCATTATGCCACTTTGACTACGTACCCCATTTGTTGCAAAAATATAACACAAAGGTACCATTCACTGTACAAATCGACCACTAACACATGGGAACAACGGACATCAAGGAGCAATTTTTCACAATGTATTTGTTTTTGTACTATTTCCCACAACAAATGCGTTCTTGAACCTTAAATTGACATAACAACACATTTTGCTTTTCAATATAGGGCAATATGTTTGTTTGATAATGCTTTATTCGATTTTGTTTAAAAAAATCATAAAAGCGTACAAATAAAAAACAATCATAATTAAAAAGGCAACAAACATATAGACAGTGATGCAATGCGGTCAAATATCTACAGGTTAAGAGAACTACAAGATAAAAAACATGTGACCAAACTTTTGAGGTACTTTCCAGATTTAAAAACGTGCTGTGTTTGAAACTGGGTTACCAACTAGGCTAATACATGAGACTGTCCCTTTATACAAATTCATCAGCAGTTACAGTTATTAAACCGTGAATCTAGTCTCTTAGATGCAAAAAAAGTTACTATCACTGAAAGCATGAGAACCACTTCCCAGCAGATAGGTATTATCTGCCTTTGATCTTAATGGGCGGGATATATGGGGTACTTGGGTAGAAGTCATGTAAGTCCCACACAGATATGGGGCCATCTCCTTTTTGGGGCGGGTTGGATCGTAGATAGGGGACAATGTTCCTATTTCTGAATTTCACTAGAACTAGGTCCCCGCTGATGTCTTTAGTTAAAGACCCTAACCAACCCACCCTTCTAACACACAGGATTCCACCGTTGTGATTGGGTGTGAGTGGTCTGTTTTTTGATAGCCAGAATATGACCTTATTTAAAAGTTCCTGTCATCTTTCGGGTTTCCCGTGGGAGGGTGCCGGTATTCCTGAGAGAACGAGAACAAATGGGGCGGCTTCTGGGGGTAAGTGTATGGATGCTGCTCTATTTGGGTCCACTCTGGCAGCAGTATACTTAGTAAACCCAGATTTAGGGGCGACTTTAGGGGCAGTTGTAGCGGTTTTGTTAGAGAATTGTGGAGGGGTTTGGGTGTATTTACTTATGTTAACAGGCAAAGGACCATTGGGGGCAATAAATAGGTCAGAACCGGTAGGTATTACCTTCTTAGAAGTGGACGGAGAGTTGATTTTAGTGGTTTTCTCTTTTCTTAAGGTAGTTAGCTGAGGGGCCTTACCCCACTAGACAGCTCTTTAGAGGTTGGTGGAGAGTTGGCTTGAATGATTTTCTCAATACCTGTCAATCTATCACCCAGGGCGTTAATTTTTTTCTACCAATGGTAATACGATAGAATTTAACAATAGCTCTAACTGAGAAAATAAAGGGAGACGGGGAGAAGATATTTTGTCGTCACATTTTCCAGCCTCCGCCATAGTTAAGGTGGGGTTAGTGAGTGGCGATGTCGGACCAGTACACAGTTTTAGTATTTTCGGATGGTTCCCACTGTCATTAGTCCCGTCATGCTTCCTTTTAGCGTTTGGACCCAGAAACAATGCAATACCTTGGGTATTGTATTTTTGAGATGGTAAGAATGAGTCACAAGGATTCCTGATTGGGGTAGTGGTTCCAATGCCTTTTACGGGGGTTGGTGATACCACTAGGGCATACTTAGTGCCACACAAAGCATTTATTTCCTCCCAAAAAGGCAAGTTCTGCGGACTATCAGGAATCAGTGGGGGAGATTGCCTAGTATCTATGGATTGGTGCGGGTCATTCTCAGCTTCATTAGAGATGGGCAATGTTCTACTAGTCACCATAACATTTATGGTCCCCTGGCCTGGGTTGCGCTGCGAAGGAGATTTCTTATTAGTCCCCTTTCGTGTCATGATACCGTGTGGTAATCGATATACCTCCACTAGTCGAGGAACGAAGGGGAGTGGCCCATCCCGTACTCCTCTGGCCTCTGAGGGCCACAGAGGGCCCGCCCTTTGCCCGGGCTTAGCCCGGCGCACGTCCCGCACACGTCCCGCGACGCGGGGCTGCTGATTGAATTTAAGGTGCCTCCGGGCGCGGAAACGGGATCAGGCGGCTTCCTGCCGCAAAGGACACTGGGGGTCGTAGTCTCCCCCACTCGGCGGCCGCGCCGGGATGTCACAGGCTGCGACAGCGGGGGGAGACAGAAGGCAGGGACCAGCGGTAAAACAAGCTTTCTCCAGGTGAGGCAGGGGAGGTCTGATTATAATGCTGGCGGCAAGGGTCCGATTTCCCCCAAGGCAGCCCGCTCCACAGGGGCTGCTGATTGAATTTAAGGCGCCTCCAGGCGCGGAAACGGGATCAGGCGGTTTCCTGCCGCAAAGGACACTGGGGGTCGTAGTCTCCCCCGCTCAGCGGCCGCGCCGGGATGTCACAGGCTGCGACAGCGGGGGGAGACAGAAGGCAGGGACCAGCGGTAAAACAAGCTTTCTCCAGGTGAGGCAGGGGAGGTCCGATTATATTGCTGGCGGCAAGGGTCCGATTTCCCCCAAGGCAGCCCTTTTAAGTAATTAGACTACAACAAGTTATGTGAATTTCTCACACCCTAGACAATAGTGGTTTAAACATTCCCACAGTGGAATAAAAGACAGTGCTCAGCCTTGTTTTTAAGCTGAGAAATATACTCAGCCTTAGTAGCGGATAGAACCGTGACATTTATTATTCTCTTGATGTGGGAAGTTGTGCAATGGAAAAAGCTGGCTCTTTCAAATGATCAGACACCACAGACACTGATGCAAACACAGGAGGAGAGACTTGTGTTGTGAAGTATTAAAAGCTGTACTGGGATTTACTTTAAGACCATGTAAAATTGAGGCCATTCTGTGCCATGACTCTTTCCTGTTATGACTCTGACTCTTCTCGTTTTCCTTTTGTACTCCTTTGCTAATTCTGTGGCTCGTTTCCACCTCCACCATACCAGCTTCCTTTCACGCTCCGTGCTCCCCCCTATTCGTTCCCCTGCCCACTGCACTATGGGAGTCACCGTTGGCTTCCCATCTCTTTACCCCACCAGCAGTTTTCTCTTTTAGGTTTAAAGCATTTTATTGAGACATTTACAAAAACAAGAAACAGTGGTCGCAAAGGATTCGTGTGATGATACAGCCATTTAGGAGCGCATTTGGTGCGTAAAGTCTATGCAAACTAAGTGCCCATCTGGTTCCGTCGTTCGATGCGCATACAGCAACAATAATACAACCCCCTGTCAAACTCCCCCCACCCCTCTTAACCCTTCTGTCCCCTCCCTTAACTACCCCGCCCAGTGCCAAGTTCGCCCCCTGCGTCACTCCTCCTTCTCCACTTACCCCCTTCGGCTAATCCCATTCTAAGCCTTTTCAATCAGTTGAATCTGCAGGTGACGTTAGTCTCAAAAGTCGAAGATATCGTGGACATGTAAGTTCTTTAAGTTCCGTAACCAGCAGTGAATGAAACGGTTGCCACAGGTCGTTAAACTGCTCCACCTCTCCCGCCACTGTGAGCGACAACTTTTCCATGCCCAGGACATGCCATAATATATGCAGCCAGCCCATGATAGAGGGGAGTGTGGTGGTGCGCCAGTGTATGAGAATGTTTTGAACAGCCGAACCCAGCGCTATTGCAAGCTGTCTGCCTCTTCGGGACTTCAGGGGGTACATCAACCGGTTGGGCAAGCCCAGCAGCACATACGCAGGGAAGCGTGGCAGTTCAATGTCAAAGTGTGTCTCAATCTCATCTAAGATCTCCTTCCAGTAGGGGTGTAGCAAGGGGCAATCCCACAACACATGTGTAAGTGTGCCTACCTGTCCACAAGCCCGCCAGCATGTATCCCTAGTTCCCGTTCCCAACGCTCCCTACCCGGGTTATAAAAATGAGAGGAAGGAGGCTGCAAAAATTTGTAGAGATCCGAGATCAGTTTCGCATCCGAGGTGCGTGTCACAAGCCACTTCTCTTAAGGTAAAAGCCTTGTGTCCGCTGAGTCACGCACCAGCGGCTGCAGCGCCCAGTGGCGCACCTGTAAATACTGCATTCTCTCCGTTTCAGGTAGGTGATATTCGGGCCTGAAGTCCCGAAATGGGATAATGCCCTCTGGAGCACACATGGAACAGCGCCCTGCACCCCGCAGTCCGCCAGCGCTTAAAGGCACTCTGTTCCATCCCGGGGGTGAAATCCGGGTTCTCGACCAATGGTGTAAACGGTGAGGGGAACGTGGTGAGCTCATGAACAACACTAGTGGCATCCCACACCTGCAGTGGGACTCGCGTGATGAAAGACGCGTACAGATTGGGGGGGCGGTGTGCCCTGCGTAGGAAGGGCACCTCCTGCAGAGGCCAGCCCGCTACCGCCTGGTCTTGGAAGAGCCAGTGTTTATCTGACTCCCATCTACTCCACTCCACGAGATATCGCAGTTGTGCCGCTTGAAAATACTTGCACAAATCTGGTACACCCAGACCCCCTGCCTCAGGGGCTAGCGTGGCGAGAGCCCTCTTCAGCCTAGGTTAGCGGCCCTGCCAGATGAAGCGTGCAAGGTCCGCCTGCGTCTGCTGAATCCACCCCTTGGGAGGTAGGAGCGGCAGGGCCCGGAACAGAATAGAACCTGTGGTAAGATCGTCATCTTAACCGCTGCTATCCTGCCTAGCCAGGACAGAGTGCCTTTGTTCCAGTGCCCCAGTTCTTCCTTAATTTTCTTTCCCAAGGCTGTGTAGTTGGTGGTTACCATAGCGGGCAGGGTGGGTGCCGAAAGGATGCCCAGATAAGGTACCAGATCCAAAGACCAGTGCATGGGGAAGAGGTTCTGGAGTTCCGTTCTCTTGGCAGCGTTCAATGTGACATCAAGGGCTGCGGACTTCCCCATATTTATTTTAAATCCCGCGACCGACGAGAAAGCTTCCAGTTCTGCAACACATGCTGGGAGCGCCCACCTCGGGTCAGCTAGTGTCAGTATAACGTCATCCGCATAGAGGCTAATCGTGTGGGTATATCTCCCCATCTTCACTCCCATCGCGTTCGGGTTCTGACGTATCCGTTGGGCGAGAGGCTCCATATATAGAGCAAAAAGTAGCGGGGATAATGGGCACCCCTGCCTGGTGCCCCTTTCTATCGAAAACCTCCGGGAGCTGCAACCATTCACCCGCACTACCGCCGACGGGAATCTGTAGCAATTGAACACTAGGGTGCGGAACTTCTCCCCAATGCCCACCTTCGCCAGGACCTGCTCTAGATAAGGCCAATGTACCCGGACAAACGCTTTCTCCACGTCCACGGCTAACAGCATTCTTTCCCCGGGAATCCGGGAGGCTTTTTCTAGGATGTGTACCACTCTCTTGGTGTTGTCCACCGTCTGCCTCCCTGGCACAAATCCCGCCTGGCCCGGGTCAATCAGTCCTGGCAAATGAAGTGCCAGCCGAGTCGCAAGGATCCCAGTGTACAGCTTGAGATCAATGTTCAGGAGAGAGATCGGCCTGTATGAGCCGCAATGAGCCCGGTCCTTCCCTGGTTTGGGGATGACCGACACGGTTGCCTGGAGTAGATCAGGTGGGATAGCTCCAGGAGCGGAGAATGAGTTGAAGAGCCGGGTAAGGACAGGGGCCAGCACGGAGCAGAACGTGTTATAGAAAAGTGATGTATAGCCGTCCGGGCCCGGAGCCTTCCCATTCTTGAGTTTAGAGATGGCTGTAATCACCTATTCAACCCGAATGTCCCTTTCCAGGTACTCTGCTTGCTCCGGAGCTAAGGAAGGGAGGGGGACCGAGTCCAGATAGCCAGCTTCCGCATGTGGCGACGGGGATTCACTGGCGTATAGTTCTGCATAGTATTGACGGAAAGTCTCCGATATCCGGTCGTCCTCCGTAACTGTCTCGCCGTCGGAGACCAAAAGCTTCTTCACTAAGTGCCGTTGATGCGCCACTCGCAAGCAGCCGGCCGCACCTGTCCCCCCCTGTGTAATACGCATGTCTCAGATGCAACGCCGCATACTCCGCTCTGTCCATATCCAAGGCCGACAGGAGTTTCCTCACTGCCTTAAGTTGCCTCCATACCCTAGGAGCTCCCGTGCGCTGATGTACCTGCTCCAACTCGCGTACTATGTGTGTGAGCTCATTTCGTTTGAGTTGGCGTTCTCTATTCTCCGCCGACGATATTGCTATAAATTCTCCACTGAGCACTGCCTTTAAGGCTTCCCATTGCGTTGCCAATGAAGTGTCAGTATTATCATTGTGGGTCTGATAATCGCGGACTGAGTCTGTGATGTCTTTCGCTACAGTTTTTTTATGCAGCAGTGTATCCCTGAGGCGCCAAACCCCACGCGACGAGGACACCGCCAGTAAGCGAAAAGTGCTTGTAACGGGCGCATGGTCTGATAAGGAGAGAACCCCCATTTCAGATGCCGTAGCTAGGTCACAGACCGGCCCCATGACCAAGAGGTGGTCTAATCTCGCATATGTCTTATGTGCATGTGAGTAATAGGAGTAGTACCTGTCGGTGGGGTGGAGGCGGCGCCAGAGATCGCGGGGATCTAGGTCCTCCAATTGGGATTTACCCCCTTGCGAAATCTCTCCTGTTTGCGGGTACCTCTGCGCTGACCTGTCTAGAGACGAGTCGAATACAATGTTCAGGTCCCCTCCTATGATAATGTGCCTATCCGAGGTGGCTGTAACGTCCACCAAGGCCGAGTTAAGAAATCGCTCTTGATGCTCGTTGGGGCTATATATCGATCCTATGGTGAACACCAGACCTCCTGACTTAACCCTGTACACTAGTAGTCTCCCTTTCTGTTCTGCAAACTTATGTAAAACCTCCCCCTTGAATGTTCGGAACACTAGGATTGCCACCCCCGCTGTCTTGGTGGTGTTGGAGGAAAAGAATTGTGTTGGAAATTTGTGAGATCACATCCTATGGCATTCACGGGCTATCTAGTGGGTCTCTTGTAAGAGACAGATATCTGCCTGAGTGCTTTCTAGGAGAGACAAGACCGCCCTCCTCTTGACTGGATTGTTCAACCCTTTCACATTAAGGGTCACTACCTTAAGGGCTGCCATTATTGTAGGGGCAACGTTAGAGCAAGCATTAAATCGGAACCCAGGTAGGGCGGCTCTGA
Organism: Lissotriton helveticus; assembly: GCF_964261635.1. NCBI lineage: Eukaryota > Metazoa > Chordata > Amphibia > Caudata > Salamandridae > Lissotriton > Lissotriton helveticus. The sequence goes on from NC_136063.1 coordinate 20,214,154, forward strand.
GATAAGTAGCGTGCAGGGGCCCTGTCAGGCCAGAGTAGATGCAACAAAAGCACTGGACGACCTTTTCCCCTCCCCCCAAACTCCCCTTGAACTTCCCCTGAACCGCCCCTCCCCATCCCCCCCTCCTCCTCCCCCACTCCCCAGCCAACAATTCCCTCCTGCAAATAACCAGCCCGTCCCAGCCCCCTCCCCTTTCCCCCCCTGTGCCCCCCTGGTGCCCCAACAACCTTTAGTCCCAGTCATGTCCCAAGTGGACAAGTCTGTGGTGAATTACCTGTATGGACGTCCAGCCAATGTCTTCTCCCTATGGCCCCCCACCCGGACCCCAAACCTGCAATATCAGTAAGGCTATGATGTTCCCCCCGGAGCTTCTTTACGCTGTCAACGCGACATCAATTATAGGAGCTGTGTCTCTGGCCACTTCGGACACAGCATTCGCCATGCTGGCTCTAATGGTGGGTGAGTCTGGTCTCAAGGGGGTGGTAGGCGCCCGTCTCCTCGACACTCTCTGCCAGCCGTCCCTGGAGCTACGCCTTTGACGTGGTGTGGTGGTATCATCTTCCTCCGTGGTGATCCCTAGAACCTCGCATGTCTCCCGCAGTGATCGTAGTTGGTGCATCGTGCCATTCCACTTAAAGATAAGGCGGAAAGGGTGGCCCCAGGTATAGGACGTTTCGTGCTCTCTCAAAAAATCAGTCACTATCTTAAAAGCTTTGCGTTTCTGAAGGGTGATAGAGGACAAGTCCTGGTATAGAGCAACAGAATGGCCGCGAAAAGTAAAGGATTGTTTCTTTCGCGCCTCCGCCAAGATGTGCTCTTTCAATGGGAAGTCTGGAAAAAAGGCAAAAATATCTGGTGGTGGTGCCGACGCACGCCTCGGTGGTCCCACTCCCTGTCAATCCTAATGGGAAAATCCGCCGGCTCTCCTAGGAGTTCGCTAAACAGATCTCTTAAGTAACCGGCCACATCCGTGCCCTCTTCTGTTTATGGAACTCCGCAGACCCGAATGTTGTTTCGGCGAGACCTGTTTTCGAGGTCCTCGTTGTGCGTTTGGAGGTTCAGATGTTGGTCTCGCAGGCATAACACCTGCTGTTGCAGCTGCACGATTTTGTCGTCAAGTCGGTGGTTCGTGCTCTCCACGGTGGCCACTCGTTCTCCCAGACCGTCTACATCCCTGCGTATTTCTCGCACTTCACCTGCTACTTCCTGCTTCAGAGTTTGAAAATCGTCCCTGAAGAGGGATTCCAGGAAGGATCTAGTGACTGGCGGCTCTCCATTGTTCATGGTCTGAGATCCTCCGGTGGAGCTCGGTGATGGGTGCCCCCTGTCTCCCCTGTGCTGGGTCCTGTTGAGCATCTCTGGGAGTGTTCGGTCTCCCTTCTTGTGACCTCTGTTGCCTGCCATCGCGGTAAGGATGCGGGCCAGATCCCTCGCCCCACCTCCTACGCCACGTTAGGTTCTTCAGACGTCTCCTGTGATCTATCGAAAAAGCTCTGCCAAACACCACTGAACTCGTCACTCACTGTGGCCGGGAAAAATGCCCCCAGACCGCCAGGGCCTGAGGGTCAGATCTGGTCCCAGGCTGATGTTCGAGGGCCGTTGGTGGGAAGCTCCATATGTAGGCTGATTGTCTGTCACCACCAGGCAGCCAGCTCTCCACTGCGCCACCAGGGGATGCGGCGCACGAGGGTGTCTGTCGCAATTTGTGGTATTGGAGATGTACCTCTAGTCCTGTAGCAAACCGGGGACACCCCGTTGGGTGGTGGCCTCGTGGTAGGACAAGTCTGGTCCGCACCGCCGCCCCTCCGTGGCAGCCCTTCTGTGCTGCCTCAGCGCGAGTTCTGGTCCCACCAGCCTGTCTGTATTCTGGGCCGTGCTCCCGTGCTCCGCAGGTCTATCCAGTCCGGCGCGTATCTTTGGGTTCTGCGGCTGTTACGACCCGTTAACACTGAGGGTCCCTCTTGTGCCGTGTTATCAGCAGTCCATGCATGTCAGTGTTCCCAACCCGGGCCAGGGCGCAGGGGTCTTCATCCGCTCTCATGCAGCTTCCACTCATCCGTGCGGCAGGGCCATACCTCCGCTTGTCAGTCCCTGTCCAGCGTGCTCCGGAGACCCCGCTGAGAGGCCGCAGCCGCAACCCTGAGATCTGCTGCTCTGTCTGTCGTGATAGCCGGGTTCTGCCAATCTCTGGACCGGCCGACACTGCTGGGTCCCCCGCCCAGTCGTGAGACTCTCGGGTCGGAGGGCGTGCCCCACACCGACGCGTCTCCTTCAGAGGCCTCGCTGGTAGGCCGCAGCCGCGGCCCCCGGTGGCTTCGCTCGGCTCGTCGTCTCAACTGGGCTCCGTTAGGCAATCGATGCGGTCGAAGTCGCAGGGCGCATCGGCCCGCTCCGACACCCCCAGGGCAGGCAGGCAGCCGAAGGCTTCTCGGGGCGGCCCTCCCTGCAGCTATGCTGGCGCCGCCGCGCCCTGGCGTCCTCGGTGTGGCAGTCGCTCGTCGCCCACTCTTGGTCAGGCCCCACCTCCGGCGCCCATTAGGCCACACAGGATCCCCTCCGTTCGTCCGTCGCCTCTTTGTCCGGGGATAGCTCCTGAGGGAGCTCAGGTCTCTGGCCAGGGGCCTATCACCAGGTCTTGTGCCCGTCGGCTGCTGGCCGCCCCACGTGAGCGTTCGGTCCGCTAGGCCGCAGCCGCGGCCTCGATTATCGCCCCAGTCGATTCCCTCAGTGCCGAACCAGCCATCAGGGCACAAGCCGGACTCCGGCCAGTCTCGGCGCCGCAGAGTCCTTCTCCTCCCCGTGTGCCACACCGGGCCGAGGATTAGCGCGATGCGCAGGCGGCTGCGTCGCTTCTTTCTGTTTCCCGGCAACCGGCATCCGTCACCCTTGTCTCCGGGGCCGGTCTCCGTTGTCGTCCGGCAGGTCGCGCCAGCACCGCTCCGAGGCCAGTTCTTTTGGCAAAGTCATCTTTTAGGGTTCCATCACCTCACCCGGCGCTACTGAACGCCAGCGGGGGGAGAAAAAGCTATGTTCCAGGGCTTGGGCCTAATCGGATCGGGAAGCCGCGAGGAGAAGAGTCTTCTCACTCTGCCATCTTGGCCACGCTCCCCAGTTTTCTCTTTTGAGGCAGAACAAAAACATGGCCAACCCCTGCTGACAGCTTTGGCTTTATACAGCTGATTGCCAGTATTATGGAAGGCCATCTTGTAATGCTATTCCTCATTGTTTAAGAAAGTTAAAGAGTTAAACAATGGGCAAAATGGATGAGGAGTGACCCACTTTAATGCTGCTAAACTTTGTTATTCATAGTGCAAAGCTAACTGCTGAATATTTAATATAAATAGACTGAATTTATGAGTAAACTAGTACTGAACTGTATTTCTTAAAGAAACCCACAATCTTACAATTACTTTTCTTCCATAAAATCCTATTGAGGTCACAAAGGTCACATGCTAAGAAAGACCAAATCTTTATGAAAGTATTCCTGGTTTGTGTTTAAAAGTTGTTATTAATTGTAATTAGGAAAGTGTTGATGACAGTAATTAATACTGATTTGTGTGTTCATATTGGAGTTATTCCTTAGTCATTATGTTTGTGTATACAGAGCAATGTGCAAAAGCATGAGGGCTTTTCATACTGCGTCTGAGAATGAGAAGAGATTAGAGGAGAGAAGAGGCAAGAGGACTAAAGTTACACAAAATTGAATAATAGGGAAGGGAGGAGAGAGGAGCTGTAGGATGACTGGGAAGCAGAATGTGTAATCATTAGACATATCTTCTGTTGGTGTAGGTTTAAGGAGGCCCATGGATACAGGAATGAGTTCTGATCTTGATACTAAGGGCCGCCCGCCACCCTATCGGTATTCTGGACCGCCCGCCATAAGGGCGGGGGTCCCGATGGGGGAATTAGGATGGGCCCGCCACAGTGGCGGGCACATCCTTCATTTTTAGCATTGTGGCGGGCAGTACACTCTGCACCGCCCATCACAATGCTAAAAATGGATTTATGCATTTGCATATACAAAGGGACAGGCACTGCGCGGTGCCTGCCACTTTGTACATGCAAATGAAGGGGGTACCATAGGTACCCCCCCTGTGCACCCCCACCTCGGTCTTCACCAGGGGGGCCCGCAGGGGCCCCCCAAAGCAAAGACCGCCTGCCTTTCCGTGGCGGCATCGCTGCCGCGGAAAGGCACCTATTTGCACGCATCATAATATGGCTGGCGGTGTCCATTGGACACCGCAACTGTATTTTGCCCTTTCCGCCACGGTCGCAGGGTGACCGGGGCAGAAAAGCGGAGGACGGGCTTTCCCATCCGCTACGGTCCCCCCCCTGCCATACTAATATGGCGGGGGGGAATTTGGGAAACAGTGTCGGGCGGATTGCGGTGGCTACCACCAGCCTGGCGGAGGCAATCCGCCCGACATCGTAATGGGCCCCTTAGTGAATTAGTGAACACTCTTTGTCGGCACTTCTTAAAAAGATCACCTTATATAGTTGATATGTTCTTATAGTTTTTCCAATCACATAAAATCATCTTGATGCCAAGGCTGAGTGGGATATTGAGCAGTAATCAATCTGAGATGTTAAGGGGATGTACATCAGCGTCCTAGGGATAGGTTACCAATATTTAGTGATATGTCTGGTTGGGCAATATCTTTGATGGTTTTGTTTATGAGTTCCCAGAGTGGCTTTACAAGGCTGGAGTAAAACAAATCTCACTGTGTTCTGAACGTTTCCAACATTGATGACATTGCTTTAAGAAAAGGTTTGGCAACTAGAAGCTTTTGTTTAGTTAGCATTATTTTCTATGATGTTAATTGGGAACTTTTGGATTTATTTGTGAATTTCCATTTGGTCAACCAAATGTTTTCTAATGGTGTCTATATTCCCAGCTTTCACCCATTGTTCCTATATATTTGTGTTATTCTTTGAGTTCCTGTGCTGCTAAGTAATCTTGATTGGATACATGTCTGGTCCAGTTAAGTGGGTCTGATATTTTCTTGTTTTCAAAAGTACTACTTTGATTGAGAGGAAGTTATAGAAGTCCATGTAGAGATTGTGTTTGTGTTTGTAGAGTTGCAAAACAGTTGGAAAGGAGATAGGGGTATCCACAATAATATTTTAATATACCACTTTCTATCCGTACATTCCAAAATAACATTTGGTTTGTTTGTCTCAGGCTGATGCTACGGTTGAGGTGCACAATTTATTTGGTATAAGTCTTTCTAGTAATCAGAGGGGCTCTCATACAACATCCAAGTCATCATTCCGGGTTAAATTTCAGTAGACATTCGCAGTCGTTACATGACTCAGCTTACTTCAGTTATACATGAGAGGCCCAAATGTGCTCTAGTGAAAAAGTCAAAAGACAGATATTAGATTCACAAATAAAGTGGTCACACTGTATACCACCCATCTCTACTCTATTCCCCTTTAGTTAATAATACTTTTCCCGCATTAGTAACAAATAGTGTGTTTTCGTTTAAGGAAGCAAATGCCATCTTGTCTTCAAGACTCCATTTTAGTACCTTCTGCTCATGCGCAAGAATTTCCCACCAAGCGATAGCTCATCATACCCCGTAGATGCAGTTGACAGATGCGCAGTAAAGATTTCCCTTTAAACCAGTTTTAGTCCTTCGTTCATGTTATACGCATTAGTAAACACATAAGCAAGCGTCACTAACCCGCGTATTCATGCAGTGCGCCTTAGTTTTACACAAAACTATTTTAATAACTTGTTAGTAAGCTGAATGAGCGGATTGCCTCCAAGAAAGTTTCTATTTTTTTAGTACTTGCTCCATCAATCTGATGGCATTTTTGAGCCATCACAAAATTACCCATCACAACCAACTTTAGCATATCTCAGCTTCTTTTCCTTCTCTCTGATCTTTGACAGTTTCTCCTCCTTTCAAATCCTGCATCTTTTTATATATCTACCCTTTCATGTTCTCCAGCTGAATTTCCTCGTATTCCCTCTTTCTTTTCTTTCCTTTCCCATTAATTTCATATTTTCTACTTATTCATTTGTTTCTGTAACACATACACCAAATCATTATTGTTAAAATTATTATCATCATACCAACTACTGGAAGAATTATTCAACCTAAAATACTTTTCCCTGAATCAGAAAAACAAGTTCCCATTTAAGAAATACTTTTTGTTAGTCTCTCCCATACACTGTCAACCTCCAGTGCTTTCGAAGTCTTGAAATATTCTTAATATACTCTCTAATTTCCTTACTTTTATCAGGTATGTAAGTGCAACAATGTTGAACGTTCAGCATTGTACACACTCCACACACTTTTGCCCCAAAAATATCAAGTGCAAGTCGATTTTGTAAAACCATGGAACTAATTGCAACCATTTCAGTAATTATCATCAAGAAACCGCCAGCAGTATCAGTCGAGAGACGATCAACTACTGTTGAGAATTTACAAATTCTATATGAATTCAGAATGACTTCCACTCAAGGTATTAATACACCAAATATATCTCCTACTATTTCTGAAAAACTAGCTCTCTTTCTTCCTGTTAGTCCATTAGTGCTTTCATTGTTTCCAGTGTTTCTTTTTGTATGATATATTTTCTGAAATACTATCCCAAAGTAGCAACCTCCGTACCACCGCGCAGGCAACTTATAATAAGCATTATTCCCACAGACGTAGTAAACTCCAGAAAATACTGGATCAGTTCCCCTTTTTAGTCCTCCGCCTCCCAAAATTAGGAAGATATGTTCACATTCACTGTAACCAATAAATACATTATTATAATCTGTCTTTCAGCTATGCAGGTAGGTTTTCCCTTTCTTCACAAAGTCCTGGGTCATCGCAGCATGAGCCTTGCCAGTTGCATAAAATTCCTCTCTCCTAGCCCATGGTGGTACATGGGTTTTCTGTTCAGCAACTTTCTTTTGAAAATCATGTCTCCTTTCCTGAACTTAATTCAAAAACACTTTCTCTTCTTCACGTTATATACATGTTGAATTATTCTTGTGTGCCTTTACTATATCTATTGATTTCATTGTTAAGAAAAGTTCACCCATGAACTGTGCATCTTGACTACTAGATGCTGGATTCATATTCGTTCGAATAAGAAGCTCTGGAAACACTACATCTAATTTTGAATAATAGTACTGAAGTTTTGCATTTATATAGAACAGACTTGCTAGAACACTACATGATATACCAAATGTTAAAGGTAAGTGGTGATATGTAACTCCCTTTGACAGTGACGTTGGTAATTTCAAAGAAACATAAACATCAATAATCTACATTTATCTACATTTTGAAATAGCAATTTCGTAAAAACATTTAAAGGCGTGTCATTATCTGATATTGTGTGATGAAATCTGTCTCATCTGCTGCTTCTAATTCTACTATATCTCCTTTCATTGTAGCTGTCTTCTCATTCATAATTGTATCATTTTTAGTATTTGTTATCATTAATAAAGGCATTGCCACTGTTAGAAATAACCATACTGTGATCACAAATAAAATACTACATATGCAAGCTCCACAACATCTTCATGTTAAACTTTGTTTGGTTGCTCAGTGACCTTATTTCTTGCAATTTTAATCTGAGAAGATGTGTTCTCCTCTTTTTTTCTTCACTTGGAAATTCAAACTCTGGGTTTTAAGGTAGCCTCAATTGTCTTTCATCAATCTGTGCAGCATCTGCTTCTCTTCTTCTGATTCCTTACTCAAATTTAAATCCTCAAATTCTTCTAATATTATATAGCTCCACTCAGGGGCCTTTTATTTGTTGCCCAACATTTAAAGTCTTTGGCTTCTTCGTATGTTTCTCACATTTGACTGTTTAGACTGAGTTTGACTAGTAACCTCATTCACTTGCTCAGTTCTTTTGTTTGTTTTTCGCATATAGTATCTTAGTCTTTTCATGCCACCTGGCCAGTTATCACCCTTTCTGACTCTTTTAACTTGAACTGCACTTTCACCCTCTCCGTCTACTTCTAGAGTTCTTTTATTTTCAGTATGTCTAGACATAATCTGTTTTTGTTCTGAATCACTCTCTAACTGTTACTGTTCAGGTCTCATTAAAGAGTGATCTTCTTCTTCTGCCTGAACGTGTTCTTCTTCTCCTAACTGGTCCTCTTCAGATCTTACTATAATTTGTTCTTCTGTTGCCTGAATGTGTTCTTCTTTTCCTGTCTGTCCCTGCTCACATCTTTGAATAGTTCTGTTCTCCTTCATCGGAGTATATTTTTCTTTCCCTGTCTGGTCCTGCTCAGGGTCTCGAGTATCTTTGATCACTTCTTCCTGAGTGTGTTCTTGTACACCTATCTAATCATCACTACTTTCCTGTATCTCTAATCTGATTCTTCTTCTTGTTTGAATAACAACTTCAAGTATGTCAATCACTGGTGTCCAAACTTCTTGACTTATGCTTGGTTGTTCCTCATCCATTACTTCAGAATCTATCACTCTAGATACTTCGACTTCACAGCCTTTAGCTGTTTCAACTGGTTTAATCAGTTGCTGTTCTTCAGTAAGGCCTGAAATTATTTTGGTATGGCTGGCAGGTATCCAATTAGGTAAACCTGCACACTTCACTACCGTAGTAGTGACCAGTATGACTTGGCGTGGTTTATCCCACCTGAGTGCTAGGCACGACTCTCTGGCATGTTTCTCCACTACCACCCAGTCTCCAAGATTCAAATCATGCGCCTGTGTTGGCTGCATATGTCTTCTCCAACTTGGTGAGAGACAGGACTCATTAGGTCAGCACATCCTTTGCAATAGTCCAATACCAGATCATCAGTTATATTCATCAATGTATGTCCAGGAATACATGCTTGTCTTATTGCACTTCCCATGAGTATTTAATGTGGACTCAATCCTGTTTTTCTGTCAGGAATACTTTGGAGTCACACACTTTCCCTAACCTTGACTTGATTGTGCCAGTTAGTTGCTCAACAACTCCAGAAGCCTCTGGATGGTATGCATTAAAATGAGGTCCTCTATCTGATTCCAAAGTGACTGGGAAACTAAAACGAGAAATCATCTTTCTTAACAGCAATTTAGCAACTGTTAAACTGTCATTTCTTCTTGTGGGGTATGCCTCCACCCGTGAAAATAAACATATTATTACTAGGGCTAACTTCAGTCTGTTGCTTGGAGGTGATCCAGCGCTCTGACTGAAGAACGGTCTCAAAAACGCTACCTATTACCTTAATACTCACCATCAATCATGAAACACATATAAAGGCCCATAACACCAATGAGACAATTTTTGAGCAACTGAATCATGTGGTCAGATTAATAAAATCTACTCATAAACTATTTACACTGTTATATACAACTGCAGTTTAACTGTTTTTACCATGGTTTTAAACATGTATTATTTATTAATTTGGCCACTATAGGTGATTGGATCAACTGATGGAAACTAGACCATGAATTAACAAGACCAGCTTGTCATTTCAAATCTAAATTTATTAACTTTATTTTTCATAAAGAAGAATAGCATTTACGTTTTAAAATCTTTATTTTATAAGCAAATAAGAAAGCAGCATTTTAAGGAAGTGATTTAATAAACTGACATTTTCAAAGCAAGCTCAGAAACATGAAATATTAGCAGAATAACAGTTTCCATTCCCTAAATCTATCTCCCTGTCTATTTCTCACCTCACCTAGAAAGGAAAAATCATTTTAAGTCTGCTGTCCTTACGTGCGCCAAAAGTCCAACAGCATGTCACGTCATTCAGGAATCGGAAAGCAAGAAGAGTTTTTTCTTGCTCATGGTGTCAGGTTTTATAACTTTCTTTCTAACTAAACTTTCTACATTTTACATTCTTTTGGACAAATGCGAGCTTTTCATTGACTGTCCGAAGTCAGTCTATGATTAGGTCATCTCCGATTCTTGACCCAGTCCAGACTTCACATAAGCCCTATTGTCTTTCACTTCCACGACATTCGGCTTCCTCAAGAAAGTTACTTTTTCCCGAGTTTTGAACATTTCACTTCCTAGCCTTGGCAGACACTTTAAGTTCCTGTCCTTGAGCCTTTTCTCCAAGAGCACGTTCACCTTAACCAAAGAACTGCTTTTTCAATTAACAATGACAATGCAGTAAAAATCTTCACAGCTACGCATGTGCCACGGCCCAACTCTGGACAAGCTTCAGCGCCTGCAGCTCTGTCAGCCATGTTTCCTGAACCACCTTTAGGCCTCACTTTGGAAACTATTATTAAACAAACACAAGACATCAATTAATTAAAGAATTGAGACCCATTCTGTTACCCACCCCATTTACTAAATAATCCTGTTAATTATGTTACCTAGCAAAAGCACAATCAAGCAGCATTATATTTACTTCTCCTTTAGGAACTGCACGAACTCCTTGAGCTTTTGTCACAGAAAAGACATAACATAAGCACACAAAATAAGCACATGCCATTAGTTAAACAGCCGCATTTAATACTGACAAAGACAATAGACAAGGTTAGTTTATTATTTTTTTCTTTGCGTTTGCAACAAAAAGCACATTAGTTTATCCCGCGTGTATAAATGATTGCATTCTTAAACTAAGTTGATTAGCAATTTCACCACATGCTTATTAATTCAATTATTATCATGGGAGATTAACTTCACAAGTTTGAACAAAATCTTGTTCTTCACCTTGCTTCATCAGAGGCAACTCTATGAAGTCAACCTGCAGTCTCGTGAATGGTCCTTCTTCCTTTCCAGTTTTCCCCCAACTGACCACTATCTTTCTGCCTGGATTTAACTGCTGACAGATTAAGCATATTTGGCAGATTCTCTCTGCGACGACCCTGAACTTTGGATTGTACCAATTCTGTCTGAATAGCCTAATCATTGCATTCCTACTGACATGTCTGTCCCCATGATACATCTTGCCATTTGAGAGAGTAAAGAGTTTGGTAAGAGTGGTTTTCCATCAGTGTATCAATCAATCAAATCATTTGTAAAGCGCTCTACTCACCCATGAGGGTCTCAAGGCGCTGGGGTGGGGAATGCTGCTACTGCTCGAAAAGCCAGGTCTTGAGGAGTTTTCTGAAGGTCAGTAGGGCTTGGGTCTGCCGTAGGTGGATGGGTAGGGTGTTCCAGGTCTTGGTGGCGAGGTGGGAGAACGATCTGCCACCTGAGGTCGCTCTTCGGAAGTGGGGGACAGTAGCGAGGGTGAGGTCGGCGGAGCGGAGCTGGCGGGTGGGGGTGTAGAAGCTGAGTCATCTGTTGAGGTACGTTAGTCATGTGGTATTTGGTTTCAACAGACCTACATACTCTGCAAAAACTCTCGATACCTTAGAATGGAAGTTGGCACGGAAACTGAAAATGCAAAAGACAAGTTTAATAAGACCCCATGAGGTGGTGGTACAATCCTACAGCACCCTTCGTCAATGCAAGAAGTATCACACGGAACATTGGTGCGTGGCTTCTTTTATACAGTTTAACAGAAATTTGAAAAGTAGGCTGTATACACTTTACACAATTTAGGTACATATAAGGGCATTTTTGTAACACAGCCAACTTGTGGGAGGAGTTTAGCACCACTGGTCAGTTCAGAGAACATTCCTAAGCAGTGACCGATCATTAACCTTGAAGACTCAAATACGCATGCGCAAGCTTGACCATTACTAAAAATAGCCAGTTGCTGGGCAGACTAAATGGCCATTGGGAGAGAGAAAGGACAAAAGGGCATGCTGCCCACGAGGCAGCGCATTCACAGGAAACGGAAGCCAGGAATACAAAATGGCCTCTAGAATATAGTCAAGTTAACAGAGGAAAGTTCGTGTAGCTGAAGCAAATGCTAACCCGATCGCTGCCAAGTTACGACAGACGGCCCTTTTAGCATTTAGCTGAAGCTACCTCATATCTGAAATAATCAGGATATTCATCATCAGTGTTAATTAGCATTATATTCGTTATTTATTTGCTAATCATTTGCTTATTTTTGGCAATAGCTCGTTCAAACGGAATGCAAGCAGTGATACATACAGAGCATAGTGTAGGGCCACATTGGATACATAAACATAGGAAGAAGAGTATTCCAATAAAAATACAGGGAATAGTCAATAGTTTCCAACCCCAGGTACTAAACAAAGTATAGAACCAATTTGAGAATGTCCATGTACCATTTTCAGGGAGGATTTCAGCAGCAATTTTGTGTAATTTAGAAATAGCATCATATACAGAAGGCAAATTATCTGGGACGTATACACAGCAACTACTACCGATAATGCGACATGCACCCCCACGATCAGCTAATACTACGTCTAGAACCATCCTGTTCTGGAGCGTTACAATTCTAGTAATCTGGAGTTCCTCAGTTAAGTTCCCTAAAGCAGAGGCAGTTTCGTTAGCAACAGCTTCCACAACACGTGTTAGCCGTCTTATTTTTCTACTGTTTAGGGCAGCACCTACAAATGAAAACAAGCCTAAATTGAAGTCAACATATTGCTGCAAAGAGGTGTCGGTTTGGTCGATGTCATCAATATGTAATGTCCTTTTTACTCTATTCAATATAAAATCATGATATAGCACAAAATCGTTATGATACATGGGCGGAGCGATAAATACAGGGGGCAATACAAAAGATATATAACAGGTTCCTAGCCACCCAATGGGAAGCCGGTGGTAACCCTTATTTCCACAAATAAAATAAGTATTTTGTGATGCTACAAAGGCGATACCATTTTGTGTGTCGAATGTTAGAGTAGTAGTACACTCACTTTTCCCTACCGAAATAGTACCTTTATTTCTTACACCGAGGTCTGCTTTGGTATCAATAACCGTAATCACAGATAAACTAGACTATTTGCAGTTCTTTGATTAGTAAAAGTACGAGGTGAAGATACATTGTCCGGTCGATATTCTTCCCACTAAAATTTTGTTCCTTCTGCTTGTGGGTAACCATCCCTGTCATTGTAACAAACTTTATTAAGTCGGAAAAGTAGTCCACCTTTTGTTGGCCATCTCAGGGTAAAAAGAAGAGTGTACCAAGCATTACAAGAACCATTATGAGAGAACGGAAGAGGAATACGTGGAGATCCTCCTTTCTTTTGATGTTCAGGCAACATTCCACATACCCAACAGTTTGTGGTGTTCGTCATGTTATGGGTATGATGTAGAATCTGAATGAAGCTGTTAGTCAAATAAGTCTGTCTATGTCTCTCTTCATGATAAGGCAAAGTAAAATGAAAATGCTCAGATGGGACTGGAGTGGTAGGCAGCAAATATTCTCTCGCCGGGATCAGTCGTTCTACGATCCAAGCTATTACTGCTATTACCACTATTGTAGAAACAAAAATCACAGCACCAAGAATTCTCTTATTTCTCATTGTACCAGGTGCCATAGTCTCAAAACAAAATAAACAAAATAAAGCTAAATAAAAAAAATGAGTGCTGAGCTCCGAGGTAGCCGCTGGTTTCTTCTCCGAGATTCAAGATGGGTGTCACTACACTGGGCAGAACTGATCCCCCCCCTTGATATTCTCGGCTTCCATTTTCACAAACCTCAGAGCGGTAACTCAACCAGTCTCGCACAAAACAACTGCTTTTCTCGATCATAGATTATACTTTGCTGCACCAGAAACAGAGTGGTCCGGGAAGGCTCCCTCTGATTCGCTGGGCGTAGTGGCTGGGCTCTTCTCTGCATCCAAAATATCTCGATAATCAGACAGCACAGCAGGATTCACCAGATCCGGAGAGACACGGCGGCAATGAGTGGAATGCACCCACCGCTTCTTGTTCGTAACCCGCACAGCCGTTCGAGTCGCCAGCAACACTTGTTCAGGGCCACGCCACCTCGGCTCTAAACTGCTGGACCTCTCGAACAATCGGATCATCACGTGGTCCCCATGACGGAGATCATGAGCCTCTCCAATAGAGTTATCTGGGAGAGCTTCTCGAACCTGTTGATGAATAGAAAGTAAATCATTTGTTAATCGTGCCAAATATTCGTTCATCATTATACAAGGCACATCATGTATCAAGCGAGGCTTAGAAACTCCCCAAATATTCATTGGCCTTCCAAACACCACTTCATAAGGGGTGAGACCAGATCGGGAATGTGGTACTGATCTAATAGACAGTAATGCTAAGGGCAAGGCATCCGGCCATTTCAAAGACGTGGATGCCACAATCTTTGCTAGCTTTAACTTCAAAGTGGCGTTATATCTCTCCACCAAACCTGCTGACTGTGGGTGAAATACAGCATGGAATTTTTGCTGTATCCCCAATCCTTTCAGGACGTACTCCACAATTTTCCCAACAAAGTTGGGACCATTATCATTCCACAAAAATTTACAAACACCATATCTTGGGAAGTACTCTTTGAGTAACACTTTAGCTGTTGTCAACGCTGTATTGTCCTTCGTGGGGTAGTCCTCTATCCATTTACTGAAGGCACACACCACCACTAAGACATACTTGAGATTGTTACAGCGCTCAAGCTGGATGTAATCCATCTGTAGTACTTCGAATAGTGCAGTAGGTGGAACGAACTCTCCTTTAGGAGTATAAGTCCCTTTGGCAGGATTGTATTGTAAGCATATCAGACAGGTCTGCACTACTCTTTTAGCCGTGCTGGCAATCTCAGGATGCTCGCAAACTCGTGTAAGCAATTTAGTAATTGCAAGAGCTCCAACATGTGCCAGCCCATGTGTCATTTGAACCATTGCTTGCAAATAAGCAGCAGGCAATTTCCATCTCTCCACATCTTTACTGCGCCAACAGCCCTCATCATCCAACACTCCCTCTGTCGCCCAGGTTGCAAGTTCTGCTTCAGAAGCTGATTTCTGTATGTCTAATATTTCCTCTCTAGCATCATGCCATCGCTTAGCCTGTGATTTCACCACATACATAGGAGAGACATTCTTTAACATTGCAGTATCTCTCGCTGTGCGATCTGCAAAAGCATTTCCTTGTCCTGTTTTGTCTGTCACCTTCTTGTGTGCACTACATTTGACTATCGCTACTTTCTTTGGACATAATAGTGCATTCAGGAGATCGTGTACTAGCTCTCCATGCATTATTTGCACTCCATGCGAAGTCAAAAACCCTCATTCCTTCCAGAGTAGGCCGAAATCGTGCACTACTCCAAAAGCATAACGACTATCAGTGTAAATATTCACACATAATCCAGCACATAGCTCACATGCTTTCGTTAGAGCTATCAATTCAGCTGCTTGGGCCGATTTTTTGCGGTATACGTGCTGTTTCTACCACTGTCTTGAGTGTCGTGATTGCATAGGCTGCGGAAGTCGAACCATCTGGCAACTTTAAACATGATCCATCAACCCACAGTTCCCCATCTACATCTGGAAGTGGCATATCCTGTAAGTCGATACGACCCTTTGTTTGTTCTTCGGTCAGAAAAACACAATCATGTTGTTCTTCCTTTTGGGGCTTAGAAACAGGATAGGGCAATAAAGTAGCAGGGTTCAAAGTGGCGCACCTCTTCAGTGTAATATGTGGCGTCAACAGGGTTAACTCGTATCCTGTTAAACGAGCGCTAGTTAAATGCTGTGTTTTCGTTTGGTTCAATAAAGCATCTACCGCGTGGGGCACTAACACCTACAATTTGTGTGAGAAAACTATTCCCTCACTCAGTCGTATAGACACTGCTGTTGCTGCAACTGCTCAAAAACACCCAGGTAATCCTCGTGCTACAGGATCAAGTACTGCTGAAAAGTACGCACAAGGTCGCTGTTTATCTCCGTGTGTCTGCACTAAGACTGACAATGCGCACCTTCCTTCTCATGTACATACAATGTAAAAATCTTTGTATAATATGGTGTACCTAACACTGGTGCAGAGCAAAGGCCTGTCTCAATTGTTCAAAAGCATTCTGACATTCGTCTGTTTATTCAAGAGGAGTCGGTGTAGTTTTGGACAACAACGCTAACAAAGGTTTTATAATGTGTGAAAATCCTAATATCCACTGCCTACAAAAGGACATCAGACCTATGAAAGCACAAACATCTTTCTGAGTGCAAGGAACTGGTGTGTCTAAAATTGCTTGAATTTGATCTGATGTCAATGCACGTCCCTCCTTAGACAGAAGATGACCGAGGTAGGTCACCTTCGGTCTACAATATTGCAACTTCTTTCTCGAAACCTTGTGATTATTCTTGGCAAGAAAAGAAAGCAGGGAAAGAGTACTCTCCTCACATTGTTCCTGCGTGTCTGCTGCTAACAAAATATCGTCAACACATTGAATAAGAGCCACTCCAGACTGTAGCTCAAAAGAATCGAGCTGTCTTTTCAAAGCCTGACTATAAATGCTAGGACTTTCTGTGTAGCCTTGAGGAACTCGACAAAATCTATATGATCTGTTATTTAAGGTAAAGCCGAAGAGATACCGGCTATCGGGATGAATGGGAATCGAAAAGAAAGCATTCTTCAAGTCGATAACGGAGAAGGTGGTGGCTGTGGGTAGAACCAAAGTAAGTAAGGTAGTAATATCAGACACCACGGGATATTGGGGCACCACTATCTTATAGACTTCCCTCAAATCAATAATGAAACGGCAAATCTTAGTATCTGTATCTTTCTTCAGAATTGGAAGAATAGGGTTGTTGCAAACATTATAGGGAACTTCCTCCACCACTCCTACAGTAATCAAGTCATTTATAATATGTGTCAAAGCAACTTCACCTTCTCTAGAGATTTTGTACTGTGGTACACGAGGCAAAGACACTCCCTCCTTTACAGTGATGTGTACGGGAAGGATAATCATCTGTCCTACATCAGTATCAGAAGTAGCCCATAAGGTGCTTGGAAGGGAGGCTAACGCATCGTCTTCCTGAAGGAGGCACGATCTCTCAATTTCTGGATAATTCTCATTTAAAATAACCCGCCCCCGTTCAGGGGCGCAGCGTATAGTTGCTCAAAAATATTTAAGCATATCAAGTCCCACAATATCATCTGGTGTATTTGGAGACAACAAAAATGGACATGGGGCAGTAAACTTATCAATGTGAAATGGAAGGGGCTGAGACAATGGGCTAAGGGAAGGTGTTCCATCGAACCCTATTGATGTAATCATTTCGCCAGACAGGGGAGCCCTTGGAACCAAGTGTTTGGACAAAGCGCTACGAGTAGCTCCCGTATCAACCAGAAACTGATCAGTAGAACCCAAAACATGCGCTGAAATATATGGACCCCTTTGATCTACTGGTACTTCAACCGATTCCACACCCCATCCTACGCAATCCTATGCATACGTATTATCCTGACGCTCAGAAGACTCACCCTACTGATTCCGTCGATCGAAAGTATTATGATCAGCCTGACCACAACCCCTAGCTTCAAACCTACCACGATCATTCGCTCCACCCCTCGAACCTGAATAACTATTCCGAAACCTTCCATTTCCTCGACCACGCTGATTACGCTGTTCTCGAAGCACTGGACAATCTGAAGCCCAATGTCCAAACTGTTTACAATATGCACACTGATCTTCAGAAATATCGGAGCGGGCAGAAGACGTACCATACGACCCACGTCTACCCCTATCATTTCCTCTCGACTGCGTAGCGTAAACCTGAGCCAACATCACCTTCGTCTTCAAATCCTTAGCTTTCTTATCACTACTTTCCTTAGTCTCCAATTCCTGTCGTTCATAATACTGAGCCATAGTTAATAAAGAAGCAGGAGTTGCAGTTGTCCATGAACTTTCACTAGTCTTTAAACGCTTTGCAATCTCCGATATGAGATTAGCCACATACTTATCAATTCAATTCAATTCAAAATCTTTATTCGATTGTAGATTTTACAATCATAAAAGTTCATTTTAAAAAACACACAATTAAAAACGGTTACACACAATTCATTTTCAAGGGCAAAAAATGACACAGTAAACAGTACAATATATCAGACAATAAAAGCATGGGTAATATATGGTTAAAAATATAAATAACTGTAAACTTAAAAAGCACCAGCACAATTTTACAGCATGGTTAGCCATCCATGCTTTTCCTAAAGCAGATGGCTTTTTAAAAAAAATTACAGATAAACAAAGTACAGTCAATATTCAGTAGTTGTAAGTAATAAAGTGCGGGTTTAATTTGTGTGAAGCTCATTTTTTTAAGGCACGGTTTAAGGTATAATTTCCGTGGAGTGGAGTAATAAGGGCAAATAAAAAGGAAGTGTGCCAGATCTTGAGGAGACTTTCCGTCGCAGCCACAAGCTGGCAACACTTCGCCCCGCTGAGCGCCACTTGGGAATGCCAATAGGAGGTGATAGAGGTCAAAGCGGAACCTTGTTAGCAGAAACCGATCATAGCTAGACATAGGCCATGTCAGGTAAGGTTCTATTTGCAAGCATGTTTTTAACAATAGATGTTTCCTAATACTGACCTTCTGTATCTCAACCTCTTCTCTGTCGGTACATCTTAACAGAACTAAGGCATTCTTGACCAGGTTCACATCAGATTTTCTAATTGTATTTGGGGCATAAAACAGATCATGTCGGCCAATTGCCGTTAAGCTGTCCTTTATGTACTTTACCCACGGTACCTTAAATCTCCCATCTAGCTGTAAAGCTTCTTTCAGTAGGGCATGTGTTAATGGAATTTCATTGTTTAGCCAACATTTCAGCCAACATGTGATTGGGCTTACTGCTATTCTGTCACCTAGATAGGGGACCCCCAGCTCCTCATGTACTGAGTAATTCCCAATACCCCTAGGTAGTCTTAGGATCTTTTTTAGGAAGTTATTTTCTGCGACCTCTAGGTCTTTAACCTTGCGATAGCCCCAGAGCTCGCTCCCATAACAGGCAACAGCAACGCTTTTTGCCTGGTACAATTTAAGCGATGCGGCCAACGGGCAATTGCCGATTTTTTTTGCAAAGCCAAGGATGGCCGCATTGACCCTTGTAGTTTCTCCCTTCTTTTTGGAGACTGCTGGGCCCCATGATAACTTATGGTCTATCAGGACCCCGAGGTAAGAGAAGGAGTTGGTTGATGGAATTTTTTCCCCATTTATACTGAAATGGCCAGGTTTCAGAATGCCCTTACCTGCCTTCATGACGAAGGACTTGGAGTTATTTATACTTAAACCACGTGACTCCATAAATTTGTGGAAGGACTTTAATAGTTTCTGGAGACCGATTGCTGTTCTGGAAATAAGAACAGCGTCATCGGCGTAGAGTAATACAGGTACCCCTTTGCGCTCGACTAAGGGGTAATCTGCTTCTACAAGTAAGAGAGATTCCTCCAATTCATTAATATACAGGTTAAATAAAAAAGGGGCCAAGATACAACCTTGTCGGACACCCCGATTTATTTTAAATTCATCCGTTACATTAAGGTCTTGAGAGTAACGGACATTCGCCCTTGTGTCTGTATGCAGATCAGCGAGAAAATTAACAAGGTTCCTCTCTACGCCCATTCTCAGCAAAGTGGCCCATAATAGGCTTCTGTCTACGCAGTCGAAAGCGGACGACAGATCCATAAAGGCCATGTAGACAGTGCCTTGTCTCGCCAATGTATATTTGCTTAGAATAAGGTATAGGTTCAGACACTGCGTAATGGTCGAGTGATCTGGTCTAAACCTGTATTGTATGGGTGAAAGGATTTTATTTTCTTTAGCCCAGATAGATAACCTGTTAAGAATTACACCCCCTACCACTTTAACTACTGAATTCAGTAAAGAAATTGGCCTGTAACATAACGGGCTACTGCGATCGCCCTTCTTAAAAATGGGGACTATAGTCGAGAGACCCCAAGTTCTTGGGCAACCAGTTGTCACTGCTGCATTTATTACAGCCGTGAGAACCGGGGCCCAAAACGGGATACTAGACTTAAACAGGTCCGGCGGCAATCCATCCGGACCCGGGGCCTTGTTGGTGGTTAGACCCTGTATTCCCCTAACGGTCTCTTGTACTGTGAAACACAGTGGAATCGCAGTTGGAATTAAAAGGTCGGAGACTTCCCGTTGCTCATTGCTCTTAAAAATTGTACTGAAATGGGACACCCACTCCCCCTCTGGGATGTTTGTTCCAATAGCTGTGTCATTTGGGTTTTCAAACATAGGTTTATTAATTATTTGCCAAAACTTACTGCTATTCCCCAACACGGATGGGTCTAAGAGGGATTCAATAACGTTTGCCTTAATTTCCTTTTTTCTAGTGGCTATTACTTTCCTGTAGACCGTGCGAAGATTTTTTATCACTTATTTATTACTTATCAACAAACAAATGCCTGCCAGTGACCGATTCGTCTAGTTTCTGTTTAGAAGAAGCCAACATCGTCCAATCAATCTTTTTAGGGGGGACGAGCATTTTTAATTTATTCAAAATAGCCACGGGGAGATCTAAAATTAGTTGACATGGTTTACATGCGGGTTCTCTTTCCAAATCAGCTTGTGCTAATTCCTTCCAATCTGCACCTAAAAGTGGTCGATCATCAAACTTACGAATTGCCCTCCGCATATCAGGAGGCAATATTAACCCAAAGAAAATATCAATATCAACTAATGTCATGACACATGAAGAAGGAGTATAAACCCAATTATATATAAAATAACCCTTCGCATCCACAGACGACTTATCATCATCTGTACCTTGACCTTTAGGAGGGACATACAAAGGCGCAGCTTCTCGCATGGGCATAATATGAACTGTATCACTCTTATCTGCTCCAAAGATAGGACACTCTTTGGACTCAGCCGTCGATCCAGACGTAGTCGAACCCGATGCCTTTTTTGCCGCCCGTAGTCGGAACGTCTCGTCCCGTAGCTGAACCAAACGCCGAAAGAAATTATCTGCATCTGCAAGAACAAAAACACCTTTACGTAAATTATCACAACCAACTGATATATCCTTATGTTCCAACTCAGGTGAATACTTTCTAAACCGTTCAACAACTTCTTCTCCAAAATGTTCCAGAAAATACAATTGCTCTTTTTCAGACCACTTACGCATATGACCATCAATCTCTGAAATAGTAATAACATTAACATTAAGTTTACGAGCCAACCCGCGTAATTCCGCGGATCGAGCAAAGCTAATCTTAGAACGAGTATCCCTCTGATTATCCTCATCGGAGTCCTCATCCGGGGCCGTAGGCGGAACATACGGAGGCGGGCAATGATCTAGCAATAAAAAATCATCAGATTCATTAGTAAGGACAGGATAAAGAGGGCGCCGAATAGGAAACTGACCATTAATTTGCAAATTACGTTCTCGTATCTCCCTCTCTTTCTGTTCCTGCAATTCTTTTTCCTGCAGCAGTAAAGCTTTAACATGAGCAGCCTTTCGCTGTTCCTTGTCCGCCAAGGCTTGTTCATGCTTCATTCGTTCACGCACCGTTTTCTCCCACATACGCACACAATCAAACATATCCTGTCTAGACCTGCGCTGAAACAAACACTGCTCCACATACTGAACCTTTCGTAAATCAAACGACCCATGTAGAGGCCATTGCAATTCATGATCAGTTTTTGTGTATTTGTGCCATAATGTGCTATACATAATGGGGGATGGCCGAATTTTATGTACATTTCTCGATTAGGTGTCCCCTCTGGGGGAGCCGGCTGAGATTCATTTAATCGATAACTGGTACCTTTTCCAAAACAGCACATTCCTCGGAGTGTGCTGAAAACAGGCATGTCAAATATATCACGAAAACGCATATTACATAAAATGGCACTTAAAATGTTTTACACATGGTGTGCCGTTCAAGCAAATACAAAGTCGGAGAAATATCTCCGCATTACCTGCCTATGTGAGGTGCACCCCACATATAGTCCAAATCATAGATCTAAATGTTAGCTAACTCAAACAAATCCAAAAAGCCACAGTAAGTGTCAGTAGACTACCTTACCAATCAAAAGCTTACCAAATATTCTAAAATGTCCAGGTTCCAACTGCCAAGTTCTCAAATCGAATCGGCCAAACGGTCACTGCACGACAACCCAATGATCAGGATCTCAGTCGAGGACCGGCGCACCTGGTAGGTCAGGTCGGATGGAAAGGAAAAAACACACTGGGTGCCAAGACTCGGGTCACTCAGTGGCAGCGTACGCGTCCAGGACGAGTTTCCAATCCTTCGTCGCGATTACTCCTTCGGGCATCCAAGTCGCCGATGAGTCCCTATCGGGCGCCAATTTGTGGTATTGGGTTTCAACAGACCTATTCTGCAAAAACTCTCGATACCTTAGAATGGAAGTTGGCACGGAAACTGAAAATGCAAAAGACAAGTTTATTAAGACCCCATGGGATGGTGGTACAATCCTACAGCACCCTTCGGCAATGCAAGAAGTATCACACCGAACATCAGTGCGTGGCTTCTTTTATATAGTTTAACAGGAATTTGAAAAGTAGGCGGTATACACTTTACACAATTTAGGTACATATAAGGGCATTTTTGGAACACAGACAACTTGTGGGAGGAGTTTAGCACCACTGGTCAGTTTGGAGAACATTCATAAGCAGTGACCGATCATTAACCTTGAAGACTCAAATACGCATGCGCAAGCTTGACAATTACTAAAAATAGCCAGTTGCTGGGCAGACTAAATGGCCATCGGGAGAGAGAAAGGCAAAAGGGGATGCTGACCACGAGGCAGCGCATTCACAGAAAATGGAAGCCAGGAATACAAAATGGCCTCCGGAATATAGTCAAGTTAACAGAGGAAAGTTTGTGTAGCTGAAGCAATCAATCAATCAATCAATCATAGGCATTTATACCGCGCACTACTCACCCGGAGGGTCTCAAGGCGCTAGGGGGGGGGAGTCCGCTACTGCTCGAACAGCCAGGTCTTGAGCTTCTTCCTGAAGGAGACGTGGTCTTGGGTCAAGCGTAGGTCGGTCGGGAGGGAGTTCCAGGTCTTGGCGGCCAGGTGGGAGAAGGACCTTCCTCCTGTTGTCGCTCTTCGGATGCGGGGGACGGCGAGGGCATGACTGGTCGAGCGGAGATGGCGTTTGGGAGCGTAGAAGTTGAGGCGGCTGTTGAGGTAAGTCGGGCCTTGGTTGTGTAGGGCTTTGTGTGCGTGGGTGAGGAGCCGGAAGGTGATTCTTTTGTTGATCGGGAGCCAGTGCAGGTCTCTCAGGTGTCTGGAGATGTGGCTTCGTCTGGGGACGTCGAGGATGAGTCTCGCCGAGGCGTTCTGGATACGCTGGAGTCTCTTCTGGAGCTTGGCGGTGGTTCCGGCGTAGAGGGCGTTGCCGTAGTCCAGACGGCTGGTGACGAGGGCCTGGGTGACCGTCTTCCTGGTCTCGGTGGGGATCCACCGGAAGATCTTACGTAGCATGCGCAGGATGTTGAAACAGGACGAGGAGACGGCGTTGACTTGTCTGGTCATGGAGAGGGAGGAGTCCAGGATGAAGCCCAGGTTGCGTGCGTGGTCCGTCGGCTTGGGTGCGTTGCCCAGGGCGGGGGGCCACCAGGAGTCATCCCATGCGGAGGGTGAGGAGCCCAGGATGAGGACTTCCGTCTTGTCTGTGTTCAGTTTCAGGCGGCTGGTCGTCATCCACTCGGCCACGTCTTTCATCCCTTCGTGTAGGTTGGCTCTGGCGGTGGCGGGGTCGCTGGTCAGGGAGAGGATCAGCTGGGTGTCATCGGCGTAGGAGATGATGTTCAGGTTGTGTTGGCGTGCGATGGCCGCTAGGGGGCTCATGTAGACATTGAAGAGGGTGGGGCTGAGCGAGGAGCCCTGAGGGACGCCGCAGATGACTTCCGTGGCCTCCGATCTGAACGGGGGGAGGCGGACTCTCTGTGTCCTTCCGGCGAGGAAGGAGATGATCCATTCCAGTGCCTTCTCCTTGATTCCGACGTTGCTGAGGCGCTGCACTAGGGTGCGGTGGCAGACAGTGTCGAATGCCGCGGAGAGGTCCAGGAGGATGAGGGCCGCTGTTTCTCCATTGTCCAGCAGGGTTCGGATGTCGTCAGTGGCAGCGATAAGGGCGGTCTCGGTGCTGTGCTTGGCCCGGAAGCCTGACTGAGATGGGTCGAGGGATCCAGTCGCCTCGAGGAAGGCTGCCAGTTGCTTGTTGACGGTCTTCTCGATGACTTTGGCTGGAAACGGGAGGAGCGAGATGGGGCGGTAGTTCTTGAGTTCGGTGGGGTCCGCCGTTGGTTTCTTTAGTAGAGCGCTGAGTTCGGCGTGCTTCCAGCTCTCAGGGAAGGTGGCGGTGTCGAAGGAGGTGTTGATGATGTCCCGTAGGTGGGGTTTGATGACAGCGTCGGCCTTGTTGAAGACGTGGTGAGGGCAGGGGTCGGTTGGAGATCCGGAGTGGATGGAGTTCATCGTGCTGATGGTGTCTTCGAGGTTGATCGGTGTCCAGGCGTTGAGGGTGGTGGTGGGGGGCGTTGGTGTGGTCATGGGGAGCGTTGTTTGTGTGTTGAAGCTGTTGTGTATGTCAGCGATCTTGTTGTGGAAGTAGGAGGCGAGGGAGTTGCAGAGGTCTTGCGATGGGGTGATGTCGTTGGTTCCGGCGTTGGGGTTGGAGAGCTCTCTCACGATGTTGAAGAGTTCCTTGCTGTTGTGTGCGTTGTTGTCCAGCCGGTCCTTGAATGCTGTTTTCTTGGTGGCGTGGATCAGTTGGTGGTGCTTTCGGGTGGCGAGCTTGAGGGTCGTCATGTTGTCCGGTGTAGGGTCTTTTCTCCAGGCTTTCTCGAGGGCACGGCAGTTCTTCTTGGAGCTCTTGAGTTCGTCGGTGAACCACGGGGCCTTCTTGCTTCCTGGTCTGCTGGGCGGGGTTCTCAGAGGAGCGAGTTCGTCCGCGCAGGTGCAGATCCATTTCGTGAGGTTGTCGGCGGCTTGGCTGGGGTTCGCTGAGCTGGCGGGAGGGTGCTGGTTTAGGGATGCGGCGAGTTGGTCGGCTGTGATCTTGTTCCAGCTTCTTCGTGCTGCCTGTTGCTGGTGGTGGTTGACCGTGGTCCTTCTGAAGGTGAAGTGGATGCAGCTGTGGTCCGTCCAGTGGAGTCCAGTGGCGTGGTTGAAGGTGATGTCTTTGCTGGACTAGAAGACGGCGTCGAGTGTGTGTCCGGCGAGGTGGGTGGGGGTGGTCACCAGCTGCTTGAGTCCGAGGGTGGCGAGGTTGTCAATCAGGGTGGTGGTGTAGCGGTCGTTGTTGTTCTCCCGGTGGAAGTTGATGTCCCCGAGGAGGATGTAGTCAGCGGAGGGGAGGGCGTGCGGGCTGATGAAGTCAGCGATGTCTTCGCTGAATTGAGTGCGTGGTCCCGGGGGTCGGTAGATCAGGGTGCCCCTGAGGGTGGTCTTGGGGTTGGTGTGGATCTGGAAGTGTAGGTGTTCGGCGGTTGTCAGGGTGTCGTCGGTGTTGGTCGAGATGCGGATGCTGTTCCTGTGGATGATGGCGATGCCTCCTCCAGTCTGCTTGTCGCGGTCTCTCCTGATGATCTTGTAGCCCTCTGGGATGGCGATGGCGATGTCGGGCGCTGAGGAGTCGTTCATCCAGGTTTCCGTGAGGAAGGCAACATCAGGAGCTGTGGTGTCGAGGAGGTTCCAGAGTTGGACGGCGTGTCTGTGGACGGAGCGGGTGTTGAGCAGGATGCACTTTAGGTGGTTGCTGCTGGCGTTCGGCTTGGTGGACGCTGGTGCAGTGCAGGTCCGGATGCAGGAGAACTTGCAGGACTGGCAGGTGAAGGGTCCGTGGGTGCGTCTCGGGGTGGCTCGGTTGCATCCAGGGGTTCGGCCGGCGTTGAGTGCGTTGAGGGTGGTGGCGTCGTACGTCAGGCGGGTGGGCTGGGGTCTGCGGGAGCCAGGGGTCCTGGCACTGGGCGCGGTCCAGGCGCGGACGGGCGCAGACGGGCTTACCTTTGGCACGCCTTCGGCACACAATCGGCGCACAATCGGCGCACCCGCTGCGCGTGCACGCTGCGCGTTGACCGCTCTTCCATATGTGGAGAGTGGGGGGGCGGAGCGAGGGAGGGGCAGCTGGGAGGCGGGAGCGGGGCGGCGAATGAGAAGGGCTGATGAGGGGAGGGGCGGGGCCGCAGGGGGCAGCGGCGGGGAGCGGGGAGGTGGCGGGAAGCGCGGCAGGGGCCAAGTCACAGGGGTACAATAATACTTGGGGTCCGCCTTGGGTTTCTTGAGTAAGGCGTTGATCTCGGCGTGCTTTCAGCTCTCTGGGAAGGTTGCTGTCTCGAAGGAGGTGTTGATGACTTTCCGGAGATGGGGTGCGATGGATGTGCTGGCTTTGTTGAAGATGTGGTTTGGGCATGGATCTGATGGAGATCCGGAGTGGATGGTGTTCATGATCTTGATGGTGTCATCGCCGTTGCTGTTGGTCCAGTAGAGCAGGCGGTTGGTACGGATGGTGGTTGAGGGGCGGAGGTCTCAGTGGTTGTCGGGGCGGTCGTGGGGTTGAAACTGTCATGGATGTCTGTGATATTGTGTTGGAAGAAGGTGGCCAGCGAGTTGCACAGGTCTTGCGAGGGTGGGACATCGTTGGTGTTGGAGCTGGGTTTGGAGATTTCCTTCACGATGTTGAAGAGCTCTTTGTTGACTTCTGAGACATATGGCATGTTACAGAAGCTGTCCACTTCCAAAGGAAGAGGGGACCAGCATGATACAGTCTTGAAGGTGCCGGCAGAACATAACACCACAATGAAAGCCGCCAACTCATGCCAAGCTAAAGTATGGTTTCATAAAGACCAGGTAGCGAAGGGAAAGGTTGGCCTGGAGAGAGTCAGTCTGCCAGCTTAGTCAGCCAGCAGCATGTAGATAATCATTCTTTTAACTCTTATTTCAGCTTATTTAGGATTGTGTTGTGACAATTCTATGCCAAAAGAGCAGTGGGCGTAAGCTCACCGGGTCATTAATAGACTTGATATCTAGGTCAAGTTTCAAGGGTAAAATGAGAGTGCTTTAGGGGAGTGATTCCAAGCTCCTAAGGAACTTGTTTAACACTTTTGAAAGAGTAAAAACATTTATGTAATCCCACAGTTCTGCCCCTTAAAGCACATTACTCACTACCTTGCAACTATACAGCTTGAGTGCGGGGGCTACAGGCTTGGTATAAGAAAGGCAGTGCCCTGGTTAGCTAGGAACATTTCAGGGACGCCTTCTCTAGGTGTTTCTTCCAGTCCATTCCCTCAGACAGCTTGATTCCCAGGTAATCAAAAGAAGCAATTTGCTTGAGCGGAACATTATCTAGGAACCAAGTTACCTTTGAAGGATTTGTGTTGAGGACCAAACCCCTCACATCACAAAAGGCCTTACAATTATTTAAAAGTTTTTGTAGGCCCATGGGAGTTTTGGACACCAAAAGGGTGATGTCCGCAAACAATAATGTAGTTAGTTTGTGGTTTGCCAAAGAGTGAGCGTCTGGCAGAATGGTGCACAGAGATTGGCCACCTGATTTGCATATAGGGAAAAGAGGGTGGGGGCCAAGACACACTCCCTTGGTGAACCCCCCACCGGATCTTGAATGACTCAGTGCTGTGACCCTGGTTTCCCCACCTCACACATGCAAAATTGTCCTCGTGCAGCCTAATTAGTGGTTCTAGGATTTCCAAAGGCATTTCCATGTCCCGAAGGACTTGCCAAAGTAGGTCCCTGGGAACTAGGTCGAAGCTGATTTGAGATCTCTGAAGGCAAGAATAAACTTCCTTAATCCATCACAACTACCTTCCAATACAGCAAAACCAGGAAAAACGCCTGATCAATGGTGACAGTCTTGGAGAGGAGAGAGGATGTCATTCTCATCCATCCAGGTCTGGATTTTATCAAGGAGAGACGGCAGCAGACCTTCTGGGCACAATCTACCAGGCTACTTGGATGGTAGTTAGCAGGCTTCAACCTGTCCCCTTTCTTAAAAATGGGTACTACGTCTGCCCCCTTCCAGGTGTCCGGATTGCTCCCCGCGCCAGCAATATCATTGGCCAATTTTATAAAATAGGTTGCCCAGTTGTCCCTATCAGCACAAAAGAGGTCGCTGGGTTGCCATCAAGACCCTATATTGTGGAACATCTGGGACCACTTTAGTATAACTCATTAAAATGTGTATGCCATTCTATGGCCGGAATGCTGTTTGCCAAGGGAGGTGTGCGTTCAATGTTACTTTAAGACACAAGGGACGAAAACATCAAACTGCCATGATGCCCAATGGCCTCTCCTAGCACTTCCCATCTCTTCTCATCCCATTCTTTTTTGGCTTAGCCCTGCGCCCCTTTATATTCTTTCCTAACTTTAGGAATACTGGCTGGCTCTCTATTCTTGATAGTAAAAGTCAGTCTCCCTCTCAGGGCCCTAGACTCTTTGTTATACCAGGAATGTCTTCTTAGAGGCCTTCCCTGAGATAACCACGTCTTGTTGATCGGGGCATGGAAAAAGCAGGCAAGGCGATCAAAGAGTCCCTATGGAGGGTACTACAACTGCTCTGAATAGGTAAATCTGTGGTCACTGGTATTAGGGATGCTAAATGCTTAGTTAAGGTGTCCTTAATCGATTGGATCTTTGTTTCATCCGCCAGGATCATAGGCCTTTTAAGTCTGAGCTTATCGTTTGAGGGGAGTAGAATCTTTGTAATTAATGGTGTAGGGGGCTCATTCCCAATGCCACCCCAAAGGTTATCAATAGACAGAATAAGGGTGTTATGATCACTGTCACAGGACGGGACTATAGTCATGTCCTTTACCAAGGGCCTAAGTGTTAAATCCACTAATAAATAGTCAATCCTGCTTGACCCATTTGGTCCAGTGAAAGTCATTCCTCCTCTGTCAGGAATGGTTCTACCGTTGGTAGCCCTTAACCTGTATTCTAGGGATATCGCATTCGGCTGACGTGCAGCTTGCAATCATTTTTTGATCGGAGTGAGCTCCAAAGGAGGAACCCTCCAAAGTTTGTCTTCTTCGCTCACATCATTGCCTCAGCCAAATCGAGTGGCTCAAACATTGCATTGAAGTCACCACTAACTATTAGTGGATGACTTTCGTGCCTGGCTTCCAATAAATTATCCAGGTCCGGGAGGGTTGGCAAACTACCACCTCTGGTGCACCTAGCCTATACATTGAATACATCGTCCGTCTTAACCTTGCCGTTGGTTAGCCTAATCCCAAGAATATCTGGGCTATTAGTAACCAACTCTTTTACATCACAATTTAATGTGAGACTTACATGTATGAGCAGCCCTTCTGAGGACTGGCCATGTTCGGATGGTGTTGCAGGTCTGTTAAAAATAAATAAACCCTGGAATGAACTTGGGGGTCAGACCCCAGGTTTCTTGGAGAATACATATCTCACTTTGAGCAATGAGCTATAGCCAATGTGGTCAATCAAGCTTCCCTACTATTCCCGACATGTTCCAAGAAATGATTCACAACATATGTCCATTGACTTTAGGAGTGAGAGCCGGGGAGGAGTCGGAACATTCAATTCGGGCAATACATGGCATACTAATAATGAGTCGGAGACTTGTGCCATCTGTGTGGGATGTAACATACTCTCTTGCTCACAAGAAGTTTCATCAAGATGAGAGTTTGCACGTCAGTGTTGTTCGCAGGACCTATGGTAGAGTTGCTCAAGGAAGCCTTATTAGGGACTGGAGTTAGTCAGTCATTCTGCAATAGGGATAAGATAGGCTATTCACAGTAGCCACTTGCTACGTCTGAAACATACATATGTCCAGGTCCGGCTGGTGAAGCCTGCTGACAGCCCGGACATTTCAAATGGAGATTATTAAAGGTCCTTGATAATGTGGAAGTTGTGGCTACCAGACGAGAACCAGATTTTACACCAGCTTCATCCTTTGAAACTTATCTGCTATGTCAACTGAACAAAGGTAGCATATACTGCTTTAGAGAAGCCTGAGAGAAGTTAGTTCTTAACATTATGTTGTGTTCTTCATGGAAAAAATGTGTTTTCTCGAGAACATAGATGAGAGTGTAGCTCAGCTCATGGTAGATTCAAAAACACAATATGATTTCTTGGAACGGTTTCACTACCACAGGATTCAAGCAGTTTTCTTGGACATTTTTCAAATCTGATATCTGGTTTCATGCAGCTAGTAAAGATAGTGGTATCGATTTCCAATTTTTTAGGACCCACAATTTTGAAAAGAAATGAAAGATATGAAGTAATATGGAAACAAGAAATAAAGACAAGCATTGGCATAGCCAATAGGTCTCGCTTTTGGGACCTTATAAGTGTTTAGCCACGCAACAGTTGATATTGTTGCACCAAGGATATTGTGCTGCATAACTAAATACTTAGAAGGTCCCAAAAGCGAGACCTATTGGCTATGCCAATGCTTGTTTGATGTGAGATTGAGCCTGAGTTTAAGGGACGGTTGACCTGCAGGAAGACCTTAATTCTAGCTCTGCCCTAAGAAAGCTCAGATCATGAGGTCTTGCTTTGCTGGTGAGATTGTCGACTGGGCTTCAGTAGAACTTGCAGTCCTTTGGCAACACAGTGTAAATGTATGTTTGTGTCACAGAATTTCTATCATACCGTAAACCATGTTAATCAATCGTCACACGTTAGTTGTATGCACCCCAGTTCAATGTGTTCTAGGTAAAGTGAGCAATAACTTTCTCATAGTTGTCAAATTGAAGTTTTAGAACTCAACAATGGTCCAGTCTTCGTAACGGTTACGTACCTGTTTGCACCACCCAATGTATACAAAGTTTAGGTAAGAAAGACGCCTCAGCACCCCCTAGGCTAACACAGCCTAAAGGAAGCCATTTTAACTGCCATGAACCTACCAAGCGCCTGCTGTGTCTTACAGAAGGAAAATCAGGAGATGTGTGCCAGTCAGGCGTCACTTATACTGATGGATCGCCAATTAGTGCATGCTAGTCTCAGGTTCCAATTTGCCTAGAGGCTGACTACATAAAGAAAGATAATCCTCTTCTCGATCTAGCCGATATTATATTTCCTTGACAAAAATGTACCATTATGCTAGAATTTGGAAATTTAGATTATAACACAAGGAAAAACATTCTTCAAGCCAAAACCAGAATGATGCCCGATGGAGCTACCTGGTTTAGCTTTAGGGGAGATGGGCCATGGATTCCCTCCTTGGTCGTCACCTACCCAGTCGGTTTTTAGACAGACTTCCTTTCATCTCTCCTTGTTGTCTCTTCCCTTATCCTCCCTTTCTCACCTCCCCTTTCCCCCTCCATTACTTTTCTCTCTTCTTTCTCTCCTCTCCTAATTTATTGCCTAAGTAATGTGTAATTGTTGATCTTTTTCTGTTACATTGTTGAATCTCATGTAAAGCACTCTGATACCTCCGGGTCTAGCCAGCGCTATATAAAACTCTTTAAATAAAAAATAAAATTAAAAAAAGCTAAAAATAGCGTGGCTCTAAACACAGTTGCCTTCTCTAAGTTACAATAACTAAGTACTCTCACAGAAATCTGCACTAAAATCTTTGATGAAGGAGATGGTTCCTGTTGTAGTTGGTACTGGGAGACATCATGTTTTGAAAATACCTCAAATGGAATATTATGCAGAACGAGAAACAGGTTTCTGTGAGACTTAGCAACAGCATGTAATTCAAAGAGAGTACAAAGTTCCCCGGGAAGAGTGAAGTAGTAGTGTTGTGTGTGCTAGGATGAGGGGGGAATCCTCTTGTTGGGACTAGAACCCTCACACACCCAGCAAGCTAGGTGTCATGCTTCATCATATGGGTTCTGCTCCTCATCAGACTGGCGCTGCAATGTCTGACGGGCTCCCGAAACCGGGGCTCTTTATCGGACATCTTTTGTCCCGGCCATATGGTGTATGCGTGTAAGAGGGCAGGAGGGGTTTTGTGTGTGGGCGTGAAGTGAATAGTAAAGTTAAAAAAGGTAAATCAATCCACAACCTATTTTATTCTTGTGGTAGATTTCCTTGGTTAAAGGGGGTGGGAAGGGAGCTAAATGCCCTGGATCTATCCTAGCAAGTTAGCTACTACCCTCATGTATGGTCGACATGTTTCATTCCGCGAAGGAAATTCTTCAGGACCTAATTCTAGTGTACCACACAGTGAAAAATTAATTAAAAAGTGATGAAAAATGATGAAATGATTAGAAACTTGCAACGTGGTATACAACCTTCTATGGGCGGTAATATCGAATAGCAGGCCGATTGGTCCTACTCAAGTTCCTAGACCTGTAAAAAGTAAACAGAACATGGTTTACAACTGGCGAAGTGCCGATCCCATCAGGTCAATTTGTACCCTAACGATCCATGCACAAATACACATACACCTCTGGTGGGAGGGTGAAAACAGGCAAAAAAAAAGACTTAGCAACAGCATCTGCATCTGTGGCCACAACACGGCAAGGAACAGCTGAGCACTTTGAAGTTAGCAGACCCTTTCACCGGGGTGAGATTCAGCTATCGGCGCGAATACATATTCCCTCATGAATGCTTAGTTTAAGCCGAAATGCCTTGGACAATGATGTAACATGTATTCTGAGATCAAAAGAATTTGAACCAAGAAAATAAAACTATCATGAGACAATGACCAGAGAGGATATCATTTCATTTTGAACCTTACATATAGAAGAAAGGACAAAGAGGAAAAATTCCAATAGCTGGAACACTGCTGTGACCAGGGGACGTTCCCCAATATAGGGGCACGCGGATATATTTAATTAACATGTACCACGGATTACACATCCAAGGAGCACGCTACAACTGATAAATTGGGAATAACTAGGTTGTGTGAGTGAATACCATAACTCGCATTTCCTTTTGAGACACTGAAGAAAAAAAGAGCACTCTAGTATGAGGGTATGGTGACATTGCTGGTTCCATTATTTCTCTGTTGGCAGCAGCCATCCTCCAGTTGATAAAAAACAGCTGGGGACATTTAAACTTACAGCAGATTTCTGGAGCAAATTATGCTCAGTCCTGCTCATTACTCTCGTAATATCTATGTGTTCCTTTGTGTATACTCACAACAATCGTGACTGCACAAGGGCATGACTATCTTACCTCAAGTGATCAGTGCCTGGAGCATGGCCACAGCTGCAATGATGGCCCTGATGGTGCTAGCAGAGTGAGAAGGAGGGTGATGGAGTCTCTGACCTGAATCACTTGCCTGGGTCTGCACATCTCATACTCAGGGCGTGCCTTTTATACTCGCACAAAAGGGGTGGGGCCCAGGATACATGAGTTATGTTAACAGGATGTGAGTGAACCCTTTGTCTGTGACTGGGAGCACGTCTCTGGTTGCTCTCATCATCCCTGAGAAATATATTGAAATACAGTGTATTAAACGATGTACTGCAGATTTTTTAAGTAAATATCAAATTGTACTGAGGACATGATTATAAGTGCTGAAGTGCTCGGCCCTCCAACCCTCCCCAGCATAAAATGACACCCCCTTCTCGGAGGCGCAGCGGACGGGCGCAGCGGGCTGGCCCATCTGCACCCGTCCGCGGCCGGCCGGGGCAAGGGGCATGCCACTCTGCCCAATTTGTCACTTATACTGCCTCTGATCTGATGCGCCTGCATTTCCAGCAGCCTCTATGTCCAACCATACTTGCCAGATTAGACTCATTGGGTTTGCTTTGCCCCCGATTAGTTTTCCCGGAGTTTGACCCTCTGTCAGCTGTGGCCCCTTCACTTGTTATGCAGACTCCTTTGGCCGCCCCTCCTCCTCCCGCTAAAATTGCTGCCAGCTCCAATTTTACAGTGAGCTATTTGAACACCCGCTCGCTGGTCAAATATCAGCTGGAGATCTTCCAGCTTTTGGACTCGGATAAACCTGACATGCTTTTTGTCACCGAGACTTGGCTTAATAAGGAGTCCTCTCCGGACATCCTTGTGGCGGTCCCGCCGGGTTATTACATCCTTCAAGCCAACAGATCCTCGGGTAAGCCGGGTGACGGCGTGGCAGCCATTTTTGAACATCCCGTTAGATTTTCTTCATTTGCTACTGCCACCATCCGTTTGGTCGATTGCCTTACTCTCAGATTGAAATCTCCAGTGGCCCCCCTTATCTGTGTCTTGGCCTATCGCCCCCCCAGCCTATGCCCAACTTCCCGTAAATGTTTGGTGACATGCTTTCCCAGCTGGTCATTAATAACTCAAAAATTCAGATTTTAGGGGACTTCAATTACTGGCCCTCTGATGATAGAGAGAGTGCTTGCTCATCCACTTTTTCTGACTTGTTATTGGGTATGAACTGCTCTCAACATATTCATCTTGCAACTCATATCAAGAGCCACATCCTTGACCAGGTGTGGACCTCTAACCTGGATATCTCCTCTCCCCTTGTTCTTCCTTGTACCTGGTCGGACCATTCTATTATCACCTTCTCCTTTGCCGTTACTACCCATGCTAGTCGTACCCTTGAGGGCAATCTTCCAGCTAGGAACTAGAATAGGGCTGACTTGGACACTTTTGTCACTTTACTTAGAGCCTCTTCCCCACCAGAGGGCGATTCCTTAGACATTGAAGCGTTAGGCCTGCAATGCTTGAATCTGCCAGCGATACTGTAGCCCCTTTCAAACAGGTCAGGTTAAAACACCCACATAATGCGCAAAAATGGTTCTCAGAGGAACTTAAAGTAAAGAAACTTAAACTTAGACAGGCTGAGCGCTGTTGGCGAAGAGTCTATGCTCCTGATAAGAAGTTGGTATTCACGACCTTGCTCAAAGACTATAAGCTAGCTATCCTGCTAGCTTAAACTTTCTATTTCTCTAAGAAAATCGTAGACTCAGCCTTTAAGGCAAAAGATATTTTTTCCATCGTGGAAGAACTTTCGCTTCCAGATAGGATTATTATCAAACCTCCTCCCTCCCAGGCACTTTGTGACTCCCTTAATTCATTTTTTTTTTAAAGTTACTAAAATTAAAAACAGTATTTCCTGCCTTGCCCCCCCTGATTCATCCACTTCAGTCACCACTCCTGCTGTCCACAATCTTCAGCAAATTACACAGATACCCCCAATCTCGGAGGACGAGTTTCTAACCCTGCTAAAAAAGGTGAAGTCTGGCTCCCCTACTGATTGCTGTCCCCCCATGTCCTGCGTGAGGCCTTTACTGCCTGCCCAATTCCCCCTTTGACTCCTCTCAACAACTCACTCAAAATAGGCTTGGTCCCTAGCTCTTTTAAAACCGCCGTTGTGGTGCCCATTCTCAAGAAGCCCAATGCTGACCCTTCCCTCATGAACAACTTTCGCCCTATTTCCCTACTCCCTTACCTCAGTAAAGTTCTTGAGGCTCATGTCACTCACTTTCTGAGCTCATTTATTGAACACTCGCAGTTTCTTGACTCCCAACAGGCCGGTTTTCGACCTGCCCATTCAACTGAGTTGGTCATTCTCTCAGTGATGGAAGAGCTACGGAGGGGCGCGGACTGTAACATCAGCCAGGCTTTGGAGCTTCTCTATTTGTCGGCTGCCTTCGACGCGGTCGACCATAATATTCTGGTCGTCCGTGTCGAGGAGGCCGGCATCCGGGGATTAGCCCTTGACTGGGTTCGCTCGTTCGTGAGTGACCGTCACCAGGTTGTCCGCCTCTCTCAGTTCTCTGCTGACAAGGTTGGGTTAACGTGCGGTATCCCGCAGGGCTCCTCTCTTTCCCCCCTCCTTTTCAACTTGTACCTTGCCCCCCTCATCCGGTCTCTACGAGGCAGTAATGTCACTGCATTTAATTATGCAGATGACATTCAACTGATCCTCAATATCGACTCCTCGGATCAATCCATTTACAACTTCCAGTCTACTCTGTGCCACATCAGCAATCGGATGGGGGCAAATTATTTGAAACTTAACCCCGATAAGACCGAATTGGTTCTTATCGGGGTGCCTCCAACCCGTGGAGTCCTAACTTTTGGCCTACTCGTCTAGGTCTCCCCCCCTGCCCTGCTGATTCTGCCAAAAGTCTTGGGGTGGTTATCTGTAAAGATATGTCGATGAAACGCCAGATCAATGCGGTGGTCTCTTCTAGTTTTTTCATTTACGTAAAATCCGTAAAATATCTCGATTCCTTACTACAGAGGCTCTCACCCTGGCTTTACTGGCCCTTGTAATTTCCAGGCTAGATTATGCCAACTCTCTTTATGTTGGTATTCCTGCCTACCAGCTGAATCGATTGCAGCTGGTCCAGAACCAGGCTGCACGATTGATCTTTAAACAGCCCAGGCACCAGCATGTCAGTCAACTGTTAAAACCCCTTCATTGGCTCCCTGTGGTCAAACGGTGTAACTTTAAACTGGGCTGCACCATCTTTAAAGCGCCGGTCGGCCTTGGCCCAGCCTTCATCTCCTCTCTTCTCCACCACTATGCCCCCTCCCGTAACCTCCGATCCTCCCATCGTGCTTTACTTAAAACCCCCATCTTCAAACGCGAGAAACATGGAGGGCTTAGATTCTCGTTCCTTGCCCCCTCTTTTTGGAATGCACTCCCCCTAGAAATTAGGCTCACCACTTTTTACCCTCGTTTTAGGTCTCTCCTAAAAACATATCTGTTCTGTAAAGCACATAACTAGTCCCCTCTTCCGCCACTCTAGCCTATTCCTATCTGTCTCTCTATTGCCTATTGCGCCAAGAAACCGCTGGGTATAAGCGCACTCTATAAGAATTTTTTACATTACATTGCTAGTCGGGGGCCTAGAGATTCTTATACCCCCTTCTACAAATCATCTTACTCTATTCCAAGTACCTATTCCCGCGTATATTTCCTTCACAGCGCACCTCACAATCCGCAGTCGTGCTATCAGGAGGTTTCTACTCGAAGAGCCGGAAATGAACCTCTCCTCCGGCTCAACCAACCCTCTTGAGCCCTGTTCCTACGCAGGGTTCCTCCCCCTCAGTGTAAAGCCGGAAATAGAAAAAGTCCTCAGTTTCAGCCAATCTCCAGTCCGCTTTGTGGTTATTATCGCTCGAATACAATTCCTACACAATATACACTTACAATACAATATAACACTTACTATACAATTCATACACAATATACACAACATACACTTCAATGTGGTGTCCTCTTCTATTTACCTTATCTCTTGAACCCTTTTTATCTCATATCCGCCATATAATTATTTTTCTGGGTTTCTTTATGATGATCATCACTTGAAACGTTCTGCATTTGCAGAAAATATCTTACTTTTCACGTCAAACTCAAAATCTTCTATCCCCCGTTATTATAAGAATTCTGAGATTGTGCAGCAGTTTCAGGCTAAAAATGAATTCTAACAAGTCGGAAATCCTTTTCATCGCCAAATGTTGCCTCAAGCAACACTGACTTGACCAGATTTTGTTGGAATACTTCTAGAACCAAATATCTAGGCATATGGTTTACTAACTAAATAAATATAAAAGAGGGTCTTGATCATATATCCAAACTCTTTTCCTTCTGGAATCCTCTTTTTCTTTCATAGTGGGGATGCCTTGATTCTATCAAGATGATGATGACTCCAATTATGTTGTATTTCTTTTCAATGACACCAGTATACATTCCTTAATTATGTTTTTTAAACGATTCCCTTCTCTCCAATTATTTCGGGAATAATAAAAAATCTAGTATTTCCTTGTCTCATCTTCAAAAGCTAAAGTCTAATGGAGGAGTGAACTTTCCGTATTTCCGGTTGTATCATAAAGCTTTTTGTCTTAAACAAGCTTCTCATTGGCTCCTTACGGACATTTCACCTTTGCTCCTTTATGGGCTACTATTGTACGTTGGTTACTTGCTTCTTTTTCTATCAAAGAGATTCTTGCCTGTACTGCCAGGACTAATCTCACATCTCTTCCATTGTTCAACCATACTTGCTCATTGTTAAGGCCTCCCTGTCAACCAAGGATAATCGTTAGAAACATTTTTCTGCTTTCTCCTCTCCGGTATAATCGTCTCATCACTATTAACAAAAAACGTATGAATTGGAAAATTAAAGGTATTATCTGGGTTTGGGATCTGTTTGAAGACATGCCTCCCTGCCCTTTCCGGCAATTCCAGGGTACTTTTAAAAGTTTTCGCTCATTTTGCCAAACATTCTCAATGGTTATGGAAGTAATTCTTGATGATTTGTACTCCTTTCCTCCAGAAGATTCCTCGTCTACACAAGATCTGCTTCTCAGAATTTTGACAGTACTCCCAAAGGCTTCCGTGATCAATAAATTATTTCATTCCACAGATCCCGAGTGCACTAAGACTAAAATGGAACTTACTAGAGAGATGGATTTGGGTTGTGAATGCAGCATCGATTTCTGGAACAAGATTTGGCCTAGGTCGTTAAAAATGTCTGATCTACATCTACGGCTCAATCTGTGTTTTTTCTATATCACAGACTATTTTACTCCTATCTCCATACCTAATTTTGCACACATTTATAATAAGACATGTTGGTCCTGTGACTATCGTTTCGGTGACCTGATGCAAATCATGGATTCCTGTGCCCCGTAGCCTTCTTTTGCGTACAAATTTGGCCTTGTATTACAAATGATTTTAATTTAGGTACCCTTATATCAAATGTTTTTCTTTTTACAGGCAGTTTATCAGAGTCTCTAGGGTTACTAACTAATGAAAAAGTGTTGTTTACCTGATGATAGCTTTAGATTTTCAGCAAATTACAACAAACTGGAAATGCTTAACTAAAATTGCAATCAAGTCTTTGTGGAATACTGTTTGCCATTATTTATTTGAATAAGGTTTCAATCATTCATGTCTTCAGTAATCATTCTGTAAACTTCCAACCTGCATGATTTCTTGCTTTTTTGCCTTTTTCTCTTCATTGAAGTTCAGTATTGAAATGTTTTTTTATGAATATTTTAATTGTGTCATGATTATCTAAGAGTACATAGTTACTTGATCTTCAGTTGCAAAGTATATTCTATGTCCCCCTTTTTCCCTCCACCTTTTTTCCTATTTTATCTTCCGGTTGCAACTCATGTAACACAACGGGGTACCAACGGAGAGAGCGGGGCCCCCTTCCCTGAGTTGTTGCCAGGTAGAGGTGGGCATACTTATCCATCAAATTGGATAAGTTCCAGTAGTACCGAGTATAAAAATGGATTACTGGTTTGGTATCTTTATTCTTCACTCTTTACAATTGTTAAAGTTTTTTCACATATGCAGCAGCATTGTTTATTTTCTAAGGTCCTGCTTTGCCTGCTTTTTTATCCTGCCAGTTTGGACAAGCCAATAAATAATTTGTTTACCTCACTAGGTAGTTTTAGATCACGTTTATCTTTCTAACTACATCCAGCGCTGCACCCTCACCATGTCTAACACTCACATATGGGATTGTAGCATCCTTATCTTCTCAAATTACACTAAAAAACATACCACAGCTCCTACCTCACAGTGAAGGAGTTGTAGCCCTCAGTGGGACTAGGTTTTCCCACTGGAAGGAGAAGCCTATATGATGAAGCATGCCACCTAAGGTGGGTGAGGGCATTCGTCCTGAAAGGGATTGCTCCCCAGAGGAGCGTTATTGAGAGACACATTCCTTCACTCCTACTTAGACCCAAGAAGTACTGTGATTTGATCTTTAAAATGTAAACAGCTTTCTGCTCTGTTTTATTGCCTATCTTTATCCCATGTGTTAATTAATACCTAACGTGTTAAGTTCATTGGTTATGTTTTATGAGTAACATTAATTCAATAAAGCTTATTAAACTAAAAAAAAAATCGCCATGTGGGACAATCTCATAACTCCTGAAATCCAAAGTTGCATCGTTTACAGGAAGCCTTAATAGTTTTCTACCAACACATCAAGCAAACTATTTAAAGTGCCAATAAAATGGCCTACTTTGCTACCAAACCACATACAGAGGTTGTGGTTGATGGTAGCCCCGTCGGGTTTGACACCATCCTTGCACAGCTCAGCATACAGCCAAATGCCTGAAGGCATATAATTGGCTCACAAAAGTAAGAGCCTTTCACAAACAAAACATGCTTACTCTTACATGAGGATAAAAGTCTGGCAGTGGTCTGGGTTTGTGAATATTCCCATGTTTCCTTTTACGGTAAGACTTTCACTGTAGTAACTGATCATCCAGCCCTGTTGATGATATTTGATAATCCAAAAGCAAAAATGTCTTCTCAAATTGAACATTGGGGTTTGAAGATACAAGAATACAACTATTTAATTATTCATCTTACAAAGTAAAATCAGAATCCATCTGAATATTTTTCAAGAGTAAAAACAACAGGTGATGGACAGAATGCAGAACAATGTCATACATTCACCCCAAATCACCACCTTTGGTTTTTCTTTATTTTTCAAGAGTGCCAAGAGAGTGTTTTGGTACCCAATCTAAAACAGCAGAGGCCCACTTCAATTTTGTTGAGAAATTAAGCACACCAGCTCCGATGACTTTAGAATAAATTGTTAGTGACATGAGCCAAGACAATGACTGAAAGACATTATTGTGCATCAATTGTGAAACCAGCCCTCTAGACCTCTAACCAGTGGCAGTAATCATTTGAAGTTCACAAATGTTAGAGATGAACTTTCAGTAACTCAAGAAGGTCTCATTCTGCGTGGTAGACAAACTCCAAAAAAGTTATCAGCATCACCCATGAGAGACTTTGAGGAATACTTACACGCAGGAAAGCTCTCTATGACTTAGTCTGGTTTCTGTATCTTATGAAAGAGTCAAGAAAGAATTAAAGATTTGTCATATGAGAAACTGTCTTTCATCTCAAGTCATTCACCACCCTTTAAACATGTCAGTCTTGCCACATTATGCGTGGGAGAGAATTGCTATTAAATGCATAGGTCCTCCTGAAAAGGGACAGCATTTGTGCCTTGCGCATGCCTACATAAACAGACATCACATACATATTCATTTTGTCCAGGAACTCTACGTAAATAAGGGGACCCTGAGCTTTGTGGACCACAGAGACACACATCTCCTTGTATTTCAACTATGCACAGGGCACCACAATACTCCTTCATAAAGGACTTCACTGACAAATGTGGCAGACACTCTGTGGCACTGAGGGTCGACATGTCATCCTATCTGGCATGCTGCACAACTGCCCCATAATCCTAGCCTTAGTCTTTGGCCCCAACACCGACAGCCCAGAATTTATGCAGAGTCTGGCATCTATTTACCATATTGGGTCCCAGCACCATCCTCCGGGAGGGCGATTTCAGTGTCATTCTGGACCAAAACGCAGATTGCTCAAGTTGTACAAGGTGACCTCACACTGGCACCGCTGCACAACTTTACACACTAATGGATGACAATAACCCCCACAATGTTTGGCACCTGAGCCACAGCGATAGCGATGAGGGCACTTGCATTGCATCTACACATCATACTTGATCCAGAATTGCCTATTGGCAACTAACGCCAGATGCCCTCACTTGGAGCTCAGATGCTACCCACCTTCCTAGGACTCTCTCTCATCATTCTTCCATCTTACTGGTGTTCACTCCTCAACTCGCTCTTCCCCAGTCCTTTGTTTGGCATCCAAGTCTGCATTCATTCCATGACACTACCATCTGGGATGAAATCTAGTTGACTATCCTTGATTTCTATACCCTCAATGAAAGATCATTCTTTTACCTGTCCACAATCTGGGAGGCATTTAAAGTTGTTTCTCCAGGCCACTGCATAGCAAAGCAGTCAGGAATATTTCAGGCAATCAGCACACAGCTTGCCTCATTAGAAAAGGAATTGCGTGCACTTAAACTAACATTATTTCAATCACAAAATGAGCATACACATGCAACTCTTCAATAGAAGCTCTTAGACTTTGTGGAAGAGGCGGTATGGGAGATTCCTTATTTAGGTACAGAGGCAGTGACGAGATGCTATGGTGAAGGGCAACAGTCGGGAAAGATGTTGGTGAGTCTCCTCCATAAGCCCTGGGCAAACTTGTGCATGACAGTACTCATAGACAATCAACACAGCCCCCACAAATCCCTATGGGATAGTTCATGTCATGATGATGTTCTACTCTAACTCATATAAACCTTCTGTGACACCAGATACAGCAGCCATGGATGCCTTATTTAAAATGCTCCAACTCCTCTGGTTAGACAGTACGCACCTCACACACCTTGATATCCCCTTCTCAGCTGCAGAGGTACAGCAGGTGATTCAGTCCATACCTAGAGACAAGGAGCCATTTCTGGAAGGGCACAATGTAGAAGCTGGGTCTGTATATACTATTGCAAAGTGAGGTATAGTCTGCCCAGAGTCCAGTGGAACCCCAGAGGTAGTCAGAGGTAAAAGTAGATAAAACCTTAACCTTTATTTGTGGTTGTGTTGCCGTAAGGCTTTAACATAGGTTAATGTTAAGCATTTATGGTGCACACTAAGGTAAGAAATGACGTCACATACTCAAAGACTGAACTCAGACCAATATATTTGTATAAAAATATTATTTGGTCGTATTTTATTACTAGAACCAAATTATAAGCAGAATCATACTTTCTAAGGCAAGGTATTACAAATACACATTTGCAATTGAATTTGTTTCGGTACCGTTTTGTAAGTGCGGTAAATGGACAGTCAAAATTACTTTAGTGTTACTTTTTTACACATTAGTACATTTCCTAAGAGAAAAGAAAGAAGGTAATGCATTTGGAGTACAGTTACAGTTTGCCAATATTACTCCATGCAGGGGCACAAAGGTAACTGGTTGAGCAGTGTGGGGACGGTATGTAAGGTTGTGGGTTTGGGGCTCCTGGAGTCGAGGTCAGCACTATAGGGTCCAATGGCCAGCACAAGAACTACACCACCAGTGGAACAGAGATGGCCAGGTGTAGGATGCGGTTGTCTAGGTTCCCACGGTTTCTCAGTGGAGTCATTCTTAGTCTATGCTGCAGATTCAGTCAGGGATCCCTGGGAGTCGGTCAGACGACTGGGACTTTGGGAGTCTCATGACTGCAAGGGTTCACAGATGGAGTTGGTCAGACGGTCGCATATGGTTTACTTTGACCGCAATAGTTAGAAAGTCAGTTGGGATGTCGCCTTCGGTCTGGGTTGGCTGTAGTCTTGGTTTAGAAGCTTGTGGAGTTTCAGTGGTCACTGGGATTCAGGAAAGGATTGCTGGGGAGACCTCCTTGGGTCTTTGTGCCATTCAGGCCTGGGGTGCCAGGAGCTGAGTGGTGAGGACTCACAGAGTCAGAGTCAGTTGGTTTTGAGCAAGACTGGTGCTCACGGGAGACAAAGTATTTTAGTTGCCTGGGCAGTGCAGGTCCCTTTGGTTTTTGAGGGCTGCTGACTGCAGGCCACACAGAGGTTCTGCTGCAGGAGTTTGAGGTTGGGATAGGATGGTAGCGCTGGGGCCAAGTCAGTTAGTATAAAAACAACTAATTGTTGAGTGCATCAACAAATATGTGGGAGTCCACCTTTCCATATGGATGTTCCCTGGCGGAATCAATTCGATCAATGGGCCATATGTTCATAGGTAGTGAATGTAAGGCAAGTGGGGATGCATAAAAACAGATAATCAAGGCTAAGCAACCCCAAGCACTAACTCCATGGTTGATGTGGCTTTGTGGGTAAGAGAATTAAATTCTATGCGGCCGCATCCAGGACAGGAAATTAGTTCATTGAGGCTGTGTCTCTGCAAGAACTAAATGTAAAAAGAATATCTGAATCAGAGTGTATCACGAAAAGGAAATTGTAAGTTGGGTTACCTTTCCTGCAGAGCTAGGCGAGGTTGACTAAAAGAGCAACAGGAGCGGTGTGGCCAAGAAGTTATATGTGCTCACCTCAACGTACAACGCGCACGTTGCCTCCGGTACAGGATGGCTGAGTGCAGCCTTTCTTCCCTTACAAAACATGGAAATCTAGGAAGGTACACCGGAATGAATGTCCTGAAAGTCAGAAAGAGGAACATCTGTTGGTATTGAAACGTCTTGGAAAGGCACAGGGGTGTACATTAAGCAATTGAATGACATGAACTAATACATAATACGAGTGGAGTTCGAAGAGATAACAATGAACAACTGAAAGAGCATAAAAATATATTATTACGTCTCATGGAGACTAATATAAATAATTACAATTAATTAAAATAGATAGGAAAAGCAAAGAAATTTTATTTAAAAGCATTTTTGCAGGAATATGAGTGATAGGTCATTTTGAAGGTCGTTCCACTGGCAAGTGCCGATCCCATATACCTTGCTCATTTGAGGATACACTAATTGAATGGTTAGGTAGGAGGACATGCAACAAATCAGTATTGGTCAGGCAATACAGAGTAATGCTGGCCTAACACTGTTTCAGTGTAGCAGCCTGTCTAGATATCTACTCTTATTCATTGAGTCCCATGGCTACTGTATCTGAGTTTAGTATACATTGGCACTCTTTCAGATTCAATATATTGTGGAAATTACCTCGTCTGTGACTTACTGTAATTGTTTCAATTACCATCCATATCAAGCTCTCTGCAGAGTGTTCAAATGTACTGAAGTGTTCAACATGGGGGTACCTTGAACTTCACACATTATCAGTGTTGAAGTATGCAAGCCTTCTATTCTGTCTCAATGGCTTACATGTAAGAGATCACTAGGGCATCTAATGATATAAATAACATCTGTGCGGTTACAGTTGTTTGGTCTTTAAAGCTGGTATGCACATTTGTCATGTGTTTTAGCCTCTAAGGTTAGATTACAGGCTTTACTGTGATCACATTTGAAATGTCATACAATCTGCGGGAGATTTGACTGTGTCAAGAGGGTCGTCTAAGGCTGGTACCCCTAGACAGATCCTTAACACACTTGCCTTTTTTAAAGGAATGCAGGGGAGCCTCTGGTATCTCACCTTCATCTG
The DNA here is from genome assembly GCF_964261635.1 of Lissotriton helveticus. Classification (NCBI taxonomy): domain Eukaryota; kingdom Metazoa; phylum Chordata; class Amphibia; order Caudata; family Salamandridae; genus Lissotriton; species Lissotriton helveticus. The sequence continues at coordinate 20,258,778 of NC_136063.1, forward strand.
CAACCAATGTCCAGTATCCATTGATTATTTTTTGATTTCATTACTGCGTGGGCAGAACGTGGTGAAACAATAATTCAATCATATGATGTCATTGCACATTGCTTAGGTTCCAAGAGAGTGTTTCTTTGCAATACCACACCCTTTTACATGACATGTTGAGTAGGTCGGGATGGGAACAGAGGGAAGAAACAGGTATGGATCCCCCCGGAGACTCATGGCAAGATTCAAACTTGACAATAGCATTACAGGTGGTAGACTACCAACATGGCATTAACTCTACATTTATGACTGACTCCAGGAGGGATCGTCAAAATTCCAATGGCAATCTCTCAGAATGTAACCCTCCTGCCAGAAGCCTTGCTATTATGAACCCCATTGTGAATCTCTCAGACTATACTCTGACTCAAGATGAGGAATACATACTGAATAAGACCTGGCATTTGTACCCACTGCACAACCTGATGGATTCAACCTTAAGATAGAACTACATCAGTTTGTCCGTAAAGTACTGTTGAGACATTATTTCCATAAGATCCCATCCATTTCTCTAACACAGGACTTTGGTCCCCTTCTACTTTCATCCTGGCTCATTCCCACAACATTCTTGCTTTTGAACAAGCAGTTCTAAGGGCTGTGCCTAATCTGTTACATACAATATTACCAAAAAAGAGTGAGAAGCTTTGGAGTCATTAAAGAAGAACAGCAACACTGTGATCAAGTCAGCTGAAAAGGTTGGGACTATAGTGGTATAAAACACCTAGGCCTACAAAACAAAGATTCTCTCACAATTGGAGGTTGACACCAATTACTCTCTATTAAGGGGGGACCCCACCAAGGAGATATCTGAAGCCCTAGTAAGGAGAGATGATGGCGGCTGCTATCATTTATAAATATTTTAAATGTTGAAACATTTTATGAGTGGGATTTTGGGTTTATAGGAGATAAGGGTGAGGAGTAATTAGAAATAAATCTATATTTTAAAAAACTATTTCTCATATTTAGTTGTACGATGTTGTATTTATAGGGAATATGTAGAGTGTTTTTTGAAATGTAAATAAAAATAAAATTTTTAGGGTGGAGAGTAATTTGGCAATTTTATTTATAAATGTTTGATTTTTGTTGTGGTGTGATGTTTATTTTATAGGGAATAAGGATAGTTACTAGTTTTTAAATGTTGTTTTAGTTTTATTTTAAACAAAAATTTTAAAATTGAAATTTTATTTTAAATTTGAACATTTAAAGTAGAAAAAAATGAAATAAAATATTGAGTTTATATTTTTTAATACATATTTCTATATTTTTTTGATTTATTTAAAAAAATAAAAAAATATAGAAAAATATCATACATTTGTACAATTAAAATTGTATTATAAGTATACATTTTATAAAATATTTTATTTTATTGCTTATACATTTAGAGGTGTAATAGTTATGTATTATCTTTTATTTTCCAGCACTTTCCCTGAGAATATTTTGTTTCGGAGTTGAAATAGTAAGTTTAGTATGTATTATTATTCAGCCCATTTCCTTAGTTTATTTTGTTTTGGAGTTTATTACCCATAACTTTCAATGAGTTTGTTTGGTTTTGGAGTTGGAATAGTATTTTTTAATGTTTTTATTACCCAGCACTTTCCCTAAGTTTATTTTGTTTTGAAGTTGGAATAGTAATGTAATTAAGTTTATAATCAAGCAATTTCCATGAGCTTTGTTGGTTTTGGGCGTGGATTAGTAATTTATTCAGATTTACTATTCAGCATATTCACTGAGTTTTATTAGTTTTGGATTTGAAATAGTAATCTAATTAGGTTTAATATCTAGAACTTTCCCTGAGATTATTTTGTACTGAAGTTGGAATAGTAATTCAATTAGGTTTATTATCCAGCAATTTCACCGAGTTTTGTTGGTTTTGGAGTTAAGTATAGTAAATACTTGTTTATTAGGTTTTTTTTATTGTGTTGGTCAATTTTAATAAGAAAGGAGATGCATGTTAGTTATTGTTTTAAGCATTCTTATCGGTTATACATTTTCTTTTATATTTTACAGTTTATTTGTTATCATTTGCATTTGTTATACATTTTATTTCCAATATAATAAAATTATGATGCAGGTGTTTTGATGATTCATTTTAAACAATTTGACTTTCATTGGTAATTATTATTTTAAGCGAAAAAGTAAACACTTATTTTTTTTCTAACATTTTTTTAATAAATGTTAAAGAATTTTATTTTTAAATACACCTATATATTATGTATTTTACATATTTGTAGAATATTTGTTATTTAGTATATTGAATACTATTTTTATTCAAATATTATTCAATATATTAAATAATTCACAGATATATATTTTCAAACATATTTTTTCCACTATACATTAAAAAAACTGTAACTTAAAAGTACATGAAATAAATATACATTGTAATATATAATAATGAATACATTTTTTGATAATATAATATTTAAGATATATATTTTACAATTTTGTCATATTTTGAAACATTAGTATTTTTTTTATAACATTTGAAAATAAACATTTAGGGGCCGATTAGGATAAAGCCTTAGCGGTGCTGGGACCGACTGCGTGTGGTGCAGCAGTCCCGCACCGGCGATTAGGATGCCACCGTGACAGTGGCATCCTCTAGTTCCAGCATTGTGCCACCCGCTACAATACTGGGAATGCACTGTGTGCATTGTCATGCACAAGGTGACAGGCACCGCGCGGAGCCTGACAACTTGTCCATGACAATGTAAGGGGTACCATACGTTTCCCATGTGCACCCCCCACACCCCACATCTCATTACCCCACAACGGGCCCCCCAAAGCAGACTCCGCATGGCTTTCCATGGCGGTGTCTCCGCCATGGAATGCCATGCACCGCTGCCCATGCTAATATGGATGGCGGCACCATATCTAGCCCCTGCTCCGCCTGGTTGACTGGTTGACCAGCGGAAAAACGGCGGACAGTCTATCCATCCACCTGGGTCCCCCGCCATACTAATATGGTGGAAAAATGGGTGGCGGGCCTGGTATGATGTAGGGCAGATCTCCACCGCAATGCGGCTGGTGGCGATCCGTCCTACATCTTAATGGACCCCTTAATTTGCATTTTAATATTAGTTCTCTATTCATTTGTATGGGAAGTAAGTCTTTTTTCATTTTTATTACATGGCCATTGTTTTCTGTTTTTACTCACTTTTCTATCTATTTCTATCAATTTTAAGTCATTTTGGAAGACGGACCCCCGCGGTTGGGAGCTGCGTTTCATCCTTTAGGGTAAGTTTGTTTTAATCAACTTTTAAGTAGTATTAGGGTAGTGGCAAGGTAGTAATAGTGTAGTTAGGTTAGTGAGAACCATGTTTGTTCATTTCATGGTGTAGTTAGGTGTTGTTTTGGTGGTTTAGGGCATCATTAGGATGATGGGCGGACATGAGTGACATTAGGATGTGCCCGCCACACTGGCGGGCGCATCCTGCATTTTTAACATTGAGGCGGGCGGTCACAGCCCGCCGCAATGCCAAAAATGCATGTCGTGCATGTGCATGCACAACTTGGCAGGCACTGTTGTCCATGCATATGAAGGGGGGTACATAGGTAACCCCCATATGCCCCCCGACCCCCCAACATCCTGGGGGCCCGCAATGGGCCCCCAAACACAAAAACTGCACGCCTTTCATTGCCGCCACGGAAAGATCCCTTCCGCCTGAATCCTGATATTGATGGCGGTGTCTAGCTGATGCCGCCATCATATGAAACCCTTTTCCACACGGTCGACGGTCTTCCCGTACTTCCATACTAATATGGCGGGGGAAATGGGTGCCGGGCGGGCTAGGATGTAGGGCCGATCGCCACCGCCATATGGGCGGTGGCGATCTGCCCCATATCCTAATGGGCCCCCTAATGTTTTATGTGTTTGCCGTAATGCTGGATTAGAGTAGAGTGCTACGTAGTGTTTGTTATGTTTTGTTTAATTTTGTTATTAGGTGTTTATTGTTAATGTTAATGTTTGCGGGTTTGTACTTGTTATAGTGGGTTGGTGTTCTTTTCTTTTTTTTTACAGGTTTTCTCAATAGTGAACGGATGGTGGTCTTGCATGTTTTTTTTTACAAAAAAGGAAAATTGATTTTGTTTGTTTAAAATAATAATTTTTATATTTCCTTTTATTTTTTTGGGTTTGGTGGATCGTTTTGTTTTTTAAAAAGTCATATTTTGTGGTATTGAGGGTTTTGTTAATGAGAGGATTGTATTGTTGGAAACTTTTTTCTACAGTTTAATTTTTGCATTTTCTTAAACTAATTTTCGGGTTGTTAAGGATTTTGTTATTGAGAGGATTGCATTCTTGGATAATCTTTTTCTACAGTAGTATTTTTGTATTTTTTGGGGGTCCCCTTTTGAACGGATTTGTTTTTTCATTTATCTTCTATGCAGTCATTGGATTTTCCCAATCGTCTACTGCTACATAACTGTAAGTTACGTTTTATTTTTATGGGTGGGAAATGTTTTTTTTTTACATGTGTTATTTCTATTATTTTTCTATTTAATAATCAACATATGTCACATATGTTTGTGCTATTTTTTAATGAAATAGTTATGATTATTAATTTAAAAGAAGAGTAGAATTATGTTGTTTAAATGTTTTGAATGTGTTATATGTTCATGGTGTTTAGAATAGTTTTTTTACAGTATAGATTTAGCTAGCATGTCTAAGTATTCTAGACCTTTGGGGGTTATTAGAATGGCCGGTGGATTTTCATCCACCCGCCACCCTAGCGGTGCTGGGATCTTCCAAAATGGCATATTGTGCATGGCAATGTAGGGGGGTACCATAGGTATCCCTCAAGTGTAGCTCCTTACCTCCACTCCTGAAGGGGCCCAAAAGGGCCCCCAAAGCCATTTCTCGCTAGCCTTTCATGGCGGCATCCCCCCCTTGAAAAGGCCGTTGCATACACAGATCCTAATGAGGATGGTGGGCGGATGGCCATTGCCGAGCTCAGGGTGGCGATCCGCACACATCATAATGACCCCCTAAGTGTATGCAAATAGTCTAGTTTTATATTGTAGATTTCATACATTGTTTTGGTTTGTTTAGTTAGTGTAGGGTTGATTTTTGTTAGGATTGCTCTACTCTGAGCTCTTGATAGTTTTGTTCTTTTTTAATGTTAATAACTTCTATAAGTTTATGTAGGGTTGGTTGTCCTCTTCCAACTGTGGCTTGGAGAGCATTTTGCCTTCCTCCCACTGCATTGTTTGTTTTTGCTTTCTGAGCTAAAGAACTGTCATATATGTTCCACCAAGGTATTTGGAATTTGGGTTGCATACGGTGCACACACCTATGGAACCTTCCCACTCAAGTATCTTTGAAGTTATGTGGGATAGGCATTCGTTTGGTTTTATTTGCCTAAGAGAAGGGGCTTTCAAGAAGTAGGTTATAATGGTTTGCTATTTCACTTGTTAGTACGTAGGTCAGGGGTATTTATGTTTTTATTTGGTAGGCAAAGTTGCTATTGGTAATCTGATTAAAGTGGAAGTAGCAAGCTTGTATTGCAGTGTTTGGGTATACTTTTAAAATTGATTGAATCATTGATTGTTCAAAGTCAATAATGATGTTTTGCAGAAAGTAGTTGTCGGTGTACTGTTTTACTACTGTTAGGATCTCAATGTATGTGGCATTCTTTTTATTAGGGAGTAGTGCATATATGAAGGGTATCTTAGTACCTTCATATTCGCGGTGGATTGTGTATTATTGGTAAAAAAGGCTTGGGGCAAACTTTGAATATGCCAGCCATCATCCACATTTCACAGGGATTCACAATTAATCTGAGATATAATCCTAACTGTACCAATTTCGGTATTCACAAAAGGAATTTAGGAGTAGTAAAGTTAGGATTCCTAACTTTACTCCTCCTAAGTGCCCTTTGTGAATACCAAAAGTCATATAGTTAGGATTTTGTCTCAGATTACTTTTTGAATAGGGCCCACAGTTGATATTTGGTGTTAGTTATTTTAGGAGTAGTAAAGTTAGGAATTCTAACTTTACCACTCCTAAATTCCTTTTGTGGATACTGAAAGTCGTAAAGTTAGGATTTGGTCTCAGTTTAGGAGTAGCGACCTTAGAAATCCTTACTTTTTGAATCAGGCCCACAGTTGATATTTGGTGCAAAGATGAGAATTTGTTTTTCATGACTTTTGTTATCATGGAGAAGACATTTGTCATCCTTGTGACTGATAGTATATTCAGGTAATATTTGTATGTCAGCAAAAGTTTGAGAGGTGGGTGGTGTTTGAGCTGTAGCTGTTTTAGGTCATGAAAATCAACTTTTCAGAGTGGGTATTGATGGTAGTTGTTCCATAACATGCTCAGGTACCGTAGTTAACCCATTTTCAAGTATTTGGGTATTTGTTTGTTGTGATGTGGTACTTGCTTCTCTTATTATCTTGAGAGTATCTCTAATTTCAGTTACATTGGGACGATGGTTATATTCTTTGACATTTACTACATTGGTTTCTATTATAGTGGCTCTACAGTAACAAGAGTTAGAGTAATATTTACTGCATTTCCAGTGTGTTTTGTTTCTACTCTTGTTCTCTTTGGTATAAGTGCATCCCATGTAGCAGATAAGTGGTTTCCCCTTTTGTGAAGTTATGACTTTTGCTCCCTTTGCCATTTTTGGTTAATCTGTGAATATATGTATATATATATATTTATTAAGTATATGATTTTGAACATTAAACATTCTGTATAATTAATATGTTTGTGAAAAACGTACACATATTTTTATTTTATTTTTTTGATGGTTTTTCTTTCAATTGTTGATCGTTATCAACTTGTTTTTTTCTGGGTTTTTTCCGTTAGTTTAAAAGCAAGATGTTATTGTTATTATAGTGTTACATTCTATAGTATAATTTTATTTATTAAACTTTTGTTTTTGTTTTGTTGATAAAAACAATTCTTACTTTTAAATTTGTTTTTATTATTGTCCTCATTCATGCAATCTTTATTGTTTAAGCTACAGGATCACCTCACACTGTACGCCATTGGGAATGAGGTGGGAGCCATGTCTTAAAACAAGCACTATCCACAAGTTACGTACCGCTGTTCCACACGCTATAACTCTTGAAGTTATGATCACGTTTGTTTAAATCATTGTTTAAATCATTGGACGTCCCTTCCAACCCTACCGCCTGTAATTATCCCATAACTCCCAGTGTTTTGTGCGCTTACAATCCCCTCTGGCTCTATTCAAATTCCTAAAATATGCTATTGATCGAACCCAGTCATCAACCTTGGGAGAAGAGGGAAGATTCCAATTTATGCAGATCTTGCATCAAGCTAGGAGTATGAATGTAAATAAAAGGTATTTCTGTTTTTTTGTTAAAACAATATTGGAATCTTCAGAATCCAAAATACCAAAAATAATAGTAAAAGCTCTTACATTAATAATCGTATTTAAACTCTTATCAATAATCTTACTAATTCCACTCCAAAATAAATCTAGGTGGTGACAACAGTAGCACATGTGAATATCATTTGCATCCTTCCCCACATTTTTGACATTTTTTCATCACCTGGGATGTCATTTTTGAACAAATGATTTTCCCTAAGAGGTGTGGAAATTATAATGTGCCATAAATAAGTGCAGGATACTTGCAGCATACTTGCAAGTGCAGCTTGTTGCAAGGCTTGAGTTGGAAAAAATCTTCTTTAAGGTCTGGAGTGTCAAAGTCAGCCTCATTCTTCTCCACCAGGTACCAGCACCACTTTGATACTTCTTTTTTCCCAGCAGCTTTATGGAATTCACCCTCTAGGTTTGCAACAAAGTCCGGCCAAGTTGCTTGTTCTTTAGACCAGCCAAGCAACTGGTAACATTTAAATCTGGATATTTCATTCTTTGTCATTTCCATTAGCACATCCCATGCTTTTAAGTCACCGTTTTCCAAAAGATCTCCAAACTTGGAGATTCCAGCTCTTTTCAGGGGCACTGCTAGTGAATCTTTCAAACATTCGCGAGTTCCTGGAGAGTTCCATTTTGGTGCTTGGGGGTTACAGTATGGGTATTGCCAAATTTTCCTTATGTCTGACCATAGCTTAAAAGCTGATTTTGGCACCTTTAGCTTGACTTTCTTGAAGAACTTTTGGTGGCCAAACTTGTAAAGGCAGTGATTATGTTTAGTTACTACTTTCCTATAGGCGGGACATGACTCATAGGGGCACATGCATCAACCTATTTAGGAAGTGCAAACGGTGCGAATCGGTAAATTCGTCCGTTTGCACTTCCTAAATACGTTTTTGGGATGCATCAAACTTTTTTTCTTAATTCGCATTTTTTTGCATTTCTAAAAAATGCGAATGCATTTAAGGAATCGCATTTGTGCGATTCCTTAAATGCAATGCATCAATTTAAAAAAAAATGCGAATTATGAAATTGGAAGTGCAAGTTAACACGAGGTTGACCCTCGTGTTAATTTGCGAAAATCTTTCAAAAATGAAAAAAATGAATTTTTTAAACTGTCATGTTACAGACACACATGTCCTTAGGACATGTGTGTGTGAAACATGCACTTTCAAATACATTTGAGGGGTGCAGGGGGGGTCCTTTGGACCCCCTCTGCACCCGTGGAATGCATCAACAAATTGCGAATTCTTAAATGCCTTCCCATTGACTCCTATGGGCCTTTCGGCCCATAGGAATCAATGGGAATTGCGAAAATGCACTTTGGAATTCGCTATTTATTTGAGATTCGGTAAAAATTGCGATTTTTACCGATTCTCAAATAAATAGTGAAAAAAATGATGCATAGCATTTTGCAATTCTTAATTTGCGATTCGGTAATTTTGCAAATTAAGAATTGCAAAACCTATGAATGATGCATGTGCCCCATAGTCTCGAAACAGATGCCGTATATTCTTAAAATGGAAAGCTTTATAATACAGCAAGAGATCTGGACTAGCTATCCTTCCTCAATGTTTTTTCTGGCTCAGTTTTTTCCAAGCTTTCCTGGCCATTTTTGATGACCAAATAAAAGTATTCAGTTCGCTCTGTATCTTTTTGATATGCTGTAACTTAAACTCCAGGGGGGATTTATTAAAAACAAATGTGAACTTTGGTAGGATGACCATTTTTATTACATTAACCCTCCCCATAAAAGTTAGAGAGAGACAACTCCATGACTTCAATACTTTCCTTGTCTCTTTAACTTTTAGCTCCAGATTTGCCTGGGCGATGTCCTCGATACTCCTTAAGACTTGGATACCTAGATATCTAATTTTTTCTTTGGAATCAATACAAGAAGTAGAAATATTCCAGTGCATTACCTCAGATTTTTTATTATTTATTTGGTAGCCTGAGATTTCCCCAAAGTCTGTTAGTAAGCTGTTTATGCTGTTGAATGTTTCATTTAACTTGCTTGAATAGATAATTAGGTCATCGGCATATAGTGCCACTTTTAGCTCCCAACTGTTGATGCTAAAGGGAGTAATTTCTTTGGAGGTACTAATCACATTAGCTAACAGCTCTATATATAAGTTGAAGAGGTGGGGGAGAGAGGACGTCCCTGTCTGTTGCCACTCTTAATTTGAAAACTATTTGATATGCTGCTGTTAATGAGTACCTTCTCATGGGCTGCAATATTGATAGCTCCGATCAGTTGATGTGTGAAGTCATGCAACTGTCTCCCTCTGATAAAACCCTTCTAAAACCCTATCAGTAAAGGAACAAAGTCTTTTTGCTAGCACCTGGGTAAACATTGTATAATCTACATTAAGGAGCGAGATCGGTTTATATAACTCACAATAGGAGGAATCTTTACCAGGCTTTAAGATCAATCTAATCGTAGCCTCGTTTCAAGATTTAGGAATTGAACGACCCTCAGAAAAAATATTGTTAAACAAATCAGTGAGTTTGGGGGCGATGTAATCTTTCAGAGCTACATAAAGGTCATTTGGTATAGCATCAGGCCCTACTGCTTTATTTTTTATAAGGTTTTGTATTGCCTCTAGTACCTCATTCAAAGTAATTTCTGCATTTAAAGTTTCACAGGCATGTACATCAAGCTTGGGGATTTGTGACTTATTTAAATAGGTGTCCACTGCTATAGGGAGAGGTGATAGATCCTCCTCGTATAGTGCTTGGAAGAGATGCTCGAAAGCTTCTTCAATACCTGTTTTGTCTTCTACTATCTGCCCACTGTTCCCCTTATGGATAGCAGTTATCCTATTTCTATAAGACTCGGTTTTTATCTTCCAAGCTAAGAGTTTACCGCTATTCTCACCATATTCATAGTTTGACAGGGAACTAGATTGCCATCTCTTTCTTATCTTTTCCTCCAAGAAAAGGGCCAACTCCTGTTTCTTTTTCATGATTTCGTCTTTCAAAATACTTTGTTCTAGTTCTGAGGTTGTGGATTCTAGGTGCGTTTGTTTTTCTAGTAAGTCTGCCTCTATTTGTGACATTTTAGACCTCTTTAACTTGTTTTTACCTATCGCTATACCAGCTAATATTCCTCTAAGGAAAGCTTTATAGCCATCCCACACTATGATGTCAGAGACTTCGCCCTCACCATTTTCTTTAAAATAGTTTTCCGTTGTTATTCTTAGAACATCAATGACTTGTTGGTCTAGCAAGAGAGTCCGATCCAAAGTCCACCTTTTCTCGCCCTCGACTAACTCAAGTTTTATACTTAATTGGACCTACGAGTGGTCAGAAAGGTAGGTTTTGAACACTTGTGACATTGTTACTTAGGAGTGTGTCAACCAAGAAAAAGTCTATTCTTGAGGCGTGGCCATATTTATAATTCCTAAAGGTAAATCTGTTCTTTGGTCCCCTCTTAGATTCCAAATATCTATTAAACCCAAGTTGTCTTTAAGCCTGTAAAGACATTCTCGCATTCTAGGTAGGTTTAAAACTTTATCAGGGGGTGTCTATCTATATTAGGGTCTAACAAAATATTATAATCACCTCCCAGTATAATTGGTGTGGTCGGAGACATCAGGTGCGCATACAAAGATTGAAGTGGTGCGGGATCATCTGTATTAGGACCATAATATCCCACCACCGACAGGACACTGTCTCTAACTTTTAGGGTTGCTATGGCCCACCTTCCTCTAGAATCTGCGAGTTGTCCTATCAACGTACAATGTGATGATTGTTAATAATAATGGAGACGCCCTTAATATTACATGATTGATTTGTACAGACAGACTCTCCTATCCATCTCTTACATTTTATGGCATCAAGCCACTCATCTCTAAGGAGATGTGTCTCTTGTAATATGATTACCTCACTTTTCAGCCGTTTAAGATACTCAAAATGTTTTAAGGGCCTCCACCTCATTCTTAAGCCGTTCACATTCCGTGTCACTATTTTCAAATCACCCATGATATTTGAGATATTTTCTGCTGCTTTGGAGTCCAACCCTGTTTGCTATACAATTTACATATCGGACAAAACTATTTTTATTTTTTATTTTTTCCACTGCTCCCCACCCAAAAAATATTCCAACGGGTGTGGAAAAGAAAAATAGAAACTTGTGTCTACCCCCACCCTGGAGAACCCTCCCCACTATCATTGAGAAATCCTAGTTGACCAGTTTGAGAACCGCAATTGAGACATCAAATTTGGTTATAGGCAGTTAGGCTCGTAATGTTATTTGCCTCTATTATTTATGTATTTATTTATTTTGAAGGTTTTATAAAGCTCGAACAAGATCCTTGCAGATACAAGAGCGCTTTCCAGTACTCAAAGTTACATAATACATAGGGTGAAGTATGACAAATTATACAGGTAATAAAGGAGGGGTGACATGCGCAAGGGATAATAATACGAGTGCAAAGTACAAAACGTGGGGACGAGAAACATGGGATAACATTAAAAACAGAGATCAGGAACAGTAGTAGAGAACTTAACATGAGTATCTCAATTTCTTAAACTTCATGGCAGGATATCGTGCCTAGGGAGAATGAATGGACCTCCCAATGCGGGAAAAAATATTCTTCAGATTTGCTTAGCGTCTAGTCAAGTAAATTTTGCCATGAGGATCGCTTTTATTTCCTTTTTGAAGGTGACGGTGGAAGAATTCAATCTGGTTTCTGGGGGAAGGGAGTTCCAAATCCTAGGTGCCATTCCAGAAAAGGTTAGTTTATATGTTTTCTTTTTGTTGAATCTTTGAGGTTTTAGAAGTAGGTTGTCGGCACCCCTAGAGGACCTAGACCCGCCAGAGATTGTCAGTTTCTGGGCAAAGTAAATAGAAGCCTTGTGGTGTAAGGCCTTGTGTGTCATGCACGCTATTTTTAGATGATTTCCAGCTTCAAGCGGGAGCCAATTCAAGGATTTTAGATCAGGGGAGATGTGGGAACTTCTTTTCGAGCCTGTGATGCGTCTTGCTGTGGTGTTTATTGAGGCTCTCAGGGGAGCTGTGATGACTTTTGGGAGGCCGCAAAGAGAGACACTTCCATAATCCACCCGCGGGATAACTTGCGCTTGTACAGCTATCTTGAAGTCATTGGCTGGCAGGAAGGGCTTTAGCTTCCTCAAAGTGTTGATATGTAAGTTTGCTGCCTTTGTGGCGTTGCTAATGTGTTTCTGCATAGTGAGATTGCTGTCCAGGGTTATACCCAAGGATTTTGCAGAGTCAACGATAGTAGGTTGAACGTTAAATGCAGTGATATTTTGGGTCTTTAATAGTGTAGGTTTTATTTTGCCACATTATGCGTAAAAGGGCAGGAAATTTCATCTGGACAGTGATGCCTTCTGCCCTGAGGCCTTGCATAAATTTTCCCAGGGCCCATTGTCTATCAGCCGTGGCCTTGGATATGTCCGAACGGATTTTGTAATTGTAACCATCTTTAGTGAGGGTGCCTCTCACAGTCCGGTTTCCGAGCCAACCACAGCACCGAGACTGCCCTCATCGCAGCCACCGATGACATCAGATCCCTTCTTGACAACGGGGAAACAGCTGCCCTCATCCTCCAGGACCTCTCTGCAGCATTCGACACAGTCTGCCACCGCACTCTAATACAGCGCCTCAGCAACATCGGAATCCAAGGGAAAGCACTGGAGTGGATCACCTCGTTCCTCGCCGGATGAACCCAGAGAGTCCGCCTCCCCCATTCTGTTCCGCGGCCACCGAAGTCATCTGCGGCGTACCTCAAGGATCCTTGCTCAGCCCCACCCTCTGCAACATCTACATGAGCCCCCTCACAGGCATCGCACGGCAACACAACCGTAACATCATCTCATACGCCGACGACACCCAGCTGATCCTCTCCCTCACCAACGACCCGGCCAACGCCATAGCCAGCCTACACGAGGGAATGAAGGACGTCGCCGAATAGATTAAGAACAGCCGCCTTAAGCTGAACTCAGACAAGACGGAAGTCCTCATCCTGGGATCATCCCCCCCCGCCTTGGATGACTCCTGGTGGCCCCCAGCCCTGGGCACCGCACCCAAGCCAATGGACCACGCACAAAACCTGGGCTTCATCCTGGACTCCGCCCTTGCAATGACCAGACAAGTAAACACCGTATCGTCATCCTGCTTCAACACCCTGCGCATGCTCCGTAAGATCTTCCGATGGATCCCCACCGAAACTAGGAAGACAGTCACCCAGGCACTCGTCACCAGCCGAATGTACTACGGGAACACCCTCTACGCGGGAACCACTGCCAAACTACAGAAAAGACTTCAACGCATACAGAACGTCTCCGCACCACTCGTCCTGGACATCCCCCGCCACAACCACATCCCCGCCCACCTGAGAGACCTGCACTGGCTCCCCGTCAGCAAGAGGATCACGTTCAGTCTCCTCACTCACGCACACAAAGCTCTCCATGACCTGGGCCCCAAATACCTTAACAACCGCCTCACTTTCTACACGCCCAACCGCCAGCTGCAATCGACCAGCCTCGCCCTCGCCACCGTACCATGCATCCGCAGAGCCACCGCCGGAGAAAGATCCTTCTCCTACCTGGCGTCCAAGACATGGAACTCCCTCCCCATCCACCTACGGCTGACCCAGGACATCTCTCCTTCAGGAAGCAACTCAAGACCTGGCTTTTCGAGCAGTAACGGACCCCCCCCCCGAGCGCCTTGAGACCCTTCCGGGTGAGTAGTGCGCTTTACAAATTGTTCTGATTGATTGATTGACTGATTGAATGCCTTGTTCAGAATTTGTTCTTTAATTGAATAAGATTTAAATTTGACCAGAACTCTGCAAGGATTTTTTCTATCTTCATTAAACCTAAATGGGTCTCTATGGACCCATTGTATGTCCTCATCCAAATCTTTTTCATCCATGTCCGGTATGAAACTTTTTAGGAGATTTACTACAAAGGACCTGATATTCTGACCTGATATTCTGACCTTCTTGACCTTCCGGGATATTTAGTAAACATAAGTTATTTCTCCTTGAGTTGTTTCCTAAGGTCTCGATTTTGTCTCTGAGCTCTCTCTCCAATAATTATGCTTTATCGATCTCCCTCTGACAGAGCCTTACTTCATCCCTTATTTGTTCCAGAGCAGTTTCAACCACTACAACTCTGTCTACCAAAGCATTAACTTTAGTCTCCAAAGCCTTGCAAGTAGACTGAATATTTTCCAGATTTTTCTCCGATTTAGCAAATCCCATTTTCATCTCCTTCAGCGGTGAAGCCACAAGATCACCAATCTCACCCCCCTCAGGGGTAGCCATATCTTGACCACTGCCTTGGTACTTGGCAGAGTCGCTTTGTTTTGGGAGTACCTCCGATTGTGGGGTCTCTTCTATTACGTTGTCTGTAATAAGCTCTTTATCCTCTCCTAAATTGATTGACATAAGAGCTTGATATTTATTTTGTGACTTCATTATTGTCGGGGCAGCAAAGACATCTCATCTCAACGCCGGATTCTCCTGAGTTTTGAAAAAGGAACGCAATGAGGGGGTAACTTTTAAATTTGAACCTTTCTTTAGTAGCTCTTTTTTTGCGGTTTTTGTGGCACTGGTAGAGACCACTGCAGCAGTACCTACGGTAGTCTTCTGGACCCTTTGTCTCCTGCTCAGAGTCCCTCTGGGAGTCCTCGGCGGCAGCTCGCCCGGGTCTCTCCCACCGCCGCACCGCTCACCACTGCAGGCAGCTTCACCCCTGCTGCTGCCCGGTGAGTGGACAATATGTTCAGTTTTCTCAATGGAGCCTGAGTTGAGCCTTATTCACATTATTACATTTGTGCTGCTGTTTTCGAATGCGGGACTCGCAGTCCGGACGTTCAGCCGGCCACCATGTTCTCCTCCGCCCACTAATTTTTTGTTGATGATTTCTTTTCGATGATTTTGTTGTAGGTTGTAATTTGTAGAAGCTGGAATAAAAAAATATTTGTTTGTTATATTTTCTTTTTCATTTATTTTACTTTTCTTATTTCGTTTGTTGGGTTTATTTATATACTTACTTTTTCGTGAGGTTAGTACTTACCTTCACTAATTGGTGATACACTCCTGCATGCTCTAATCCCAACTCTTGCAACAGTCGACTCAAAATGTAAACACTATTAAACTATCTACCATGGACTGGTCATGGGGATTGTGGGGTGGTTGTTCTATCCAGACATGACCCATTTATGAATAGGGAGAAATAACAGATTGCAGAAATTCCTCAGATAGGCTATTTGACCTTGGCTAAATTAGATTCACTCATTGCCATAGCTATTAAACTAGGATTACTTTGGAAAGCAGTATTAATCCCTTGCTCACTTTTCTCTCTTATCACTGTGCACATGAGCACTTCTTTAAACACCTCTTATTTTATTATTTTTGTAACAACCATTATAACATGAATTTGATGTTTTCTTTTGCTAATTTATTACTAATGAATTTTTAATTGATAACATTTAATTTGACTGTTTGACTCACCTTTGAGTGTGACTCAATGTTGAATCTTTCATTGATCACGTACCAGTAGGACTGCACTGTTCGACGTCCCTCATGTTACCCATGTCTCATGGGTTTTTCTTTGGGTAACCCCAGTATCCGTTAATAACTTGCCACTGATAGCAATCATAGTCAAGCACATTCCAAACAGTTAAAACCAGCATTTGACGGCAACTGTCAGACATGCATGACAAAGCAGGATCGTTGCACTTCTGCTCCCACTGAGCCCTACCCCAGGCCAAGCATGCAGGACGTTGACATCAAGGAGATGCCTGTTGATGTGAAAAAAGCCTTCGCACAATAGATGCCAAAGTTGATCTGATGATCAGCCGGATTGACCATATCAAGTAGAGAGCAGATAAACACGATGATCACCTGGCAGCTCAGATCTCGAAGACTCACATGCCATGGAGCTACTTCTCCATATGGAGAAAGTCCTGGAGGCCATTAAGCTAAAGAATGAGGATTTGAAAGTGTGCTTCAGGTGCAATAATTTACTCAGCCTAGGCAGGCCTGAATCTACAGTCATTGGTTAAATTGAACCCTATATGGAACAAATGCTTTACACCCTGTTCAAAGATGATCTCTAACCAGAGGTTCATTGGAAAATGTGCTTACACAGCACAATGGTATCGTGCTCACCCCCTGGTGCAGTGGCAGGACCCTTACTACCATACAAGATACTCTCCAATATCAGGGACATTATATATCTATCTATCTTGATTATACACTTGCTTGCCATGATTTCCAACTTGTGAAATGCCTTCATCTAATAGCTGATAACGCCTACGTCCTTGTCTAGCAGTCTAAACTCCAGATACATGCGGTTGTCAAGCAGCACTTCTTTACCAATCCCAAAGCAGCCATGACATTCTCCTATGAGCTAATCACTACTCAAGTGTATGCCTCATCTAACCCTGCATCACCCAAGAATGGCTGCTTTAGCAACAATGATTAGCAGATTGACTTCTGGTGCTTGGTGCCTGCTACACACCTGCTGAGAATACAGGCGTTCCTACTCCCTTCTGCATCACGACTGTGTGACCTTGTGGAAAATATCAGTCTAAGCTGTAGGCATTGGGCCCATGTCTGGTTCACCATCTTACAGTGCTGCATTTGTCTTACTCTCTACACTGGCTCTTTCTAAGGGCACATTTCCGGTTCCCTTTTCCACAGGTGAGAAGGGACCTTTTACCAGATCGGTGGATTGAAGTGGGTGGTGGGCGGGACTTTTGTTGTTTCTTTGTTTCTGTTCCACATCACATGCCTCAAATTTCTGGAAAAGACACTCGCCCTTCCTACCGGTGAGTACACTATTACTTCATCCCATTTTACTGGTGTGCACGCTGCACATCCACTTAGCCACTGAATGGAGCCATTAAGTGTATAATCTGGAACATATGTGGTCTTCATGACAGCTGTAATACCCGCCTGGTGCATGCCTACTTAAACAGACATCACAAACATATTTGCTTCCTCCAGGAACTCCACCTAACTCTGGTGACTGCCCCTCACCTCTGAGCTTGGTGGACCACAGAGATACACATCTCCCATAATTTAAACTATGCACAGGGCCCCGCAATGCTCCTTCATAAAGGACTACACTGACAAATGTGCCAGACACTCTGTGACGCTGACAGTAGATATGTCATCGTATCTGGCATGCTGCACAACTACCCATAATCCTAGCCTTCATCTTTTTCCCCAACACCAAAAGCCTGGAATTTCTGCTGAGGTCCGGGACCTATTTACCACGTTGGGCTAGGGTACAGTTCTATGGGAGGGCAATTTCAATGGCATTCTGGATGTGAACTCAGATTGCTCAAGTCTCACTAGGTGACCTCACCCTCGCACCGCTGCACAAAATTATGCACTAATCGATGACAATGACCTGCACAACTGTTGGCACCTGCATGCATCTACACATCACACCTGGTCCAGTATGACTATTAGCTGCTCATGCCTGATGCCCTCACCTGGACCTCAGATACTACCCACATTCCTAGGACTCTCTCCTATCATGCTCCATTTGCTCACCCTTCACCACTTGGCAGCCGAGCCAGTTTGCCTTCCTTGACGCTGTCTTCTGGGACAAAATCTAGATGGCTATCCTTGATTTCTATACCCACAATGAAGGCTCAGTATTTTCCCCGTCCACACTGTGGAAGGCATTTAAAGTTGTTGTTCCAGGCCACTGCGTAGCAAAGCAATCAGGAATCCTTCAGACGATCCGCACACAACTTGCCACATTAGGAAAGGAATTACGTGCACTGGAACGTACATTCTTTAAATCACAAAAGGCACATGTGACTCTTCATCGGAAGCTGTCTGACTTTGAGGAAGAGGCAGTTGGGGTGATCCATTATCTCAATAGAGAGACAGTAATGAGACGCTTTGGTGAAGTGGATGAGTCGGGAAAGAGGTTGGTGGGTCTCCTCCATAAACCCTGGTCAAGCAACTGTGTGACAGAAATCCTAGACAATCAACACAGCTCCTACAAATCCTAAAGGGATAGGCCATCTCATGAAATTGCTCTACTCTAACTTATTTTAACCTTCAGTGACCTAGCTCTGGACGCCTTATTTGAAATGCTCCAAATACTCCCTCTAAACCATGCGTTCCGTATGTACCTTGAGGCCCCCTTTTTGGTAGAAGAGGTAAAGCAGTTTATTCAGGCCATGCGTGAAGACAAGGACATGGTTCTGGATGGGCACACTGTAGGAAGCAGCTCAGTATATACTATTCCAAAGTAAGGTATAGTTGGCACAGTGTCCAGTGGAACCCCAGGGGTAGGCAGAGGTAAAAATAGATAATACCTTACTCTCTATTTGTGGTAGTGTGACCGAGAAGTAAGGCTGGATCAGAGGATAGTGCAAACATTTATTGTACACACTCAGGCAGGAAATTATGCCACACACTCAAAAACGTACCTCAGACCAATGTATTTATATAAAACAATTATTTAGTCATATTTTATTACTAGAACCAAATTATATATTATGAAAAACAGTGGTCCATAGGATTAAGTTTTCACAAAGACAAATGCAAATATAGACTCCAATTAGTACTATATTGACAAGTTTTTCAGTACCCAGCCGGGTCTGAAATTTTATTTCAAATATAAACAAATTTAAAAGACCATCAAGGAGGTCTAATGTGACAGTTGATAGGGTACAAGCCTGTACCTATCCGAAAGTACACTCAAAAGAATTCAAAGGTAGGAAGAGAGCAAAAAAAGGAGGGTAAAGAATATCAGGCAAAAAGAACAGCGGAGCCAATTGTCCCTTGCATCAATAGCATATTAGCACGGCAAGTTCAGACAACCAATTCATGTAACAGTGTAAACACAATGGGAAAGTTACAGAATCGGAGTAAGTGTCGACGGCGTTTCGATCCCCGGCTCCTAGTGAACTGGGATCATCATCAGGACTGTAACAATGTATTGCCTGTATGTGCTTTTTTTTAAAAACCTGTTAGAAATTACAATTTACAGAAATGAGAGAAAAAAAGGAAAAAGAGAAAATTCTGTTTAAATACGGCACTAATTACAGGTAAAATGCACGTAGTATTCATTTATGTCATGCCATTGTGATCATGTTGGTGTCATCCACACGTCTTTTAGTGTTCCAATTACATGCTTTATCAAAACGTGCGAAAAACGTTTAAGTTAAGGCCGACTTGGATAGTTGCGCCGTGAGCCTTTAAACGCTAACGTGGTTGTGGCTATATGTGTCGCTTTAAAGAGTGGCGCAGTGGTGAAGCAATATCTTACGCTCATTCTATTGCCCTATTCCTGTTTATTTGCAGACTCTGAAATCAAAGTGTATACGCCTAAGCGGGTGGAATATACACTACACAGTTCCATGATTCTTGAATCCTCTCAAGCGGTATTCATCACAAGATAGGAACTTATGGCAGCAACCCCCCAAAAACCTACCGGATTAGGACACCGAGGTAACGTCGTGTTCCCCCTTACCCTAAGTATTAGCGCATGATATCATCACTTGATGCTAATTGATTCTGTTCACTTTAGGTACCAGCCATCCATCCCACTATTTCTTCTAAAACTCTCAGGAGGCTGATGTAGATCGCTCGGAAAGGTGCGCTCTTAACCTACCATTATGGCAAATTTATGTGGCATGCAAAGAATCCACGTTCACGTGACGCATGGTTATATCACATCGATACCTTAGCCACAACCTCTATTGTCCGAATTGTGTTTAAGCTCATCGGGCTGAATGCACGCAATAGAATGAGCGTAAGATATTGCTTCACCACTGCGCCACTCTTTAAAGCGACACATATAGCCACAACCACGTTAGCGTTTAAAGGCTCACGGCGCAACTATCCAAGTCGGCCTTAACTTAAACGTTTTTCGCACGTTTTGATAAAGCATGTAATTGGAACACTAAAAGACGTGTGGATGACACCAACATGATCACAATGGCATGACATAAATGAATACTACTTGCATTTTACCTGTAATTAGTGCCGTATTTAAACAGAATTTTCTCTTTTTCCTTTTTTTCTCTCATTTCTGTAAATTGTAATTTCTAACAGGTTTTTTAAAAAAAGCACATACAGGCAATACATTGTTACAGTCCTGATGATGATCCCAGTTCACTAGGAGCCGGGGATCGAAACGCCGTCGACACTTACTCCGATTCTGTAACTTTCCCATTGTGTTTACACTGTTACATGAATTGGTTGTCTGAACTTGCCGTGCTAATATGCTATTGATGCAAGGGACAATTGGCTCCGCTGTTCTTTTTGCCTGATATTCTTTACCCTCCTTGTTTTGCTCTCTTCCTACCTTTGAATTCTTTTGAGTGTACTTTCGGATAGGTACAGGCTTGTACCCTATCAACTGTCACATTAGACCTCCTTGATGGTCTTTTAAATTTGTTTATATTTGAAATAAAATTTCAGACCCGGCTGGGTACTGAAAAACTTGTCAATATAGTACTAATTGGAGTCTATATTTGCATTTGTCTTTGTGAAAACTTAATCCTATGGACCACTGTTTTTCATAATAATTGATTGCCCAAGGTCCCTAGGCACTGATTGGGTCCCCCTTGTTTTTTGAAAATATACGTGAGCGCAAACGCTGGTTTGCAAGGGCTCTCTATTGTCCAAACCCCTAGCGGTTTTGGGTCCCCTAGTACCCCATTCCTACTTAATTTTGCTATTTCCCACCCTGTAATTCCCCAATTCCTCCATTCCTTTCATTCTATTGCACTATGTCAGGTCATGCACCCCTCTATACAGATGAATACCTAAAGCAACTTTGCTCTGGCCCATCCCTCCTGTCAGACAACTCAGAAACCCCCAGTCAGGAGAATACCACAATCCCGGAACAATTAGAGAAACTTCGTAAAAAACAAGTCAGTTTGCAATTGATGATATTGATGCTAACGGACTATTTAAAGGCCGAGGTAATTCCGGTAGGATTACAAGTCCGCAACGTACCAGGGATTTTCACAGACAATCCGAAATATACAACTAGCTTTAGCTACATAGGAACCACGTGTTCACGTCATTGGCTTGCACTAGGGATTGATACTGCCGTTGAGACACTGAAATCACTTGAAACTGAGATCGCGGATATTTTAAAACAGATCCAAGACTCAGGTATTACTGAAGATAGCAAGAAACTCCTAGAACAGGTCGATAAAACCATTGCAGAGTACCAAAGAATAGAACAAAATAAAAAATCCAACAAAATCAAAAAAGATATATAATAGTATAATATAGAAGTGACATACCCTTACCTACAAAAGGACTTCTATACAAATCGGGCGTATTCTAACCCCCAACAATACAGGCCCTGGGGTAGGTATAATAGACGGAGAAACTTGGTAGGCTTCTCAGAAACCTCAGCCGAATCTTCCGATAATTCGGACGCAGGTGAAGGCAGTAGTACATCCCGACGAGGCGGGTCGCACCAGACCGGTGGTACAAATCCTTTTTTACAGAGAGGCCAACAAGGCACACTCCAAAGAGGAAAAGTCAAGAAAACCCAGAGATGGGTCAACCCACCGGGGGAACGACGGACGAGGAACAATTTCTACCAGTGGTAGATTCCTCTTCCGCTAGGACAGAAACAATTCCCATCTTTAACATCTCCAATTACTCTTTAAGGGAGGATGAAATATCCCTTCTCAAAAAAGGACTTACCTTTGTGCCTACAACCCCGCCCAACTATTTGGAACTACAAACCGAACTAATGAGGTTCTTTAGACGAGTTCGGCTAAAGGCATTCTTTCAACTACATCCCAGTCAGGAGAGTAATGCCCTAACACCTTTCCGGCCACCCTCGACCTTTTCCCCTACTTCTGGGATGATTCCACCAGAGATAATCACCTTCGAGAAGTTGGTCTTAAAAGATCTCTCCACATTACAAAATACCCGTAGTTTCATCCCATACAATATCACGCTAAAAGAAAAAGAGGCAATCACTACACTCAAAATGAATAACTCTTTGATCATCAAGAGTGCAGATAAGGGTGGTGGAATCGTTCTCCAAGATCTCGAGTCCTACACCGCTGAAATACAAAGGCAGTTAGACAACAGAGAACATTACCAAAGGCTGGCATCCAATCCTACAAAGGAAATTCAGGAATTGATAAAGAAAATCACCACGGACGCAATGAGAGAAGACTTCTTATCTAAGAAAGAGTTTAACTATTTAAATATCAAAAGCCCCAGAACACCAGTGATATATACTCTTCCAAAAATCCATAAGAGCCTCACTGTACCACCTGGACGGCCCATTGTGTCAGCCTGTGGATCTATCCTAGAGCCATTAGGAGCCTTTATTGACTTCTTCATAAAGGAGTTTGTCCCCTCCACCCCCTGTTATGTTAGAGACTCCATGTCCATGATCTCACTGGTTGAAAATGTACCCTTTAACCCAGTAACCGACACTCTTTGCACCATGGACGTGGAGTCCCTTTATACCAATATCCCTCAGATAGCGGCCCTGAAGGTGATTAAAAAAACTCTGGACACACGCCCCCGCCCTCACGCAATACCAACATCTTTTATTTTACAGCTACTTGAAATTTGTCTAACAAGAAACTTCTTTACATTTAATGGCCTCTTTTACCAGCAGATCAAGGGCACCAGTATGGGGGCAATTTTTGCCCCAAACTTGGCTATACTTTTCATGAATGAGATTGAAAAGGAGGTGATACTTTGTACATCTAATCCCTTTTATGCAGGAATTGGATTATGGCGTAGATACATTGACGACATCTTCATGATTTGGAGATGTGAAGTCAGTGATCTACGCCATTTTCAACACTGGATGGACAACAATTGCTGTGGTCTTCACTTTACCCTAACTTCAAATAAAACCTCTATTGATTTCCTGGACCTTTCCATCTTCCACCAAGAGGGAGTTCTTCTGACACGTCTGTTCAGAAAAGCCACAGAGCGGAATACACTATTAGACTATTCCAGCAACCACCCCAGAGCACTACGGGATTCACTCCCATTCTCTCAGTTCCTGCGAATCAGGAGAAATTGCTCGTGCAGGCAGGACTACTTTAAAGAAAGCGCCACTCTAGCAGAAAAACTTAAAAACAGGGGCTACCCGAGGCGTATCGTCAAACATGCACTTAAAAGAGCATGGTATAGACCTAGAGAAACCTTACTGACACCCACTCCAAAGACCCCACAGGAGAGAATAGCTTGTGTAACCACTTTTTCCCCTGTGTCAAACAAAATGAGGAAGATGATACTCCGTCACTGGTCTGTCATAAATGCGGGCGTACTAGAAATTGAGCGCCCTTTGTTTGCTTTTAAAAAAAGCAAAAATCTGAAGGACCATCTAGTCCGAGCAGCATTGCCAAGCCCCGATCAATCCTCCACACTTGAAAGCATATGGGGCTTGTCCCCCGTTGTAGGACATGTAAAATGTGGCAATTGCAGTGTATGTGACATAACCATTGAAGGGAAAACCAGAGTATTTAATAACATCACCTTTACCAGTTCTTCACTGTCAAATTGTAACACCTGTAATGTGATATATATGGTTCAATGTCCATGTATGAAAATGTGTGTGGGTCAAACATCACAGAAGGTGAAAACAAGGATCTGCCAGCACAAGAGCCGCATCCGCTGTCAAACCCAGAATGCACCGCTTGTTGAACATTTCACCAGTGCCAAGCACACAGAAAATGACTTAAAATGGACTGTGCTAAAGGCGCTAAGGTTACCACCTAGAGGAGGATGTATGGCTCAACTTCTCAATAAGGAGGAACTGAAATGTATTTTACTTCTGGACACAATTCGGAATGGTCTCAATCGCACCGAGGATTGGGCAGGATTGCTGTGAATTGCCAGAAATTGACTTGAGAGACTGTCAAAATTGCCGAATTTGAACAACAGTTTGCTTGTTATTTGGATGTATGAAGTGTTGTACCATAATGCTTGCCGTTGTCTGTCTTCTAAAATCCAAACATGTCTTCTAAAATCCAAAACTTGTGTGGACAGAGATTGAGGTTGTTCGATAAAAATGCCACATAAAAATTCTCTATCATGTAAATCTGATTGTACTGACATCCCGGGCACAATGCATGGAAAAGAGCACATTCACCGAGCTTTCCTAAACCGACACCACTCTAAGATGGCCGCCACTGGGACACCCCTCCCGCCTCCTTCCGCTCTCACTCCTTCATCACTGTTTATTAACTCACGCACGGCCACGCATGGGCTCACTTCCGTATCATCGTGAAGCCGGCGCACTGCCACTGTGCACACCGCCTGCAGCTTACTCGGATCGCGAGTAAAGGACTATTAACTCCGTGCTAAGGTAAGGAATCCCGGCCTCCCTCGGGCTCACGGACACTCCCACCCTCAGTCCTTCGCTGCTAAGCCCTATTCCTGTTTATTTGCAGACTCTGAAATCAAAGTGTATACGCCTAAGCGGGTGGAATATACACTACACAGTTCCATGATTCTTGAATCCTCTCAAGCGGTATTCATCACAAGATAGGAACTTATGGCAGCAACCCCCCAAAAACCTACCGGAATAGGACACCGAGGTAACGTCGTGTTCCCCCTTACCCTAAGTATTAGCGCATGATATCATCACTTGATGCTAATTGATTCTGTTCACTTTAGGTACCAGCCATCCATCCCACTATTTCTTCTAAAACTCTCAGGAGGCTGATGTAGATCGCTCGGAAAGGTGCGCTCTTAACCTACCATTATGGCAAATTTATGTGGCATGCAAAGAATCCACGTTCACGTGACGCATGGTTATATCACATCGATACCTTAGCCACAACCTCTATTGTCCGAATTGTGTTTAAGCTCATCGGGCTGAATGCACGCAATAGAATGAGCGTAAGATATTGCTTCACCACTGCGCCACTCTTTAAAGCGACACATATAGCCACAACCACGTTAGCGTTTAAAGGCTCACGGCGCAACTATCCAAGTCGGCCTTAACTTAAACGTTTTTCGCACGTTTTGATAAAGCATGTAATTGGAACACTAAAAGACGTGTGGATGACACCAACATGATCACAATGGCATGACATAAATGAATACTACGTGCATTTTACCTGTAATTAGTGCCGTATTTAAACAGAATTTTCTCTTTTTCCTTTTTTTGTCTCATTTCTGTAAATTGTAATTTCTAACAGGTTTTTTTAAAAAAGCACATACAGGCAATACATTGTTACAGTCCTGATGATGATCCCAGTTCACTAGGAGCCGGGGATCGAAACGCCGTCGACACTTACTCCGATTCTGTAACTTTCCCATTGTGTTTACACTGTTACATGAATTGGTTGTCTGAACTTGCCGTGCTAATATGCTATTGATGCAAGGGACAATTGGCTCCGCTGTTCTTTTTGCCTGATATTCTTTACCCTCCTTTTTTTGCTCTCTTCCTACCTTTGAATTCTTTTGAGTGTACTTTCGGATAGGTACAGGCTTGTACCCTATCAACTGTCACATTAGACCTCCTTGATGGTCTTTTAAATTTGTTTATATTTGAAATAAAATTTCAGACCCGGCTGGGTACTGAAAAACTTGTCAATATAGTACTAATTGGAGTCTATATTTGCATTTGTCTTTGTGAAAACTTAATCCTATGGACCACTGTTTTTCATAATAATTGATTGCCCAAGGTCCCTAGGCACTGATTGGGTCCCCCTTGTTTTTTGAAAATATAGAACAAAATTATAGGCAGTATTGTACTTTCTATGGCAAGGAATTACGAATGCACATTTGTCATTAACTTGGTTTTTGTACCAGTTTGTAACTTTGGTAACTAGACAGTCAAAATCACTTTTTCTGGTCCTATTGGTAATGACAGGACTGTATCCTTTGGCAGTGAATCTCCTAACTGCTTCATTCGTTTCTGTTTTTAGAACCTAATATTGCACTGATTCTGATTCAAAAAGCCGCAGACAATATGTAAGTTGCGTTCCCCATCAATGCAAATCATCAGAATATTATCAACATAACGGCCCGATAGACCACATGATTGATTAGGTCTCCTGGATTGGATGACCAGATGTAGAACTTTTTCAGCCAACCCATAAAACATATTAGCACAAGAGGGGGAAAGTTGCGATCCCATCACTACTCCTTGGTGTGGCGGCACCATGTGCCATTCTGTAGGAATACATTGTTGTCAAGAAATAGGATAATAATTTCTAACATCGACTCATGAGCCCATAGAGTTGCATCCTACAAGAAAGGAAAGGTTTTGTTGCTTTAGTTTCGACAGTAGTGGGAATGGCTTTATGCAAGTAGCAAATATCTATGGTGAAAAAACAGCATTCATTTGACTGGTTAAGTCCATTAATTCATTTAAGGGGTCCTTGGTATCTCATACAAATGAAAGGGAGGTTACATACCAGAGACTGGAGAAAGTCATTTATGTAATCTGAAATTTGCTTGGTGGTTGACCCAATTCCCAAGATAATTGGTCTACCTGGTAGAAAAATACCTGGTTTGTGTATTTTTGGCAATGTATAGATATAAGGTTCAATAGGATGTGCTATGAACATGTCGGAAATTACCCTTTTTGCAGGGTTATCCCCAAACGTTTTGCTTTTTCCTCATATTTTTACCCGACCTGTGTGTGTTGGATTTAGGACTCTGGGCACTTTACCACTGCTAATCAGTGCTGACGTGCATATGCTCCCTGTGTAAATTGTGTTATGGGTTGGTGTTTCGATGATTGGATATTTGATTTACCTGCTAGCCCCTAGTAAAGTGCACTGCGTGTGCCAGGCCCGGTGAATAAAATGCTACCTGGGGGCCTGCAGCACTGGTTGTGCCTCCCTGTGAGTAGCCCTGAAAACAGTAACTCAGACCTGCAATTGTAGAATATGCGTGCAGATTGTAATTGCCATTTCGACTAGGCCAGTGCACCCACTGGCTGGTCCCTAACCTTCTCTTTTCTTACATGTCAGACATCCCTCAGGTAGGCCCAAGGTACCTCTGTGGGCAAGATGCAATGTATGTTAAAATTAGGACATGCCCTGGTGTGTGTGTAATGTCTTAATAGTGAATTACAGCCAATTTTGTTTTTCACTATTGCAAGGCTCCAGTCCCTCATAGGATAGAATTGGAAGTTTGTTTATAACATCTTATCAACATAACAGGCCCGAGGAATTCGGTAAGAAAATAGAATGTAGTCTGCCTGAAGTCAGAATCTAAAAGAAATTTTTTAGTGAAGGTGATTTTTACATTCTGCTTTTGAAAATACCACTTTTAGAAATTGGGTATTTTCTTGCTTAGTCATCCCGTGTGCCTCTGCTGGAATGTGGATTACCTGTCTGGGTTTTAGATGACAGAAGGGTGGGTGTCCGGAGATGCTCCAGATGGACTAGGTAGGTAAGAAAAGGGCTGATTAGAGCTGGGCTACAATGGGGGAAGGGGAGGAGATTTCTTTGAACCTCAAGGGGCCTGGTCTGTCTCTGACAAATGCAGTCTCCACCTCCTGCCAGGAATTCACACCAGAGAAGGCCCAACTGGTTCTGGCCGTGCACAGAATCCCTCTGCCTCAAAGATCAAAGGATTTTTGACATAAATACTGTGTCCCAGATCCCTGACCTGAAATGAAGAGGCACCGGAGAACTTTTTTTTATTTTTTATTCTTTTTATTGAATTTTCAGTCAGTTAAACATAGAAAAACAGTTCGGACCTTTACACTACTGCATTCTTCATCCCATTTTCCAAAACATAGTACAATCGAGACTCAAATAGCACAACATCCAGTATGTGTGTAGAGAGCATAGTAATCATGGGTAACTTCACTTGGTCTAGGGTTGTGCATTTAAATAAGTCGTGAGATATTGCCAAGAGTCTTTAGGGCGCGATCGTGCTGGTAACTCCTCCTCCTCTTCATACGTCTGTAAGGTATCATGACAATAAGTCATGTCACAAATCCATTGCTTGCTGGTTGGCACCATTTTGCTCTCCCAACACAAGGAAACTTGGCAAGTAACAGTGCTATTATACAGAATTTCCGTTTCAAAGCGCGTACGTTCCCTACAATACCCAATAGACAGGTTTGAGCATCACATATAATGTCAACCCCCACCATTTCTGTCAACAAAGAGGTGATCTTTACCCAATAGACTTGTATGTTCAAACATGTCCAAGCTAGGTGTATGAAGACTGCCATGTCTTTACCACACCGCTTACAGCACGCTTCATTTCAAAGGCTAAATTTATACATTTTCACCGGCGTGTAGTATTTTTGGTGTATATATTTAAAGTGTAGTATTCGGAGATTGCCGTTGGGGTTCAGCATTGGAGTCAGGGCACATGTTATGTGCCATTCGTCCTCCGTGAGCGGATTATCAAGGACTTTATCCCATCTTTTCCGTGCCCTATCAGTCGTGTATTTCATCTCATTCTGCGCTGTAGTGTACAGACGTGATACCATATGTGTAGTATTTGGTGGGTTCACAATTAACTGCAGCGTGTCTAGTTGAGGTGGCTCAGTTGGAAAGCAAGGGTACATTTTCTTGATTCCCCCCTGCAGTCTGTGGTAGTTGAATCAGAACAATAGTGTTTGATTTGTAATGTATGTCAGGTCCTCAACCTTTTTGAACATCTCATCATTATGCAGGTCACCCAGGGTGTCAATCCCAACCTGGCTTAATAGTTCCATGCCTACCTTTTCATTAGTAACAGACAGTTCAGGATGGGGACTCAACGGTAGGGCCGGTGCATATAAGGACAGCCTATCTGCCAGGTACCCCAGTTTTTGCCGCGCCTTATTAGTGGTGTCTATCGTGTTGATGTCTTTGGGATGTAAAGGAGGGCGTGTGTGCGGTAATATAGATGTCAAAGGGATAGGTAAGGTGTCTACTGCTTCCACTGCCGTGTGTGTCAGGTATGGGATGGGATGATACCAATATGTTGCGTATTGCGCCTGGGCACATAGATAATATAGGAAAAAGTCAGGTACACAAAGACCACCTTTGGAGTAAGGCAATGTTAAGGTGCGTAGCATTACACGGGCCTCTTTCCCCACCCAGATCAGCTTCAGTACAGCCGCCGTGATGCGTTTGAATACCTCTCTTGGGGGTAGTATCGGAATATTGTTAAAAGATATAGAAGTTTGGGAAGTATCACCATCTTAATAATAGCAATTCTGTCTGCAAGTGATAGTGGTAATTGTATCCAGCGGTTTATTTTGTCATCTAAGGAAGACAGTACTCTTCCATAATTAGTACGTATGACAAGTTCCGGGTCTCTATGAAACCATACCCCAAATATTTAATGGGATCACCTTGCCATTCGAGAGGGAATTCTATGGCCTGGTGGTGTCAGTCAGGGGGAGGATAGAAGATTTTGACCAGTTTATCTGGAGTCCAGAGTGTCTTCCAAATTTGATATATTCACGGAGGAGTGGGTCTAGGTTTTGTTCGGGCTCTCGCACGTAGAGCAGCATATCGTCCGCGTATAATGAGATATGCAGTGGTCTGTCGGGGAAGTGCAGTGCAACCAATCGTGGGGCTAGGAGGTCAGCAAAAGTTTTATAGAACTCACTTGTAAACCCATCCAGGCCTGTAGCTTTGCCATTAGGTAGCATTTTTATGATCTCCGTTACTTCCTCTGTCTTGATAGGTCGCACCAGGTATGCCCTTTGTGAATCAGAAAGCCATGCAATTGCCATGTCCTCTAAGTAATCCATTTCTTCCATTGCTGAGGCTGTGGGTTGCGATTTGTACAACATGCCATATGTGTGCACAAATCCGTCCAGGATACCCTGTGCATCTGAACAGATGCTACCATCCTCCGCCTTTATTTGTAATACTGTTTGGGACCTCTGTTTTTCGCATATTTTAGTTGCCAATACTCTCCCTGCTCTTCCACCCTCCCCGAAAGCTCTGGCTGTGGGCCGCTTATTGATATATTTAAGCTTGTCATTTGCAAAAGATTGGTACTCCGTTAAGACCTGCCTTATCTCCCCTAAGATGGAACGCTCTAGAGTGTCTTCATATCGTTTCTCAAGCAATGTCAGTCGTGATTCGCAGCGTGATAATTGCGTGCGAATATCTTTGAGTATCCCAGCATTTGTGCTTATGCATACTCCCCTTATGGTTGCTTTAAATGCCTCCCAAAGAAGACACGGATCTTGCATAGTTGGTGCATTTAGTTGGAAGTAGATGGCCTTAGCTATAGTTTCTGTGTAAACCGGGTCAGTGAGGGCTTTAGCGTTAAAGCGCCAGCTATATGGAGGTGGGATGTAGTTTGGTATTTGGAGGGTCAGCAGTATAGGATTATGATCTGAAAGGGTCTTAGGTATATGTGCGATCGCCGTAGTCCAGAGTAGGGTGTTGTCTGAGCCAATTCAATAATCGATACGGGACCAGCTGTTAAAGGCAGCCGTGGAATGGGTTGCCTCTCTAGAGGACGGGTATTTCTTCCTCCATAAGTCATGTACGGTCAGGTCAGACATCATGTCCAGCATTTTAGCTCTAGCTCTGCGATGTGGCTCTATCAATGGTCCTGATCTGTCCAGCTCATCATCCAACGTCACATTCAGATCACCCCCCAAATCAATGTACTATTTTGCACATCATTTAGATGTTGCCACACCTCATGAAAAAAGTCTTGTGCATCTACATTTGGACCATATGTGTTTATGAGTGTTACCCTCTGACCTCTCAATTTCCCCGTTAGGATGAGGCATCTACCTTACCTTGAGTATCCACTATCAAGCTGTCCTTGGTGAAATTGGTACCTTTCTTTATCAAAATCGTGACCCCCCGTGAGTAGGAAGAATAATGTGAGTGGTATACAGACTCAGCCCATAGTTTGCCTATGTTACACTGTGCAAATGGGTTTACGTGAGTTTCCTGCACAAATGCGATGTCCACCCGCCACCTATCTAAACAGGCAAAGATCTGTCTAACTTCCTTTGGGTTCGCGAATCCTCGTATATTCCATGTTATCAAATTCAAAGGTGCCTTTCCAGGTATTGTAAGTGGTTTAGCCATCAGTGCCAGGTAAGTATGCGCCTTGTATATACGTGGTGTCCTCCGCCCCCCTCGGTAGTAGTAACAGACATCTCAGTGCTAGAGTCTTAATTCCAGTACAGCCAGTCCCTGGGATTCCAGCAATGCATCTCAAGTGTTCAGGTCCTGTGAACTTAAACAAACTCCCATTCAACCTCCCCCCACCCACTCTGGCAACCCAATTTTGCCAAAGCCATACCCCAATATAAACAGTCTTCAAATACAAGAACATTTTGGGGAACACCCATATGGAGGTCCGCCGAGGGCACACTACACCATCCAATCGAATGGATGTGGGCAGACCATAATAACATATGGATAACATCTCTTCATTTTTTTTATTTTTTTTCCCCCCAAACAGTACAAACATTATTAGTGGTATCAACTGTCGTAGCCGTACATCCTGTAATCAAGCCGGCCTTTAGTTAACACAGAGTATGTTGCATATTGTGTGCGGTTTAAGGGCCCTGTCTCTAAAGAAAGAATCGTCAGTGACTCAGAGCTATGAGTTCGTAGCGGGTAAGAACGGTCCGCCCCGCTTTGAGCTAGGATTGTCACTGTCTATTACTCTCTTTTTGCATCATTAGTTTGGATACCTGTGACATGTGATACATAGAAAGTTCCTGAAACACAAAAGGCAGGTTGACACAGATGATAGGGAAATGATTGTACCTCCGGCCATCGATCTGTCACATATGTGTAACTGTACTTCGGCTGCGCAGCAGTATCTTTGAGTCTCTGTACAGGCACGTTAAGCATCACAACAATCCCCCACAGTCATCGTCCACAGTGCCTCAGGCGTTCAGCCAGTGTAATCTGCAGAGTTCGGAGGTGATAGTAAGGGCATTGTATATCCACCTACCCAATGTCACCAGGAATGTCACTTTGCAGTTCCTCCCTGTGTTAATCATACATCTTATGGTGAGCATTGGAGCGGAAGTGGCTCTCCTTCTCCCTCATAGTGTATGTCCTGCAGTGTATGAGTCTCGCGCTATGGGGTATAGAGATTAGTCATGTTGTAGAGCGCAAGCACTTACCAGTTCAGAAGCAGCTTGCTCCCATCCGCATTCTGAGTTAGCGTATATACAAACGTGAGTTCGATCCTACCGTTCGCTTCATCCATATCTCTCCTCTCATAGCGGTAGCTTACAGTAGCCCATTCATTCCGAGTCATGCTGTTGTTCCGGTTGCTTCTGAACCTTACGTTTATTTGCAAATCGTTTGATGAACTCTTGGGCTGCTTTAGGCGTGGTGAGGAGTGTTGTTTTGCCTTCCCATGTGACTTTCAGACGTGCTGGGTACAACATAGCGTAGTTCACCTGCAGGTCCCTCAGTTTCACCTTTGCAGTTGCGAAATCCCTCCATGCTTGTTGCACCCCCATAGTGTAGTCCGGGTAGATTTCCAGTTTGTTTTCTTGGTGGTTCCCTTGGCCCTTTTCTCATGCCATTCTCAGTATGCTATCTCGATCACAGTAATTCAGTACACGTGCCACGATAGGCCTGTTGTAGGGCGCCCGGTGGTGGTCTGGGCGCGAGGGACCGGTGTGCTCTTTCGACTATGAAGCATGATGGCAATTGCTCAACCCCAAACACCTCTCGGCATAGATTTTTGACATATGTCTCCATCCTGCCCGTGTTTGTCGTCTCCAATATTCCTGCGATACGTACGTTGTTTCGCCATGATCTGGCTTCCAATTCCTCCGCCTTGGCTCTGATCACCTCCAGGATCTTTTCCATACCTTCACATTTCCCCGCAGTGACATGTGCCTTGTTCTCCACTGCAGAAATGCGATTTTTGGCCGTGTCGAGCCGTTCGCCCTGCTTGTCCAATTTAGCCACCATATTATCAACACGGCACGTCAGGTGATCTAGTTTACCATTTATGTCTTGTAAATTGGTTTGGATTGCCTTCAGAATGGTTGCCATATTAGGTTCTGTGGCCATGTCCCCCTCAGTTTCCGTGTCTGAGTGAGCCGTCAGCCCTCTCGCTGTTCTCCGGGATTCAAAGTTTAATTTTGGTTGTTGTTTGTCAGGCTTTCCCATCCTGGCGTCAATAGGTAGTCTTTTGCGTCTCCAAACTGTACCTCGTTAGCCGGCACTAGATTTCTAGTCACCAACACGTTGATTTTGCAATTGTGCAGGACGAGGTGCAACCGTCACCGCGGCATGTATAGTGGCTATGGCAGGGTATTAAGTATGCAGCATATCCGCACTGTTAGTTAGATAGTGCCAGTGACTCTTCCTTGCTCCACGATGAAAATGGCGGGCACAGAACACCAGATACGCAATGTTTGGGCAGGTTTGGTCAGAGACTGTGACGTAAGTGTTGCGGCTAATCTCAAGGTGTTTCAGAAGTGCCTCCTCCCTCTGTAGCGAGCAGCAGCGCCACACCTCAAGGATGTTGGCCTCGCGGTATTATGGCATACATTGGCTATGATGGGCCCCTCTTGCATCTGCGATCATGAGCTTTATTGCAGGTCTAGTGCTCTCCATGCGCTTGTATGCTGCATACGTGTCCACAAAATGGCCGCTATCTCTTTATTTCATAACATTTCTGCGAAGGGCATATATAGGGGCTGCTGTCACATTTAGAAGCAGTCCCAGTGGGTCATAGCGCTTGTCTGAGTGCTGCAGTGTCACTGGTATATTTTCCTAAGAGTAATCCCAATGCTTAGAGTGTTTCCGCGCAGTTACCGTATTTGCTACAGCTCACCGGTTCGCGGCGTGCAGACTGATTGATTGATGACCATTTCACTCCCATAAGGACGGGATCTGCAGCGCTAGTTTGTGCACAGTTTTACTCTTCTGCAGGCTGACGGGGCTGCGCTTATGCGAGAGGGGTAGTGTGATGGTTATATACAGTCCTGCACGCACTCCTACCATGTCCGACGATTCGGAAAAGTAAATGTTGCCATGTTCTGTGTCCCTACGTGTTCCCCATCTTATGTTGCATGTGCATGATTAATATGCATATGTATTCCCCATGTTTGATTAAAGACGCACTTACAGTTGTGTCCATCTCTAGTATGCCAGTTTCCAGTTCTCGTGAAAGCTACGAGTATCAGGCTTATGTAAAGTTGCGTTGCCACGTTTCCCAGTGTGCACGTTATTTCATTGAAAAGTCCCCGTTTCTAGGCCTCAAAAGGGCCCGGACACCAGATTCAGCTCCTGTCTCCTGAGCCCTCGCTGAGGAGCGATACAGCCCCCACCTGTATTCCTGACCCTTCACTTACTTCCTGCCTCACAGTGCCCGGCCCAGAATGGCTCTGCCTGCTAGTCTGCCAAAAGTATGTTATGATTCTAGTTATCAGTCCAGCCCTCCTTCTCTGCATTCCTTAGCTACTGAATCGCATCAATAGTTTCCGTCATGGTCTAGCCTTTACGTCTCCATGTAAGAGAAATACCGTATTAATGGTCATTTAATATTCTTCAACACGCACTACATGTAGAATAATGCATGCACCAGTCTTAGAGTCTGTTAGCCTTTACCCCGATAACTTTTGGATTCTATCAACATGTTCTCTAAACATCAGATACTAGATAATGTCTAGGTACATGTCGCCCTGACTCTCCAGATTTCAGTCTCTGCTCCTAGCGCAGAAGTCATAGCCCCCAGCTTCTCCTAGTAACACGTCATTGTCAGTTTACGCGCACCACTAGGTTAGAGGTCCCGGCTCCTTAGGTAGCCCCCTCCATGTTTCCGCCCCATTTATGACATATTCTGTTACGTTTACATCACATGTCTATGTATACGCCTCCTGTTACACCTACTTTCACCCTTATCTTTCGCGACTGTTACTGACCCCACCCACTGCTCCGCCTATCGTATGTATTGTAATGAAACTGTTTTAATATATATACTTGTGCACTGTTATTAAATGTTACGCCGATCCTGCCCCCGTGCAGCGCTGCCATCCTATTCCTGTGCAGGTTGTCCTGTTCCTGTCCTTTATGCTGTATTAAACCTGCAAACTCCTACTACCTCGAATCTTGACTCTTATTTATTGAGCTATCTGTTATTACTATATCCAGTCAAAAATAGATCCGGTATTATTTATTTATATACCACATAATGGCGCCCGAATAGGGACTTGCCCTTTCCCCACGCGCCGGTGAAGCCACGTAAGCCCCCTGATCCTCTGCAGCCGTGACGGAACCATACCGTGCACGTGCAGATATTTCTGCTTCAAGTATCCCTCAGGCCCACGGAGGAGACGGAGGTTGCGGTCCAGCATCCAGACGAGGCGGTGGAGGAACGCGGCGAGTCCCGACCAGAGCCCAAGCCGAGAGTCCAAGGTCCGAGGTATCCGGAGGCCCACCCGTAACAGAAGTCCGAAGTCCGTGTCCGTCCGGCGTCGAAGCAGCCCAGTCCAGTCCGAGGCCTTCCGTTCTTGCTGCCCGGTGAGTACCGTTGCTGGGGTAGTATCTAGACAGGGTCAATCTAATTGACTCTGGTCCGTGGGTTTGGTGGTACACAGACCCAACACGAAGTGTCCACTCCGGTGGATGCGGGTCCTGACGTGTCTCTTCATGAGACCGGTAAGTTCGTACTGTTTTAGCAGTGCATCTAGTTTCTGTTCTAGTCAGTTCTGTTCTCGAGAAAATTCATGTATTCTGTTTTCAGTATTCCAGGTAGTATTTTGTCAAAACTGTTATTTTAAATGTTCTTCATGTATTTTAATGTCGTGGTATGAAAGTGGTGTAATTATCGTGTTCATTGTGTATTGTATTGTGTCTAGATTACAGTTCAGTCATGCCTTTGTTTTCCAAATTACGTCAGTTAAGAACTAGAAAAGGTCTGTTAGAAGAAGCAGTTCCTGTCCCGCCTAGGGACAGTCCAGGTCATTTTATGTATCAGAAGCATGGCATAAGTGCCATATTATATCTAGATTTATGGGTGGAGTACACCAAAGAGTTAGAAGAAAAGTATAGATGGCCCGTATCAGGTACGTGGGATGCCGAGTGCATCATGCGAGTAGAAGAAGCATTATGGAAAAAGAAAGCCAGACAGTCACAGAAAGATGCCATCGAGTTATGGCGCAAGGAATCTCATAAAAGAACCGAAAAAGAAATCAGAAAGTCAGAATTAAGTAGAGAATCCTTAGAACAAGCCCAAGAAAGGGAATTAGCGAGATAGGTGAGCGAGTTAAAACCGAACAGTCAGACAGACAGAGGAATGCCCTTATTAAGGGTATGTATCCTCTTCTTGCCGAGGGCTTGCCAAAAGCAACCCCGGAGGCATCCAGTAATTTTCCGCCACCATTAGTTCCGACCAAGCTACGTCACAAACCGACCGCAGCTGATATTTTTCTCTCGTCCTATTTGGATGACACAATCCCAGAATATGCAAATCCTGTTCCACCAGCTCCTGTAAATCCTCCTCCAGACACCGGGGCACCTTTTGCAGTACCTGCTACGGTACCCCCGGTCCAGCCCATAGTACAACTTCCCGCCACATCAGTCACTCTGCCAGCACGAAGAGTATCAGTCGACGATTCTAGTTTAGGGGCCGCAGGAGGAGGTCCTCCTGGTACCCCGCCGCCACACCAACGTGTAACGTTAGTCGAGTTACATGAACGTGCGTTACAGCGTACGCCCAAATATAAGTCCGTTGCAGAAATCCGACGAGCTCTTACTGAATGCCGCTATGATCCAGTCACAGGCGATGATAGTACGGTTATATATTCCATACGTGTAAGACGGGTGACCGGGTATTTGGACACCCTACCGGATATGAAAGAAGATCTAGACAGAATATATCGTTTCATCCGTACAGGGGATGATCCAGAAAGTATTGGCGAAGCCATGTCTCAAAGGAAAGCTGAGATCCAGCTCATGATATTAAAGTTTCTGATTAATTGTTTAATAAGGGAACAAGATTATCCGACCAAAGATCCGGCCGAAATGAGAACCCTGACAAGGTGGAGTGATAATATAGCCGAGGGTAAGCACAGAACCATCAGTAGTATAGAGAGTATGTACAAGAAAATTCGTAAGGAAATAATAAGGTTACACAAACAACGTAAAACAGCACAAGTAAGCGAGAAAGAGAATGACTCTTTTACTGAAGAGGTAGAGGACGAGAATACCGCCAGAATAGCGTATGTAGGAAAATCTAGATTTCCAGACCGCCATTTACGCCTAGAACACAAGAAAATCTTTCATCATCCAGCACCGGAACAAGGTTCTCTAGAACAAGTATTTCAAGCTACCGATCACATTTTGAAATCACGAATCGGTTATAGTGAATTAAGTACTATGCATGAACAAGAACTAGCCCGATCAGCAGTCCGATGGATTACTGATTCTACCACTTTTCCAGACGAAATAGTGGCACAAATGTTTCTGAAATTGCCCCCAGCCGAGCAACGACTGGTGGGTATGTATATGATTCAGCACCTCATCACATTGTCTGAGGGTCAACATTCTGATCCAGGTCCGTTACATGATGTCCTGAACGAGTTACTCCAGTATAGATGGAAAGGTTTAGGTACCGATTTAATTAGTGTCATTTTAGAACAGCGCCACAAATATAGTATGTTTTTGAACCCGCATTTTGTTCATGTCTCACCTCCAGAAAGTAAACCGTTTTACACAGATAGACAGAATCCGTTACGAGAAGTA
This sequence comes from Lissotriton helveticus, assembly GCF_964261635.1. Classification (NCBI taxonomy): domain Eukaryota; kingdom Metazoa; phylum Chordata; class Amphibia; order Caudata; family Salamandridae; genus Lissotriton; species Lissotriton helveticus. Next base: position 20,296,800 of record NC_136063.1, read on the forward strand.
CACCCAGTCAGGACAGCAGATGGTGAAATGCAACGAGTATTTGTTTACACCCCGATTACAAAGATGGAACTCTTAGAGATGAAGAAATGAATTCCCTGTCATGACAAAGATCCAGCAGGGTTCCACCGAGAATTAAAGGACATGCTCCGTATGGGAGAATATACGTATCCAGATATTATTAAAATGTTAAAAGTCCTGTTGCCTGCGGGCATATATGAGAAACTCAAGGAAAAAGAATGGGAGGTGGGAGAGAAAAAGATCGATTGGGCAGTTCTAGAAGCTGAAGATAAGATACGAGTACCAGGTACCGGTCTTGGAGAGAAATGTAAAGAATTACCAGAACTGTTAATACAAGTTTTGCCCAGATTATTAGCCACTAAAAAGGAAGACTGGGATGCAATCTCAGCCTGTAAGCAGAAACAAGATGAAGATACGAGTGATTTTTATTCTAGATTTGAAAAATGTTTCATTATAAACAGTGGATTGAAGACGAGTAGCGAGTCATACCCTCATCTTTTTGTTACTAAACTAGTCGAGAATTCAAGTCCACAAGTTAAGAATCGAGTTTTGAAAGTCGAAAGTACATGGCAAGCTAGTACCCCGTCCCAGATGCTTCAGATGCTCCAGTATCACCAGAATAGAATCAGAGAAGAGCAAGAACACGAGAGAAAACGTATGAAAGACACGAAAATGAAAGTACTAGTTGCACAATCTATTCCTCAAGACAGTCAGAAGAGGGGTCCGAATCAAGCCAGTCATCCTGCAGCTCCCGTTAAAGGGACATGCAATTATTGTAAACAGCCAGGTCATTTCATAAACGAGTGTGCAGTTCTGAAACATAATATAGCTACTGGTAAAACTAAAGAAAGACCACGTCCGCCTAGACAAGAACAAGTTTCACAGACTTCTCAGCCACAGAATGCACAACAGACAGTTCCAGCACCGCAGCCTATTGCTGCAACACAGCAGATGTACCAGTATGCTCAGGCAGAATATCCAGAGTATCAACAGTACTCATGAAACAGCCTAGAGAGGGAGGTGGGCTTGCCTCTCATCGAGATTCCTGTAGATCAAGAAGGTCCCTATGTTCATAGTCAAGTATTAGGGAAAGACAGAAAGTTTCTGATTGATACAGGGGCAAGTAGGACTACCATAAGTCACGCCGAAGTTCCAGGGGCTCCGCTCTCAGGCTCTAGAAATGTTTCCCTTGGATTTTCAGGAAAGCCTATTGTAAACGAGATATCTGAGCCAGTTACTCTAGAAGTAGGTCCATTGTCCCGCACTACTGATCTATTACTTACGAAATCATGTCCAGAAAATTTGTTAGGCATTAAGACACTGAAAGAATTAGGTGCAGTTATTTGCTGCTCCCCAGAAGGAATACGTTTGTTTTTACGTGACTTTAAGGGTCACTATGTTTTACGAGATTTTGATCCGAGATTATTGAATGTCCCGCAGCATTTATGGGCGCAAGGTCCAACTGATGTTGGCTTCATGCAAATCACACCCCATCGTGTGACTCTCAAGCAAGGTGTAGTGTTACCACGAATCAGACAGTACAGATTACCACCTGAGGCTGTAGCAGCCTTATCCAAAATTATTGACGAGCTCATGGCTCAAGGAGTAGTTGTAGAAACTGACTCCAATGTATGTAATTCTCCGATCATTCCAGTCATGAAACGTACTGATCCAAATGCACCCCCAGTATATCGATTAGTGATTGACCTTCGAGAACTCAATAAATGTATTATTCCCCAGTACCCAGTTGTCCCAGATATCTCTTCCCTACTGACAGCCATTGATTCCGAAGCCTCATTTTTCACAGTCATAGACCTCAAGAACGCGTTTTTCAGTGTCCCCATTCATCCAGACAGCCAGTTTCTTTTCGGATTTTGTTTAAATGGAAGGAGCTATAAATTCACACGAGCTCCTCAAGGTTTCACAGAAAGCCCTAGTATTTACGGTCAAGCACTTAAGAGACAACTAGACAACATTCACATGCCAACAGACACTGCCCTGCTCCAGTATGTCGATGATCTACTGATCACAGCCCGTTCTGAACGTGCTTGCGAGCGAGCATCACTCACAGTCCTGTATTTCCTAGCCGAGATGGGGCACAAGGTGTCCCCTTCGAAGCTTCAATTCTGTGTCCAGCAAGTGATCTACTTAGGCCACTTACTGTCCAAGTGGGGTAGGCAGTTGACACCAGACCGTATCCAGTTAATAGCGAGTCTTCCTCAGCCCAAGACCCAGAAGGAGGTACGTGCTTTTATCGGCCTTACTTCTTATTGCAGACAATGGATTCCTCAGTATGCATTTCTAGCTAAGCCACTGATACAGTTAACGACACAGGAGGCAGCCGTATCGACTGTCCTCCCTTGGACATCTGAACATACACTTAGTTTCAATGAGTTAAAGAAAGCTTTATGCCAAGCTCCTGTTCTAGCTACACCGAACTACAGTAAGCCTTTTACACTTTTTGTCACAGAACGTGATGGTACAGCATTATCTGTTCTCACACAAGATCAAGCAGGACAATACAAGCCCTGTGCTTATTTTTCGAGCACATTAGAACCAGTAGCCCAGGCTCTGCCCGCGTGCCTCAAGTCAGTTGCAGCCACAGCACTAGCTATCAGACAAAGTGATTCCATAGTATTAGGACACTCCCTGACAGTACAAGTTCCACACTCTGTGGAAGTTCTTTTAAACCGAACACAGACTCAGCACTTGACAATTGCACGTTTAACAGGTTATGAACTGACACTGTTCCAGCCACACATAGAAATCAGACGCTGCAACGTTCTAAATCCTGCTACACTGTTACCGTCAGTTATTTCGAATCCTGTCCTTGTAGTTGTATGCGCTTTGTCCAGGTGGACAGAAGCATATCCAGTCCCAGATTACACAGCCGCGACCACTGCCAAGCAGTTGGTTCGTGAATTCTTCCCCCGCTATGGACTCCCTAGGGTCGTATATTCTGATAACGGCCAGCCATTCTCATCTGAACTGATGAAACACGTTTCCCTTTTGTTAGGGTACCAGTGGAAGTTCCATTGTGTACGCCATCCTGAAGCAGCCGGTCTAGTAGAGAGACATAACCAGACCCTGAAAATCCGCATTGCTAAAATCTGTCAAGAAAAAGGTGTAGACTGGTTAGTTGCTCTGCCAGTCGCTCTGTTTTATATGCGTATGGTCGCACATTCCAGATCAGGTCTGTCCCCGTACGAGGTCGTATTCGGCCGCCCCCCTAATATGTGGGGTACACCTAGACCCCGAAGTATTACAGATGTTTCAAGTAATATGCTGACAGATTACCTAGCTTCCTTGATGTCTGCCCTACACTCTTGTCGTTCACAGGTTGCCGCCGCATTTCCAGACAATACCGAGGTGGCACCGCATGTAATCGTTCCCGGAAGTCTGGTTCTCGTAAGGAACTTTGATCGTTCAAGTCCGCTGGAGCCCCGCTGGAAGGAGCCGAAGCAAGTCCTCCTGGCCACCCGTACTGCCGTCAAGCTGGAAGGCAGGAAGGGCTGGGTGCATTTGTCGCATGTAAAGAAGTTTTATGGACTAAAGACTGTTTCCAAGAACATTTCCGAGGATTTTATAGACTGCCAAAGTACTATTCTCAAGGACTGTCCCGCAAAAGACATTAATTCCTCCCTGTTAGAGAAAACTCCGCAGCAGGAGTATAAGTTGAAATTAAGGTCTAGTAAAATAAGTCAGCCAGTTTGATTGTCTAAGTCCTCCCCTAGGTGAAACGGTTAGACCGGTTTCTGACATGTATAAAATAGACCCCCGTAGTGAGAGAGTTAGTGAGAACTCTAAAAGTTGCATTATTATTTTATGTTTTCTGCTATATCTCAGCCTTATGATTACCTGCATAAGTTATGCATTGTATTTGTGTTTTCCAGTTTCTCACGTAAATATGTCTTCTAATACTACAGTAGAGCATACGTTTAGTGATCTGCCTCCTCATGAACTATCTTATCGTCTTGCTATGCGAAATAATTCCTTTATCCGCATGTTACATTATTCACACCAGACCAGCAATGCCACTAATTGTTGGGTGTGTGGTCGACTCCCCCCTTTCCGGACACCGAAGGGAGTTCTGCCACTCTTTCCTTATCCATTTTCACATAACGGTTCATGTGGAGCATGGTCCACGTTAACGTCATCCTTAAATGATATGTCCTTTCTGAACTGTACATGTTTTCCAGACAAGCAAGGTCTTCCCCACAGAACAGGGTTAGATCTAGAAAATGAAGTTTATAATTTGGGTAATTATTCTTCGAATTTCATGGTCCTGAATGTCCAGTCTGATACTACTCCAGACTTACCTGCTATGTCAGTACTACCAGTCAAAGGTGAATTATGTGTCAGAAAGAATGGTTCCGTACATGTAGGACATAGTGATTGTACTACTATTGTCAAGTATAGTGACAGTGGGAAATCTATTTTCAAAGCTTCACGTCATTCTTATTTTGTTTGTGGTCAGACCGCATATGTTCGTCTGCCCCTCGATTGGGAGGGAACCTGTTACATTGCATTCCTACTGCCACCAGTTTTTCTAGCCCCACCTGACTATCATAGGAATTCCCACCTAGTACATACTAGACACAAGAGAGACCTCCCGATTGTCGATTATACTGAAACTGCTCTAGAACAATACATAGATATCAATAAAGGTGTCTTTCCCTATTTAGGTACTGTCGTGAATAGTAAACTGATACGTAGATTAACCAGAACCCTTGAAGCAGTAGTGATTGAGACTACCTCTGCTCTAGGTAACTTAACCGAAGAGCAATCTTTCATGAGAATTGTCGTGCTCCAGAATCGTCTCGTCCTTGACGTCATACTGGCCGATAGGGGCGGGGCATGTAGAGTCATCGGATCTAGTTGCTGCATTTTCATTCCTAATAACGCGCCGTCTGTTTATTCAGCTATAACCAGACTCCATAAAATTGCCCATCTGTTACACCAAAATCCAGGCACCTGGACATGGTCCGGTTGGTTCTGGAATATAATTTCCGCCTGGGGATGGAAAGTGTTGTCCTTTCGAGGTATTGCAGTAGCGATCATATTCAGTTGCTGCCTCTGTATACAATGTGGCCCTGCGATTTGCGGCATTTGTGCTACCTCTTGTATTCCTAGTCCTAAGTCCCGTCCTAAATCCTGTTCCAAGAGAATTCGAGACGAGCAATTGATGCTGTCTGAAATGATAGATGGTATCATGAATATTGATGTTTCCTGATGGAAACGTAGTGACAAGGAGGGAATGTGGAAAAGTAAATTTTGCCATGTTCTGTGTCCCTACGTGTTCCCCATCTTATGTTGCATGTGCATGATTAATATGCATATGTATTCCCCATGTTTGATTAAAGACGCACTTACAGTTGTGTCCATCTCTAGTATGCCAGTTTCCAGTTCTCGTGAAAGCTACGAGTATCAGGCTTATGTAAAGTTGCGTTGCCACGTTTCCCAGTGTGCACGTTATTTCATTGAAAAGTCCCCGTTTCTAGGCCTCAAAAGGGCCCGGACACCAGATTCAGCTCCTGTCTCCTGAGCCCTCGCTGAGGAGCGATACAGCCCCCACCTGTATTCCTGACCCTTCACTTACTTCCTGCCTCACAGTGCCCGGCCCAGCCTGGCTCTGCCTGCTAGTCTGCCAAAAGTATGTTATGATTCTAGTTATCAGTCCAGCCCTCCTTCTCTGCATTCCTTAGCTACTGAATCGCATCAATAGTTTCCGTCATGGTCTAGCCTTTACGTCTCCATGTAAGAGAAATACCGTATTAATGGTCATTTAATATTCTTCAACACGCACTACATGTAGAATAATGCATGCACCAGTCTTAGAGTCTGTTAGCCTTTACCCCGATAACTTTTGGATTCTATCAACATGTTCTCTAAACATCAGATACTAGATAATGTCTAGGTACATGTCGCCCTGACTCTCCAGATTTCAGTCTCTGCTCCTAGCGCAGAAGTCATAGCCCCCAGCTTCTCCTAGTAACACGTCATTGTCAGTTTACGCGCACCACTAGGTTAGAGGTCCCGGCTCCTTAGGTAGCCCCCTCCATGTTTCCGCCCCATTTATGACATATTCTGTTACGTTTACATCACATGTCTATGTATACGCCTCCTGTTACACCTACTTTCACCCTTATCTTTCGCGACTGTTACTGACCCCACCCACTGCTCCGCCTATCGTATGTATTGTAATGAAACTGTTTTAGTATATATACTTGTGCACTGTTATTAAATGTTACGCCGATCCTGCCCCCGTGCAGCGCTGCCATCCTATTCCTGTGCAGGTTGTCCTGTTCCTGTCCTTTATGCTGTATTAAACCTGCAAACTCCTACTACCTCGAATCTTGACTCTTATTTATTGAGCTATCTGTTATTACTATATCCAGTCAAAAATAGATCCGGTATTATTTATTTATATACCACATGACCATGGGCGCCACCATCCTAGGTCCTCCAGGTCCGCGGTGCACGAGTCCAGTGATCGAGAGGTCGGCAGGATCACGACGTGCAATAAATGTTTATTAGCTTGTCACTCAATCTGATTCCGCTAACAGTCTACGCCGATCCTCATATCTCCGGTCTTCGCGTTTTCTTTCGCGCTTTCGCGCTTTGCTCACCTTAGGCGCTCGAGTCGGTTGCGTGCGCCATGTTGTGCCTTTCACGCCGCACAGTCAAGTAGGTGATTTAATTGGACTGCGCGCTGCATCGGGTTAGCCAAGGTGATTCGCCACTCCACCAAACATTCCCATGTTTGTAAAGTCTCTTGTGCCACCAGTTAACGGTCTTTTGCGATGGTATTACACGCTGGAATGAGGTCTACCCGGCGGGGCTGTCTCTTCAGGCAGCCATCCCGCTGTGCGCCCTCTAGCGCCCCCCCAGAGGCACCGGAGAAGTTGCTAAAAGATAGGACTGCTTTGCTGGGTGCTTTGCTGGGATGACCTGTAGTTGCAGCTTCTGTCTTGGCCAGTGAAAGGCCTGGACTGGACTTTCTGCAATCCAATTTGTGAGTTTCTCCAAGAGTTTGAGGTAGAGCTTGCCCCCTGCTCACGAAATCTCAGGAACAACACAGACTTCAAGCTCTTCTGCCAGCAGCTCTGGGGACTATGTGTTTTGTGCTGCAAACAGAGGAAAAGCAACTCGACTATGTTTACGGTGCTGCTGTCAACTCCGTGTCCTGAAAGCACTACAGAGGGCACTGCCGCACTGCAACCTTGGTCCCACCGACGATTCCTGTTGACCTCACCACTGAGCCGCTGCTTGCACCGTGACCTGGGGGCATCGCACTATGCACCGCTTCATGCTGAAGCTTTGGCACCACAGAGAGCACTGCTGCAATGCAGCACCGCAAACTTGGTCTCACCGACGATGCCTGTTGATGCAGCCAATGAGCTGCTGCTCGCACCACGACCTGTGGGCACCGCCTCGCTTCACGCCGAAGCTTTGGCATCGCAGAGAGCAACGCCGCAATGCCACACTGCAGCCTTGGTCTCACCAACGACGCCTATTGACACCGCCACCGAGCCGCTGCTCACACCATGACCTGTGGGCAACACATTCCGCACCGCCTCACTTTACGCCAAAGCTTTGTTACTACAGAGAACAATGCCACAATGTCCCACTGCGACCCTGGCCTCAACAACGATGCCTGTTGACGTCCCCACCGAGCCGCTGCTTGCACCTCAACCTGTGGGCACCAAATTCTGCACCGCCTTGCTGTACAAGGACGCATTGGCCTGCCGAGAGCCCCGTTTGTAAGTCACACGATGCACCACCTTCATCCCGCACCGCAGCCATGACCTACCGATGCCGGCGTCATCAACTCCAGTTCCTCAAACCATTCTTTAAAAAAAAACACCTGAATCCAGAGAACACTAAGAACTACATGCCTATAGCTAGCCTACCTTTTCTGGCTACGTGGTAGAGAAGGCGATGAATGCACAACTCTCTGAATATATTGAGGACCACCACTTGCTGGATGAAACGCAGTTTGGGTTCCACAAACTACACTGCACTGAAACAGCTTTAATAAAGCCTCTGAGGATATAAGAATTATTAGGGACCAGGGAGGCACAGCTGTGCTCATACTGCTAGATTTAACAGGGGCATTTGACACGGTCGTTCATTCCATCTTGATCGACCGTGTCTCGGCTATGGGCATTCAAGACAGGGCTAAAGAACTGCTATCCTCCTTTCTCTCAGATAGGACTCAGGCGGTGACCTTAGGCCCCTTTCAATCTGCCCGGCTGATTCTACTGTGTGGAGTTCCCCAAGGCTCATCCCTAAGTCCGACACTTTTTAATATCTATGTGTCGGACCTAGCTAGAGTCAGAAAAGCTCACAGGATGGGCCTTACGTCCTATGCGGATGACACTCAGTTGGTGCTTGCAGTAAACAATGAGGTTGCCGAAAGCTTTCAAGAAGGCATGCTGGCCATCAGCAACTGGATGGTCAGTAACTGCCTTAAATTGAACTCTGAAAAAACGGCGGTCATTATTTTCAGAAAGCTGTCTCCTTCATGGTCTATCTCTTGGTTGCCATCGTCACTGGGAACTCTGCCTAACCCGGTCACCAAGGTTAGGAACTTAGGAATCATGTTTGATGATAGTCTGAATTTTGTCTCTCATGCCAATCAAGTTGTCTCTACAGCATTTTACAAACTCAGATTATCAAGAAAATTATTCTGTATCTTCCCGAAAGTGCAGGAAAAACCTTGGTCAGCACGCTAGTGATGTCATCCTTGGACCACTGCAATGGGCTGTTTGCTAATGCACAAAGCAGGGTAATCAACAAACTGCAAACTGTTCAAAATGCTGCCGCTAGAATGTTGTCAGGGACCCCCAAATTCAAACCCATATCTCATGTGATTAAAAATGACCATTGGTTGGCAGTTAGGAATCACATACAATTTAAAGCTTTATGCATTGCCTTCAAAGCCACACGTAAACTAGGCCCTCAGTTTCTGATAAATCAGCAATCCACATACTGTCCCAATAGACAACTTCGTTCTTCTACTGCACACCAGCTACAGGTACCACGAACAAAGACAGTGTCTTGGGGTGACAGGCGTTTCGTGGTGACAGCGTCAAGATTGTGGAATGCTCTGCCGTCGCAGATTCGTTCATGCCAGTCACTGTTGCACTTTCGCAGGTTGATAAAAACATGGTTGTTTAACCAATAAGCTAGCCTCTGACTCTGCCTAGTCCGCAGCGCCGAGACGCCCAAGGGTATTTGTTGCGCTTTATGAGTTTCAAAAATAAATAAATAAATAAATAAATCAATGCTTCAGCAACAAGGACGACGCTGCTTGCACCTTGGCCTGCTAGCACAGTGGTGAGCACCGCCTTCATCTCGCACCCTGACCCTGGTCTCATCGGCGATGCCATCTGATGCCGGCACCAAGCCGCTGCTAGTACCGTGACCTGGGGGCACCGCACACCGTACCATTGCACTTCACACCGCATCATCCGACGCTTGCCAGGCTCGACCTTCAACCCGAGTGACTTTAATGGTCTCAACACACTTCATTTCTCACAGGTACTGTTTGCGGGTCTTCCCGACACAGTAGCTGGCCCGTGACCCCGCAACCAGCCAGAACTGTTGGATTTGTTGTTCATGGCGCCGTGGTAGCCCGGACAGAGCTATCCACACAAGGAACTCTTTTTAATCAGTGTATTGTTGGAACTGTAAACTTTTAAGTATAGTATTGTGGAGTTTTATCGTATTTGGTATTGTCTTAAATATATAAAAATTGGAGATTTTTCTAAACTGGTGTGGTGTCCTTTTGTAGTGCGTACCCTGTTTTACTGTTGGTTATGTGCAAATGCTTTACACACTGCCTCTAAGATAAGCCTGGCTGCTCGTGCCAAGCTAACAATGGTGTGAGCAGGGGTTATTTTAGAAGTCTAACTCCCTGATCCTGAATAGAGTGGTGGTTTCTTCCTCGCTTTGGGACAAGTCTCAGCTAGCCAGGAATCCCATTTTTAAAATTGGTTGTCAGCAGTGTGCACTACTACCACATCGCAGACCATTACATGCCACATACTGGTTCTTTTTCTTTTTGGCCTATTTTGTTCTTAACAGTTTGAACTTGTAATTGAATTCTAGATTGTTAATTAGGCCGCGCGCCCTCCACTGCCTAAATTTAATCTACAGTAGATCTGTGATGTTTCTCATTGGATTGTGGGTCAGTTTCTCATAGGCCACCCTTTGTAATAGTTGAATATCAATCTCCGCTATATAATCAGAGGTGTTCATCAGGACCGAATTACCCCCTTTTTCTGCCTCGTTGACTATGCAATTGGATAGCGGATAGTTAGTTTACTTGCCTGTCTCTCACCTGCCATTAGATTGTTCTTCATATAGAAAATGTGTAGTTTGAAGGAATCTTCCCTTGAATGTTGCTCACCGGTGACTATTTGATAGAACACTTCAATGGCGCTGCCCCTATGTCTTGTGGACAAAAAGGTTTGCTTTGTTTGGAGGCCGCTATCTATACTTTCATCTGTTTGAATATCAAGGTTACTCGAAATCTGTGAGATAGACGGTGTTGCTGTGTCTTCTGTCTCTAAGGACAAAAGCAACTGCAGGTTCTCTATAGCACGAATGGTCATTTGACTATGCATAGTTCTTGTTGCAAACGAGAAGCCATTTTCATCAGGGGTAAGTGCAAAAATCTTTTTCAGTCTTAACCTCTGGATACATTTAAAATCATCAATATGCATTTGATTAAAATCTGGTTAAGAGGCAATACAAACATTCAAGCCCTTTGAAAACAGTTGTATTTCCTCACAAACCAAAACATACAGTATATCATAAGGAGGTATGTTTCCTCCCCTTTGTTGATTATCTTGTCAGACACTGGTCATCATTTATGCTGATAGTGGTAAAAAAGATTAGGTGGTGTGGCAAATCAATAGGAAGAGACTTTGCATAGGGTGCTAAATACAATAGGTAGGGGCTTTACATTGTCCTCACAAACATTTCTGTTTACAATTTAGTTGTGTGTGAATAAAAGTACAATTACTTTTGAAAAGTGAAAGCACACCTGGGCTGTAGTGTATTAGGTGTGATTGTTCTGTTGCAGAGTTTCTTACCCAAACACGCACCCTGATTATGCCTTGAACTGCTTGACTTTGCTAGCCTCTAGCTAAAGTCCTCCTGGGTGTACTTGGTGCTCAGTTTAGGTTCAATAGAGAGATGCTCACCTCCAGACACCAGAGCTTTGTTACTCTCCATCTCCTCAAGCACACTTTGAAAATGTAAAAACTAAAGGTAGAGCAGTAGTCCATGTGTGGCTGGAGCCACAGGGCTGGAACATTTATGCATACTGTGGTGTTTTGCTATCTTATGGCATGTGTATCTGTAAAGAGCACTATCACCTGCAAAGGTATGCTGGTGCTGTGCAGATGTGTATGCCTACTCCTGCATATCATTGGTGGGGCAATTGAAAAGCCAGGTCTTCAAAGTCTTGCTGAATGTTCAGGAAGGTGGGACTACAGTGATAGTGTTGATTTTTGCTGTCATGTCTATTTGGTGCAGAAAGTTATAATGAGATTCCTGGAATGGGCTCTGGGTGTGGAACCAAGTTCATATGGCCTCCAGTTTGAGTTCTATAGTTAGGTGCTCTTACCACAAATCTCTGCTTCTGTATTATAGGTGTTCAGATTCAGATAGTTGGCTTTCATTCAGCTGGGAACTTGCTACATGTTGGCGGGGATTTTGTGTCTTATGTTGGGGTTCTTGTCCCAGAGGGAGAGTATCACAATTTACCATGTATGGCACGGAGCACATTACTGTCCCAACAGCATGTAGTGTGGACTTCCCTTGTACATTACTCAGCAAGGTTGATAATGATACTTTGTACAGATGGGAGTGTCAGAGCATGATTTTTGCATTCACAGATTGCACGGACTGTCTTTGTACCTACATTCACTACTCTAACTCTCAGAGAAGGTCTTTTGGATCGTTCTCCTCAGTCATGGCTGAAAGGTTAAATAATGGGCACTGCATTGGGGTGCATCAACAATGTGTGCTTTAAAAAGATCTATTTGCAAATAAATGGCTGAGGACAGGATATTTTAGGAAGGAATTGTATTTACAAAGAGGTAATATTATTTTCTCATGCAAGGACATCTATCACAACTGTTCTTCTAGGTGCAATTAAAAGGCTCTCTGGTGATTCTTTAGAGAGCTCCATGCCCCCAAGGCCAGGTGATGTAATATGTTTCCTTTATATTAGTGCATGATTGCCTCAAAGGGCTTCTGGACTACTGTCCGGGTACATCTCATCATTGTGAATTGATTAGTGGGCACCAAGTGTACCATCACAATATCAAAGGACAGACTGAGAGCTAAAAAAGTTTGAGGTAAGGTGCAAAAAGAAGAATGCCGACTAGATTAAATGTTTGTAATTAAAAAAGTAAGGGAAAAATTGAGGAGGGTGCCAGTGGCCAATGCCTACCTTCAATTCGATAGCGCAGTGAATGTGACTACTGTGGGACGCGGAAAGGTCATGTCCGCGCAGGGCCTCCGGTATTTGTGAGGCACGCATGTAGCCTGAACATCAGCTGCTGCCCACGACTATGGAACATAAACCCATCGGATGTATGACGTTACAACGCAACTTTTACCACGCAGTGCCTTTACAACGAATACCATTACAATGCATAGTGCTTTTAGGCGCTGGATAGTGATTCATTTAATTTACTATTCCAACTCCAGTCCCCGTGGATAGTAGGGAAGGTGTTGGATAGTATATTAAATACATTCCCTATCCTAGAGCGCCCTCCAGCGCAATGCGTTGTAATGGTTTGCGTTGTAAAATTTGCGTCGTAAAGGCACTGCGTGGTAAAAGTTGCGCTGTAAAGGATGTTTCCCAAACCCATCATATATGCTCCTCTATCTCGCACTGCGGCCAGTACTTCTTGATTCGATGTTGTACTTCTTTGATACTCCAAAAGAGGCATGGGCCTGGTTTATAAACTTTTATACCACCCGATCGTCCGAGGTGGCAGATAATCACTTAGGGACCGAGGGGACCTGCAGAGGCAAAGGGTCACAAAGAATCAAGATTGTGTAAACAGGACCCCTTGTACACTGAGGCCTTCACATGGTATGGGGAGTACACTGAAATCAGAACAAAACTGATGAGTTGCAGACACAGGACACGCCCTTCAATGCTACCACTTATTAAGAAAGACGGACAACCGGGCTGGGGCCCTAAGAGAGTGGAAGGCTCATCCATCCGGTGGCCCAGCTTCACAACTAAACGTTGCACTCCAGCAACAATACATCCTCATGATGTACTTTACACAAATCACTCCTCACGCAGAGCTGGGGATGGGTTAATTGTCTTCACCACCTTATTACACCTACACAGAGATTGTTCTGCTTTTTTTATTAACTTTTTTTTATCATTTTGTATCTTACATTCATACAAACATATACAGTAACTTCCCCATATGGTAAATTCATTTTATTCAATACCAGAGAAGACTGTTCGTAAACATGCATCATAGAAAGACAGCCATGAGGAACATTAAAAAATGAAGGGGTTGACCCCTGCTATCTGAGTACAGCGCACAACATAGGGGATCATTCATCCAGCTGGTGGCATTGAGTACATCGTAATAGGATGAGGCGGGCACGTTCCTGCAGTTCAAGCTAATCCTAGAGTCTCTAGGAAAACAAGTAGCGTTTACATTGTTTCTAAGTGTCTTTGGGCCATCCTGTATGGGTTTACAGTGTAGTGTATGTTCATGTTGCGCCAGCAGCAGTGCTATAGAAGTGAATCTGTGGAACCTTTTTGGGATATCATGCCGATATCACAACAAGAAAAACAAAAGAGTACCAGAGGGTCTAAGAAATAGGAAAGGGTTTGTAGAGTTCAAAAATCAAACAGGCAACAAAAGGCCCCTAAACTAACCTATAAATGCGGTATTCAATGACATCCTGGGGGATAAGCCAGAGATACCCATCAGTCACCACTTGGAACCGCCCTTCATCATTTGGGAGTTTTTCCAAAGCCATCCACATAGATGTATTCTTATCAAGCAGAAGGAGACCTTGATGTGGGATAGATCTCTTCTACTGAAATCCAATAAGTGGTGGAGTGCCGTGTGACTGAAGGTGTGCAGTGCAAAACAAGTGAAGTGCAAAAAAACATACAAACAAAGTGTATCAAATTGGATGAGAGAGTATAGAACAGTATTTTATTCAGGTGATACTCACTCCGCCAATATTAAAAATCTTATTTTCAGACAGTTTAAAAAAATACTGTCTAGAGGTGGAACTAGGTCGACATGTTTCAGCAATAAATGGACAAAGGCGTCCTTCCTTTCTTTAGGACCTTACAATAAAGAAATGCTACTGCATGTTTAAAGGAAATAATAATTAAGTGAAAGCTAAGAAACACAGTTCACAGACAAGTACTGAGATCACCTGCAGTTCCTAGGTGAAACGTCGTGTCCTGTTTCTTACAGCTGTGTCATTCACATGGCATGTAAGAAGTGAAGACCTCACCCCACCTGGCAGCAGCTCAGGAAAAGAGTGAAGCGCCGCTCTGTCCGTTGGTGCTTCAAAATCGGCGTCTGAGCCGACTGGGGAGATGAAGGGTTCTGGTGAAATTACAACCTCTATCTTTATTGAACCTGGAAAAACCTTCCAGCCAATATTCCCCTATGTGAATGCAGAACATGTTAGATGTGCAAAGTCCACCCTGGCTTTTGAGGGCAGGGTGGGTCAGCATGGAACCAATGACAGGCGACTGAGCAGCAACAAAATTCAGCTGAAAATCAGGCACTCCAAAGACCCCTATGTCATCGGAATTTTTCCACTGCCACTGGTACCTGCACCCATAAAAGCACATTCAATTAATCCAACAATATCACCAACTCATATGTTAATTTTTGTGAAAAGAAAAAATGAATTCCTAGGTGAACCATGTAGACCTTGTTCTGTTTTCCTGTCCTTAAATAAGATAGGATTATCATCATGTATTGTGCCCCAAGGGACGACTGAATAGAAACTTTATGGTGAGGATACTGACAGACCATCAGGTATCAATTGCAATATTAGATTCCTCTGTAAAGTCTATTTTAAAGGATCTTTTTAAATACAACTTAAAGCACCTGCTTCTGCGGTAACAGTGCAAGGCCAGGCTCTGGTTAATGGAAGATTGATATGGTAATGAAGTGTAGATGAGCATATAAGGCATCAAACACAGTCTGCCAAAGAGAATGATGAATAGTGATATTTGTTATTCATCAATATATGGGTAAAGTTTAGAGATGCAAGTAGTCACAATATGTTACCTGTTAGAAGAGCCAGCAATTGAAGTAATTCCATATTATCCACACAAACCCAGTGACATTCACTTTGGCTAACACACTGCCATTTACTATTCAAATTAAACAAAAAAGTGAAGGGTGGAAACCTTGAATTAATCTCAGCCACTGGTGATTACTTGGGCAGCATCCAAGCCCATCGTTATTTTGCCCACAATGCTAACTCAGTTTGGATTCAGCCTTTTACAAATTAGCCTGAGACCTGCTCTAATAGGATTTTTGCTTTTTTGGTATTGTTTTAATCATTAAAGACCTACTCTATATTTCTAAATCTGCTGTGGGTTCCATTTGTGGTGTGTTGTCAAAGTCTTACTTGCTTAAAAGTTACACAAATGCTTTCCACATTGCATCTAAGTTAAGCCTTACTGCTGTGTGCCACACTACCAAGGGGGTGAGCACAGGTTAATTTGGGGTTGGGTTGTGCATTGCCCTTACAAGATGTGTGGTTGCTACTTGAATGGGGCTTTCACCCCAGTCAACCAACAATACCATTTCTTCCAGCAGAGCAGTGAGTTTTTATTTTGTCAACCAGACCGTAATATGAAGCTCTTGCTATTTTTTAAAGCTCACACAGTACAATGTCCTTAGTAAGATTAAAAAATAGTGTGGATAATGAGGCATCTTGCTCAACCTCAGATGTCATTGTTATTTATGAGTTTATTGTTTTACATTGAAGTACGTTACTGTGGGTTCATACAGGTCTTTTGTTTGGTCTCGAATACATGACAGAATTCCTTGCATGTCGAGACTTCCCATAGGAGCTAATTATGAGTTATATTATACTATTATGGCATTAAACTGGTATGAAAATGTCGAAATTCCCATGGGGTAACCCACTTGATCATTGTTCAAACATAAGTTAAACACCAGAGATTGGTGAATTACAATGTGAAACCAAAATTACCACATTGACAACAAGTCCTTATGATTTAATGCATACATTTACTATCCCCTCTGAGCTGTCAGTAAATGTATATTTCAGCCTTTAAGTGGGGCGTGGCGAGGGTACATATCAGAACCAGGGGAGTAAAATAATGGAAAAAAAGGTTGGCTTCTACAGGCAAAGCCTCATGAAATGTTTTCTAGTGTTCACAGACATAATATTGACACTACAAATATCAACCTACACGGTTATCGTCACACAAATATCAACAGCAAAAATATCCCCATCCTATAATTAATTAAATAAACACATGAATATCAATGTCAAAACATTGTCATAAAAATAGCAAACAAACTAGTATCAAACATACAAACATGAAACTAAAATATACAATCAACATTAGATAAATTTAGCAAATAACAAAAAAATCTAAATAAAAAATATTGAGTACATGAATATCATAAAAAACACATAACAATATCCCCCACAGCTCTAATAATTTAACATATAAAATATTAATACCAATATAAAAAGATAATTTTCACATATAAACAATTATATTATCTCTATATAAACCATATTTCTACGTTTCTAAAACACCACTATACATTTATTTGAATTGCATTATTTATCAAAAAAATAACTATTATGCATAAACACCACAAGTAATACATTCACATATGTCATACATTAATTAAAGTATTTCCACATACAATAAATACTTTTTATGTTATTCAATCAACATGTAAAATAAAATGTACCTTTAAATAAACTTAATTTGTGTTTTCTAAATAAGCACATCATTATCGAAACAATTAAATGAACACTATAATGACCAATAAAACAAAACTACAAATAACAACCACCAGTTAACATCTCCCACCAATTAAATAAACACTATAAAAGACAGAAGAAATCATGTACAAACTATTATTAAAATTGCAAATACTCGAGAAGGGCGAAACTCTGCTAGATTGCTACCAGAACAAAACACTTTAAATATACCTTTCAAACACCAATGTTGCAAATTAAGTATACTGCCTACTTCATTTAAAAACTATAAATTACATATAATTGCATTTTCTCTTCTCTACAATCCAACTTCAAAATAACTGCAAAGATAATTAGAGAAAACCTACTATCATTTGTATATTGTACAAACAACTAATCCACAAGTTACAATAAATAAACAACCCTTCCCACACTCTTTTCCCCTTTTTAAACAACATACTACTTTCAAACAAAATAGTTAAACATTTGTTTTACATCAACAGAAAAAAAATGCAAACCCTGAAACCAAGAAAAAAAGAACAGAATTATTTTCAAAACTCGGAACAAAACATAAACGCTGCCAGATATGTAAGTGTATTAAAATATTTGAATAATATATATTTCACATTTTCAACATACATACTACATTACAGTACAATTTAGAAAATGACAGAAGATGCAAAATGTATCACTTCACAAAAAAGTGAAACTGTTACTGTGCTAGGTGGGGTACACATATAGCCAAGAAACATCTACTGCTCACAACATGAATTGGAAATGCACAAAACAGTATTCAAATTCTGTTATGGGAGGTCAACAACTATGGAAACTAAAATTATACATGTTAAGGGTCATAACTACCTCCTAATGTGACTAAAATTGAAATCAGATATATTAGAAAATATTAAGGAAGCAAGTACAAGCTACCAGAAACCCACAACTTAAGACATTTCAGCATGTGGCTGGTCAGTTACCAGCCATATGATGCCATTCTAACATTGAAACAATTAATTAGCAGAGCCATAAAGGCCTCAGCTCATACCCCACTTGCCCCAAAAGCATACCACTTAAAGTATACCTTTCAAACACCATTTTACCAACTGTATACCTTCCATGGGGAATAGCACAAGAGTAACATACCTTTCATTTATGAACTCTTACCGAAACAAACAAACAACCTATATAGAAATCCTAATCCAAATAAAACTAACCAATATTACCCACCAAAAATGATCGCTGACTTTGAACAATCAATGATACAAGCTACCTCTATAATCTTCACCACACAGTCATACAAGGGTGCTGTTGCCATTTTTACCAAAGCATATTGAGACACCTCTAAAAATCTACCCTAAGGGCCCTATTACGATGCCGGTTGGATGAGCGTCCGAACAGCCTTGTGGCAGAAACAGAACCACCTGACAAGCAGTCAGCAGAGCCACATTCCGAATCCAATCCTCCTTCACAGTGGTATTACTATTGCAGGATGTGATGTGGGCAGCAGCACAAACAGCAATAGTGGAAATGCACTGTTTGAACATTCTGGCACCGTGTGGCAGGCACCACATAGTTTTGATCACACAGTGCAGGGATGTTTAGTGAGGTACCTTAGGTGTCCCTAGGCCTCATAGTGGAGGCTGGGGAGGGATGAGAGCCATGGTAGGGGCCCCAGAGTCTGTTTCTGTTTGCCTTCCTGTGGCAGTCGGACGATCATAGAAACAGAGACAAGAAAAGGACATCGTAATCCCTATGGCGATGCCTGAGCAGGCACTTCCCTTAATGTAGAGAATACAGTCAGACCGGTGGGCCTATGCTGCCTCAGACTGCCACATTGTAATGTGTCAGTCGGGCTGCAGCAGCAGATGTCAGCCGAACTGCAACCACCAGCAGGTGGGTTGTGTTCCAACCAATATCATAATGAGTCCCTGAGTGCCTTATTAAGATTTGTGTTGGAAACGGGACTGCCTAACAAGGAATTGTAGGTCAGCATTCCAAATTATGAGGCAACCTCCTTCATGGCGGTCATAAATTGTACGCTTACTACTGCAACTTGTGCTGCTGGAAGCAGCACAAGCAGCAATTCTAATCATGCACTTTTTAAACATCCCTTCACTGTGTTGCAGTTGCAGCCGCAGAGGGATATAGGCCCTGCTAGGGGGCCCCAAAGTTGGTTGGACTGCTATAGAAAGGCAGACCAAAGAGACATCCTAATCCCTACAACGCTGCCTGATCAGGCACTGGTGTTATGGTAGGGAATACATTCCGACCGCGGGACCACCGGGCTCTCGAAACAGCAGCCATCCTTCCCTCTGCCTGCTGTCTCCGATCACCGCATCGTAATCCGTTAGATTAAAGGAGCAAATGTCAGTCGAACAGCAACTTTGGACGTCGGGTACGGTCCGACCAACATCCTGTTGAGGCCCTTAGTGTTTAATATCCAACGAATAACCACTTTGGGGCAGATTTATGAAGGCCTTGCGCTGCCGGTGCGTCACTTTTTCCCATGTTAAAAATGACACAGCGGCGGAGCAAGGCCTTCATAAATCTGCCCCTTTGTATATAAAATAAAAGGATGATTAGCTTTATCCAAGTATCAAATCACTATAACCTTTTAATTGAAGGTGACACAACCATCAAAAGGAAAAGCGTCTTCTGTGCGTACAGAATAGAAAAACGCCACCAGAAATGAATCCTAATTAAGCTCTGCCAAAGTGAGAAGTAAGATTAAAAAAAGCATTGGGTCACATGTGCTTTCCACGATACTCGTGGAAGTTCGTGTTCAAAGCTACCATCTCCGTTGCCAACTCAGCGAAAGTGTAGAGCATGAAGTCTATTCCATACCCCGAGGTCTGACGCGGGTCACTGGAGGAAGAGAGACAATATGTCCCACAAGTCTCTGGATGCGAGGTTCACTCCAGACAGACCGACCCTGGACAATCTGTTGAATGAAACAGCGATGTCCTTGGACACTTAACTTACAAGACCACAAATCCAGAGTAGAAAAGTTTATTCATGATCACAACACATACTCAATTAACCATAACTAATACCCTAAAACACTACATATCATTAGACACTTCAAACATACTGAACTATGTACCAACATCAAAACTAACACAATGCATACCCTATACAGTACCTTACTCTTTCCCCCAAATAAACCTACCTTTACTAATGCAATGCTGCTTGAAACCACAAGCTTCTCTCTTCAAAACAGTCCAAATAATAACAATTATAGAATACAAAATCCACTTAAAAATGTTTAGTTAAACGACAATAAAACTATTTCCCTTTGAACTCAATGTAAAATGAAACTTTTATAAAAATGTATGTATTTAAATTATTTAAAAAATGTTATAATATATGTAATATATTTTACTGTATATTATAAATTCAGCAATATATCAATAACAAACACTTGAAATGTATGTTTTTATTGATACGATTTAGTCTAAAATGTATAATTAAATAATAGTATAAAAATATATGATTATTTAAAATACACCTATGATGAACATCCTTGCACCGTGTGGCAGGAGGTTTCTGTCTGCCACAAAAGATCCCTTATAAAAGTGGGAGTTTGCTCCCACACCATTTGCAGTTGCATTGAAATCAGGTGTGAGGGACCACTGACCTATGGTGGGCAGTTCCCTAGCTGAAACAGTGTCATTGGCAACTCCGACCAACATCGTAATGAGGCCCTTTATGTTTTAATAAATAAATATTTTCTTTTCAATAAAATTCATTTGCATATTACAAAAACCTGCATTACATTTTATATGTGTGAAATAAAATGTACTTTCACAATTATGGGCTGATTACAACCTACTGCCTATTGTTTGCGATCAGACCAACATCTCTACACGCGGGCGGCATGCCGCATAGATGCAGCGGGTCGAGGCATTGGAAGTAACTGTCTACAACACTTCCTTTGTTGGAACACACCATTATCCCCTAATGACAGCAGTTCCAGGCTCGGCTGTTGGGATTACGATGGGTGTTTCCGACAGTAATTTCTTGTTGTCCTTCCAACATGAAAAGGCTGTCAGAAAGTGTCTTTGGGGCCTCTATCAGGGGCCCTCTTCCCTCATAATCCCTTCACCCTGTGCCAGGCCATGGTGCCTGCCCCACAGAGCAGATAAATGTGCAATCCTCCATTCTTTAATGGAAGCTCGTGCTGCGGGCCATTTCTCCCTGCTGCACAAGATTCTATTTTAGAACAGATGTTTCTGCCAGCCCTATTGGAGGCCGCATGCAAATCAGTCGGTTGGAACCACCGGCCTAGAGCTGGGCCCCAATATACACAGAAGGGGCTGAACACAAAAAATACTTCATTTAGACTCTATTTAGGCACAGGAATTGAAAAGAAAACACATACTGTATTAATCCAGCTCCAAAATAATACAATTTAATTACATACAAAACACTAAACTCCAAACATAAATCAAGCCATACAAATTGCTAACCATTACAAATAAAATTAACTATTTTACCCCCACAATATGAAACCAAGTTAAAATATTAAATTTACATCAAAACATTATTTTTCTAAATCTACACACAGCATAACTTAAATAAAACACAATAAAGCAAGCCATAGTTTGTAAAACATATACATAATTTGTTTTTTTAATTTTTAGAAGCAGATAACTTAAACAACAAATGTAAACACAAAATGTAATATATAGCAATTTTAAAACATTATAAAATAAACAGTATGCACACCTTCTAAGCACTTCTAACCTTAAAATATGTCCATATTAATATTTTTTGTGTTTTAATACATTTAATTTATAACCCTATTTTATTTCAAATGTATCTCAAATATAAAAATATATTTCATAACTTATAGAAGAGGGCCTCATTAGGATAACTGCCATCCATTCGGAATGGTGACAGCCCGCCTACAAGGCAGCGGTCCTATATGCTGCATCATGATGCGACCACCACAAAGGCGGTTGCATAGCCTATTCATTATATTGTGGTGGGTCCTGCGGTCTGCAGCACCCAACACAGTACAAAGAAATTACATGTTGCATAACCCTGAACTATGGATAGCAAACACGCTTTATTGATTGGTTTAAAAGAACATTTACAATTTAAAACATGACTGAATCGAATGATAAAAATGATAATAATAAATGTTAAAAACAGTGCATTTTAAATTATTAAAAATTAGGGGGACCATTATGGGCTAAAAATGCTCTGCTGGAAGACATCGCCCTGGCTTTCTGATATTGTGGTCTCAAATTTGATTGTTGAGTCTCTTAACTCGGCCGCCATGCTAAGATGAGGAGGGTTTGGTTGTGGTTATGGATTCCAGTAGTTTTTATGTTTTGTGGACTAATTTCGTAAGTCCAATGTTTAGTTTGGTGTTGTCAGAACAGCAATTATTGCTTGGCGGCAAGATCGAACTTCCAACATGATACATTTATTTTATTTATTTATTTTATTTATTTATTTTTTCCATTTGTATGGCGCATTGGCCTCGCAGCAATGACCGTCTGGCCATGAGCAATACAGGGCATGCACAGACGATGTGTTCCATTGTTTCAGAATGATAGCCACACAACCTACATTCAGTACTGCTACCTAGCCGGCGCCATTCGGGAAGGTTCTTCAGAATGGGCCATTCTCCCATCCTCAGGGCTGAAAACGTATGTTTCAAATAAAGTGAGTATGTGCTTGATAAGTATAGCGGCTGAACACCCACTTTAAAATTGGAGATTACAGCCCAAGCATGTTTCCTTTTTGACAGTATTGCCCTGTCCGAGTGAAAGGACACCAATCTGTCACCTTTTTTAATGGAGTTCTTTAATACCGGGTGGGTGGGGTTTGTTTCCAAGAGGCCTTTTACTCCTAATAACTGTAAACTGCGATCCAGGATTTGCCGATGCTTGTGGCTGATCTGATTTTTCTGTATTTCTTGCCATAGTCGGGCTTCCAAGAAACCCTCCCGGGCATGGCGCAGTCTATGACATAGTTTAATAAATGCACCTGCCTCCACTCCATGGTGATCTTGTAGTCCCAGTTCAAGTCTCCCTTGGGCTGGCGAGGCAGATCTTGACAACCGAAAAACTAGTTTAGAAACGTTAGTTGTTAGTTTGTTTATTAATATACTGGTTGTGCCCTTTGTGATCTCATGCCCATACCACAAGCAGTTAATTACCTCAGCCTTCATCACTTTCAGCATGGGAGTTAGGCTAGGACCTAATAGCTGTTTTGCTAATTTTGCAGCGGCCGCTTCTAACAACAAAGCGGTACAAAAGGGGGTGGTGATGGACGAAGCATCTGAACCAATCAAACACTCACACCCAGTCAACAGATCTGGGTTTAATCCATCACTGTTCTTTAGCCCACTCTGCCACCCCAGTTCAGACATGGCCATATGCAAATCAGTCTGACCCTGTGCCTCATGGGAACAGTCCAGCCCGAACTGCCAAGCCATGCCTTCCCTGGACCGGAAACAAGCTTCCTAGGACCGGTTTCTGGCATTTCAGCCATCTTCAGCCCGGCTTGCTTGAATCCAGTGGCAAAGTGAGCAAGGGACTCATGTCTGAGCATACCCTGCCATCTTATGGCGAACAAAGCGGTACAAAAGGGGGTGGTGATGGACAAACACCAAGGCATTGAAAATGCTTCTTTATGCTTGGTAAATGTACCTCTTGTATCGAGAAAGATGCCCAAGTATGTATAACTGTTTATTCTAGCTTTCTGTCATTGAAATACCACCTTTCTATTGACCTCGCTTCCCAAAATATATGGTTTTGTTTTTGACAGTTTCAGTTCAAGGCAATTTCCTGTCGTGTAGTGTAACAGTTCATCCAGTAGCCGCTGGAGACCCACTTTTAATTCTCTAAATGTAAAGTTTAAATTTTTCCTTATCAGAGCTTTTACCTATACAATCACCAACTTTATTATAACTTTTCACGATGCCTCTCCAAATACAGTGAGACATTTCCTGATAAAGTCTGATGCCTTGCCCCACTGAGAGATTGTGACTTCCATTTCTTACTCAAATTCGATCTCCATTTTGGTGAGTGATAAAGTGTGCTTATGTCCTGGTGTACCCTAGAATAGTATTGGCACTAAATTGTACTTAAGCTTTTAAAGTTTCATTCCTCTGGTTCTCCTTCTTTGATTTTGTTGACATTTTCCTTTTAAAAATGTACTTTATTTTTTTTAATTCTATTTGGGTTTCATATTGTTCAGTATTTTGGCTTTATTAATGTTTCAGTACTGCATAAATAATATATGAATTTCCTTAGATTAAGCCGGTCTGCTCTGTGTCATTGCTACCAGGGTCTTGAGTTCAAGTTAATTTAGTGACTCTTGCAGAACACCCTGGCAGTTGGTGTTATTATTCCTTACGGAGGGCGACTGCCCACCCCAGTCAATAATACACTTTCTTACAATAGACCTAGGAGCATAATGGCATCCCAGAATCTTCTGCAGTGTTATATAAAAATGTGCATATTTGGACTGTAGTGGTGCAAGGGGGCTAGGAGCACTGTAATAACTTTTGTGTTCGGGGCAACACAGACGCAGCAGCAGCACCATCCCCTCCTAAAAATCCCAAAGCAATGCTAATTTAAAATTGAAAAGAGCACCTTAAGTCTTCCAGTTCATTGGATTCCTGATCTGGGGAGAAATTATTTTGATCATTTTACGGAAGCAAAGGAAATATGACGTTGTTGCTCTTCATTTGCTTTCTGATTCTCCACTATAACCAATGTGTGCCACAGGTGGGTAAGACTTCTCTACATAAGGTGCCTCTTTTTTCTGCAAGGAAGTTTTTTTTTTGTTATTGGTCAGCATCAGACCTAGTAAATTCTTGTTTTATCCCCGATCACGATAAAGAGCTTTAAAGTGTGTTTTAAATTCTTAAATCTGGGAGCAGCTTTAAAATGTTGAGGCCTAAGCAACTAAAAGTACACCCAGACTTCCAAAATTTACTTGAGATACAATCTTGAACTTCACTTTCGCCTAATCCCTCCTCCATTGGGTTCACAGTGATGGCAGTCATGGCATCGGCCATGGTTCTATGTCACTGAGGGTTCCATCAGAGGCCTTGTGTATTAGACTCTGGGACTGCATTCCAATATGGGTGTCTATTTACCATTATTCCTTTTAATGGACCTCTCCCATTAAACGCTCAACCAATTGCCATCCATAAAAAACACAGACCCATAGTAGATGAAGCAGTGTAAATTAAAGTGTATTGTTTGTGTCAATGTAACTTATAAAGCAGGTTTATATATTATTTATGATATGGGTTTGTTACAGCATAACACAGACTAATTTTGTGATTATAGAGCATGTTACAATTGTGGATATAAGCGCATTACTCTATTCAAAGAGCTGTTCACCTCTAAGACCAATAAATAGACCCAAGGCTGGGAGCACTAAAGGTCTCACTCACAGAAGATGGTTAGATAGTTGGGACACTCCTGACAGTGCTCACTAATGGGCTTCCATCTGGAATGGATGAACTCAAGGCCAGGTTCCAAGGGCTGATCCAAAATGTCCAGCTGCATCTCAGATGGGAGGTGACACCTTGTCTCTCTGGTTCAGGTACAGATGTGTTCATAATTAAATAGCCGTTGGTGGTGGAAAGGAAGAGATAAAACTGAAGGAGTCACAAATTCAATGTCAGTCAGTTTGTTAGCATGCTGAAGTGTGTTACACTTTTTGTGTATCACATGTCAACACAGGGACTTGTTATGCAATCTGCATTTATATTTATTGGCAGGATATGCATTAACTGTACGATAATAATTTGGGTGATGTTATTTAAAATAGAGAGGTGACACCAGATTTCAGTTTCCTCCATGCTTACACATCAAGTAAGCATTAGTACCTCATTGGGAGGAGCACGTTCTCTGATCATGAGCCAATATCTTTGGGTGGTTGAAGGGCCTGGGTGTGGATCACTCAATGCATCAAGCAGATGAAACCATCTCAAACACCCAGGAACCAAAGATGGCTTATTCTGGAGGTTGGTGGTCTGTAAATTGCCCAAACAGTACTAAGCACATTGCCCACATGTATTCCCAGGGAGGCTGACATGAGTTCATCTGCTTCTTTTTTACAGTGTTACACTTCACAAGTCCAGACTATGCATGCCAGGTACTTGTAACAACTACTGACAACAACTAAGCTGGGATATTACTGTGTTAGAGGTGTGACAAATGCCTCCCAGCTTCTTGGCAGGTGAGCACTGTAAATCATAAGTGAAGGCTTGTGTCCTGACAAGGGAGAATAATCGACAGTAATCTTGTGAAACACATCCTCTCACGGTATACTGTGTCACAGCTCCACCTGTAGAAAATAGAAACAGACAATAATCAGTCATTAGTAATGATGTTACATAAATGTTTTCACAATTTAGGAAAGATTGCATGCCCATCCCAGTTCCAAAGTAGTCAAAATCGGAGATTATCAACTAATAGAAACTCTGCTAATTGTTAAATACAACCTAGACAAGATTCCAGGGCCTGGGATTTCTACTGGCCTGACTCAAACGTTATAATTTAATCTTTACACTGCCAACATTAAATGGCAATCACCCACATTATTTTATGGAGATTATCTAAGGATTCTTCCTATTTTTGTACTACTTTTTAGAATAATTGTTCAGCCTTTTCTTTTGTCAAAATTTATTTTTTATTAAGCATCAAGCAGAACAAAAATATTGACATTAGTTCTACTCCAAGGTTGCAAAACAGTCAGCTAAATTGAGTTCAGCTTTATGCAGCCCCAGGTCATATCACACCCCCGAAAAAAAATGAGCGATGCTGATTTTGAGAAAACATAACCCTGAGGAGGTTCTTCAACATAGAACCTGTCCTCCAAACACCCTCTGACCCTCCCGCCAAATGACCCCCCCGTCCCGGTGGTACTTAGAGGGCAGAAGGCTACCAACAGACCCCAGCTGAGTTTGAAACCCTTATAGTTATCACTAAAGATGTCTACCAGGCGTTCCATGGATAGAATCCTCCACAACCGGGCGTGCCACAGTGATGCCCCTGTTTTCCAAGCAGATGCTATAGTGAGCTTGGCAGCCCCTCGGCATGTCCACATGATCGCCTTCTCTGCTTTAGTTTGGTGTTCTAAAGTTGGATCCCTTACACCCAGAAGAGCGAAGTCAATGGTGGTAGGAACGGGGTACCCCAGAATGTCGTTGATGTGAGATATGTCACATCCCGAAAAGGCAGAATCCATGGGCAATCCCACCATGTGTGCCTGAAATCCCCCTGAAACCTGCATCCCCGCTAGCAGAGATCCGAGGCATCATGGAAGAATCGTCGATCTTAGTAGGGTACATATACCAATTGTGTGATGTATTGTAGTGCGCTTCCCTTAGGACCATAGACTTGTTTGATAATGTCTCTCCAGATGTGCTTCCATTCTACCTCAGTTACGTCCCTGCCCATGACTCGGTCCCAGAAGATCATGTATCGAGCCTGCGGAGAATGTAAGGTATTCAATAGCATGTCATAGAGTGCTGAAATGGTGCCTTTCATGGTACCTGACATTGTAGATCACCAACTGTTCCACGGGTGTAAGGTCTCTAGTAGTCACCTCTCTAACGTGTGGGGTCGTAACCCAGTGTTTAAGCTGAAGATAGTGGTAATGTTCACTCTGCAGGATTTCAAATCCCCTCTTACAACTGTCAAACATTAAGTTCTCATCGTTATGGAACATGTCAGACAGTTTGAGGCACCATCACTCAGTCCCACCTTCTTCAACGTTTACATGAGTCCACTCGCATCCATCGCGCGTCAACACAACCTTAACATCATCTCCTACGCTGACGACACCCAGCTGATCCTTTCCCTCACCAAAGACCCTAACTCCGCCAAAACCAATCTTCACGAAGGCATGAAAGAAGTAGCCGAATGGATGAAAAACAGCCGCCTAAAACTTAACTCAGACAAAACGGAGGTGCTCATCCTAGGATCATCCCCCTCTGCCTGGGACGACTCATGGTGGCCTTTGGCTCTGGGCACAGCACCCATACCCACAGATCACGCACGCAACCTGGGCTTCATCCTAGATTCCTCACTCTCGATGTCCAGACAAGTCAACGCCGTCTCATCCTCCTGCTTCAACGTACTTCGTATGCTCAAAAAAATCTTCCGTTGGATCCCCTCCGAGACAAGAAAGACTGTCACCCACGCACTAGTCACGAGTAGACTGGACTACGGAAACACCCTCTACGCCGGAATTACAGCCAAATTACAGAAAAAACTCCAACACATCCAAAACGCATCAGCGAGACTCATTTTAGACATCCCTCGCCAAAATCACATTACCGGCCACCTGAAAGACCTCCACTGGCTCCCCGTCAACAAGAGAATAACATTCCGTCTCCTCTCCCACGCACAAAAGGCCCTCTACAAACTAGGGCCCGAATGCCTCAACTCTCGACTATCCTTCTACACACCCACCCGCCAACTAAGATCCTCCAATCAAGGCCTCGCCGCAGTTCCGCGCATCCAAAGATCCACCATGGGAGGTAGATCCTTCTCCTACTTGGTGGCCAAGACCTGGAAACCACTCGCCACCCACCTCCGCCTTACACAGAACCACACCTCCTTCAGAAAAGAGCTTAAAACCTGGCTATTCGATAAATAATGAACCCCATCCCCAAGCGCCTTGAGACCCTCTGGGTGAGTAGTGCGTTATATAAATTCTTGAACTTGAACTTAAACCCTGCCTCTTTCCAGCAGTCGAAAGGACCCTCGCGTAGTGCCAGTGGGAATGCCGGGTTCAAATGGTTGGGTGTACGAGGGGATGGAAATTAGGTCCAAGGTACGCATTGGGGGGCCGATGTCCCCTCGGCTTCCAGAGGACAGCCCATTTAGATCTTCCCACTACAGAGCAGTCCATATGAAGCCAGTGCTTATCTGACTCCCTCGCTGACAATTCTGTTGCCACCCTTAGTTGTGCGGCCTGATAGTATAAAGTGAAATCGGCTACAGCCAGTCCTCCCCTATCCCATGGAAGTCTGAGCACATGGTGGGGCAGGCGCGTCCGCCCTCCCTGCCAAATAAAGTTAGTGATCAACGAGCAAAGATGCGGCATTAGAGTTCACTCAACGTCGATGGGTAGGGCTTGGAACAGGTATGAAAATGTGGGCAGTACTGTCATTTTAACTGCCCAAATTTCCCAAGCCACAAAATGTAATGGGATGACTCGAGAAGTTGGGAGGTGGTAGTTGGCCTTTACCATATTGAGGAATGAAGCTCCGAACCCAAACTTACGCATAGTTAAAAAGAGGAAAGACCAGTCCACCCTGTCAAAGGCTTCCTCCGCATCCAAACCCACGAATACTGCAGGAATTTTAAACTTGGAGGCGTTCTAGATCAAATGGATGGTGCATCTGATGTTGTCATGCGTTTGCCTGCCTAGTTCCTATCTTCCCAATAGGCTCTGCGCATTGGAATAATACCTACAGCAGTAAAGGCCTAGGCCAGACGTTAACTAGGTCTACTACTGTCGATACTAGACTTAAGTTTTGGGTTTGCCAGCGTAGCTCAGAGTTCACTAGAAACTTTCTCGAATGTTCAAGGAGGAATTAACTTCCCTGATTAGACAAGAAGGGTTTTAGTTTCTGACAACCATAGAACATGACAACTTTACTCTCCCCTAATCAAGAGTCAATCTCGAGAGTCGTGTGAACAAAAGGCAAATTATTTTACTCAGTCAGTACGTGCATTCTTAGTCTCATCAGAATGTAGAGAAAAGGAAGAGACGGGCGTGTTCAATAAAAAGGTGTTATTTATTGATCAGTCTTTTTTCTCGTACAAGAGAAATGGATCGATATTATTGCAATACTTATAGTTAAGTAAAGTGCATACATTAAAAGCAATAGTATAAAATAATACTGTAAAAACATTGATATGGTTTCTGAGCCATATGATGTTTAAAATGATTAAAATATATTTACATACACATATACATTTGACTAAACGTACTCAACTGGTGTTTCTAAATACGCCTACCCCGTGTACCTGACCTAAGTCTAATGCGTGGGCGGGAATAGAAAGTTACAGTTTAAGTTAAGTTTGTTTTTGCCAAGTGAATAACTAAATAATTCTCTGTGAGGGGTTATTCAGTTCTGTACCTGGAAGTTAGGATGAATGAGGAATGGTATCTCTTTCTCTGCTCTCGATATTCCAGGCTGCCTGCGAGGGCTGCCCGAAAACGCCGGTGCTGGGTCTCTCGGTAGGAGATAGCAGCGCGTCTCTCAGCGCGTCAGGAAGGCGGGGCTGCTGCCAGCGGGGTCTGCTCTGCTTCTGGGCTTCGGCAAGTATGGCTGCTCCGTCTCGTCACCACGTGTGTGTTTGCATAGGGCAAGATCGGCAATATTTATACCTTAAAGGTGCCGAGATTGACGTAAGGATGGACATAGATACGTCAATAAAGATGTCATACGACTTGCTCGTTAGCACATTCTTTTACTGAAGTGCTCTGTGAAATCAAAACAATGGCCGCACGGATTTTCCAGGTTGTCATAGGTTTGATTTGTTATGAGAACGTCGTATGCCTTATCAGGGGCTGGAGGAATGTCGCTTGTCTAATTAGATCTCAAGCGTTATGACCTAATCAGATAACACGTTCCTGTGCCGTAGTGTGACTGCGTCAGATAACGGTATCTGCATCATGGGGGCTTTTCTTGCCTCATGGGCTGACTGTTAGTTAACTTGATAGTTAGTTTAACCAGAATAGGGTGAGGAATAGGGGGATCGATTCAGAACCTATAGGAATACATGACACCCACTCCACGCTAACTATGGTCATATTTACTAATCTATGCATAGTATAACATAGTACAACATACTATAGAGTATAGTGTATACCTCACCACCCCAAAATACATTAATGCATTTTGAAATTTTCAAATATACTGAAAAATTGCAGTCATATATATTGTATGCACTTAAGCTATGAATTAAACGCTAAAGTAAACACGCATTTGTAGACATTATTGCTTATTTGGTATATGAGAAATACACATGAAATGGCTCTTAATATGGCTATACAGAAAGAAAGTTCGAGACCATTTCATCACATAATAAAATATTTGTGAACATACCAGCGGGCAACTAAAGTTTATAAAGTATCTAAAAATAGAAATCTTAGTTCTCTAGGAATAGTTTCTTACTTTAAGCAGAAGATAAGTGTCCCGAAAATTTTGTAAAAAATAATTTGGGGCTGCTAAAAAATTGTTGTCCGTGAACTGGTGGGAAAAATTGTTCATGTGACTTTATTTTTAAAGTTGAAGGCCGAATTCAGGGAACGCCGTGTGCGAGCTTGCTCAAAAGTCTCTATTTCTGTTCTGGAGAGAACATCATATCATTAAGGCTTTCGAAAAAACTGTCAACAGCTTCATGGGAAAGTTCCACTAAGTCGGAAATAGGTGTAACCATGCATTCGTGCGCATGATTGCCTCCATTAACATTCTGATTCGCATTGCTGACAGAAGGTCGTACCTGATCGATGCTGCTTTCATCTTGAATTTCACTACTCTTCAATCGTAGTGGTGAAGATTCCACGAATGCCGTCATCAGGATTGGCAGCCTTTGAGGGCAGCACAAAGCATGAACCTTGGTAGGAACCAACAATGTATCTGCATCCACTGGCGCATCCGATTGTAGCATCAGACAGGTGTCTAACACGCATTCTTCTCCGCATAGCAGACACCTTAATACAGGTAAAACACATCTTTGCCACATTGGTCGAAATGATAGAAACCAAGTCATGTTCAGGTCTCTAAGCCGGGAGAGTCCCAGGATTTTTGATATCCGGTCCCGGTATCCAATGGCTAGGATTGTATCTTCCATTGTCGCGAGAGTTTGATCTGTGACATGGGTTGCCATAACGAAAAATAAGGACTAAGAATAGGATTCCTGCAATTAGTCCCAGGATCAGGGGAAGTCCGCCAAAAATCGAATGGACGAAATCTGGAAAAATACCCAGTATGGCTTTGAATGGTGTTAATGCCATCGAAAATACTGTCTTAAATACCTTTGAGACCCCAGTGGTATCAGAAATATTTAAGATTTCGCTCAGGATTTCCGCGAAATGTACGGGGGAATTAGTCGATAATAATGTATGTATCTCTGCAGTCGTCCTTGCGACTTGTAGATCATACGTTTCTTTTGATGACGTGAGCCTTGTAGGCGTCTGAAGAAGCACTGTTTTCATTCTGCTTAAAGTATCTATTCGAATAGAAGTAATTTTCAAACTGGGCCATGCCCTTGCCTCCCTGTCTGGAAAGGAGCTGGGGAACAAAGAACGTCCACAGCACTTGACCTTCGCAGTCGTAGTGACTAGATAAGGAGTCCCGGGCATAAGACTACAACATTTGCGGTCTACAATAAGAATGTAACTCCCATTATAGAGTCTTTGAAAGAATGGTTCTATTTCTGTTGCAGGTGCGCCTTGCTGGTGACATGAAAGGTTGTATGAATTCCCTTCACAGGCTCCATGCAAACTAATTCCGTTACACAGAAGCGTGCCGCTTAGTGACATGGCACAATTGTTGCCACTAAGAAACACTTTCTGTCCTTTATTACTGATACATGCATGTGAATAGGGCAGGTTCCAAGTTGTTTTAAGGTACCCCTTCCCCAATTTCTCGTACATGCCAGCCTGTATATATTTTTGGCAGTATTGAAACCTGAAGGTTGAGATTGGAATATTTATGATTCCGTGGATTATCGATTCACTGACAGGTCGTTCTGACATTGTCATTGGTAATCTTTCTAGTTTTTCAATGCTCAAGATTGTATAATCAGCACCCTTTTGCGCCATACCGATTTGTCTATCAGTAAGGTTAAAGATTTGGAATAGTGACGTTGTGTTGATTAAACGCCAAGGCACATAGCCTGAACGCAGATTTTGTAACGTCCAGCCGAGCTGTACAATAGAACGCAATTGTGACTGACCATGTTGTAATAATAGTAAGTCTTGCGATAATATATCGATTGCTGAAGACACAATGCTGTCCAATGAAAAAATTCTGGAGGACAGAGTCATTAACCCATTGTCCACTACAGAAAGCGATTTTTCCAAATTAATACGGTCAATTTCCCGTATTCTTTCTGCTGTTTCAATTTGATTAACCTTCCAGGCCTCATTGTATGCTGCATATACAGAGGCTGCTATGAAACGCTTTTGACGCTGTTTGCGTGGTCCCATTATGAAATCACGCAAGTCAGCACCATCAGTAAGTAAAGTTAGGTGTTGCTTAATTTCAGGCAGTGTGGAGGTTTGTAGCCACTGAAGGCATAATTTGCCCACACTGTAGGTTGTTATTATCCCTGGGTGATGTCTTTGGGGATATCTAGGGTCTGGCCTGGTCATTTTGAACCCCTGTGTTTTATTCAGGAATCTGTCTTGACAGTTATTTGTATCTGTGGGCCAGATTAACCATTGTTTCCAATCAGGATGTTTTCTGTTTTTGTTTAATATATGGTTTACGTCTATCTCTTCATCCGTATCAGAGCTATTGCTAAACATTGTTGGCTTTGGAATAGACGGTTTATTTAAATCTTTGATTTTGGCTAGGCCAAGACAGGTGGTTTGTTGAACAGTGTCATTCAAAAATATCATTTGTTCTGGGATCATGCAAGCTCTAAACAAAGCTTCTAAACCCTGTACTTGCCATTCTTTTGTACCCCAAACACTTTTCAAATCAACATTTTTGTCCCAATAATCAAATCCAAAAGTATTCATTTCTTCGAAGAATGAATCTGAATATATCAACTTTGTGTTGGTTATCATGGTTTTCATCCCTGTCTTGTTTGACAATTTAAAATAGAATGTTTCAGCATTACTTGTGTTAAAACCTGAAAAATATGAATATTTGTCGTAAACGGTTCTTGAGCTCCCTTTTGGAGGTGTTGCACAATGTTCCCATTGATTATAATTTAAAACATTTCTAGGTTGTGCAGATTTATGTAAAAAATGGTTACCATAGTGGTTATAGCAATACATACTATCATAATTTGTAGAACCTTGCAAATAATCATGTTTTGTAAATTTAGCAGACATTACTAAGTCAGACATCATGTTATTAATGCTTTCGAAGTCCCAATCATCAGCAAATGAGTTTGGTTTTGCAAAGTCACTCAAGGAGATCTTGATTTGGTGTGGATATTTCAGGATCTCGACCGGACCATAAATTTCATAGTCAGTGTTGTCCTAGGCTACCCCACCAGGTATAGGATTGGCTGTGAAGTTGGCTGAAGAAAGTTCTCTTTTCTCGACGTGTGAAGATGTGTGTGGTTTGAGGACCAAGTTGATGTTCTGACTTGCTGTGCCCATTTTAGCATATTTTCCCTCAATGAAGCGTCCCAAAGTTAATGCCATGATGAGCCAAAGTATGAGGATAAATGCACCAAAACCCACCCAAAATTCAATCCATGGAGAAATCAGATATGTTTCTTTCAGTTGGTTCAAAAGTTCCTTAGCTTTGTCTTTAAAGGATTTTGATGATGGCTGTGTCTTTGATTCACTGAGGCTTTCAGAGGAATCATCGAAGTTGATGAAGTAGCCGGATGCAGTTCTGTCAATTGTTCCAATTGCTTCAGGATTTTTGTTTCTTGCATTTTCACTTGGTACTTCATTATAGATTGGTGTGTCTCTGCTAAATGTTTTTATTTGGGTTTTCAGAGGTCTGAGTTCTATTGCATTGTTGCATAGTCCTTGTTGTTCTTCCGTAGGCATTTCGAATGTGATGAGCCTCTTCGTTAGGACCTCTGTACTGGTAGCAAACCTTGGTGTTCTGCTACTTATTGGGAGTCCACTTGGCCTACTGTTTGTTATCGGCCACATGTTGTGGTTTTACCAGGTCGATGGATACAACTCGGTTCTCCTTTTTACCAGCAAGTGGCGGTAGTACAACTGATCTTGTCCCGTTGACAGACAAGACAGGAACTGCTTTTCTGTAAGAAGGCCCAAATTCCTTCTTTACCGCGATCTTCTCCCTGACTAGATCCCCGACTTTTGGAATCCAGACAGGTCTTGCTGGGACAGGTGGTTATTCTTCAGTGGTTGTTGGCTGTTGTTTCAACTGTATGTTGCTCAGGTCTTTTCTTGTTTTGTTTAAGTCCTGCAAAATAGCCAAACGGTCTTTGACATCAAAGCTTTTTTCTTTAACCACTGAAGTCTGACTGTCGAGGTCAGAGATAATCATTCTAGTTCCAAATAATAATTCGTACGGACTGAATCCCTTCAGAGAATTTCTTGGCAAGTTATTTAGACTACGTTGGACACTTATTAGATGTTTGACCCACCCAGCTCCCGAACCTAATTTCCTTTCCGCTATAGATTGCTTTATGCCTTGGTTTTTTCTTTACACCATCCCGTACCCTCAGGAAGGAAGTGAGAAGATTCCCGCTGGACTGTGCTCATTCGGCCATTTTTCCCCCCAGGCTTGTGGGCTTGAGTGAAAACAATGGTCGAACGTAGCATGCTCTTAGCGTATATGCCATTTAGACTCGCAAATCTTTGTAAAACAGTCCGGACGTCAGCCGAGTGCTGGTGATCTACATTATAAGTGGAAACTAGCCTGTATATGTTAATCGCAAGCCCTGCTTTTTATTGGTCATATTATCTGCCTTGATACGACGAGGTATTAAACTGTTTCTCTCCCCACTGCGATCTCTATTGCAGTTTGGGCAGTTTTTTACAAACATGGTGTAGTGCAGGCTCATGCCTGGCCACCAGTACCGTGATTGTAATTCTTCCAGAGAATCTTTCAGTTTGAGGTGTCTGAGACCCTCGCCCATATGTGCGTCTGCGATTAACAAGCTTCTCCTGTCCATGTTTGGAATCACTCTATCCCCCACTCCAGGGATTCGAGCAAAAGGGACGGAGTTTGCATCGATTATGTATGTATAATTGAGTGGATAGTTGATCGGTAACGCTGAGCAGTCGCCTTTTGATGACGTTTTCACCGCCAGCACTGTTTCACCGTCAATGTATTTTAATGTACGCTTTTTTCGATCTACGGGAGCCAATTTAGTGGCTGCCGCTGTGGCTGTTTCAGCCAATGAATTCCCTACAACGTGAACGCCATCACGCTGATGACTCAGTGAGTGTGTCACGTGAGTCTTTGGTAGCTCTTTTTGTAAAAGAGCTATTTGTTCCCAGAGCAGTTTCTGCTTTATTGGTGCATCTGTGTCATCTTTGTAACCGTTTTGAATCCATGTCTGCAAATCCTTGTTATATGATTTGACGCAGTAATATGAATCTGACACTATAAGTGTCGGGAATTCGCGATCCGCATTATCTAGCGCCATTTTCAATGCTATTATTTCAGTTTGTTGTTCTGAATTAGTTTCAACTGAGTGTGTTTTTGTTAATAGAGGTCTTAGTTTACCTCCGCGCCACACTTCTTTTGTAATCTCACATGTGGGGTTGTATGCTTGTTCTCCCCAAACGGAGGGTTGAGCATGTCCGTCTGTATAGATTACACAGGCGTAATGTCGTAGAGGCAGAATGTCGATTGGCAGAGGATACGTCTTTTCATATTTTAGATTTTTTAATTCTTCTAGTTCTTTAGAAAATTGTCAACCAGGCTATACTTGATAATTCATATCCTACGTATAAGACCGTTAAATGGGCAATTCTGGATTTTTTAAAGTTGAATTTGTAACCCTCTGCTGCGAATCCAAGTCATCGTCTGTTAAGTAGATGTCATCGACATAAGATAATGCTTCATCATCATATAGATGTAGTAATTCTGTTACTCTCGCTGAGAATACCCCCGGGCTGTTCTTGTACCCCTGGGCTAACCGACAGAATTGCTTTTGAGTGCCATTTATTGAGAATGCAGTTAAATATCTGCTCTCTGGTGCTATGTTTTGACAAAAGAATCCATTGGAGATGTCCAAGGTTGTTTTGTATTTTTTGCGCACTATGTTATTCATTAGTGCAGCACTGTGTGAGTTTTGCACTGCAAAGGTTTTGCAACATGTGTTAAGGTGTCGGTAATCCAAAACTAGACGATATGAGTTGTCTGGTTTGGAGACCGGAAACAAAGGGTTGTTCATTTGTGAGGTGCAAGTTTCAATCACCTACTGGTATTCTAGCTGATCTAGTATTTCATTTACCTGTTTTTTAGCTTCTTGCTTAATTGGGTACTGCCTTTGTGCAGTAGGTTGTGATTTTAACTGGATTTTGTGAGGAGGAGAGTCCTCATCCCATCCTACATGATTTTTATATAAAGCAGGTGCTAAGGCCACTGCCCACTTTCTAGCAAGTGTGTATTTTTTATGAATCGGGATTTGATTCGAGAAGGCAGGCATAATTACTTCTTCGCCATGAGGGCACCCCCTGACAAACTCTGGTGGCCAGTCTTTTTCAGCTAGAAGGATGTCATAACCCTTGGAGAGGTTATCCCAAAATAGTCCCCTTATTTTCCTAGTCTTATCTCCCTCTATACGTAAGGTTATCTTGTATATCTTGTGGGGTTTGCTAACTCTGGTGTCTGCAGTTTCCACTTGAAGATATTAATTCGTGTCCACTGTCTCCAGATGATTCATAAGGACTTTGCGAGCTATGCTCACTTCTGCTGCGCTGTCTAGCATTGTCTGAGCCCACTCTCCGTTTTTCAGTTGTGTCCTCAGTATTCTCGGCATTGTTAACTACCTTGATACTGGCTACCTTCTTTTTTGGAAATTGTAATTTCTTTTTTTGTTGAGCAGGTTCCTTGTCTTTGGACTTGGCGTGCTCTTCTCTTTGTTCTGATCGTCCTCTTCTTTCCGATTTCTGCGAGGAAGTCTGAAAAGATTGAGAGGGACGTGTATCAATGTCTTGATATCTATCAGGTTTTTTTATATTATCCCTATTTCTAAGGTTATATCTTTTCCCAGAGGGGTCACTCTGGGGTGACCTGTGTCTCTGGTTCGGAGATTTCTCCCTTCGCCTAGGAGACCTTCCTCGGGACTGGAATTTCTTTTCTTTTGGATTGGATTGTTTGTTTCCATCCCAGTTCTTTTTTGGTGAATTATTAAAAAATATGTTTTCTGGACTTTCAGTCAGTTGCGGTTTTACTGGTATTCCACCTAAACTATCTCTACCTAGTTCTTCATAGGATTTCTCTATGATTCTGGCAATTTCAGCTGGTTGGTCTGCTATATCTGTCTCTTTTAACCTCTGGCGGATCGCCACGTTTGCTGCTTCACCTTTTATATTGGCTAATAATATAGCCGAGACCTGCTTGAAGTCTTTCAGTAATTTCATACCAAGAGTTAAAGCTGGTTCTGGACCGTATTCATCTTGAATTTGTTTTAGCACATCTGGTATTACCGAAATGGATGGAACACCGTGCGTTTTTGTGTAGATTGAAGCAAAGACTGTACCCCAAGTGTCACAGTCCTCTATGTGTGGTGCGATTCCCATTGGGAGACATATAGTCAGAATCCTGTGTTTTTCTAATGGGGTGGTGTCAGGAAACACCGCCTCTATTTGGGTGATTTTCTGTGCCAACCAGAATGGTATTTGTTCCCGTTTAGCCGGAACTTTACCTAGGCAGGATTGGATGTTCTGTGGTGTGATTTTATTTGTGTTCCCCTGGTGAGGAGTCAGCTGTGGAAGTTTAATCGCTGGCTGAATTGTTGAAGTCCGCATTACATACTGGACTAATTGTCTATGAATTTTTAGTAATTGTTTTAGCTGTATTAACAGCTCTCCAGTAGACATTCCTTCGATGTCTGGGTGTGGTGTGTATCCGGCTAAGACCGGCCACGTTGCTCCTGGTCTACCTAAAGGACCGAGCCTTGTAATGTGATTGTTATGTATTAGGGCGCCATCAAATAAGAGCAAATGCTCTTGGAATTTGAGTGGTACTTCCACCTCCTCGAAAGGAGTGTAAATGTCGGGTGGAACCTCTATTTTGTAATAGTGGAAGTACTTTGTTACAGCATTTGCTGCTGGAAAATGTATCCATGTATAGTATACCTCTGTCTGCCGATATTCGTGTGCCTCAATTACGAATATGACTGTGCGACCTCTAGGTGTCAGTCCATTTTCTATAAGTTTAAGGTTATAGATTTCCTTTTGGCGACCGGGATGAGTATTATATCCCCGTCCGCATCTAGTGCTGCAGTATCAGCTGCTACTATTTCAGCTGCTAATCTAACTGCCTCTCTTTCTTCATCACTGTCTCCCATTTTACCGACAGGATGGTATTATGTTTGTTTGCAGATCAGGTTTCTTATGGAACAAAGATTAGATGCACAATATTTTGGAACAGTGTATCCTTCAACGTTGACTAAACCAAGAACCTTACATGGAGTATTTGGGAAAAGGGGTCTGAGTGAGAAAGCACGACTGAGTTACTCTAAATGTCTTACGTTAGTTGTATCGCCCTTTCCAAACGCGTTGGGCGCCATGTAGTGTAGTTCCTATCTTCCCAATAGGCTCTGCGCATTGGAATAATACCTACAGCAGTAAAGGCCTAGGCCAGACGTTAACTAGGTCTACTACTGTCGATACTAGACTTAAGTTTTGGGTTTGCCAGCGTAGCTCAGAGTTCGCTAGAAACTTTCTCGAATGTTCAAGGAGGAATTAACTTCCCTGATTAGACAAGAAGGGATTTAGTTTCTGACAACCATAGAACATGACAACTTTGCTCTCCCCTAATCAAGAGTCAATCTCTAGAGTCGTGTGAACAAAAGGCAAATTATTTTACTCAGTAAGTACGTGCATTCTTAGTCTCATCAGAATGTAGAGAAAAGGAAGAGACGGGCGTGTTCAATAAAATGGTGTTATTTATTGATCAGTCTTTTTTCTCGTACAAGAGAAATGGATCGATATTATTGCAATACTTATAGTTAAGTAAAGTGCATACATTAAAAGCAATAGTATAAAATAATACTGTAAAAACATTGATATGGTTTCTGAGCCATATGATGTTTAAAATGATTAAAATATATTTACATACACATATACATTTGACTAAACGTACTCAACTGGTGTTTCTAAATACGCCTACCCCGTGTACCTGACCTAAGTCTAATGCGTGGGCGGGAATAGAAAGTTACAGTTTAAGTTAAGTTTGTTTTTGCCAAGTGAATAACTAAAGAATTCTCTGTGAGGGGTTATTCAGTTCTGTACCTGGAAGTTAGGATGAATGAGGAATGGTATCTCTTTCTCTGCTCTCGATATTCCAGGCTGCCTGCGAGGGCTGCCCGAAAACGCCGGTGCTGGGTCTCTCGGTAGGAGATAGCAGCGCGTCTCTCAGCGCGTCAGGAAGGCGGGGCTGCTGCCAGCGGGGTCTGCTCTGCTTCTGGGCTTCGGCAAGTATGGCTGCTCCGTCTCGTCACCACGCGTGTGTTTGCATAGGGCAAGATCGGCAATATTTATACCTTAAAGGTGCCGAGATTGATGTAAGGATGGACATAGATACGTCAATAAAGATGTCATACGACTTGCTCGTTAGCACATTCTTTTACTGAAGTTCTCTGTGAAATCAAAACAATGGCCGCACGGATTTTCCAGGTTGTCATAGGTTTGATTTGTTATGAGAACGTCGTATGCCTTATCAGGGGCTGGAGGAATGTCGCTTGTCTAATTAGATCTCAAGCGTTATGACCTAATCAGATAACACGTTCCTGTGCCGTAGTGTGACTGCGTCAGATAACGGTATCTGCATCATGGGGGCTTTTCTTGCCTCATGGGCTGACTGTTAGTTAACTTGATAGTTAGTTTAACCAGAATAGGGTCAGGAATAGGGGGATCGATTCAGAACCTATAGGAATACATGACATTATAAACCATGATTGGTCAGGATGTATTAGATTTGGCATCAGGTTTTCAAGCTTCGCTGCTAGGATTGCTGAATATAAATTTGCGTCAAGGTTTTGAAGCGCTATGGGTCTATATGAGCTGCAGAGATGCGGGTCCTTTCCAGGTTTGGGGATTACAGTGATCACAGCTTCAGCCATAGTGCCCAAAACTCGTGCGTCTGATGCTATTGCCTGGAATAGAGTCGTGAGATGAGGGTCTACCTCAGTGGCAAAATATTAAAAAAATTGTGCCGTAAGGACATCGGGTACGGGAGCTTTATGGGTTTGAGCTTGGAGATAGTGTCCCAAACCTCTTCCTTATTTAAAGGGGAATCTAATGCATCGGCCGATGAGCGGGAAAGCTGTGGGAGCACAGAAATCTAGAAATTGTTGTTGTAATGTCGTATCGGGAATAGTGCCTTGATTTAGCTGACCATAAAAATCCCCCAAGAAATTAGCCTTAATGGTATCGGAGTGTGTGAGTTGTCCCTGTTGATCCAGTATCCCCCCAATAAATTCCTGTTCCCTCTTTACTCTAAGTTGACATGCCAAATTTGAGCCCACCTTGTCGCCCTGTGCGAAGGATGATTAACAATGTGTACTCCACGCAATTTGCATAAATGGATCAAAGTTTACCCCGGAGTGCGGTGAGTTGTCCCTGTAGGGCGCGTGTTGGCGTGGCTTTGTGTGCCTGTTCGGCTATCTCTAATTCCCCCTCATGAGCTTCCCTTTCCCTCGTCCTCTGTTTGTTTAGGATCAAATTGAATGAATGCATTTCCCTCTCAGGACTGTCTTGAAGGCGTCCCAGTTGTTCTGCGGGGATGTGTCCTGAGGATTGTTGTGGGCACAGAAGTCAACGATGGCAGCCCTTACCTCCTCCCTGGAATCCGCATCCCGTGTCTGTGCTGTTGGGAAATACCACCTAAGAGGTCCCTTAGTAGGACTGTTCCAGATAATGGCCCAAGGTGATCAGGCTGTGATTTGAAACGGATATCAGGAGTATCTGCGCTGCCTGGAGTACCCCCAGCAGGGATTGGCTGAGGCGGATGGATGTGTGAGAAGTGTATATAATCCTTTGTGGTAGGGTGAATGGAACGCCAGGCATCGCATAGGCCACGAGCAAGTATTTTCTGTCTAACACCGTTAGAAAAGGTGTTGATAGCCGCCCTGTTAGCACTAGTACTGTCGAGGGCCCCATGCCAAGTTAAGTTGAAATCTCCCATAAGTATAATGGGTTCTTCCACAAATCACCCCCATCTGGTCAAGAGCATTGGAGAGAAATGTAGACTGACCTGAGTTAGGGGTGTATATTGAGATGAATGTGCAAAGCGTGCCTTTCATCCGCCCCTTAACCATTAAAAGTTTCCCTTCCCGATATGTTTTGACAGCTTGGGGCTGAAATGTTGTTGTGCTATGGAAGAGTAAGGTGACTCCATTGTGTTTAGTGGTGGTGGATGATGTATAGATTAGCTGGTATGCTCTATGACGAAGCCTAGTTACCTCAGCTCATTTGAGATGTGTCTCCTGCAGTGCCACTACTTCAAATTTGCGGTTAGTGAGGTATTTCTAAATTGTCTGCCATTTCTGGGGGGCGTTCAATCCCTTAACATTCCAGGATGCTACGTTAACCACCAGGCATGGTACTCTCTCCTCCCTCCTCATATGGGCCCATGCTTCCCGTCCTCACAGTCCCGGCCTCTCCCAGTATGCTACAAGGCACCGCCCCTAGTCTGCACTACCCCCCTCCACTGACCCTGTGCATCATGGGAACAGTCCAGCCCCAACTGCCAAGCCATGTTTTTCCTGGACCAGAAACAAGCATCCTGGGACCGGTATCGGGTTGATAACCCTCATCAGCCAGGCTATCTCGAATCCAGTGGCAAAGTGAGCACGGGACCCACATCTGGACATGCCCTGCCAACTTAGGGCAAACAAAGCAATACCAAAAGGGATGATGTACGGAGCGTTTGAGCAAATCAAAGACTTACCCCAGTCAACTGATCTGAGTTTAATACATCATCATTCTTTAGCTCACTCCACCAACCCAGTTCAGACACGGCAATATGCAAATCAGTCTGACCCTGTGCCTCATGGGGACAGTCCAGCTCGTACTGCCAAGCCATGTCTTCCCTGGACAAGAAACAATCAACCTGGGACCGGTTTCAGGGTGAGCAAAGCGATACCAAAGGGAAATGTCCAGCGATAGCGAATGTTGTCATCCTGCAGTTTGGCAGTGATCGGTC
This sequence comes from Lissotriton helveticus, assembly GCF_964261635.1. NCBI lineage: Eukaryota > Metazoa > Chordata > Amphibia > Caudata > Salamandridae > Lissotriton > Lissotriton helveticus. The sequence continues at coordinate 20,339,881 of NC_136063.1, forward strand.
TCAGTGTTTGCCAGCGGGCCAAGGTTGCAGGGGCTAGATCTTGATGAAGAAAGCATCTGTGGTCTTAAAAGGACACCTATTTCTTTTTTCTGGCAGCAGACAAGATGGCTTCCTTCACTTTGAAAGAGTGGAGTTTGATCAAAACATCCCTCGGACGCTTACGGATCCCCGTCTGTAATGTGCCCACAAGATGGGCCCCGTCCCGTTTGATTTTCAGTTGTTGTGGGTAGTTGAATTCTGCAAAGAGGCTATTACAAATGCCTCCAGATCGGGCCCCCCCACTCCTTCGTCCAGACCCCTGCTGGCTAATGATTGCTGGTGTCCACTTATTCTGATGTGTGCTCCCCCCTCATGGAGGGGTCAGAACCCTGCTGCCGAAAGCTGGCTGGTGTCCCTTTAAGGTCAGGCAGTGGTGGGCCTGTCCTGCTGGAGGTTTCTAGAGGATTCCCCATCAAAGAGCGGACCGCCGTACCGTCTCGCTGTGGCTTGTTGTCTTTCTCAATTCCCTTCATGTCTTCAATAGCACTGAACCACTCGGGTTGTCAAGTGGAGGGGCCCCAATCAGTTTCACTCTTACACTTCTAGGTGCCCCGCTGCTGCCGCTCCGCACTCAGCACAGCGCTCCTGCTGCTCCGCTAACGATGCGGGTCACGCAAAATGGTTCCAATGAGGGACCACCCTCACTCACTAAACTTGTAGGGCCGGTCGCACAGGCTGGCATGTCTGCATATCTCCACCAGGTCAAGGAGCCACTCCGGTGCTGGGGAGGTCCTACCGCGGTCCCAGCCAGAGTCCGCAGCGGTATATAGGGCTCCCGACTCAGCCCCCTATGCAATTCTGCGACAAGCCCGGGACTTCAGCGGCTCAGCCTCGGTGGCGCATTCTTGTGGTCCTCTGGCGATTCCCTTGATTCCTGCAGTCCACACAGCTCCCGGGAGGCAGCAGGCATCTAGTGGGTAAGTAGCTTGCTCACTAGGCTGCTAAAAAGAACATTTTGCGATCGATGGGGTGTGCAGCTGAGGCGGTTCACAACCGCTCCGCCATCTTACTTGGCAACGCCCCTCAACTTTTTATTTTACAATACATTTTGAACCCTTTACATGTTTATTCAACTGATTAACAATGCCCAGAAATGCTCAGTTGTTTTTCTGCAAATGTTGTAATGATCTGTATCACAATCATAAAATAAAATACTGTTTTGTTATTTTAAATTTTTATCTCTATATGTTACCTCTCCTGGTGCACATAAATAATCAGTGTGACTTCACCACAAAAATATGTCTTTGTGCTTCCAGTGTAGTAAAGTGGGCATACATATGATCCATCTTTCTTTCTGAAGGGTATACAGCAGCAAAAATGCACTCCTGTGGCTCCAACAGGAAATCTGGAGGAGACTGACTGGACTATGCCACCCTAGACCACTTCCACAGCGAGCCCTATATTTATGAAATTACCTGGAAGATCCCGTCCTCAACAATAGCAGAGACACACACACATGTCCGCTATGTAGGTATTGGTTCTGTTCTTGGTACTGATGCTGGCTGTCTGTTGTGTTTGTCACCAGTAGTAAAATACAGAACCCGCCATGGTGAGTATGTAGCTCGTTGTGCTCGCACAGAGCACAGGACATGACAAGAGTGGACCGCTGTTCCTAGGAAAGTTGAATTATCACCATCCTGATCATCTGCCTTTTACTGCATTCCATTGCAATTCATTATTTCAGAGGGTATTGTTCTTATTTGATGTGTTCCCTTAGGAGATATTGTAGGATGCACATTTAATCACACCCGAAAGGTAAGAATTTCAGGGACTGAAAGTGTTACATTATTTGTCTTCTACTTCTGCATCTTCTCATCTCTTCCACCATTAGGCAGGACAATTAACAATGACATGAACAGCAATCCTATCAATTACTATCGATTAGGTGGGACAGAGTTTTGCCACAGACCTAGATGGCCCTACTTTGTATGGGTCCAGATAACTCTAGCAATAGAAGGCCCTTCCTCCTATACCCATCCAAGATGGCTGACTCCCCTGGAGGGAACATTCCTTGCAGACACCTGGCAAGCTTTGAGTCATATCACTGGCTCCCATGCCCTCCCCAGCCAATGTGGCCCTCATACCTTTAAGCTCTGGAGCTCAATACTGCCCCATCTCTGCACCCGCTCTGGTTTCCGCTGCCTGTGGGGTATCTGCAACTGCTGCCTGTACCACCCAATGACATGACATACTGCGGATTGTGGCAGGCACGACTACGGTCTCCACGGCTCATCAATGATCCCCTGTGGTGTTCTGGAGGTGCATGCTGAGGGTCTGGGCTCCAGCACTGTCTACTAAAGGTGAGCTATTCAATTCAATTCAATTCATTACCTTTATTCAGCTAGTACAATAACAGCCATACAATTGCATAAAGCTTATGCTAAACACTGTACAAAATGTTTTAACATATCTAATAAAAAATCAAGGGATTTGCTAATACATAACAATTTTCCTCAAATGAATGGCCTTTAGGATAAAAAGAGCAACAGTAAAACACACAGAAGGGTTTCTACAAGCGCTGGGATGCCTTCGGGTAGCCATGCGCTATATAAATACCACTTCAATTCAAGGGTAATTTAATGCATCATAGTGACAATATAAGATCTAATGCTCTTGGCAATAATTTAGGGTTTAAAATAAAAATGCCTATAGCTTAGAAAAAGTTGCAAAACAGCAAAAACTGCAACGCGCTCGATTTACTCCGACCATCACACGAGAAAAGGATCATTTGCGAGGGGCAGGACTTCATGATAGGAAGAAACCAGCAAGTGATGCACTGCACCAAACCTAAGTCTTGTCAAAAGTGGGCTGGTAATAGTTCGCAGATTTCTGCGACTCGGAACTGCAAAGTGGCTAAAAACTCTGCCGCACTATGCAAAGTTCCGCAAACTGCGGAGTGCATTAGTTTGTGCCATTTGCACTGATTTTTAGCACTTGGTGCCGCTCCTAGCACAAACGGCATAATGCACAGCTCAGGAGGACACTGCTTCTTTCTGCAGCTCAAGGAGATTTTCTCCTCGAGTGGCAGCTTCCTCAACGCGGGTAGTTTCTGAACGTGAGCAGTCGTGGCCATCTTCGGCAGCCTGCGATGGTCTAGCGTTGGACATTACTTGCTCGCCAACTTTTCAGAGTGTAGTTTTTGACAATTCTGTGTGATCAACAAAGCACAGAATGCAGAAAATTCGGCGAACAGAGGGAAGTTCACCGCATAGGCCTAGTCAAAAGAAAATGGTACTACATGTCCGTAACACAGGATAAATATATTTTGCAACCCTCTTCTAAATCAAGTGACAAATAAAAAGCAACAATAGATTGCATAATTTCAGTGCCCTTGCTCCATCCCAGTCTGTGCTGGAAAAATGTTAGTTTTATTAGTGAGTGACAGTACTTGAGTGGGGTCTAATAATATTGGCAATTTAAACAACAAACTAAAAGAAGAATTAATATATGCTAGCCAAGGGTTATGTGAAACTATACACTGATTTAAGCAGTCAAGGCTAATAGATTTGGAAAAACTGGTTTCCTCTTTTGCCCATATAGAGAACCATAATAACAAAGGCCTTGACAAGAGTATATCTTGAGTGTGTGTGTTTGATCACATGGAGGAATAATAATAGTTTTTAAAAAAACTATTTTCTCAACTTACAGTGCTATACTAAGAGCAAAACCATAGGACAGTCCCATAGGAAGCAGAAGCCACCCCTCTAGCATTATCTCCATCATTTCTCTAATGTGTTGGCTCCCTGTCTTAGATGAGAACCTAAAAATCCCATTAGCGTTTCTGCTCATTATGTCTTTGGCATTTAATATCTGTTGTGCCCCAGAGCCATTACCTGTAAATAGAACCTCCAAGTAGCAAAAATAATGTATGTTAACAGTTGGGATATTATCAGTAAAAATTATCTATATTGTTTGGGTGTCACAGATCATTGTGAAAGTTTCATATTTGTTGATCACCATATTTTCAGAAGACATAAACTCTCCAAAGGCACTCAATTTCTGCAGACCAACCGGAGATCTAGACGGCAAGACAGTGTAATCAGCACATAACAACACTGGCATAGGACACCCAGCCACATTAGGAGCATCAGCTTGCAATGACTGCAAAGACGTATCCACCCCATTGATAAAAATAGAAAACAGTAAGGAGGCCTAAACACAGCCTTGATGAATGCCCTGCCCCACTGGGAAAGTGTGCGAGCATTAACCCTGCAGCCAAACTGAACTTTTCTGGATACATTCACATAAAGACTGGTAAGGAAACCTATATTTGGCCTAGAAGCACCAAGGGAGATCAACAATTACCAAAGGATGGTATGGTGAACAAAATCAAATGTATTGCTAAGGGGCATATTATCAAGAGCAGCGTTAAAATTATTGGCGCTTTAGCAGCAGGAAACTCTCGCTAATACGCACTCGTGAATTCCCATAGAAACCCAAGTTCACACCAGAACCATATATTCCCAGAAGGGAATATTATCAAGCCCATTATCGCTGCTTTAGCAGCAGTTTTCTGCCACTAAAGCGGCGATCATTTTAAAGCCGTTCTTGATCTATGCCCCCTAGATCTGCAAAACAAAGGTGCAAGAATCAGCTTAGGTATAGGTCCGTATCAATATTGACACATTACCCGATAGTTCCCAGGCCTCTTCTGAAGCAAAAATAGAATATTCCTGTGAGCGTTCCTGCAACCTCTTCAGTAGGATCCTGTTCAACATTTTACCAAAGTGTCCAGGAGTAAAATAAGACACTAGATTTTAGGGCCTGATTTATCCCCTTGATAGAATAATAGACATACAAGAGCTACAATAAATACTCTTGGAAGAATAGACCCCCATAATTTAGCAGGAGATTTAAAAGCATCTACTGCCCCCAGCACTAGCATGCAGGCCAAATGGACCTTGTCCCAATCTATATATAACCTACCAACCTTCTAAACCATCGTCCAGATTATTCTGTTTACAAATTCCATAAAGATGTGCAACCCTGGCCTCACAGGAAACAAAAGAACAGAACTCAGGATTAATATATATATGTTTAAACCAAGCATGGAAGGTATCCCAAAATAACCTATAATCATTAGTTTCTGAAGCTCAGCTAAGATTTAACCACGCCTCATCCTGGAGTGTTTTATTATTTTGGGAAAGAGCATGTTTGTACTGTAAGCAAAAAGACTTAAATAACCATAATACCGGGGGTGAAATTCTTAGAGCTTGTGTACAGACACCGGGAGTCCTGGGTACAAGCAAGATAGGACAATCCCCTATTACTTCCTCCATTACCAAATTGTGAATGGGTCAGAAGTAACTTACGAGAACTGCTAATATGATTAAAGCTATCCATCAGCAAATTAGTAGTCACATCACCCTATACATAGTTATTAAATGTAGATGGAATTGTCTGTTACTATTTGTTGTAGTATGCGGTTATGATCACAATCTGCCCACTTATTTTGGACGCCATTAGGCCATTCACATTTCTTACCCCTGAAAAGAAAAGGTAATGTAGCAGGGTCATGGCCACTTAAAACAGACTAGTACAATGCTAGGGATGCCAAACACATTGATTATAGAGTCAGAAGTCAATACATGATAGATGACTGTGGAGGTGTTTCTTCCAGTTAACAATGGAATCTCCTTCCCATTAATGTCTGGTCCACACGTTAATAAATGTAAATCATACTTTGAAATAATGGCGTTCAATGCATCGCCATATTCATTAAGGCAAAAATTCACAAAGCCCTTCCCACCCTGATTAGTTTATCCATATACACGTGTTGCCGTAAAGAGCGAGCCTTAATGTTAAAAAAGCCAGCTCATAATATTACAAAATTAGTATGGATGGGGTGTAAATAGAATTCCAGATCTTATTGTAGTGCTCTGACTACCCTGCTACATGTAACATAAAAAACATTGGTATAAAAAGTCATGCACCTGTTTGACAAATTATTGTTTGGAACCTCCAGAAACCCAGGTGAAAACCCTGGTGTCTCAACCTCCAATGCTTCAAAGGTTGCCAGGATAAGACTAACATAAAATCTCATATGACCACTTAGCTTGCAGATAATTAAGAGTTGGTACTACTTCTGTAGGCAAGTAGTAGGGTCAACTAATGAGAGATGCTACACTCTAGGACAAACTTAGGAAGCAGTGATGGGAGTCTCTTGAGCGTGACATCCGCCTCCACGCTACATATGTGGGTCATAGGCATTTGCTAAAGAATGCCAGAATAGAACTTAACTTCATATTTACATCTCAGGTATAGAAAGAATAGAGGTGGTGTGGCAAACCTAAGTGTAGTGGAAGTTCAGCTTAGTGATCTCTGACAGGAGATTTCTAGTTGTTTCTGGGCGCCTCAGGAATCGTCCCTTCTGGCTGGTGAGGGACTCTTATAGTACAACAGTGTCAAGGAAGTGTGGGAGAGTCCCACACTGGTTCCTGTGGAGCTCCTACAAGGGCAAGTGTTGCTTCTCTTAGTCTTTAAAGTAGTCAAATTCATAAATCAAAGACGGTTTATCAAGAATTTATTCATATGGGTCACATATTACGATCATATCGACTCCAACGGTATTTATCCAAAGTTTAACAATGAAGACACTTCAAATTGAAAAATCCCTTTGCATTTCGGGACGAAAGTCCCTTCATCAGGGTACACAAGGTGATCTAAAAGGAAACAAACACTGATTTAGGAAATGGACGCGACCCTATGTTTAAAGCAGAGGGATGAAACGTGAAACCAAAAAACCAGAGGGAAAGAAAGGGAAAAAAAGAAGAAAAACCTTGTGTTTGGCGGCTAAAATGCAGTGTTAAAGAAACTAAAACAAAGTGGCAATAGGGTGGTAACATAGTGAAAGAGTGGAAACTTTGCAGAGTTAGCACATAGTGACATGCAAGACAACACAAAAATATGCAAATATAGCGACAGCTAATTCAAATGAGTAACACCAAAAAGAACACCAAAATGTGTGCGAGTATATCAAACTCTAGTGCACAGAAGAAAAAGGTAAAGCGAAGTGAAATGTGGGTTCTCACTAGTGTTCCAAAGTAACCGCGTTCTGTGGCGGGTATCGAGAAAAGTCAGTACACGGAAGTAAAAATGTACATCTAGAAGTAGCCGGGTAAACATAGAAAACAGACTACGAAGTATACGATGCAGAACCAGCGTACTGGTGACTACGGTAAGACGCCAGAAAATCTGGGAAAATGTCAAATACATAACAGAGTCATGAAAAACAAAATCACACAATCTGAAAAATAGAAAAATTTAATAACGATCAAGGAATAAACATTAAATACTGAATGCAAAGTCGACTAGACATTCAAGTATCGGCCATCTTGGATAGGGAACACACAACGAAACATTCGGAAACAGGTAATAGGTAAAGTAGGAAGGAAGTGAGGTGCAATAAGAGAAGAAGACAATAAAGTGAATAAAAATAATTAAAAGAAAGACACACAGTCTGGAAAGTAAAAAAGTTCAAGAAAATGTTAGAGAACAAGAGTGTCAATATTCCTCACGAGGTTAAAAGAAGATGTTCGTCACAGAATATGGAAGAAGATACAAATGTAAAAGAAGTTGAGAAAAGCAATAAGGAGGAATGAAAAAAGAAAATAAGAAAATAAGAGTGGAAGATTGGTGGGAGGGTAAGTGAAAAAGAAAACAAGGTAAACACAGTAAGATGACGGGAAAAAGCAATGAGAATCCAGTAAGATTATGGAAGCATGTTTAGAGAAAGCAGCTATACTCAATACGTTCATTGAGTCATTTAGGTTGGCATGAGTCCAACTTCTTTATCCAAAAGAGTTCACGCTGTAGTAGCTTTTTACGATTGTCAGGTCTCATCGGGACAACCTCCAGTACAAGGAACCTTAACTGGCTGATGTTGTGTTGAGATGAGGTGAAATGTGCAGCTAGGGGAGATTTCATGGTCTTATTCCTTATTGTGCTTTTATGCTCGGTCAGATGGACTTTGATTTTCCTTTCTGTCTTCCCAATGTATGGTAAGCCACAGGGGCATTTTAGTAGATAGACCAAGTTCATAGAATCGCAAGTAGCGTTGGTTCTTAGTCTGACCTGTTTGCCAGACAAAGGATGGTTAATGAAATTGCCTCTGATAATGTTATTGCAATGGCTGCAATTGTGGCATGGTCTGGTCCCTGAAAAATCTGCGTCCAGTGATTTGGGTTTACATTCCAACAAGTTTTTCAGATTGTTCACTCTTTGGTATGCGAACAACGGAGTGCAGTTAAATATTCCATCAAAGTCTGGTTCAGATTGGATCATCTGCCAATTCTTCAGAATGATATTCTTGATGGACAAACTTCTAGAAGAGTATCTGGACACGAATACAGGTCTTTCACTGTTGGTTGTGTTAGCACGAGGGGTCAAAACGTTGGTTCTGTTCTTTAGCATAATGCGTTCTCGGGCAGCTTGCAAGGTGAATTCAGGGTATTTTCTTTCCCTGTATTTCTGTAGAATGTTGTCTTCAGTTTGGCGATACTCCTCAGGTTCAATGTTTCGTTGTGTGTTCCCTATCCAAGATGGCCGATACTTGAATGTCTAGACTACTTTGCGTTCAGTATTTAATGTTTATTCCTTGATCGTTATTCAATTTTTCTATTTTTCAGATTGTGTGATTTTGTTTTTCATGACTCTGTTATGTATTTGACATTTTCCCAGATTTTCGGGCGTCTTACCGTAGTCACCAGTACGCTGGTTCTGCATCGTATACTTCGTAGTCTGTTTTCTATGTTTACCCGGCTACTTCTAGATGTTTTTACTTCTGTGTACTGACTTTTCTCGATACCCGCCACAGAACGCGGTTACTTTGGAACACTGGTGAGAACCCACATTTCACTTCGCTTTACCTTTTTCTTCTGTGCACTAGAGTTTGATATACTCGCACACATTTTGGTGATCTTTTTGGTGTTACTCATTTGAATTAGCTGTCGCTATATTTGCATATTTTTGTGTTGTCTTGCATGTCACTATGTGCTAACTCCACGAAGTTTCCACTCTTTCACTATTTTCCCACCCTATTGCCACTTTGTTTTAGATTCTTTAACACTGCGTTTTAGCCGCCAAACACGAGGTTTTTCTTCTTTTTTATCCTTTCTTTCCCTCTGGTTTTTTGGTTTCAAGTTTCATCCCTCTGCTTTAAACTTAGGGTCGCGCCCATTTCTTAAATCAGTGTTTGTTTCCTTTTAGATCACATTGAGTCCCCTGATGAAGGGACTTTCGTCCCAAAATGCATAGGGATTTTTCAATTTGAAGTGTCTTCATTGTTAAACTTTGGATAAATACCGTTGGAGTCGATATGATCGTAATATGTGAAGAGCTGAACCATAACGATGGACCCTTTCTACTAGCAGCACCTGATCTCCTATCCCCCTCTAAACAAATGTAACTTTCCCTCAGATTACAATCGTGGTTTGTGTGCACACTGTATGGCACCCACCGTTACTGGGCCTTTTCCCTAAGGAACTGAGTACAAGTAAACAAACGCAAAGGTGCACCACAGAATTGTTCTGATTATAATTTTTAGTAATAAAACATGCAAAGATGATGTCTTTCTTGTATTTCAATCTTTATTTTTCCAACATAAGCACCATACAGCCGACGCGTTTCGTCCCTATGGGATTCTTCAGGGCTTTTGAATTGAAAAATAATCCTTCCAATTAGGATCTTCAAAGTTGGAAATCCGTGTGGCGCCTTTCCAAATGGCAATAAACCCAAAAAATATATGTATATTTGTGAAAGGCCTGGGCTAAGTCTTCTTTTTTTATATGTTAGAGATTGGAATAAGATGATGTTGGAGATGCGGACGTCATATGATTGTGGTTCAACTCTGCCACGTAATGAAGAAGAATTTCTGATCGATCAGGATAATCTGTTTCGATTTCTTATGTTCTTCGGCCATTCAAAATATGTGAAACACAAGGACTGATCGTAATATGTGACCCATATGAATAAATTCTTGATAAACCGTTTTTGATTTATGAATTTGACTACTTTAAAGATGAAGAGAAGCAAAACTTGCCCTTGTAGGAGCTCCACAGGAACCAGTGTGGGAATCTCCCACACTCCCTTGACACAATCTCAGGTAGAGGACATGTTCTGTAAACTGAACAAAATCCATTAGGAGCAAGGGGAAAAAAACAGGGAGGCTCTGGGCTGCCTTACTTAGACAGCGGTAAGCCGCATTCTTACCCTGGCAGTCAGAGAGTACACAGATTTACTTTACCCATGCACCACAGAATATTCTCAATACCTTCACGATCTACTATAGAAAACTGTACATCTCTGAATTCAATAGAAATGAAGACAGGGTACACAGCTTTCATGACTCTCTGGCACTACCTTGCCTTAATGATGTGGGCCAAGAGGGTGAGAGCGCCAGGAGGAAATCCTGCAGGCCATCACATATAAGGTGGTACCGGGGGGATGTTTTTCCTCGGAAGTATTATATTTGTGTCTCAGGGTGGAAACAGTGACTGCCTCCATATGGCCTACTCAAAAGGCTAATAGCACTAGTTTTCTCTTGCTGATTTCCAAAAGCGCAGTGATTACCGGATGAGGACCCTTTTTCTCTACAGCAGCTATTGTCTGATCTCCATCCTGACCTCTGACATCAAGATACTTGCAAGAAACTTACTACCCACCTCACACAGGTTATCTACACCCTAAACCATCTTTTCCAGGCGGGATTCATTCCAAATGAAGATGATCACCAACCTGGATACCTCCCTTCCAGTCTTTCTGTCCCTTATCACAGATTTCTTGGAAATATCGGGGTAGAAAATCAAATGGGCCAAGAGTGAGACCCTGCCCATTTCATAGGCTACGACCAGAGGGACATATAATCAACGGCCAGCGATCATTATCACTGGCCGTGCTTAGCGATAATTTTATGATTGCAGGCTATCTCTGTAATTTATCACCCTGGTAGTGCGTTATTAACAACACGTTACTCCAGGGAGATAACAATGCCAGAGATAGCGAGGTTATTGCCGTTTTGCAGGGAACATCACTGGTTTTCCAGAGATGTTCCCTGCAAAACGGTGATAACCTTGCTGATACGACCCACAGGTTCATTTCATCCTAATCCACTCCAATGATAGGGATGGGTAAGTCTGCATTTTAGCAGACGTTAGTTTTTGGAGAAACGTGTGCTAAAATGCTGGGGCAGCCTTGTAAATATCACGATGTGAACATCAGCGATATTTGCAAGGTTGTCCATCCGGGTACGCCCAGTGACGCCAACTTTGCATCTCATTAGAGATGTAAAGGGAGGCGTTGGGAAAAAGGGTGCTTGTAAATAGAGCGATAGTTTTATCTCCGTTTTTTTGCTTTTTAAGCCAAAAAAGCTAAGATGAAGCCCTTGTAAATATGCCCCAGAGTAGCCTCATTGTCTTCCAATTCCATAGGGCCCACAATACATATGAGTTTGTGACGAAGTGCAGCACAGCAAGTTACCTTGCTGAGCTGCACTGCGTGACAGGATAAGGGCAGGAAGGTACTGTCTTTAAGGTAAAACAGTGCATTTCTATCCTTTCCTATGGGCTGGCACATTTTTGGCAGCCTAGAGTCAATGCAAGTGCCCTTACACCATGAACCAAAGGTATGAAGGATGATATTCCATTGGGGGCAAATTAAGTAGTTTATGTACATTTTTACATTAGTCAAACAATCACTAGAATGCACCCTTTTATGAACATCAAATGGCTCATCCTGAGAGCCATATTCTGAATGTAATACTGATCTCATGCTATTACTATCAATATTTTTTTTTAAACTGTCCTTCTATTCCTCTGTTAGTACCTTGTATTTTAATTTTCAATTTTCATTTCCCACTGATTTTGGTTATAGCAGACTTATCTAAGTGCATCCGCAAACTCATACTTGCGAACAACAACCAAACAGGAAGCTCAGCCTTATCGCGGCAGCCATTTTGTAAAATCAGCATTCTAGCTGCACAGCCCAGGTTCTTTTCAAATTAGGAATTTGGTCATCATTAGCCAAATTATGACTAAAGGTATCCTTCCCTTAACGTCAAGTGGCTCTGCATGGCACTCGTTTATTTAAATATAATAATGATCACTTGCTATTTTTGTTAAATAGTTTTGCCTCATAATCTAATTTTCCTTACCCAAAGAGTTGGTCTTACCAGACCTGTCTAAGTACATCAGCAAACTCCTATTTATAAAAAAACATGTAAAAAACAAGCCAACCAGGAAGTTGTGCCATATCAAGGCAGCCATTGTGTGAATTCAGCAATCTTACTACAAGGTCTAAGCTCCTCTCGGGCCAGGAAGTTAGTCATCCCCAAGGTAGGCGGCCAACTTTGGGGTTAGCTTTCTAGCGTCCACACGAATACCGATTGCAGAACTAACTCGATACATAAACTGGCGTTTGGCAAACACTTCTTGTTCATCGGAGCCATGGGCAGGCACTGTTTTGAGTGAGAGAGCAGCTTTGACGAAGTGAGTACGGCATAGACGATACCCCAGGCAGCATATCCAACAATACTATCATTTTCTATATACATTTTTTCTTACGTTGACTTAATACTTCCTCTAGCCCTAGTGTTTGAATACAAGCGCTCCTCCCCTCCCGTGTTGAAGCTCATGGGGCCCTACGTAGGCAACCTAAGTGTACGTTACTTATCAGTTTTTTATAAGGTGTTGAGAAATTGTCACATTGTGTATTCTCTCCAATATAGATAACTACTGGTACACAGCACTTATGCATTAAAAAACTGCACAGACCTCTGTAAAATGGAAGCGCATTTATAGTGTGTGTTTCTTGTTATATGTATTGGATTGTCTTGTACATCTTGAACAGAACAACAAAAAGGGCAGTACGCCATGCACATGAGAATGACAATGAACTGCCGTCCATGGAGTGAAAAATATCTCACTATTTGACCTTTCACAAGTGTGTTGAAGGGGTGTATATTAGAGTATATACTACGATTAATAACTAGTTCCTCTATCCTTCCAGATCATTTTTAGGTAGGTATTGAATGAATGTATGTTGACCTAGCCTTCAACACTGATCCGGATGACCACATTAGGGATCAGTTAGAGTGGCATATGGGATCAATATCCTCGGTCCTGAAGAGAAGCTTAGAGGTAGGCTTCGAAGCTGGTAGACCTGCGGGGAAACTACCCATTATAGCACTTTTTCATCCATTTCCCCACATGTATTAAAAACCAGCTATAAGGAGTATTAAAGTTTAGTTTTCCATGGAGCCAGGTATTTTTTAACTCACTTATTTACTGACCCTTCCAAACACATAAAATCACTCCACTAATAAGTGCTTCCATGTCTTCGTTGGTCGTAGCATGCCCAATCCCGCAGCGGGGTAGGAAGAACTCGATGATGAAGCATGCCATCAAGGGACCATTTGGTGGGTGAGGGTTCTTTTAGAACACATGTTGTCTCTCCCATGTAGGAAACTGAATATTTCTCCTTTTTGTAAGGATAGCACAGTTTTTTTAATTAAGAGTGGACGCTCTGAAGCTTAGCCTAAGTTTACTTTGCTGTGGATCATGTACTAGTACCAAAAACGGGTATGGCTCTAATCAGTAAGGCTTTGGATCATGTACAGCACCTTTGTGCCTTTTTGTCTAAGTATGTTATATACAAATACCACATTATCAGACTATATTTGGTCAATGAGGGATGATTTCTACATTATATTTGGTATAGCCATTCAAGCTGAAGATATTCTGTTAGATGTTATGTAAATAATTACCACAAATTAGTGTCAACAGGATTTAGGGTGGGATTATGATGGTCGTCAGACGAGCATCCGACCACCATCGTTGTTATAACTGGACTGACTGACAAGAAGTCAGTGGTCTCACCTACCAAATTAGGATCCAACCGCTGTGGAAGCAGTCGGCAACATGTTTATTTATATTGAGGCAAGCCCCAATGCAGAAGCATGTGTTTAAACATCCCTGCACCCCTAGGCAGGCACCAATGCGATATCAGCCACATGATGCAGGGATATTTACGGGGCAACAGAGGTGTCCCCCATGGTCCATAGTGGAGGGCCACGGGGACAGGGGCCTTCTAGGTGCCCCAAAAAATCCTTTCCACCAGCCATTTTTAACGTTGGAAGAACTGACATGAAATGGCTAGCAGAGAGGATGATCATAATCCCCATGGCGGGGCCTGAGAAGGCACTGTCTCCATTTTCAGGAATGCGATAGGACCGACTACCCAATGGGCTCTTTGAGCTGTTTAGAAGCATTGGTCGGTGCCTCGTCCATTGGGGTTGGACTCACCACATCCTAATGCAGCAATCTGACAGCAGTTAGAGATGACAGTGAGATCGACACCGACTTCAAATCAGTGTCGGTACCACAGACCTTATAATCAGCCCCTTAGTTTGAACGAAAGAACCAAAAACCAAGAAGATTAGTGCAGTTGGATATATAACTCATAATTACAAAAATATGTAGCTCACCAGGTCTGGAGCCAGTTCCAGTGAAGCTGGCACAGGTGTTGTGCTCCCCAGTGCACTGAACTTCTGCAGCTGCTGGGCAGGTGTCTGCAGACTCGGTGGTGAAACAATCCTCACAAGTATATCCATTGGGGGTCTCATCTACAGCAGGCACTATGATAACACAGAACAGAAATTGAGAAGCATAATTTTGTTCATAAAAGGTGTGCCAAGTCGAGGCGAAATTCTCCCACCCTAACAGCAAAAACATTAAACAACCCACATTGTATAAAAATAAAATGAATAAGCATGGGTGGATTTTGCGAATTGGCAATCCGCGAACTTGCGTATTTACGGATTCGCAATCCGCAAAATCCGCGAACTCTCGCGAATTTGCGGATTTTCTTTTTTTTGTGTTCGCAAGGATTTCTGCCAGTTCGCGAGGGTTATGTGCCAGTTCGCAATTGCGAACTTACTTGTCGGCTCGCAACGGCCGCGACTATGTTGTTTCTACATCTGGTTCATCATCACAGGTTCACAGCACCCTCTGTTTCACCACTGCCACCCTCTGGTACACCCATGCCTCCCTCTGGTACATCACTGCCACCCTCTGGTTGGTTTATCACTGTAGATTATGGGGGTGAAAAAAAGCAAGCACACCTGCCCTGCTTCAACTGACATGAATTAATTTGGGGTTGATTAATGTGTCACTGAATTTAAACTTCCAGTCTGGCTGGCACCTGCTTCCTCATCTGTAATTTGCTTTCTGTTGCAGTGCAATTCTTTTTTCACAGGACCTTTGTGGCCTATAGTTGCAAGTAGGCAACTGAACTCTGAAGGGCTACAGGGAATGGTTACTAATGATAAGATTGAACTTTTGCACCTGCTGAGTGCTTTCAGTTGTGCAAAAATCCAAATATCCAGCAGCATCCACAAAAAGTAATCCTTCCAGGTCAAGATCCAAATCAAAGTGACCAGCACATGAAGAAAGCACTGGGAGGAGCCTGGTGGACAGGAACAGGAAGTTGGAGACTGTGGGGCACTTCCTTCCTCCCACCCCTACCCCCCAAAATGGACTCCTTGCAAAGAAAAAGTGCAGGCAAATGTCAACCTGAGGAGTTATTCTGATAAAAATAATAATTTTCAAGGTTTATGCTGCCTGCTGGTGGATTTCCTGTGCGAAATTGCAAATTTTGCAATCTCGCAATTGCGAGATTGTCGCTGCCCGCCGCATCTACGTGTTCGCAAGTGTTTACTCCCGCGAAATTGTATAGTATTCTAGTTGGCAAGTGCGACCAAGCAAAAAATCCGCTTCGCACGTATTTTACGAATTTTCGGCAAGTTCGCGAGAGTTCGCGGATTGCGAATTTACCGAAAATCCGCAAAATCCGCGAGCGGAACGGATTTTACGCCCATGCTTAAAAATAAACCAAATGTTAGGTTTATCTCATGAGGCACATATTTTATGACTTTATGCTAGCCCAGAATAACAGTTATTTTCTAATTGTCTGATTAGAGTAACTCCCGAGACCTGAGGGATGCGAGGGCAACAACCCATCCACATATTACCCGTGCACCAGGGTGCAATGCACCCTTGAGGTCTAATTAAAAAGTAGCAATGCCAATATCTTGAGTACGTTTTGAACTTACCAGTTAGTACATGCTCCAGCATACAGAGATGTTTTAAAGGAAGGGAGAAGTGGGCTCCAGATTTTTGGCAGCACATCATTGCAGGCACCACAATGGACGAACAGTAGGAGTCTTGATTTTATCCTCAAAAGTAATAATGTTACAGGTAAGTGTGCCAATTGTTTTGGAATGTCAACTTGCCTGTTGACATCTTTGACACTATGAGCCTGTGGCATCATGAAAAGCCCACCTGCCCTTAGAGAGACAGGTGTATCATGGAAAAGAGACAAAGTGGCAAGAGGATGTGCAGCAGGTTGTGCTTTCACTTCTTCTCTAGCCTCAGTTTCAGGCAGCATCTGAAACCCACACTGGCCATATTGGCAGCTGCTCAAAACATTCAGAAGCTGTTAAGAAGCTGATATCAGAGGAGGTTGTAGATCTAGCAGTTTTCTCTTCTTCAGGATCACCCTGAGAACAATCACCAGGATGGAGACAGCAACAGTATGCCCATAGAGGCAAAATGAAGAAACAAATTGAGGCAGACAGAGACAGTATCTGTACATGTGGACGGCATGCTAGACTTCTTTGATTTCCAATCGACAAAGACCATTTCATCATTTCATTTCCTACAGGCCCTATTGACCGCAACAAGAGCCTATCCTGTGGGAGACTGGATTTTTATATTTAGATGTAAGACAAAAGCACCAGAGAACGACAATATGGTGTTAGAGCACATCTAAATTACCTTATCTATAAAGGTCTTTGTCACAAACATATTCTGGCCTTAACTTCTCACTTAATGCATGAATTGCGACGCTTATCAAATTCAACAGCTAATTTGGAACCTTTAAAGTCTAAAAGTAGTCCAAGAAGAGTATTGGTGAAAGGTTACCATGATTGTGTTGATGTTTTTTGTAAGTTTATCTTGTTGAGCTTAAAGAATGTCAATACCACACTATCAATGCTGGGAAGATGGACATCACCTGAAAAAGCTGAGTAAGTGAAGAAGACAGTCATTCTTATATGCCTTTGCTAGGGCTAATGTTTTCTGTAGACCAGTTATTGGCACTGCTGAAGAACTGTCTAGTCCCATAAAATCTTCAAAGCCAAAAAAACAGTTGATGTACAGAATGCAGAAAATGTCATAGATTTACCCCAGTACAGAGATCTGGGCCTAAATTCATCGTTTTTTTGCTCACCATGACATTCCAGTTTGAACCCAGCAATATGCAATTCAGTCTTGACCCTGTGCTCCATGGGAACAGTCCAGCCCGAACTGCTAAGCCAGGTCCTCCCTCTACTGGAAACAAGCACCCTAGGACCGGTTTCGGGCTTTCAGCCCGCATCAGCCAGGAAAGCTTGATTTCAGTGGCATGGAGACCATGGGACTCACGTCTGAGCATACCCGTCCCACTCGGGGTGACAAATGCAAAAACAACAGTTGATGGAAAGAATGAAGAACAATGTCATACATTCATCCCAGTACAGAGATCTGGGCCTAAATCCATCTTTTTTTTGCTCACCATGCCATTCCATGCCATGCCGTCCATCATCCCTTTTGGTATCGCTTTTTTCGCCCTAAGTTGGCAGGGTATGCCCAGATGTGGGTTCCTTGCTCACCTTGCCACTGTATTCAAGCTAGCCTGGCTGATGACGGCTGATAAGCCAGAAACCGGTCCCAAAATGCTTGTTTACGGGCCAGGGAAGCCTTGGCCTGGCAGTTCGAGCTGGACTGTTCCCATGAGGCACAGGGTCAGACTGATTTGCATATGGCCATGTCTGAACTGGGGTGGTGGAGTGAGCTAAAGAATGATGATGGATTATACCCAGATCAGTTGACTGGGGCCGAGTGTTTGATTTGCTCCAGTGCTCTATCCATCATCCCCTTTGGTATCGCTTTGTTCGCCCTAAGTTGGCAGGGTATGCCCAGACGTGGGTCCCTTGCTCACTCTGCCACTGGATTCAAGCTAGCCTGGCGGATGATGGCTGATTAGCCAGAAACTGGTCCCAGGAGCTTGTTTCTGGTCCAGTTAAGACATGGCTTGGCAGTTTGGGCTGGACTGTTCCCACAAGGCACAGGGTCAAACTGATTTGCATATGGCCATATCTGAACTGGGGTGGTGGAGTGAGCTTAAGAACGGTGATGGCTTAAACCCATATCAGTTGACTGGGGGTGAGTTTTTGATTTGTTCCAATGCTCTGTCCATCTTCCCCTTTGGTATCCCTCCATAATATGTTCAAGGCATATAATCACACATATTATTTTCGGGAGACGCCAGAGGATCCAGACAGGCCATTTTTCCACTGCGCAAAATTCTAAGGAGAATTTCCCACAGAAAAATGATAATGACATTAAACTACATGCTACATAAAGGTTTATAAACCATATGCCCAAACTTTTTTGGTCTCATTTAAACCTCCTTATTTAAGCAGTCCACAGCCACGATCTGCTGTACTTCTTTGTATCTGGGTTGACTTCTTCCATGATTCTCAAAAAGGCCCGGCTAATTTGAAGAGGCTTTGCACCTTTGCCTTTTGACTTAATTGTTTATGCTGCAAGCAATGAACAGGTGGAAGATATATTGTATCATAAACCTGACAAGGCTGTAGAACACTCACATTTCATGTTGGTATGATCTTTGAGGAGGATATTGTTTCAGAAGTGTTGGATGTAAGTGTTCTACATGTGAAGATTAAAAAAGCGTAGTTCGATTGACATGCTTTTCATGGGTGACAAGTTGCGCTTTAGTTAAAATCCTTTGATTATTTAAGCAAATATATGTTGTTTTGCTGTGACTGCAAAAGTTAGATGCAGCCTAGAATATCTGCTTACAAATTTGTAGAAAGTAGTATTTATGATCAAACCAAAACATATCATTGTCGCAGGGTTTCTGTTCTCACACAGAACTGTGCACAGAGGAGTGGAACCTCGGCGAATTAGGGTGACCCAAAACACACCTTAGTACCCAACTCACCCCTTACCGAGCTAGCTACAGTGTCTCATTGGACATATCAAACTCCCAATGTTTAGACAAACCAGAACATGAACTTACAGTACCTCAGGGTACGTGGGACTCATGAACACTCTTTCGTTATGTTATCATTACAAACCAGAACATGGAGTAACGAAGACACATGTGCATTTGAAATGTTTATTTACTAATGCCGTCTTCTCAGGCGCAGTATCTTAGATAATACAAGTATACTTATTATCAGTAGCAAAATTACCAGCATAGTTACTAAGACATAAAAAGCGAATGGTGACAGCATGTTAACATACTGTAATGAATAAGAGTTAACAACACTTATATCTCACCCACCCTAACACCTATATTATATTATTAGCTAAGAAGGTCTCTTTGGGTTGTTTTAGGGCGGGCCCATACCTTAGTGTCCTAGCATGAAAGGAATCACATCAGCATACACCAGCTCTCTCTGCATGTGCACCGCATCAAGTGTGTTCTATGTGCCTCGTGTAAAGCAATATCAATCCCGCCTGAAGCCAGAGTTGGCAAAGGCTGCACTTGTGTTATGACTATGAAGGCGTGGAGATCAGACCTCATAACAATTCCATATCGTGTTGTTCCTGAAACTTCAGCACTCTTCGTGCAGACATAGTTTATTAAGCAAAGCTGATATCAGAGCAATAACATATTATTCTCACATACACCACGGCAAACTACTAGGTTGAAAGCTAAGTCAACAATTAAGTGTCGTGTGCAGAAGTTGCAAGAAAGAAAAATGGCGTTTAAACCTCAAATGTACCTACGCTAACTTAACACGACATAAGGACATACAGGTGCTATATGACACCCCCCATGATCCGAGAACGGACTAAATAACACAACAGAAGTGCCATCACATGAGAGCAGAACTCAACAGTAAACGAGCATGAATCGAAACTAAACTATAAAAAGTAATGCTAAAAAATAGCCCAAAAATATAACGTGGCTCAAGCCAATAGGCAAGTAAAATAAAAATTGCTTGACAAAAAAGTCAATAAAATCAATGAAATGCTATTAATCAGCGCGTCAATCCGAGGCAGTGTCTATGATAAAACTGTATATGAAAAGTAAGCAGCAACCGCCTCTAACAGGAATTCACTGTCCTCATCCGAAAATAGTTCAGCCATCCAATTTAAAAGATGAAAGGAACATACGTGTTCTCCCAGCACCGGATCCTCTATAACCATCAGAGGACAGCTCGGTGGGTTTTCAAGAAAACTTAGTTCCAAGAAAGTCTGTGCTGCCGACAATATATCCCAGGGACCCATTAGTCCATGCGCCACTGCTAAGGCCATAATCCTCTCGTCAGAACAAACCAACTCGTGAGCAATGATAGGACTCATCAGCTGATTAAAATCGACGTCATGAGAAACCGGTCCGCAGAGACACAAATCAATGGCCCAATGGAAATCACAGGTCAGGCAGTGAAATACAGGCTGGACACAGGTGAAGTAGGAGAATCGAAAAGATAATCCATATGCCGTGCTTAATGTCGCCAACGGCAGTGTGCCATAATATTCAAGCATGCGGTTGCGAAACCGCGTCAGTAGCTGTTGCGCGGGGTCTCGCACAGGAAGGACATCCATATTTAAAGAGACAAAAAACCACTAGCGCGCCAGCTGCTAATGCAAGTAAAAACGGGAACCCTCCAAACAAGGATGAAAAAATAGAATGGAAGAAAGCAGGGATGACTCCAAAAATCTTTTCAAAGGAAGTCACGAGACCACTGCTAACAACTTTAAAAAAATGTGCAAGGCCTTTTGTGGAGGATGCGTTAAAGATAGTCCGAACCATCGCTCCGAAATGCAAAGGCAAATCAGTATTCAAAAGAGCCTGAACCTCTGTACGGGTGTTTGCAATGTGAAGCACGAAAGTTTCACGGGCCGAGCTCAAGGCCACCTCTTTCTGGGACAAAAGAGCCCTTATTCTTGCCATGCCGCTGAATTCTGCTCCCAAGGTTGGTATTTGTGGCCAGATGGAAGACTCCCTATGTTCAGGTGTGGGAGGATAAAGCACATTTCTGCAGCAAATAACCCGCTCACTTACTGTTACTATGAAAGCTATACCTTTAATTAACCCACAACAGTTTTCATTATTGAGCATCAAATAACTACCATTCTCTAATAATTTAAACGTGGGGATGATAGCAGGAACTGGCGTGCCTTGTAAAACGCAAGCCATATTCGGTCGGTCCTTGTTGCATGAACCGTGTAACTGTATGTGTCTACACATTAAAGAATGATCTGGCGTCTCAGTGCACTCCTCCCCTGTCAGATAAACTTCCTGGTCATCCTTAAAACATCTGTATGTGTATGGGAGTGACCAGACTTCATGAAGGAAACCGCTACCTAAAGGTTCATAACGACCTATGGGTACATATTTCATACAATTTGAAAACTTATATAAAGCAAAAGGTAACGTTATTAAACCGTGGATAAGCCACGTTGCAGCAGTGGCTTCAGCCACGGAAAAAGGTAAAGATTCTAACTTTTCAATATGTAACATAGAAAAGGAAGCATCACGCATGGAAAGTAAGCGTTGTTTGTCAGTCAAATTAAACGGTGCAAATAAAGAAGAAACGTTCATGTACCCCCAGGGAACTTTACCCATTTTTAGAGTTTGAAGGGTCCATGCAAACTGCATGATTGATCGTAATTGATTTTGACCATGGTATAATACTGACACTTCATCATGTACAATATCGACGACTGACGACACAATATTATCCAATGTGTAAATTCTAGAGGAACGCACATTAATGCTATTGTCAACAACTGCAAGCACTTTCTCAAGATTTGCTTGATCAATAGCCCTAAGGCGTGTAGCAGCCTCAATCTGTGATAGCTTCCAAATTTCATTGTAAACCCCATATAACCACCTTTTCGACCTGCCACTAGCCGGGCCTTTAATGAAATCATTCAAGTCCACGTCTGCATTTAGTTTAGAAAGGTGATCCTTAACCGCAGGTAAAGTTGAATGTTTCAGCCAATTTTGACACAATTTGCCCACAGAATACGAGGTGACAGTATGACCTAAGTCAAAACGGGGATCAGATCTAACAGTTTTAAAACCGTCAGTTAAATCCAAAAATCTATGTTGGCAAGAATCAGCACTACGGTGCCAAAGCAGCCAACCCTTAGGATTCACACTGGATATGTTAAAGGAGGAATTAAGAAGTAGAGTCTGTAACTCTCTAATGGACAACTGAGTAAAATTACTCCAACCATCATATTCCTCTAACTCCGGGAAAGAAGGAGCGTTTAATTTTTTAGAAGTAGCCAATCCAAAGCACGTGGTCTGGGAAATTGTTTCATTCAGAAACAGCATATGATTCGGGATGAGACATGCACGGTGCAAAGCCTCAGTGCCTTGTACCTGCCAGGCCTTTGAACCCCAAACTGATTTAAGGTCTATCGTATCCTTCCATAACTCATAGCCTCCAGTAACTAATTGATCAAGGAAGGACTTGGAATATAACAATTTAGTATCGGTAAGTCTAACCTTGGACATTGGCATTTTTCGAAACTTAAAATAAAAGGACTCGGGATTGGACTGATTAAAGTCAGTGAAGTAAGTATACTTTCTCAGAAATGTTTCAGAACTCCCCTGATGAGGCGCTGGGCAATGTTCCCACTGAGTAAAGTTAACAGTATCCCTTCTGGATGATGTTTTGTGTAAGAAGTGATTGCCATAATGTTGGTAACAGAATAATTCACCATAATTAGCAGATTCTAAATATAAATCCTCAGCATCAAATGCAGCATAGTATTGCAAATCAGAAAATAAACTTTCTACAGCATTGACATCCCAGTCATCAGAACGAATGTTTTGTTTCACCACATCCCCCATATTCACTCTAAGTACATTAGGGACATTAACGACTTCCGTTGGGCCATGAATCTGAAACCGAACTGCATCCCACACGATTCCATCAAGGACAGGCCATGCTGTGATGTTAACCAAAGTCAAGTCTCTTTTAAATCTGTGTGTAGAATGGGACGAGGAAAGCGGGGCCAAAGTTCCATTCAAATGAGTAATGCAAGTCCTCTCCTCGACATAGTGACCATTCATGATTCGAAAAAAATAAAACACAAAACCAATTGACATAAAAAGGTAAACCGAAAAAAGGACCAGCCAAATGTATGTCCAAGGGGGTATCAAAAAATGTTTTTTAAACAGTCTAGCATAAACTGCAATTCGAGAGGGTTTCTTCGAGGCAAGGGAAGCAGAGTCAAATGAAAATCTGGATTCCGTGGCTAAACGAGCTTGCAGGTCAGGCATGGACAAATCAGTGGGGTAGGTATAGTCTAACTCATCAATGTTAGTTCCGGGTAAATTATTTAATAACGGACTGGAAACAGCAGGTAATTCGATGGCCACTTCAGGTTCAATATTAGAAGCAGTGGGCATAACTGAATTTCTCACAATGGAAGGACAGGAAACAGCCGGTGTCATGCTAAGAAGAATCGGCCACTCTGTGTATCTTGACATTGTCAATTGAAATAAACCTGTTTTCCTTACGACCAGGAAGTGGTGGTAAAATGACTGTTCTTGTGCCCTTCACTCCAAGGACAGGAACCGGAGCTCGATATGAAGGACCAAATTCTTTCTTGTTATCGATCTTCTCTCGAACCAGTTCGCCAACTTGGGGTAGCCAGCCAACTACCGGGATCTGCAACGCATCATCCGACGTGGAGGGCAAATGTTCCTTTGCAAGACTGTCTCTGGTCTTTTGTAGATTCTGTAAAACAGTGCAATGTTCATCTGCGTCAAAGCTAGTGGCGCGAACCACACAGTCTAGACCGTCAAGGTCAGGGACGAACATCTTGATGCCAAAGAGCATTTCGTATGGGGTCCGCCCACCCAGAGACCTTCTAGGGAGATTATTAAGAGCACGCTGCATGCCATAGAGGTGAGCCAGCCAGTTTCTGCCAGTGCCTATAACTCGGGCTGTCAAAGATTGCTTTAAATCACGGTTCATTCGCTCAACTACACTGTTACCCTCAGGTCTGTAGGGAGACGAAAACTTGACTTGGACCCCCAACGAAGTCATGGCATCCTTATACGCCTTAGAGGCGAAAGCCGGACCCTGATCCGAATGGAAGGTACCACAGGCAAAAATCCCTATAAAGACACGCAAATCTCTAATGACAGTCTGTGAATCAGCGCTGCGATGTGGCCATACCCACACAAAGCGTGTGCATGAGTCAACTGCTACTAAGATGTACTTATAAGCAGTATCTGATGAAAAAGGACCGCAGTGATCTAAATAAACACAACCTAGTGGTTTATTAGAAATGTACAACTGAGTCTGTGGCGGACGCGTAGCAGTTGAAGGTTTAATCTGCTGGCATATGTCACAAAGAAGGACATAATCACGCATCTGTTTGTACAGTCCCCGCCACCAGAAACGTTGTTGTAATTGAGTTACAGTGGCCGAGACACCCGCATGCGCAGACGCCACACCTTCATGTGCCGCTGTAATCAAGTCTGCTCTGCGATCCGAGTTGGGAATCAGCCGTTCCCCAACGTCAGGAATTGTCACAAAAGGAACCTTTTCGGGACTTAAATGGTATTTGTACTTCGAAGGGAATCCCGTAGGATGTTTACTTCCCTTCTCAGAGGCAGCAATTGCCGCCAAGATGTCGCTATCAATCTTGGTTTTTGACCTAGTAACCGCTGCAACTAAGTATGTAGATACTGCTGATTTCGCTGCTTCATCAGCAAGCGAGTTGCCAACAGCGTGAACTCCCACGCGCTGATGACCGAGAGTATGAATCACATAAACGAGAGGCAACATAGCCTTAAGCTCTGCCACTCGAACCCAGATCATTTTGTGTTTTATTGTGCTACCCTTGGAATCATGAAAATCATTTTGAATCCAAAAGAACAAGTTTTCATTGTAAGACTGGACACAGTAGTAAGAATCACTTACAATCAGAGTAGTAACACTTGGATCTGCGTACTCCAACGCTAGTAAAAGAGCGGTAAAGTAATCGTCAACATTCTATGCTTATCAGCAGGAGTAGAATTCGGAAAAAACGCCTCCAGTTGATCAAACTTCTCTGCTAGCCAGAACGGGAAGTCATCGTTGTCAACTGGACGTGCACCAAAAACCGAATTAACCATCACTGGATTGAGACGCATTCCGCCTCGATCCATGGGAACGGCCGCACCCCCCTGGGGACCACCAGGCAGGTGGCGACCGATGTATTGCACTAATGCACAAATCACGGAAATGGAAACAACATGTAGCCTACGAATTTCCTGCAGGGTACAAGCGCCGTGATTCGGGTGCGGGGTACAACCACCCAACGCAGGCCAATTTGTACCTGGAATTGAGAGTGGACCTAACCTCGCAGCGGACAAAGAGTGGGGGAGGGCGCCATCAAACCAAACTCGATGCTGCCAATGATCAATAGGTATTTCCAGTGTCCTGTACGGTGTATATTCAGCCGGGACAGCTGAGGCGGTGTAGGAGTGGAACAAACCAGAAGTTGCGTCCACAGCCGGAAACGTAACCCAAGAGTAAAACAACTCGTAAGGGAACGCCGGATCTGCACACACCACGAAAATCACAGCCATCCCATCCACCGGTACTTGGTACGTCTGAAGATGGTTGCGCACCGCCACGCGACTATGCTGCGCAATGGCCACCGCCGCCATGACAACACTGGAAACAAGAAAACACAAAGAATACTTTGTAGCACAACTGGGTAGTAATTCAAAGAAACCGTTTAAGAAAGAATCAAGCTTGAAAAAGACCTATTTCAAAAAATAGGTAGGTTTCACCCACACCCCGCTTTCCGGAAACGGAGGTGAAGGGGTTAAGGCATGAACGATAAACTACTCGAGTGTCATGATATAAGACCACCGAAAACGTTGGGCGCCATGTCGCAGGGTTTCTGTTCTCACACAGAACTGTGCACAGAGGAGTGGAACCTCGGCGAATTAGGGTGACCCAAAACACACCTTAGTACCCAACTCACCCCTTACCGAGCTAGCTACAGTGTCTCATTGGACATATCAAACTCCCAATGTTTAGACAAACCAGAACATGAACTTACAGTACCTCAGGGTACGTGGGACTCATGAACACTCTTTCGTTATGTTATCATTACAAACCAGAACATGGAGTAACGAAGACACGTGCATTTGAAATGTTTATTTACTAATGCCGTCTTCTCAGGCGCAGTATCTTAGATAATACAAGTATACTTATTATCAGTAGCAAAATTACCAGCATAGTTACTAAGACATAAACAGCGAATGGTGACAGCATGTTAACATACTGTAATGAATAAGAGTTAACAACACTTATATCTCACCCACCCTAACACCTATATTATATTATTAGCTAAGAAGGTCTCTTTGGGTTGTTTTAGGGCGGGCCCATACCTTAGTGTCCTAGCATGAAAGGAATCACATCAGCATACACCAGCTCTCTCTGCATGTGCACCGCATCAAGTGTGTTCTATGTGCCTCGTGCAAAGCAATATCAATCCCGCCTGAAGCCAGAGTTGGCAAAGGCTGCACTTGTGTTATGACTATGAAGGCGTGGAGATCAGACCTCATAACAATTCCATATCGTGTTGTTCCTGAAACTTCAGCACTCTTCGTGCAGACATAGTTTATTAAGCAAAGCTGATATCAGAGCAATAACATATTATTCTCACATACACCACGGCAAACTACTAGGTTGAAAGCTAAGTCAACAATTAAGTGTCGTGTGCAGAAGTTGCAAGAAAGAAAAATGGCGTTTAAACCTCAAATGTACCTACGCTAACTTAACACGATATAAGGACATACAGGAGCTATATGACATCATAGGGCCCGATTCACAGAACTAACTTAAGACAAAATCCATAACTTAGTATCATTTTGGTATTCACTGAAGGCACTTACTCATTTCGGTATTCACAGAAGTCATTTAGGAGTCCTAAAATTAGGATTCCTAACTTTAGGACTCCTAAAAGCCTTCTGTGAATACCAAAAGTCTTAAAGTTGGGATTTTTCTACGTTTTGTAGTAGTAAAGTTCAGACTCCTAACTTTAGGTCTCGTAAATGCCTTCTGTGCATACCGAAAGTCTTAAAGTTAGGGTTTTTCTCAGTTTAGGAGTAGTAAAGTTAGGACTCCTAATTTCAGGACTCCTAAATGCCTTCTGTGACTACCAAAAGTCTTAACGTTAGTATTGTTCTCATTTTAGGACTAGTAAAGTTAGGACTCCTAAATGCCTTCTGTGAATACCGAAATGAGTAAGTGCCTTCTGTAAACACCAAAATGAGTAAGTGCCTTCTATGAATAGCAAAAATGGTAGTAAGTTTGGGATTTTGTCTTCAGTTAGTTCTGTGAATCTGGCCCATAGTATTTGGAAGTGGAAATCATTGGCTAACTGGATGATTGTGAAGGAGGTATTGTCAAATTGTGAGGCATATCAGCAAGGAACGTCGATGAATAAAACAAAGCGTGGTTAGAGCTTTGTTATTCATCGCGGTCTATCTCTGGAATGTATTGCCTGGTAGCGTGTTATCAATAGGAGTGGGCCGAATTCGCGTGATCGCGTTACGTAAATCTCCGCGAAACGGTAAAAAATCTCCACGAGCATGCAGAAATTCTGCGAACACGCGGAATTGCTTGTTCGCGATGCTTTTTTACTGTTCGCGATCGCTGTTTGCCTGCTCGGCGGGAAATATCTCGCGAACACGCATTTTGAGAACGCGAACAAGCAAAATATTTCACGAAGTACCGGAACGCAGAATTTTGGGCAATTTTGCGTTCTCTGCGGAATGAGAAATTACCCAAAGTCCGCGAGCACAACGGAATTTGCCGCCCAGGCTTAGTTATCAACAACGCGTTGCTCCAGGGTGTTAAAAACTTCCATAGATAGGGGGTAAATCACCATTTTGCAGGAAACATTGCTGATTTTCCAACGATGTTCTCTGCAAAAGGGTGATAACCTCGCTGATACGAACCTGCGGTCGTAGCAGCATAATCAACCTCCTATGTTAGGGATGGGTAAGTCAGGAATTTAGCAGACGTTTTTTTGGGAGAAAACAGCTGTTTTCTCCAAAAACTAACGTATGCTAAAATGCTGGGGCAGCCTTGTAAATATTGCAATGTGCACATCAGCGATATTGGCAAGGCTGTACTGCCCAGTGATGCCGACTTTGCATCTCATTAGAAATGCAAAGGGAGGCGTCGGGAAAAAAGGGTGCTAACATCCGATTATGCATGTTAGCACCCTCTTGTAAATAGGGCGATAGTTTAATCTCCGCTTGTTTGGCTTTTAAAGCCAAAAAAGCAGAGATTAATCCCTCGTTAATATGCCCCTGTGTCTTTCTAATGGGTGGGAAGGTCAGTAGTTGATCCATTCCTGAGCTGTAACACTTGCTTGGTATATGTGAGATGTTTTTGCTGATGGAAGCATTGCTTGTCGCTATGGAGTGCTCAGGGAGCTGTGGATGTTGCTTTAAAAGTGACCTGTATAGCTAAATCCAGTAACTCAAAATGTGTCCTGGTGTGACTCAGCCCCACATGCAATAATTGCCATTTTACAGATGTTCAGCATGCATTACATTATTAATTGTTTGCAGGCACAAGATTCTGGAATCAAGAAAAAATGAAAATTAACTTTCAAGCTTTACAATGATTTATGCATCTTTAGCATCACTATAGCAGGTGTGATGAAATGATGATATCAGTATAGGTAGTGGACGGAGGTAGGATGGAGGTCCAGCGTTGAGTCTCGCCATACATCCATTGAGGCGTTCAACAGGTGGGAAGCAAGGGGATCACTAATTCTCAGTTACAATCACTCACACTCTCACTCACAAACACACTCACATAAAGACTCATTCTCAATCATATTGAATCTCTTCCACTCAGTGATTTCTACTCACATTTATTCACACACAAACACAGTTACACTTTCCAACACACTCACTACTACACACTTACCTCATACACATGTTTGCTGTTTCTCATTCACCTGCAGATTCTAGTGGCTTAGTGGACTAATGAGGCCCCAGTAGGAGCCTATGTTTGGCCTCATAGTCGCAGGTTCAAATCCTGGTGGGTCCACTCGTCATCATCATCCTTCTGGGGCCGGTAAATGAGTACCATTGAGCCTTGTAACAATAATCATCTGATATTCAGCGTCAAGATACCCTTGGGTGAACGTGTGCTTTACAAATACACATGGTATGTTATTCAAACATAACCCTGAGGGCATTCAAACATTTTCTAACTCTCCTTTATTCTCTTTCACATTTTCTCTCTCCCTCTTTCACTCTCTCTCACTCTCACTCATTCACTCATTCTAACATACCACTCATTCATTAATTTATTCTCTAATATATATATCCACTCTCACTTTGAAACACATATGTGATCACAATCACACTCACAAACACGACTAAAAACCCCCTCTCACTGAATCTCACTCCTTCAAACACATACATATACACATCGACTCACACACCCACTTCCTTTCACACCTTCATACTTACTCTCACACACACACACTCACAAACACACAAAGCAACATCTCTATTTTTTCTATCTTGGTTCCTCCTTGGTGACAGCTAGCAGCAGGGTAAAAACTGCCACTGGCCATAAGAATTAGAAATGCCTGATTCCTTTACTGCAAATCAGGAAACATGCAGGGCAGAAGATACCCATAGAAGACACGTATCAAGCTATTCCCAGTTTCTACTAGTACTGTAATCCCAATGTTATTAAACCTAGGCGACGGCTTGGGATCCAGCCCCTGCTGCTCTGTGTCACTCCTCATTAGTCTAAGGAATGCTCCGCTCAGTGCCCTGACAGGCCCATTTTTGCTTATATACTGCAGTCCCTGGGGCTTCCAAAGTACATCTACTCCATAAAATGAATTGTACCTAGTTGGAATCCCCCCATACATTCGCAGTCAAAAATCTGCGCACACACTGAGATATTCCTAAACAAAATCCATTAGATGGATTGTGGATCAGCTTCTTCCTCCTCCTCAAATAATCAGGAGCCAGGAAATGCCAATAAGGCTCAACCATGTTGTGTTCTCGAAAACACAACAAAATGAAATGAAGAATAGTGTGACCAGAAGTGAGGGCCAGTATGAGGTGGCGGACTGGACGCATGTCACCACCCGACGCACCTATTGATGAGTAGTTACAGCTCCATATCTAAAAGGATTCTTTTGAGGACTGAAATAACTGATCCAATGATCATCGCCGGGGATTAGAGCTGAAGCTTGCATCTCCTTTCCTCCTTAGCCAAGTTGTTGACCAGCTTTCTTTATTTCTGTTTCCTGCTTCCCACTAAGAGATCTTCCTACATGAATTTGATGTGGAAACCAGTACTCCCCCCTCAATGTTTACTTTTATTAGGGAACATGGAAGAGCTGGGATAACAAGTGATGTCTGACTCACCTAAAGAAAACTCTAAATGTTTGAAATCTGTGTCTCTGGTCCATACCTGTGAGAACATATTTGATGCCAATGAGAATTCTTTGGGGAGGCATGTTTAATCACCATCTAAATTCCCAATACATGATTACCATGACAAAACATTGGCTGCTGAGTTTGTGAAGTCAATCTATATGAAGATGTATATTAGTGGCCTCCGTGGTGTGCTATGCAACCATCAGAGGTATGTATGCTCTTGGGGTTAAGAGCTGGGGCAAGGAAGAGTGATGTAGACTAAGGAAGAATATTTGGGAGAAGTCATGCCACCAGCTAAATCAAGCTCCATGTATTTCACAAGTTCCATCACTTACAGACAGCTCACGCAAATATGTTCCACAGCCCCTCAGTTACATTAGTCAGAAACTCAAACTATACAAACATTGCACATCCCATCCATTATACAAGTTGAAGCCACACACTATACGTACATAATACATCCCCTGTGTCACAGATGTCACAGTCACACATTGAATGTATGGTGCACATCTCCTCAGTTGTAGATGTCATAGTCACACATTATATGCATCCTGCACATCCCCTTAGTTACAGATCCCTTCCATAAGCTGCATGTACCATGCACACCCTCCTCTTAAATAAAACAGAGTCCCAGACAGAACATACCCTGAACATCCCATCTGTTACAGATGTTAGAGTCACAAACTGTAAGTATCCTCTACATTTCCACTGTCACAGATGGTGGAGTAACAGACTGTATGTATTCTGCACATTTTCTCTGTTACATGTGTCAGAGTCACAGACTGCATGTACCCTGCACTTCACCTCTGTTTGTATTTGATGTTACATCATGTAGTATTAAAACTTTTTATAAAACAAAAACATCTGCCAGAATCAAGCTTCCTGGTGCTGTCAGGAGAATAAATGACATGTGTCCAAAGAATGAGATGTGAGGTGTATCCAAAAAAGATGCATTTTAATTGCTTTCTAAAACTTGACTGAATGTTATTATAACTGAGCTGTACTGGAAGAGTATTCCATAATTTGGTAAGCAAACGAGCACCCTCCTCCCCTCGATCTCTTGATTTTGGGGACTGCAAGGAAGGACAGATCGTTAGATCCTAGTGCTCCTAAGGCAGTATATGGAGTGATAAGATGTTGTAGTACATGAGAACCAGACTAATATTTTAACCTGTGGGCAGTGCACAGAGCCTTAAATTATATATGTCTCTTAGTGAGTAGCTAATGCAGGCATCCCCTCGGTTACAGATGTCAGAGTCACAAACTATACGTACCCTATAGCTACTCTCGGTTAAAGATATTGGTGTCAATGACTGTGAGTACCGTCAATTATTCCTCATTTAGAGACGTAGGAATCACAGACTGTATATACCCTGTGTATTCAACACCCAGACAGCCCCAACAGACAGCAACACAACAGACCCTCCGCACACCATCAACCACATCCCCTTGCTAGCCTGGACCAGCGTGAACGTCGATGACACCATCAAGACCATGAGCACAATCCACTCAGGCTCTCCATCAGACCCAATTCGTACCACGTCTTCAAGAAAGCAAGCAGCTCCATCGCACCTCACCTACGCAATGTCATCAATCTCTCCCTTGAGACGCGACCTTCCCAGAGACCTGGAAACACGCCGAGATCAACGCCCTCCTCAAAAAACCCAAGGCAGATCCAAGAGACCTCAAGAACTTCTGAAACATCTCTCTGCTCCCCTTCCTGGCCAAGGTCATCGAGACAATCTTTAACAGACAGCTAACCCGATACCTGGAAGAGAACAGAATCCTGGACCCTTCCCAGTCAGGGTTCTGCAGCAACCACAGCATTGAGACCGCCCTCATCGCCGCCACCGATTACATCAGGACCCTGCTAGACAACCGGGAGACTGCAGCACTCATCCTCCAAGACCTCTCCACCGCCTTCGACACCGTCTGCCACCGCACACTACAAGCACGCCTCCACGCCGCAGGGATCCGAGACAAGGCTCTGGAATGGACCACCTCCTTCCTCTCAGGAAGAACCCTGAGCGTCCGCCTCCCCCTGTTCCGTTATGAAGCCTCCGAGATCAACTGCAGCGTACCCCAAGGATCCTCCCTCAGCCCAACACTGTTCAACATTTACATGGCCCCGCTTGCACACGTTGCCTGACAGCACGACCTCAACGTAATCTCCTACGCCGACGACACTCAACTGATCCTCTCTCTCACCAAGGACCCCATCACCACCGAAACTAACCCCCATGAAGGAATGAAGGCCGTCGCCGACTGGATGAAGATCAGCCATCTGAAGCTGAACTCGGACAAGAAGGAGGTCCTCATGCTTAGCTCCAACCCGTCAGCCTGGGACGACTCCTGGTGGCCAACGGCACTGGGGGCAGCCCCAACCCCCACCGACCACACACGCAACCTGGGAATCATCCTCGACTCAACGCTCTCAATGACCAAGCAAGTCAACTCCGTCTCCTCCTCCTGTTTCAGCACCCACCCTATGCTCCGCAAGATCTACAGAAGGATCCCGACAGATACACGAAAGACAGTCACCCAGGCCCTCGTCAGCAGCAGACTCGACTACGGAAATGCCCTCTATGCGGGAGCCCCGACCAAGCTCATCAATCGACTACAACCTATCCAAAACGCATCAGCACGACTGATCCTCAGTTTCTTATGTCAGAGTCACCAACTGAAGGAATTATGCATATTATCTGTGTAACGGATATCAGTCATGAACGTACATACCTTGTATACCTCCTGCACTGGCTCCCCGTTAACAAGAGGATATCCTTCAAGCTCCTCATCCACGCACACAAGGCACTCCACAAGACCGGCCCAGGATATCTCAACAGACGGCTCTCCTTCTACACCCCCAACTGCCACCTACGCCCTGCCAACTCTCACTCACCACCGTCCCACGCATCCGAAGAACCACCGGCGGGAGATCTTTCTCCCACCTCACCGCCAAGACATAAAACACCCTCCCACTGAGTCTACCATAGACCCAAGACCTGCTGACCTTCAGGAGGACACTAAAGACCTGGCTGTTCGATCAGTAGCGACCCCTGCCTCCCCCCAGCACCTTGAGACCCTCGCGGGTATGTAGTACGCTTAACACATGACTGATTGATTAATTGATTGACCTTGCAAATATCCTCAGTTTCTTATGTCAGAGTCACCAACTGAATGTATTATGCATGTTATCTGTGTAACGAATGTCAGACATGAACGTACATACCTAGTATATCTCCTCCATTGCAGAAGTCAGAGTCGCAGCAAGTTCTGCTAATTCTTCTAGAAGAAACTGAGTTTTTAGGGGAGGACTCTCTTCCACAGGTTAATTTTTGGGAAGGATCCAGACAGTCCTTGAACGCCGTTAGAATAACATCACTCCCTGTTGGAACAAATGCATAGTGTGAGTTTCAGAGCAGAGCAGAGTAGTATGGATGAAACCACTGCCCCATGAAAAAGCAAGGGTTTGGTATGTCAAAGTAACTTATAGAATGTTTGTTAGCAAATGTCAATTTTATAGTTGCGAGAAATTCCTCCTGTACATTTTTTAATGGATTGTCACATCTCACACCTCCCTCAACAATGCTTACCTAATGGTATTCTGTCACTGATGTCCCTCTCATGCCTTTAATTTTTTTTCCACAATTCTAACCTCCTATATTTTCTGCCAGAGACTGTTTAAAAATTAGTACTTTGAAAGCAGGAAAGGAAGAGAACTGGTTGAGGAATTTATACCAGAAAACACTCATTAGTGAATCACAAGTTGCTGCCATGTGGATGCAATGGAAGGGCATTTGAAGGGTGCTTGGCACCCGCACATTTTTCATATCAGAGGCACATGTATGTGATGACAATCCATGACATGGTGGCTCTGTCACTCTAGCGGAGGACTTGCCGGCCCTTCAACATTCGCGTTTGGAAGAAAAAAGGAGCAGGCCAGGAGACGCTAGAGTCCCGATCAATCTTGGGGAGATTTGTAAAAACTATTTGTTAGCCTGAAGAAGGTGGGGAATTATCAGATACCACTGAAACGCGTTGCTTCTGTGTCTAAGAGAATATTAAAAACAACACCTGGTCTGAACATGTCTGAGCTGTTTGTGAGTATTGGACCCACGAGTGCATGATCCTGCCTCTTGTCCTCTTGTAACTGCGCTCATCGCGCTGATTCAGCTTTTAAAACATTACCTTGCCGCTTTTCTTAATTTGCTCAGTTTAACTTTTTAAAATTATAGCGCTGACTTTGTGGGAGTATTGACGCTACTTACAGGGTTAGGATTGCAGGGATGTGCCCTTAGCGTTGTGTTAGCGTTCGGCCCCAGCGGTCACCGGATGTGAGGCGGGGCCGCATTGCACCGGGGTTGACGCTCTAGCCTTTTGCTCGCCCGCCCTTATTAATTTGGAGCTGGGAGTCGAGCGCAGCTGTTTGTGAGTATTGGACCCACGAGTGCATGATCCTGCCTCTTGTCCTCTTGTAACTGCGCTCATCGCGCTGATTCAGCTTTTAAAACATTACCTTGCCGCTTTTCTTAATTTGCTCAGTTTAACTTTTTAAAATTATAGCGCTGACTTTGTGGGAGTATTGACGCTACTTACAGGGTTAGGATTGCAGGGATGTGCCCTTAGCGTTGTGTTAGCGTTCGGCCCCAGCGGTCACCGGATGTGAGGCGGGGCCGCATTGCACCGGGGTTGACGCTCTAGCCTTTTGCTCGCCCGCCCTTATTAAACGTCATAATGTGTCGTGCGCGCAGCGGACGCGCGCAGCGGGCGCGCCGTCTACGCGCCGAAGGAGCGCCAAAGGAGGGCCCGTCTGTGCCCGTCCGGGCTCTGGCCGGGCACAGGGCCACGACTCCTGGCCGTTTTTCTGCCACTTTGGTCTCCTCTGCAGCACTTCGGTATACTTCGGCTGACCTTAGGGCCCTAAAGGTCCCCTCTTGTGAGGCGGCGCATTCCTGGGCGATCACTGATAGTCGGTTCCGATCATGCCCCTCCTGTAATTATCAACTCAATAGCCCTATTCCTCCGCCTACCCAATCCGGTAACGTTATCAAGAATATTCAGGCGGGCTTGATAAATGCCAGATCCCTGGTGTGCCACACGGCTGAGGTCTTTGACCTATTAGCCGATAATAACTTTGATCTACTCTTTGTCACTGCGACCTGGATGACTGACTCCTGCTCTCCGGTAGTTGAGTTAGCTATCCCTCGTGGTTTCAGAATTCGTAGAGCAGATCGTGGTGCAGATGTGGGAAGAGGGGGTGGGCTTGCCGTGATCTATCGGGATCACTGGACCCTCACCTGCGAACACCTGGATAAAATCAAAGAGGCTGAACTTCTCCATTTTTGTTTGGAGCTCAGTCCGCATTCCACCTTAGGTGGTACGCTTGTGTACCGACCGCCAGGCTATGTTGGAAACTTTATTGGATCTCTAGAGGAGGTCATCGTGCCAAGAGCTTTACGATTTCCTCATTTTCTATTGCTGGGGGATTTTAACATTCATGTGGATTCTGAGAATTCTACTGAGGCTACCCGTCTCAGTGAGACTTTTAGCATGGCTCATCTTTCTCAATGGGTTGATGCCCCCACCCATGTGGGAGGTCATGTTCTTGATTTAATATGTTCCAATTTTGACATCAGCTTGTCCCCCCCGATGCCTATGTCGTGGTCCGACCACTACTTGATTAAGTTTGCTTGGCAGATTAGTGAGGATTCGAGGAGAATTCCCTCTTTGGTACATCGCCCACGGATTAATTAGATGTCCCTATCTGAGTCCCTTACCGACACCCGTCCGACTCCAAAGATGGAGTTGGAAGCGACGGTTGACGCATTTAATTCTTGGATAGCGAACGGTGTCACTACCTCCACTAATGCAGGGGGTGTTCGTCGGATGAGATCGAGACCCTCTCAACCATGGTTCACGCATGCCTTACGTGAACAGAAGCTGGTTTGCAAGAAACTAGAGCGAGCCTGGAGACATGCTTATCTACCAGCCGAAAAGAAATCATTACGTGCAGCCCAAAAGGATTATTACGCTGCGATTAAGGTAGCTAAAAGCAGCTACTATTCGGACAGAATCGAGAAGGCGGAAAACAACAGCAAAGAGATCTTCTCAATCGTCCAAAATTTTCTATCTCCATGTGCTGCCCAACCCAGGCTCCCTTCTTCCGCTCAATGGTGTGAAGAACTGTCTTGTTACTTCACTGATAAGATTACAAAAATTCAATTGGACTTAGAAGTGGCTCAAAAGTCCTTTACCACCCCACCTGCCCTTTTAGTATCGGATAGACAATGCTCAAAGGATCAGTTTGTTGCCTTCCTCCCGGTCGCGGAATCGGATATACGGCAAATCCTGGCAGCGTTAAAG
The DNA here is from genome assembly GCF_964261635.1 of Lissotriton helveticus. Lineage (NCBI taxonomy): Eukaryota > Metazoa > Chordata > Amphibia > Caudata > Salamandridae > Lissotriton > Lissotriton helveticus. The sequence continues at coordinate 20,376,811 of NC_136063.1, forward strand.
TCCGGATCGCCCGCAGACCCCTGCCCAGCCAGGGTCTTGGGAGGGATAGTGGATACTATTAGTCAAGAGGTGACACATATTGTTAACCTCTCCCTTTCCAAGGCCTCGATTCCGAGAAGTTGGAGGGAGGCAAAGCTGCTCCCTTTGTTAAAAAAGGCAGGTTTAGATCCAGCAATGCCATCGAGCTATCGGCCCATATCACTGTTGCCAGCTTTGGCGAAGGTGTGTGAGAAGGTGGCTTTTAAACAGTTGGATGGCTTCATTGAGTCCTCCCACGCATTACATCCTGCCCAGTGAGGGTTCAGAGCGACTTATAGTACAGAGACAGCATTAGTTGAGGTCTCGGAGGCAGTTCGAGAGTGCTTGGACGGGGGTGGCAGAGCGGTCCTGATTTTATTGGACCTCTCTGCCGCCTTCGACACGGTGCCTCATGCCCTACTTATCGCTAGATTGCGAGCCGTTGGCATCTCTGGGCTGGCCCTTGACTGGCTGTCATCGTTTTTGAGCGATAGAACTCAGCAGGTCTGGATGCCCCCTTACTCTTCGGCCTCGAAGAGACTGTCAACTGGAGTTCCGCAGGGTTCTACGTTAAGCCCTTTATTGTTTAACCTTTATATGACCCCCCTACTATATCTGGCGGAACAGCTGGGAGCCAAGATAACAGCTTACGCTGACGATACTCAGCTGTTATTCACCTGGCCTAAGGGTGCGTCTGACCCATCAGCAGTCCAACATTGTCTGTCGGAAGTATTCAGGTGGCTTGCACAAGTTCAACTTAAGTGCAACGAAGATAAGTCCGAGATTTTATTCTTCGGCGCCTTCCCTGACAACTTCAAGGATCAGATTTGGCCCCCGGACCTGCCCTGTCCGAGTGCGACGGGAGGCCCAGCTAAGAACTTGGGGGTCTGGTTCAGTCAAGATTTGAAGTTTGCTGATCACATAAAAAAACTGACCGGTACCTGCTTTGGCACTCTGCGAGCCCTGAGGAAATTCTTCCCTCTTTTGCCCAGGGTAGCCAAGGAGGCTGTTCTTCGAGCCCTGATTTTATCTCGGCTCGATTATGCTGATGCCTTATTCTGTGGTCTACCCGCGTATTTGGTTCATCGGTTACAGGTGATTCAAAACGCTGCAGTACGCTTGCTCTTCTCTCTCCCTAGGAGGTCGAGTGTGCGGAGTCATCTACGAAGCTTGCACTGGCTACCTGTACCGCATCGAATCTTGTTTAAAATTCTTGTGTTGGCATTTAGAGCAGTCCATGGTCAGGGACCGTCGTATCTGCAGAAACGGTTCTCATTTTATACTCCCAACCGTGTCCTTCGATCGGCCAATCAATGCCTACTGGTCACTCCCAAATTTAAATATGCTCGGTTGGAAGGACAATCTATTTCAGTTAGGGCAGCCTCTGCTTGGAATGCTCTCCCCCTGTTCCTTAGAGCTGCGCCGACCATCACTGTTTTTAAGAAGGAACTCAAGACTCATCTGTTCAATGCCCCCCTCTAACAGCTTGTTCAGGCCCGGATCCCTCACTCTTGCTGTCCAATCACTCACCGCGCCAGGATACCCCGTGGTAATTGAGCGCGCTATAAAAGTTTTAATAAACATAAACATATATTTTAAAAAAGCCCATTAGCAAAGTATTTAACAATGCAGCATATGATTATTGAAATAATAGTACCAGGGTGCTTACTCAGGCCCTTCCTACATCTTTGGCTCCAAATTGTTGTACTTTTAGGAATGTAATGGTATGTAGGTGTTGTTGATACTTGTATCTGGCAGCGCTGTCAGGGGTGACCATTGGTGGAGGCTGCAATAGCCTCTTAAGAAAGATCTTTGGGCATGGTACTTATTATTTTACAATTTAAGCACTGGCCAGAATGTTATTTTGATATTTAGATATTTATGGGTTTTTATAAAGCGCGAACTATCGCTCCGGGAGGAGCATCTTGGCGCTGTGCAAGCATGAAGAAGATAAGTGATCGATGATAAGTGGTGAGGGTCTGGAACTAAATAGCTGCCAATACAGAGTTGTCAGGTTGTTGATATACCCAAGTCTTAAGGAGTTTTCTGAATTTACTCTCTTTTTCAGTTAGTCTAAGGTTCACGGGTAAGTTGTTCCATGCCCTTGCTGCCAAAAAGGTAAAGGTTTTCCCACCCCTAGTCTTATACTTGAACCTGGGAATCATTATGAGATTTGTTCCAGAGGATCTCAAACATCGTGAGGGGTTGTAAAAGGTGAAGCGTTTTTGAAGGTACTGGGGCCCTGTGCCCTTCAGAGCTTTAAAAACGGTAAGTAAGAGTTTAAAAAGAATTCTTTTATGGAGTGGTAGCCAGTGTAGAGAATTTAATGCAGCTGAGGCAGATGACCTTCTGGGGAGTTTCAGGACCAATCTGGCGGCTGCGTGTTGTATACTCTGAAGCTTCCTCAGGGTGGACTTTTTCACTCCCACCATTAGGCCATTGCAGTAATCAAGTCGGGAAAGGATCAAAGCTACCGCGACTGATTTTCTAGCTGCAATGGGGAGGAAGTCAAAGAATTTCTTTAATGATTTGATGAGTCCGAAGCATCGACCAGCAGTGATCCTGACATGATCATCGAAGGAAAGGGAAGAATCAAATTGCACACCCAGGTTCCGCGCGGAAGATGCTGCACTAGGTGGGGCCTCTGATCCTATGGGCCACCAGTCCTTCGGGCAGAAGGATAGGTTTTTTCCTAACGGTATGATTTCAGTCTTTGCACTGTTACACCTCAAGTGATTTGTATTCAACCATCGGAAAACATCAGAAAGACAGGTCTGGAAACGCAAAGCTGCGTCCGAACACTTTTTATCAATGGTGACGACGAGTTGTGTGTCGTCAGCATATGACGTGACGAGGATCCCATGGGATTCTATCAAAGCGAGGAGGGGGGCCATATAGATGTTAAAGAAAAGGGGGCTTAATATGGACCCTTGAGGAACTCCTGATGTTGTGGATTTTTCGCTAGATAGATAGGGACCCAGAGATACAGTCTGGGACCTGTTAGACAGGAAAGATTTAACCCATGACAGAGCTGTATCAGTCACGCCAATCTCTCGCATTCTATTGATCAGAATAGTGTGAGAGATAGTGTCGAAAGCTGCCGTTAAATCGAGCAGGATGAGGACGGCTTGCCTTACTTCATCCTGCAGGAACTTGATGGAATCAGATAGTTCTATCAAGGCTGTTTCTGTGGAATGACCGGAGCGAAACCCTGACTGTTGAGGGTGCAGGACGTTATGAGTCTCTACAAATATTTTTAATTGTTCATGGACTAACTGTTCCGTGATCTTGCCAAGGACAGGCAGTAATGAAATGGGGCGCATGTTCGTGAGGTCAGTGGGAGATTTGTTCAGCTTCTTCATCAGGGGCTTCACAATAGCCTTCTTCCAGTCATTGGGCACTATCCCTTGCTCGAGGGATTCATTGATGATTGAATTAATACAAGGATTTACTGCCTCGATAAGGTGATGAAGAATACTAGGAGGGCAGGAATCAGTGGGGGCTCCTGATTTACATGCCAACATTGCCTTACTAGTTTGTTGGAGGGAAACGGGCTTAAAACTGCATAGCGGGGGGTAGTTATCCCTTACCTCATAAGAATTGATAGGGGGAGAGGGAAAGTCTTTCTGGATGATGACAATTTTATCCACAAAGAAGTCTGCTATTTGGTTGCACAGAGATTCAGACGGTGGAATTTCAGGCGTGAGGGCTTTGGGGTGGGTAAAAGACTTAACAATTGTGAAAACAGTTTTTTGTTTTTGTTGGGCTTCATTTATGGCCTTAGTAAAGTATTCCCTTTTTGCTGCTTTTATGTGAGAGTGATATAGCTTCCTCTGTTGGACGTAAAGTGCTCTTGCACTCTCATCATAAGATTTTCTCCAGCCTCTTTCTAATTTACGGCATAGGAGATGGCTGTCGGTTAAAATCTGGGTGAACCAAGGTGCGTTGGGTTTTCTGTTATGGCATTTTGCCTGATGGACTTTGGGATCAGAATGGTCTAAAACAATTTGATCCATCCAGGCATGGAACCTACGCGAGTTGAGTTGAGTATTGAGTCATATTACAGATATGTGGCCGTTGGTACTTGCACAGTGTGTTGTTCTCCAGTCCGTTGACGCAGTGAGTGACATCAGGAGGGCATTGCTTGAAGATCCCTGAGCATTGGCTGCTGCCGGCAGCAAGACACTTCTCGCAAAGTAGACAATCTGCTGGAAAAAGAAAATCAATCTAGAGATCTGAGTATAATTTTACTTTAATTCAAAGAGGGAGAAATACACGTAAAAAACAAGTATAAATGTGTTAACCTTAGAGTGGGGCCCATCCACTATTTGCAATGAAATGATTTAGCAATAGAGAGAAGCCAAGAAACTTCTTGGGCTGTATCATACATAGGGTGAATGTCCCTTGCTTGCGACAGGCACACCTTAAAAAGGTGCTAACAAGGAAAATGTGCTGTATTAGGATGAATGCCCTGCGCCCAGGGCAGCGGCAAAATCATGTTATATTGGGGGATGCACATTCATGATCTGATTTGAAGCTGCTCTTGGTTTCACAGGGCAGGCGGCTACCTGCTGGCACTTTTAAGGGAGATTATGAATCCCCTTGCAGGCAGGTGAAGTGAGGGACTGCACCCACCTGAGAGGGGATTTCTGGGCTTTGGAGCCCCTGTGCCCTTTAGGGGGCTGCCATCTGGGGACGCACTGACAGTGTGCAATGTTGTAGGTCACCTCCGGACTGCCTTTCTGCCTCTGACATCTTTGATACAACACGGGCACAGAGGCAGAGACACTCCCTCATTTGCGTCCGAGGCCCCTTCTGTAATACTAAAAGGCCCAGGAGCACACACAATGGGCACACACTCTTGTTGCACCTCAGAGGCATTTGTGTGATATGGCACCTGGTGATCAATTGTATAAAATATAATGGAAAGTTTAAAAATGTAGCAGACAATTATTGCTGTTTGGAGAGTAGACAAGTGAAGAAAAATAAAAAAAACAGCACTTGGGGAGAGATGGGCAAAAGTTGAGGTACAATAGTATTGTAACAGACTGAGATGGAAAGAGAATAACCTAAACACAAAAATGGGTAGACAGAGAAGGACAGCAAATATAGAAAAGGGCAATAGAGATAAGAAGATTTAATTAAAGATAGAGGGGCAGATTAACAAAAATGTGGCCCAAAACAGAGCAGCAACGAAAGCTGATGATCTGTGTTGCATCGAAAGGCAGAGAGCAGACCAGCACAATGTCTACATAGCTTTTGTGCTATTTACCTCTCTGCCTGTGCTAGAGCACTTTTGGCTACCTAGTGCCATGCACACTCACTTGCACCATAGTGCAAACTAGTGTGTGATGTCTTGCATGGGTTTTGTACTGGAAAGCTCCCCTTCCTGTACACAATGACGATGGTTAGACATAGATGAAAGATATTACACATCACAAAGTGCTGTGGATTTAAATGCAGAAGCAACAACTGTCAGAGGACAATTATATGATATGTCATGTCATGTGATAAATAGTGCAACCTACATATGACATTTAAGTTCAATGGCAATGGTGTTCTTTATGGGTCAACGTACTTACTGTATGGTCAATGATATCAAGCCATTTTGCATCACAGTTTTAACACAGAACACATATTGTGGCATTGATGCACAATGCACATAGTCATAATAGCAGAAAAAATAGGAATCCTTTATATGTGAATAATCTAGAGAGACCACTCAGCAAAAGCAAATGTCCTACAGTTGGGACCCCCCATTTTTTACTACATGAACTTCTGACCTTTTCTGTGATCCAAACTTGCTTACCAAGCCTAAGTTACAAATATTGGGCTTAAAAAAGCAAGTAAATATAGTTAATGTAGTCATACCTGCCAATTTCCTAAGTAAACTACTGGAGTGAAGTTAAAACCTTTCTCATTTACACCTAACATCAAACTTGCTTTTAGATGAGTATGCTTACAGTAGAAAGGATGGCTGAACTGTTTTCAACATGATATCTTAATTAAGACTTTATGGGGCACGTGCATCAAGCATTTTACTGGTCGCTATTATTTAATCGATATTCCTTAGCTTAATGAATGTGGCCCTAAATTACTAACTTTTGGTTAGAAGTTCCATAAAATCAAATTGTAGTACACATGTAATCCCCTATGGAATGGGTTGGACAAACAAGATTGTGTTTCCCTTTAAGGTGAAAGTCTTTTTCAAACATAAAATCCAGAGCTCAATTATCGTGCAGCTATAAAGATTTCACATTCTTAGTTTATCTGGTTTTCAAGTAATCGCACACATAGATAAAGACTCTAAACTCAGGACCTCCGAATTACATCTTCCTTTGAATAACCTTTTTCGTACACTATGAACTTGAGTTGGGAGTGGGACACAAGTCTCGTGTTTGGTGGAGCCCAAGTCAAGGAATACATTAGACGTGTTGGTACAGATGTTGTTCCCTTTTTTATGACAGTAACAGTCATCATTACAAGGAGGTTTGTTATGGGGAGTCCAACACAGGATTTCTTTTTATAATTTCACCACTTAGCTTAATGAGACAATAGGATAGATTCTACCCCAGGAAATTGACTTAACTTCCTGAAGGAAGCACTGGACAATTGTAGTTCTTCATTCAGTATAATCAGCACCGGCTGAATGGTTCTACCACTTTAACCCTAACACAATTACAGCATCAAATCACCTTGGAAGGAGGAAGACGTTAGGAATTACCAACTGCCTGAGAGAGGACTGTGAAAGAAGACTGGGAAACATTTGTGTCCACCTGTGTCTTGACACTGCATGCATAGACGGCCTATACAATACCTGGTTGAACTAGCCACTTGCTTCTCCACACTTTCAGGAAAATATATTTTGGTGATCAACTTATAGAAACTGTGACAACAGTGCTCTGAAAGTGATTACCCTCAATCCTGCACCTGTTTCAATGTTTGCAACCATAACTGACTGCATTGCCACAGGGAGACAAGTCTCAGGGTACAGGACTCAAACATTTACTAGGTCCAGCCAAGGATAGCCTCAGACAGGCACCCAGGTAAAGTTAGGCACCCTCTAAATAATAATAATAATAATAATAATAATAATAATAATAATAATAATAATAATAATAATACGGTGTATAAAGCTCAAACAGTTACTTCAATGACAGAGGTGTCCCGGTGCTCAAGCAGCAAGCAGCACATGCAGGTTGGTTTCAAAAGCTGGAAACAGACCTAGTTTTTGTTAAACAGCCATGTCTTTAGTGCTTTCCTCAAGCAGGACGAAGGAACGCAGGTAAGGCGTTCCACATGTTGGCTGTTCTAGCGGAAAAAGCCCTTACACCCAGCCGGGCTTTCGCAAAGTGGGGGAAATTGGGTAGGTTCTGGGTGTTCAATCTCAAAGAACGAACCTGCTTGAAGCAGCAAAGTCTTAGGTTGAGATAACTTGAACATTTTCTCTTCAGTGCGCGGTAGGCCAGGGTCAGTGCCTTGAATTCTATTCTTTTTGTTACTGGGTGCCATTGCCGATCCTGTAGGTGCGTGGAGACAGGATGCCGAAAGGGAATACATCTAATTAGTCTTGCAGCCGCATTCTGCACCATCTGCGAGCATCTAATCACATATTTGGGCATGTCATCCGTAAGCGTAGTCCAGCCTAGATCTATCAGTGGCATGGACTACAGATTAACGGCAGTCTTCTGGTGGCAGATGTAAGAATTTACAAAGGTTTTTCAATTTAATTCAAGTTACCGCAAATAATTCAACATATAGCCAACCTAGAGCAAACCAAAGGGGGTGTGCCCACAACAGCACCAGATGTTCAGTTTGTGGGTGGGGATTCCCTTGCAATTACAGGTTGAATAAAACTGAGATAAACAATGGAACGAACAGGGAAAGGGCAGTCATATGATAGTAGATGGAGTCAGCTGGGGACATTTAAGCTTACAGCTAATTTCTCGAGAAAAGTAAGCTCTGTCCTGATCATTACTTTCTTCTTTTCTATGTGCACATTTAAGTGAACTCAAAATCATTAAGACTGCAAAAGGGCATTGTAAAATCCAATAGATTAAAGATGACTTCTTAATTGCTGTGTCAGGATGTATGTTTATTCTTGTTAATCAAATAATCAAGTACAGCATTTAGATAAGGTAGTAATCCAGGTTCCAGTTAAGGTTAAGATAAATGCCCCACCGGGAGCACCTGCCCTGCTGCTCAGCCTCCAAGGTAACTGACAGTACACTTAAAGATACACAGATAGAACTAAGCATGACATCATAGAGACAGGCTGAGCAGCAGAGTACAAGAGACTAAGAAAGGACAAGAAAGAGAGAAGAGCAGGGAGAAGCAGGATACAACAGGCATGCTCAGCTTACCTCCAGTTATCAGTGCTTGGACAATGACCACAGCTAACAGGGCCCTCATGGTGCTAAGAGAGAAAGGTGTAGGGTTATGGGGTATGTGACCTGGATCACTTGCCTAAGTCTTCTGCACATCTCGTGCTCAGGGCATGCATTTTATACTGCCTCAGAAGGAGGGGTGCATGATACTTGCGCTCTGTACACAGTATGTGGCTGATCCCTTTGTTTGTGACTGGGTGTAGTTCTCTGGTTGCTGGCATAATCCCTGAGAAGTGCATTAAAATAACCTGTATGACATGATGTGAGTCAGATTTATTGAGCAAAAGCAGAATTGTACGGAGGCCATAATTATAAGCGCGGGCTCAATTCCAATCAAACAAACATATATACATATGGGCAGGAATCATAACTATGATTAATATAATTTCTCCTTAGAGATATTTATCAAGGGTGGCGTATTTAAATATTGCACCTCTGACAATTTTTCAAGAAAAATGCCAAAAGAAGCAAACATGAGGAATTGGGGCTGCTAAACACTGCATCAGTATGTGTCACTAGACTACCACGGCCATAACCAGGAATAAGAGGTATTTCACCCACCCAGAACATACCACACTCTGAATATCTTTTCTTGGTTATTATTTTGTGCAGGAAATACCTCCTCTTCATCCTACTGTTTGTTGTGGCTCCTGCAATTTATGCTGCAGATTCAGTTTTTCGTTCATGTATATAAATGTGCAAATTGGAATTCTACCACCGTAATTCTGATACTGAAGAAGAGGCTTTTATCACATTTATATGGTACATTTCATATATTTTATTTCCTCTTCAGGTTTTCTTATGTAGAATCATTTATTACAGTAATTAAATGCATATTCTGAGATAAAAAATAATCAAAACTTGTTAAAGGTGATTATCACACAGATTTGACACTGCAATGCACTGCACTTGTGCTGCAACTGGAAATTCCACACTGCTCAGTTGAAGCACTTGTGTAGTTTGTGAAACCATATGAAAGACAGTTACACAAGTCCTCCCAAGCCTTGTGCTAGAACTGACTCATATTAAGGATTGTTTTGTACCAAAACTTCATAATCTCATTCATGTCTGAACTAAAAATGTTATAGTGAGGTGGAGGTCAGAACATGCACTCACACACGCATATTTGATGAATTAATGTTTCTTAAAATGTATTGGACCAATCTTTGAAGATGTTAACAGGTCATTGATAAAGTTAGAGCTAGCTTGACAAACTTCTAACACAATACATTGAGCATCAATCTCCAGATAACAATGTAACATTTTATTGAAATAATGGCTAATTATTTTGTTTGTCAAATTGTCAAATTTTCAATGCTCAGCACTACTCAACACAGATGAATTGATCAGTTTTCCCAGAGGGTTTTTGACAGCTATAAAATGGTAGGATGATTGGATTATGACCTCAACATAACATTGATTGATTTACTTGTGTTTATTATAAGAACTAATGACATAATCAACCGTGCTCTCTATACTACTAGTATCAGATGTATAGATATTACCTGAGCCAATCAAATTACTTTATAGACTACTACCTATAACTTGGTATTTGTAAAGCACAAATTAATCACCAGTAGGGGTCTCATAGTGCTAGGGGCCATCAGGGAGATTAAGTGAGCTACTGCGCAGAGTCATGTGATACTGAGCTGAGCTGCCTCCAGTGCTAGGGAACGAACTTTGAGCCCCGCGGTCCGGAGTCATCCACCCTGTTAGTTGCACCACACCTCTCTCCCTCTTCGAGGCCTTATACAAATTACTTGTCAGAGCAAGTTGAGTGGGCAAGGGGCAACATGTGCCCCTTGAGCCTAATATAGGCAAGGCCCTGGAAGACGCTGACTCCCGAAAAGTAGGGCCTGATGGCAAAGTAGATTCACAATGCGGTAAAAGTGGAGGTGCCGGAGCCCACCCGGATAGTCTGCAATTTAAAATCCCAGTGACAAAGGTGGCCTACAAACTTGCACATGTTGGCCCCCGCCCCTCTTGGGTAAACTGCAGGAAGCCTGGGAGGTCCCCGAACTCTGATCTGAGGCCCTGAGTGGACATGTGTCCCCCGGGGGCTGAAGTAGCTTTGCGGGGAGGCCCTTGGAACAAACCGTGGCTATGAAAGCTCCTGAAAGTGCCCTGAGCCGGCGAGTGAAGAACGGAAGAAGCTCATCGCAGCAAGCGGGGACCTGGGGACACTGGGGTTGCCTTGCCTGCCATACCACTCAGGGTTTCTTTGATTAAAATTAAATTTCGACACAGCACGCCTGACCTCAAAATGGCGACCCGTGGGAAGCGGTTTACCTATGAAGGGCTGCACAAGTGATTGGAGGGGCACCTTAACACAAGGAAGATATGTGGGGCCTATGTGAGCTTAATTACTCAAAGAGGGGATACATTTTATGAGCTAAGGGGGGGGGGAACCACCAAAACTATAATGTGCCTGACCCTAGGATGGGTGCCAGAGGCCTAATGCCTGACACAATAAACACTGAAAACATTGCAGCTTTGATAGCCACGGGAAGATGCAGATGACCACCTGAGATATCATATTTTGTAGAAGCAAATGCTGGTGGCCTGGGGTGGCAAGCCGGCCCACAAGTGAGAAAAGCTGACTGAATGGAACACCAGGAGCAGAATCTCTAACCTAACACCAAGATGGCCACCGCAGTGGTCCTTTACCACAATGAGCTACTACTCTTGGACAAAATTGTATATCGTCAGACCTGGAGCATATCCTCCACTCTGCTCACCCATCAGGACATAGAATCTGTGAACTAGCCACCGACTGTTGAGACTTAGCATTTTGGCCATTCCGGTGGAGCTACCTTGATATCTATAGACGTGATGGGCTGGGGACTTCCCCTCGGCCATCACCTACCCAGCCAGACTTTGGACAGACTTTCCTTCATCTCTTCACCATATCTCCCTCCTACCTGCTTACCTTACCCCCTTACCCTTCTATGTTCCATTTAACTTGTCTTCTATGCTCTTTAAATATTTCTAGCAACAGATGTAACTTTTAACTGATGTAACTTTGTAACAATGTGGAACCTCATGTAAAGCACTCTGATACCTCCGGGTCTAGCCAGCGCTATATAGAACTCATCAAATAAATAAATAAATATTAAACATCCACTTATCACTCCCCTTGTTTGTACCTAATATGGGAGATAGTACTAGATCGAACATCATCATACCCACATTCTGGGTAGAGATTAATTTCCCCAATTAAATGTTGAAATTAAAGGATAACACATGCTTTTTTTTTAATTGAGGAAGGAATATATGATTTTGGAACAGTTTTGTTGTAGAAATTAACAAGCAGACTAATACACTTATTTGAAAAGGTCAATTAATGAGCTTACAGATTTCTTTGACAAGTGGGGTGTTCTACTATGGCACAATTAAAGGCTAATAACAACTGAATAATTAGACTACCTTTAGATCGTCCTGAAAAATATGGAATAGCAGGCAAATGAGGAGGATCCATCCAGAACATGTCCCTAGACCAGGTTTTAAGAAGTAGTACAACTTTTTAGCCAGAGCATATTTTGCAACTTTAAGTCAATGCCAGCTTTATCCCACGGCATTAGCATAATCTGATTATTAATGTGTGCTCCCCTCCTAATTTAGACTCATCATTATCCATATCCAGAGTCAGTTGATCCAAAGCCTCCTTCAAATAACTCAAAACAAGCGTGCAGTTAATATTATGATTAGAAGACAGGCTAATTGTCCATCAATCATTTGTATCCAGCAATAAATGGGACAATGTATTCTCTACTAAACCAACATACTTGTCTGTAAAACAAGCATGCCCAATAAGTGGTTTCTTGGAAAGCTGTGACATACAAGGTTTGAAGAAATAGCCTGTGTGTTACACATATCCCTGAGATTGGGATACAGCCAGAAAGCATAACAGAGACTGTATGAAAGAACTGACTTTGAAGTTAAGAATTATACAAACCGTGTCACAGTGTATTTGGGAGATTCCAATACTGCTTACATACCTGACCATGATAAATGTGTGAAAAGCAGCCTGAGTGAAATTTAAATTAGGCTGCCCTAATTCCCATAATTGTGTGAAATTATGTCAATATAACACTTTGAGTACTGATGCTGCATTTGTTGAAAACATTTGATAGAAATGCACCATTCCCAGTAAAAATTTTAACCACTTACGCATGGGAAAAACTGACTTCAAGGAGCTATAATTCACAATGATTTTTATTTTTGCACTACTTTCAACCAAACAAAAGAGTAAATCATTGTGAGGGTTCTCTTTTTTTCAGTTTAGGTCAAGGATGGTTTGGCCCTTAGCATGTTTTTATCATGGGGCTACTGTACAGGGTAAGGTATTGCCCCTCTGTTCCTGTGAAGGCAAGGCAGAGCAATCTCTGTTGCATTTTATGTTTTTTGTGGTTTCAATTAGAGTTCACCCAGATGTGCCTCAAACCTTTACTGAAAAGTCTAGCTTTTCAGAATTGTAGAGCAGCTATATCCTATCTCCAAATGTTAAATAGCCCTGATTTTTATTTTAAGGTATGTTGTTTTCCTAAAATAGCTACTTATACTTGAAAATATGTGGATGGGAAAAAATAGGTTATTTAAGCTGCCCTGGATTTAGATGTGTGTTTTACTGATTTTAGCCACATTTATTGCATTGAGAATGGAATGTATGATATTGTGCTTTTATTAAAATGTTTTATTGTATTGATTTTGAACTTGTGCTTTTATGATTTTTTTTAAGATTGAATAAAGATTGATTGATAATGTTGATGAACAAAAAAGTATTCTGGCATCTAAAAATGAGCATCTCACATTTAAATATATGGTGCTAAATGATAAAAATATATTTTGCCTAATTTCATGTAATTCTGTTGTACCTTTGTGTAATTGCACAACAGCAAAATATGTGAATTTATTACACCCCAGGTAAAATAGATTTAAACATTCCTATTCCTTTAAACTGTGAAATATTCTTAGACTGGGTAGCAGATAGAACTTGTAAATGCATTATTACCATGATGTGGGTAGCTGTGCAATGGATGCAGCTGGTTCTCACAAATGATGAAACACAACAGCCACAGTTCCAAAATAATGAGGAGAGACTTGTGTATGAAGTGCTAAAATCGGTGTTGGGCTTTACATTAGGACCAAGTTAAGTTGGGACCATACTGCTCCATGGCTCTGTTATGACTCATGTGTCAGCAAGGCCAAGCTATAGTTTTCCTGCTTTCGCTTCAATGAAGCAAATCTTGCTATGACAGGACACCCCAGGATATTGTAGGAGCTGGCCCTGGTGGGTAGCGGTCCCCAGGGCCATCAAGGGCTCCTGGAGGGGGGGCCGTGCGGCCCCCCTCCCATCATTTTCAAAGCCATGGGGAGGTGATGGTCCTTGGTCTGGGGTTCCACAACGGACCCCCACATTCAAATAATTAGTGCCCCGGGGAGGTGGTAGTCACCGGACAGTGTGTGGGGCAGGAGCCCCCACACGTATTTTTTTTAATTAAACCACGGGGAGGTGGTGGTGCGTGGGGGGGCCATGAGTCGCCCTACATATAATGGAGGTGGCAGTACCCGGGGCTGTAGGAACTCCTCGGGCTCCCAGATATTAATTTTGCATTGCCCCCGGACCACCAGGAGCTTTAAGAAATGAAGCACAGGAGCCAGCACTCGGGGGGCGGTATCACGCCCCCAGCGTGAATTTGCCCGTTTAAAAAAAATCTTGTTTTGGCCCTTGGGGTCCTTGAGCAGGCCTAGGGGTCAAGGTGTTTCTACCCTGCCCCCTTTTATTAATTTTTCACTTTTTCCCCCTTTTTCTTGTGACTTGATTACCGAGTCACAAGATCGCTACTAACACTTCCTGGATTGGAGTGTTGGCAGCCAATCAAAGTTCATGCCCGGGAGGGTTTGTTCCTCCTCCTCGGTGCTCAGATATCTATATTTTTCTGTTTTTAATTTCTAAAGAACTACTGAACGGATTTACACCATTTAAAAAAAATTCTCTTTCTGAACCAAGGACTACCTCTTTGCCAAATGTAATGACCTGTTTCAAAATTCCTATGGAAATTGACAGGGAGAAAATGTGTTTTGGGACCCCCCTTTTTTCTTGGCCCCCTTTTGATGAATCACACTTAAACTTTCAAGACAGAAGCTGAACAGAGCCAGCAATTAGCTCCAATGGCACCAAAGATATTGACAAAAGAAAAAACGCTTTTTAAATAGAAACAAGGTCCTAACTATAACTACCTACTAGCGAGTGCCAGTGAGTTATATATATATATCTTCTGCTAAAACAATTTCTTCGTCTTCCATATAAACATCCTTATAGTATGTATTGTTCTTAATCAAATACAATGTTGTATGTTGTTCTTAGTCGGCACACCAATAACAAGAATAACTAGTAGTTCACTCTCTACACCAAGAGTTTCAATATTTTTCATTATTGAGTTTGGCGATATCAAATACAAGAATAATTTGGCCTTTCACCTGAAATCAGCTTAAACTTTGTAATTCCATTTTCAACATTTTTTGTACAACTATGTTCAACATTCTCTACAACATGTGCTTCTATTATTGTCTCAGTTTCTGCACTCTTTTGTTCAGGAACAAAGTAACAAAACTCAATATCATCACAAACCTTCTTAACATCTGATATTGACCCACGCAAAAGAAAACTGTTCAACTCTTTTAACTTTAGTGCTGAACTTTTGCATAATACAATGTTCTCCCTAACTTCCGCATTTGAGTATGGTGTACTGCCAACATCCTGAAATGAGGAAAAATACTTTGACATACTTTTTTAGAAAGACAAGCCAAAGACAAGCCAAAGAATGACCATGCAAATCGGTATATTTTCTCACTCTGCAAGGTTCTATCTAGTCCATGCAACAGCTTCATCTTTTGTTCAACACTTTTTTTACAATATGCATGTAAGAAATTACGTAATTTATCAATAGATTCTTGTCGTACACTACAAATACTACTACAATCCCAAGTGTACACCGGGGCTTTAGGACGTCTGCCTAGAACTTCATCAGCTATCACTTCTTCTACATTTCTAGGAACCATTTGCTCTTTCTCAAGTGGACGACCATTTTTATCCTCATAAGCTCGACCACTGGTGTCAACTGCATGCAAAAAATTATTTCTCCGTAAATAACTCTCTTCATTAAAAAAAGGCTCACAACTTGAAGAGTGTTTCCACTTCCCTAAAACAAATCACAAAAATTACTTCGGTTAATTACTCTTTTCCTCTTACTTTTGGCCTTCATTAAGTGGATTGGTTTATCTAGTGACCGAATTCTGTTTATTACTAAAATAAAGGGTTTCCTCTTTACTTCAAAAGCCTTTTCAACAATGGATTCTATATGCTTCTTCTTTTTACAAAATTGTGTTCTCTTTCCATATGTCTTTGTATGTTTTAGTAAATTATGGACTGCTCTGTTGTAAAAAAAAAATTTGCACACTTCTTTATATTTATTTTCTCTTCTCTTACTATAAGCTGTATCCTTTGTTTTGTCATTGCTTTTTTCCCTTTCCTATTGTTAGCACTTTTTTTTATGCTTGGGACATTTTCACTGCTTTCCCCATTTGCATTTTTTTTCTAAATCCAGTAATATTTTTTATGAACTCTTTTGTGGTCTTACACGAAATTGCTCTCTTTTTAGCCACATTATATTGGTCTTCCAATACTTGTGGTTGAGTTTTTTTCAAGTAAGTATCCCTTTTCTGAACTTTCTTTCTTATTTGTTTCTCCAGCATGGTAACTTTATTTTAAGGATGATAAACAGTATCTGTAAAAAGTAAACATAAATAAGTATTTATTAACAACTTTAAAAGTTATACATTTTTATTACTATACAAACACTTTTCATATAAATTCTGACTAAAAAATTGTAGGCCTTAAGCACAACTATGAAGAGCACTACATACATAGTGCATAGCAGTTTGAAGCACTCCATTACACTAAAACCTGATTCACTTTTACTTTAGTAAATACATTACTACATGGTTCACTATGGTTTTGCAACAGTACATATTTATAATTTAGAGTAGAGCAGTGTTGTTTGTCTAGTGTAGGGGATCGTGCTGAGGTACTGTTCTAGGGTAGTGCAGTGGTATTTCAGTAGTGTAGGAGGTCGTGTTGGCGTAGATTTAAGATTTAGGGTAGTGTAATAGTGTTTCAATAGTGTAGGGGGCCATTCTAGGGTAGTTTTTTTAGAGTTTAGGGTACTACACTGGTGTTTGGGTAGTGTACGAGGTCATGCTGGGATAGATTTAAGGTTTACGGTACTGCAATGGTGTTCGGATAGTGTAGGGGGTCATGCTGGGATACTCTTCTAGGATAGTGCAGTGGTGTTTATGTAGTGTGCAGGGTCATGCTAGCGATAGTGTTTAGGGTTTATGGTAGTGCAGTGGTGTTTGAGTAGGGTAGGAGGTCGTGCTGGGGTAGTGTTTTAGGGTAGTGCAGTGGTGTTTATGTAGTGTATGGGGACATAATAGGGATAGTGTTTAAGAAACTGCAGTTGTGTTTGTGTAGTGTATGGGTTTGTGCTGGGGTAGCGTTTTAGGGTAGTTCAGTAGTGTTTGGGTAGTGTAGAGGTCATGCTGGGGTTGTGTTCCAGGATAGTACAGTCCTATTTGGGTAGTGTAGGAGGTCGTGCTGGGGTAGATTTAAAGTTTAGGGTAGTGCAATGGTGTTTGAGTAGTGTAAAGGGGCATGCTGGGTGGTGTTTTAGTTTTTAGAGTACAGTGGTGTTTCTGTAGTGTAGTGGGTTTATCTAGGGGTCATTTAGAGTTTAGAGTAGTGCACTGGTCTTTGTGTAGTGTAGAGGGTCGTGCTGCCACAGTGTTTTAGGGTAGTGCAGTAGTGTTTGGATAGTATAGGGGTCATGCTGGTGTAGATTTAAGGTTTAGGGTAGTCTAATGGTGTTTGGGTACTGTAGTGGGTCGTGCTCATCTGATGCTAAACTGGTAGTCGTTTCCAGATTTAGGAAGGTCAGAGCTGGTAGTAGATCCTTCCAGGTGACTGCCGCCAGACTCTGGAACACTCTCCCCATCGAGATTAGGGCCACTAACGAACTTCTGCAGTTTAGGAAAAAGGTGAAAACCTGGATTTTCCCTGGCTAGCCTTTCTCCCCCGGTATTTCTGCTGTTTCTGCTTCTAACTGGGTTCTGTTAGTGCCAGGATGCCTGCAATGGTGACAGATGCGCTTTATAAATTCTTAAAATAAATAAATAAATGGTTTAGTGTTTTAGAGTTTAGTGTAGTACAGTGGTGAATGAGTAGTGTAGGAGGTTGTGCTGGGGTAATGTTCTATGGTAATGCAGTGGTGTTTATGTAGGGTACAGGATCATGGTAGGGATAGTGTTTTAGGTTTTAACATAGTGCAGTGGTGTTTGTGTAATGTAGGGAGCTGTGCTGGGGTAGTGTTGTAGGAAAGTACAGTGGTGTTTGGGTACTGTAGGAGGGGGAGCTGAGGTAGATTTAAGGTTTAAAGTAGTGCTATAGTGTTTGGATAGTGTAGTGAGTCATGCTGGTATAGTGTTTTAGAGTTTAGGGTAGTGCAGTGATGAATGGGTACTGTAGGTAATCATGCTGGAGGTAGATTAAGGGTATATGGTAGTGCACTGGTATTTCTGTAGTGTACGGAATGATGCTAGGGATAGTGTCACTGCAAGAGTACATGTATTTATATATCTGCAAACATATAAAGTAACAAAATCAGTGTCTCTCAATTTTCCCATATGGACACTGACTCAGAGTGTGACTCTAGATAAATAACAATATTTCTTATAAATGGAGAAGTAGGGTAGTACAGTAGTGTTTGGGTAGTGTAGGACGTTGCACTGGGCTAGTGTTCTAGGGTAGTTTTGTGGTGTTTATGTAATGTACAGGGTAATGATAGGGATAGTGTTTAGGGTTTAAGGTAGAGCAGTGGTTTTTGTGTAGTGCAGGGTGGCGTGCTGGGGTAGTATTCTAGGAACGTACAGTGGTGTTTGGGTAGTGTAAGGTATTGTGCTTGGGTAGGTTTAAGGTTTAGGGTAGTACACTGGTGTTTGGGTAGTATAGGAGGACATACTGGGATAGTGTTCTAAGGTAGTTCAGTAGTGTTTCAGTAGTGTAGAATGTCATGCTGTGGTAGATTTAACGCTTAGGATATTGCAATGGTGTTTGGGAAGTATAGGGGGTTATGCTGGGGTAGTGTTTTACAATTAAGTTTAGTGCAGTAGTGAATGGGTAGTGTAGGGGGTCGTGCTGGGGGTAGATTTAGGGTTTAGGGTTGTGCAATTGTATATTCATGTAGTATAGGAGATTGTGCTGAATTAGTCTTTTAAGGTACTAGAGTATTAGACAGTTGTGCTGGAGCAATGTTCTAGGAAAGTACAGTGGTGTTTGGGTAGTGTAGGCTGTTCTTCTGGGGTAGATTTAAGGTGTAGGGTAGTAAAGTGGTGAATAGGTAGTGCCGGAGCTAGATTAAGGGTTTACAGTAGTGCAGTGGTGTTTGGGTAGTGTAGGGCAGCATACTGGAGTAGTGTCACTGCATGACTACATGTACTTATTTGTCTGCAAAAATATCAATCTTGCATTCCATATATTTCAGAACTGTATTTTACTATTAATATTAAACATGTGTCTCTATGAAGTGCTGCAAGACTACACTTTTAAACAAAATACTACAGAGACATCAATGATGGAAAATATGTAGTCATTGGTTCTGAAGGATGTTTGGTGAAACAAACTAAAGGACATTTGATTTTACAACTATTCAAACCATGGCGTTCAGAACTGGAATTACTTAGAGATTTCCAAAGATATGAAGATTCCTTTAATGCTTGTAAAGATAGCATACAATGCAGTGCCTTTGCAAATTATGTGAAAATGTTGAACGATTAAATTGATCAAGAAGCTACAATTGCAGCTGGGATTGCTAGAGACAATTCTCAAGACAGTCAAAGTTGTCCTGCGCTGAGTCAAGATGCACTAGGACAATCAATTGTTGAAAATGAAGCAACAATCGCCATGGATGAGATGGGAACAGAAATGCATCAAGCTCAAGAAGATGTAAAAAACTTGCAAACTTTGAAGAACAACTAAATGTTGAGCAAAAACAAATATATGAGCAAGTGAGACAACAGATTGACCATGGATTACTTCATGAAAAGAAAGAGTGCTCATGCACATCATTATAACCTATACGAATGTACATGGGTGGACAAGCTGGAACAGGAAAAAGTTTTTTAATGAAAGTAATTCCAAGTTATCCACAAAACACAACTGAGTTGCATTTGTCTTTTGTTTTCACTGATCCAACTGGGTTGGCAGCACACAACATTAAAATAATTACTTTAAATTGTTTACTAATGCCATAGTAGAGCAAAAAAAACAAATTGGAATTCCACAAGCTATCTGGAGAAGCTTGTTGTGAAGTTTCAAGAGTCTGGAAGAAAATAAAACTTCTCATTATTGATGAGGTAAGCATAGTATCATACTTAATGCTGGCGTTTGTGCATTTAGGAATGCAGCAAGTTCTTAAAACAGAGTACGACCTGTTATTTGGAGGAAAACATGTCATCGTTTTTGGAGATCTACTGCAACTGACTCCTGTAAAGGGACAACCAGTATTTAAAACACTTGTGCATGAAGACACCAGAAAATCTCTGGGTAGTGTTGGAAACATGAACATTTGGTCATATTTTGAATACAAAAAACTCATTACAAATATGCGACAGGCAAATTATGTTTATTATGGTACTATGCTCCAAGATATAAGAATTGGACTACTGACTGAACATGGCAAACAAGCTTTGCAGACTCGATTACTTTCCAATTTGTTTCCGAATGAAAACGTGGTTCCTAAGAAATTATACATGAAAATTGCAGAAAACAAATCTGTAATCTGCTTAATGCCAACACTGCGTGAGAGTTCTATATTCAACAAACAACTTTTGAAACAGGAAAATGAAAAAATAATAAAAATGGATGCCATCGATAAAATAGAGCATGAAGGAATCACTATTATTTTGATTGAACAATTGGAGACAAAATTGGATACTTTAGAAAAATCAATATCTAAAACTGCTGATTTAGAAAATAATCTATATGCATGTAGAAACTGTCGGATAATTTTAAGGCGTAATTTGGAAGAAGAAAAAGGTTTAGTTAATGGAGCAATGGGCAAAGTTGTGGATTTCGTTAATTATCAAAATAAAAAAGGTATTGAATTCTTAAAGATGGAATTTGATCAGATTGAAGAAGTTAAAGAAATTGGTTGTTGTTCTGTTCGTTTTTTGCTTGTTAAAGATTAATTTGTCTGTAGAAAACTGTTCCCAGTTTCCCTGGCATATGCAGTCACTGTTCATAAATCTCAAGGTTTAAGTGTTGAGAGTGCTTTGGTGAACATTGGAAATACTGTGTTTAAAGAGGGAATGGCATATGTTTCTTTGTCGCGAGTCAGAACATTATCTGGTTTGTTTTTGATTGATTTTGATGATACAAAGGTTGCTGCAGATGACAACTGTGTCAAAGAGTACAATAGATTAAGAAGAACATATGCTTCTAAATTAGGTCAATATACTGTATTTGAAAGGTATGAGAAAATCTGTACTGAAGGTGTAGAAAAGGGAAAAAAATAAATCATTTTGTAATTGCAAGTAAAAAGAAAAAGGACAATGTTGAAGAGATTGTTGGTTATCAGTTTAAAAATAGTTCTGATGTCAAATGCTATGCTAATGTATTGGTCAATGTTGTTTTTTTCTTGAAGGTTTGCAACAGCAAATTATGGAGAATCTGGAAATAAAATTGTGTTCCTTCTTGCATTCTGTTCATGAAAAATTGAGAACTGAAAAAAAGTAAAATACAAAGCGTTTCTAATGTATATGTTTACTGTATTGGAAAATGAAGGTGTAGACATAGAGAATATTTTTGTCCTTTGTTATAAATGGGAACATCAATGAGAAAATTGTATGTATACATGTAGCACTAAAGTAGATACTGAAAGATTTCTATATTTGATATTTCCGGACTGTAAATCAGTGTCATTCAGTAAACTAGTTAAAGCTGCAAATCAAAACATGGAGTGTAGCCAATGCATATCAGAAATATTATCAACATTATTTATACAAAGATATGGAAAATATATAATTTTAATGATGCAACGTTGTACAGCTGACGGAAGAAAATTGGACACTTTAATAAAACATTTTGTAGCTATCATTATCACGAAGGACTTTTGTAGCAGGAGCAATAATTTTCCACGATGGTCCTTCAACAACTTCTGGACATTACACTGCCTATCTAAAAAGTGAGAAAGGCTGGAGTCTTTTTAATGGTGCTGAGTTGGTTTTCAAACAATGTTTGCCTTACGAATTACCAAATTCCTACCTAATATATTTAAAGCCAAAGTTTAAGAAGATAATTCAGCGTCTGAGGAATTTATTATTATCATTTAATAGGATTACCATTGGACAATTTACATAGAAATGACTGCAGAAATACAATTTGGCCACAAGGAAAGGTATTTCTCTGAATTATGGACTTTTTGTTGCACATTGTCTCGGTGTATAATTTTAACTGGCATCATTTATGGTGTTTATACATTTAAGTTATCACATTTTCTTAGCAGTAATCATTTTATATATATGTGATTTGTATTATCTAGTATTTTACTAGAGATGGAATATTGTTTTTTTTTTAAACACTCTAACTGCTTGGTTTTTTTTTGCCCGCTGTTATGTGATGAGTATGACTGAAATTACTATTTCTAGTGAAATTCAATATTTTCTGAGAACAGCAAAAAAGGCAAAGAAATTACTTTGGAAAATGTTAAAATGATGCTGTGCTATTAAAAATATATTAATGCACTTCAGTTCAGTTAGTCTTTATTCGATATTTTTTAATTATAAAAGACACAGCAACAAGTGTCATCTAAAACAATAAATACATCTTAAGAGCACATCTACTAAAAATTGAATATCATCATTATCGAATAACCCTAAGATTTAAAAAACAATCATTAAAATAGAAAAGACAAGTTGATATACAAAAGTACTTCCCAGGAGCCAGCCAAATGGGGAATAAACGTTAACAACATTGTACAATATGATTAGCCTTCATAGCTTGCCTTGTCAGGGTGCAGAACCAACTTAAAAATGTCGCCACTGCAATAACTATGTCTGGGCGAGTGTTCGAGACCAAAATGCGGAAGGCTGTTTGGCTTGATCTAGTGCTTAAATTAGATCACAAGGGCCTATATTATTACATGTTATAACTATTTTTTCTTTTCTTTTACAGATCCTAATTTTAAGATATGGAATTTACCACAATTTGGATTATAAAAACAAGTGAATAAAATGTGTAGCGTTTTTTAGGTGTATTACTGTTGAGGTAAGTCTTAAAATGCACAATGGACTGTGTTTCCACACAGTTGAAAAGAAGGAAGATGGATGGACTACATTTGTGCCAGAAAATTCCAATGCAGACAGGTATGACATAGGGGACAGCTTCAGAACACCTTTCTGCAAGATACATGGTATTGTACACAATAGACACATATGGTGGTTTTGTAGGTCTTGGTAATTTCTGAATAAAAAACTAAATGAAACTCTTTACCTTAAATCACATCACTGTTTTTGCACATGTCCTATTAGACCCCATCCCTTCCCTTCAGTAATATATAAACATGTCCTATCAGTTTCCTAAAACGTAAGTAGTTATAAATGTATCTTGTTCACTGTTATCAGTACAGAAATTTACTCCTATAATAACAATTGACCTAGCCATTAACTCTCTTTCTTATTTACAAGGTGAGGAAAAGGCATTCTGTATACCTTTTCTTTTCCATGTAAAGATAATCTCATCATACACACCACTTTGCGTTGAAAAGGCATTCTATAGGTTTCGCTGTGGGTGTTTGCACAGAACACTCACAGAACAAGACACATCTCCAGATTTATCATAAATCATGAATCTGGACATGTTTGTGAATGCTGCACCATCCTCCAATTGGTGTAGCAAAGAACAACGTGGAAAATGTTTTCATTTTCAATATATTCTACAATGCACAGCATATATTGAAGGAGAAAAATGCCTTTACTGATTGTTTTTGTGAAGGTGTCCCTTCTTGCACAAAAACAATCTCCACTTGACACGGACATCCTTGCACCATGGTGCAAGGGTGCCTGTTTCCCACATGGCTGCAGTTTAAGCGGCTGTGCAGAGGGAAGCACAGACCTGCAAAATATTTATATACATATGTTCTATCTCTGTGCTTCGGAAGTACAACAGCATGCTGTAGTTAACCAGTTTACAGTGTCATGCTGCAGCACTTCCTTATAATTCTGCACTTATGCATTCACCACACATCACAAATGAATTTTTACAGTCAAGTATGTACTACACATACATTCATCTAAACTTTCACACACTAGCATACTCATTTAGCTCTTTCTTTAACCAGAGTAGTTAGTTCTGAAAATAACTTTTTTTTCTTTTTGTTGTTTTGTATTTTTGGGGGATTTTTTTAACAAATATGTGTTTTTTGTTTTTTAAACAACAGGGGAAAAAATATGAACCGGAGAAACAGAACTAAAAACTGGGAGGAGAGGAAAAAAGAAAACTAGCAACGGTGGTTGTCAATGCCGGCTCCACACACCAGATCCACCGACTACTCCCCATACGCAATGAGATGACCGCATTTTATACATGTGATCCGGACTTTCCCAAATTGGGGACGGA
Source organism: Lissotriton helveticus (assembly GCF_964261635.1). Lineage (NCBI taxonomy): Eukaryota > Metazoa > Chordata > Amphibia > Caudata > Salamandridae > Lissotriton > Lissotriton helveticus. Next base: position 20,400,946 of record NC_136063.1, read on the forward strand.
TGTTTCGAGGCGATGATGAGCTTGATGGAGTTGCTCCACTTGTACTTGGCACAACCGATGGATCAGGAGGTCTCTCCCTCAGTCTTCTCAATTCCTCCCTGCCAAAGTTCACTGGGTGTTTTGTTTGCAGGTGCTTCCGCATACTCGCTGTACCAAACAAGTATTTCTTCATGGGGTCTAGAAAGCACTGCCTTGCAAATCGGCAAGTAACTTTAGTAGCATTTACTTTCTTCAGCCCTGGAGGAAATGTGAAAAATTTCCACACAATACTTGAGTATTTCTCTTTAGGAAGAGGTTCTGGAACAAATTCCTCTGATGTTGAATGCTCTAATTCAGAGGAAGATGCTACATTTGTAGCCATTGTAGAATCATGTCAATGTCTTCTCCAATCAGGAAGGAACAGCAGTTCTTCTTAGCAGGTATTTCCCTAAGAAACGTTCTAAGAAGAGTGATTGAAATGGGTGGGGTCCTTCAATAGTTTCAATAGGAAGTCGAATGAACCAATCAAATCTCTTTTTTTGAGTGAAGTCACAGACCATGATAATGTAATATGTGACATCATCAGCAGTGGATTGAGGGCGCATGAGGTATAGTTATTACAACTAAATATAATGGGGTAATTTCAATGGTTTTATATGATTGAAATGTCTAGCTAACTATAAAATCCCTAAAACCTTTGTTTTTTCTGTGAATTTCTAAGGTTTTTTAAATGCTAATTCCTAACTATAACATGTCTGAAACCTATGGTCTTTTTCAGTGAATATATATATATTACCTACTGGCGGTTGCCAGTAGGTAGTTATCGTTAGGACCTATTATATCATAGGAAAACTGCAATATTGTATTGCCAATAACTTTAGCGTTGAATTGATTAATTATCTTGAAATCTTCCAAACTATTGGCCAGCTCAGCTCCGCTCCAAGCTTATGTGTATAGATGTTGGGTGGCTCTAAAAAGAGCCCTTGTGTTTATTGAGAGATTTTAGTACTTACAAGTAAGTACCGATGCAGAGTCTAAAGTTCATGAGAAAGACTCTGTTCCTTTCATCTGTAAAATGTACAGCATCTCTCCTATCGATGCCATGCATATTGAAACGTAGATTTTTGTGGTATAAGGACACCATTCTATAGTCTCAAAGAAAAGTAGAAACAGATTTATTCACATTTTTCCTAGCTTTCTCAATCTGTTGACAAAATAGATTGGAGTAGTTCCATTTCTGCCTTTGGCACATGTCAGAATAGATGAAGGGAGTTTGGGGGAAAAGTTAAATTAAAACAGAAAAGAAATGATTGGTTGTTTGACAACATTCTACACAGAAAACTAGAGTGCATGTTTTTGATTTTTAAAAGCATGATTCTTTTTGTTTATCAGAACGTGATTGAAAATAACATGACGTAGGATAAGGTAGTATATTGAGAAGGTTGCGTGTTAGCGCCTACCCTGTTCTCCCTCTACATTAACAATGTCGCAAAGACCCTGTTAGAGGCAAACGTTGATGCTCCAATTTTAGCAGGCGCCAAAATACCAATATTAATGTTTGCCGACGACTGTCTCATTATTTCCAAGACCCCAAGTGGTTTGCAAAAAGCCCTTGGGATCTTCGAAACATACTGCACTGACCACGGCCTGGAAATAAACCTCTCAAAATCCAAATTCATGTCTTTTAACCAACATAAGTCATTCAGAGGAAAGGTGCTGATGAATACCTTACCCCTGGAGCAAGTAAAATTGTTTTCATATCTAGGTGTTACCATCCAGCATGATCTACGATGTATTTATTATTTATTTGAGAATTTTGTAGAGCGCGCAGCGACCCCAACAGGGCGTCCCGGCGCTGAGAACTTTGAAAAGTAGAGGTCATAGGGTCAGATGTCCAGTATTAAGAAGAGAATAGATGTGTTTTCAAGGATTTACGGAAAGCTGATTCTGTCTGACAGGTGCGTAGGGCTAGTGGAAGCTTGTTCCAGCGCTGAGAGGTACAGACCTCAAAGGTTTTCCCACCTGCCCGAGAGCATTTAAATCGGGGAGTTTCCAGGAAATGGAGAGTATTGGAACGTAAAGTCCTGGAGTTGGCATAGGGTCGCAGGGTGTTTTTCAGATGTGCCGATCCACTGCCTTTTGATGCTCGGAAGGCCAGTGTCATGGCCTTGAACACACATCTTTTAGCACATCGATGAAATGAACAGGTTGACATAGCCACACTTAAGCATAGGCAAATTGCAGGGGCATTGACCAGCGAACATGCCAGGTCCCTGATAAAACCAATGGCACCTGCAGTTACGGTCTATAATGCAAAGGCCGTGAGTGCAGCACTTTATGGGGTTGAGATGTGGGGACACGGGAACCAAAGCAAGTTTACTGCCTCTGAAAACAGGTTCCTACGAAACCTTGTAATGCTCCCACACAGTACCCCCATGGGCCCGGTTTTACAGGACCTAGGCATGAAACCATTTGAGATTATTGCAAATCTCTGCCCTGTATTGTATTGGAGGCGAATATGGGTAACGCCGGAGTTTAACATATTCGCCATGGGACTTCTGGACATTATCAAAAGTGATGTCTTTCACCAGATAAAATGGCTCTCTGGAATTAGAGCGGTTCTTAGAGAGCTGGGTCTGGCGGAGGCATGGGAGGACCCACTTAATGCTATATTTCCCTCAAAAAAAGTCATCAAGGGTTTGTACTGGGAGATGATATCTTCAAAACTTTTTAGGACCATTCCCCCACTTTCAGTAACAGGGGTGTTTATGGAGTTCAAGGATGAAACTCGTTTCGAGACATTCTGGAACGACATAACGAAGCCACTGGATAGAAAACTTTATTTTCAACTGAGAATCGGTAGTATACCTGTCAGATCTTTCACATCCAGATGGTCTAATGGTGGAAGTAGCTCTTGTCCATCTTGCCTAGATCCCAAAGAAACAGTTAGCCACCTACTCTTTGTGTGTCCAGCTTACTCTGCCCCGCGCAGAGTTTGGCTGCGACCCATGGCTAAATTATTAGGCACTTGGAGTGGAATTGTGGCTACTAGAATCATCTGTACAAACCCAAGCCCTTTAATATATATAACTGTGGTGAAATTTTTAGGATGGGCCTGGATTATTAGAAGCAAAAATGTAAAGGGATAGGTTTTTGAAAATGCACTTTATACCTGAATACTTGATGTATCTTAACCTGATGATTTTTAATTATTACTGTAATGAATTTCCTGTTTTAAAGTTCTGTGTAAATTCTAATTCTATTTTTATATAATAATTTTTTTATCTGTAATGCTTTTATGTCGAATAAAGCTGTTTGACTGACTGACTGAGAAGTCAAGCACACTTGCTGTATTTTCTTAGCAACATTATGTGATGAACGTTTGCGTTCTTCGGGAGCCAGTATTGTTTTTTTGCATGGGTAGATGCTAATTGGTATATGGAAATGCAATCTGCTTTGGATTTTGAAAGTGAGAATAGATTTCACTGCTCAGTTTTTCAAAATGCAAACTTTGGGGGTCATTATGATGGCGGATTTTGCACATACTCCGGGCCGGCGGAAGCCACCGCCGGCCCGGAGTATGCGGGAAATCCGCCGAGGAGGCCTGAAAGACCCATCGCCAAATTAGGATGGCTGGTGGGTCTCACAATCTGTCCGCCGCTTTTCCGCCGCGGTCCGAAGGCGACCACGGCGGAAAAACACTAACATGGCTGGCGGTGTCTATCAGACACCGCCAGCCATATTAGGATGTAGGGAAAGTAATGCTTTTCCGCGGCGGCTTTGCCGCCGTGGAAAAGCATACGGACATTCACTTTGGGAGCCCGTTGCGGGCCCCCTGGGTGAAGGTTGCGTGGGGGGTGCACATGGGGGGTACCTATGGTACCCCCCTGCCTTTGGGTGCACGAAGCGGCAGGCACCGCGCGGTGTCTGCCGCTTTGTGCATGCAAATACACTGCTTTTGTTTTTTACATTGCGGCGGGTGCTGCTTCAAGCAGCACCCGCCGCAATGTAAAACATACAGGATGTGACCGCCAGGGTGGCGGTCACATCCTAATTGCCATGGAGGGACCGCCGCTGCCCATGCGGACGGTCCCTCCTACTCAGGGGTGGCGGACGGACGCAAGTCCGTCCGCCATCCTAATCGGCCCCTATGTTTGGTATGGGTGGGGGGGAGTCATGAGAGTCCCGCTCTGTCAAAGCTAACAGCAGTATAGTGGGGGTAGGCACCCCGGGACACTGCAGGAGCAGGTCATAGTAGTTTCCAGGGCCCTCGAGGGCACCAGGCGGAGGGCCACACAGTCTGCCTCCAGTAACATAAAAATTCCCAGGGGTGGTGATTGCCGGAGCTTGGGAGGGTTGTTGAGGGTCACTGACTTTGTAGGGGGTGTTTGGTTGCGAAAGTGGTGTAAGGGGGTTGTAAATCTGGTACACAGTAACAGTATAATGGAAAATGCATTGAAGAATGTTGATTTCTACTTGCAGGAGCATGTGAAAAGCCTGCCTTCCTATGTGCTAGACACCAGCGACTTACTGAGAAAATTGACCAGTATCAAAGGGCAATCTGATCGTCTTTTGATTTTGCTCGATGTATCGTTTCTTTATACGAGCATCAATCACAGAGATTGACTGAAAGCGATTAAACACTATCTGGAGACTCGACCTACGTATGTTCAAGAACATAACAAAATGTTATTAGCAATGATTACAACTTGCTTGGAACATAACTATTTTCTTTTCCAGAATGAGGTATTCCAACAAGTGAGAAGCATGGCTATGGGGGCATGTGTTTCCCTAGCTATGCCTGTCTACACATGGGGTTCTGGGAAGAACAGGTCCCTAGAGTGTTTTTTGCTGATATTGTGTCATAGCATGTCATATATTTATATATATACATACATGTATCGCTATATAGATGATTTGCTTATAATCTGGAGAGGCACTGAAGAGAGTGCCCTCCATTTTATAGAGTGGTTCAAAGATAATAGCTTGAACTTGCAGTTCAGTGGCCAAATCACTAGGGATTCCATTTTCTTTTTGAATGTGGAGATAATGATTGGAAACAACAGTCTTGCCACTTGATTGTTTAGGAATCCAACAGCCGACAATACATTATTACATACAACAAGTCATCATCCCACACATTTGATCAGTAGCATCGCTTAAGGTGAGATGCTGCAAATTCGAACAATTTGCAGCACTGATTCTGAAAGTGAGGAAGCCCAACAAGATAGCTGTAGAATATTCCTGGCTAGGGGCTACTCTATAGGCAAAATCAATAAAGTAATAGAGAAAACCAGAAGAGTGGACAGATCACAGGCCTTAATTTGCAAATCCCAAACAATGTCAGAGCAGCCCTCACCATCTGAACAACCATCTAGACTTATTCTGACTTACAGTAATCAGCATAAGGCTTTCCGCTGGGTAATGAACAAGAATTGGATCTTGATAAAGACCGAGCCTCTATTGTATGCACATCTTACAAAGTCACCAAATATAACATTCAGGAAGGCAAGGTCCATGAGTAATTCAGCCCTGAGTTAAAATCAAACGGTGCTTGGCTGGATACCAGTAAGGGTTTCCGTAGATTAACCCTACGACTTCGCACTACGTGAGCGAGCTGCAGGTGGCACAGTGCGAACACGCGTAGTGCAGCGTAGCGTAGTGCAGCCGTCATTTTTTGCTTGTTCGCGGTCCTCAACGCCATGTTCGCGACCGCGAGCACGCAAAATGACATCCCGGCGAGATTCTCAACGCGGGGAGGTCAGGTTTTTCATTGCAAGTGGTTGCGCATGCTCGCGACCGCTCGCGATGAGAAACTACCATTTTGCGTTGAGAAAGCTGCTGCTCGAGTAAAAATCTACTCGAGCAGCAGAAAACTACAGCTCGCACTGTGCAAGATGCCGTTTTCAATGATCGCACAGTGCCGGATGCTTTTCCGCACTGTGCAATCATTGAAAACGCATCTTGCACAGTGTGAACATGCTACTACGCAGCTCGCGTAGTGCTATGTGAAGTTCGTGTAGTGCGAAGTGCACTTCGCATATCTTCGAGTAGCGCTACTTCGCGAACTACGCTCACCCGTACCGTAGATGTGCATCTTGGAAGGCCTGGAAATACGGGTTTAACAAGACAGAGTATGAAACACTGTTTAATAATGAGCCCACTTTATTGGAGTGTACTTGTGGCCTGCGTTACTTGGGAAGCATGAAGTTGCAGGTCCACAAGAGGATACTCCAGCACATAAGGGCAACAAAGAATCATGATCAAGCTTATCCCGTTGCCAGGCACTTTGGAGAGCTTCATAAAAAGGATGTTAGTGTACTCAGGTATTTTGTGGTGGACAGAATCCCCCCTTTGAGAAGAGGGGGTGATTGAGAAGCACTCCTTAGACAACTTAAGACAAGATATATACTAGAGCTAGATTGTAAAACACCACATGTTCTCAACTCTAGTGGCGATTTCTATACTTGTCTTTGATTCTTAAGTTGTGATTGAACAAATGTATATAATACTATTTCCGTTGCCTCTGTAAACGTTTTTAACATCATCTATTTATTGTTTGCATTTTTCCATATGTGTATCTTTAGGAGGCACTTTATGATATATTGCACTTGTACTTTTATTAAGCTTTCATAACCATTAATCTTTCTTAGGTAAATGTAAGTTGATGGTCAGTGAGAAAAATTGATTGATAGATAATCTCCAGAATGCCGTCATTTTTACTTTGGTCGTGAGACTTTTCTATGAGTGTTTGACAATTCAGACAGGACATGACTTCCGTTGTCATAAATGGGGCAACCATTACCTACTAGAATGATCTAATAGGCAATTGTATGTTTCCTGTGTTGTCCTTCCTTTCAAACAAATCAATACAAATTACAGATATGGGAGCTGATGCGTTATGTGCATCTGGAACTTCTTCAAGGCCACAACAAAGTCATATAAACTCTCATTTAATGTATGTATATAATAATTAAAATCACCTACATACAATCTTTTAAAATCTCTCCAACATTCCTTACATCAAAGAACTAATAAGTTTCATTGAGCACTATACATGTATAAAGGATAACTGTCATCCATAATTTCCTGGTTACTCTATATTCTCAACAAAATGGACCATCAAATAACTAAAAATTGTCTGCTCACAATAGTTCACAGAACAATGCATACTCAAGAAATAGTGTTGTACCTCATAAAATATTCAAAGCATCCCTACGCCAATGCAATAGAAAATTGTTACAGAACCTCATAAATTAGTTCAAAAGTTCCCGTACCTTTAAGGACATTTTTTACGTTAAAACGGTGTTTAGTTCTTCATGTCAAGATCCTGCCATTAAATAAAAGGACATTATTAGGAAATAAAGAATTAACCCTTGACCTTGCTGGTAGGTCGTTCCCCCACCTCATCCCTGGTGGCCAGTGGTAGACCTTTGGTTTGTATCACTGTCGCTGTCTGTCTGTCTTCCCTGTACTGCCCATACTGTCTTCTGGTGTCTGTGACCGCTGTTGCCTATCTACCCCCTGTGCCTGCATTCTTATCTGTGCACTTTCTCTTGCCTTCTGCTCCCCTGATTGTGCTCATTTTTCGTGCCTTCTGCTCCCCTGATTGCACTCGTTTTTGTGCCTTCTGCTCCCCTGATTGCACTAGTTTTTCTTGCGTTGTGCTCCACTGATTGTACTCATTTTTCTTGCCTCTACTTCCTTTTCTGCCTCTGTGCCACTCGTTCCCCCCCGTTTTTGTCACCTTTCTGTCCTTTCTTAGGAGCTTTGTGCCTCTGTGCCACTCGTTTCCCCCCGTTTTTGTGACCTTTTTCTGCCCCTTCTTGTGACCTTTCTGCCTCTGTGCCACTCGTTCCCCCCCATTTTTTTTTACCTTTCTGCCCTTTCTTGTGACCTTTCTGCCTCTGTGCTACTCGTTTCCCCACGTTTTTTGTAACCTTTTCTACCCTTTCTTGTGACCTTTGCGCCTCTGTGCCACTCGTCTCCCCAGTTTTTTGTGACCTTTCTGCGCTTTATTGTGACATTTGACCCCGCTCGGATAATAACGCACACAACAGCAAAGAGCTCTTCAGCATCATAAAGGAACTCTCCAACCCCAGCGCCAACGGCAACGACATCCCACCCTCACAAGAACTGGTCGACTCACTAGTCATCTTCTTCCACCGCAAGATCGCTGACATCCATGACACCTTCAACACCATGACCGCCCCGACTACGCCAGACTCCACCTCCCCTGTGAAAACCACCAGCACCAACCGCCTGACCTCCTGGTCCAACGTGAACAACAACGAGACACACAAGATTATGAACTCCATCCACTCAGGATCTGCGTCTGACCCATGCCCACACCACGTATTCAACAATGCAGACGCAGCCATCGCACCCCAACTACGGAAGGTCATCAACATCTCCTTCGAAACAGCGACATTCCCGGAAAGCTGGAAGCACGCCAAACTCAACGCCCTCCTCAAGAAGCCCAAAGCGGACCCCAAGGACCTCAAGAACTTCCGTCCCATCTCCCTGCTCCTGTTCCGGGCAAAGGTTATCGAGAAAATTGTAAATATGCAACTGGCCCGCCACCTCGAAGACAACAACATCTTGGACCTGTCCCAGTCCGGATTTAGACAAAACCACAGCACAGAGACAGCCCTCATCGCTGCCACAGACGACATCAGGCGCCAACTAGACAACGGCGAAACATCAGCCCCCGTCCTCCTGGACCTGTCAGCCGCCTTTGACATAGTCTGCCATCGCACTCTAAAGACACGCCTCCTAGAAGCCGGAATCCAAGAGAAGGCTCTTGAGTGGACCACCTCCTTCCTCTCCGACAGAACCCAGAGCGTCCGCCTCCCACACTTCTGATCCGAAGCCACCGACATCATCTATGGTGTCCCCCAGGGCACATCCCTCAGCCCAAAGTTGTTCAATGTCTACATGCCCCCCTCACACAAGTGGCCCGCCATCATGACCTCAACATCAGCTCCTACGCTGATGACACCCAGCTCATCCTCTCCCTCACCAAGGACCCACACACCGCCAAAACCAACCTCCACGAGGGAATGAAGGCCGTTGCCGATTGGATGAGGAGCAGCCGTCTGAAGCTGAACTCGGACAAGACGGGGATCCTCATCCTCGGACCCACCCCCTTAGCCTGGGACCACCCCTGGTGGCCAACCACACTGGGAACAGCACCAACACCCACCAACCATGCACGCAATTTAGGAATCATCCTCAACTCCTCCCTCTCCATGTCTAAGCCGGTCAACGCCGTCTCCTCCTCCTGCTACAACACCCTCCGCATGCTCTGCAGGATCTACAAGTGGATCCCGACCGAAACAAAAAGAACGGTGACACAGGCCCTCGTCAGCAGCAGACTGGACTACGGCAATGCACACTATGCAGGAATCCCAGCCAAACACATACGACGACTACAACGCATCCAAAACGCCTCCGCCTGACTGATCGTCAATGTCCCCTGCCGCAGCCACATCACCCCCCATCCGAGAGACCTACACTGGCTCCCCGTCGAGAAGAGGATCACCTTCAAGTTCCTCAACCATGCACACAAAGCACTCCACAATGCCGGACCAGACTATCTGAACAGCAGACTCAGTTTCCACACTCCCACCTGCCAGCTTCGCCAACCTCATCCTCGCCCCTGTCCCCCGCATCCAACAAATGACCTACGGTGGCAGATCCTTCTCCTAGCTCGCCGCCAAGACCTGGAAAACCCTCCCTACCCACATATGGCAGCCCCGAAACCTACTCGCCTTCAGAAGGCTCCTCAAGACCTGGCTCTTCGAGCGGTATCAGTACCCCCTCTCCCCTCAGCGCCTTGGGACCCTCACAGGTAAGTAGCGCGCTTTACAAAGTACTCTGATTGATTGATTGATTGATTAAATAATATGTTCTAAATATTCATTTTCATAAATAGAAATATCTTCCGGTTCACAACGTTAAGGCTGTGGTATATTCTTTATATTCCTTTTATTCTAGGTTTGGCCCCAGTAATGTAGAAAGGCGTCCAGATGCAGTGTTGACCACAGCAAGGGCCTTGTGTTTGTATATATTACCTACTGGCAGTCGCCAGTAGGTATATATAGTTAGGATTTTTTTCCTATGGGATTTTTTAAAATTCTATGTCGAATAACTTTGGCGTTTGAGGACGGAATTGGCTGAAATTTTCAGGAAAATTGAACATTTTGTTTCTGAGCAGCCCCTAAAAATTTGGGGGGGTTTCGTCAAGGGGGGGCCGAGAAAAAAGGGGGGTCCCAAAACGCGTTTTTCCCATGCAATTTTCCATAGGGCGGTTGGACTCACTTTTAGCTCGAACGGCTGAATGGATTTCCACGAAACTTGGCAAAATTGGAGATATTGTTTGCCCGATGTGCCTTTGCTAGGTCTCAATATATGTGCTCCAGTGGATTTTGAGAAATTAACGTTCAAAAAAATATATATATCTGTGACAGCGTCCCGGTTAGCGCCCTGGTTCGCGTACCTGACGCGTAACGGAACTTTGCGAGGAGAAGCGGATTGGCTCTCCGGTGACTGTCAACATTCTAAACAGTCCGGTGCGGCCGCCATCTTGTCTCTCTGTAGGATCGAGAGACAGGAGGTGGAAATAAACGAAGGGGGAAATTAATAAAAGGGGGCAAGGTAGACCCCTCCTGACCCCCTAGGATTGATGTGGGGCTTATTGAAGGGCCCCGCAGGGCAAAAAAATTAAAAAATACAAAAATTAGATTTTTCGCGGTGGAAGCGCTACCCGGTACGCGAACCGGGTAGCTTACCGGAGAGCGAACCATGGGGAAAAATAGTGAAAAAATTATATAATCATAATAATAAATAATAAAATAATCATTTTGAGTGATCAGAGGTAGGGTAGCTCTGAAAAGAGCTTTTGGGTTCTGTGGCTATTTTAGGTACCTACAAGTATGTCCCACACACACCCACACGCACACAACCCCACACCCCCACACCCACACACAAATTACTATGTAACACAAAAAAGTTGCACAGTATACTATAAGTCTGACTTTACATTATAATCAATTTGGTACTAGTTTATGATTTACATATAATAATGTCTCGAACAATTTTTGATTATTAAATATAAATTTATTTTTCTGATTCTTTTTCAAAATTTAATAGAACGTCTAACATTTGACTGTCCGAAATGTCTTCTTTTTGACTGAACATAACTTCCAACATTTGAGTGTCAGAAACGTCCTCATATTGAATTAACAAATCCACAGATTCTACACATTGTAGAAGTTCATGGTCCCGTGATTCATCCATGAATTCCAAGTCAATGGGTTCAATGATTTCCTCATTGTTCATCTCTTGGACAATTTCAAAAGAAATGTCTGTTCTCCTTCCATTTTTGTGCTGAAATTTGCATTAAAAAAAAATCAGTAGAAATATGGCACTGTTGGGTTTAAGTTCAGACAGGTAGTTTTGATTTTTTAATAGTGAAGTTCACTTTGGGCAATGTTTGGTAACAGGCAGGAAGTAGAAATATTAAAAAGTGCCTGTGAAGAAGTGTAAGTAAATTCATAATTATAGCAGAAAAGCCTAAGTCAATCTATAAATATAACAGAGGAGCCTATCTCTATCTATAACTATAGCAGAGGGACAGTAAATAACTATCAGAAAATGTTTTTAATAAATAACTTAGAGTGCCCCTTACAAATTATCAACTTACTTTATAGAGAGGTGAAGAAGACAAAAAGCGTACCGGGGAGCGTACTTTGGTGAAAAATAGTGAAAAAAGTTAGAAAAAGATAATCATTTGGAGTGATCAGAGGTAGGGTAGCTCTGAAAAGAGCTTTTGGGTTCTGTGGCTGATTTAGGTACCTACAAGTAGGTACCAATGCACAGTCTTAAATTCAGGATGAAAATTCTGTTCCCCTCATCTGAGAAGTGCACTCCATCTCCTCTGTAGATATCTTGCATGTAGTAACGCAAGTTATTGTTGTAGATGGAGCCCATTCCATGGTCTCTCATGTAAGCTGAAACAGACTTATTTACATGCTTACTTGATTTCTCAATTTGTGGACAAAATTGGTTGGACCACCTCCATTTCTGTCTTTGGCATATATTTGAATATACCAAGGCAGTTTGAGGAAAAAGTGCCATCAATTGTTCAAAGGTGTCCTTTAAAAGCATTTCCAGACCTACCCCAGTCAAAGTGCCCAAATCATTTCCTCCACAGTGCACAATTAACAGGTCAGGGTGTGGCAAATGTAAAAAGGTTTTCACCAATGGTATCAATTGGTGACATCTCAATCCTCTGTGGCCAATCCAGTTGATTTCCACATTTTGTAAATTGAGGTTGTGTAAATTTCTGTTATCAGCATACCTTTGAGACCAGTGGATGTAACTACGTCCAATAATCCAGACAGAAAACATGTTGAGAGGAGGTTCTGCTGCAGTCAGATGAAGTGTGGGAATGAAATGGCAGTTGAAACAGTAGGAGTTTGTAATGAAAAAAACTGTGGAGTTTCAGTGCTAATGATTTAGTAGCAGTGATTGGTGGATTTTGATTGCTGAAAACAGAAAGTTAGGGTGCATGGATGAGTTCTTTGAAAGATGTATTTTGAATGGTTAAGAAAAAATCATTTTAAGAAAGATTGCACTGGATACGCAGGTGTACTGAGAGTTCAGAGTTCAATTGAAACATTGTTGTGTGAACTTGTAAACATGAGAGGTCTTTCAGGAGGTAGTTGCTATGGAAAAAAGGCAGAAAGGGCAGAGGGGGGAAGGGTGTTGATTTGAAAACAATGAGGGAAGAGTTTTGATTGGGTGACATGAGAGATATGTGTGATGAATTACAGCATTTCTGTGCCTTTGTTGGTTGCAGCCTCTGGAGTGCATACCTTTTGCTCTGCTAAAGAAAAATTGGTGTGTGTCTGAGACTGTTTTGAAACTCAAAAAGTATTTGCTAAGGTGAGAACAGATTCATTTAATTTAGATAGAGACTAGTATGCTTTAGGGAGAAAATTAGGAAGAAAGTTGTGTATTTAAAATGTTGCTTTGTGTCAAGTGTTTTAGAAATAGATTTTGTTTCTTTGAGAAATTGTAATTGGAGATAATGTGAAGTATTAATACTGACAGGGTGTGCTTGTACATAGGAGCTGTGCTGTGTTTTCAAATTATGACTTGAAAATCGTTTTTGAGGAAAAGGAATGATTTTTAAATTTATGACAAGGAAAAAATGGTGTTTGCTTCTTTAAACAAATATTTCACTTGCCCTATGAATCGGGGTGAATAATGTACTTACTTGAAGTGTTTAAAAACGTTTCTTAAAGTCATTTAGGTTTCATGATATGTATTGCAAGAGTTTCATAGCCAGCATGGGGCATATTTAGAAGGACTTTGAGCCACTTTCACGTTATTTTCCTCATGTTAAAAGTGACGCAAAAGTGGTGCAAGGGCCTTGTAAATACGCTCTCGTGTTTGAGCCACTTTCACGTTATTTTCCCCATGTTAAAAGTGACGCAAAAGTGATGCAAGGGCCTTGTAAAATATGCCCTTATGTGTATTAGGGCATTTTAAGTCACTTCCCCATGAATCTGGGTGAATAATTTGCTTACTTGATGTGTTTAAAAACATTTCTTGAAGTCATTTAGGTTTCTTGATATGTACTGCTAGAGTTTCATAGCCAACATGGGCCATATTTACAAGGCATTTGAGCCACATTCACGTTATTTTCCCCATGTTAAAAGTGACGCAAAAGTGAAGCGAACCCCAAAAAAAAAAATTGCAAGAGTGCTAAACATTTTAGCAATTTTTTATAAATGGGAGGTAGTTCTGAAAATAACTTTTTTTAATTGTTTTTGTTGTTTTATATTTTTTTAATTATTTTTCTGAACATTTCTTTTATTTTTTTGTATTTTTGGAACAATTTTAATTTTTTTTTGTTTTTTTTGAGGGGGAACAACGAAAAACAGGCATTAGAAAGGGCTCAACAGGAGCAAAAAAAATGTTTTTATTTTTTGGGGCGTTTTGAGCACTTGATACTCATATTTGCACATGAGAGTAGGTCACCACAATAAAGGCACACTATCTTCATGTGCACAAAATTCTGTTGGATGTTTGGAACCGTTTCCCTCGCCTCTGGTCCCGACAGAGTTACCTGTGCCGATGTACTGGCCACAGGAGTTGGTGGGTTGTCTTGGAGGTGACGCATCTCTGCAACGCTGTAATTCAGTGGATGCCACCTCTGCATATGACGGTGCATAGTATAGTTACCATAACTATACTTTTTGTCTGTACCTCTAGATAAAACATCTTTACAAATGAGGCATGTCACATGTCGGGCATTCACTTTTTTTTGGCCTCGAGGAAAAGAATAAAACTGCCAAATAAAACTGTCTTTGTGGTGGGATTTCCGGGGCTCTTCACGTAAGAACTGCCTCGGCTCTACTTCCTCTTCCTCTTCTTCTTCCTCTTCCTCCTCTGGGTTGGGAAGGTACTGTGGAGGTGGTCCTTCCTACCTAGGTGGTTGTGGTGGTGGTGGGGGTCCACCAGCTGCAGCTACTACAGATGCCTTTATTTTAATAAGCAAAAACAGGTCTTCCTCTCACAAAGATGAAAGTCAGAGTGAGGAAAGAAGGAGGGGTTTTCATCATTTGGGAAAAAAAAGTTCTAAACCAATGAAAAGTGTTATTTACAGGTCACATGACCTGTTACGCTTACGTTACGCGTCACGCTCCGCGCCCGGAGCATTTCCGGTAAGCTGCGCTTCGCGCCTCGTTCGCGCACCGGAGCACTTCTGGGTGTGCTAATGCGGTGCGTCATAAGACCTATTACGCAGCAACGCGATACGTCGCGCTTACGCGACACGTCACGATGTTGTTTTCTAACGCGGCAGTTGCGCTAACGGAACGTTTACCGATTCGCGGACCGGGTCGCGGCACCAAATTGAGCTAACGGGAACCTACCCGGTGCGCGGACCAGTAGCGAAACAAAAAAATATATATATATTACCTACTGGCGGTCGCCAGTAGGTATATATAGTTAGGATTTTTTCTCTATGGGATTTTTGAAAATTCTATGTCTAATAACTTTGGCGTTTGTGGAAGGAATTGGCAGAAATTTTCAGGAAAATGGAACATTTTGTTTCTGAGCAGCCCCTGGAAATTTGGGGGGGGTTCGTCAAGGGGGGGCCGAGAAAAAAGGGGGGTCCCAAAACGCGTTTTTCCAATGTTAATTTCCATAGGGCGGTTGGCCTCACTTTTAGCCCGAACGGCTGAATGGATTTGCACGAAACTTGGCAAAATTGTAGGGACTGGTAGCCCGATGTGCCTTTGCTAGGTCTCAATATATGTGCTCCAGTGGATTTTGAGAAATTAACGTTCCAAAAAAGATATATATCTGTAACAGCGGACCGGGCAGCGCTCCGGTTCGCGTACTTTTCGCGTTACGGAGCTTTGTGAAGCGAAGCTGATTGGTTCTCCGGCGTCTGTAAACATTCCAAACAGTCCGTAGCGGCCGCCATCTTGTCTCTCGGTAGGATCGAGAGACAAGAGGAGGCCAAAGCGAAGGGGCAAATGACCATAAGGGGGCATAGTAGATCCTCCCTGACCCCCTAGGTTTGATGTGGAGGTTTTAAAAGGGCCCCGCGGGGCAAAAAAAAAAAAAAATAATAATAATCGAACGGCTGAATGGATTTGCACGAAACTTGGCAAAATTGTAGGTACTGGTAGCCCGATGTGCCTTTGCTATGTCTCAATATATGTGCTCCAGTGGATTTTGAGAAATTAACGTTAAAAAAAAGATATATATCTGTGACAGCGGACCGGGCAACGCTCCGCTTCGCGTACTTTTCGCGTTACGGAGCTTTGTGAAGCGAAGCTGATTGGTTCTCCGGCGTCTGTAAACATTCCAAACAGTCCGTAGCGGCCGCCATCTTGTCTCTCGGTAGGATCGAGAGACAAGAGGAGGCCAAAGCGAAGGGGCAAATGACCATAAGGGGGCATAGTAGATCCTCCCTGACCCCCTAGGTTTGATATACCATTTTGCCAAGTTTGGTGTAATTCCGTTCAGCCATTCAGGCTGTAGACGTATCTAAATGTCCTATGGAAAATTGCATGGGGAAAACACATTTGAAAGTGTCGAAATTTAGAACCAATTAAAATGTTACTTTGGTTTTGTATTTGTGTGTGATGAAAGTTAATTGGTTATGTATATATCTAAAATGAGAGGAAACCACAGCCATTTTGTGATACTACTGTCTGAGGTACATTTGTGAGGAATTTTTGGTGCTCAATTTCTGGTGTTTGATTTACACAGTACTAACGCTTCTCCAACTTTCAAAAAGGTGAGTTGTTAATTTGTAAGGGGAACTATGTTGTACACTTTAAGATAATTTGAAAAATGTTTTCTGTTATTTATTTACAGTCCTTCTGTTATACTAAATACTTGATAAAGTTAGTTTTATATTATGTATTACTAAAAACGATAAATGAAAGTGATTATTTTTTTCTGCAATTTACAGCAAGAAATTTCAAAATAAAATGGATCACAATGAAGAGACCGTGGCAATTTCTTTTGAATTATCCACTACATTTATTGAAATTGACAGCACCAATAATGAAATATTCTCACAAGGAGGAGATGACTTGAATGATTTTTTTGATCAATCTCTTGACGGCGAATTTATCGAATGTTTGGAGACCATAGAGTTACAAGAATCATCATTGCAGACTTTTCATGAGGAGATTCCTGATGAGATGATTGAAGAGGAAATTCCTGATGAGGACATGTTACTAGTTCTTTCAAATTATGAAAATTGAGAAGAATAAATTTATATTTAGAAATCAAAAATTGTTTGAGACATTATTCATTTTTATTTTTAATTTATGAGGTTGTAGCGAAGTGATTGTAGTATAAAATGAGACTTATAGTATAGAGTGCAACATTTTTATGTTACATAGTAAGTTTACTCAAATTTACTTCCCTTCTCCCACTATATTATCTCCAATGTGTATTTGACATCTCTTCTTCATCTCCGGCCTCCTTTCTCTCACTGTCTGTATCTGATGCATCCTATCTCTGCCATTTTGTGTAATTACAGAAGAGAGTAAAATAAAATAGTTCAGAACGTGAAAAGGGGGCAAAGTAGAGTACCCCTCACCCCCTAGGCCTTCTCAGGC
The DNA here is from genome assembly GCF_964261635.1 of Lissotriton helveticus. NCBI lineage: Eukaryota > Metazoa > Chordata > Amphibia > Caudata > Salamandridae > Lissotriton > Lissotriton helveticus. The sequence goes on from NC_136063.1 coordinate 20,418,087, forward strand.
GGTCCCAAAAGGATCAGTTCCTGCTTTCCTGAGAGATTATGGTATGAGTTCCATATACCACAATAACTTGCATTACAACATGCAAGATATCTACAGAGGACACGGTGTACATTTCTCAGATGAGGGGAACAGAGTCTTTCTCTTGAATTTTAGACTCTGCATCGGTACCTACTTGTAGGTACTTAAATCACCCACATAACACAACAGCTCTTTTTAGAGCTACCCTACCTCTAAGCACTCCAAGTTCTTATTTTACACTATTTTCTTTCACTGTTTTTCCCTGTGCTACGCTCAGGGTACGCGTACCTGGAAGCGTACATGGGAACGCACCCAGCGCTTACCCCGCGAAAATTTTAAAAAAAATAAATAGTTGTTTTGCCCTTCAGGGTCCTTCTAGGCCCCCCTCAGAAAATCTAGGGGGTCAGGGGGGTCTACCCTGCCCCCTTTTAATCATTTCCACCCATTTATTTTCACCTCTTGTGTCTCGATTCTACCGAGACACAAGATAGCGGACTCTCCGGACTGTTTAGAATGTTGACAGACACCCAAGAGCCAATCAGCTTTCCCCTCGCGCACTTCCGTGGCGAGCAGGGTGCGCTCCCCGGTACGCGTACCGGTAAGCGCTAGAAGCGCGCATATAGATATATATGTGTTTTTGAAGTTAATTTAAAAAAAAAAACACTGGAGCAATTTTCACCAAATATAGAAAAGGCACTTCTGCGTACCAGTCCCTACAATTTTGCAAAGTTTGGTCTAATTCCGTTCAGCGGTTCGGGCTGTAGCCTTGTCTATTCGTCCTAAGGAAATTAACATGGGGAAACATGTTTTGGGACCCCCCTTTTTTCTCGGCCCCCACTTCACGAATCCCCCCGAACCTTTCAGGGAAGGAGCAGAGCGGAGCTGGCCTTAATTTTGGAAAGTTACAGGCAGATCCCTCAATCTGCACCAAAGTTATTCCCAATAGAATGTTGCGGATTTCCTATGGAAAACAATCCTAACTATAACTACCTACTGGCGACCGCCAGTAGGTAATTACCTACTGGCGGTCGCCAGTACTTACCTACTGGCGGTCGCCAGTAGGTATATATAGTTAGGATTTTTTCTCTATGGGATTTTTGAAAATTCTATGTCTAATAAGTTTGGCGTTTGTGGACGGAATTGGCAGAAATTTTCAGGAAAATTGAACATTTTGTTTCTGAGCAGCCCCTGGAAATTTGGGGGGGGTTTGTCAAGGGGGGGCCGAGAAAAAAGGGGGGTCCCAAAACACGCTTTTCCAATGTTAATTTCCATAGGGCGGTTGGCCTCACTTTTATCCCGAACGGCTGAATGGATTTGCACGAAACTTGGCAAAATTGTAGGGACTGGTAGCCCGATGTGCCTTTGCTAGGTCTCAATATATGTGCTCCAGTGGATTTTGAGAAATTAACGTTCAAAAAAAGATATATATCTGTAACAGCGGACCGGATGGTTCTCCGGCGTCTGTAAACATTCCAAACAGTCCGTAGCGGCCGCCATCTTGTCTCTCGGTAGGATCGAGAGACAAGAGGAGGCCAAAGCGAAGGGGCAAATGACCATAAGGGGGCATAGTAGATCCTCCCTGACCCCCTAGGTTTGATGTGGAGGTTTTAAAAGGGCCCCGCGGGGCAAAAAAATAAAAAAAATAATAATCGAACGGCTGAATGGATTTGCACGAAACTTGGCAAAATTGTAGGTACTGGTAGCCCGATGTGCCTTTGCTATGTCTCAATATATGTGCTCCAGTGGATTTTGAGAAATTAACGTTCAAAAAAAGATATATATCTGTGACAGCGGACCGGGCAGCGCTCCGCTTCGCGTACTTTTCGCGTTACGGAGCTTTGTGAAGCGAAGCTGATTGGTTCTCCGGCGTCTGTAAACATTCCAAACAGTCCGTAGCGGCCGCCATCTTGTCACTCGGTAGGATCGAGAGACAAGAGGAGGCCAAAGCGAAGGGGCAAATGACCATAAGGGGGCATAGTAGATCCTCCCTGACCCCCTAGGTTTGATGTGGAGGTTTTAAAAGGGCCCCGCGGGCCTGGGGAGCGTACTACAAGGAAACAAGAATGATTGACTTTTAACTTATTGTATGTTTATAGACTTTTTTTTTTCTTTTTTTTCTGCTGAGTGACGTCTCGGCCTATCTCCACGGGATGCAGTCCCTACCATCTCGGTGTTTAAGCCCAGGGGGACCGGTAGTGTGGTAGAGATAACGTCTGTTAACGTTCGATTCGAAGGAAATCAGGAAGTGTTGATAAACATTGTCTGCGCCATCTTGCCTTTTTTCAAATGCCACACTTTTGTCGTGCACGGCAGCCATTTTAGATGCCTTGACCAGACCCACTCTCTGCACGCTGTCGATCCTTAGCATGGCTCCCCACCCTCGCAAGCATCTGCCCCAGGCACTGGTCACCCCCGCTCTCTGTCTTACGCATGGGCAATAAACCTCCCCCCATCTGCGCTGCTCTTCCCTGAGAATCACACCCTGTGCCTGTCCGACACCTCCCTTTCGCCCTATTCACTACCGCACCCTCTGACACTCCTCTTCCTCTGTGTCCGATTGTCCAGGCCGGTCCCAGGCTATCAGCTAGCCCTGCAGATGTAGTTTATGGCCCCAGCTGTAAAGAATCACCCCTCTTCAAAGGAGTTATAGTAGATCAAGGCCCACACCCGATGAGATCCGTCACACCACACGCGTTCCTACTATCTGAAAACCATTCTGTATTGTGATTGGGGAGGGGACCGAGCCTGAAGCGGAAGATTCCAGGGATGCCTCTTTGTACATCAAAGTTTTTACAATTATGTGTCACATTAAAAATATATAGCACTCCAACAAAGTAGTAGGATTATAAAACTTTAATAACTTATAAATATATACAACAAAACAAAAACAGTAAAAACATTTAAACATTTTTAGGGAAAAAGAAGGAAGTAGCGGTCGGTTGTGCGAATAGTCCCAACGCAGCACAACGTCCAGATTTCTGGACGGCACCCAGGTGATGTTGCCTGGGTGCCGCACTGATTTCGGTATCCGGCGTGGGGCGTCGCGGGGGGTGGGTCATCAGTAGCGGTCTGTTGTGCGAATAGTTCCAAGGCAGCAGAACGATGGCACCAAGGTGATGTCCAGTAAGTTGCCGCCCTCCGAATAACGGCGTGGGGCGCCCCGGGGGGGGGGGTGAGGCCGCGTGAACGGGCCTCCCCAGGTGGAGGCTCGTCTGCTGTAGTGGGGCGCCCCTTTACCGTTTCAGTTGCCATTCCGTCCGCTTTTGGTCCACTGTGTCAAAATCCGCCATTCAGCTGAGTTGCGCCCACTCTTGCGGTGCAGCGATAGGCGGCTGCCACAGGACTCTCAAAATGGCGGCAGGCTCTTTCCTTTTTGGGCCTGGTCCACTGAAATGGCCCTGGGACACCTTGGAAATCGGACGCTAGTCTGCTAGGTCTTGGACCCCATTCTCGAAAGCGTTCCCTCAGCCTTGAGTATTGTACAAAAGTCTTGGGGGCCCCCGACTCCTGCAGGCTTCCGGTGGGGAGCGGCTGCCATGATTGCTGGCGGAATGACCACGACGGAGCCACGAGATGGTGGTGCTTTCATGCTGACGCCAGCTTCAGTCTGAAACATCCAGAAACTCTGTAGACTACCAATTCGATCAGTTCCGGTAGCGCCCCAACGTGACCCGGTAGAGAAGAACTTGCCCTCCCCTCTTTGACTGATGGTTCTTGTTGCCTGTCCCTTCTGTTGTCATGTATATATGATGGGTCAATGTAAAGTGAGAATAAAAGAGGGGAACATGGGCAGCCTTGGCGGGTTCCTCTGCTGATATAGGAGGAGCAGGACTCTTGTCCAGCAATTTGAACAGAGGCTACTGGGGACAGATAGAGTGCTTGTATGGCTGTGATGAACTCCTGTGGGAATCCCTTGATTTTTAGAAATAGCGATAAAAAGTCCCAGGATACCCTGTTGAACACCTTCTCGGCGTCCAACAGGATCATTGCCAAAGTTTGTTCACGGACCTGAGCCCAGTAAAATAGTGCAATTGCCCTCCTGATGTGATCTGATGTGTCACGACCAGGTATAAACCTGTGGTGATGAATGGATACAAGAGGAGCAATAACCTTCCCTAATCTAAGTGCCATAATTTTAGCATAAATTTGACTGTTGGCGCAAATTATGGAAATTGGGCGATAGGAAGAGGGGCTACGTCCTGGTTTATCTTTCTTCTTGAAAACCATTATCGTGGTCTTATGCCAAGAGTCAGGTGTCTGGCCGCTCTGTGCTGGTAAAAACAAAGACTCGAGATCTGGAAAAAGAGTGTGCCTGAATGTACGGTAAAATTCAAGAGGCAATGCGACAGAGCCAGCGGTCTTTCCAGATGGGAGTGTCGTTATTTCTAGTTCCATCTCATCCCTGGTTATAGGTGCAGAGAGTAGGACACTCTGTTCTGGTGTAACCATGGATGTTGTATAATCATCAAGAAATTCCTCACCAGATATAGCTTTCTCACCCCGATCAGGAGAGTATAGTGTTTTATAGAACTCTTGGAATACCTCCATCACCTTCCCAGGTTGATCCTGAATCTGGTCCCTTATGTCCTTAATTTGACAAATCCTATTTCCGCAGCCTTATTTTGTAGCCTTTTGGTCAGCTATCTACCTGTGTTTTCACCAAAATTATAGACATCCATATTGTGCTGGATAAATTTAGCAGCAAGTTCCTCCCCATAATATTGAAATATCCAACGTTTACCAATAGCTATACGTCGTAGCCATTCCTCTCTTTTAAACTCATCTGTGATCACTCGAATGAGCTCCTCTTCAGCTTCTTGAAGCTGGTTAATCCAGCCATTAACCTTCTCTTTAATTACTTTCTGACGATGAAGGAAGAAACTGAGAGTTGCCCTCTAACAGCAGCCTTAAAGGTGTCCCAGACAATTAGATCCGGGGCAGACCCCCGATTTCAACTAAAAAAAGTCCTTTTATCCAATTTGACATATGTCTACAATAATCTTGATCTAACAAAAATTTAAGTTCGAATGTCCAGCTTGCCGCTGCTTGTCTGAAGCTGTTCGATGGTATTTAGATTATTAATGAGTTGTGGTCTGAGATTAGCCTGGGATGAAGCTCACAAATTCTAACTTCCTGAATTGGGTCTGAGACAAAAAAATAATCTAAACGCATACATTTATTTTAGGGAGCAGAAAATAAAGTATAACCCGGCTCCATTGGACACAGTTTTTGCCAGACATCTACCAAGACATGTTCGCGAATAAGCCAGCACATGGATTTAAATGTCTTGCACTTCCATATAAATCTACCATATAAATCGAGGTTGAAATTCAAATGTATATTTAAGTCCCCACAAACAACTTTTGGAGAGGGCCACAGGGTAAGCTCAATACTCAAGAAATCTAAAATGGAGGGGTCATCGAGATTAGAGCCATACAAAGAACAGATAGTATAAGGTTCCCCTTTGATTAGTAGATCGGCAATCACCCAACGGTCTAGGTTTTCCTCCTTTACTAGCTCAGGAATACCCCTCGCCTAGCCAGTATGGCCACCCCCCTAGTTCTTGTAGCTTGTCATGTGCAAGCAATGAGATCAAGGCCCAGTTCTTTCAACCAACCCCGGTTACTCCAGGAGATATGAGTCTCCGTAAGCAGAAAAAGTCAATAATAATAGTTCTTTCTTAGCTTCGCATAACACATATCTACTATGTGGCAGTCATGGATATCATTGACTACCAGTTGGGTGGTCAGGTGTATGTTATGTATCTTTTTTGTTACCTCCTGTTTTTCTGGCACCTGTATCATATCATCAAGATTTTAAACTGTTCAAGAATATTTCATTAAATCGAAACAAAAGGACAATAAGTACTGATGAAGTAGACCAGACAGATACTAATCTTCAGCAATATGTTGATTTTAATTTGGGTATGTTTTCTTTTGTGGGGGCGGCATTAAATAGCAGGAAAGTGCAACGGATAACTAGGGTTGTGGAAGCTGTTACTAATCAGACTGCTATAGCACTTGGAAACATCACTGAAGAATTACAAGTTGCCAGAATTGTAGCGCTCCAGAACAGAATGATAGTAGTTGTTGTGTTTTTATTCCTGATAATTCACCCTCAGTATATGATACAATTTTTAAACTGCATAAGATAGCTACAGACATTCACACTAAGAATGGCACCTGGTCTTTTGTTGAATGGTTTTGGGCTCTAGTCTCTGTCTGGGGTTGGAAATTACTGACCATTCTCTGTATTGTAATTGCAGTGATTTTCACCTGTTGTATGTGTATCCATTGTGGCCCGATGCTATGTTCTATGTGCATTACTGCTTGCATATCAACCAGGAAGGATGCTATAGAAATGAAAGCACAACACATACTAGATAAGGAAGTAGCTGACATGATGCGTATAAATATACAGGATGAATATTTAGATTATCCCAGAAAAGCGAATGTCTTCAGCTAATGCTGAAAGGGTCGTCTGTTGTAATTTAACAGCGATTAGATTAAGCATTAGCAGAAGACATCTTAGTTCTAGCCGTTATCTTGCCATTTAGTCGACTCTACTTTGTATTCATGGCAGCCATTTTACTTGCTACATGCTACCTCGTGTCGACCATGTGCTTTGTCCTATCTCCCTGTTCACGGCACTTGGAATCTGCCCGGCAACAAGTTATATTTAGCATCCCCCACTTTGCTCATGTCCGTCAGGGTCTACATCTGTTAGTGATTAGTTCCATATAGGAATGTGTTTGTCAGTCCCCAAGACTATTAGCTCCTCCCACTGATCGATTGTGCTTCTCGATATTACCTTATATGTACATAAGTTGTGCTCTTGTGTTTGTACCGCCTTCTTTTTGAGCCCCTGTGCAGGTATAAATAAACCATGCTTTCTTAGCTCGTGGTGCTACTTCTTTCAATACCGAAGGGTACTGTTTGAACCGTAGCACCACCTCATGAGGTGTAATAAACCTTACTTTTTCTATTCCAGTTTCGGTGCCAACTTCTTCCTATTGGTCTGAGGACTTTTGTGCGGGGAAGGGCGCACCCCTTGCACTAGCGGGTCTGGCTGAGGCTTGCTACGACCGCTAGGCATGTTAGGCTGGCAGGACGGAGGGTCATTGGTGCGGGTGTTGGTACTCTATCCGAGTTATTCACGTGGTTTATGTGGAGGGGGAAAAGGTCTGGAAATTTATTGAGAATGTTGGTTGAGGCTTGAATTAGAACAATGTCTTTTTTGTAGAGGATGATGGTGAGGTCAGCTCGCAAGGTAGGGGAGGATGCTATTGTGAGCTTGGTGCCGTATGGAATGTTCCTGGTTAAGCGAATATTGAGAAGGTGCGCAAGGGTTTTACGCCAGGAGGTGGTTCTTCTGGAAAAGAAGATAAGGTCATTAATGACGGTGCCTATATCCGTGCTGTAGCGCAGGTCGGTTATCAGGGTCTCTGGGTCTCTTTTTAGGGTAGCGTGTTTGAATGGTTTAGTGGCAGTTTTGGAGAGCTTTGGGGGGAAACTATGGTATAGGAGTTGTCACCAGACAAGGATAGGCCAGGGCTCAACATGATGTTTGTGTGGGGAGGGACAAGGGATCAAATTTAGAAGAAGGTCATCAGAGAGGAAGGGAGCTGTTAAGGGAGTCCGTTGGGTATGATTTAGCCCTTGTATGATGGCTGGCAATTTGATAGGGGCCCTTTTATGCCCTGTATGTGGTGAGTTTGCTTTAGTTTACACTGCTACATTAGCAGTATCATGTCTCTTGACACTGTAGAGTTGTTGGAGTTTTTATTCCAAACTATTCTGTTCTAGGCTGTTGTTGTGCACTATTCCAAGATGGCCGCCGCTTTTCCTTTGTGTATATAGTCCTCTTTCTATGCTCATTATTGTGGGGTCTTCCCATGGAGTCGAGTGCTCTTATGGCAGCAGAGACCCCAAAATGGAGGATTTGAGTCCTGGTCACACGGGGCCTCCCCTTACACTTGTAGGCAGTAACGAGTGGGGGAGCTGGCCCAGATCAAGATCGAGGCCCCAGTAAGGTCCGCTGGTGCAGGGAACTGCGGGCTCAACGTAGCTCCTCCTTGGCTGATGGAAACACTCTCTCCCCAACTCAATCAGCCAGACACAGTCTCTGAGGCATGGTTACTAGCCTCTTATCATCCCCGAGCCCATCCTCACAAAGCCGCGATCCACCGTGCACGTCCAGAGCAACAGGGCTCAGCCTCGCCACTGTATCACCTCACACGCCGTGTCAGAACACCAAGGCTCCACCGCCGACTCTGCCTCGGTACACGCCTCAGCCTCCACAGCCAGGAGCTGGCTCTGGCTTCCCATGGCAGGGCAGGGCTCCGGCCCCCACAGCGGTCGTTGTCTTCAGCATTAACAGCCGAGCTCCAAGCGCTGAAGTGTCACTCAGGGAGACCGGGTGAGAGCAACGCCGCCATTCCAGGTCCAGGCGAAGATATGGTACAGCATCCAGGCAAAGCCGCGTTGTGTGCGACAGTCAATGAACGAGGGGAAGATGTGTCGTGGCAACCAAGCGCTGCTGCGCTGCACCGCATACTCAAAACTTGGCTCAAAAACCACTAACGGACCGAGAGGAGCTCGCCAGAACGGCATCGGCAAAATCGGGTTGTGGCAGCAGAGCGGGAGGAGCAGGCACGTAACGAGCGGATATCAGCGCCTTGATGCCCTTGGGCTAGGTTTGCGCTTTAAAAGTAGCACATTCATTCATTAATTTATTCATATCACCGCGCCGGCCGATCCCAAGCTCGGTGCAAGTCGCAGGGGCAAGGCTGTGATGCCTCGGGCCCGGTGCAGGCCGCAGGGTTCAGGATGATGGGCCAAGGTCAACTCACCGGGGGAGTCACAGTGGGGACCAGGGACCAGATGCCATCGGTCAGGGTCTTTCCATAGGAGCTCCGTCCTCCCCGAGCAATGGGCAACTGCCAGGCAATGTGCAGACCACTCTGGAGGCTTGACACCAGCCAAGTCAAGCAGCGCTGGTGTCCAGGTGGCGCTGGGGTCCGGGCGGTGAAGGCACCGATCAGAGCTGCAGCGGTCGAGAATCCAGGTACTTTTTCAGCCAAGTTTTGTTTTGGTAGTATGGATCGGTGGGCACAGCAGTCCGGTTCAGGTAGCGGGCAAGTGGTCCTCATGTTCAACTCAAGGATTTATTTTTCAAGTGAAACGAATGTTCAAGTGCTCCCGGGGACAGTTTGGGAACATTGGCTAGTACAATCGTCTAGGGTGTAGCTTCCGGGGTAAATCAATTACATCGTTTTCTGTATGCTCACTTCCTAATTTTTCATAAGCACAGAGATTCCTTTGGGACTGTATTTCCTCAGTGCAAGCATGTTTAGGGAGAGATATTTTATGGTTTTTTTGACACTGGTCCTGTGTACTTGGAGCAATGGTTAAGTTTGTCTCCCTCGGTTGTATTGACCCCATGGAAGTAGTATCTTCACTCCTAAGAGAGACCGCCGGGAGAGCTGTACCTAGACTTGGACCAACATTAAGAGAATCACTGTTGGAACTACGATTAGACCCAGTGTGTTGAACAGGCATATAACGTGTAGAACTAACCTGGGTTAGCTGTGAGGAGTAGGTGTTCTTGAGATTTGGCTGCTTCTGCATGTCGAGGGAAACAGCACTTGCAAGCTTTTTGATTTCCTTTTCCATTTTAAACAGCTTTTCTATCAGAGGATTCAATAAAACTGTTATAACGTCGCCCAGTTTAGACCAGAACCCTTCACTATCAACGGGTGACATGAGGGTAAAAGTAATGGGGAGGAGATAGGGTTAACCATAATAGTTTCAACTGCATCCTCTGTTTCCTCAACAACCCCACTTACCGCACCTCTACACCCTCTTTCAAATGAAGGATATGATTGTTCACTAAGACCAGGTACTTTCCGTTTCTTAGACTGGGGTAAACAAATGCCCCCTTGTGTAGACTTACTTAATTGGCTTCTGGTGTGAACTTTTGTTCTGATGATCATTTTGCTTGAAAGAGGGATGGCACTTAACACTGGAACCTTAGTGGGCGCACTAGTGGTTGTTATGTATGTGGGGGATTAAGCAAGAATACCTATAGATGTACAGCCAGAGGTGTCATGTTGTAAAGGAAGGGTTTGGGAATGGGGTTCAAGGAAAAGTCTGCGCTCTGTGAGGGTAATTCCATGGATAAAGACTGATTCAGCCCTCTGGAGGAAGCCATCGAGAGTCCCTACCAACTTTGTCCTGGCAACATTTTTTTCTTGCCTAATTATTTCTGTGCCATAATGGCGTAGAAGATGTAACCCCCTTTTTTAAAGTTTACAGACGATACACGCAATTCAGTTCTATACTCCTCCTGTACCTTCAGTGTCAGAGTCAATCCTATCGGGCGCTAGACACAATCAGGATACTAGCTTTCCAATGCAGGAACGGATGTAGTGTAATGAGTAAATCCTGTTTGGGACAATACCCAAATGGTATGGCCCAGCCCAGCCTCCTCCGGGCTCTGATGGGTGCAGACGGGCCCGCCCTTGGCCCGGGCACATCAATGCGCTTCCCGCACTGCGTGATCACGTGCCGGTTTTCAAGGCTTCTCCAAGCGCTGTTGCTGACACCAGAGAATGCAGGGCAGTGTGAAGCTGGGACCAGCACCGAAGGTTTGTGGCAGGAAAGCAGCAAAAGCGGGACCTCTTTCGTACCAGCATGGTGAACAGCTCCAAAAGCTCTGTCCCTGGAATGTGTTTTTTTTCCTGAATGTGTTCACTCTTGACAGACACAATGCACTCCGGTTTCCCAGTCCCATGTATAAGTAGCACAATATCATATATTCCATTCTCAATGCATTCAATGTAGCTAAAGTCAGGAAATCACTCACCTACTGGTAGGACAGCTTAAATAACATATTGTCTCCCCTCCATATATTTTTTAACTCAGTCAGTCAGTCAAATTTGGCTTTATTTTGATATAAGACATATCTTTAAAAGCAATACACAAACATAATAAAAAAATAAAAGAGCCAATCCATATAAAATACAATCATACAAAATGGAGTACGAATGGCATCTATAATTTACATAAAATAGTCAACATAGAGATTTAAAATTAAGCAATATACGTAAGCCTTTTTGATCTGATTAGCCATGCCCAGCTTAAAAACTTTGCCATACCATAGACAAATAGGAGCTGTGTATCAGATTTCAATATTCTCACAGCTTCGCTATAATGTCTGGTACCCAGCTCTTTACACAAAGGTTTAAGCCACCTGTGACGAGGAGCTTTATAGGCAGGGCATTCAAATAAAAAATGGGGGACCGACCTCAGTCCTAAAGGCACAGAAAGGACAAAACGTACTTGTCTGTGTCGGAATCTTCCAGCGAGCGGTCAATTCTCCCAAGGGAAGCACTCCTATTCTCAATTTGAATTATAAAGCTCTATCTCTAGGTTTTGAAATAGCATCGCGATATGGTTCGCATAGGGTTATTTCCGTTACTAATAAAAATTCTCTAGTGGTTCTACACAGGTTAGGGTTAGTATTTCTTTTGTTCAGTACCCACTTCCAAGGAGCTTTTTTTAAGACTGCCTTAGGGGGTGTGGACATAGAGTGCCAAGCCTTGCCAAATCCCAATTCTCCAAGCAGATGCTTAACATTCCTTAGCCATCCTATTTTACACCACCCAGACAACAATAAGACCTCCTTTAGCCCTTCCGCGTAGCTGGCAAGTTCAGGGACTCTCCATAGGCGAGCCCAGAGAAGAAGGGGTCGTAATCTGGCCTGGCAACCCATGTCTAAGAGCAAGGGTAAGGTGGGGGTATTATACAAGAGACCCATTAAGTCCTTCAGGAACTTGTTCTCTGAGCAAGATAACTGATCCACATTCTGTACTCCCCAAAGCTCTGCTCCTTAAAGCGCCGCACTAACACCTCTCGCCTTGTAGATGTCTAGCACCGGGGCGATAGGTTTGAGAGTAGATAGCCTCTGTTCTTTAAGTAGGGCCCCCACCACCCTTTTATGGTTCAATAACATCTTTTGAAGATAGCAACTCCACTTCATAGTATCGGACAGGCGAATCCCTAGATAATCAAAAACCCTAACCCTTTCGAGGGAAACCATATTCAGTAGAGGTGGCCGGCCATACTTTTTCGGGGGATTCAGGACCAAATATTTGGTCTTTTCAGTGTTAATTTTCAAACCCCGAGACTCGCAGAAGGATTGAAAACTATCTAGCAGGCTCTGTAGCCCAACTGGGGTTTTGGAAATCAAAAGGGTATCTTCCGTGAATAGTAAGGTGGGTATTCTCCTGCCCGCCAGTGTAGGAGCATCTAAAGGAGGTGCTCCACCACTCCGTTGACATACAATGAAAACAGAGTGGGGGCGAGAACGCACCCCTGGCGGACACCCCTCTTTACTGTCATTCGAGCGGTCTTTTGGCCCTGTTTACCCCACCAAACCCGCGCAAAGTTCTCAGCATGGAGCTTTATTAGTAATGACAGCAAGTACGGGGTCATTCCCAAGTCAGACAATACCCTCCATAAGCAACCACGGGGCACTACGTCAAATGCAGTCCGCAAATCGATAAAAGCAAGATACAGACTGCCATTGCCCAGTACAACCACCTTCCAATAGAGCAACAGCAGTCAAAAGGACTGCTCAATGGTACCGGTGCCTGACCTGAAGCCCGCTTGGAAGTCAGATAGGATCCCATTGTCCTCTACCCACTGTAGCACCCTCCCCAGGACCACCTTCCCTGCAACTTTCTGCGATGAGTCTATCAAGCTTATGGGTCGATAGTTTGCTGGGTCGTCCCTATTCCCTTTTTTGAAAATCGGGACGACCTCAGCACCCATCCGAAATTCTGGGAGAGCAGAATCATGGTAACTTGCATTAAGCAGCGAGGCAATAAGATTCCCCCATTCTAACGAGTTAATGCGAAACAAGTCCCCCAGTACCCCATCAGGCCCTGCAGCCTTATTGGGAATAAGAGACTTGATCGCATTCTCTACTTCTTTACCGGTAAACAATAAATCATCACTCAGCCCAGGGGGGTCTAGTGGTAGTATCTCAAAAGATCCCCGCCCATCACCCGTTATTGAAGTATATAGTCGAGAGAAATGGTCCAACCATGACGCCTCAGGGATATTGCATGTTATGAGGGAATCAATAGGCTTGTTCTTAGCTCTAACTAGATCCCAAAAACCCCTAGAATCTCTTCCAGCACTTCAAGTCGCACCAGAACTGATTTTCCCACTCTTCCTTTGCTTTGCAAATGGCACCCCTATACTTCTTTCTGGCAATACTAATCAGCCCATTTCCCTTTGTTTTGACTGCATTAATTAGATCCTTCTTTGCCTTCCGGCAAGAATTAGAATACCAACCTGGATTTCCCCTGGGGCGCCCCCTCTTGCCAGCCTTAGTGTTTTGGCTTTGTATAATAAAAAGGTCACCTATAGATTTAATGGTTCGACAAAAAAGAGTAGAAACCTCATGGGCATTTAAGGTGGTAGATTCCAACCTGGTCGGATCCTTGGCCATGATTGATCGTATTTCCAGAACCTTACCCTCGTCCATAACAACATACTTCCATTTCACGCGTCACCCACAGTTCGAGGGACAGACTTCGCCTGTTGATCTCAGCACGGGCGATGCCTGAAGATTATTGTCCACCATCCATAAAGGGGTCAGTGACAGAGAGAGTGGATTGTGGTCGCTGTCCGTAGAAGGTAAGACAGCCATATCTAGTAAGTGTGCCCAGAGTTTAAAGTTCAACAGGATAATCAATTCTAGACGAGTGGCCTATCCTGTTGAAAGTGTGGGCGCCACAGGAATTCGAAGCTGTTCTTCAATTTACCGCCCTCAGGCCATGCTACAGGGTTAAAGCATTCATTTATATGGCTCGTTGGGACCATCTCCTAATAGGCGCTATCGATAAGGATGGTATACCTCTCCTGGCATCTTCCTCTAAGGTACACAAAATATCGTCTGTCGCCAGGGGCTCAAAAGTGCAGTTGAAATCCCCCACAAGCATGATGTAGTTTTCTGGGCTACACAAACTAAGTTCGTACTCAAGACCCGATAGGGTCGAAGAGGACAACCCCCCTTTGGGGCCTCTAACATAAATGTTAAGGATCTCCAGAGTCCGCCCACTGTGAGGCCCTCTCACTGACAGTCTCTGCAAGTCAGGAGACTTAGTATCTCTGCACCTAATCTGAAAGCCTAATGAAATGCTAACCCAAATGAGCAGACCACCAGAGGGACGGCCTCTCCCTGCAGCAGGGGCCATAGCAGGCACAAAGTAGGTAGTATAACCAACCTTGTGGCATGGTTCCAAACACCAGGTTTCTTGAAAGAAACATATTCCGAAATGCTCAATGAAGGACTTCCACTCAGGTAAACCCAGGTTTCGGGAAATGCCCGCTAAGTTGCAGCTGACAATCTTGAAATCATTATTATCAACTGTCTCATGCTCGGCAAAAGGTCTCTGTGTGGGTGTACTAATCTCCAAGCCAGGGGCCATTGACACACCTTCCATTAATACCATGGCACCAGGCATGCCGGAAGCAAAACATCCAGATGGCTCCCCATATATGGGACCAGGAGAAGAAGAGGCGGGGGCTGGTTGGTCTTTGCAGCCAAGCCCCGGCGTGACCCCTTGCAGATACAAACTGCAGCTCTCGAGTACAGGAGCTACAGTAAGTATCTTCTTAGGCAGTTGATAACCATCTGGTCAGTAACCCGACCACGGCCAGTAAGAGTTCAGATATGAGAACTGGCAGAACAAGTTAGAAGGAGGTAAATCATGGTGGAAATATCTGTTAGCCCCCCCTCCCTAGCAGTAGATCTAAGGGGCCATGCTGTAGCGGGATAGGGGTTGAAGTAGCTAAGGTCACGCGTACTAATTCCAGTGCTACTCTCACCGGCATCGTAGCTGCAAATAAATCCAACCACCCTGGGATCTTTGAAATTGACAAGGATGCAATCACCCCTTACATCTTTAGGCCTAGTGCCTATCCAGCTAACCCTTCTTACATGAATAACCCGTCCATCAATTGAGCTGGGCAAAGGTCTATTTTCCCTAAGCCAAAATATGATTTTGTTTATAAGTTCAGGGACCCCAGTGAGAACAATTACGAGCGGCTGGCAGTCCGGGGGTAGGTTGATAATGGGAGCTGTGACTGCATCCGATTTTCCTAGTGGCTGAAATTCAGGAGCTGCAGTCAAATTTCCAGTTCTAGTCGTATCGGAACCTTTACCTTTGCTAGGGTTCTTGGTTTTAGCGAGACCACTAGTCCCAGGACCTGCAGACTTCATCACCTTCGTTGGGGGCTCTTCCCTTCTCGTGGGCACTGTAGGCTGCACTAAAGCATCCACAGCAACCACCTCTATGGGTAGGGGATCCCCAGAAAAGTTCCCACAGTGCACAGTAGATGGGTTTACCTCCACCCCTGGTGGAATTATCAGGGCAATAGCAACAGTAGTTGGTGCCTGAAGCACGGTAGTCCCTGCTAACCCATCCTCCCTAATTCTAGAATGGAGTTTAATTAGGGATTTTAGGGAACGGAAGTTGTCAAGGGTATCCTGCTCACTCAAATCTGTCCAACCACTCCGTCAGCCCCTTAACTCTCTCTATGACTGGGAGGATCAGGAATTTCTTTAGATGTTCAATCTGAGCAATCGATGGAATCTCAGGAGAGGGGCCTGCAGCAGGAGCAGATGTAAAGCCTACACTCGTCTTCTCACCTGAGACACCAGAAACGGCTCCCCCTACCAGCCCTTGGGAAAGTTTGGCTCCCGCCCCCAAGCCCTTGGGGATCAAATCCCCCCAATGCCGTTCCTCCTCGGTTTCTTGTGAAGTTTAAAGTAGCCACCTTTTCAAGGACTAGCAATACGTTTCCTTTTTGTGGGGGCTACTCCATCAACTATCAACGGTGGTGTCACGAGATGAGGAGTAAGATTCTCATGACGAGGTGAAGCAGGTGGGGAAACTTGGGAAACAAGAGGCTCAACAGGTTGTGAGTCTGACAGGGAGGTCCCTTCCCTACATGACACCACAACATACAGCCTCTCTAATCTATCCAAACTAGTCCAAATGGCAGCTAATCGTGGGTGATCAGTACTAGGAGAGACATTAACCATAGGGTCAACAAAGTGTACTGGAGAGGGATCTAATGCCAAAGGGCCCAAAGATGAACGTTTGATGGCAAGTGGTTCCCGAGAAAGACGACGTTCGGTCATAGCAATTTCTTTCTCAATGACCGTAACAACATGGGTAATAAATTGGTCCATGGTGCCACTCACGCAACTGCCTCCCCCCCTTAAGCTCTTACCAGAGCGTGTTGACATTGGCATAAGTAATCCCACAAACTAGCAAAGAGCAAATTACTAAGCCTGAATTGCTGTTGGAGTGGTTGCACAAGTTGGCTGCTTCATTTGAGACTTGGATGGGTAACAGAATACTATTAAACGGGGGAAACGAGAATGGAGGGGGACAAGACATGTAAGTTGTACCTCTACCTGCACAGAATGCAACGTCTGCTATCGATCCAAGTAAAACTAATTCGCACACAACAAGTGAAAATAGGGTTAATAGGGTTAATTCAATCCTACCACAAGCCCATGAAAATGGCCAGTGGCAGGTGCACAGACAAACGGTGGGGGAAGGTTTAGCTAGATGTGTAGAAGCAAATAAAGAAAGCCCAGCCCTGCCATGTATTAATCTACCACCCGCCTTAACACCATATGTTGCGGTTCTGCCAGGTGACCAGAGTTTGGGAGGGGACAGAGTAAATCACAACAGGAATTAAAAAATACATGTATGTTTTGGCTGGCCAAACAGAGGCCATTCTCCTACAAAGAAGCAGGTGAGGTCCTTCTAACATGCAGATTTGGCTGGTGGGATGGAGACCTAAAAATATACAGGTGGATTGTATAGTGATTATATTCAGAAACCCTCCGGTAGCCCGAGAAATTCTAAGCTGGGATGATTTCAGACAGGAGGAGGCCATAAAGGCCCTTCCTCTGGGCTATGTTACCTTCCAAGGAGACCACCACAAATCAGAAGGCAGAATGGTTAGGAGGATGCAATGATCATTCAGACCTATCAACTTAGACTGCAAACGGCCTAGGCAGTTACTTTTTAATATATCAAAATCAAACAGATATGGCGCCCTGGAGGGGGTAGATTGACTCACCTCCGAAAGACATTGTCGGGGGGGTCCTATGCCCTGAGAGAGCAACAGGAGAGACATCTGAAAATAGGGGAGGTCTCTGAACAGACCCAGGTACCAAGTGGGGTGAGATTAGTGGGAAGCTGGGTGGAAAGAAACTGGAAAAAATAGACAGGCTTAATGGGGCCATAACAACTAGATTACCGCTAAACTTATCTAACTCCATATTTGAGTGCATCAGGGATCTCATACCCTCCACTTCCTTTATCTACCATTATAAACAGCAGGCTGGACCCACCAAGGCTGCAGGTTTTATCCTGGAAGGTAGCTGGGTTGGCGCATGAGATGGAAAATCCCGACTGGGGCGCATTCTTCGAACAGCACAAGGTCTGCATGTTTCAGGAAACCTGGTTTAGGGGGGACATTTCTAAATCTGGCTATGCATCGTTTAGCATAGCTGCAACATCAGGGGGCCAGGGGAGACCCTCAGGGGTGCTTTACCTGGGTTGGCGTACATTTGGGTTGTTTAGTAGAACAGTTGACAACATCCTCAAAAGACTTTCTAGGTATTTTTTGAAGTTCCCTTCGAGGATGGTAATTGCGCTGGTCAGTGTCTAGTCTAGACTGGTTAGTCATTGCCAAGAGTCAAGGACACTAGAGGAGCTAACATATTTTGTGTCTACTATCCCTGATAGCTGTATTGTGATTCTTGGCAGGGACTTCAATTGTCAATGCGAGCCCTTGGGGGGCATGGATGGAGGTGGCTCCAGTGAAGAAGTTCAACACTGGGCCATCACTGAGACTACTAGTAGAGTAGTCTGGACACCCTTGGTGTTACAGCAGAACTCATGTACATTAAAACATTCATTGAGAGCATGCAATCACTAGAACAAAATCTGACTCACCAGGTAAACACACCTTTAACAGAACTGGACATGTTTCTATTCTGGACTACATTTTAATCTTTATAAAAAATCTTAGCAACCGGTCATTGACTTTATGATAATGCCTCGTCACAATAGTGACCATAACGCCCTGATCCTAGAGATGACCATGCCAAGTTCAGGGAATGTATTTGGCCCTGAAATGCCAGCTGACGACAGATTAACCCTTACTAACTGCAGAAAGAGATGGATGGACATATCACAGTGAATATGATGCAATCTGTTGCAACTGAGGGCATCCCAACTGCATCCCCAGAAGTTGCCTTAAACCACACTAAATTGATAACCACTATGGCTAACTTTTTTTTCCTGATGAAAAGGTCTTGGAGTAACAGTGAACCACGGCATCCATGGCACCACAAAAGCTGTTGTAAGGCCAAACTAGCTTTGATTTCTGCCATTTAGGCCAAGGATAGGCCAATAATTGAAGCCAAAAGAGTTACCTACAGCAACATTATTGATGACTCCAAAAAAGGGTGGGAACAAGACAAATGGGAGACTTTGAGAAAGATCCTGGGTACTCGTCAAATGAGGAAGCTGGTAAACATGGGTAGCACTGAAGCCAAGTCGGCTATACAACCGAATTTAAGGGCAGATATGTGGAAAGACACTTGGAAAGACTACTTTAAGTCCCTTTATATGAGGGCAGAGGCAGGAGACATTCTATCGGATAATGAGCCCTTTTCTACACAGGTTAAAGACCCCAAGGCTAATATGAAAACCTTCATGGAGGAAAAAGACATCCCTGAGAAAACAATTAAAGAGATAAGTGTAGCACTGTGTAAAATAGCTCCAGCAAAAGCCCCCTGGCTTGACAAGATTCCTGGGGACCTGTATCGCAGTGAACCTACTGTCTGGGCACGCTATTTCTGGATTTTATTTAATGCCATTAGGTTAGGTATGGCAATCCCAGCCACTTTGGCAGGTGCAGAAATTGTACCTGTACATAAAAAAGGCTCACAGTTGCTCCCCACACATTACAAATGGATCAGCCTCGTCGACATCAGCCAAAAATGATTTGCCCAAGTATTGCTGGGTCGATTTCAGAGTTGGACGGAGAAGCATAATATCCTTAGTCCTTTTCAAACGGGGTTCAGAGAAAAAATGTCCACACTAAACCAGATTTTTAGGCTCCAATTATTACACTGGAAGTTTATTGAGGGTGGCTTTCTCTACTTCATATTTGTGGACCAAAAATCTGCATTTGATCTGATCCTGAGGGACAAAACCCTACTGGAACTGGGTGTCCCTGTGTATCTGTGCCAATTTCTGAAGCGATTACATGTATGACATTGTGCACAAATTAGGTTTGGTAAACATTGGAAATTTACTTCATCCATCTCTGTAGATAGAGGTGTTCGCCAGAGATATTTCCTTGCCCCGACCCTTTACTGTTTATTTATAAAAAAGTTAGTTGAGGTTTTTAAATGTTGAGAAGGACTTGGATGCATCCAAGTTGGTGAACCGTAAAATTCCGGCCTTGATGTTTGCTGACGATACCCTGTTATTGTCAAAAACACCAATGGGAATACAAAGGGTTTTTAATAAGTTTGATGCCTTCTGAAAGGAAAAGGGGGCTTGAGATTAATCTACAAAAAACCAAATTCATGGTGTTTATCGCAGGCAATAGTACCCAACCAAACCCGTGTCTGGAAGGCAGAAACCTGGAGAGGGTACCTGTATTTGATTATCTTGGCCTCACGTTTGCCGAAAAAATGAACTGGAGGATGTAAATCAAAAATGGCAGTTTAAAGCTAAACCAGATACAGGAGGTCGTGACATAGGTATATCGAAATTCTACTCACAAACCAGTGGGCCCAGGAATGGAAATTTACAAGGTGCAAGCGAGAGGTGCTGCTCTATATGGGGCAGAAATGTGGGTACACTGTCATTTGGACAGTTTAACAAAAGCAGAGAAGTCCTTTGTAAGACAATTTTTTGGCCTCCCGCGTAGTTCCCCCCTCATACTGATCCGACTCGGCTTGGGGGCAGATCAATTGCAGAAGAAGTTACCCTTAGACCTCTGTTATTCTGGCGACGCCTGTGGGTTACTCCACAACTGGCTGACTACAGGGATGAACTGAGAGAGGTGTTGAGTATACTAGAGGCAGGGAAACTACCATGGTTCAGGATTCTTTTCTGACTATGGGATTGGGCAATATGTGGGACACCCCGGAAACAACCGGTCCAATGGTCTCAAGGAAGGAATTGAAGGAGGGTTATTGGGAAAACAAAGTGCCACCTCCAGGGGCCCCTCAATAGGCAGACTTGTCTTAGCATGTCTGGAGATAAAAGAACAGTACAGATTTGAGTCTGTACTGGATGATATCAACCCGGCTGCTACAAGGAAATTGTATTTGCAGTTTAGGCATGGGATATTGCCCTTGTGAGCATACATAAATAAATGGACAGGCTCACAAACTTTGGGATGCCCGGCCTGTAATCATGCAGATGAGTCAGAACAGCATGTCTTTTTCTTCTATCTTGGATATAAGAAGGTGAGAAAACTGTGCCTGATACAGTTATGCATAATTCTGGGAACCAGTCATTGTTCAGAGGCTTTCAGGAAACTGAAGTATGATACATGCATATACAACTGAGGGCACCCCAACTGCATTCCCAGAAGTTGCCTTAAACCAAACTAAATTGATAACCACTATGGCTAACTTTATTTTCCTGATGAAAAGTTCTTGGAGTAAGAGTAAACCACTGCATCCATGGTGCCACAAAAGCTGTTGTAAGGCCAAACTAGCTTTGATTTCTGCCATTAAGGCACAGGTTAGGCCAATAATTAATGCCAAAAGAGTGACCTACAGCGACATTATTGATGACTCCAAAAAAGGGTGGGAACAAGACAAATGGGAGACTTTGAGAAACATTCTGGGTACTTGAGATATGAGGAAGCTGGTAAACATGGGTAGCACTGAATCCAAGTCAGCTATAGAACCAAATTTAAGGGCAGATATGTGGAAAGACTACTTTAAGTCCCTTTATTTGAGGGCTGAGGCAGGAGACATTCTATCAGATAATGAGCCCTTTTTTACACAGGTTAAAGACCCCAAGGCTAATATGAAAACCTTCATGGAGGAAAAAGACATCCCTGAGAAAACAATGAAATAGATAAGTGTAGCACTGTATAAAATAGCTCCAGCAAAGGCCCCCGGGCTTGACAAGACTCATGGGGACCTTTATTGCAGTGAACCTACCGTCTGGGCACGCTATTTCTGGATTTTATTTAATGCCAGAAGGTTAGGTATGGCAATCCCAGCCATTTTGGCTGGTGCAGAAATTGCACCAGTATATAAAATAGGCTCACAGTTGCTCCCCACACATTACAGACGGATCTGCCTCATCGACATCAGTCAAAAATTATTTGCCCAAGTATTGCTGGGTCGATTTCAGAGTTGGACGGAGAAGCATAATATTCTTAGTCCATTCCAAGCTGGGTTCAGAGAAAAAATGTCCACACTAAACCAGATTTTTAGGCTGCAATTATTACACTGGAAGGCCATGTTTATTGAGGGTGGCTTTCTCTACTTAATATTTGTGGACCAAAAATCTGCATTTTATCTGGTCCAGAGGGATAAAACCCTACTGGAAGTGGGTGTCCCGGTGTATCTGTGCCAATTTCTGAAGCGATTACATGTAGGACATTGTGCACAAATTAGGTTTGGTAAACATTGGGAATTTACTTCATCCATCTCTGTAGATAGAGGTGTTCGCCAGAGATATTTTCTTGCCCCGACCCTTTTACTGTTTATTTATAAAAAAGTTAGTTGAGGTTTATAAATGTTGAGAAGGACTTGGATGCACCCAAGTTGGTGAACGGTAAAATTCCGGCCATGATGTTTGCTGACGATACCCTGTTATTGTCAAAGACACCTATGGGAATACAAAGGGTTTGTAATAAGTTTGATGCCTTCTGTAAGGAAAAGGCGGCTTGAGATAAATCTACAAAAAACAAAATTCATGGTGTTTATCGCAGGCAATAGTACCCAACCAAACCCGTGTCTGGAAGGCAGAAACCTGGAGAGGGTACCTGTATTTGATTATCTTGGCATCACGATTCCCCAAAAAATGGACTGGAGGATGTAAATCAAAAATGGCAGTTTAAAGCTGAACCAAATACAGGAGGGCCTGACATAGGTATATCGAAATTCTACTCACAAACCAGTGGGCCCAGAAATGGAAATTTACAAGGTGCAAGCATGAGGTGCTGCTCTCTATGGGGCAGAAATCTGGGTACACTGTCACTTGGACAGTTTAACAAAAGCAGATAACACCTTTGTTAGACACATATTTGGCCTCCCGCATAGTTCCCCCCTCATACTGATCCGTCTCGGCTTGGGGGCAGATCAATTGCAGAAGAAGTTACCCTCAGACCTCTTTTATTCTGGCGACGCCTGTGGGTTACTCCACAACTGGCTGACTACAGGGATGAACTGAGAGAGGTGTTGAGTATACTAGAGGCAGGGTAACGACCATGGTTCAGAATTCTTTTCTGACTATGGGATTGGGCAATATGTGGGACACCCCGGAAACAACCTGTCCAATGGTCTCAAGGAAGGAATTGAAGGAGGGTTATTTGAAAAACAAAGTGCCCGCCTCCAGGGGCCCCTCAATAGGCAGACTTGTCTTAGCATGTCTGGAGATAAAAGAACAGTACAGATTTGAGTCTGTACTGGATGATATTAACCCGGCTGCTACAAGGAAATTATATTAGCAGTTTAGGCATGGGGTATTGCCCTTGCGAGCATACAGAAATAAATAGACAGGCTCACAAACGTTGGGATGCCCGGCCTGTAATAATGCAGATGAGTCGGAACAGCATGTCTTTTTCTTCTATCTTGGATATAAGAAGGTGAGAAAACGGTGCCTGATACAGTTATGCATAAATCAGGGAACCAGTCATTGTTCAGAGGCTTTCAGGAAACTGAAGTATGATACATGCATCCCTGAAGCATTTTCAGTAGCAGGTGTTTCATTCTCTATGTGGAGTACTTGAAAAACAATAATGAATCTGATTCCTAAGTATTCTGGTAGATTTTCTGCTGTGAAATATTCTTTTTGAAAAAAGACTATGGATGTCATTTTTATTTGTACATACTATTTATGAATTTTAAGAGCTTATTTTACCCATTCACAGATGTATTTCTTGTCTGATGTTATGTAAAAAGCACACAGGACTACCAACAAGCAGATTAGTGTTCCTAAGATATGGGTGTATGTTTACGTCGACTGTTTTTAATTGACAGACACAAGCACTTTACAAAAAGATACTAAAATAGCTGTTCAGCGGGCCAGAGTCTAGGCTTATTATGCCCGGTAGTATAAATTTGTACTGCAGATGCACTTTAACCCAGGCAGTAGGACAGGTCTGATTCCAATGTTGAATGTTTGTACACCACATTTATATGTCATATATGTACTGTTTTATGTAGAATTGACTTTAATGAAATGTATCATAGTGTGTTTTTACTTTTATAGCCACATTGGCTGAAATAAAGTTGCATTGATTGATTGATTAAAACAAATACCAGGACTATTTAAAATTTGGAGATAAGATACGGCTGATCTACAATAGTAAAAAGCTAAAGTTTTTAGTAAAGTTTTGATATACAGTTAAACGACCTTATACTAATTAAAAGCACAAACAACATAAAATGCAACAAAGATTGTTCTGCCTTGCCTTCGCAATGCATTACCCCACACATTAGCTACTGCATAAAAACATGCTAAGGGCCAAACCATTTTTTACTTAAATAAAAAAAGAAGAGACCGCTGACAACAAGTTAATTATTTTGTTTTTAAAAATAGTACAAAAACAAAATCATTGTGAATATCAGCGGCTCAAGGTTTGTTGTTCCCATGCGTTAGTGATCCATTTTTACTCTGAATGATGCGGTTCTATCCAATTGTGGTATAATGACATAATTTAAAACATTTGTACCAAGTGAAACACAAAATTAGCAAAATTATGGGAATTAGACCTGCCTTATTTAAATTTCACTCAGTCCTACTTTTCACAACTTTATCATCATCAGCCATTTAAGCTGTATCAGATACCCCCAAAAAGAAAGTGATGGGGTTTGTGTAATTCCTAAATTCAGAGACAGTTCTTTTCTAGGTAACAGTTGCAGTTTTGATTTCTGATTGCATCCCAAACCACTTACTTTGAATGTTTTTCTTTCTGACAAATATAATGTTTGAGTAGAGAATTCATTGTCCTCTTTATTGCTGGATACACATGATTGATGGTCAATTAACCTGTCATCTAATCATAATATTAAGTGTACTCTTGTACTGAGTTGTTTAAAGGAAGCTTTCCATTCACTGACTCGGTAAGTGGATGGTGCTGATTTGAATTTAGGAGGGGAGAACTTGAGGGACTCCTTTATCAATCATATTACATTATTGCCATGGCATTGACTCTAAGTTGCAAAATATGGATTGATTAAAATGTATAAATTCTTATGACATTGTACTCCTACAAAAAATCCTGTCTAGGGACAACATGTTCTAGATAGATCCTCCTCATTTGCCTGTTATTCCATCTTTTTCAGGAAGATCTAAAGGTAGACTAATTACTTGGGTCTTTAGAGCCTTTATTTGTGCCATGGTAGACCATCGCACGGTGTGAAGAAATCTGCAAACTCATGAATTGACCTTTTCAAACAAGGGTAGTGTTCTGCTTGTCAATTTCTACAACAAAAATGTTCCAACATCTTAAATTCCTTCCTCATTTAATATTTTCTGACAAATTCGATCTATCTAGATTCTCTCTTATGCACGGTGGAAATTCTAGATTAAACAATAGACATGGCTTATAAAAATACTTCAAAGGAAATTGTGTAATTTATGTTCCTATAAGAGGAGCTCTGGGGAAATGATTTAGAAAGGATCTTGGTGTATGTAGATTATTAAAATATGTTACAACACAGTCACCCTTGAACCTCTAGGACAGACCTAACCACACTTACCTTCTGGCCATAATAATTTGGTTGGCTAATTGTTCTCTACCCCTGCATAAACGACTGTGTGATGGTCAGCCAGTGTAGAGAAGTAGCCATTGGAGAGGTGGAGAGGTGGAGTGGTGTGACTCACTGGTTAGAGGCGGCAGACCTGTAAGCAGAGAACGGCCCGGGACCAGGGTTCAATTCCCGACGCGGCAGGGTCTTGGACCAGGGTCAACGGGCTCAATAATTCTCGCCTCAGTGCCTACTCTAACCAGGGAACACACTTGGTAACTCTGGGCATTAAGCTTGCCTCATCTCTACAACGGCCCCCCACAGATGCCGGGGATGCCTGGTTTCACCCAGGAGATACCCAGAAAGGGACCATCTCACAGGGAAACCCAGGACAGGTTCCCCAGCGGTCTACAGCGCCAGGACACTCGGGTAGAGTAACAGTGCGCTTTACAAGTATCCCACAAAAAATTAATTGAGGGGTTGTTTCCAATTGGTCCTCCCTTAGAGTCGGAAAATTGGTCAGAACCCTCACCAAAGGTGATGCTGTCAGCGGTAAATGGAGAGAAGAATAGTCATTTGATTTCTGACTTAGGTAAACTGAGAATAAGCCTTTCATTACTGTAATAAATTATTCTCCGCCTTGATGAACGCCAGATCTGTATGACAAAAAAAGGTAAAACGCGATGGCTCTGCACTCCTCAGTTTTTTTCTGAAGTTGTTAAGGTGATCAAGAAACCAGAGATTAGGAATACCTAAAGAGGAAATTAAAAATATGAAATGTACCATATAAATGTGATAAAAGACTCTTTTTAGGTATCAGAATTAAGGTGGTAGAATCCCAATTTGCACATTTATTTAAATGTATGAATGAATCATTGATGTAAAATACATAAAATGGCATCTGTAGCATAAATTGCAGGAGCCACACCAAATAGCAGGATGGAATGGAGGAGGTATGTACTGCAAAGCATAATTACTGAAAGAAGATATCCAGAGTGCAGTATTTTCTGGGTTGGTTAAATACCTCTTATTTCAGGTTATGGCCCTGGTAGTGTGGTGACACATACTGATGCAGTATTTACCAGCCTAAGGTCTTCATGCTTGCTTCTTTTGACATTTTTCTTTAAAATGTATCAAACGTGCGATATTTAACCTCTGCAGTAAGGACTCCACCCGTCTCTAAGGAGAAAACATATTATTCATAGTCAAGATTCCTGCAAATATGTATCCATGTTTGTGTGTTTGGAATTGAGCCTGAACGTATAATCAGGGTGTGTTGCAGAGGTCAGGGCAACTGACTCCGGAGCCCGGGATCTCACGGTTCGATCCCTGGGGCTGGAGGCAGGTCAGCCCAGCACCATGTGACTCTGGGCAATAACTCGCTTAATCTTCCCGACGGCCCCCAGCGCCTTGACACCTTCGGGAAATTGTTTGCGCTTTACAAATACTCGACAGTACAACTGTGCATTTACTCAATAATTCTGCCTTACATCATGTCATACAATTATTGGATATACATTTCCTAGACATTATGTAAGCAACTAGAGAAGTGCACCCAGTGACACACAAAGGGTGCAGCCACATCTTGTGTACAGAGCTCAGGTATCATGCACCCCGCCCTTCTGGGGCAGTATAAAAGGCATGCCCTGAGCACGAGATGTACGGAAGACCCAGGCACGTGATCCAACAGAAAGACTGCATCAACTTTCTCCTTACTCTCTTACAATCATGAGGGCCAACCTTGCAGCTGTGGTCATGCTCCAGGCACTGATAACTGGAGGTAAGATGAGCGTACCCTTTTACAGTCTTAATTATTTTAAGTTCACTTAAAGGTGCACATAGATAAGAAGAAAGTTATGATCAGGACCGAGCTTCCCTTCCCCCTGAAATTAGCTGTAAGTTTAAATGTCCCCAGCTGACTCTATCTACTATCATAGGATTGCCCTTGTTCCCTTTGTCCCTGTCGTTCCCTGTATGTTCCAATGTTTATCTCAGCCTTTAATTGCAGGGAAATCTCCACCCACAAACCAAAAATCTGGTGCTGTCCTAGGCACCCCCCGTGGTGTGCTCCAAGGTGGGCTATAAGTAGAATTATTTGAAGTGACGTGGAGTATTCAGAGGGTGCCTAACTTTACCTGGGTGCCTGTCTGAGGCTATCCTTGGCTGGACCTAGTAAATGTTTGAGTCCTGTGCCCTGAGACTTGTGACAATGTGACAATGCAGTCAGTTATGGTCTCAAACATCGCGACAGGTGCAGCATTGAGGGTAATCACCTTCAGAGCATCTGTTGTCACAGTTTCCATAAGTTGATCAGCAAAATACATTTGCCTGAAAGTTGGGAGTGTGGAGAAGCAAGTGGCTAGTTCAACCAGGTAGTGTACAGGCTGTCTGTGTTGCAGTGTCAAGGCACTTTTGGAAACAAACGTTGCCCCAGTCTTGTTTCCACAGTTCCCTCTAAGGCAGTTAGTGATTCTTAACTTCTTCCTCCATCTCAGGTGGGTTGATGCTGGGATTGTGTCAGGTTTGAATCGGCAGAACCATTACGGCATTGCTGATAATACAGATTGAAAAACTATAATTGTTCGGTGTTTCCTCAAAGAAGTAACGCCTGTGTGACTCAGCGTCCAAGGAATTTCTAGGGGTACAATCTATCCTGTTGTCTCATTTAGCCCAGTGGTAAAATTAAAAAATATTGTCCTGTGTTGGACAAACCTCCTCGTAATGATGGTCGTTATTGTCATGAAATATAAGAAAAAAACTTTACCAACGAGTATAATTTGTTCCTTGACTTTGGCTCCAGCAAACATGAGAGTTGCATCCCAACTCGAGTTCATAGTGTATGAAAAAGGTTATTCGAAGGCAGATGAGTTCAGAGTCTTTATCCTGCCAGTGCAGATTGTCTGCTAAATATTTTAAAAACAGATTTTCCTTGAAATGAGATGAGATAAGAGTGTGAAATCTTTCATGCTGCACGATTACTGAGCTCTTGCTTTACTGCAATTTGATTTTTTATAGAACGTCTTACCAAAGTTTAGTTAATCAAAGTCTTAATTAAGATATCACAATGAAAACAGCTTAGCCATCCTTTCTCCTGAAAGCATAGCAATCTAAAAGCAAGTTAGGTGTTAGGTGTAAAGGAGAAAGGTTTAAACTTCAATCCAACAGTTTACTTATAAAATAGACAGCTATGATCACATTAGCTATAGGTTGTTGCTCTTTTAAGCTGAACATTTGTGACTAAGGCTTGGTTAGCGAGTCGGATTCACAGAAAAGGTCAGAAGTTCATGTAGTAAAAAATGGGGGAACCCAACTATAGTAAATTTGCTTTTGCAGAGTGGTCACTCTATATTATTATTATATTAAGGATTCCTATTTTTCTGCTATTATGACTATGTGGACTGTGCATCAATGCAACAATATGTGTTCTGTCTTAAAACTGTTGCAAACTGGCTTCATATCATTGACCCTTCAGTAAGTACGTTGACCCATAAAATGCACCATTGGTATTAAACTTAAATGTCATCTGTAGGTTGCAGTGTTTATTGCATCACATGACACGTCATATAATTGTTATCTGACATAATGTAATTTTTCTTTCCTCCAATCACTTCCATCTTTCCTTTCGAGTGTAAATGCAAAATACTCATACAGTTGTGTAATACTATATGTCTAACCATAGATTTTTTGTACAGGAAGGGTAACTTTCAGTACGCAAGCAATGCAAGATATCACACTCACTGCTTGCACTATGGTGCAAGTGCGTGTGCATGGCACAAGGTAGACAAAAGTTCCCCAGCACAGGCAGAGAGGTAAACAGCACAATAGCTATGTAGACATTGTGCTGGTCTGCTCTCTTCACTTTGATGCAACACAGCACATCAGCATTGGTTGCTTCCCTCTTTTGTGCCAAGGTTTTATGAATCTGCCCCTCTATATTTAATTAACTCTTTGTATCTGTATTTGCCCTTTTCTAAATTGTCCATCTTTCTCTGTCTATCCATTTCTGTTTTTCTGTCATTCTCTTTCTGTCTCAGTCTGTTACTATACTATCATACCTCTGCTTTCCTACATCTCTCCCCAAGTGCCATTTTGTGTTTACTTTCCTACACTTTCCTACTCTCTAAATAGCTAGAATTGTTTTATTTTACAGTATCTTTTGTACCACTGATCACCAGGGGCCATATCACAGAAGTGCACCTGGGGTGTAACAAGTGTTTGTCCCATTGTGTGTGCTCCTGGGCCCTTTAGTATTACAGAAGGGGCCTCAGAACCGTGAGTATCTCCTTCTGTAATAACGGTTGTGCTGGCTCACATAAAGCACCAGTGCTATCATCAGAGGGTATTCTCTCATATGCGGGGAGTGCGGCCCATGCAAATGAGGGAATCCTTCTGCCTCTGTGCCCGTGTTGTATTTCAGATGTGGTGCAGAGGTAGAAAAGTAGTCTGGAGGTGCACTAAAACGTGTCACACTGTCAGAGCATCACCAGATGGCACTCCTCTGAAGTGGAAAGTGGCTCCTTAGGCGCCACCCAGAAATACCCTATCAGGTGGGTACAGTCACTCACTACACCTGCCTGCAAGGGGATTTGTAATCTCCCTTAGAAGTGCAGGCAGGTAGCCGCCTGCACTGTGAAACATGGAGCAGCTTCAAAGCAGCCGCTCTGGTTTAGCGTAGCCCTCGATGCAACATGACTTGGCAGCTGCCCTGGGGCCAGACCATTCATCCTAATACAACACATTTTCCTTGTTCATGTCCGGTACACCTTTTAAAAGGTGTGCCCGTGGTAAGCAAGAAAAATTCACCCTATGTATGATACAGCCTAAACATTTTCTTGGCTTCTCCTTATTCTTAAATCATTTCACTGCAAAGAGTGACTGGGTTCCACTCTAACGTTAAAGAATCTATACTTATTTACATGTATTTCACCCTGTTTGAATTGAAAGTACAATTATACTCACATCTCTACAATGCATATCCTTTTTCAGCAGATTGCCTACTTTATGAACAGTGTCTTGCTATCGGCAGCAGCCATTGCTCAGGTATCTTCAAGCAATGCCCTCCTGACGTCACTCACTGCGTCAAAGAACAAGAACTGGAGAACAACACGCTGGGTGAGTGCCACATGCCCACATACCTGTACTGTACTGTGACTCAATCCTCAACATTCTGGCCAAAGATAATTCTTAAGAGGCTATTGCAGCTTGCAACGCCGGCAACCACTGTCATCACTGCCAGGGAAGAGGTGTGGCGCCACGGCCAGGGTGACCGTTGCTGGATTCTGGGGATCAAGGTTCCATCGGCGGCAGATTAGCGCAGCACCATGTGACTCCGGGCACTAGCTTACTTAATCTTCCTGATGGCCCCTAGCGCCTGGAGACCCTTACGGGTGATTGTTCGCACTTTACAAATGTGGATTATTATTATTATTATTATTAATATGTGAGCCATATCTGTATGAAGGGCCTGAGTAAGCACCATGATATCATTATTTTAATAATCCTTTGCTGAATTATTAAACACTTTGCTTGTGTGCTTTTTTGAAACGTGGAGTGACAGAGCCACCGTGTGGATTGCCATAATACATGTGCCTCTGATATGAAATATGTGATGGTGCCAATCACCCTTCCAAATTCCCTTCCATTGCGTCCACATGGCAGCAACTTGTGATTCACTAATGAGTGCTTTCTGGTATAAATTCCTCAATCTTGCTAGCAGCAGTTCTCTTGTTTGAAAGTACTAATTTGCAAACAGTCTCTGACAAAAAAAATTTGAGGTTTAGAATTGTGAAAAAAAAATAATAAAGGCATGAAAGTAACATCAGTGACAAAATTCAATTAAGTAAGCATTGTCGAGGGAGGTGCCAGATGTGACCATTCTCAAATGTACAAGAGGACATTTTCTCCCACCATAACATTGACATTTGCTAAAAAATAATCTACAAGTTACTTTGACACACCAAACCCTTGCTTTTTCAGGGGCAGCTGTTTTATCTGTAGTACTCACTCATGTCTGCTCTAAAACTCACACTACGCATTTCTGCCAACAGGGGGTGAAGTTATTCTAACTGCATTCAAGGACTGTCTGGATCCTTCCCACAAAGCAACCTGCGGAAGAGACTTAACATTTAAAAACTCAGTTTCCTCTTTAAGAATTAGCAGAACTTGCTGCGACTCTGACTTCTGCAATGGAGGAGATGTGCAAGGTATGTATGTTCATGGCTCTGACATCCGTTAAACAGGCAATATAAATAATACATGCAGTCTGTGACTCCGACATGAGAACCCGAGGATATTTGCAGGGTATGTACAGGTAGTGATTCCTACATCTGTAACCGAGGAATAGTGGACGGTACATACAGTCAGTGACACCAACATCTTTAACATAGAGTAGCTATAGGGTACATCCAGTTTGTGACTCTGACATCTGTAACCGAGGGGATGCCTGCATTTGCTACTCACCAAGAGACAGATATAATGTAATGCCCTGTGCATTGCCCACAAGTTAAAGTATTCATCTGGTTCTCATGTACTACAACATCTCATCACTCCACCGCCTCAAGAGCACTAAGATCTAACAATCTGTCCTTCTTTGAAGTACCCAATATCAAGAGATTGAGGGGAGGAGGGTGCTCATTTGCTTATCATATTATGGAATACTCTTCCCATACAGCTCAGTTCTAATAACACTCTGTCAAGTTCTAGAGAGCAATTAAAAATGCATCTTTTTTAACTACACCGCCAGTGGCATTCTTTTGACACATCTGTTGTTTATTCTCACGACAGCACCGGAAGCTCGATTCGGGCAGCTATGTATGCTTTATAAAAAGCTTTGAGATAACATAAAATAAAATGCGAAGGTATATTCAGCAACAGAGATGAAGTGCAGTATACATACAACAAGGGGTGGTGAGGGACAGAGTCTCTGAATTAAGCAGAATACTCTCACCCAGTCAAGAGATCAGGGCTAGATCCAACTCCGTTTTTTAGCTCATTGCACCATCCCAGTTTCAGAACCTGGCTGTATGCCAATTAGTCTGTTCCTGTCCCAGTGCATGATGGGAACAGGGCAAACCAAACTACAAAAGCCAATTCTTACACTGGGAAGGAAACAAGCTTCCGGGGACCGGTTTCTGGCATTACAGCCGTCTTCGGCCCGGCTTGCTTGAATCCTGATGGTGCAATGAGCAAGGGACTCATGTCTGAGTATACCCTTCCACGCTTAGGGTGGACAAAATTATTTACAACAAGGGGTGGTGAGGGACAGAGTCTCTGAATTAAGCAGAATACTCTCACCCAGTCAAGAGATCAGGGCTAGATCCAACTCCGTTTTTTAGCTCATTGCACCATCCCAGTTTCAGAACCTGGCTGTATGCAAATTAGTCTGTTCCTGTCCCAGTGCATGATGGGAACAGGGCAAACCAAACTACAAAAGCCAATTCTTACACTGGGAAGGAAACAAGCTTCCGGGGACCGGTTTCTGGCATTACAGCCGTCTTCGGCCCGGCTTGCTTGAATCCTGATGGTGCAATGAGCAAGGGACTCATGTCTGAGTATACCCTTCCACGCTTAGGGTGGACAAAATTATTTACAACAAGGGGTGGTGAGGGACAGAGTCTCTGAATTAAGCAGAATACTCTCACCCAGTCAAGAGATCAGGGCTAGATCCAACTCCGTTTTTTAGCTCATTGCACCATCCCAGTTTCAGAACCTGGCTGTATGCAAATTAGTCTGTTCCTGTCCCAGTGCATGATGGGAACAGGGCAAACCAAACTACAAAAGCCAATTCTTACACTGGGAAGGAAACAAGCTTCCGGGGACCGGTTTCTGGCATTACAGCCGTCTTCGGCCCGGCTTGCTTGAATCCTGATGGTGCAATGAGCAAGGGACTCATGTCTGAGTATACCCTTCCACGCTTAGGGTGGACAAAATTATTTACAACAAGGGGTGGTGAGGGACAGAGTCTCTGAATTAAGCAGAATACTCTCACCCAGTCAAGAGATCAGGGCTAGATCCAACTCCGTTTTTTAGCTCATTGCACCATCCCAGTTTCAGAACCTGGCTGTATGCAAATTAGTCTGTTCCTGTCCCAGTGCATGATGGGAACAGGGCAAACCAAACTACAAAAGCCAATTCTTACACTGGGAAGGAAACAAGCTTCCGGGGACCGGTTTCTGGCATTACAGCCGTCTTCGGCCCGGCTTGCTTGAATCCTGATGGTGCAATGAGCAAGGGACTCATGTCTGAGTATACCCTTCCACGCTTAGGGTGGACAAAATTATTTACAACAAGGGGTGGTGAGGGACAGAGTCTCTGAATTAAGCAGAATACTCTCACCCAGTCAAGAGATCAGGGCTAGATCCAACTCCGT
Organism: Lissotriton helveticus; assembly: GCF_964261635.1. Lineage (NCBI taxonomy): Eukaryota > Metazoa > Chordata > Amphibia > Caudata > Salamandridae > Lissotriton > Lissotriton helveticus. The sequence continues at coordinate 20,451,538 of NC_136063.1, forward strand.
TTTTTAGCTCATTGCACCATCCCAGTTTCAGAACCTGGCTGTATGCAAATTAGTCTGTTCCTGTCCCAGTGCATGATGGGAACAGGGCAAACCAAACTACAAAAGCCAATTCTTACACTGGGAAGGAAACAAGCTTCCGGGGACCGGTTTCTGGCATTACAGCCGTCTTCGGCCCGGCTTGCTTGAATCCTGATGGTGCAATGAGCAAGGGACTCATGTCTGAGTATACCCTTCCACGCTTAGGGTGGACAAAATTATTTACAACAAGGGGTGGTGAGGGACAGAGTCTCTGAATTAAGCAGAATACTCTCACCCAGTCAAGAGATCAGGGCTAGATCCAACTCCGTTTTTTAGCTCATTGCACCATCCCAGTTTCAGAACCTGGCTGTATGCAAATTAGTCTGTTCCTGTCCCAGTGCATGATGGGAACAGGGCAAACCAAACTACAAAAGCCAATTCTTACACTGGGAAGGAAACAAGCTTCCGGGGACCGGTTTCTGGCATTACAGCCGTCTTCGGCCCGGCTTGCTTGAATCCTGATGGTGCAATGAGCAAGGGACTCATGTCTGAGTATACCCTTCCACGCTTAGGGTGGACAAAATTATTTACAACAAGGGGTGGTGAGGGACAGAGTCTCTGAATTAAGCAGAATACTCTCACCCAGTCAAGAGATCAGGGCTAGATCCAACTCCGTTTTTTAGCTCATTGCACCATCCCAGTTTCAGAACCTGGCTGTATGCAAATTAGTCTGTTCCTGTCCCAGTGCATGATGGGAACAGGGCAAACCAAACTACAAAAGCCAATTCTTACACTGGGAAGGAAACAAGCTTCCGGGGACCGGTTTCTGGCATTACAGCCGTCTTCGGCCCGGCTTGCTTGAATCCTGATGGTGCAATGAGCAAGGGACTCATGTCTGAGTATACCCTTCCACGCTTAGGGTGGACAAAATTATTTACAACAAGGGGTGGTGAGGGACAGAGTCTCTGAATTAAGCAGAATACTCTCACCCAGTCAAGAGATCAGGGCTAGATCCAACTCCGTTTTTTAGCTCATTGCACCATCCCAGTTTCAGAACCTGGCTGTATGCAAATTAGTCTGTTCCTGTCCCAGTGCATGATGGGAACAGGGCAAACCAAACTACAAAAGCCAATTCTTACACTGGGAAGGAAACAAGCTTCCGGGGACCGGTTTCTGGCATTACAGCCGTCTTCGGCCCGGCTTGCTTGAATCCTGATGGTGCAATGAGCAAGGGACTCATGTCTGAGTATACCCTTCCACGCTTAGGGTGGACAAAATTATTTACAACAAGGGGTGGTGAGGGACAGAGTCTCTGAATTAAGCAGAATACTCTCACCCAGTCAAGAGATCAGGGCTAGATCCAACTCCGTTTTTTAGCTCATTGCACCATCCCAGTTTCAGAACCTGGCTGTATGCAAATTAGTCTGTTCCTGTCCCAGTGCATGATGGGAACAGGGCAAACCAAACTACAAAAGCCAATTCTTACACTGGGAAGGAAACAAGCTTCCGGGGACCGGTTTCTGGCATTACAGCCGTCTTCGGCCCGGCTTGCTTGAATCCTGATGGTGCAATGAGCAAGGGACTCATGTCTGAGTATACCCTTCCACGCTTAGGGTGGACACAATTATTTACAACAAGGGGTGGTGAGGGACAGAGTCTCTGAATTAAGCAGAATACTCTCACCCAGTCAAGAGATCAGGGCTAGATCCAAATCCTTGTTGTATATAATTTTGTCCACCCTAAGCGTGGAAGGGTATACTCAGATGTGAGTCCCTTGCTCATTGCACCATCAGGATTCAAGCAAGCCGGGCCGAAGACGCCTGAAATGGCAGAAACCGGTCCCCGGAAGCTTGTTTGCTTCCCAGTGTAAGAATTGGCTTTTGTAGTCTGGTCTGCCCTGTTCCCATGATGCACTGGGCCAGGGACAGACTAATTTGCATACAGCCAGGTTCTGAAACTGGGATGGTGCAATGAGCTAAAAAACGGTGTTGGATCTAGCCCTGATCTTTTGACTGGGTGAGAGTACTCTGCTTAATTCAGAGACTCTGTCCATCACCACCCCTTGTTGTATATAATTTTGTCCACCCTAAGCGTGGAAGGGTATACTCAGATGTGAGTCCCTTGCTCATTGCACCATCAGGATTCAAGCAAGCCGGGCCGAAGACGCCTGAAATGGCAGAAACCGGTCCCCGGAAGCTTGTTTCCTTCCCAGTGTAAGAATTGGCTTTTGTAGTCTGGTCTGCCCTGTTCCCATGATGCACTGGGCCAGGGACAGACTAATTTGCATACAGCCAGGTTCTGAAACTGGGATGGTGCAATGAGCTAAAAAACGGTGTTGGATCTAGCCCTGATCTTTTGACTGGGTGAGAGTACTCTGCTTAATTCAGAGACTCTGTCCATCACCACCCCTTGTTGTATATAATTTTGTCCACCCTAAGCGTGGAAGGGTATACTCAGATGTGAGTCCCTTGCTCATTGCACCATCAGGATTCAAGCAAGCCGGGCCGAAGACGCCTGAAATGGCAGAAACCGGTCCCCGGAAGCTTGTTTCCTTCCCAGTGTAAGAATTGGCTTTTGTAGTCTGGTCTGCCCTGTTCCCATGATGCACTGGGCCAGGGACAGACTAATTTGCATACAGCCAGGTTCTGAAACTGGGATGGTGTAATGAGCTAAAAAACGGTGTTGGATCTAGCCCTGATCTTTTGACTGGGTGAGAGTACTCTGCTTAATTCAGAGACTCTGTCCATCACCACCCCTTGTTGTATATAATTTTGTCCACCCTAAGCGTGGAAGGGTATACTCAGATGTGAGTCCCTTGCTCATTGCACCATCAGGATTCAAGCAAGCCGGGCCGAAGACGCCTGAAATGGCAGAAACCGGTCCCCGGAAGCTTGTTTCCTTCCCAGTGTAAGAATTGGCTTTTGTAGTCTGGTCTGCCCTGTTCCCATGATGCACTGGGCCAGGGACAGACTAATTTGCATACAGCCAGGTTCTGAAACTGGGATGGTGCAATGAGCTAAAAAACGGTGTTGGATCTAGCCCTGATCTTTTGACTGGGTGAGAGTACTCTGCTTAATTCAGAGACTCTGTCCATCACCACCCCTTGTTGTATACAGTATACATACAGCCTGTGACTCTGACTCATTTAACAGAGGCAATGTGCAGAGTGCATGCAGTCGGTGACTCCAACATCTGTAACAGATGGGATGTTCAGGGTACGTGCAGTCTGTGACTACAACATCTGTAACAGATGGGATGTTCAGGGTACGTGCAGTCTGTGACTACAACATCTGTAACAGATGGGATGTTCAGGGTCTGTACTGTCTATGACTCTGAAATCTTCAAGAGGGGGATGTGCATTCAAATATAAACATGTTTGAGCTGTCAGTTCCTGGAAGCTTTAAAGGCAAACGGTCATTAAACATGAAGTCTTCTTATCTACCTGTCTCAGCATAATTACTTCATTTTGGCGACGATCTGTCTGACCGTTGAGTGCCTCTACCCACGTGTGTTGCTCTTGTTTTCTGTTTGCCTCGATTTGACAACCTAGTCCTTCCGCCACTTCATCTGCTTGCTGTCATTTTCTACGTGGTGACATCCTCCTCATTTCTCCATTCATTCAGTTGTACCCTTCTGTCTCTAACACCGATGGGATGTCGCATCTCGGTGTTTTATGTGGGTAATCAGTCGAGTGCGGATGCATCTCAAGTTTCAGGCACAGTTTGTCACTGCCAGTTTACCGAGGACATTGCATGCTGTTTAAGTTTCAAGCTAAATGTGTCTTTGCCAGCAATCGGAAGACTTTGCCAAACTGTGAGTTTTTTTTTTTTCTCGTTTCTGGCCATCCCTGGTGTGATTTTTGTATTTTTTACTGACTTGGTTTTGCTGCATTGAGTCGTGGTGGTTCCTATCTGTGCTGTTTCTATTTCAAGGCACAGAGATCCTCTCCATCTCACGTCCTCCTCCTTTTGATGATGGTGAAGTGAGACATTATTTAAAGAAAAACTGCTGTAATTATTTCTCTTCAAGGAAGGAAAGCTGAAAGCGGCAAAGTTCTTTTTGAAGGAATACAGAGGTGACATTTTTCAAGCTCTTCAGGAAGTGGTGAAGTGTGTAACTTGAACTTCTTCAAGTGTCGTATTTAATCTAATTAAGATAGTGTGGTGGAATTTAAGGAGGCGTTGAAGTGTTTATTTTAGGTAATAGACAAACTTCAGTAAAGTGATAATTGTACTAGTAGTAGTGGGAAGGCGCTTTTTAAGAATCTTTTCATCTTAGCTTGTTATTCTAGTGATATTAGTGGTTCCAGTGGCTTCAACATCTAAGAAACTATTGTTTCAGTTAATTTTTTTTTTGTAGGTGACTTTCAGTCTCTAAATGGATCCTTTGCAGTTTGTTTTCATAATTGCATTCCTGTCTTTTGGGAAAATGTGTGCTATTCACAACTAATTATTGCTTTTCAGGTCTTCAAGCATTGCCTCACAGTTCTTTTTTCTCTTAATTTTCTTTAGTAAAAAAGTTTGTTTATTACACCCAACTTTTACGTTGCAGTTGGACTTTCAACATGGTATTTCTTAAATTATTTTAGTTTTCAACATGCAAAGTGTACAACTTTCTCCCCCCTTTTTAAAGCGTACATGTGATCCTGCAGTTAGGTGGAAGGTTTGGTACAGAGCATTTGAAAAATATTTAGGTGCCATGGGGGTAGCACATTTAGTGCGCAGAGAAAACGATTCAGTGTAGAACATAATTTTGGGTTTGAGGGGCAAGCTGTGTTAGAGCATCTTCCTCCTTTGGAAGTAGTTCCAGGAGAAGAGATACTAGATGAGTTTGAACAAGCAGTCAGTTTGTTGCAGAAGCAATTTGATGTGGAAAGAAGTCTTATGGTAGCCAGACATAAATGTTTCACAAGAGTACAAGACAATGACAAGAGCATTGTATACTCATTCGTGATCAGATTGTTGTTCACTGTAGCGATAAAAAAGTCCAAGAAAAGTTACTTACTCTGAAAAATCCATTGTTACAAGAAACTATTTCCATAGTTAAGAGTAATGAGCTCTCCAAAAAAGCGTCGCGGGAATTAAAACCAGAGAACAATGCTGTAGGTGTTATTAGGGAGGGTAAGGATAAAATTAAGAAAGCGCACATGGATAAAGACACAAATCAATCGGAGCAAAAACAAGTTAGGTACATCAGAAACAAAAATGAAAAGAGAAGTGGGTTTTCAAAAAATGTTTGTACAAAATGTGGTTTTCCTTCTCATTTTCCAAATTCCAGGATGTGTCCAGCAAAGAATGCCTCGTGCCGCAAATGTGGCAAAGAAGGTCACTTTGCAAAGATGGGTGGTTTTCGTTGCAGCGTGAGTGTGGTGTATGCTGAAGAAAACAAATGTATTCCGGTGTGTGAAGTTGTTAGTTCATTAACTGATTTATTAGTGGTTGTAAAAGATGATTCTGAGGTTTGTGTTGATCCTGTTGTTGAAGATGTAGTGGATGGTAAGCCTCTTGAGTTGTTGGTCGATTCCGGTGCGTGCATGACAATGATCACTGATGAAATATTTGAAAAGACATGGGGGTACAGGCACCGCAATCCTCCAGTCAGAAGTCTTGTTTCCTATGAAGGCAGAAAAATTGAGTTATCTGTTTTTTTTTAAACATCTCTTGTATTTAAAGACAGACAAATCTGTGGGGAAGTGTATGTGGCAAAGAAAGGTCTTAACATTCTTGGGTGGTCCCATCACGGCTTGTTTGGCATGACACTTAGACCTGGCACTTCGGTACAAGTTTTGGTTGTGAATGATTTTCATCAAGGGGAAACTTTAATATCTTGGTCCAAAATATTTCCTAGGGTTTTTGGTGACAGTTTGGGATGCATTAAAGGTTTTAAGCATCTTATCAAGGTCAAAGAAGGTGCTGTCCCAATCAAACACATGTTACGTAATGTGCCGTTTAGTGTCAGAGATGATCTTTCAGCTGAACTTAGGAGCATGTGTAAGTCAGGGGTCATCAAACCTATTGAATCTTCCCACTGGTAGTCCCCCCTTGTTGTCATGCAAAAAAAATAGGAGTCTCTGAGTTTGCATAGACTTACACAGCTTGAACAGAGAGATCTGGGTGGACTCACATCCCCTTCCCCGTATTGATGATATTCTGTCCAAGTTTACTGGTGCAAGATTCTTTTTTTCAAAAATCTATCTTGCATCAGCATATCATCAAAATGAACTAGACCCTGCCACTAAGCATTTGACCGCTTGTGTGTCTCCCAAAGGGACATTTCAGTTTAGGAGGATGCCTTTCGGTTTAGCCACGGCAGCTTCAGTTTTATAACGTATCATGGAAAAGGTGTTGGAAGGGGTCACTAACACAGTAGTTTTTCAAGACGACATTTTGGTTGCTGGTAACTGCAAAGAATCTCACAACAAAATCTTGCCACTGTTTTAGAGAAGTTAGAGGGTAAATGTATTGTAGACAATAGACTTAAATGCGTTTTTGGTGTAGACTCCATTGAATATTTGGGGCATCGTATTTCTGTAGAATGAATTGTTCCTAGAGAAGGTCTTATCGAGGCCATTGTGAATGCTCATTTTCCCTCTCCCAAAGAGTTGATGTCTTTGTTTTTGGAATGTGTGAATTCTATACAAAGTTTATTCCCAATGTTGCTGCCAAGACTGTACACATGAGAGAATTACTTAAGAAAAAGTTCAAGTTCGTTTGGGATGATGTCTGTATGGATAAGTTTTCTCAGCTCAAGAAAGAATTAGGGCCTTGCAAGATCCTTAACCTTGTGATCCCAATTATCAGTGTACTGTGTCTGTTGACACCAGTTTATATGGTCTGGGGGGGCATGATTTCTCAAGTTAAACAGGAAAAATAATTCACTGTAGGATTTGCATCACAGGCTCTACGCCCAAGTGAAAAGAATTACTCAGTTATTGAACGTGAGCTGTTGGCATTCTGTTGGGCAGTGGAGAAGTTCAAATGTTTTCTTTGGGGTAAGATGTTTAGTCTCCTGACTGATCATAAACCATTCATTCCTATTCTTGAGGGAAAAATTGTAAACAATCATACGCCTTGGCTGGTCAGACTAAGGTCTAAAAATTTACAATATCATTTTGAGGTTGCGCATATGACTGGGGGAAGAAACACCAGTTTCCTTGTACTTTGCATAAACAAGAACTTGATGATGATGCTGATGAGGAGTGTCTTATTGCTGCTGTGGATGTTTGCTGTTTTAGTTGTATTTCAAAACATGTAGATGGTCATCTTCACCCTTTTGCAGATGAACTTACTTTGGAGGGTGGAGAAATGATCATCTGGGGGGAAAATGTATCCCTCCAGAGTCTTTGAGAAGTCGCATTATTGACTACGGCCGTGAGGGCCATCTTGGTCATACCAATACAAGAAAAGTATCCGAGCTGTCTTATTGGTGGCCTTCCATGAAATGACAAATTGTTGAAGGTTGTGTGACATGTTGTTCCAGCAACAAAGTTATACACATTGTCTCTCCTCCTGTACAAGAGTGTATGTTCCAATGGTCCTTGGTTGAAGCTTGCCATTGATTTTGTGGGGCCATTAAACATTATACCAAATAAGTATAAATGTGCTTTAGTTGTGGCTGATTATTTTAGTAAATGGTGGGAGGTGCAATTTATGACTGATCCCAATTCGCAGGAAGTCATCAAGTTTCTTCAGAGTCTCTCTGTAAGAGAGGGTTTTCCCAAAGAGATTGTCTCCGACAATGGAGTACAATTTATCTCAAAAGAAAAGTCTGATTTTTTGAGCCAGTCTGGTATTGCTTATAAGCGTGTGGCACTCTATCACCCACAGGCTAATGGTTTTATTGAGCGCGCCAACCGTATTCTAGTTGAATGTGCTCAATGGGCTATCTCTTCTAGGACTGATATTAAAGAAGCTGTTCAAAGTATGCTCTGGGCACATCGTACCACTCCCAGCTCCATCACAGGTTCCAGTCCTTTCAAACTTCTCAGAGGTAGAGAAGCTTCATTTCACATGTGCCCTGCTTTGATAAAGAAATGGGACTCCCCGCCCAAGTGTGGAGAATCTCATGATAAAGTTGGATCAGTTGATCAGTGTGTTCTTCAAAATTCTAAGAATGTTGAATCTAATGTTTCTGTGGGAGATTGGGTGAGAGTTAAATCCCCTTTAAACGTCCCTAAAGGACTTTCAAAGTTTGGTACTCCTGTTAAGGTTAATGCTGTTTCACGGTTTCTGTCCGGGTCAATGGGAAGAATTATCTAGGATCTACAAAATTCCTAAAAGAGAAGTTTAGCAACAAGACCTTGAGCCAGGAGATGTGGCAGACACTTTAGCAGTGATGGAATGGTAGAGTAGAGTGGAGTGGTACAATTATGCTTCCGCCTAATCGCATGGATTTGTAAACTAAATGTTTTGTCCAATGTATTTTAGTTCTAATAGTTGGTATCATTTTATCTTTATTCATATCCTTTATCTTCTTATCACGTTATTTATTTATTAGTAGTCTTCTTCCTTGCTGATCTGTTTCTCTTGTTTTTATCTTTGCCTCCTTTGCACTTAGTTTTGTTGTTATTAGGAAGAGAGGAGATGATGTAATAATCTATTCTATCTCTTCAGTGGCATCTGTGATGTCATTGTCATGACAAAAGAATGTACATGTTTGAATGATAGGAGCCTGTGAGTTCCTGGGAGCTGTGGAGGCAAACGGTCATTAAACATGAAGTCTCCTTATCTACCTGTCTCAGCGTAATGACTTCAGGCACCTTGGGTATTCCAATGGGTTATATAGTGATGTTTTCATTTTATTACTTAAGAAACTATAGTGAAACAAAAATGTATCTACCATACAGCTTCCTATTCTGCTGATGTGGGGCCGAGTCACACCAGGACACATTTCAAGTTACTGGCAATAGCTTGACAGGTCACTTTTAAAGCCTAGTCCACTGCTCACTGAACACTCAAATGGGACAGACCATGATTCCATCAGCGAAAGCATATCACATATAACAAGCAAGAGTTACAGCTCTGGAATGAATCAACTACTGACTGTACCACACATTTGAAAGGAACGATATGACAATACCTCCTTCACAGTCATCCTGTGAGCCAATGATTTCCACTTCCGAATAGTATGACACCTATTAGTATGATCATTAATACCACTTTCTACAAATTTGTAAACAGATATTCTAGGCTGCATCTAACCTTGCAGTCTCAGCAAAACAACAGAAATGTGCTTAAATAATCAAAGGATATTTTCTTTAGCGCAACTTGTCACCCATGAAAAACATGTCAATCGAACTATAAAAAAAGTCTTTGAATCTTACACATACATGAATTTTATATCCAACACTTCTGAAACAGTATCCTCCTAAAAGAGCATATAACCCTGACATTTGAGTGTTATGAATTCCAATAAACATCATGTAATGTAATACAATATATATTCCTCATGTTCATTGCTTGGAGCATACACAATTAAGTCAAAGTGCAAAGGTGCATCTTTACCACCCTATCATGCATTGCCTCATCACATTAGCCAGAGCCCTTGTGAGAATCCTGTGGAAGAAGCCAACCCAGAGACAAAGACGTACAGCAGGTCGTGGCTGTGGACTGCTTGAATAAGGAGGTTTAAATGAGTATGGGTGTATGTTTTATAAACTTTGATGTAGCATGTTGTTTAATGTGAATATTATCTTTCTGGGGTAAAATTCCCCTTAGAATTTTGCTGAGTGGAAAAATGTCCTCTCTGGATCCTCTGGCATCTCCTGAAAATAATGTGTATGATTACATGACTTGATCATATTATGGACTAGACTGTTCTTCAACAGTGCCAACAACTGAACTGTAGAAATCATTAGCCCCAGAAAAGGCATATAAGAATGACTGTCTTCTTCACTTACTCTACTCTTTCAGGGGCTGTCCTTCTTCCCAGCAATGATAGTGAGGTAGTGACATTCTTTAAGATCATCATGTCATGTTCCATCCTTACCTTGTGGCAGCGTTTCCTGGATGCAGACAGAGAGGGCTCAACTCCGTACTCGAGCGATGTGCGCATTCCTCGTTTCCGGTTTAAAGGAGTTAGCGGTCTAGCTGTACTCCGGAGGCCGCCGGCATCGTCAAAGCACTTCCGGGGGAAACCAGTTAAGAACTGTGGTTTCTGCCCGTTCTGTGCTTTAGATTCTGGATTCCTGAAGCCATATGCCAGCGTTCCTGCCTGCATTACACCGAGACGTTTGCAACGCTGCCACGCTTCTCTTCTCGAGCCCGTCTTTCCCGGAAGCGTGAGTACCCGACCGCTCCGAGACGCGCTTTCGCTAAGAGCCTTCTTGGAACCACTTCATTCAGGACGCTCTGCCTTACTGCACCGGTAGTCTTGCTGGCTTACCTGGGTGCGTCTATTGTTTGTTTTGCCATCGCGCAGAAGCGCATTGTTTGTTTTGCCTATTACCTTGCTGATTTTGTTATTCAGTTACATTGCCACCGCGCAGGAGCGCATAGCTTGTTTTGCCTATTGCCTTGCTGATTTTGTTAATTACTTACATTGCCATTGCGCAGGAGCGCATAGCTTGTTTTGCCTATTGCCTTGCTGATTTTGTTATTCCCTTACATTGCCATCGCGCAGGAGCGCATAGCTTGTTTTGCTACTGCCTTGCTGATTTTGTTATTCCCTTACATTGCCACCGCGCAGGAGCGCATGGCTTGTTTTGCCTATTGCCTTGCTGATTTTGTTATTCCCTTACATTTCCATCGCGCAGGAGCGCATAGCTTGTTTTGCCTATTGCCTTGCTGATTTTGTTATTCACTTACATTGCTACCGAGCAGGAGCGCATAGCTTGATTTGCCTATCGCCTTGCTGATTTTGTTATTCACTTACATTGCCACCGCGCAGGAGCGCATAGCTTGTTTTGCCTATTGCCTTGCTGATTTTGTTATCCACTTACATTGCCATCGCGCAGGAGCGCATAGCTTGTTTTGCCTATTGCCTTGCTGATTTTGTTATTCACTTACATTGCCACCGCGCAGGAGCGCATAGCTTGTTTTGCCTATTGCCTTGCTGATTTTGTTATTCACTTACATTGCTACCGAGCAGGAGCGCATAGCTTGTTTTGCCTATTGCCTTGCTGATTTTGTTATTCACTTACATTGCCACCGCGCAGGAGCGCATAGCTTGTTTTGCCTATTGCCTTGCTGATTTTGTTATCCACTTACATTGCCATCGCGCAGGAGCGCATAGCTTGTTTTGCCTATTGCCTTGCTGATTTTTTTATTCACTTACATTGCCACCGCGCAGGAGCGCATAGCTTGTTTTGCCTATTGCCTTGCTGATTTTGTTATTCACTTACATTGCCATCGCGCAGGAGCGCATCGCTTGTTTTGCCTATTGCCTTGCTGATTTTGTTATTCACTTACATTGCCATCGCGCAGGAGTGCATAGCGTGTTTTACCATTTGCCTTGCTGATTTTTCTACGGTCACACTGGGAGCCCTTACGTTGGGTGTCGCCCATAAACAGAGGGAGACACAGCATCAAGCTCCCCGGTCCATCCAACATTCATTTTTGGCTTCCTTCCCCGTGCCCATCAGCGTCCTCAATCTGTGTATAGCCAGCTTGGGAGGTAGGTGGGTCCGGCGGTGGTGGTCCATGTCGTCTCTGCAGGATTGCCTTACAGGTCACAAGTAAGACTTGTGGGGTCCTTGACACATCAAGATAGACTTTCAAAAAACATCAAAAATACAATCATGGTAACCTTTCACCAATTTCCTTCCTAGACTACATTTAGACTTTAAAGGTTCCAAATTAGATATTGAATTTTATCATCATTATAGTTCATGCATTAAGTGAGAAGTTAAAGCCAGAATATGTTCATGAAACAGACCTTTATGGATACGTTAATTTAATATGACCAATGCAGGTTATGTGCGTTAACACCACATTGTCATTCTCAGGGGCTTTTGTCTAACATCTAAAGATAAAAATCCTGTCTCCCACATAATAGGCTCTATCTGCTGACAATAGGACATGTGGGAATTTAAATGATGAAAGAGTCTTCATCGATTGGTAGTCAAAGTAGACTACCATGCTGTCCACAAGTACAGACACTGTCACTGTCAGCATCAATTTGTTTTTTATTCTGCCTCAATAGGAGTTCTGCTGCCACCTTCATCCTGGTGATTATTCTCAGGGCAATCTTAATGAAGAGGAATATGCTAGATCTAAAACCTCCTCTGATATCAGCTTCTCATCAGGTTCTGAATGTTTATGAGCAGTGTGGGCTTAAGATGCTGCCTTGAAACAAAGGCCAGAGAGTAAGTGAAAGCACAACTTGCTGCACATTCTCACACCACTTTGTCTCTTCTCCTTGCAACACCTGTCTCTCTACGAACAAGTGGTATTTACATAAAGCCACCTGCTTTGTCACAAAGATGTCAATAAGAAAGAGGACATTAAACAAAATTGCACACTTACCTGTAACATTAGTATGTTTTGAAGAGGAAATCAAGACTCCTACTGTGTGTCCATTGTGGTGCCTGCAATGATGGGCTGCCTGACATCTGGAGCCCACTTTCCCCTTCCTTTAAAATATCTTGGTATTTTGGGGCATGGAGCATGGGCTAACTGGTTCATTTAAAACGCACTCAATATATTGGCATTGACACTATTTACTTTAACCTCAACCTGGTGCATGGCTGATATGTGGATGGGGTTTTGCCCTCACGTCTCCCAGACATGGAGAATGCAAGGGTTCGGGTCTAGTGATTTAATTCAAGCACACTAAATTGTACAGCAGTTAAGTGGAAAATAATTGTTATTCTGGGCAAGCATAACATCAACAAATCTGTGCCACAAGTGGGGTGTTTAATGTCATTGCTATTAGGGTGGGAAAATTAAGCTTCTCAATTCCTGTTCTGTGTTATTATAGTGCCTGCTGTAGACGAGACTCCCAATGGATATACTTGTGAGTCTTGTTTTACTAGCCTGTCTGCGACACCTGTACAGCAGCTGGAGAAGTTCAGTGCACTGGGGAGCACAACACCTGTGCCAGCTTCACTGGAACTGCCTCCAGGCCTGGTGAGCTTTACAGATTTTGTATTTATGAGTTCTATATCCCACTGCACTAATCTTCTTGGTTTGTGGTTCTTTTTTTCAAACTAAGGGGCTGATTATGATGTCTGTGGGACCGATACTGACAGGATGTCAGTGTCGATCTCACTGTCATCTCTAACTGCTGTCAGATTGCTGCATTAGGATGTGGTCAGACCAACACTATTAGCCCCGGGACTGACCAATGCTTCTGACCGGCTCAAGGAGCCCATTGGGCAGTCAGTCCAATCACATTCCCCGCCATGGGGATTACGGTCATCCTCTCTGCCAGCCATTTCAAGTCAGGTCTTCCAATGTGAAAAATGGCTGGTGGAAAGCTTTTTTGGGGCACCTTGGAGGGCCCCTGACCCATGTGGCCCTCAACTATGGACCCGGGGGGACACCTTGGTGCCCCCTAAACATCCCTGCATCATGTGACAGGCACAGCATGCCTCAATATAAATAGACATGTTTCTGACCGCTTCCACAGCAGTTAAGTCCTAATTTGGTAGGTGAGCCCACTGACCTCTTGTCAGAAAGTCTGCTTATTACAATGATGGTGGTCTAATGTTCCTCTGTCCGCCATCCTAATCTACCTCTAAATGCTGTTCACACTAATTGGTTGTGATTATTTACATAACATCCAACAGAATATCTCCAGCTTGAATGGTTACACCAAATTTAAAGTAGAAATCATCCCTCATTGACCAAATATCCCCTGATGATGTGGTATTTGATTAGTGCAAACCCAGACAAAAAGTCACAAAGGTGCTATACATGGTCGTAGGCAAAGTACACTAAGGCTAAGCTTCAGAGCGACCACAGTGATTGGTAAACTGAGTCTAGGACACCTGAAAGATGTGTGTCTTGTTCCATCCATTCTACACCCAGATAGCTTGTGACCGGCACTACAAAAGTGTCATCAGGCTCAATTACCAGCTGGGTCTTCTTTGTATCTGAGGCAGGAAAAAAAGCTTATACATCATAAATTAGGATGTATAAAGGACATCTGAAAGCAAACCAGGTGTAGTCATTATCATAATGAAAATATTTCAGCAAATAACCCCCCCAGAGCACTATTTGCTGGTCATAACTTCTTGATAAAAAGTATGAACCATTTCCCCAAGCTACCCCAACACACAAAAGTGCATTGTTCTGAAGAGTATTTATTGTAGCTCCTGTCAACATATTACCACCCTCCTGGGGTGCTTCTATTAATGTGCCAATGGCCATAAATCAGGCCCCAAAAACTATTGTACTATTTCGCTCCTGGACACTTTGGTAAACATGTTGAACAGGATCTTAATGAAAAGTTTGCAGGAATGCTCTAAGGAATATTCTATTTTATCAACAGACAAGTTTTGCTTCAGAAAAGGCCTTGGAACTATCGGGTAATACGTCAAGCTGGACCTGTTAATACGGAAATATCCCAAATCAGAATGTTGCACCTTTGTTTTGCAGATCCAAGTAGTACATTTGATTTTGTTCACCATACCATCCTTTGGTAATTGTTGATCTCCCTTGGTGCTTCTAGGCCAAATATAGGTTTCCTTCAAGTCTTTACGTGAATGTATCCAGAAAAGTTCAGGTTGGCTCACAGGGTTAGTGCTCGCTCACTTTCACAGTGGGGCAGGGCATTCCTCGCGGCTGTGTTTAGACCTCTTTACTGTTTTCTCTTTTTATCAATGAGGTGGATAAGTCTTTGCAGTCATTGCAAACTGATGCTCCTTATGTGGCTGGGCGTCCTATACCAGTGTTATTATATGCTGATGATGCTGTCTTGCTGTCTAGGACTCCGGTTGGTCTGCAGAAATTGTTGAGTGCCTTTGAAGAGTTTATGTCTTCTAAAAATATGGTGATCAACAAATCTGCAACTTTAGCAATGATCTGTGGGCATAAACCCAGAGAATGTAATTTTTTTTTACTGATAATATCTGATTTCTAACTTACATGCTTTTTCCTACTTGGAGGTTCTATGTACAGGTAATGACTCTTGGCCACAACAGATATTAAATGGCAAAGACAAAATGAGCAGAAACTCTAATGGGATTTATAGGTTCTCATCTAAGCTAGGGAGCTGACACATTAGAGGGGTGGCTTCTGCTTCCCATGGGACTGGCCTAACACGTTGCTCCTAGTACAGCACTGTAAGTTGAGGAAATAGGTTTGTTTTTTAAATGATTATTATTCCTCCCTGTGGTCGAACATCAGGAGGTTGGTCTACAGTACTTGGAGGACAGACTCTTGTCAAGGCCTTTGTTATTACAGTTTTCTATAGGGGGTAAAGAAGAAACCAGTGTTTCCAAATCTATTATCCTTGACGGCTTAAATCAGGATAGTGTATCACATATCCCTCGGCTAGCATATATTAAATCTTCTTTTAGTTTGTTCTTTTAACTGCCCATATTATCAGACCCCACCCAAGTACTGTCACTCACTAAGAAAACTATCAAAGGATCATTTTTCCAGCATAGACTGGGAAGGAGAATGGGCACTGAAATGATGAAATCTATGGTTGCTTTTTATACGTCACTTGAATTGGAAAAGGGTTGCAAAATATATTTATCCTGTGTCACCGACATACAGTACCATTTTCTTTTGACTAGGCCTATGCGGTGAACTTCCCTCTGTTCGCCGGGTTTGCAGAGTTTTCTGCATTTTGCGCTTTGTTGATCACACAGAGTTGTGAAAAAGTACACTCTGAAACGTTGGCGAGCAAGTAACGTCCAACGCTAGACCACTGCAAGCAGCTGAAGATGGTCACGACTGCTCATGTTCAGAAACTATCCCCGTTGAGGAAGCTGCCACTCGAGGAGAAAATCCCCTTGAGCTGCAGAAAGAAGCAGTGTCCTCTTGAGCTGTGCATTATGACGTTTGTGCTAGGAGCGGCACCAAGTGCTAAAAATCAGTGCAAACGGCACAAACTAATGGAGTTTCCAGCTACTTTGGAGTTCAGAGTAACACAAATCTGCAAACTCTGACTTGCCCACTTTTGACAAGGTTTGGTGCAGTGCATCACTTGCTGGTTTCTTCCTAACATGAAGTCCTGCCCCTCTGATATGATCTTTTGCATGTGTGATAGTCAGAGTAAACAGACTGCATTGCAGTTTTTGCTGTTTTGCAATTTGTTTCTAAGCTGTAGCCATTTTTATCTAAAACCCAAAATAGTTGCCAAGAACATTTGATGTCATTATGAAGCATTCAATTCCCCTTCTGTGTGTTTCACTGTTGCTCGTTTTATCCCGAAGGCCATACATTTAAGGAAAATTGTTATGTATTAGCAAATCGCCTGACTTGTATTAGATATGCTTAAACATTGTTTTGATGATCATGTCTGTTACTTGGACACAGTTTCATACAGTGTTTATAATATGCTTGATGCACTTGTATGTCTGTTATTGAACTAGCTGAAAAAAGGTAATGAATTGAATCAAATTGTATAGCTCACCTCTAGTAGACAGTGCTGGAGCCAATATGCCCAGACCCTCAGAGTGCAACTCTCAGAACACCACAGGGCATTGTTGAGGAGCGTGGAGACAGTAGTCGTGCCTGCCACAATCAGCATTATTTCATCTCATTGGGCGGCACAGGCAGCGGGTTCTGTCCAGACATCGAAAAGCAGAGAAGGACCTGGGGATCTGGGTTTGAGTCTTGGTAACGACACCAAACATCCTGTGATTCTGGGCAAATCACTTAATCTCCCCGTGCCTAACAAAAATGAAAGTGTGTCCTCATGTAACGTAACTGGTGCTATGTAAAGCGCTCTGATACCTGATTCAGTTCGGGTCTAGTTCGCGCTATAAAAAACTCTGCAAAAAAAAAAGGTCTGAGGGCCACATTGGCTGGGGAGGGCATGGGAGCCAGTGATATGACTCAAAGCTTGCCCAGATGTCTGCAAGGCATGTTCCCTCCAGGGGAGTCAGCCATCTTGGATGGGTATAGGAGGAAGAGCCTGCTGCTGCCAGAGTTATCTGGACCCATACAAAGTAGGGCAATTTAGGTCAGTGGCACCACTCTGTTCCTTTTAATCAATATTAATTCAGAGGATTGCTGTTTATGTCATGTTTAATTGTCCTGCCTAATGGGGGAAGAGACGAGAAGATGCAGAAGTAGAAGACAAACAATGTAACACTTTCAGTCTTTGCAATTCTTACCTTTTGGGTGTGACTAAATATTGATCATACGATATACCCGCATGGCGGACATGTGTGTGCGTCTTACAGCATTACTAATGACTGATTATTGTCTGTTTGTTTTTTCTACAGGTGAAGTTGTGAAACAGTATACTATTAGAGGATGCTCTACACACGATTACTGTCAATTATTCCAAATGGTTGGGACACAATTTTTCACTTATGATTTACAGTGCTCACCTGCCAAGAAGCTGTGAGACCATTGGTCACACCTCTGACGCAGTAATACCCCAGCTTGGTAGCTGTCAGTAGAAACATTTTCAAAGTTTTACAAGTGCCTGGCATGCAGAGTCTGGACTTGTGAAGTGTAACACTGTAAGAAGGAAGCAGATGAACTCATGTCAGCCTCCCTGGGAATACAAGTGGGCAGTGTGCTATGTACTGTTTGGGCTGTTTACAGACCACCAACCTCCATATATTGCCATCTTTGGTTCCTGGGTATATGAGATGGTTTGATGCATTGAGTGATCCATGACCAGGCCCTTCAACCAACCATAGATATTGGCTTGTGGTCAAAAAAGGTGCTCCTCCCGATAAGATACCAATGCTGACTTGATCTGTAAGGATGGATTAAACTGAAACCTAGTGTCACCTCCCTATTTTAAATAACATCACCAAATTATTATTGTACAGTCAATGTATATCCTGCAAATAAGTATCAATGCATATCACATGTCAAGTCCCTGTGTTGACATGTGATACACAAAGAGTGTAACACACTTCAGCATGCTTGAAAACTGGCTGACTTTGAATCTCTGGCTCCTTCACTTTTATCTCTTCCTTTCCACCAGGAGGGTGTTTAATTATGAACACATCTGTACCTGAACCAGAGGGCAAGGTGTCACCTCCCATCTGAGATGCAGCTGGAAATTTTGGATCAGCCATTGAGACCTGACCTTGAGTTCATCTTTCTTTCTTTCCACATTGAAGGCCATCAGTGACCACTCACGGGAGACTCCCAACTATCTAACCAGTGTCTTTCAGTGGGACTCCAGGTGCTCCCAGCCTTTCCAGCCTTGCTTCTATTTCTTGGCCTTAGAGGTGACACCTCTTGGAGTATAAGATCATGCAAAATATCTACCACGTGGTGTTCGAGATGCCAAAACAGAAGAAAGAAGGGTTATGTGTTATATCCACTATTTTAACTTCCTCTATAATCCTGGAATTGGTCTGCTATATGCTGTAGCAAAACCTATTACATTAAAAAAGATATACCTGCTTTGGAATTTACATTGAAAAAATGACACTGCTGCATCTACTGTGAGTCTGTGTTTTTTATGGATTGCTGTTGGTTGAGTGTTTGATGGGAGAGGTGCTGTAAAAGCAATAAAGGTAAATAGACACCCATATAGAACAGTTTATCTCGAAGACAGAGTGAAACATCAATGCTATGAACGCTATGCCGGCAACGGAATGAAGACCCAGAGTCGTATATACTAGACCTCTGATGGAACCCTCATTGACATAGAACCATGGCAGACGCCAAAACTGCCATCACTGTGAAAGAGAACGGGGTGGACCAAAGTGAAGTTCAAGACATCAGTAAATGGTGGACTTTAGGTTTGCCATGAACTTGACTCCTTGACTACAGTTTCCAACAAGTGATTTCCAGTTTGGGAATCCGGGTCTACCGTTAGCTGATTAGGTCTTAACATTTATTTTGAAGCTGCTGCCAGAATTGATCATTTAAAACATGATTTAAATCTCCTTATCATGACTGGGGAAAACAAGAACTTATTAGGTCTGATGCTGACCTATAACAAAGAAAAAACAACTTCCTTGCTGAAATAGAGGCCCCTTATGTGGAGAAGTCTTACCCACCTGTGGCACACATTGGTTATAGTGGAGAATCAGAAAGCAAATGAAGAGGAACATAGTTATATTACCTTTATTTCTAATCTTTTTGTTCCAAGTGCAAGAAATGATCAAAATAAATGCTCCACAGTTCAGGAATCCAATGACCTTGATGATTTAAAGTGCTCTTTTCAATTTTCAATTAGCATTGGATTTTGGGGAGTGGGGGTGCTGCTGCTGCTCCTGTGTGGCCCGTACATAAAAACAATGTTCCTGCACTGCTCCTAGCCCCCTTGTACCACCACAGTCCAAATATGCTAATTTTTATATAATACTGCAAGGATGCATCTATGCTCTCAGGTATATTGTAAGAAAGTGTATTGTTAACTGGGGCTGTCAGTCGCCCCCTTACAGAATATTAACACCAACTGCCAGGATGTTCTGCAAGAGTCACAAAATAAACATGAGCTCAAACCCCTGGTACCAATGACACAGAGCAGACAGGCTTAATCTAGGGAAATGCATAAATTATTTATGCAGTACTGAAACAGTAATAAAGTCAAAATACCGAACAATATGAAACCCAAATAGAATTAAAAAAAAAAAATGTCAACAACATGACCAAAATCAAATAAGGAGAATCAAAGGAATGACATTTTAAAAGTTAAGTACATTTTAGTGGCAATAATATTCTATTGTACACCGGGACCTAAGCAGGCTTTATGGCGCACCAAAATGGACCTCGAGGTTGGATACACCAAACAGGTCTGCCTGGTCTAGGATTTTTCCTCCTGACTAAGGGGCATATTATCAAGAACGGCGTTAAAAATTATCTTCGGTTAAGCGGCAGAAAACTGCAGCTAGCGGCGATAATGGCCTTGATAATATGCCCTTGAGAAATCCAATAGAAGTTCATAATATGGTTGTGAACATGGGCTTCTATTGGAATTCTCCAGGGCATATTATCCAGCCAATTATTGCCGATTTATCTGCAGTTTTCTGCCACTAAACCAGCGATAATTTTAAGGCCATCCTTGATAATATGCCCCTAAGAGTACAACATGGAAGTCACTATACCTCAACAGGGCAAGACATCGGACTTTATCAGGAAATATCTCAGTGAAGTTGGAGTGGCATCGAGAAAGGTCCGAATAAATTTGGTGATTTTGTAGGTAAAAGCTCTAATCAGGAAAAATAAACATTTTACAGTCAAAGAAGTTGATGCATGGTACGTTAGGTAAATCTGTGAAGGCCAGATTTCCACATTAGGATAATTGGGCATATTCTGCATAGTTTTTCGCAACACATGGGGATGAAAGTGCAATCCATAACCTACAATGATAGCTGCCAAGTGACATTTGCACCCAGCGTGCCTCATGGTGGCTTGGTAAATGTGGAGGAACACTGCTTTGCGTTATTTTGTCCCATGGAGCAGTTCTTTGGGTGGAGCAGGTATATTCCCACACATCAACCCATGGATCACTTTGAAATCCCAGATTGTGTCAAAATGCTGAGCGCCCCAGGAGTGGCATAGCAAGGAGAATTACCTTTATATCCCCTTGTTTCTTCCTCCTTCTATACGTGTTATATTTTGCAGCACACTTAGAAAGAGGAAACACCATCCGAGGTTTGTGTTTTGTGCAAGAAAATGTCCCTTCCGGCACAAAAACAATCCTGCTATCAATGCACGACAAACTTGCATCTTGATGCAAGGCAGCACTTTCTGTGCAAGCACAGGCAGACAGTAGGAATATGTTGTATAATGTGAAATATGACACTATCCTGCCCACTCCCTTCATGCATTATATGAACACATTTTTGAGAGGTATCATTATTGTAGCATGCATGGCATAATGTACTCTAATGGGCTTCTTCTCACTTAGGTCCCACTGGAAAAGACCTACTTATGCAAAGAAGCTCCAAGTCGCATATAACTGTTTCTTTAGCCCTGGGAGGGTATGTTGAATTCACTGCAGTAGTTGGTCTCTGTCGTCCGGACGTCCTTTTTCCTTCAACTATTCACAAAGGGTTCTTAGACTGCAGGAGTAGATCTTTTAGGGAGTTGCATGTCGATGGCAAGCCCAGGGAACATGTATTCATGGTCAAAGGGATGCTCAGCTTCTTGTGTCCCTGTAGTCAAGCAGGATTTCATCCCACTCACCCTCTGAAATCACTTCCTTGTCCTGAGTACAAAATAAAGCAGAACACCTCTATATCTCCTTGTTTCCTCCTCCTTCTAGATGTGCTATATTCCGCAGCATACTTAGAAAGAGGAAAAACCCTCAGAGGATTGTTGTTTGTGCTGGAAGATGCCCCTCACTGCACAAAAACAATGCTGCTTACAATGCAGGTCAAACTTGCATCATGGTGCAAGACAGCACTTTATGTGAAAGCACAGGCAGAGATCAGGAATATGTTGTATAATGTGAAATATGGTGCTATACCCACCCTGCCCCTTCCATGCCGTGCAGCAAGGTACATTGCTGTCTTGCATTGAGTGAACATTTTTTTGAGAGGTATACTTCTTTTAGCAGGGAATTATGTCATGCTGTACTCTAATGGGCTTCTTCTCACAAAGCTCCCAATGGATACAAATTACTTCTACAAAGTAGTCCCTAAGCCGCATAATTTTGTTTCTTTAGCCCAAGGAGGGCGTGTTGAATTCACTGTAGTAATTGGTTTCTGTCATCTGGATGTCCCTTTTCCTTCAAATATTCACATAGGATTTGCATACCTCAGGAGTAGTTCTTTCAGGGATGTGCATGTCCGCGGCAAGCCCATGGAACTGTTCTTCATGGTCAAAGTGTTTTTCATCTTGCTGTGTCCATGCAGCAAAACAGGATTTTAGCCCACTCAACCTCCGAAATCACGTCCTTGCCCTGAGTACAAATTAAACCAAAACAACTTTAAGGTTGACACTAGGTAGTGCTTGCGGGTGACTCATGGCTCCTTCCTAATCAATTATCAAAATGTTTGCTGGACAACACTACAATCATTTTCAGGAGTTACTGGTATCCTGCATATCATTAAACATTACCCCACCTTCCTTAAACTCAAGAAGGTAATGTATTGGGTAATGTATTGTGATGCAGTGAACTTTAACCCTTTGTGGGAAATAGTTGTGAACTCCAAGTGCATAACATTCACAACTGGGCACTATGGACCAAGAGACGACATCCCATCAGACACCACTGGAACGGCAGCTATTGTGTGCTGCTCTGTTTCCTCGTTGCATTATCCGTGGGTCGGAGTGGGAGTCTCATTACTTTATAATTAAGAGATAGGACAAATGTTCACAAACACATACAGCATAGTTTAAAGAAACATTAACACATTGCATGCTACAAGATAAAAGTAATTGTCATATTAATGACAATTTAAATATTACCAAAAGAAAGAAAAATAAAATATGACCAGTCTTAAAGATTTAAAAGTTGTTTTATTCATATCTTATTGTAAGATCCAAAATCAGAAAGGATCTAATAATCTTCTCACACGAGAGTATGTTCAAAATAAGGTATGTTTATTCCTGACGAATACCTCATCCATATCTCAACAGATCCTCTGGGGAACATTTAATATCCTTCCTCTTCAACAATCCACCCACTAGTGTGACATAGTGTTAGAAATGGGAGTCTCTAGTGGGCATAAGTAGGTGCCTTTGACCAAAAGGAACCCTTGTTTCTAGTCAGGGTAAGGGGGAAACACACTATATATAACCCTTGCTCACCCCCTTGGTAACTTGGCACGAGCAGACAGACTTATCCCCAATGCAATGTGTAAATTATTTGCATCAACACCCACAGTAACACAGTGAAACACCACAAATGGACACCACACAGGTTGTTATAAAAATAAGTTGTCTTTATCTAAATACTGCAAGACCAAACGACAAAAATGCAAACATTAATCTTGGAATGTTCCTTTCATAAACAAAAGTGTAGTTTCTGTCTTCCTTGAGAAAAATATAAGGGGATCAAAAACAGTCTCAGACTAGCAAAATAAGATACCTGCAGAGGTTATATCTCTTTGGTAAGCACTCAAAATACTGCTGATCCTGTCCTTGTTGACCTCTACACGGTTCCCTTGTCCTCAACAGACTTTATCCCGCTCCTGTAGCGAGGATTGTAGCACTAATAATATGCCCCCAAATTATGCTGAACAAAAAATAAACAGGTTCAGTGGAACGAGCCTCGGAACCGAACTCTCTACTATGCTGGTATGGGCCGTGTATTAGAAGGTACCCCCAACAGTCACTGGGCAGCCCGCGGATTGGGGTCAGGTACGGGTGAACCCTCTCCAGTGATACAAGGCTGGATTAGGGCATCTGCGTACCTGGAGGAAGTCTTGACAACATCGGTCGGCGGTGCAGAGACGAAAGGGCCACTACGCCCACGACCCTAGGCCTTCACTGAGCAGCTGCCAGAACCACAGACGCCCCCCAGGTAGTACAGAACTCAGGCCCCGGCGGAGGACACTCTTCCCTCATTGTCGCTGTCTGTGACCTGCTGGTCGGGGCACGATGAGCGGCAGTTTCTCCTGGTGAAGAGCGCCTCCTTGCTAGGCAACACCTAGCAACTTTCTGCTTTCAGCACGGCTTCCTCTGGTGACAAGCCCCTCATTGTTAGGCGATGCCTCGCAACTTCCTACTTAAGCGCGGCTCCTTCTCCAGACTCGGGCCGTGACAGTAAAACACCCACAAAGTACTTTGGCGGTCATGCTACCTGCCCCCAAAAGGGTCACAATCGCAGCAGCACTGCTTGAAAATATGCGCTCCTCGTGCCTCAGCGATCACGCTGCTAGAGCCACGAGGTTAACAGTCTCAGCAGCGCTGAGCACAGGTACAAACCCTCAGTGCTTCGGCAAACTGCAGGCCAGCCCCAGACACACAGCAAGGGTAGTTCTTCTCCTCAGTCTCTTCAGATGATTTTTTTTCGCATAGGTTCCTCTTTGATCACACGGTAGTCTAAGGTTCAGGGTGTTCAGCTCTAATATTTATACCCCAATTGTCTTTGTTGTGTAGGTGTAAGGGGTCCTGAACCCAGTCCAAACCAGTTCTGGTTGTACTCTGCCAGTTCACAACTTCTTCCTTTGTCAGTGTGGGCCAGGGTCTTCAGACGCACCACAGGAGGTGAAGCCAGTCGTTTGTGGGGAGGCAGGCACAGCCCTAGTCAGGGACAGGTACTACTCCTCCCACCACTCCAAATTCATAGACCTATTCAGCCCAGGCTGACTCACCCAGACTCCTGAAACCACACCAGCCCATATCACTCCAAAGCCAGACAGCCAATCCACAACCAGGCAGAGGCACACAGAAAGGTGATAAAAAGAAATAGCCACCTTCTAAAAGTGCTATTTTCAAACTCAGAATTTAAAAACCAACCTTACTAAAAGATGTGTTGCTAAACTGTGAGTTCAGGGATACCAGAGTCCATTTTTCTATCTCACTCCTATAGGAAGATATGCTTTTACAATGTTAGACAGCATTCCCCATTCTGTCCTATGGGCAAGATAGCCCTTTCAATAGTGAAAAGCGAAATTGGCAGTATTTCACTATCAGGACATGGTGCACACACCAGTATATGTCCTACCTTTTACATACACTGTACCCTGCCCAGGGTGGTACCTTCGGCATACCATAGGGGTGTCCAATACGTTAGAACGGGAAGGGTTAGGCCTGGCAAGTAGGTGCCTTTACCAAGTCAATATGGCAGTTAACAAACTGCGACAGACACTGAGACAACTTTTCTTGGATAGTCATGTGGGGGGAAGAATCAGTGCTGCAAGCCCACTAGTAGAATTTGGGTCTTCAGCCCTGTCACACACAGTGCATTTTACGAGGGATCTACTGGTAAATCAAATATGCCAATCATAGATAACCCAGTGGGTCCCGTCCTCACTGCACCACTGGAGTCAACCTATCCTGGCTGATGAAGGCTGATAGCCAGAAACCGGTCGTAGGATGCTTGATTCGGGTCCAGGGAAGACATGGCTTGGCAGTTCGGTCTGGACTGTTCCCATGAGGCACATGGTCAAGACTGATTTACATATGGCCATGTCTAAACTGGGGTGGCTTGGTGAGCAAATTATCGAATGGATTAAACCCAGATCCGTGACTGGGGGTCAATGTTTTGCCATTATGCAACATTCCATCCATCATCTTGTGTGTTTTGCTGTTCATCCCATGTGGGAAGGGTATGCCCAGATGTGGGTCCCGAAATCACTGCGCCACTGGAGTCAAGCTATCCTGGCTGATGAAGGCTGATAGGCAGAAACCGGTCCTAGGATTCTTGATTCCGGTTCAGGGAAGACATGGCTTGGCAGTTCTGTTGGACTGTTCCCATGAGGCACAGGGTCAAGACTGATTTACATATGGCCATGTCTGAGACTGGAGGTGAATGTTTTGCCATTGTGCAACATTCCGTCCATCTTCTTGTGTGTTTCATCTTGTGTGTTTTGCCAAGCATAGATAACCAATCACAATAACAATTTACTCGGAAATCATATGCATGTTTAGCACTGATCAGAAGTGGTACAGTGCCCAGAGTCCTTATGCCAAAAACCACAGGTCAGGAAAAAGTAGGAGGAAAAAGCAAAAAATGTAGGGCTAACCACACAAAAAGACCAATTTCCTACACATACAGATTATTCTAATGATACCTCTTACCTCACATTACCTCCCAATCAATCAATCAATCAATCAATCAATCAATCAGGTCATTTGTAGAGCGCACTACTCACCCGTAGGGTCTCAAGGCGCTGGGTGGGGGGGGGTGCCATTACTGCTCGAACAGCCAGGTCTTGAGCTTCTTCCTGAAGGAGAGGTGGTCCTGGGTCAGGCGCAGGTCGGTCGGGAGTGAGTTCCAGGTCTTGGCGGCCAGGTAGGAGAAGGATCTTCCTCCTGTTGTCGCTCTTCGGATGCGGGGGACGGCGGCGAGGGCGTGGTTGGTTGATCTGAGGAGGCGCTTGGGAGTGTAGAAGTTGATCCGGTTGTTGAGGTAGCTCGGGCCTTGGTCGTGTAGGGCTTTGTGCGCGTGGGTGAGGAGACGGAAGGTGATTCTCTTGTTGACCGGGAGCCAGTGCAGATCTCTCAGGTGTCCGGAGATGTGGCTGCGTCGGGGGATGTCGAGGATGAGTCTCGCCGAGGCGTTCTGGATCCGCTGGAGTCTCTTCTGGAGTTTGGCAGTGGTTCCGGCGTAGAGGGCGTTGCCGTAGTCCAGTCGGCTGGTGACGAGGGCCTGGGTGACCGTCTTCCTCGTCTCGGTGGGGATCCACCGGAAGATCTTACGTAGCATGCGCAGGATGTTGAAGCATGACGAGGAGATGGCGTTGACTTGTCTGGTCATGGAGAGGGAGGAGTCCAGGATGAAGCCCAGGTTGCGTGCGTGGTCCGTCGGTTTGGGTGCGGTGCCCAGGGCGGGGGGCCACCAGGAGTCGTCCCAGGCGGAGGGCGAGGAGCCCAGGATGAGGACCTCCGTCTTGTCCGAGTTCAGTTTCAGGCGGCTGGTCGTCATCCACTCGGCTACATCTCTTATCCCTTCGTGCAGGTTGGCTCTGGCGGGGTCGTTGGTCAGGGAGAGGATCAGCTGGGTGTCGTCGGCGTAGGAGATTATGTTGAGGTTGTGTTGGCGTGCGATGGTCGCGAGGGGGCTCATGTAGACGTTGAAGAGGGTGGGGCTCAGTGAGGATCCTTGAGGGACGCCGCAGATGACTTTGGTGGCCTCTGACTTGTACGGTGGTAGGCGGACTCTCTGTGTTCTTCCGTCGAGGAAGGAGGTGATCCATTCCAGTGCCTTCTCCTGGATTCCGATGTTGCTGAGGCGCTGTACTAGGGTGCGGTGGCAGACAGTGTCGAAAGCCGCGGAGAGGTCCAGGAGGATGAGGGCCGCTGTTTCTCCGTTGTCCATCAGAGTTCGAAGGTCATCGGTGGCGGCGATGAGGGCGGTCTCGGTGCTGTGGTTCGCTCGGAAGCCCGACTGTGAGGGGTCGAGGGATCCATTCGTCTCGAGGAAGGCGGCCAGCTGTTTGTTGACGGTCTTCTCGATGACTTTGGCCGGGAACGGGAGGAGCGAGATGGGACGGTAGTTCTTGAGGTCGGCGGGGTCTGCTGTGGGTTTCTGCCCAGGTATCACACTCCTCCAAGCTGATTGCTCGGACAAACCCTATTAATGAATATTGCACATATTAACGGCATAATGAAACAATCCATTTACCTATTGGAGTTTTATTTCCCCCCTAAAAGTACAAGAAAAGCTCCTTGTTTACTTTGGCATGAGAGGCATTATTGTGTTCAACAATAACTATTGTCCCAAAAGCATGTAAAATCAGAAAGGTGGGGGGTAGTGTAACTTGCATGTATAAGGCCTTGATAGATGCGGCATAATCCACAAACTCATGAAACTAGTCAAATTTAGCTTCATATTTAATCTTCAAAATAAGTTCAGAGAAAAGTGTAACTCATTCATTTAAACACGCTCCCTATATTTCATAATTTTAGGACAAGTAGGAGGGATTGATGTGGTGAGCAGTCATAATCATTTAAAACCAAAATGCCTATTTATGACATCAAATAGTGTATCAAAGTAATTTGGATGAAGCAGGTCTTAGCACATCTTGAAAGAATTTTGTATAGTGTTACAGCTTGCTTGTTAGCCATATATATGCCCAGCAAAATATGGGTCTCAGATTTAGAGGTATAGTCCTATAAACATCGACATCAGGTATTATAGAATATGGGGACAATCGTTCTGTGATGCCCTGTGGTTCAGCATACGCTGGCTTCTGATAATTGGTGCCCACCATGCATTTGAGTCCGCCAGTCACAGATACTGAAGCTGTGAGGTCCTTTTCAATACTGTATCTCCCAAGCCTCTTGTGAGCCAGCATCTTTTGGGGGGGTAAACGCCATACATTTAATTCCAGATTTCTGAGTTTTTGTGCAGGGCAACACAGCAACACTTTGCTGCGTTGCCATGCATCTAAAGGAAAGGGCAGGAATGGGCTGTATTTATGGTGCATTCCATTTCTTTCACAATGGGCTGGTGCCATTTTGGATGCCTTTAACTGTGTTGTTGGTGCGATTGTGTTTGTGTAGGAAGGGGCACCTTCCTACATGAAAACAGTCCTGATAGGCATTTTCCTTGTTCTATGTGTGCTGAAAAAAAGAAGAAAAAGGGAGAAACAAATGCTCTGTTGACATCAAAATTCATGGGTGTTGTATGGGAACACACACCAAAATGCTCCTGGAATGCCTCCTTGAAGCAGAGTGATGCAACACAGCACTTTGAGCTGCCTTGCCTGACTCCTTTCTGTGTGTGCGGCTGATGTTGTCCTGGATAATGACAATTCCACCTCTGGTTTTGTGAAGTCTGTCTTATTGGGCAATGTTGTAGCCAAGGGAATGAATATGGCAATGTCAGGTGCTGTTACAAAGTTAACCTAGTTTCCATGAGGAAAAGCAGGCCAAGGGCATCATCATGCAGCCGGTCGCAGATATCTATGGCTTGTCTGCAGAATGCTGTTTGGTGGTTATAGGACCATGTGAGTGTCACAGAGTGGGCTGTTAGGTGCTGTTGATGGGGAGAAATCTGGGTGTGGGTAAGAGCAGTACGAAAGCTTACAGGAAGTACAGGAAAGTGTTTCCTTCCATGACGAAGGATGATGGGAAGTCCAGTGAAGTAATTTCCTCTGCAGATTGATTTAGCCTCAGAGTTGCATCTTTTATTGATGCAGCTCCAAAGGAATGTCCTGCTTGGTATTTACAAAGATACAGAATTGTTGATTTGTATGCTTTCCATGTAAGAACATATACAATATCAAGGGTGGCGCACAAGCGCTTTCTGCATCAACCCATGGGTTTGATGCAAACCTACATTTACATGGGGGGATGGTCTGGCCACAAAGGAAAATGGCCACCTGAATCAGGAGCCTGACATAGACGGTGCCCTCTTTTGCATGATTACGGTTCAAATAATGGCGTTCCACACAACATTAGGGACTCTAGGCATGATTGGCCCTTGGTCAGGGAAAAATAATGTCCAGTCTGGCCCTAACCAGTGAGGGGGGTTCTCAGGAGAATAGCGGCAGTACAGGCCTTATGTTACTTATTTATTTATTTATTATTTATTTAGCGATTTATAAAGCGCCTGGTGACCCGGAGGCATCCCCGCGCTAATGATACAAGTGGAGACCAGAGGGGGAAGGAGGAAGGAGCCCTTTGTGTGCACTGACACTGATCCCCTTGCATCTGTCTGCGTAGGTCAGTGCTGCTTGCCTCTCGTGTGATACGGAGCTCTGGGCAAACAAAGCGGTGCTCCCTTTGGCAATGGTGACCAAATTCAGGAGGCTGGAAGTGCTAGGGATTGAGGGCCCGATTCAGAGAATGAACTTAAGACTCAATCCTAAGCTTACTACTATTTTGGTATTCACAGAATGCACTTACTACTTTTGGCATTCACAGAAGTTAGGATTTTGTCTTAAGTCTGTCTTAAGTCTGTCTTAAGTTTGTCTTAAGACAAACTTAAGACAAAATGCTAACTTCTGTGAATACCAAAGTTAGTAAGTTCATTCTGTGAATACCAAAATAGTACTAAGTTTAGGATTGAGTCTTAAGTTCATTCTGTGAATCGGGCCCTCCGTGTGGTGGCTCCTGCATAGAGGGCAATCCTTAGCCTGTGGGGGTATCTATTGAAGCTGCCTCATGCGCCTTTAGGAGGTCTCACATTCTGAAACTCGCAAATTAGCTTTGCTGAGCCTGGCTGCAGCGTCCAGAATTACGAAAGGAGGTGAGCGGTTACAATGTGTCCTACTCATTGCATGGCATGTGAGTACCAGGACCCGGGCTTCCTATGAGGCTTGTTTCGCACAGCATTCTGAAGCTCACCTGAAGGCCTTCATTGATGGAGTCCGTGCTCTCCATATTACTCAAATCTTCTCATTGCTCCTAAATAGTAAATAGCATCCGATGGGCTCTCATTAGTGATTCCTTATCTTCCCTGGCAAAGGGTCATTTCATTATTTGGACTTTCGGTTAGTGGTGTCAACCACAGACGTCTCCTGGCTACTTTCTTCACCCACCCAGCAGGCAAGCTCAATGACTTATGACCACTGTCTACTAACAAATATTAGCTTGCCCTCCAGGTTTTGAATGTAGCTTAAATTGAAAGCCGGATTGAGTCAAGTGGAGCCAATGAATAATCAAAATTCTTGTATGCCCGAGTGCCAGAAAACTTAAACTCACCTTCCAACGTTCAACACTTTAATAATGTGAGGGGAATGCTGGAGGTCAGGCTCTAAAGGGCAGAATTGAGGAGTTGAACTAAGCTTGAGACCATATATATCAATCCAGCTCTCCTACCGTCTGAACCACCCATAGTGCCTCTTCGCACATAGCTACTGAGTTCATTTGATTTTGCATCTGCTCCCTAACACGCTCACGCCGCCAGCATCATCAGGGCTTTGTTCAGCCCACCACACAACCAAGCACAACCAAGCACCACCACCAGAATACTAGTTAAAAAGGAAGAATTAAGAGAAAAAGTCTTCTTTCTACCTCCATTGGACTGGCAGGAGGGAGCACCTACACAGGAAGGCACCAGAATATGAGATAGTGGAAACCAAGGCAGCACTACTTCGAAATACGACCGATAAAGACATTTATAGAAAAACACATCACACAAATGACTTCCCCCACCGTGAGCGCTAATAGAGCTGTGACAGAGAATCACTAAATGCGGGTGTCTGTCAATTATACCAAAACAACAATAGAGGAAGGGTAGAGGTAATGATAGAATCACCCTCCTAACTAATCTACATAAACAAAAGGATTCTATCAATGTGTAATAGTGACTAATTTTTGTTTGTTTTTATGGTGAATGTCTAATATATAAATAATTGTGGAACTAGGCTCTCTCTTAGAATGACAAGACGAGGGCACTATGTGCTTTTAAAATACCCCTCACACACTAAGAATGCCTTAGTGTCATGCTTCATCATGGGGGTCTTCCCGTTCCTCCACAGGGCGGGGCGTGCTAAGACCTACGAGCTACGTGGGAGCACTGATTTAGTTGTGACAAAAGTCTATGTGTTGGTGCAGTATAGGTGTTATCAGTGAAGTGTAGGGACCTAAATCTGTGAGTGCAAGATAAAAAATATATAAAAATTCCCTGGCTAGTAGAAAAAATATATTTTATTGACTTCTCTGGCTGGGAACGTTAAAAAAGGGGGTTTTGTGGTAGAGCTATTAGCTGCTACCTTGTCGACATGTTTCATAAGCAGTCCCCTACTGCTTATTCATCAGGACCTCTAGTGGTCCCTACAAAATAATACTCAGTTCTAAAGTGGAGAAGTGTGGCTCACTGGTTAGAGGAGGTAGATTCTGAAGCAGAGGTCAGACCCGGGACCAGGGTTCAATTCCCGACGCGGCAGGGTCTTGAGCCCAAATATCCACGGACTTGATAATTCTCGTTTCGGTACCTACTCGAATCATGGGTTCACACTCTGCAGCTCTGGGCATCAGCTTGCTTAATCTCCACTACGGCCCCCCCCCGCGGCGGGATGCCTGGCTTCCACCTTGGGGATGCCCAGTATGGGTATCTCACAGGGAAAAAGCCAGGACGGGTTCCCAAGGCAAGCGCCGAGATGCCTACGGGTAATCGAGCGCTATATAAGAACGCATAATAATAATAATAATAATAATAATAAAGTAGTATGCCTAAAGTCCTACAAACTGGTAGCAAAAATTGGCCACCTGTTTGAGCTTCGGGGCATGAGTTGGCCCTCGGTAAACCGTGAAAAATATTGACCTATTGTGGTCTTAGTTCGACAAATGTTACGTGCCCCATGAGCTGGCAGGCGAAGGGTATTCCTCGCGGTAAAGTTACCGGATTTTTGCAATGCCTTAATCCTACCCTTGCATCAATTATACCCTGGTCGTCCAAAGTTTGCCAAAGGAAGATAAACACAATTGGTCAAGAGCAGGAAAGTGAAGAAATTGCCCCTGTGCTGCTACAGCGCATTATCCCGGGGTTAAGGATGAATGTTTAACAACAAGCATGGGAACAAACCTCCTAAGCAACTCCTTTTTAAAGAAGTGCTTAACCAATCACGTAATATCCCCACAAAAGGAAACACCTGTCCTGCAAGCAGTTCGCCCCAGGTCATCACAGCTGCCACAGTCTCCACTCAAGCTGAGACCATGGACCGCATCTTGAGGAAAATCTCAACTGTGAGCTATCGATTGGAAGGTATGGGATAAGGGCAGTCAACTTGGTGTTTCACACAAGAGCTGAAGGACTGGATTTACGACTAAGGGCAGTGGAGGGCCATCTTGATTCAGTACAAAGCAGAGATCAAGAACTTTCATTCCGCCACAAAAAACTGACTGACACACAGCATACCCCGATGGACCAAACTAAAACAGGTTCTAGACTTTCACAGCAGACACCAGACATTAGGTGGCAAAAAAACAGCAGTTTCCAAAACCGAGGCAGAAAACTTGAAAGATCTACCATCACTCAGGTGGATAAGACTTCACCCCTAAAAAGTGTTTCAGTTTTTACACAAGAAAAGCATAGGAACACATCCAGCTCCCTTCTAAAGTCCGCCTCAGACTCGGATTGATTCCAATGAAGATCCAAGCTACAGTTGTAGATTACAGTTCTTGCTACTGTTATAGTTAAGATCAGTGCCATATATAATATGTTATAATACGTTATATCATATTATATTATATTTCATCACACTTTAACTTCCAATGTAATATTCTTCAATGTATTATACTTGCCACACTTACTGCACTAGCTATATTCAAAGTATGCTGAGGTATACACACAGTATGTACCACTTTCAGATCTAGCTCATGACAACTTTGTTATGTTTGTCAAAGTAACACAACTGATTTAATTGGCATCACTGCCACTAAATCAATTTACTGTGCAAAATATATGTAATTCTATCTTGTGCTTTCAAGTATACCTAATGTATTACCATATGACTCCATATTACGCCTAGACACACTTAACATAGCCAGTAGCCTATATCACACATACTCTGTCCTATGGGATATAATTATTTTTGTGTTTGCCCTACCTGTAATCTTGTCCTCCTGATGAGGCCCCTTCTTGTGGCGGTGCTCCAGTGAGCCCTCACCTGCGGTTAACAGCAGTCTACACAACACATTCCCAATTCCTCTCACAGCACCACCTCCTCTTCTTTTCTGTGTCCCTTTTTCTAACAAACCAAAATCCTACAATACCTCTCACGCATTCTAAATCCAGGATTTTTACTCTAACACTACCAGCAGCGATCACTGAAATGGACATTATTACCTCTGTTGTGAACAAAGGTCCCTCTCTTGTCTTTCATCCATATACTTACCTCGAACCCCTACTCTCTTCTTTCCTACCCTCCCTTGCAGCACCAGAAAGAACCTTACGCATCAGTCCATCCGCATTTAAAGACTAATATTTTGCAAATGTAGAGTAGCAATCCTCATCCACAAATGTCTTCCAGCCACAGTGTCCAAAACTTGGAATGATCCAGATAGATGATATGCATTCACTAAGCTGCACATAGTGGACCCTCATGTTTAGGTGGGATCAGTCTACGCCCCAACCGGAACAAAAAAAAATCATTCCTTCTTCAATTGAGCCGCTTAATAACAGAGGTAGGTGCCTCGCAGTATCTTTTAGGTGGGATTGAAATCTGATGAGAAATTCAATTTTAGATCAAACGGGTCCCTTTGACAGAGGCACTAATGAATGATAGATTGGTGGATAACAGGCTGATAGATTACTGGCGCATTTGCCATCCGACTGATACAGAATATACATTCTCCTCTACTAATCATGGCACATTTTCCCGCTTAGACTTTTTTTTGGTATCTCACATAATGGATCAGCTCGTTCGGGAATCTTGCATTTAATGGACAGCATTATCTGATCATCCCCCGGTCCTTCTATCATTGGAGTTAGGACTCTCTAGACCAGGACGCAATCCCTGGTGCATAAACATTCCGCAACATAAGACCCCTAAGGGTAAATTCCAATAACAAACACATCCTCAGGATTATCTCTCCACCAATTAGGGGGTCTGTGGACTCAGGCAGGATTATCTGGGCTTCAGGTAAAGCCAACATTAGTTGCCAACGTATGCCAGATGTAGCACTGGCCAAGAAGTCCGGGTGGTATTTCTACCTCACTGAAGCCCTGATTATGATGTTATCTCTGACGGACATCAAGTCAGTGGTTCTTACACCGCAATGAGAATGCAACCATAGATGGTGCAGTAGCAAACTTCCATTTTTCAATTTGAGCTCGTGCAGTGTGCCGAAACCACTCGCAGCATAAGCTCCCACTGAAAAACAGAAGTTTTAAAACATCATGGTGCCTGCAATATGGAGCAGGGATGTATGGTGCACCCCAGGTCAAATATGGAGGGCATGGTGGAATGGGCCCTGCTAGGGGCCCCTGAAGACACTTTCCGACAGCAAACTCTGTCCTGTAGAGATTATGAGGCCTTTCTGACTGGCCGACCAGCTTCTTGAGTCTTTCGGAACCGAGTCAGATTGCCATTAACATTTACAACAGTTGTTTCCATAGTTGTTGTATGAGCCAATATCACTATGTTTAGATGAGAAAGCACATTCACTTTAGCACTTTTTTAGTAATGGTAAAGTATGCAGAGTCTTAAGGCCAACACAAACGAGGTCAAAAAAATGGAGGAGGACGCAAAAAAATGGGAGAAGAGCACCCTAAGGCCGACAGGTATGACATTTGCCTTTTGTGCATCATATAGCTGTACTCAGCAAATATAGGCAGTTGTGAGTCTTAAAATGCATTGAAAAGGGTAACCGATCAGTATAAGAACTATGCTAGACATTACACCATTACATTTGCACCCTCAAAAAGCACCAGTGCCAGGTGGTACCTAGATATGTATGGACAGTCATGCTCTCTGCTCCTGGCACTAAGCAGCACAGCCACTTGTTTGCTGTGCTGGGTCCCACTATTATTGTGTACAACTCCCCTTAAATGTTAAGTAGACACATGGGTTATGTACAAGCTATCACAAAAAATAGAGATCAACGACTGCCTACCATGGGAATTTTACAAGTAGAATACTGAACATCGAAAACCATGTCAAACGTTATATTGGCCTCCCTCTTTCAAAATAATCTGTAGTTAAAGGTGGTCTTAATAAAAGTCCCTTTGATTCTGATTTTGATTTTGTTGCTTAAAAGTTCCTTAGTGCCTTGGGGTTTACAGTCAAAGGTGCATGCCTGCAACTCTCCTTAGGCTTTTTCGACTTGATCCTCTCATTCTTCTAACACATTTAAAATCCACGCGATATATATTTTTCACACTGAATTTGCTCAGTTTGCATACTAGGGAGACCTATCTCTTTTATCTGTCTTACCTAAGGCCCCCCTTCCCTGCACATAAACTCTCATTTTTAATAAAAGTCGTATTGCTACTTGTAAGTGAGATGCATTAAGCAGCTTACACAGAAGTTACAAAACCGTATTTAAAGATTGTTGATGGGCAGGAAGGTTGACCTCCTGCACACAAACAATCTTCCCCTCTATGCAGACACCCTTACACTATGTTGCAAGAGGGCTTGAATTGGCGCTAGGCAGCTGAACTCCACGCCAGCGCTCGGGGACATGCAGGGGAGCTCAGCATTCTTATGAATACGGCACATCACTGCTTTTTCAGAATGTGTGGTGTAATCAACGTTTGCTTAACACCATGCTTCTCCATTCTACTGTAAATATGCCTTTTAGTGACAATACATGTGGAGATTACACTACAGTACAACCCCCTTCAGGATGGCCAAAAGATATTTGGAAACCATCTAAAGGCTACTTGCTTTCCATAGAGAATTTAGGACCAGATTGAATTATGGGAATGTGCCCGGCTGCTCCTACTACGATGTACTGGATGCCACCAACTGTATAAACAGTCCCCTACGTTGTGCCTTGTAATCAGAAAGCAGTGGTCAACCCCTTTAGTTTTTTAATCTCTACTATGGCCGTCTATCCATGATGCATGTTTACGAATGGTCTCCTCTGGTATTGGATAAGATGTTTTTACCATACCCTACTTACAATCTTTGTGGGAAGTTAATGTACATGTTTGTATGACTGTAAACAAAAAAATGATAAAAATAAATGTATTAAAAAAACAAAGGTAAATTAAAAAAGCAGAATAGTCATGGTTTAGGTGTAATCAGGTGGTAAAGACAATTTACTCACCCCCAGCTCTGCATGAAGAGTGATTTGTGGATAGTACATCAGTAGGATGTACTGGTGCTTGAGTGCAATAATTAGTTGTGCAGCGCAGCCACCGAACCAGCCTTCCACTATCTTATGGTCCCAGCCCAGTCGTAAGTCTTTTTTAATAAGTGGTTGCATTAAAGGGTGTCTCCTGGGTCTGTGACTCATCAGTCTTGTTTCTGCTTTCTATGTTCACCCTCTGACTCTGTGGAGGCCACAATGTTCAAGGAGCCCTGTAGTTAAAAACAGCCACCAGGATCAGGAAGGTGTTAACAACCTGGCTTTTTAGGCAGTAATAGTCATTGCTTCAATTTCTGGTTCTAGTTACCTGTCATGAGCAGTGTCAAGATGTCCCCTTGGCAAACATATGTGCTCTATAAATAGTAAATCAAATCAATCACCACCAGACAGCTTTAAGGGTTAGTTGTTGAAGGTTTATTGTGTAATTTCCAATGCTTAGAGTTGGCTTTTGGTCAGTCCATTGCTTTTTGTTTATTAATTTTAATTAGCATTTTTACAACAACATCCAAAAAAAAGGATAAAAAGATAGGGAAATCGGAGGGGGACACACAGGGGTGAGTATGCCTAGGGAGTCATGTAATCGCATGCTACAGTAGAAAGGATGAGCAAAGAGTCAAATTAAAGGTAAAAGAGCACATAATAAGCAACATTTCCAATCTCTGATAACCAGTCTATCCCGTATAATATGTAAGATGGGAGCGGGAGGCTGGGTCTCGGCACTGAGCCCCAGCACGGGTCTCCTCAATCGGGAGGTAGTATCCAGGACTGCCATGTCCTCCACGTCACCCAGATCCCCACCTCCTCTTTGCTTTCCCATGTGTAGGACCAAATGCCCCCAGATATCCCTTGACCTGGATTGAAACAGCATGAGTTTCCAGTAGTGTGTAAGCTGTTCCTGACAGTACACAGCATCTTGTGGCCAATCATAGATTTTTGCCATTTTTCGCCTACCCTAGTGGATGGCGACTATCCTCTTGGCCAGAAGAAGGAGCATGGCAGTGAGTCACCAATTTCTCCGGGGTCATCCCCTTTATAAACCCCAGCAGGGGCACCAATGGTGTGCACTCCAGGAGATGACTAGTGATCTGGGTCGCCTCACTGAAGATGCCAGCCCAAAAGCTTGCCACCTGAACGGCACATCACAGACAATGGGCATCTTCTCCAAGTCCCATTCTGTACAATTGAGCTGATGTGAGGTACAGTCTAATAAGAACTTAAAATAAATAAGTCTAAGTCAATAGTTTGGAGAGAGGGCCATAGATTGGGTGCATCAGTCTGTCCATTGCACTTTGGAAATAGTGAGAGTTGTGTTCAAATACCCAGGCACTCCGAGTACCAGGGATGCACATAGGTGCCTTTACCTGCCTTACATTATGTAGGTGGGTTATAAGCCTCTGAAGAATGGTGGTTGTGAGTATACCGTCTAGGGTGTGAAGTGTGGGGGCACTAAAACTGCAGTATGCAGCATGCGAAAGTTGACATGGAGTTGGTGATACAGAAAGGCATCAAGGTCAGTGGACAGGGGGCAACTCTCTGCACCTTGAGTCATAATGAAATGCTAATTGAGGTAGAGATTGCCAAACAAGAGAAGCCCCATGAGTGTGCATGCTGACAGGACCCCCTTCCTCCAACAGAGGAAGCTGACGGCTCTGAGCAAGTGGCATTGTGGTTGTATAGAAGCAGTAGAGATGGGCCCAAATTCACAGGCTATCCCAGGCCCAGCGAACACAAGTCACAGTGTCTATTACTGTGAGCAATGGTTTATACAGACTGAATAGCACAGCGGCCAGGGGGATGGAGCCA
Organism: Lissotriton helveticus; assembly: GCF_964261635.1. Taxonomy (NCBI): domain Eukaryota; kingdom Metazoa; phylum Chordata; class Amphibia; order Caudata; family Salamandridae; genus Lissotriton; species Lissotriton helveticus. The sequence continues at coordinate 20,489,721 of NC_136063.1, forward strand.
CTGAATCATGTCCCACTGCTGTGTGTGGCTGGAAGAGAGTGGGGTAGACCAAGAAGTGCTCAAAGTAGAACTGAGCACAGTAAGCATAGAGGCACAGATTAAGAGTGGTTAGGCCTCATTGCTGGAATAACAAAGTTAAGGTTTCCCTTGGCACCCTCAGCTGCTGGCCTGCGCAAACCAAGGACTCCAGGTTGGAGAGAAGGCACATCAAGAAGTTTTCTGTAAGTGGGATTGGGATATTCATGAATAAACATAGAAACTTGGGGAGGATAATCATTTTGGCTATGGCAAATCTGCCTTGCAACACCAAGGGCAGCCTGGACCAAATTGGTAAATGCTCCTCTTGACTAGTCATGGCCCAATCACAGTTAGCCTTCCAAAACTCATCAAACTCCCTGTGTTGAGTCATATTTCAAAATATCTGCTTTGTTCTGTTGCCATCGTAATTGGTGCTAAGATTCAAACTGTCTCATAGCGTCAGTGAGAGGCAACAGCGTATACCTTGACCAGTTTATGAGGATGCCGACATATATACTGAAGCAGATCAATTGTCAAATGATAGAGAATAGGTGTAATGATGTCACTTGTTTCCTTGCTGGAATGCTCAGCGTGGAACCATGCCCATTCTATGTTCTGTTCCACTGTGTTCCATGTGTTACAGTTGAGATGTACTGGCTGTTGGATGAGGTTGTATTAAATACCTCTTACTCTAACTGCATCCTGTGTCATTCTACTTTATTATACTGGCGACGTTTGGATGGGATAAGAAAAAGGATACGAGGATAAAGGATACAACCTCAACAACAACAATGAATGGCGATAATTTTTTATGAAGTATAACGTGAGGACTGCGAAATTAAAACTCACTGTTTGCAGAGGAACCCTGTGCCTGCTGGATGGTGCCGTGTCTGGTTCGTGGTGACATCGGGTGACAATACGAGGCAGAGAATTGGAGGCAGAGCGGCTCTAGCGATTTTTCTGTGAAGAGGTGATGAGGCCCGTGTGTCTTTCTACGAGCGACGTGACGTCATTGAGGAAAGAAGGAAAAGGTGCCCTTTCGCCTAAAGAAAAGAGTCTGATTGTCGTGTGGCAGCCATCTAGGAAGAGTATGGAACACGAAGGAAGGAAAAGAAGCTCAACTTATTGAAGAAAGAAGCCCAAGCGTTTTGTGGCGGCCATCTTAGGCCGGGTTCGAAGTCACTGGCAGAAAACAAGCTGAAATTCCTAAAGAAAAAGGGAGGACGGTGTGTGACGTGAGTGTGGACATCAGACAACGGCCATTTTAAGTGTAAAAAGATCGTTTTTTTTTAGAGAAACCTGACCTTGATTCCGGATACCTACACTGTGGAAAAGAAAACATTTTTTTTTTTGGGAGTCTGTCTACGTAGAGATAAGCACACCAGGCATAACGTGTTTGTCTAAAGGAGTGTGTTCACATGGTGACAGGCACATCTATTTATTTATTTTTGCCTCATCTGCAGAAAGGATATCAGCGGTGACAAGCACACCTGGGTAGGCTGCTTGTGACTAAAGAACTATTACAGCTATTCCTTTTATTAATTGTATAGTTTATTTAATTGCAATTAGGTAAAAGGTAATTGGTGTGAAATATATATATATATTTGGGAAATGTTGGGGGAAAACTGTGACGGGTATTGTTCCAAGAGGTCAAATTGAATTTAAAAGTTCCATTTCGTGTACTACTGCCATGCAGAATGTTACAGCTGCACCGTTTTTCTTATCAGATCCAGGTGAACCTTCTGTTAAGTGGAAAAAGTGGAAAAAAATCTTTGAGAACTATGCAAGGGTTTGTGGTGCTAACTTGAGTGGGGAAAGAAAACATGCATTATTGATGCATTGTTTAGGCGGTGAAGGACAGGAGGTGTTGGAAAACTTGCCGTTACTTACGCAGGCTGATCAGAGGGGTTTGAATGAGTATGAAATTTGTGTAAGACAATTAGATTTACACTACCTACCTAAGGTAAGCACAATTATGGAGAGGTATTATTTTGGTCTGCGTGAACAAGGAAAGGAGGAAAGTGTTGAGGAATTCATAACTTCGTTACGGAAATTAGCGTCAAGTTGTAAATTTGGTGGGTTGGTGGAAGAAAGAGTTAGAGATCAATTTGTTTTGAGGTGTGGAAGCGATAAGATCAGGGAGGAGCTCTGGCTTAAGGATGAGCCACCTTTGGATGAAGTAATTAGTATTGCAAAAAGGGTTGAACACATGTTAAAGTGTGTTGGAGAACTGAGCAAAGTGAGTAAAGAAGATTCTACCAGTAGTAAGGTGCAGGAGGTAGAGTGTCAGGTGGTACAGAAAGATGTGAATAAAAAGAGTGAAGAACCAGTGCGTGGGAATAATACTGAGGAAGAAAATAGTACTGTGAAGTTACAGTCTGCGAGGAAATTTACAACACTTTTCCAAGGGAATTGTTATAGGTGTGGAAGATTTGGACACATGGCTAATGCAAAAGAGTGTCCTGCAAATATGTTTAGTTGCAATGTTTGTGGCAAAAAGGGTCACATTGGGAACAATTGTAGATTAAGGAACAGGAGAGATCCTAGGACAGAGACTAAGTTGGTTAGCTTTCAAATAAGTGAAAATGATGTGGCGCATCATACAGATTGGGTTTTAGTGGGTGATGTAAGAGTCAAGATGAAATTTGATTTGTGTTCTCACATCACTTTTGTTGCAAAGGATGTTTACATAAAAAACTTTAAAGGGAGAAAGTTTCTTATGAAACCAGATATGAACCCCAGAGGTTACAATGAGTTACCCATTAAGTTGTTGGGTTACTTTGAAGATTGTATTGAGTTTAAGGGATAAATCTATGTGGCTGAACGTGGTGACAGTTTGTTAAGCTGGTCACATCAGGCACGCTTAGGTGTCATTCTCAATCAAATGGACATCCTTCTGTGCAAGTTCAATCTGTTGAAGGGGATGAAAACAAGTTTGTAAAAGAGTTTGGTGAGTTGTTTTCTGACATTTTGGGATGTTTGAAAGGTTATAATCACCATATAAAGTTGAAGCTTGGTGCTACTCCTGTTGCTGCAAGGGTCAGACGCATTCCAATTTGTGTACAAGAAGCTGTAAAAAACGAAATAGAAAAATTGTTGTCCACAGGTGTAATTCAATCTGTTGAAGCGACAGAGTGGCTCGCTCCAATTGTGATAGCTCGCAAACCCAATAATGAGATTCGTTTATGTGGGGATCTTCGTGCACTGAATAGAGAAGTGATAATTGATAAATTTCCTCTTCCAAACATAGAGGAATTAGTTTCTACACTTGACGGAGCATGCTACTTCACCACCTTGGACATGGCCTCGGCTTATCACCAGGTTCCTTTGAGTGAGGAGTGTCAAGAGTTAACATCTTTCATTACTCCTATGGGGGCATTTGAGTTTCTGAGAATGCCATTCGGTCTGGTGTCAGCGGCATCAGTTTTTCAAAGGATTATGGAAGATTTATTTAAAGGGATACCAGGGGTTAGATGTTACCAAGATGATGTGTTGATTTGTGGGAAGGATGTAAATGAACATGATGGGAGAGTTCATACTGTATTAAAAAGAATGTTGGATGCGGGTTTGTCTTTACGTAGAAGCAAATGTAAATTTGGTGTCACAGAACTTGATTACCTGGGTCATCATATTTGAAGATTAGGTATCAGACCAAAGAAGGAGTTAGTTGACACAATTGAAATGTTAAAGGAACCTTCCTCAAAAGAAGAAGTCACCTCATTTTTGGGAATGGCGGAGTTCTATAATAAATTTGTGAGAAATTTTGCTGATAAAACTGTACACTTGAGGAAGCTGATGTGCAAAAATATGGAGTTTGTGTGGTCCGATTGTTGGACTTGGCCCTTAGGGCAGGTTCACCCCTAAACTTTTTGCTTTTATTTGTGACCCAGTGTTAGTGATTTTTGGGTCTTGCCGCACGTTTTCCCTGTGTCCCAGAGTAAAGTGCGTGCGTGTAGTATGGCTGGCCTGCCCTCCCATAGGAATGCATGGGGAATGTGTGTGACCATGTTAGTTCCTGATGCGTGGGGAGTGCAGGCTCGAGTTTAGTATGTGTGAACTCGTAAGAGTGAATGCTGCGCGATGGTATGTGCGGCTTGTATGTGTCTAGAAGGGAAGTGCTACTTCTGGACATTGATGTATGTGTGCAGTGAGGGTGCTGGAGCGTGATTGGCTGGAGCTGGCTGGCATGCCAGGCTCCAGGAAGTCTGGATGGGTCTGCCCGGTGGTGAGTGTGAGATCAGCATGAGTGATGTGTGGGAGGAGTGCACCTGGGTCCTGGATGGGCTGGGTTTTTCCCCACACAATGCTGGCTCCGCCCCCCTGTGGTTTGTCTAATGACCCAAGCCTCCCCAGTGAATGAAAGGGGTGGTTGGGCCATCAAGGGTACTCCCAAGCCAGCTGCAACTGGTTTCCCCCCACCCTGAACCCTGAAGACAAAGGAATTTACAGTATAAGAAGGGGCTGTGCCCCCTTACAATTTGTTCTCTGTTCTTCCAGGATCCTTGCCAGAGGGGGCTGTTGCTGTTGCTGGGGCCAGGAGGACCGCCACTTGGCTTGTCTCCCTGCCTGAAGACCCAGTGTGCTGGCTCTGGGCCCAGCCTTGCCCCCCTGCCTGCCTCCAGACCTTGCTGGGGCTTTGCTTTTGCTCTTAGCGCTAGAGAGCTCTTTATTTCATGCCCCCAAGCGCTGTGTGCGCTTTATTCTGATTATAGCGCCAGAAGCGCTTTATTTCCCTTATAGCGCTAACCCAGGGTGGTGTGGAGTGCAAAAAAACGATGGATTTAGGCCCAGATCCTTATACTGGGGTGAATGTATGACATTGTTCTACATTCTGTCCATCAACTGCGTTTTTTGCAATTTTCACCCTGAGTGGGCTGGGTATGCTCAGACGTGAGTCCCAGGCTCTCCACACCACTGGAGTCAAGCTATCCAGGCTGATGAAGGCTGATAGCCAGAAACCGGTCCTTGGATGCTTGATTCCGGTCTGGGAAAGACATGGCTTGGTAGTTCGGACTGGACTGTTCCCATGAGGCACAGGGTCAGAGCTGATTTCCATATAGCCAGTGTCTAACCCAGGGTGGTGTGGAGTGCAAAAAACCGATGGATTTAGGCCCAGATCCTTGTACTGGGGTGAATGTATGACATTGTTCTACATTCTGTCCATCAACTGTGTTTTTTGCAATTTTCACCCCGAGTGGGCTGGGCATGTTCAGACGTGAGTCCCAGGCTCTCCACACCACTGGAGTCAAGCTATCCAGGCTGATGAAGGCTGATAGCCAGAAACCGGTCCTTGGATGCTTGATTCCGGTCTGGGAAAGACATGGCTTGGTAGTTCGGACTGGACTGTTCCCATGAGGCACAGGGTCAGAGCTGATTTGCATATAGCCAGTGTCTAACCCAGGGTGGTGTGGAGTGCAAAAAACCGATGGATTTAGGCCCAGATCCTTGTACTGGGGTGAATGTATGACATTGTTCTACATTCTGTCCATCAACTGTGTTTTTTGCAATTTTCACCCCGAGTGGGCTGGGTATGCTCAGACGTGAGTTCTGAGGCTCTCCACACCACTGGAGTCAAGCTATCCAGGCTGATGAAGGCTGATAGCCAGAAACCGGTCCTTGGATGCTTGATTCCGGTCTGGGAAAGACATGGCTTGGTAGTTCGGACTGGGCTGTTCCCATGAGGCACAGGGTCAGAGCTGATTTGCATATAGCCAGTGTCTAACCCAGGGTGGTGTGGAGTGCAAAAAACCGATGGATTTAGGCCCAGATCCGTGTACTGGGGTGAATGTATGACATTGTTCTACATTCTGTCCATCAACTGTGTTTTTTGCAATTTTCACCCCGAGTGGGCTGGGTATGCTCAGACGTGAGTCCCAGGCTCTCCACACCACTGGAGTCAAGCTATCCAGGCTGATGAAGGCTGATAGCCAGAAACCGGTCCTTGGATGCTTGATTCCGGTCTGGGAAAGACATGGCTTGGTAGTTCGGACTGGACTGTTCCCATGAGGCACAGGGTCAGAGCTGATTTGCATATAGCCAGTGTCTAACCCAGGGTGGTGTGGAGTGCAAAAAACCGATGGATTTAGGCCCAGATCCTTGTACTGGGGTGAATGTATGACATTGTTCTACATTCTGTCCATCAACTGTGTTTTTTGCTAGTGGGTTTGCAGCACTGGTTGTGGCACCCACAGAAGCGGCCTTGTAAAATGTGTCTAAGGTCTGCCATTGCAGAGCCTGCATGCAGTCTGGTACTGTCATGCTGACTGGACACGTGCATCCACTTGCCAGTCCCTAAACCTTCCCTTGTCTTCATATTAGTCACCCCCATGGTAGGCCCAAGGGCAGGATGCATTAAAAGTATAAGGTAGGACAAGCCCTGATGTGTGTGGCATGTCCTAACAGTAAATTACAGCCATCTTCGTTTTTCACTATTGCAAGTCTACCTGTTCTCCATGGGATAGAAAGGCCTGCTGGATTGTTACATGCTTATAATCCTAGCAGGCTCAGAGACCATGGTAGAAATTTGAGTTTAATATGCCTGGAATAATAAAATACATATTTTAGTAAAGTGTATTTTTATATTTTGCATGTACGAATACCACTTTTAGAAAGTAGGTATTTGCTTGCCTAACCATTTGAGACCGCGTCTGCTAGGTTGTGTATTCCTTGTCTGGGTTTGTGTGTGACTGGACTGGAAATTTCCAGGAGACAGGCTGGGGCTGCCCGGTGGTGAATAGGGAGATATGCATCTATATGGGAGGGAGGAGTTGCACCTGGGACCTGAATAGACCTGGGCCTTCCCTCTACAATGCTGGCTCCACCCCATGTGGTGTATCTGCGGTCTCTGCCCTGCACACTGAAAGAGCAGAAGGAAGACTGCCAACAAAGTGCTCCTGGACTGTACTTGCCTTCCACAATGCTGGCTCCACCTCCTGTGGGGGGGGGTACTGATATTCCTGCCCTGTGCTGTGAAAGGAAAGGAGAAGTCTGGTAAACAGAGTGCTTCAGAACTGGCTTGAACTGGGCACAGGCCCCTCCCCCCTCAGTGAACAAACGATTTTGGGGTATAAGTATTGGGACCCTGAGCCCATGACATAAGATCACTCCTGGAACTGACAAGACGAAACCTCTGATGAGGAGAAGGAACCTGAAGAAACTGAGGAGAGACTATTCCCCAGCTGAAGTGCTGCTTGGGGATTGGCCTGCAGTGGTTGCCTTGCTGCCAAAGGGAGGAGAAATACTTTGTGGACTTTTCTTTTCAACTTGTGCAAAGATCTCCAAGGGCTTGGAAGAGAGCTTGCCCCCTGACCGAAGTCCCAGGACCAGTGGACTTCACCAGCCTTTGTGAATTGGAAACAAGTGGCTACAAAGGCAGGGAGCTGTGACTGACTCTCACGACCAGTCCGGTGTCCTGTAGGCACCGCACCAAGCAACGTCCGTCTTGAACAACGCAAGCTCTGCATTCACTGACTCCATCAACGAGCCGTACCCTGAACCGCGACTGGAAGGACACCGCGACATGCAACACCTCGCTACACCGAATTGAACTGGTCTGACCCGGTCACTGCTGCTGACTTCGAGTCCTGTGACCGCACCAGAGACGGGCACCACCTCGCACGCTTCGCGACGCACCGCCCGACTCGCACAGCTGTCCGGACTGATCGACGCCAGCTCCCTAACTCCGGCTCGTGCACCGCAAGCTGCAAGTACCACATCGAAGCACCGTCTCGCCCGGCAATGCAAGCGTTGGATCCACCATCTCTGTCAACGGGCCGCTGCCTGCACAGCATCGAGGGACAACGCATCCTGCAACGCTTCTTTTCTGCAATGCGCCGATCACCGGAACCGGCTCACACGTCCGTTCCGGCTGCCCCAAGTAAAAGGTACGGTGACTGAGTCTGTCGACACTTGAGTGGGCCCGTACCAACGCGGTCTGCTGGATTTGCTAGACACTGTTGTTTTCAATGACGCTGTAGCCCGTCCTGGTTACCGACTCACACAGAACCTTGATTTAAGCCTTTTTAACAAGAACTCTTGAAAGCTAATACTACTGTGAGTTCTTTTTGTCGTTTATAGGTCTTGTGATAATTCTATATAAAGTATACTTATTTTTTATATAAAACCTGGTGTGGTGTCCATTTGTAGTGTTGTCACTGGGTTACTCTATGTGGTCACAAATGCTTAACGTACATCGCCTCCGAAATAAGCCTTGACTGCTCACGCCACGCTGCCTAGAGGGTGAGCAGGGGTGATTTTAAGTGGGTAATTCCCTTGCCCTGACTATGGGAGAGGGTCCCTGATTGTCACAGGTCCCTACCTGTAGCCACTCATATGGTAAAAAGTAAGTCCAAAGGAAAATATGTTGTTATTGAAACGATACATGAGCTATTAATAAGATCAAAGGCTGTGTGAATAGACCAAGCTTTCAAGTATGGTAACTAATCGAGATAAGTGAAGATAATCACAATCAGCAAGCAATACATTATATCCCATAGATTATTGATTGACACTAAGTTGAAATAACAAACTTCAATGGAATTGAACTGCATTGTGCTGACACACATGAAGAACACGAAGGGTTGAATAAACACCAGTATGTTGAAACCTGGAATCGTCCTAAAACCACCCAAGAAAACAGAACAAATTAAAACAGCACATTTTAAAGAAACAATACATACAGAACATATCAGCAACTTGAACAGTGTGCCCACCTAAGGCATAATACAATTTGATAAGTGTAATCTAATTTGAAAGTACCAATAGCATATAATTAAGAAACAGTTTAGAGTTCACATTGACATTCAGCCACTTTGGACAATGCATATACATGCCAATACTTGGTTCTGATATGACCTGTATAAGCAGAAAAAACAGAAATCTACATTCACTGGGTGTATGTACGGTGGGTTGCCTCTAGTGCTAGAGGATGCATCACTTCTCCTCGACAAGAGAGATTTGTATCAACTTGTGTTTATTAGTCATCAAGTTGACAAGGTCAGAGGTGTAGAGTGGGGAGCTACAGGGTGTGGGAATAGGGAAAGGGCTGGTGCAACAAAGCAGTGACCATGTATCCATCCAACAGCTATGCAGCATCAGACATACCCGAAGGGCAGTTCCAGCAGCGGTCAGGTGTAAGGAGCATAGCCCCCTTGAGCTTCAAGGTCAGCCAATACCAGTCAGGGAGAATTCCGAAGTATAAAATATTACGTCTGTACATCCACTGTCCTGTGCACTTCCTTCCAGGCTGACAGCATAGCCCTCAGGATGGGACTGGAGGACATGAATTGATAGGGAGAGGGTAGATATGGAAGCAAACAAGGGAGTGGGCCTCAGTGTAAATGGTGTTCCAGTAGGCATATAGTGGGGCATTCGTTCAGAGAGCTAGCTGGAACACAAGTTAAGGATTCACATGGGACAATCAAATACCTGCAGGTGTCATTACTGCCCACAGGTGAGCTGCCCTGACTTGAGATGTATGACCGCCCCAGAAGTAGGCACAGACAGCCACATCTGCACTTGTTAGAAGGGTATGCGGGATCCAAAATGTAGAAAAAATGATGAGTCTCCGTTATCTTAATGGTCTTGACTATTCATCCTAATGAGAGGTTGAGGAAAGACCATCTCTGAAAAAACCCGTTTTGTGCAGTCTAGCAGTGCGAGGAGGTTATCTTCTACCATGTTGATTTTCATGCCCAGATAGCTGAGCCCCGACGAGACTCACCACATGTGGTAGTTTCGAAACAAAATTTGTGGTGTAGCATGACAGGGGGAGGGCTTTGCTCTGGGACAAATTGATTGTATTGCCTGTGAGGCAAGCATCAGTGAAGGACACTGTGGCCACTGTTGAGTACTAGTACGAGGATGGTAACAAAGGAGCAGAAGGTCATCTTCATAGAGTAGGGCCTTAACCTTTGCAACTGTGGTTGTGCTACCCTCTGGCTTTTGGCAGAGTGCTGAAGTGAAGGTCTCCAGGGGGAGGGAAACAAGAGAAGGACTAGAGGGCAACCCTGACGGGCGCCCCTGTCAACTGAAAATGGATCTGTTAAAACCCATTACAGGAGACATCCTCAACCAGAGATCTGTACTAAAGACTTACCTTGCAAGTACATTTGACTCCTAAGCGCATGTGGGGTGTAAAGTAAAAATGTTTATGCCAATCCACCCAATCAAGTGGAGAAAACATGAGGAGTATGAGTGGGTACTTTTTCAGCTGCCACTATAGGTGCATCAACAACCCAAGAGGAAGTTAAAAGCTGTAGACAAAGACAAAACCTACTTGGAATTTGAAGATTCGAAAAAGTGTCACTTTATTCAGGTATGGTGTCATCATCTTTCCCATGATCCTAAACCCACATTAAGTAAGGATATTGGGCAGTAGCTAGCACAGTCCTGAGGGTCTTCAGTCATCTTTGGAAGAAGAATGAAAGTGGCCTTGTTAAAAATACCTCTGAGGGAGCCCGTCGCTCCAGCCTCCTGGAATCCCCATCACCTGGGAACCTATCTTCTCCTGGAGGCTAACACATCAGGAGGGCTTGTCGACAAATTCATCCTACATTAGTGCCAGCCCCTGCTCTGACTTGACTGGTAGGTTAAAAGGGGCCATGAACAAATTCATTAGATTGGGTTTGACACTCTGTTGTGCGACATTGAGTAAAGCTTAGTAGGAGAGAAAGCATGAGCAGGGACACCACCTGATCTCATATCGCCGGTATGGCCAACTGGGATTCCCTATTGGTTTAATTGGTCGGCTAGCAGTTTACCTGCCTCTTTCTCATGATTGTATCATCACCATTATATCTTGAAGAGACAAAGCAGGCCCAAAGGTAGATGACCAGACCATGCCCTATCCTCAGCAGTTAGGTATAGGAATGTACCTCCCTAGATCAACTCTGGCTGTATGTTTTCCATGGAGGGGGGCTGGATGCCCTTCCTCCCCATAAATTTGAGACAAGGATGTGTTGATTTGGGGTGACTGGCTGTAAGGGTCTGTAAGTGGATGTCGGAGTGGCTTTGTAGATGTGTGTGTAGATGTGTGAGTTGCTGTGTGGTTGCGTGAGTGGTTTTGAGGGTCTGTGAGTAGGTGTGCAAGTGGATGTATAGCTTTGTGAGTGGTTGTGTGGTAGTATAAGAAGAAGACAGCAGATACAGATGAAGACTGAGAGTAATGGAAGGAGGGATACGAAATTAGGAAAATTCTGTACAATACAAAGAATACTGGTAGGTATATCCTCTGGTAACATCAGTGTTTGCCTTCTGTTTCAGTGGTGATATGAATTATTCCCTGTCTCTGTCTTTGCATCAGGATCTGATAAAGGTATGACTGGGCTGGTGTCTAGGCGGGTGGTGATCCTCCTGGGAAATGCGCATTGAAGTACTGTTTGCTGTTGTATCCACGGTAGAGTCTTGGAAAAAGACCAAACAGTTCAAGGTCCTTCATGTCCGTGAAGTCTCTTGTGGACTCATTGTGTGAGTTACATGAGGCCATATTTATTTATTTAAGAGTTTTATTATAGCGCTGGCCAGACCCGAAGGTATCAGAGCGCTTTACAACATTTGTCAAATGACTGTGAGGAATACACAGAATTGTAACAGTAAACACCGCTTACGTCACATGGCATTCGAATAGTAGTAGTCATAGTCGAGTGGGGGAGCAAGGGTGGGGTTCAAGGGGAGTGGACTTGACAAAGTTTGCTCTTATCCAAGTGATTGGATCTTCAGTAAGTCACTTACTGTGTTTCTCAGTAGGAGCTGCGGAGAAGTCAGCAGAGAAGGCGATGTGGGTACTGTCAGTGAACAGGGGTTCAGTGAGGCATTTGGCAGCCAACAGGATGCCTAAAAGTGCTGTGGCACAGGGTCAAACAGGTCTAATTGCTTCTGATCTGTTTATTCTTCATGAGTCAGCTGACACGTCATTTGTCCATGGGACATTTTTAAGGCTAAAATAATGAAGTACGTTTGATCAGCATCAATGAACAGACATTACAGCTGAGAAGTCCAGTTACGGAGATATAACGATTAAGCTTGCGTGCCTCCAAATCCAATAAATAGAGTGCCCGGGCCCTTCCCCACACATCACTCAAAATTCCAAAAATTATCCGAAGATCTCTAATGCCCCAAAGTATATGCCCATCAAGGACCGTAAGTTCCAGTTCCATTTATAACCAAATGCCTACTTGCGGATTGGTTATTACCAGAAAAGGACTTATCAAGGTACATACAGGCCTGCATCTCCTGCCAGGGATTTGTATATAAACCCATTACACTGCCCAAACTGCTTTGTATCTTGGTGGGCAGCCCCTTTTGAGGATTTGTTATAAATACATGCATCTTGCAGGCCTTTATCATTCCATGACTGCCCTATCTCTTGTCCCCATCATTTTATCAATAAAATCAGTCATGGTCTCCCCACCTCGCATAGTTTTGGCAATTAACCCTCCTACATCTTTGCACTCAGGGAACATTTTCTTAGGGCTGTCCATATTTGGTGTGGTATGAAGTGAATGCAGCCCCCTCATGCTTGGTGTTTATTAGCGTGACTGCTGGGATGTGAGCTCAAGTGAACACCTTATAAGTCTTCTCTCCAAACAGGCTACTTAGCAGACTTTTGACATTGCCTATTGCTACATTTACTGTCACGGTGCTCTTGTCAAACCCTGAGAACCATTTCCCAATACTATCCAGCAAGGTTTGAAATTTGGCCCTTAGCCCTTCTTTATCCGTCTGTGCCCATGGCACAGAGATGGTCCCTGATGTGCTGCTCTGTATTAACTTTCTCAAAAAAGGAGGGGTTTGGCCCAAAGGATTAGAGGGTAGGTAGGGCCAGTTATACTACATACGAAAAAAATGTACCTATGCCTCAGGTGACTTCACAACACTTATTCATATGAAGTAAGATGAACGCAGTGTCAGGTCCCAGCTGGTGGTGGAAAGTTCTGCACCAAGATTTCGTTATAAGATCAAGACAGGTTCCAATCACACGCTTTCTGTCTGTCATTGGAGGCAACGAGTAGCGCAATCTAGATGCAAAAATACATTTCCTGATTGTGCCACTGACTAGTTGCTTTAACGCTCTAGTCTTTCTGTGGCGGCCATTTTGTGCGCTCGAGCCTTTTTCTCAGCGCACTTCAACGGTCATATTCCTGAGGATAAGACGCTTCCGTTTTAGCGCGTCTTTTCGAGTTAATCCAGTCCGTCCAATTTATGTTTGAGAAAGTCTTTGTCCCTCAGCATTACTTAGTGTTAAAGACCTTAGTTAGTCTGTTAGCGCGTTAGCTATCCTGTTCCTGATATTTCTCTTCTGCAGCTGCGCAGTTATTTTGCCTCACGGACCTGGTAGGACTCTACTTCCTTTGTGTCATAGTCTGCTAGAGGGAGGTAAGAGTTCTGTTCTACGCTTTTCCAGTTCAGTATCCAGTATTCTCCTGTGAATCTTCAGTGCGAGTGTTCTCCAAGGCACTCTGAACCTGCATTAGAATTCGTAATTCATCTAAGTCAGATGAACTACAGTGTATGTGATTAGGCTAACAGCCTATGGCAGACTATCAACTGCATTTGAGAGTTACTATAACTTTCGAGAGCTAGAGACTCATTTGTGGAGCATGATCAAGCAGCAATAGTTCTTCATCCTTCCTGAGCCTAGATGACTTCAAGTATAGTAGTGTATATTTTGATATGCATATTAATTATACAGTAGCAAGTAGATTATAAAGGGAGAGTTAGAAGATAGTGCCAGAAAGTAGTGGGGAACTGTAGTAATGTTCTGCTTACTTTTACAGGAGATGATCTTCCTGAACGAAGAGTAAAGAAGATTATATGTGTGGCAGTCTCTCTGTTTGTTATCCACTTCCCCTTTCCCTTTCATTCCTGGGCTCAGAGTTCTCTGGGTACAGGGGTGTAGGGGAGTTGGGAAATTCTCACCTAGCAAGAACCTTCTGGTCATCTGCTCCCACGGATTCAAAGGAATTCAGGTACCCTCTCTGACAGATTGAAGTGCCTAAAACATTTCTCTCTGTCTGGGCAGAATGGCAGAAGGTTTAGATGTGAAGGCTTTGGCAACCATTCTTGAGGATTTGCAAAAGCAGCTTAGTGAAACTAGGGAAGAGGTTAGAAAGTCCAACCAGGAGGCTAGTTACCTTAGGCAGCGGGTAGAAGAACTTTCTGTGAGTCCCAGTCCTAATTTCGGAGGGCTTAAGGCTCCAACCTTTGCTCCTACCTCTTCGTCATCATCTGCGTTAACTACGCAAGTTGTCCATGCAATGTCCCCTACCATTCCTTTGGCCCCTCCCGAAAGATTTCAAGGAGATCCGCATAAGGCTCAAATCTTTTTGACCCAGTGTTCCCTGCATTTCCTCTGTAAGCCCATTTTATTTAAAGAGGATCAGTCTAAAGTGGTGTTTGTGCTGTCCTATCTTAGTGGTGACGCTGCAGCGTGGTCAATGCCTCTGGTCTCCTCTAATGATCCGGTGTTGTATAAATTTGAAGATTTCAAGGCAGAGTTTCTTCGAATCTTTGATCGTCGTACAATATCTCAGACTACTGATAACGAGTTATTGGATCTGAAACAGGGAAACAGAGAACTAGTTGCGTATCTGGCACAATACAACAAGTTAATTGTGGAAACTAATTGGCCTGCAGCAAAAAGAGCGGCAATTTTCTATAGAGGCCTAAGGGATGAGTTAAAGGATGGGTTGTCCCAAATTCCTAGAAGACCTACAGATGTCTCTGAATTAATCGACTTGGTCCTTCAAATTGATCAAAGGCAAGCGGAACGTCGGAGTGAGAAACGAAGAGATGTCAGACCCTTCCCACCACGTTTTGATCGAGTTCGTTCAGAGCCCATTAAGAATAGTGAAGTTCATACCAGTGAGGAACCCATGCAGATTGGTGCGGTTCGTGGCCCTTTGTCTCAGGAGGAGAGAGAAAAGCGACGCCTAGGAAAATTATGCATGTATTGTGGCCAGTAAGGTCACTTTGTCAAAGAATGCCCAAAGAAACCAAAGTCCAATTCATGGGTAAAAGACAAGCTCCACCAGTAGACGGAGTTGCACTGGTGGGAGCAGCCCCTGAGACAACTCCCAAGACTCAGATACTAGCAAATGAATGGCAGGCTGTGGCCCCACATTTGATCTTGTCATGTACAGTATGGTTCGGAAAAGGTCGGAAGGAAAAGGTGTCTATAATGTTGGATTCCGGTGCCACCGGAAACTTTTGTGATCTTCAATTTGCTAAAATGGTGGGAATCCAGTTTGAAAAGAAACTAAAGCCAGAACCGGTGCGAGCAGTGGATGGAACAGAGTTATCTTCAGGCCCAATAGTTTTTGATACCGAGGTTATTACTGTCGTTGGTCCAGAGGAACATCGGAGTTTTATCAGTTTTAACCTCATTGACGCTCCACAGTTCCAGATGATTTTGGGGCTGCCCTGGCTCACCGAGCATAACCCAAGGATCGATTGGGCCAAACGTACTGTTGAGATGACTTCCGAATTTTGTACAGAACATTGTTTTCATGCACCGGCAGAGGCTTCGCCGACGACAATGTCTTCCCATTTGGCAAATCAAATGCCCATGGTTTGCGTTGTGGAAGCTCCAGAGATTCCTGAAGTTTATCTCGATTTGAAGGAGGTCTTCAACGAAAAAGAAGCCAAAAGATTACCTCCTCATCGGGAATATGATTGTCGTATCGAGTTGGAGCCTGGAGCTACCTTACCATGTAGTCGCATCTATGCACTATCGGAACCCGAGAACCAGCATCTTAAAGAGTATATTGAACAGAATTTAGAGAGTGGTTTCATCCGACCCTCTCAGTCGCCAGTTTCTTCCCCCCTCTTTTTCATTCCTAAGAAAGATGGGACCCTGAGAACTTGCATAGACTATCGTGCTTTAAACCTGGTCACCAAAAAGAACCGTTATCCTTTGCCTCTCATTTCGGAGCTCCTAGATCAAGTTAAGAGTACAAGAATCTACACAAAATTGGATTTGAGGGGAGCGTACCATTTGGTGCGAATGGCGGAGGGTGAGGAATAGAAGACGGCGTTTCGCACACGATTGGGTCTGTTTGAGTATCAGGTCATGCCTTTTGGGTTATGCAACGCTCCTGCAGCCTTCCAGCATTTTGTAAATGACCTTCTAAGAGAGTTTTTGGATCGCTTTGCCGTTGTCCATATTGATGACATTCTCATTTTTTCAAACAACATGGAAGAACATGTTCAACATGTTCGTGTCATCTTAGAACGCCTGCTGAAGAACCAGCTGTATGTGAAATTGGAGAAATGTGTCTTTCATTCAGCCAAGGTGGAATTTTTGGGTTTCATCCTTTCTTCCGAAGGTGTCAACATGGATAATTCAAAACTGGAAGCTATAAGGTCCTGGCCTGCTCCCCGCTCCATTAAGGAAATACAGAGTTTTTTGGGATTCGCCAATTTTTATCGGCGGTTTATTCAGAATTTCTCTGAGAAGGTCAGCCCAATTACTCGACTTCTAAAGAAAAATGAGCGTTTTGTCTGGGGAAAAGAACCTGAAGAGGCCTTTCAACAGTTAAAGGAAGCTTTTGTATCTGCACCCATTTTGCAACACCCCGATTTGAAGGAACCTTTTTTTGTGGGAGCGGACGCTTCCAATTTTGCAATTGGAGGCATTCTATCTCAGCGACAGAAACAAACGGGACAATTACATCCTGTGGCCTATCATTCTCGGAAGCTTTCGACTGCTGAAATAAATTACCCCATTTCTGACAAAGAACTTCTGGCAGTCAAAGAAGCCTTTAAGATTTGGAGGCATTATCTGCTTGGAGCTCAACATGTCATCACTGTGTTCACAGATCATCGCAATTTGCAGTTCTTAAAGTCTGTCAGAACCCTCTCCCCTCGTCAGCTGAGGTGGTCCCTTTTCTTCGCGGACTATGACTTTGTTTTGACATACAAACCTGGATCGGCTAATGGAAAAGCTGATGCCCTTTCTCGTTTAAGCCTGGGAGATGTTACAGACAAGAAGGAGGAAGGCTATATCATTCCACAGAATAAGATTGTAGCTGTTATTGTGGAGGATGAGCTGGAAAAGCGGGTGCGTGAAGCCTTCCAAGGGAAAGAATTCACAAATTGGATTTCCGAAGGTCCTGAAAAAGAACTTAAGGATGGGAAACCATACTTTCAAGGGAAACTGTTTGTTCCAGTTGAAGAATTACAATCAGTAATAATCCAACAGTTTCATGATCATCCATTGGCCGGTCATAAAGGAGCAGTCAAGACGCTGGAACTGGTGAAGAGGATTTATTTTTGGCCAGGCATGGAAGCACAGGTTAGGCAGCACATCGCCACTTGTGAACAGTGTATAAAGGGGAAGAGTTCTAGACAGCCACCTCAAGGGTTACTTAGGCCTTTGCCCGTAGCACCTTCTCCTTGGCATACCATTTCCATGGATTTTATTGTAGAGTTACCCTCTAGTCAAGGTTATTCTGTAATCTGGGTGGTGGTTGACCAGTTCACGAAAATGAGTCACTTTGTTCCCCTAAAAGGCCTCCCTACAGCTTCTCAATTGGCAGACTTGTTGGTTCAACATATTGTGCGACTGCATGGAATCCCTAAGATTGTGATCTCCGATCGAGGTTCACAGTTTGTTTCTCGATTTTGGAGATCTTTTTTGAAAGGTTTGGGGGTGGATTCTCGTCTGTCCACCAGCTTCCATCCTGAAACGGACGGACAGACGGAGAGGGTGAACCAGGATTTGGAACAGTATCTTTGTTTGTATTTGATGGATCAAGAGGGAGAATGGCCCTCTCTATTGAGTACTGCGGAGTTTGCTTACAATAATTCAGTCCATTCTGCCACCGGCTACTCCCCATTCTTCCTGAATTCAGGTAGACATCCAAATATGTTAGTGGGTAGAGTAGAAGTAGAGGTCCCTGCAGCAGAAGAGGTAATCCAAGATTTACATAAGGCCTTTCAGTCAGCATCTGCGAATCTTGCTAAGGCAAAACAGAACTATAAAAAGCAGGCAGACAAGAAGCGAAGGGAGAGTCCAGAGTTTGAGGCAGGGGATTTAGTTTGGGTTTCCACTCGCAATATGCGGTTGATGGGGAACAGAAAGTTTCAGCCTCGATTTGTGGGTCCCTATCCAGTAGTGGACATGGTAAATCCTGTTAGTGTTAGGTTGGCTCTTCCCAAGTCTATGAAGATTCATCCTACCTTCCATGTTTCCTTGATTAAACGCAATCCCCCAAATTTTCGACGTTCCCATCCCCCTGCTTCAGTTCAAGTCCAATCTGCAGAGGAGTTTGAGGTTAAGAGAATTTTGGACTCTAAATTGAGAAGAAACACTTTGTTCTACCTTGTAGATTGGAAGGGTTTCGGTCCTGAAGACCGATCATGGGAACCTAGCAAGAATGTTCACGCCCCGCGGTTGGTAGCTGAATTTCACAAGACACATCCTCAAAAGCCTAGAGAGGGGGCTTTGGTGGGGGGTACTGTCAGGTCCCAGCTGGTGGTGGAAAGTTCTGCACCAAGATTTCGTTATAAGATCAAGACAGGTTCCAATCACACGCTTTCTAGTCTGTCATTGGAGGCAACGAGTAGCGCAATCTAGATGCAAAAATACATTTCCTGATTGTGCCACTGACTAGTTGCTTTAACGCTCTAGTCTTTCTGTGGCGGCCATTTTGTGCGCTCGAGCCTTTTTCTCAGCGCACTTCAACGGTCATATTCCTGAGGATAAGACGCTTCCGTTTTAGCGCGTCTTTTCGAGTTAATCCAGTCCGTCCAATTTATGTTTGAGAAAGTCTTTGTCCCTCAGCATTACTTAGCGTTAAAGACCTTAGTTAGTCTGTTAGCGTGTTACCTATCCTGTTCCTGATATTTCTCTTCTACAGCTGCGCAGTTATCTTGCCTCACGGACCTGGTAGGACTCTACTTCCTTTGTGTCATAGTCTGCTAGAGGGAGGTAAGAGTTCTGTTCTACGCTTTTCCAGTTCAGTATCCAGTATTCTCCTGTGAATCTTCAGTGCGAGTGTTCTCCAAGGCACTCTGAACTTGCATTAGAATTCGTAATTCGTCTAAGTCAGATGAACTACAGTGTATGTGATTAGGCTAACACCCTATGGCAGACTATCAACTGCATTTGAGAGTTACTATAACTTTCGAGAGCTAGAGACTCATTTGTGGAGCATGATCAAGCAGCAATTGTTCTTCATCCTTCCTGAGCCTAGATGACTTCAAGTATAGTAGTGTATATTTTGATATGCATATTAATTATACAGTAGTATACCACCGTGAATTTTGCAGCAGTGGTTGATACTCCAAGAACTGCCTGAACTCAACTCAAAACTGGATTTACTCCTACTTATCTGGACTTCCACATTCCAGACTCATTTATAGAGAGGGGCTAAATTCCGCACACATTCAGGTACTTGCAAGCAGATTATAAAGGGAGAGTTAGGAGATAGTGCCAGAAAGTAGTGGGGAACTGTAGTAATGTTCTGCTTACTTTTACAGGAGATGATCTTCCTGAACGAAGAGTAAAGAAGATTATATATGTGGCAGTCTCTCTGTTTGTTATCCACTTCCCCTTTCCCTTTCATTCCTGGGCTCAGAGTTCTCTGGGTACAGGGGTGTAGGGGAGTTGGGAAATTCTCACCTAGCAAGAACCTTCTGGTCATCTGCTCCCATGGATTCAAAGGAATTCAGGTACGCTCTCTGACACGCAGATTAATACATTTACCTTAGCAGTAATTTCTGCCTTTTATTTCATTATTTTTTTAAATTAATATCTTTGATGACAAAAAGAACACATAGTCAACTAAACGAAATACCACATTAATACTTACACAGTGAAAATGAACAACGTAAAAATGTGTTTTGACATACAATTACAAATAAACTCATAATATTCAAACATCAATACAAACAAATGAACTGTCACAAAGATCAATCAATATATAGACAATACGAAATACAAAGTTGTCATACAAAATGATAAATTAGACAACTAGCACCCTTATATTTAGGATAAATCAATTCCTCTGAGATATCAGAGACATAAGGCGATGTATTTGCAATATTTAACCAAGGAGTTGAGTTCCTCTGTCTGCCGACGCGTTTCGAGTGCTGGTTAAATCAATTGCCGCACTCTCATCAGGGCTGGGTTAGTCTTTCTCACAAACAGACTGCATTATGCCGGTTTCATGTGACCATCAGCAATATGTAACAAGCAGTGGTTGCCAATCTGGTTTTCAATATTGTGTGGCCATGACAATTTGTAAGCAATAGACAGCAATTGCAGGTCTTTACTTTCGGGGAGGGGGCCCCAAAGGCGTGGCAGCGCAGAGGAAGTGTTGTGACAATTGACAGTCCTTCACTCTCTTTAAATATAGTTCGTGGCTAATAAAGCTTCAAGCTCAAGGTTTCAAGTGGGTATCTGCCTCCATTGTTGTATTAACTGGCACATTTTGATTTTGGAAAACTCCACTGGTCTCTCCCTGACAGCGTTCACAGCCTCGTAGGTAATCCTCCATGTAGGGGAAGGTATAATTGGGATCTTCTCCTCCATGCCAAATGCAGTCTTCTCCTACGGCCATGACCTCTGTTTCGAAGTATCCTTCCTCTTGCCAGGATCTATCATTGTGGCCCTTTCTAGTGGGCTAGTAGATGGCAAAATGGCAGTGCAAAGAGCTAATTTTCCTCTCGGGCAACTAGCTCCCTTGGGGTCAGTTTGTCTGACCTGCGCACTTGCGAGTAGCAACTGACACCTTCAATACAACTCACCTTGTGTGCTGCCAAAGATGGCATATTGCTTCTCATGCATTTTAGGGGCTGATTGCAATGGTCGGAAAGTCTCCTAAAATGCTTCGGAACATATGTTTCCATCAAGTCAGTAAAATCTACGATAGTAGTAAACAGTTCAGAATGTTGGAATTGGTTCCGAGCTTCCGTGGCGGTCTGAGTCGATTCATACAGCTCTATGGATACCGTTTCCGACCAAGCGATTATGATATTGGATTCTGACAGCTGTCAGGAGTCGGCCTGCCCAACATGAAATGGCTGTCTGAATCTGACTTTGGGGTCTCCGTTTGGGGCCCGAGGGAGTACCCAAGGGGCAACTCTCCTGTGTTTGTGTACACAACACAGGCTCCAGTTGAAGTCAATGGGAGTGTTATTGAATTGTGTTAGGAAGCATCGTAATCAGTCGTTCAGATCCACCAATTCCAATTCGGTTGGAAATGATTCCAAAACCGTGTCGGTCGAAAGAGTTTCCGTCCGACAACGTAATTGGCCCATTACTTGTGTTTGTACCAGGACACAGTGGTCTCCTTTTTTCTGGTCAGTGTTGGCAATTGTTGGCGGAGGAGCTGCGTACACCTTATTTGCTGAACACGAGAAAGGATTTTGGGTCTGGTCCTCCTAAAAGATAGCTCATAGTTGTAACAGTGCCTTTCCCCTGTCCTTCTTCTGTGTGACGTAATTGGTCTGTTTTTATGCCCTCATGTGTTCGATTATAGTTATATCAGAGGCTCCCTCCTTTGGCCAGGGAAACATATGTGACTTGGTGTATGCACGCCACTGGTTGCAAAAGTTGTTAGGCTTTTAAAACTGTGTGGATAACCTGGTTTGCATGTGTTTTAGTGGTGACTCCATGATAAGATGGGAACTTTTTAAGGGACAGATGCTCCCTAGTTTTTTTTAGGGGTTTTGGAGAATCCCATGAGGAAACGCATACTGGGATTACTGGTTTTAACATCTTACTATGAGTTCATTGCTATTAACTGGGGCATCATCATGAACATTTCACAGACACAAATGTCAATTTCAGGTTTGGGGTGAAAAAAATCAATACCTGAAACAACCACAGGCCCCTCTTGACCAAACACAAGCTACACCTGATATCACAGATACACATATTTTTTTCCCTAACTTCCAAATGCACCCTATTTTACATCCAGGGGCTTAGCGTACAATCTGTGTCACACCCAGTGACCCAAGCGAACAACACCTCCCACTTCTTTCAGATACCAGTAGCACGCAGAAAACCCTTTTAGACTTTGTGCTCCGTTGTGTTACTCTGGATTTATCAAGCAACTCAGGGCCATGCAATGTTGCCTTCAGTAGCCTAACACATAGCATTTTAGGATTATGTCATGCAAGCACCCTGTTGCATCATGCAAAGCAATCCAAGGTGTACATAATTATGGCCGTGAAGGTTGAAAAAAAGTGTTATACACAGATAATTGAAAAAACAAATCTCAAATGGTTACGGAAAGATATGAAATATTTTGGCATATACGTGTGTACTTGACAACACATCTCCAAGGAACGCACTGAAATAAATATAACTGATACCTGGTCTCCGAAATATATCACTGGGTTGGGTATACTACTATGTGTTAAAGTGATGCTATCACTCTAATTAACTTTGGGACCGACATGTGTTCCTTGCATCTATCACCCAACTGTAAGAAAACAATAGATAAGACTATTAGTCCTTATATTGCAGAGTAAAAGAATGAGAAAGCAATTACAAAATGGAGACACACAGTAAAACATCTCTTGAAACCAATTGCCCCAGTTGTAGCCTTGAGAAGATGAGCACTTCTACAACATTCAAAATGACTCAATGGATTTCATCAGATTCCTTGACAGGTGCAGCCTCAGTATCGCTCCAGGGCAATTACAAATTTTGCGTAATTATTAAATAAACAATTAATAATTAACTGAGAAAATAATTGTATCTAATTAACTTCCCACCCTTTATCCCGAAGAACGCAACAACTAACATCTAATATATAATTGACAAATTATCTTATTTAATCATGAGGATAAATGCCTCAAAAAGTAAAATCATGTGCATTACAGGGAAGAAAAAATCTAAATCTGAGAATTTTGGTTGGGCAGTAGGTGGTCAGAGACTGGAGGTGGTTAAGACATATACCTTTTTAGGAAAAATAATTTGCGCCAACTTGAGTGAGAAGCCTCATATTGATAATAATTCCCGTAAAGCCAGATCCCACGGCAAAAGTCTGAGTGCCCTTTACTTCGCCACAGGGAGAAGACATTTTGCTTGTTTACTGGAGGTTTTTAGGGCAAAAATTCCTCCAACTCTCCTGTACGGAATGGAACTGGTTGATATAAAGCATTGGGTCTTTTTGCAGACGTAGAAGGAAAATTATTAAGGTCTATAACATCCCTTAATCCGGCTTGTACTGTGACCGCCTGCAGACTGGAATTCGGTCTCCGTAGCAGTTGGGCGCAGGGCCTATCAGCTTTAGTTCGATGGGTTGTTAACCTAGCTAGAGGAGAAACGGGGTCTTTGAGATTCCTTCTTAAGGGGGAATTGTTGGGTAATTTAAAAGAGTACTCCCAAATTGTTAAGAACTTTAGAAAGGCTGTGGCACTTCTTGAATTGGAAGAGAGTACTCTTTTTACTATCTCTCCTACCCAGTTAAAATCCCTTTTGAAACAGGCGTCATGGGATTTATGTTTCACGTTGGATAAGAAGTCTATGCAAGTAAAGAGGGGAGGTGATCTCCTTGCCAACTCATATTTTATGAAGCTTGCCCAACCCTATGTCGCCTGGAATTTACCTCATGGTATTCGGAGTTTTTGGTTCCTTTTAAGGCAGGACTTGTTGCCCCTGAACATTCTTTTGGCAAAATGGTATGGGTCTTCTCCCACATGTAACTTTTGTAATATATCTGTTCAGGATCGTTCCCATATATTGTTTACATGTCATGCATTGCGTCCACTTCGGTTGAAGTGGTAAAAGCCAATATGCCTGCAATTGGGTATCCTTAATGTGAATTCTTTTTTACAGGCCTTATATACTCCTCCTAATGAAATGTTTTGCTTCAACATTTTTAACTTTTTGAAATGTTTTTTAGCTATTTATTGATTAAATATGGAGGTCTGTGACGCTGATTTTCTTGTTTAGTGGAAAATTTTGTAGTCGTCATTTTTATTTAGAGAAATGTGTATTTGTATTTGTTGTATTTTGTTTTATGTGGCCCTCTTTGGAGTGCCAAAACATAATAAAACAAAATTGAATTATTTAATCATGTACTCTAATAAACAATTAATAACAATTAATTAATAATACATGTATTATATTTAATTAACTTCCAACCCCTTACCCAAACAAACTAAACAACCATCACCTGATATATAACTTAAACATTTCTTAAATACACACTTTACATATTTAATTATCAATTAAATACATTTTAATAATTAACATTTATCATTATATTTAATTTTCTGCACACCATGTACACATACAAAAACACGAGAACCCACACCAAAAATATCAAATAAAACAACAGAGAATTAGATATTTACATAACCAAGTATCAATTACTTTCCACCCTTTAGAGCTGTATCCCTCACAACCTGCAGTGAAAACTTCACATAATTAAAACAATATCAATTAAAATAAACATTAAATAATAATAAATAATTTAGTTTTCACCCTGTACCTCAGTAAACCCCACAAATCACTATGGCATTAAAAATAACAATAAACTATTACATCAAATCTAAAAACAACCAAAAATTTAAATAGTATATAAAAAATTGACAATAATGATACCAACAACTTATAACATATACAATCAAAATATATACTAAAATAGATAACATAATAAAAACAGTGATTTTTTGTAAATTATATTAACAACGTACATGTTTTTTACAGTGATGATATATATAGATATTTTTAACATCAATATTACTTTCCTTAAAATCGATATTCTTGTCAACAAATCATTTTTCACAGAATATTTTTGCATTATAATATTTTAAACTCAATATTTTTGCCTCTCAATTTTTGTTTTTCAAAATTTTGTCTGAATACCTTTTCATGGTCGGTAAATTTACATAGGTGGGAGATCCATTCTATTGGCTTCTCAATGATAATGAGCAGTACAACTAAGCATCAATTTGCTTCTTCATTCTGTTCAGGATGAATATGTTGAAATCTTTGCCTAGGGTCAATAGAAGAGTGAGCCCAATGTTGTCTGCACAGTCAGGTCACCTTTCTCAGAAATCTTGTTGAGATATCCCTTCTTTCAACTCTGATGGCACCTTTTCCTCCACCCAGATCCTTCCAAACATGGGATGGAGAAAGGCTGCTGATGTTTCAAAGCTTTGCCATCAGTGTCTCCACAGGAATGTTGTCAGGTCCTGCTGCCTTCCAATTTCTGAGATGCTTGATGGCTTAGTTAATCTGCTGAATTGAATTGGCAGCTGGCTGGTTAAGGCTGTGGCAAGAGCTGGTTCAGCAGTTATTCAAAGTCCACCATCCATCTTCGTTGTTGGCCTCGGTTACCCATGATTGTCTTCTCAGGATTGTCTTTAAATGGTCTGTCTGGAGAGTACCCTAAGTATGTGGTAGAGTTCTATCAAGTTTATATGACTTGCTGCTTCCTGGACTTGAGTGACAAGACAATCAAATCCATGCTTGTCTGCTCCTAAGTTAGCTACCTTGCTGGTTTTGGTGTACTTGATTAGGGCTTTTTCTTTTTCTACTCTTGCTTGGCTAGTGTTGATCTCAGCTTTCTTTTCCATTCTCACTTAGATTTTGCAGAGAATCATTGAGATCAGTTTCTTGGGACCCAGCATGTCCTGGTATGTTGATATCACGTGTTCTTTGACCTTCTCACACTGACTTTATACAGGCTCTCTGTTATTCTTTACTTCTTCCAGGAACTGAAACTAGTCACTGAGGGTGACTGAGTATTCACTCCATTTCTGTGTATTTTTGAGGAGGGCGGTGTTATATCGCTGGTGTCGGTTTGTCAAATCCATCCATGCTTTCTTCAGATTTAGCTTCAGCCTCGCTATGAGAATTTGATGATCTGATATCACTCTCACATCCTGCAGGAACATCTGGACTTCTTGGCAATGCAGTATGGTCGATCTGATTCTCTGTTGAATTGTCCAACAACAGCCAAGTTGTCTTGTGTATTTTTTTTGCATGAAAATACACTCCCCCCTATCACTGGACTGTGCAGGGCATAGAGATCTACAAACCTTTAACCATTCTCCCTCATGTCGCCAAGGCCCTCGTTGCCCATGACTTATTCACACCCAGCGTTGTCGCTTACAATCTTGGCATTGAGGTCCCCCATCAGTTTGATGATGTTTCACTCAAGGCTATTCTCCAGATCTGGAGTCTGATGTAAAACTGTTCTTTTTCCTCTTCATTTGTATTTGAGTAACATTCACGTTGATCCTCCTTCTTTGTCTTGAAAGTCGCTGTGATGAATCTGGGACAGTGGGAATCAAATTCAATCAGAGGTCTGTTGGTTGCTAGCATTAGCATCACTGCTACTTACTGAGCGTGTGGGGCATTATCTTCCTCACTTCCAGAACACAGCAGTAATCCTGCCGAGGATTGTGTTTTCCAACTGGACTGTGTCCACCTGGTCTCACTGAAAGAGATGTGTCTCTCTCCAAGACCAGGAAGTCCTCTGGTCTATTGTATGCCGTATCTGTAGCAAGCATTTTTTTACAAGGTAGGGTAGCTATACCGCACATAATGTTCGTTTTGCAGGTGGGCTTGGGACTGGCCAGTGGTGGGGACCCATAAAGGAGGGGGTGGGAGGATAAAGAGGGAGGAAGCAAAGAGCTAGGAAGGGAGGGAACATGAGGAAGGAATAAACAAGTGACTGTATTAGCAAAGGAGTATGCAGGGGACACAGGAAGGGCTCCCTGGATGCAAACAAAGTAAATGCCATAAAAAGAAGTTGAAGGACATTTTTTACATGATGTCAGCATGACCGATAAAGATTTAATTCTCTGCTATTTTCTAAAATAATATCTTTTCTATATTACAGTAGAGCAAAGCAGTACACAACACAAGCTCAAACATCCTATCCAGGTCTGGAGGCTGCAATTTGAAAGAAAGTATTACATCATGCAATATTAACAATACTAGGGCATTTGAGCAATAAAGGTTAAAAAAAACAAATAAAAAGGCCCAGTGTGTGCCAATTAATTGGACATACACGTACAACTTTCGACAAATAAATCAGAATTCAGCTAATCACAGTTTTTTACCAGAAGCCTATTGCATTTAGTAGACAGGAGTGTGGGGGGGTGGGGGGAGTCGATAGACGACGACAATGGAAAATTAACTATTTATTTAATTTTCCCTTTTTGTCATCTTTCGAGTCCCCCGCACCCTGCCCCACCGCTCTTACCTGCACGAGCAGCTCATGTGCACTGTGTGGACTGAGTGCCTAGTAGATTTGCTTTTCATCATTACAGGTGTTGGTTGTGTGTTTTAAAGCCAGGGCTTATTGAATGTGTAAATATTACAACTCACAGAAAATTTGGTTCCTTAGTGTTAATAATAATGTTTAGGCTAGGCCACCTCGGGTGGTTGTAGCAAATATTACTGTGCCTCATAAATATAAGCCAAGGAAAACTAGCCAACACGTTTCATCCACATAGAGATGGACTTCTTCTGGGCATAACATATTTGAGAATATGTTTGTCATTTAAGGTAATGGTCCTAGGTTTTTCCAATATTAGTTTCAGGTTAATATTGAAGCTCCCAAAATTGTCCATTCAATTAGAAAAATAAGCAAAAAAAATTCAGTTAAAGATTTTCCAATCTTTCATCCATGTTACATTTCATCAGAAGCTGGTCTTTCATTGAGGTAGTCAGAGCTATACATGAGTGCCGCTCTGGGAAATCTTCAGACCTAATGGGATCCCAATAGATTTATGCAAGCAATACGTAGACTTGTTGGCTTCCATTGTGACCAATGTCCTGAAAGAAGATAGCAACTTCACCGGCCCAAATCTTGGTTGGAATCTATTATTGCCACAGTTTAAAAACAGGGGATGGGATCTACAAATGTCATGTACTGACATCCCTCATTGATTCCTTGCTGAGAGTGGTGGGAAATTCAGAGAAAATCCTGACTCGGGTCATGGCTAACAGTAGCTCTTATTATGATGGTCATCCCAATCTGCCCGATTAGGACAGGACCGCCATGCTTTTATCTTCTGCAGTTTGTGCTTAGGCCCAGGATCAGGGCTGCAGCTCAAAACGCAGTAGAAAAGGTCACGTTGTGCATAGCCAAATGGTGCATGGTACACGGTGCATGGATGTGTGTGAGGAGGGCACTTGGCTGGAAACCACTTTCGCTGAGTTTTAGTTTTTTCGTAACTGAGAATATACATGAAATTTCTATAAAAAAATTCACTCACAGCTCCGAAACACTCCAGGCCTGAATGCCAGAAAGAGGTAAAATATGTGTTGGCCGTGCACTCAGTGTGTTTCTGAAATTAATACGGTGAGCAAGAAGCCAGAAAATAAGGAAGAAAAGGAAATAGAAAAGATAAACTGTACTATATAAGTCTGATACAAGTCGGTGTTATGCATGCTATCTGCATCTTCATGTTAAATGATTTAGTGAGCCTCAGCTTACAGATTGTAGAATTCCAATTTGTACATTTACTCAAAACGTATGAATTTATGAATGAGATAATATACAAAAAGAGGATTCTGCAGCATATCTAGCAGAACAGATAGTATGATAAAATAGGATGAGGTATTTACCACACAAAACAATAACCGTACAAAGATATCCAGGGTGCAGTACTTTCTGGGTGTGGTAAATACCTCTTTATCCTGGCGTTGGTCCTTGTATTGTGGCCACACATGTAGACACAGTACTTATGAGCCCAAATTCCTCATGTTTGCTTGTTATTGGGGCATTTTTTCCTGAAAAATTGACAGAGGTGTGATATTTACCCTATGCAGCCATAGCAACCACAGCCCTGATTGCAGCCATGGACAACATCAGGGCCCTCCTGGAATGTGGTTAAATGGAAGCCCTCATCCTCCTGGACCTGTTAGCCACTTTTGACACCATCTCCCATCACATCCTGATCAACAGACTTCACCACATTGGATTTCCTCATACCTCATCGGAAGAACCCAGAGGATTCATCTTGCAGCGTTTAAATTGGCGTCCAAGTAAGTCATTTGCAGAGTCCCCCGAGATTCATCTCTCAATCCCTCCCTATTAAACACCTACTTACCCCCTGGCCTACACCATCAGATTGCTCTGATTCAACATTATCTCCTATACTGACCACAACCAGCTGATCCTCTCGCTGTACAACTGTCTCAAACTCAACACAGACAGACAGAAGTCCTTATTCTTAGGAACAACTCGCAATGGAACAATGCATGGTGGCCCACGGATCTCAGCCCTCCCCTGCCCTGACAGACTACGCCTGCATTCCTAGGCATCATACTGGACATAAAGCTATTCATAAATAAGCTGGTCTATGCAGTCTGATCCGCTTGCTTCTACACCCTTCTCATGCTACGAAAGATCTTCATGTGGCTCCTATTTAACACCAGAAGGACATTCATGGAGGTCTTCATCACTAATAAACTGGACTATGAAAATACGCTCTAAGTAGGAATCACTGCACGTCTCCTGAAGAGACTTCAGACAATATAAAACTCAGTGGCAAGACTCATCCCCAGATGACCCACATTACACTCCACCTCAAGAAATTACACTGGCTCCTGATCAAGAAGAGATGTCAGTTCAAGATGCTGACCCACAGATACCTTAAATCTGATAATAATAATCTTGATTGATTGGTTAACAAACCATTACAATTTACAACATGATAACAATTAATAGAAATGACTGTGATAAAAGTTTTAAAACAAATAGTTTAAAATGACTTAGGATTCGGGGGGGCCAATAAGAGTTGATAATGTTCTGATACAGTACATAAATCTGGGTTTCTTGTAGTCTTTGATTTGGATGCTGTATCTGTTACATCGACCGCTCCGCTATGATGGGGAGACGTTGGATTGGAAAGTGGCTTCAAGGAGTTTTAACGCTTTATGGACAAATTTCGAAAGCCAAATGTTTAGCTTGGTGTTGTCAGGGTTGAGAGCGGCCATTATCGCTTGACGGCAAGATCGAACTCCCAACATAATACATTGGCCTCGCACCAGTGACCGTCTGGCTGTGAGCAGTGCAGGGCATGCACAGACGATATGTTCCATTGTTTCTCAATGGTAACCACACAATCTGCATTCCGTGCTACTACCCGGCCGGCACCATTCCGGGAGGTTCTGCAGAAAGGGCCATTCTCCCATCCTCAAGGATATAAACTTGCGTTTTCAATAAAGTACGTATGTGCTTGAGAAGTAGAGCGGCTGAACACCCACTTTAAAATTGGCGATTACAGCCCAGGCGTGTCTCCTCTTTGAGAGAATCGGCCTATCCGAGTGAAAGGACCACAAGCTAACGTTTTTTTTTATGGTGGACTTTAGCACCGGGAGAGATGGGTTTATATCCCAGAGCTCTTTTGCGCCTAATAACTGTAGGCTGTAATCCAGGAGTTGCCGATGCTTGTGGCTGGTCTTATTTTGCTGTATTTCCTGCCAGAGTCGGGCCTCCAAGGAACCCTCCTGGGCGCGCCGCATTCTTTGACACAGTTTAATGAATGCACCTGCCTCCACTCCATGGTGATCTTGGAGTCCCAATTCAAGTCTCACTTGAGCTGGCGAGGCAGATTTTGGCAACCCAAAGGCTCTTTTAAAGACTTTTTGTTGTTAACTTGTTTATTAGTATACTAGTTGTGCCCTTGGTGATCTCGTGGCCGTACGTCAGGGAGTTTATTACTTTGGCTTTCATTACTTTCAGCATGGGTGTTAGACTAGGACCTAGTAGCTGTTTTGCCAATTTTGCAGCGGCCACCTCTAATGACAGAACTTTGATTTTTAATGCTTCTTTGTGCTTGATTAAGGAGCTTCTTGTATCCAGAAAGATGCCCAGGTATTTGTAACTGGCGGTTGAATCTAACTTTGTTTTGTTGAAGTACCACCTTTCTGTTGGCCATTTCTGCTTCCCAAAAGAGATAGTTTTGGTTTTTGACAAGTTAATCTCTAGATGGTTTCTTGCCGTATAGGGTAGCAATTCATCCAGTAGCCTCTGGAGACCCACTTTTGTGTGGCTTAAAAGCACCAGATCATCAGCGTAATGCAAGTTGGTGATGCGAGTCCCATCGAGTTGAGGAGGGCGTCAGTTTACACTGTGGAGAGCTGGAGAGTGCTCGGATATAAACAAATTGAAAAGGAGCGGGGCCAATACACACCCTTGTTTGACGCCGATTTCAGTTTGGATCTTCCTGGAGACATGGCAGCCTTCGCCCATCTTGATTCTTATCCACGTTTCCGTGTGGAGTTGTATTATTGCCTGAAGAAGAGGCTGTGGTATGCCCCACGATTTTAGTTTCTGCCATAACAGGCCCCTGGGCACACGATCGAAGGCTGCTTTGAAATCTACAAAGCAGGAGTGCAGCTGGATATGTTGGCAGGTCGCTTTGTCCATCAAGACAGTTAGCGTTAGCAAATTGGTTGTGGTACCGGTATTAGCCACAAAACCCATCGGGTTGAAAGGAAGGCGAGCGGTTGATTCGGTCCAAGCCTGTAGCTTCTCCAGAAGAATATTTGCAATGTACTTAGACTCCATGTCAAGAAGCGCTACTATTCGGTAATTTTTTGGCTCATTTCTCTTCCCGCCTTTGTAGATTGGGTGAATGACCGCACCTCCCCAAGATGCTGGGACCGTGTTGTTTAGACTGCAGTAGAGAAATAAAGGAGTCAAGTATTCTGACCAAAGGCTGATGTCAGATTTGAACATAGCTTGAGGGAGGCTGTTCGGGCCTGGGGCTCCTTAGGCTTTGGCTTTTCCTATGAAGCTTGAGATCTTGTTTTTTAAGGCATCCGGCGAAACCGTGGGCTCTGGTGAAGTATCACTCCATTTCATTGGTTCCTTGTGTGTCAGATATTCAGATGGAGTGTTTACAGGCCGAGCCCGCCTCGAGCTCTACTGTCCAGTAAGAAATCTCATGGGGTTGACAGGGCCGGCAGAAACGGTGCAAGCTTTGTTTATGTTGGTGTCTCTGAAGTGAAGAGTTAAAAACTTACACCATACTGCTTCACTAATGTTTGCGCTACCATATCCACTTGCACTTAGTTTACTCCTATTTATGAGAGACCAGAATTACTTTGGGTTAGGATTTTTACTTTCGTGGATGAGCTTCAGCCAGAATTGAGCCGAGGCTGCTAGTTTTTCCTTTTATGTGGCGATTCTGAAGGCTGCTTGAGGTTGCTTGTAGTTATTGAAGTAGGTTTTGTTGCTGGGGATCTTTCTTGATTGACAGAGTGCTCGATTCCTCTCGGTTCTTAATTTCCTTGTGGCTTTTGAGATGTAGAATTGAGAAATTAGATTTCTTGGGTCCCTCCTTAGTGGAAGTTCATTGATAAGGAGATTTGTAAGAGAGATCAAGCCACTAACAACATGAGTTTTAAGCTCTAAAGATTTTTGTAATAAGGCTGTGCTTTTTACCGTCAGGGATGGGGCCGAGGAATCTGACTACTTTATCTGCTTTAGGTCATCTGTGTGACTGCCTGAGTGAGAGTGGGCCAGTTCTTGATGATATGGGTTGCTAGTGGAAAGTGTTATTATTTGTGCCCAGTGATCGCTCTCTCCTTGTGGAGCAATTTGGTAGTTCATGATCCAGGGCAGTATTTCTCTGCTCCCTAGGGTAATGTCCAAAAACAAAAGGGATCTGCCATCTGACCGGGTCCATGCGGGAGGGATGTCAGAAGAAAAGCACCCATTCAGTACGGTATATTGTAAGCTTTTGAACTGCATTACCACATATTCACCCAATGTTGATAATTTGTTCCCAACAGGAATTGACTGGGATGCAAAATGTGGAGGAATTCTGGGGGGGTCTGGTCCTGGGTCGTCAGCAAGATTGCAGTAAATATTAGTGTTGAAGTCACCTGAAATGATTCTTGGTGAACTGCCATACTTGCCAATTAGGTTGCAGATGGAGTTGATCAGGCTGTCCATTTTGGATTTTTTCTTAGTGGTGCAGGGGGAGATATAGGCATTGAGAATGAGCAGCTGAGGGTCCGTGAGCGAACTGCCCAGCCAATCCTCCTCAAATTTAATCTGTTCAATACTTTTGGATAATTTTGTTGATACATAGATCGAGAGACCGCCACTTGGTCTACCGAACTTGGATGCCTGGTGGCAGGAGTCATAAACTCCAGATAGCCCACTATTGGGATACTTTCTCCTGTCCATGTCTCCTGTAGAAGGAGGATGTCGTATTCTTTTAAAAATCCAGGATGGCGGGAGATTGTTTTTCCAGGCCAAATCCGTTGATGTGCCAGGAGCATATTGTCAGAGTCTGGTTTCTGGATATAATCCCCGGAAGCCATAACCAGTCTGCTTCACCAATATTTCGTTGGTCAATTGCTTGCTCAGTGGTTCCAGTTGGAGAGCTGCCTCGTACGGACCTCAATACCCAATAGGGGGTTTAGGAGGAGCTAAAAGTACCTGCCTGGTTGTTTTCGAATATTGAGGGGTAACGAGGGGCACTTGGTATTGTTAATATTATACCCCACGTTTTAAATCGGTCGGTTTTCGTCAGGACTAAATCTCGGGTTGCCGGTGATAAAAGTGTTACTTGTGTAGCTTCGCCCGTTTTGGATCCGGTAAATGGAATACATTTGATAGCGATTATATCTCTCGATTGCAGATGATTTAAATCTGGTAGGGTTTTAAAAAATGTCAGTATATTCCCTTGGTTAAGGATGCCGTGAGGGCCCCTCGAAGTAAATTCTGGGATAAGCAGCAATTTGGTGTTCTCGTTGCTGCTTAGGGACTCACTGGGCTCATTGTCCATTACTGGCTGTTTTTGCTTTAGTTTTTCATCGGGGCGCTTTCTTGAAAATGTGCAATTCCTTATAGTTGGTATTTAAGGATTGTGGGGGACGACTTTTATTTGTGGGCACCAACTTGCGACAGCTTGCTGAGTTTTTAGTGTGCTCACGACCTGATTCTGTAGCTGTGCTCTGTGTACGTAATTTGTTCTCCTCGACGATAAGAAGACGAGGGAAACTGGTTTCCTGGGCTGGCATGCGAATAGTTGCAGGACTATGTTGCTCTCCTTCCGATACTGGGTGCTTAGGTAATGGTTGTTTAGAACTAGATTTTACTTGTATGGATGGCTGGAGAGGGTATCCCAGAACTTGAGGTAGCACTGACAGCTGAGTGGTCCCCGTTGAGGGTTCTGTCTGAGCGGGCAACTGGTTCAATATTAGTTGTGGGCTTGTCAGATCTCCTTTCAAAAGTAATGTCGATGCGGCCGATGGAACATTTCCTGTAGGTGCTGCGTGGCTCCTAGGGGAATTACTTATATTTGAGGTTTTTATACCAATTTTAAGTTTATTCCTGGCTTTTTCGTTGTCTTTTCTTTTCCCTTTTTGACAACCGGTGTAAGTTATGGTTTCTAGATGGTTCGATGGTGGGTAGCTACTACTGACTGTGGGTTTTGAAAAAGTTGTACTTGAGTGTACTTTCGGGCAGGGTGACTCATATGCCTGGCTTGGAGCCTGAGTTGAGGAGTCTGGCAACTTGGACTCTGAGGGTTTCTTTATTTGCATTAGGACGGCTGAAAGGAATTGGGGCAGAGATGAGAGGGACTCTATTTTAGGGGAGCAACAGCACACTGACTGCACCAGTTGAGTGTGGGCTTGAGCTTTTTTGATAAGAGCGTTGAGCGCCTCAGTTGTTTTGGTTGATCCGGGCAGTGTACAGCGCAAGAGTGTTTAGCAGGTGCACCTGCATGTCCATCTTGTCTGAGTGATATGTAAGTGCAGCTGACGTTGTTTGAAAGGTTTGTAATAATTGGGACCATAGATTATTAAGGTTAGCCTAAGGAGAACTGTCCTGCCTTTCGGACTCCTTAGGTTCAGTATTGAAGAACGATAAGTCCAGAGAGTTGTTAATTATGTTAATTTGGCCCATCTCGGGTGACCTTTTGGTCGGCTTCTTCCCCTTGTTTTACCTTATTCAGAGAATAATCTGGTTCTCGTTGAACTGTATTGCTAAAAAATGCTTGTGGTTGGGCCCGGCCTGTGGTAATGAGGTTTTTTGGACTCTTTTGTAGCTTGTCCGATTTAGGATTGATTGAAGAGTAAAGTATGGATGGAGAAAACGGGCTTAATTTTAATAATGGTTGAAAAGTTGGTGGATCGACGTTGCTGTATGATGTTACATTGGATGAAGCTTGTTCTAGCTGAGTTGTATGATGGGCTGATGGTTGAACGGGAGCCTGTTGAGGTTGACTGAGATCCAGGGCTTCTAGGCCACTTTTGCAGAGAGATTTTGTTGTTGATAAAAAGTGCTAGATTGCCCAGGTCGATGGGCCCTCAATCAACACTGTGGATCATTGGCAGAACCATAATTTGGTGTGGCCATAGCTCGGAGGCTGCCGGGGGGAGTACCTGCCGGGGATGGGGGTTCG
Organism: Lissotriton helveticus; assembly: GCF_964261635.1. Lineage (NCBI taxonomy): Eukaryota > Metazoa > Chordata > Amphibia > Caudata > Salamandridae > Lissotriton > Lissotriton helveticus. The sequence goes on from NC_136063.1 coordinate 20,525,094, forward strand.
TGTTGTTTGTCCTGGGTGCTTGTGGGGTTCTTCCTTGCTGTAGCTGGGACTGTGGTCCTAAAGTAGTCCCTTAGAGAGGCCTTGATTTTTGTTGGTTTATATTGTTCTATAGGGCCAGATGTTTGTTCCTCGGCAGTTGGATAGGTGTATGCAGGCCCTGGATCGGGTACTTTCCTTTGGTTTACTGATATTTGGTGAGGCGAGGATGCCACTGAGGGTTCAGCCAGAAGATCACAGAGGTCCATTTTCTTTGCACTTTTTTGGGTAGTTTTGATGGGGCTTTCCTTACTCGTCCAGACCTCATCCTGGGTGCCTCAAGGCTTCCCAATTGATCCTAGAAATTCCTGTTGGATGTATTGAGTAGTGGTCCAGATTAGTAGATTGAGGCAGTCAGGTTAAATAAATATGGGCCCTTGATTTTTTCCTCTAGTTTTGTAATGTTGGAATTTGAAGTCATTGAGTTGATGATTTGAAGAGGTTTACCAATACCGGATTACCCTCCGGTGATCCTTAGAAGATTCTTGGGTATCTGGTTGTCTAGAGTCCAGAACAGACGGGGTGGATTATATTTCCTGGTTTTACCTCGTTTTTCCTAGTTTTTCCTCATTCGTTCTTTGCATGTGTCCTTTTATTGTTCTGTCCTTCCGGCCCCTCCTATGTATTAGTGAGGTGTTAGGGCTGATGCTGGTGGAGCAGATGGCTGTTGTTAATAATTTTAATTTGCAAGGGGTTTTTGTTCTTTTTTGTACTCCAATAGTTTTTTTGGGGGGGTAATTTGTGAAGAGTGGTGGAGGATGGTAGAAGTTTCAGAGATCCAGAGGCCCCGTAGTGTCTTGCATCCCCTGCTGGGTCTCGGCTTCTGGGTCACAGCTGCAGCACCTAGGCCCCTCATTCCTTGCCCCTCCTCGCCCCACCTGCCCCCCTCTTCCCCCCTCTGCCGCAGCCCAGCTCACAGCCTTGTGGTGGGTGCTACTCGGGGCATGGGGTGAGAGGCTGGGATGGAGGAAGAAGGTGGAGGACGGACATGGGGCTGGGATCGAGAAGAAATGGTGATGGACTGCAATCGTCCCCCCATGAGCCACAAGCCACGGCCACTGCCACAGGGGGGTCAGGAGTCACAAGGGGGGTAAACAAAAAGGGGCCCAAGAGAGGCCCACTGCACGGACCACCACAACACCGCAGCACCGTAGTCCACTTTGCAGTCCTCTGCAATTATCCACAGCCCTAGATCCCGCTGGCCGCTAATGAAGGCGAGAGATTAGGACAGCGGGAGCAGGTCAAAGAGCAGGTACAGGAGAGGCAGCAGCAGAAGCAAAGCGACTCTCTCGCCGTGACCGGGGCAAACAGCATAAAGGTACTGCCAGCTGTAATGAGAGACCGGGTGGGGGTCCAGGAGCAAGACAAGGACCGCTGTAGCTACTCACAGGCCCCCCTGCAGTCTTTCTCCACGCAGCCGCAGTCGCTAAGTGTCTCTCTGCTCTGTGCTGAGCGCCTCTGTGTGCCTCCCACTGTGAATCGCGGGATACGTGGCTCCCAGCACAGCACAACTGGGGAGCATAACTACAAAGCCAATCCCACAAGTCAAGTCAGACGTTCCAACCGTGTTGCTCCTACCGTGGCTCTCAGTGCTCGGCTGTCGGGGCAGGAGCAGGGGCTCAAAGCTCGAGGTTTGCCGCTCGCGGACCGCGGTAACAAGGGTAGCTCTCCCGCTTCACCGCTGCCACCACCGCCGCTGATGTTGGTGCTCGGGTCAGCTCCTGTTGGAACAGGTCGGGGAGGGATGGGGGGCGCCTGCTGCTTCCTTGCTTCGCTCCTTGGCTACTTGTTTCGCTGCTTCGCCGCTTGCTGCTTTCACCTCCTGCCGCTGCCCAATCTCAACCGCACTGACTGCACTCACCGCACTAACTGTGAAAACACGGACCTTATATCTGCTTTCCTGTTCTTTGCAGACAGCCCCCGGATCTGAAGCAATAACAGAGGAAGATCTTTATCGCACCTGGTGGTCAAGACATGGAAAAACCTTCCCCTGCACCTGAGGACCACTCGGTCACTCCAGCAATTCAGAAAATACATCAATGTTCAAATGAGCAACTACCACGCAGCAGTTAAAATCTCCAATGCCTCAAGACCCTTACAGGTGATTACTGTGCTTTATAAATGCTGATTGACTGATTGATTGATTGACTGATTGATTGATTGAGGTAGAAAATACTCCACCACGTGGTAAATACCCATAAGTAAATGATTGTGACTCCTACACATATTTACATATGATTGTTGGATTGGAATTGAGCTCAGCACTTATAATCATGGCCTCAGTACAATTTGGTATTTACTCAACAAATCTGCAGTACATCATTTCCTACAGTTTATTTCCAAGGGATGAGGCCTGCAACCAGAGAAGTGCTTCCAGTCACACACAACGAGTTTGGCCACATCCTGTGAACATCATTTAAGTATCCTGTGCCCAACCCCTTCTGTGAGAGTATAAAAGGCATGCCCTGAGCATGAGATGTGCAGAAGACCCAGGCAAGTGATCCACTCCGTCCCCTAATCCTTACTCTGCTAGCACCATGAGGGCCATCCTTGCAGCTGTGGTCATGCTCCAGGTACTGATACGTGGAGGTAAGATGGTCGTAAACTTGTACAGTTTTGATTGTTGTGAGTATACTCTAAGGTGCACATAGATATTAAGAGAATAATGATCAGGACAGGGCTTAATTCACTCCAGAAATCTGCTGTAAGTTTAAATGTCCCCAGCTGTCTTTATCTTCTATCATATCATTGCCATTTTTCTTTGTTTCTTTCTTTCCCTCTATTGTTCATTCTTTAGTTGGACAACCTGTAAATGCCAGGGTCCGCCTCCCTAACCACAAACTCTAGGAGGGGCCTATAGGTTATATTAATTGGAATGCCTTGTATTCTTTAGGGTGTGTTGAACTGTACCTTAGGTTCTGCTTGCGGTTCGGCCAGGCTGGACCTTGCTCAGGCTTTGAGTTCTGTACCTTGGGGCTTGTCCTGCCAGCCTTCTTATGAAAATGCAATCTAATGACCTCATAGAAACCCAGCACCTTTGGATTGCTTTAATGTTAATGTTACTGTGATTCATAAAGCGCACATATACCCGGAGGTGTCTTGGCGCTGGATGCATGTTAATTATTACTTACAATGTAGGAGGTGCATTGGAACAATGATCACAATAATCTTCAGGGCACCTGTTGTCATGGTGACCATTAAATGATCACAACAATATTTTTGCCTGAAAGTTGACTGCAAGATGAAGGTTGGCTGCTGGCAACAGAGAAATAACAGAACCAGCCATGCCACCAGACCCTCTTACTACAGGGCTCTCTTTGTCCTCAGTGTGTCTCAGAAGGAGATGCACAAACACTTACAGTGCATTCTTGGCAGGATTCTTTTGGTGCAGGAAGGATCACCTTCCGGCACAAAAACAATCTTTAGGGGCATTTTCCTCTTTCTGTGCATGCTGCAGAATGCAGCACATATGAAAAGAGGAAATAACAAAGAGAAATAAATATAAGTCTCCTCAATCCCCATTGCTCGGCAAGGCGTAGCATTTCATCATTTTCCCAGGTTCACAACTCTTACAAAATCTGGAAATGCAGCAAAATCCATGACAGAATTCATGTCCATGCTCCAATCATGTAAATACACCCAAGTTGAAATGTAACATAATATAGCGCAAGCAGCTATCTTGCTTTACATTTCTATGAAAAAAACATGCAATGCTGTGAAGTCAGGCTGTGTGAGGCTTTATAAATATTACTGAAGCCTTTGTATTGTACTTGCATCACTTTAAATATTATTGGATTTATTTACAAGCCCCTTGTGCCACACGTACATAACTTGTACCATCTTAAAAATGAAGCATAAGCGGCGCAAGTCGCTTGTAAATAAGCCCCTTTTTTCTCCAAACATTTCCAACTTTCCATGTGTGCTCTAATGAACAACATTTTTTAATTATCTCTAAGCACAGAATTTTATAGTGGGAGGGTACACTTCCACTCGGAAACCCATGCGGCACATTACAGAGATGGCTTTGCACTATAGAGCTTAGCAATGGCGGATGGCGAGCTGACAAATGAAGGGCGTGCGACCTTCATGAAAAATTATATAGACGGTCAAGGTGTAGCGTCTATTATCAAAGAAGAACATGCAAAGATAGGGACAGAGGACAATTCATCCCTGTTTATTACCAAAGAAACATACACATACCAACTAAGACCTGCTGTAGAGGATCTTCAAAGTCAAGTACTGATAGATGCAACCACCTAACTTCATCATTAGAGATAGAAAAGGATAATTGTACCTATTACACCAACCTCTGTGGCAGCACAAGACATCACCAATAAGGTTCCCTCATTACTAGCAGTTTGAGTTTATCCTTTTCACTAGCTGCACAGATAAGTTGTACCGCCAGAGTACGCCAAGAACATCACAAATAGATTATCTTTCCCCTCCTTCCATCCGTTTTTAAGCAATTATAAAAAACAAGTCCTGAAGAAGGTGGTTAAAAAGCAATAGTAGCATTGAAACGTGCCTTGGCTAAGAGATAGAGGGGCATATTATCAAGGACGGGCGATACATTATTGCCGCTTTTATCGGCAGGAAACTGCCGATAATGCGGCGATAATGTCTTCACATCTAACATGGGCTTCGATAGGAATTCATAGAGCATATTATCAAGTCCATTATCGCCGCTTTATTGGCAGTTTCCTGCCGATAAAAGCGGCGATAATGTATCGCCCGAGAGTTTGGCACCCCAGCTTACAGCACAGCTACTCAGGGTTGATCATATCACCTGGTTCTCATCTGTGCATGCAGTGTTGTTCTGGTGGTGCAAAGTATGAATGTAGTGAGTGTAAGAGACATGAGTGGTAGGTGAAAGAGGTGTGATTGAGTGTAGGGGTTGCTCAATGACTGTGATATAATTTCATCACATGTGATTTCCAAATTATAGATATGAATAGGATAATGTTTTAATTCAGAAGCCACACATACTTCTGTATCTGGGAACATTTCTTGCTAAGCCTGAAAAGTATAATAAACACAAAGCGTAATGAATATAAAAAAGTATATAATGAAGAAAATGAAATATAAAATACGTAATGAGAAATTTAAAAAAAAACATGTTTTTGTGTAATTCAATGTTCATGATGCCCCATTTCTAAGACATTTTTAGCCAGTATTTAAAGTAATTTAGGTCTAGAGGGAATTCTACAGTTGTAGTTCATAGTCTGTTGTTTATTTCCCCTGTTCCCAGACCTACAGAAATCAATTTTGCTCCAGCACAGACAGAAAGAAAAACACAATATATTAGTCAAAATGATGCTGTTCTGATTTCTCTCTCTCTTTGACATAACACAGCTCATCACATGTGTTTGTGTCAATGCTTTAGTTATCTTTAGATCTTTGCATTTGTCGTTATCTATTTCTATTAGTCTCCGTCTGTCTCTATGTAGCTGAGTCTAGCCATTTGTGTGTTTTTATTGGTTTCTTTCTGTCTCATTCTGTTATAATCTTCTTTCTGCCTCAGTTTTTTCTCGCCTCTTCTTTAGCACCCTTGTGTTTATATTACTTCATTTTTCTGCTCTCCAAACAATTGGAACTCTCTGATGCATTACCTATTTTCTGTTATATTTTGTACCACTAAGTACTTTCTTCTCTTCTCCTAATTCCTAAAAAATTCCACGTGAAGTGTGAATGTGGCCCGCTCTAAGACTAAAGCCCCATACTTGTTTTTTACACATATTTCTCTATGTTTGAGTGAAAAGCGCAAATTTGCTCGGATTCCTAGATTGCATTTCTTTTTCCTGCAGATTGCCTACTTTGCGAGAAGTGTCTTGCTACCGGCACCAGCCAATGCTCAGGTATCTTCAAGCAATGCCCTCCTGATGTCACTCACTGCGAAAAAGGGCTGGAGAATGCCACAATTGGTGAGTGTCACATGCCACATATCTGTAACTCTGTCCTTAGGAGGCCTCTGCAGCTGGCACCACCTGTGGTCCTTGTCCGCACTGCCAGATACATGTACCAATGGCACACCTACATGAGTTAATGAATAAATCAATGAGTGAAAAAATAATGATATTTCTTGAGATCACGGCTACTCCGAGGAGTGTTCTGGCACCGAGTGGAATGTAAAAGGGCAACGGAAGAGGGGATTATAGAGTGAAGAGCCTACATACCATTACAGTCCTGAAAGTATGACTATACCAGGTGAACCAAAGCTGTAAGAAGGACCTGAGCAAGCACTTTGGTATTATTATTTTATTAATCCTATATTAAACACTTTTCTTAGGTGTATTTTCAAAAATAGACTAACAGAGCCACCATGTGGAGAGTTGTCATAAATATGTGCCACTGTGAAATAAGTCCGGGTTTCAAGCACCAGAAAACACCAGCACAAATTAAGAATTGATTCTGGCCATTTAGTGGTTGGTTGTAAGGTGCCTCTGTGAACTTCAGAATGCTCTTCCGTTGTATCTACATGGCATCAACTGATTCGGTAAAATTTGTAGGCTGGCATACATTCCTACCTGGGTCCCTTGCTTGCGGTGCCAGATGCCCTAACTCAGCTACAACTCACTAAGGAGGCCTTATAATGGTGTAACAGGGTTGTGGTGCTTGTGTTCCCTTCTGGAGAGTGTCTTGACTTGCAGTTCATGCTGGATTGTTTTCATGGGTGTCAGGTCAGTACTGATTTGCATAAGAACGGCTTCTTTTGTATGGAGTGGCACAGTTGGCATAACATGATAGGTTGGAAATCTACTGGGAGCTATTGAAAGTGGTTTAGAAGTGTGGAAAAAGTTATAAATGCATTTGAGTTCAAAATTATCAAAATAATGGAGTAATCATCACAGGGGTAGGGGCAAAGTGAGACACCCCATAAAAAAAAAATAAGGAGGGATATTTTTCATTACATAAAAATGGCATTTGGTGCATAAACACTGAAATAAAAGCTATTTGAACACATTAAACCCTTACTTTTTGTTTGGTTGCTTCACCCAGACTCCTTAAAGGTAACCAGGTCTGCTCAGGAACTCATACTGAGATCTTTTATTTTGTTTAATCAAAACTTCTATTTGTGCCAACAGGGGATCTTGTTGTTGTAACTGCGTTCAAGGACTGTATGAATCCCTCCAAAAAAGCAGCCTGTGGAAAAGAGTTTTATTTCCAAAACTCTGTGTTCACTTTCCGGATCAGTACAACATGCTGTGACTCTGACTTCTGTAACAAAGGGGAGGTGGAAGGTATGTATGAGAGTGCGTATGGTCTCTGAAATCTGCTACACAGGTAATGTGAAGAGTAGATGCAGTCTGTGACTCTAACATCTGTAACAGAAAGTATGTGTAGTCTGTGACTCCTACATCTGTAACTCAGGGGGTGTGCAGGGTAAGTTCTGTAACAGAGGGGCACACAAGTTATGTACATTCTTAACTCTGACATCTCTAGCATAGGGGATGCACAGGGTATGCGTAGTCTGTGACTCCAACATTTATAACATTGGGGATGTGCAGGGGGGTTAGTGTCTATACATTCAATATCTGAAACTGAGAGATTAGGCAGTTTGTGACTCCAACACCTTTAAAAGAGGGGATGTTTAGAATATGTACAGCCTATGAAACTGACATCTGTAAAGGAGTGGCTGTGCAGGGACATGCAGGCTGTGATTGTGTCATCTGTAAAGGAGGGGCTCTGCAGGGGCATGCAGTCTGTGATTCTGTCATCTGTAAAGGAGGGGCTGTGCAGGGACATGCAGTCTGTGATTCTGTCATCTGTAAAGGAGTGGCTGTGCAGGGACATGCAGTTTGTCATTCTGTCATCTGTAAAGGAGCCACTGTGCAGGGACATGCAGTCTGTGATTCTGTCATCTGTAAAGGAGGGGCTGTGCAGGGACATGCAGTCTGTGATTCTGTCATCTGTAAAGGAGCGGCTGTGCAGGGACATGCAGTCTGTGATTCTGTCATCTGTAAAGGAGCGGCTGTGCAGGGACATGCAGTCTGTGATTCTGTCATCTGTAAAGGAGGGGCTGTGCAGGTACATGCAGTCTGTGATTCTGTCATCTGTAAAGGAGGGGCTGCGCAGGGACATGCAGTCTGTGGTTCTGTCATCTGTAAAGGAGTGGCTGTGCAGGGACATGCAGTCTTGGATTATGTCATCTCTGTAGAGGGGTTGTGGAGGGCGTTGATTTCTAAGACATTGACATCTGTAAAGGAGTGGCTGTGCAGGGACATGCAGTCTGTGGTTATGTCATCTCTGTAGAGGGGTTGTGGAGGGCCATGCATTCTAAGACATTGACATCTGTAAAGGAGTGGCTGTGCAGGGACATGCAGTATGTGATTATGTCATCTCTGTAGAGGGGTTGTGGAGGGCCATGCATTCTAAGACATTGACATCTGTAAAGGAGGGGTTGTGCAGGGACATGCAGTCTATGATTCTGTCATCTGTAAAGGAGTGGCTGTGCAGGGACATGCAGTATGTGATTATGTCATCTCTGTAGAGGGGTTGTGGAGGGCCATGCATTCTAAGACATTGACATCTGTAAAGGAGTGGCTGTGCAGGGACATGCAGTCTTGGATTATGTCATCTCTGTAGAGGGGTTGTGGAGGGCCATGCATTCTAAGACATTGACATCTGTAAAGGAGTGGCTGTGCAGGGACATGCAGTCTTGGATTATGTCATCTCTGTAGAGGGGTTGTGGAGGACCATTCATTCTAAGACATTGACATCTGTAAAGGAGTGGCTGTGCAGGGACATGCAGTATGTGAATATGTCATCTCTGTAGAGGGGTTGTGGAGGGCCATGCATTCTAAGACATTGACATCTGTAAAGGAGTGGCTGTGCAGGGACATGCAGTCTTGGATTATGTCATCTCTGTAAAGGGGTTGTGGAGGGCCATGCATTCTAAGACATTGACATCTGTAAAGGAGGGGCTGTGCAGGGACATGCAGTCTGTGATTATGTCATCTCTGTAGAGGGGTTGTGGAGGGCCATGCATTCTAAGACATTGACATCTGTAAAGGAGTGGCTGTGCAGGGACATGCAGTCTGTGATTATGTCATCTCTGTAGAGGGGTTGTGGAGGGCCATGCATTCTAAGACATTGACATCTGTAAAGGAGTGGCTGTGCAGGGACATGCAGTATGTGATTATGTCATCTCTGTAGAGGGGTTGTGGAGGGCCATGCATTCTAAGACATTGACATCTGTAAAGGAGTGGCTGTGCAGGGACATGCAGTCTTGGATTATGTCATCTCTGTAAAGGGGTTGTGGAGGGCCATGCATTCTAAGACATTGACATCTGTAAAGGAGTGGCTGTGCAGGGACATGCAGTCTGTGATTATGTCATCTCTGTAGAGGGGTTGTGGAGGGCCATGCATTCTAAGACATTGACATCTGTAAAGGAGTGGCTGTGCAGGGACATGCAGTCTGTGATTATGTCATCTCTGTAGAGGGGTTGTGGAGGGCCATGCATTCTAAGACATTGACATCTGTAAAGGAGTGGCTGTGCAGGGACATGCAGTCTGTGATTATGTCATCTCTGTAGAGGGGTTGTGGAGGGCCATGCATTCTAAGACATTGACATCTGTAAAGGAGTGGCTGTGCAGGGACATGCAGTCTTGGATTATGTCATCTCTGTAGAGGGGTTGTGGAGGGCCATGCATTCTAAGACATTGACATCTGTAAAGGAGTGGCTGTGCAGGGACATGCAGTCTTGGATTGTGTCATCTCTGTAAAGGGGTTGTGGAGGGCCATGCATTCTAAGACATTGACATCTGTAAAGGAGTGGCTGTGCAGGGACATGCAGTCTTGGATTATGTCATCTCTGTAAAGGGGTTGTGGAGGGCCATGCATTCTAAGACATTGACATCTGTAAAGGAGTGGCTGTGCAGGGACATGCAGTCTATGATTCTGTCATCTGTAAAGGAGGGGCTGTGCAGGGACATGCAGTCTTGGATTATGTCATCTCTGTAGAGGGGTTGTGGAGGGCCATGCATTCTAAGACATTGACATCTGTAAAGGAGTGGCTGTGCAGGGACATGCAGTATGTGATTCTGTCATCTGTAAAGGAGTGGCTGTGCAGGGACATGCAGTCTTGGATTATGTCATCTCTGTAGAGGGGTTGTGGAGGGCCATGCATTCTAAGACATTGACATCTGTAAAGGAGTGGCTGTGCAGGGACATGCAGTCTGTGATTATGTCATCTCTGTAGAGGGGTTGTGGAGGGCCATGCATTCTAAGACATTGACATCTGTAAAGGAGTGGCTGTGCAGGGACATGCAGTCTGTGATTATGTCATCTCTGTAGAGGGGTTGTGGAGGGCCATGCATTCTAAGACATTGACATCTGTAAAGGAGTGGCTGTGCAGGGACATGCAGTCTGTGATTATGTCATCTCTGTAGAGGGATTGTGGAGGGCCATGCATTCTAAGACATTGACATCTGTAAAGGAGTGGCTGTGCAGGGACATGCAGTCTATGATTCTGTCATCTGTAAAGGGGTTGTGGAGGGCCATGCATTCTAAGACATTGACATCTGTATAGGAGTGGCTGTGCAGGGACATGCAGTCTGTGATTATATCATATGTAACTGATGGGATGGGCAAGGGACATGCAGTGTTTGACTGACAGTTGTGATAAAAGGGATTTGCAAGGTTCATACAGTGTGACACTTCAGTGACATGGTGTGTGAGAGGTTGGCCTGGTATATGATGCACACAAATGTAAGTGGGCACCCAGCACCAGTCCAGACAACCCATATGGTGAATTTAGTGGTCTTAGAGAGCCTTAAAAACCTCTCTAAGTAGTAGATGTTGAGAGCAGCCTTCAGTGCAGAAGGCGTGTAAAGCAGCTTGTTTTACTTGAACATGATCGTCTAGATATAGATTAAATGAAAAAGAACCACACGGTGTATTTATATAAATATGTATTTATTATAAGACACTCACTAACACGTTTGAATATCTCCTAGCTGGAGATATACACAATACTCACAATACTTTGTAATAGAAACAGGTACGTAGCACAGAATACGCAGTGGTCGACGGGGGCCGCGTGCAGTGTGGATCAATAAAAGTCAATGGGTAAGTCGCGGTTGAAATTTTAAAGAAGAAGGACCCTTCCCAGTGAACCATGAAGAAACCTCTTGGAAGACAGTAGGTTAGAGAGCCACCCCACCCGTGGATACCTTAGGAACCAGGTTACCTGCACCAAGGAGGCCAGGTGCATAGTTGTAAAGTGGCGTCAGAAACGATTGTCGAACTCAATGAGAGATTTCAGGAAAATGCCACTGCTGGGGAAGGTGAAAGTGTCCAGTAGAAGCCAAAGGTGGATTCGAGATGTGAAGAACCTGTAAGAAGAGGGGACAGAGTCTATGACACTCAGGAGTGACCCGGAGGCACGGAAGAGGAATGCCCACTGATGTCGGGGGTTGCAGGAGGGCTGACGCTGACCTTAGAACTGCAGCTGTGTGGACGAGGAGACACTGGAAGACCAGGAGCCATACATGAGCTTTCCTACATCAGATTTTGAGAGTTGAGGAATCAGTGTTTGGCGGGAGAACGTAAAAACATTGGTAAATGCAAACAGAAGGGAGGTTGAAAGATGTGTAATGTCTGGACCAGCAAGGTCCAGGAGACTCAACATAAGTAGGGGACTAAGGGTAGGCCCAAGCAATCAGGGGAGCCCAGAAAAGTTCAGAGGTGACCCTGAAGAGGACCCACAGGCTGGTGGCACTGGAGTCACAGAGGACCTCAAGCAGTGCACTAAGAGATGCAGGCCCACGGTGCAAGTGATACAGTGGGAATGAAAATATTAGTCACTGGATATGCTTGAGGTTGGGGCAACTTGGAGCCCAAACATATTGGTTTAAAGAAGCGAACAAGCCTTTGCAATGGCAAGTCAACTCAGTTCACAGGAGTATGGTTCATGTAGGTCAGACGAGGGATACAGGCCTCAAAATTGGTGAGAGGACAGGGCAGGCCTTGTGGGATGTGAAGAATTACCATCTGTGTTGCAGGACCTTTTTAGAGTCCGGAGGAGCAGACCGGTCAGCTCATTTGAGGAGCGTGCAGATAGATGCAGGAATTTGACTTCTTTACTTCAAGGGAGATTCCTTCAGGTGTCTTTGATGCCCACGGGCCTTGAAAGGTTCCTTTATGGTGCACAGGCATGGACATTGCAGCAGAGAAGCAGGGTGAAGAGATCAAGGGCAGCAGGAGTCCTCCCAGTGGCAGTACTGATGTCCTGAGCAAAGTCCAGCAAGGTCCAGAGTACCCAGACCTTCGAAGATTAAGTAGTAGCTGAATTGTATCTTGTCCCATGATTAATCTGGGGACACACCCACAGGTAAGCCCTTAAATACCCTAAGGAAGCTTGGGACGATACAGGGGTCCCTCCCTAAGGATGGCTAAACAAGGGAGAGGATACTCCCCTGTCCTTTGTCCAGTCTCGTACCAGACTATGCATGGAGGGCATCAAGTGTGCCCTGCACGCAGACTATGTTGTGGTGGCAAGCAATCCCACCCGACCGCAATATAATGCACCCTATCTGGGAGGTGGTCAAATTTTTCTGTGACAGGATGCCGATTATTCTGCCTTCGCCTGCTCAAGCTCAGCTCAGCAGCAGGAGGGCAGAACTGTGTCTCTGGGCGAAAGCAGCCATGTTGTGCTGCCTGGGTCTGGAAGGCTGTTACCAGAATCTCTGTGGACCTTACAGAGGCCCTTTCCAGTGCTATGATTCCAACATGTTTGATACCAAACACGACAGGGTTTGTTGCAGCCAGTATTGAGATGGTCATCGCAGAATGACGCAGTGCCCCTCTACATGTTATATGGCTCTCTCACTTACAACCCAGGACAATGGACTCCGAAGGCTGTAGGGGTGTCCTGCTCATGGAAGGGCACCTTCACACTTAGACCCGAGCACCCTGCCTTCAGGATTGAAAAGGCCTGCTGTAGGGGTTACTTATAGGTTTCCAGTGCAGTGACACTAGAATTAAGAAAAGGTATGCCTTTACATGGAGCTAGAACCAGTTTACACAGGCTACAATGGCATGCTCATTTTGAATGGTCTCCCTTAGGTGGTATAATGCATGTTTCAGCCCATGGGGGAACTCTGGAATACCTATGCCCTGGGTACCTTTGTACCATATAATAGGGAGTGATCAGGGTACCCTAGAATTCAATCAGGGGTGTACCTAAGTACTTACTATAACAATTCATGGGATAAAGCAAAGAGACTAGGGTCCTGATTGGCAGGATCCAAGTCAGACTAGTCAGAAACGGGAGTACATCAAGCAAAAAGTGGGGGTAACCATAAGAAGCAAATGTTACTTTCCTACATAGAATATAAGGAAGGAGTGTATATTCTGTGTCTTTGACTCCAGGAACATTAGAGATGGGCATCATATTTAATTGCAGGAACTTGAAAAATACCTAGACTTCACTTAGCAAGTGCTAAGACTTCTCACCGATACTGTTCATTACTCTAAATCTCTCCTCTTTGCCCTAACACTCAACACCAAAATCAAGAGCATTCAAACCTCTGACGGTTGTGAATCAAAGCACAACACAGACATCAATAATTTCAACTTTCACATAGATTGACCCCATGAAATCTATATATGCATTTGATATGTCATCAGTGATGTCACTGACCATGTCATGAATTATGTAATATGTGACGTTATCAGCAGTGCATTGCGGGGGCACAAGTTATAGTTAGCTGAACTAACTATAACGCTGGAATTTCTCTGCTTTTGTATCACTGAAAAGTCCAACTAACTATAACGACCCTGAAACCTATGGCTCTTTCATTGAATTTCTAAAGTTTTTTTAAATGCTAATTTCTAACTATAACGTGCCTGAAACCTATGTTTTTTCTGTGAATTTCAAAGGTTTTTTAAATGTGATTTTCTAACTATAATGTGGCTGAAGCCTATGTGTTTTTGTGAATTTCTAATTTCTAACTATAACGTGCCTGAAACCTATGTTTTTTCTGTGAATTTCAAAGGTTTTTAAATGCTCATTTCTAACTATAACATAGCAGCCGCGTTGGCAAAGTGGTGGAGAAAGGTGAGCGTGGCCTTCAAACAACTTTTAGCAAAATCCACTGTGTGGGATTTAGCAGACGTAATAGGAGGGATAGTGAGCCCCAGACGTCAACTACCCCTTTTATTTCCTGCAGTAAGTCCCACACAGCAGGATTGCTAACTTGTTATATCAGGCCCACCCCCACCCTCCAGCACTCTGCAAAGGTGCCCCTGGTGTCTTCTAAGTAGGGGGATTAAGTCCCCTTGCATCCTGAGGGTCCATGGGGGCAACTAGCCCACCAGGTACCTCCAATAAGCGCCATAAAGCTGCGTTGCAGAGAATTGTAAAAAGGGGTGTGGCCTCGGACCACCTACCTGCAACACTGCTCTGTGGCACCTACTGGAGGTACCTGGTGGGCAAGTTTGCTGAGTGCTGCAGGGAGGGGGCAGGGCCTCATGCACAAAGCTGGCTTTTTTGGGGGTTCAAAAGGGGGGCTGTGTGGCCCCCCTCCTTTTACATTATCTGGTCCCCAGGGACCCCATCCTCCAGGGCCTGCCCTTTTTTAACTTTTTTTGTTTGGTATTTTTAATTTTAGAGCGGGGTCAGGAAACCCCCCTCCTTAGGCCTATATTGGCCCGGGGACCCCATCCCCGGAGCTGTGCTTCATTTAACAAAATATTAATAATATTGAAGGGGGACCCATTGTGTTGGGGAGCATGGGGGGAGCCCCAATGCACCCCTGCTCCCACCAGCTTCAGGCTTCCTGAGGGAGCCGTCATTGCTTTTGAGCAATTGGAACTGCTGACATGCAACTCCCCTCGCTCAAAAGCAATCATCTGCTTTGCTTCAATGAAGCGAGAGCAGGTTTCCCTGCCACGCGGCTCCCGTCCTGTCATTGCAAACAGCAGTGTTCTTGGGGTGGCGGTCCCCAGGGCCATCAAGGGCTCCAGGAGGGGGGCCGCATGTCCAGCATACAAGTCCCCAGGGACAAATGGCTAAAGCCAATATGCTCCAACCTTGGTACCAGGTCAAGCAATATAGCTCTCCGTATACTAAAGACCAATAGTCAAGAGACCATAGCGAAGGCTATGGCCAAATTATTTAGCTGGATGTGGGGTATTTGTGCTAATAAGCTGAAGAAGCAAGAGCTAATGAAACGTAACAATGCTGACATAGAACAATGATTACAGTCTTTGTACTTAATACTCTCTGCTTAGTGGGACCTGTTTTTATACTCATTAGGAACAAGTCTGATTAAATAGAATGTTTTAGCATTTTATGAAATGGAAGTATGTACTTGAATGGCAGTTAAGTAAAGTAGCTACACCGATGTGCTTCACTGATTGTATTAATCTTTTAACCCCAGTTCTTTGTTTTTACTTTGTCTTAATAATGCAATGTATATATTAAGAGTTACATTGTGTATTTTCTAGTGTAGTCATTGTACCATTGCACTTGTACATGAATCTATTCTAACTTTTCAGTCTTAATGTAATACTGTAAATATTATTTGTGTCTTTTATGCTCTGAACGATCAACATAAAGACTGTTTTGACTTTGACTTTGATATATGACTTTGACTGTCACCCCCCGGGGCTAGAAAAAAATACATGGTTGGGGGAGGCTTCAGAGCCCCCAAAGCCACGTGGACCACCACCCTTGGGGTTTTATGTATTGTGGGAGGGGGTTGCGTGGCCCCCATCCTGGAGCACTCAAGCGCCCTGGGGACTGCCACCCGCCAGGGCTGGCTCCTGCAGTGCCCCTGGGTGCGCACCCTTGGGGCACTGCTGTTTGCTATGGGAGGGCGGGAGCCTCGGCTCCCGCCCTCCCATAGCAAACTTGGTTTGGATTTTGAATGAGAGAACAGGGAAAGATGCTTTTTTCCTAATCCAAAGCAGATTGCTTTTCCACATGGGGAGCTGCATGTTAGCAGATAATTGTAAATTCCCATAGAAGCCCATGTTCTGGTGTGAACATTGGCTTATAAGTGAACGCTCTAAGGCATATTATCAAGCCCATTATTGCCGCTTTAGTGGCAGTTTTCTGCCGCTAAAGCGGCGATAATTATAATGCCATGCTTTATAATATGCCCTGCAGTTTGCTATAGGAGGGCGGGAGCCGCGAGACTCCTGCCCTCTCATAGCAAACAGCAGTGTCCCGGGGGTAGGCACCCCAGGACACTGCAGGAGCCGGCCCTGGGGATTGGTGGTCCCCAAGGCCCTTGAGGTCTCCAAGATGGGGATAATGCAGCCCCCCTCCCACAATACAGAAAGCCACAGAGGTGGTGGTCCCCAGGGCTTGGGGGTGTCGTTGAGGCCCCCCACCACTATTTTTGCAGGGGGGCATTGGAGCCCTCTAAACCATGTCTTTTATAGCCCCTGGGGGTGGCTCTCACTCTTGCATAGCAAACAGCAATGTTGAAAAAATCTTCTGATAAGATAACAAAGGATTTTGAAGTCCATTTTGCCGTTTTTGTTGTAGTTTGCTGCTGTTAAAGCGGCGACAATTTTAACAGCGTCTTTGTAAATATGCCTAAAGTGTTGTAATATCGACAAACCCATCTCCCATTTAAATAGGCACAAAGTAATTGTTGAAGTGCATTGTGAATCGTGAAGCAACACTGTTTAATTGTGATCGATAAAAAATTGAGTTGTGTACTTCTTTTGCTCGTAAAATGCATAGGGGCAGAGTTATAAGTTCGTTGCGTTACTATTGCATCTCTTTTAAGATGGGAAAAGTGACGCAAAAGTGGCACAAGGGGCTTGTAAATCTGCTACACAGTGTTCTGTCTTACTTTGCTTTCACTTCTGTCATGCAGAGGATCCTGGGTAAATATAGCGTTTTTGTACAGTCAGTACCTTTCAACCCTACCCCCAAACTGCTTACTGCCTGTTACCATAATAACAGTTCATGGAACACTTAAGTGAGCATAGAGGTTAGAAGTTCACCACACAATGTTGCTAATCGAAACAGTTACTGTTCTGGAGTTTTAAAAGATTTCCATATGAACCGTTAGTCGTAGCTATAGACTCTTGTAAAGAGCTGGTAAAGAGTTAGCCTCAGTATTATACTTCTACTTATAAATATCATTTTTATTTTTAAATGTTTTCTAAGTATATGATTATCACACTAAATATTAGTGAAATGTTGTCAGAAAAAGAAGACGAATATACTTTTTTAAACTTTTATTAAAACAACAATAAATAACTAGAAACGTAACTTTAAAATAACAATATAATAAATAACTAGAAACATAATCTTAACAAAGCAATATAATAAACAAAATGTGATATGGACTCCAATAGAAGTAGGGTAGGTAATCTGCAAAACAAACAGGAAAATAAGTGTTTAAAATTAGATCGATGTTACTGAAGGAGGTAAAAGATTACAAGTTAAGGTTAATTTTACGTCTGCAGTGTGCCTGATACATTCCACCTCTCTTATAGGCCCGCATTCAAGAGGTGTTTGTACAGAAGTGCCTATTGCGTCAGATTTACAGTATGGACCAACAGGTCATTCAAATGATTCATAGATGAGATAGAATTTGGTGAGAGATCAAGTCATTATGCAGGACAATATTCTTTGGGGCTTATTTACAAGCCCCTTGCGCCAATTTTGCATTACTTTTCCCACGTTAAAAATGATACAAACGTGGCGCAAGGGGCTTATAAATAAGCCCCTTTATTTCTAACACATTTAATAGGAGGCATTGTGTATCTAGACCTCTCTGCTTACCTTCTGTAAACACTGTGGCTAACAGTGTTCACAACTTGAACTCAGCTTTGGTTGTACACTGCAGAATGTATTACATACAGCCTTGATGTTTTTATCTGCAGAGTGGATAGCAACATCCATACATTTAAAAGAGAAAGACAAACTATGTGAGAGAGAAGGAGAGAAAGAAAGAGAGAAAAAAGGCATTAAAACTGTGAGAGAGAGAAAGTTATAGATGGAGCAGTTAATACTGGAGAACATCTTTGTAGCTCACACTTTTGCCTCTGGTGTGTGTCCAAGCACATGTCGGTTCATAGTGTACCCTCTAGTTTAGTGATCTGACAGATAGTATAGAGTTAGTAAAAGCAGAGTATATACAACTGCACACGTATATTTTTACTTTATGTCTTTGTAAAGACAGTATACTGTATTTTACCAGCTACCGCCGTAAGGAGGTGTGCGTGTGTTGTTTTTCTTCCAAAGTACTATATACCATGCACTCCCACTGCATAGCGGGGACTTCACAATAGGTCTCCTAACTTCAGGACTCCTACAGTGAGAAAAATCCTAACTTTAAGACTTTCGGTATTCACAAAAGGCATTTAGGAGTCCTAAAGTTAGGAGTCCTAAATATACGAATACTAAACTGTGAAAATTCCTAACTTTAAGACTTTCGGTATTCACAGGAGGTATTTAGGAGTCCTAACTTTACTACTCCTAAACTGTGAAAAATCCTAACTTTAAGACTTTCGGTATTCACAGAAGGCATTTAGAAGTCCTAAAGTAAGGACTCTTAACTTCTGTGAATACCGCAATGAGTTAAGTACCTTCTGTGAATACCAATATGAGTAAGTGTCTTCTGTGAATACTAAAATGGTAGTAAGTTTAGAATTTTCTTCTAAGTTAGTTCTGTGAATCGGGCCCTCCGTATCTCCATATTTGCATTCCACATCTTCAAAATCACTGGATTGTAATCATTAATGTACTTTGATTCTTCAGTACTTTTTTTGAGTGATGGTATGCCTCCCTGCTGACATAAAACTGTTCTCTCTTCCTTTGGAAATTACTGGACATAGAAAGCAAATTGACATTTGGTGTAAAATGTATCCTTTGACTTATATTTCCATCGAATATTCTTTCCACATCGATGACTTCCAAATGCAAATTTGCTTCATTATCGACGGGAGTCTGGTGCTGTGGTCGCTGCCACGAAGTTAGGGTCACTGCCATTCAGGACTCAGGACACAGTTCCACATATGGGATCGGCTTGTGTTGAACAGGGTTAGTGGCAACAAGTGTCACCGGCTTGTGTTAAACAGGGTTAGTGGTACCACGTGTCGTGGCTTTTGTTGAACAGGGTTAGTGGCACCACATGTCACCACGTGTTGCCGGCCTTCCATATGCAAATACGCCTCACTAATCAAACGGAGTTTGGTGCTGTGGTCGCTCCCACAAAGTGAGGTCACTGCCATTCAGGACTCAGGACACGGTCCACATGTGGGATCGGCTTGTGATGAACAGGGTTAGTGGCACCACATGTCGCCGGCCTTGCATATGGAAATATGCCTCACAAATCGAAGGGAGTCTGGTGCTGTAGTGGCTGGCACAGACTTGGGGTCACTGCCATTCAGGACTCAGGACACAGTTCCACATATGAGATCGGCTTGTGTTGAACAGGGTTGGTGGCACCACATGTCCAAAATTCGAATTGTGAGCTCTGCTGCCCGCAGTGTAGACTACTTTTGAGTGTTTGTTTGCACTTGAAGATGAATTTGGTGATTGTACTAAAGCTATACTGATATAAAAAAGTTCTTGAAGCAAGGATACTAAAAGGATATTATGTAGGTTTTAGGACTCTGATAGTCACTTGCCTAGTGGACTATGTAATTAATGAATCAAGACTTAATTTTAATTGTGAGCCCTACTGACCGTAGCGTAGGTGTATCATGAAATGATGTAATATGAATAGAATACACTGTCGAAGAGTTGTATTTTCTGAGTACAATCTTAGTGTTAGAAATTAGCATTTAAAATTTGAATTGCGAGCTCTTCTGTCCGCAGTGTAGACTGTTATTGAGTGTTCGTTTGCACTTGAAGATGAATTTGGTCATTGTACTAAAGCTATAACTGATACTGGACTGAGTCATCTGCAATCGTGAGTCTATCTGATTTGTGAGCCCTGCTGACCGCAGTGTAGGCCATAGATAGCGGTGAACAAGGGCCCACAGCCACATGCGTAGGTTGGTGGCCCCACCGGCCTGTGTAGTTTAGGTTCAGTGGCACCACATGTTGCCGGCCTTCCATATGCAAATACGCCTCACTAATCGAAGGCAGTTTTGTACTGTAGTCACTGCCACAAAGTTGGGGTCACTGCCATTCAGGACTCAGGACATGGTTCCACATGTGGGATCGGCTTGTGTTGAACAGGGTTTGTGGCATCACGTGTCGCTGGCTTCTGTTTTACAGGTTTAGTGGCACCACGTGTCACCGGCTTGAGTTGAACAGGGTTCATGGCACCATGTGTTGCAGCTTGCATTGTACAGGGTTAGTGGCACCATGTGTCGCCAGTCTTCTATATGGCAATACGCCTCACTGATTGAAGGGAGTCTGGTGTTGTGGTCGCTGCGACGGACTTAGGGCCACTGCCATTCAGGACTCATGACACGATTCCACATGTGGGATTGGCTTGTGTTGAATAGGGTTAGTGGCACCACGTTTCGCCGGCCTTCCATATTGAAATACGCCTCATTGATCGAAGGGAGTCTAATGCTTTGGTCGCTACCAGGGATTTGGGGTCACTGCCATTTAGGACTTAGGACACAGTTCCACATGTGGGATCTACTGTGCCGATAAAGCATCGTCCGGGCAGGCCGTACTGGTAACAATGTCTGTTGCCTAATGGACTGTGTCATCTGCAATCACGAGTTACTCTGAATTGTGAGCCCTACTCACGGCAGTGGAGGTAGGAGGCAGCGGTGAGGAAGGGCCCACTGGCACGTAGCGTTGACTTGAGCAATGTCTGTTGTCTACTGGACTGCGTTGTCTGCAATAGCGACTCAATCTGAATTGTGAGCCCTACTCACCATAGTGTAGACTGGAGGCAGCGGTCAAGAAGGGCCCACAGGCATGTGGCGTTGAGTTGAGCAATGTCTTTTGCCTACTGGACTGCATTATCTTGAATTGCGACTCAATCTGAAGTGTTAGCCCTACACACCGCAGTGTAGGCCAGAGGCAGCGGTCAGGTAGGGCCCACAGCCACTTGTTGTTGACTTGAGCAATGTCTGTGCCCTACTGGACGACTCGATCTGAATTGTGACCCTTGTGTCCACAGTGTATATCGAAGGCAGTAGTTTGTACAGAAAAAAATCCATGGTGCCGTTCCACTGGGGGACTGTGTGGCAGAAGCCAGCGATCGGCTGAGAAGGCTACGACGGGGGCCTCATGGAAGGGTGAGGGGTGCAGCCCTGGCAGATGCTTTGGCCTTCCCACAAGTGAACCACGTCCAGCAATCCGGCCTATTTATTCATACTCCTACCCTGAAGTGGCGTACGTCAGATCAGCCTACTCAGGTTACACTTATACTTACAGGGGGGGGCGACACCGCTACATGACTGAGATCTTCCCTAGTGTTTGATGTTACATGGTTGGGTCCACTGTCCACAACACAACAAGCACCAGTAGTATTTGTGCACATGGAGAGGTGTGTGTTCTGCATACTGTGATGTGTCTAGCACATCACTGCTACACTTTGCATTGTGTGCATTTTTATTCATGGATGAATTGCTTCCTTCACATATAGTTTGTTCACACCTGTCCCAATATTCAGCTATTGTGTGGCTGAGGGGCCATGCTGTTTTCTGAAAGTTTATTTGTTCTGTGCTGCCTTGGTGGTAGGGGGGGACACCCGGGGTGTGGTGGGTGTTGTGGCGTTCTTGGGTGTTGGTGCTGCTTGATCAGTAGGTCCATGACATGTGTTGGTCTTCAGATGTGGCTCTGGGCTGGGCTCCCTTTCATACTGTATGTAGTTGTTTAATATTTTTTTTAAAAAGAAGACATTATATAGTTTAAATAACAAATAAAAAAATTACGAAAACTTTTTTTAGGATATTAAAGTTACAAAATATCACTTTTTTCAAAATTACTCAGAACAACATAGGTTTTACCAACATTATAATTATAAATTAGTTTTTAAATACCCTTTTAATTTCACCAAAAATAGGTATCAGGATCATTAAAGTTAAAAATGAGTATTAAAAAAAAACATTAAAATTTACTGAAAAAAAGATTGCCACATTTCCCGACATTTAGCTATTACATGGCTGATGGACTATGCCATTTTTGGAGGGTTCACTGCCCTGTTCTACACTGCCTTGGTGGTAGTAGGGAGAGGGGTGGTACGGGGGGAGGTCCTGAGGGTTGAGGCAGTGGGTGTTGTATCCTTATTGGGTTTTGGAAAAAAACTATAGGTTAAAAGAACATTATTATTAGAAGTTAGCATTAAAAAAATTGTAATTCACTGAAAAAACAATAGGTTTCAGGCACGTTATAGATTGAAATTAGCATTAAAAAAACCTTTGAAATATACTGAAAACACCATAGGTTTCAGGCACATTATAGTTTGAAATTAGCATTTAAAAAACCTTAGTAATTCACCCAAAAAAACATAGGTTTCAGACATGTTATAGTTAGTTTGACATTTCACTCGAACAAAACCATAGAAATTCCACGGTTATACTTAGTTGAGCTAACTGCATATCGCGCACCAGCAATGCACTGCTGATGACGTAACATATTGTATCATTCATGACATGGTCAGTGACATCACTGATGACATCTAAAATGACATCACTGATGACATCACTGTACCCTTCTCCCCATGGAGGACCTTGATCTTTCTCATGGGTGATGGGACAGCTCCCCGTATTCCTCACCCCACCGCTGGGAATCCCAGAAAATGCAGTCGCCAGTAGGTAGTTATAGTTAGAACCTCATTTCTACCCAAAACGTTTCTTTTTTTTTATCAATATCTTTAGCGCTGTTTGACGAATCTTCGCAACTTTTTCAAAACAAATGGTTCACTCAGGTCAGCTCCTGTCTTAAAAGTTTTGGGGTGATTCGTCAAACAGTGGCCGGGAAAAAAGGGGGGTCCCAAAACACGTTTCCTCTTCCTCCATGCTGATTTCCATAGGAAATGTAGACAAAGCTATGGCTCAAACTGCTGAACGTAATTACACCAAATTTGACAAAAAGCTAGACATTGGCCCAGAAAGTGTGATACACTTTAAATTGTATAAATCTATTCAATAGCTCCTGAGAAATTAAAAAAATAAAAATATTTATATTGAAATCTGGGCATCAAGGAGGATTTACAAACCCTCCCGAGCACAAGCTTCATTTTGATTGGCTGCCAACACTCCAAACAAGAATGCTCAGTCCCTCTGGGACCCCCTGG
This sequence comes from Lissotriton helveticus, assembly GCF_964261635.1. NCBI lineage: Eukaryota > Metazoa > Chordata > Amphibia > Caudata > Salamandridae > Lissotriton > Lissotriton helveticus. Next base: position 20,548,314 of record NC_136063.1, read on the forward strand.
TGAAAAAAAGCATGTTCCAAACAAGAATGCTCAGTCCCTCTGGGACCCCTGGTGAAAAAAAGCAAGTTATACATAAAAAGAATCTGTAGAATATGCGCTGGGTGCGTGAATCCTGCAGAAAAAGAAAATCGAAGTGCGGTCTCCTGTGCTTTGTTTACTTAAGCCCCAGATCCAGGGGGCAATCACAAAAGATAGTAAAGGGGCCCGCAGGGGCCCTTGCAGCCCCGGTGACAGCCACCTCCCCGGGGCCATGCTGATTATATGCAGGGGGCACATAGCCCTGGTGACCACCACCTCACTGTGGCTTTATTGTTATTAAAATGGGTAGGGGCCTCATGCAGCCCCCTAAGCAGCCATGGGGACTGCCACCTCCCGGGGCTTTAATAATGAAATGTATGGGGGCATGTTACCCCCCACAGCCTAGGGGTAAAAATTACTATTGTAATTCCAGTGAGTGCAACAGTAGGGTACGTGTCAAGGTACTATGCATTGTAATGGTATATGTTGTAATTACTTGCAATGTAATACCTGCATTGTAGTGACATGCATTGTAATGACATGCGTTGAATTGACATGCAATGTTATGGCTGCGTTGTAATGACATGCGATGTACAGGATGTTGCGATATTATGACTGCTATGTAAAAGTAGTGTGATGTAATGACTGTGTTGTAAAGGTGGTTTCCCATTTAGTGTACAGGAATTATGTAGAGTGGGATTATGTGTTATGGGGAGTAATTATGCGATATGGTAGTCTGTGTTGTGGAGTGGTAACCTCAGTTTTAGGCTTCCTTGTTTCCATAGCAGCAAAATTATGAACTCCATGAGATAAAAAAAAAGAGGAAATCACTGGGGAGCACTTCTGGACCTAGTCAGAGGTATGAACAGGGCCACTGGAATCATGTGACTGTGTGGCTGCAACGACTTTTGCACAATTATAAATTTTACGCATTAGCCACATAATCCATCATCTGCTGCCTAATCTGCAGATTTGAACAAAAAAGCCTTGTTTCTAGCTCAAACTCTTTGTACTTTCTGCACCTCTCTTGCCTCTTTTTGCATCCTTCCTCCCTATTTCTGGACCCCTCCTGCTTCTCTCTGCACCTCTCTTGCTTCTTTCTGTACCATTCTTGCCTCTTTCTCCACCCCTGTTCCCCCTTTCTCTATCCTTGTTAGCTTCTTTCAGCACTTTTTTCTCTTTCTATACCCATCTTACCACTTTCTGCACCCTGTTGCTCCTTTCTGCACCTCTCTTGCTTCTTTCAGCACCCCTTGTGCCTCTTTCACAACCGTCTTCCAGCATCCATCGTGCCTCTTTCTGAACCTCTGTTCCTTTTTTCTGTACTTCTTTTGTTTCTTTCTGCTACTCTCGCTTCTTTCCGCACCCCTTTTGCCTCGTTCTGCACCCTTCTTACCTCTTTTTATTCACCCATTCTGTCTCCTTTGGCCCATCTATGCCATTTTTCTGCACGTTTTCTGTTTTTTTTTGTACCTTTCTTGCTTCTTTTTGCACGCCCTTGCCTCTTTCACAACCCTCTTCCTGCACCGCTCTTTCCTCTTTCTGCACCTCTGTTCCTTTTGTTTCTTTCTGTACCTCTCACTTACTTTTGTACCACTTTTGCCCCTTTCTCTACCCATCCACCCTCTGTCTGTGCCCCTGTTGCCTCTTTATGCACTTCTGTTCTATCTTTCTGCACTTATTTAGATTTTTTCTGCACATATCTTGCTTCTTTCTTTATCCCACATTCCTCTTGCTGGTTCCCTTTCCCTCTTTTTGCATCCCTCTTGCCTCTTTTTGCACCTTTGTTGCTTCTTTCTGAACTCCTCTTACTTCTTTCTACACTCCTCGTGCTTCTTTATCACCCCCTATTCCCTTTGTGCACACCTCCTGCCTCTTTCTGTACTTCTTTTGTTTCTTTCTGCACCCCTTTTGCCTCATTCTACCGCCCTCTTGCCTCTTTCTGCACCCCTGTTCCTTCTTGTGTTTCTTTCTGCAGCTCTCATGCTTCTTTCTGCACCGTTTGCCTCTTTCTCCACCACTCTTCCCTCTTTCTGCAATTAGAGGGGTTGGAAGTCGATTCAGAACACAAGAATTTTTAATTTATTGCCACAGTATTGTTTCAGGATAGTAATTTTGATGGAGTCCTTGTGAACTATGGCTATGCTTCCAAGCATGTCTGTGTTTTTATGCTGGGAAAGGCACCTTCATGTATAAAAACAATCACGAGAGGCATTTCCCTCATTTTACGTGTGCTGCAGAAGGCTGCACACATTGAAAGGGGAAAACATGAGGAGAAATGTCAGCATTTCTCCTCATTACACCTACTCTGGAGAGGCATTTTTTGGTGCTGCCCCAGGTTTACGTACTTTTGTAAATCTGGAGCAGTGTCAAATTCCATGGGTGTTGAGTGGCAACACCCACAGCAACACCCATGGAACCCCTACTTGATGTAAAGTAAGGCGTGGCTTCTCTTTTCTCTATATCTATGCGGCGATGCAAAGCCACGCCTCATAGATATGATTGAGAGCCCTGTGCCACCACAGAGTCATGAAAATATACGCTGCGATGGTGCTGGACTCTTGTAAATGAGTGACGCAATGCACAGGTCTAGTGTGTTACCAAAACACACACTATTCTACAGCAGTCAATGAAAAAGAATTTCTATTCCGGGCAAAAATTTAAGTCAATAAATTCTGTGCATCATGAGTTGAACATGACATTTATTTTATTTTCATACAAAGTGCAGTGCTTAATGCTACTGTTGTTAGGGTGGGAGAAGTTAGCCATGACTTAGCACCCCATTTCTGAACACATTAGGTTTCTCAATTTCTGTTCTGTGTTATTTCAGTGCCTGCTCTGGATAGGACCCCCAATGGATATACGTGTGATGAGTGTTTTTCCGACCAATCCTCGGACTCCTGCATACCGACTGGAGAAGTTCAGTGCACCGGGGAACAGAACACGTGCCACAGCAACTCAGGAAAAGCAATCATACCTGGTGAGAGAAACTGATTTTCTAAGTGTGATTTATATATTCCACTGTACCAATCGTCCTGGTTTCTGGTCCTTTCATTCCAACTAAATGCTGTTCATGCTAATTAATTTTCATTTTCTTCTTAGAATCCACCTGAATGTCTTCAGTGAGCTTGGTTCCATTAAATTTAAAGTAGAAATCATGTCCAATTCACCAAATATACCCTGATGATGTGGTATTTGTATAACAAAAACCTAGACAAAAGAGCAATAGCGTTCTGTACAGGGTCAGAGGCAAACTAAACCAAAACTAAGATTCAGAATAACCACAGTATTTACGAAATGGAATCAAGGATACTTGAGGCCAGATCTACAATTGGATTTTATTGTCCTTCCATTATGCATGGTGTTGCAAGGGCAGAGGAATCCTTAAATCAGATTCTGTAAGCAACACAAGGTAAATCCGTAGAAATGCGAGGGGATGCGAGTCCCTGGCTTGCTCTACTCTGCCATATGGAGGCATTCCTTGTGTGGAGCATGGATGTGTACGTGTGTGTGCTGCAGATCTCAGGTTAAGTAAGCCACTTGCTGTAAGGTGAACAATCAGTTCATACTGCCAGAAGGCCACCAATTGATAGTCTTATTGAGTAAAATGCAAATAACACAGCATGACATGGAGTGACAAAGCACAACAGCACTATGTGTATCTATTGATGAAACAAAGCCTTGAAAAATTCTTAGTTATGACTGAACACAGTCAGTTAATAAGAGCAGCCTCGTGCACTCATTTCAAATCAGTCAATCAATCAATCAATCTTTATTAAGTTTAATTGTAAAACCATAAACATATAATACGTTCAGTTATTGCATGAAAAAATAACATACATACATCATAAAAGAAAAAGAAAACATACAACCAATTCATAAGATGAAGAAACTGTTAGGAGAGAACATTTTCTAACTCGCACAACATTATTCACAAGACTCAGTACAAAGTTAGATATGGGCACAATTTGAAATGATTTAGGACAAATAAGAGCAGGTCTGCTTAGGGTCAATTTGTTAAAAAAATGAGTCCTAGGAATTCTGTAAAATGTATAGAGCAGGACAAAATGCAAAGTGCTTTGTAATGAGGCTCTTTCTCAAGGTCAGGCTCCTTAAACAAGTGTCACAATGTAGGGTGTGCCACCATAAAATATATAGTGGTCCACGTTAAATAGGAGAAAATAAAGTGATAAACAAATCCAACTGAATTCCTCCTGAAGATAAAGTCATGGATTGGTCAGAGACTGTGTGATTGGAAATGTCACACCCTTCCCTGCAGACAAGAGTGATCCCTCTTAGTTTACCTTTCAGTTCTGCTTTTGAAAGGGTGGCACTGATTGTTCCTTCTTCAGAGTAGAAAACTCAAAACTAGGAGAATATGCAAAGTTCTAATCAAAGCATTATGATTGATTGATTGAGTGATTTAAAACCTATATAGCGCTTACTGTCACCCCACGGGTATCCTGGCGCTTTATAAAGGGAGAGACAAATAAACAAAGAATAATCTTTTCAGACTGGTTTCAGATTTGGCCCAGATAGACTCTATTGGTTGTACCTCAATGTAAGGTAGACCCAGTTATTTGTGGCAGATAAACCCTGAGTTTCAGCGAGCAATCTTTAAAGTCAATGCAATTGTTGGCAATCGGCATAGACTCACAGAATAAATTGTAGTGTAGTTCCTATCTTCCCAATAGGCTCTGCGCATTGGAATAATACCTACAGCAGTAAAGGCCTAGGCCAGACGTTAACTAGGTCTACTACTGTCGATACTAGACTTAAAGTTTTGGGTTTGCCAGCTTAGCTCAGAGTTCACTAGAAACTTTCTCGAATGTTCAAGGAGGAATTAACTTCCCTGATTAGACAAGAAGGGATTTAGTTTCTGACAACCATAGAACATGACAACTTTGCTCTCCCCTAATCAAGAGTCAATCTCGAGAGTCGTGTGAACAAAAGGCAAATTATTTTACTCAGTCAGTACGTGCATTCTTAGTCTCATCAGAATGTAGAGAAAAGGAAGAGACGGGCGTGTTCAATAAAAAGGTGTTATTTATTGATCAGTCTCTTTTCTCATACAAGAGAAATGGATCGATATTATTGCAATACTTATAGCTAAGTAAAGTGCATACATTAAAAGCAATAGTATAAAATAATACTGTAAAAACATTGATATGGTTTCTAAGCCATAAGATGTTTTAAAATGAATAAAATATATTATATACACATATACATTTGACTAAACGTACTCAACTGGTGTTTCTAGATACGCCTACCCCGTGTACCTGACCTAAGTCTAATACGTGGGCGGGAATAGATAGTTACAGTTTAAGTTAAGTTTGTTTTTGCCAAGTGAATAACTAAAGAATTCTCTGTGAGGGGTTATTCAGTTCTGTACCTGGAATTTAGGATGAATGAGGAATGGTATCTCTCTCTCTGGTCTCGATATTCCAGGTTGCCTGCGAGGGCTACCCGGAAACGCCGGTGCTGGATTCTCGGCAGGAGAAAGCAGCGCGTCTCTCAGCGTGTCAGAAAGGCGGGGCTGCGCCAGCGGGGACTGCTCTGCTCTTCGCTTCGGCAAGTATGGCTGCTCCGTCTCGTCACCACGCGTGTGTTTGCATATGGCAAGATCGGTAATATTTATACCTTTGAGGTGCCGAGATTGACGTAAGGATGGACATAGATACGTCAATAAAGATGTCATACGACTTGCTCGTTAGCACATTCTTTTACTAAAGTTCTCGGTGAAATCAAAACAATGGCCGCAGGGTTTTGCCAGGTTGTCATAGGTTTGATTTGTTATGAGAACTCCGTATGCCTTATCAGGGGCTGGAGGAATATCGCTTGTCTAATTAGATCGCAAGTGTTTATGACCTAATCAGATAACACGTTCCTGTGCCGTAGTGTGACTGCGTCAGATAACGGTATCTGCATCCTGGGGGTTTTCTGCCTCATGGGCTGACTGCTAGTTAACTTGTTGGTTTGTTTAACTAGAATAGGCTCAGGAATAGGGGGATCGATTCAGGACCTATAGGAATACATGACACCCACTCCACGCTAACTATGGACATATTTACTAATCTAGGCATAGTATAACATAGTACAACATACTATAGAGTAGTGTGTATACCTTACCACCCCAAAATACATAAATGCATTTTGAAATTTTCAAATATACTGAAAAAAAATTGCAGACATATATATATGGTATGCACTCAAGCTGTAGAAAAATGCCAAAGTAATAGCATTTGTATACATTATTGCTTATTTGGTATATGAGAATTACACATGAAATGGTTTCTTACAGAAAAAAGTTTCGAGACCATTCCATCACAGAATAAAATATCTTTATGAACAAGCCAGCGGGCAGCTAATGTCTATAAGCTATCTAAAATTTAGAAACCTTAGTTCTCTAAGAATAGTTCTTACTTTAAGCAGAAGATAGTGTCCCGAAAAATATGCAAAAATATTTGGGGCTGCTGGAAAAACTGCTGTCCGTGAACTGGAGCGAAAATGTTCATGTGACTTTATTTTTAAAGTTGAAGGCCGAATTCAGGGAACGCCGTGTGCGAGCTTGCTCAAAAGTCTCTATTTCTGTTCGGGTGAGAACATCATATCATTTAGGCTTTCGAAAAAACTGTCAACAGCTTCCTGGGAAAGTTCCACTAACTCGGAAATAGGTGTAATCATGCATTCTTGCGCGTGATTGTCTCCATTGACATTCTGATTTGCATTACTGACAGAAGGTCGTACCTGTTCGATGCTGCTTTCATCTTGAACTTCACTACCCATCAATCGTAGTGGTGAAGCTTCCACGAATGCCGTCATCAGGATTGGTAGCCTTTGAGGGCAGCACAAAGCATGAACCTTGATCGGGCTCAACAATGTTTCTGCATCCATCGGCGCATCCGATTGTAGCGTCAGACAGGTGTCTAACACGCATTCTTCTCCGCATAGCAGACACCTCAATACAGGTAAAACACATCTTTGCCACATTGGTCTAAATGATAGAAACCAAGTCATGTTCAGGTCTCTAAGCCGGGAGAGTCCCAGGATTTTTGATATCCGGTCCCGGTATCCAATGGCCAGGATTGTTTCTTCCCTTGTCGCAAGAGTTTTGTCTGTGACATGGGTTGCCATAACGAAAAATAAGGACTAAGAATAGGATTCCTGCAATTAGTCCCAGGATCAGGGGAAGTCCGCCAAAAATCGAATGGACGAAATCTGGAAAAATAACCAGTATGGCTTTGAATGGTGTTAATGCCATTGAAAATACTGTCTTAAATACCTTTGAGACCCCATTGGTATCAGAAATATTTAAGATTTCATTCAGGATTTCCGCGAAATGTACGGGGGAATTAGTTGATAATAATGTATGTATCTCTGCAGTCGTCCTTGCGACTTGTAGATCATACGTTTCTTTTGATGACGAGAGCCTGGTAGGCGTCTGAAGAAGGACTGTTTTCATTCTGCTTAAAGTATCTGTTCGAATAGAAGTAATTTTCAAATCGGGCCATGCCCTTGCCTCCCTGTCTGGGAAGGAGCTGGGGAACAATGTGCGTCCACAGCACTTGACCTTCGCAGTAGTAGTTACTAGATAAGGAGTCCCGGGCATAAGACTACAACATCTGCGGTCTACAATAAGAATGTAACTCCCATTATAGAGTCTTTGAAAGAATGGTTCTATTTCTGTTGCAGGTGCGCCTTGCTGGTGACATGAAAGGTTGTATGAATTCCCTTCACAGGCTCCATGCAAACTAATTCCGTTACACAGAAGTGTGCCACTCAGTGACATCGCACAATTGTTGCCACTAAGAAACACTTTCTGTCCTTTATTACTGACACATGCATGTGAATAGGGCAGGTTCCATGTTGTTTTAAGGTACCCCTTTCCCAATTTCTCGTACATGCCAGCCTGTATATATTTTTGGCAGTATTGAAACCTGAAGGTTGAGATTGGAATATTTATTATCCCATGTATTATCCATTCATTGACAGGTCGTTCTGACATTGTCATTGGTAATCTTTCTAGTTTTTCAATGCTCAAGATTGTATAATCAGCACCCTTTTGCGCAATACTGATTTGTCTATCAGTAAGGTTAAAGATTTGGAATAGTGACGTTGTGTTGATTAAACGCCAAGGCACATAGCCTGAACGCAGATTTTGTAACGTCCAGCCAAGCTGTACAATAGAACGCAATTGTGACTGACCGTGTTGTAATAGCAGTAAGTCTTGCGATAATATATCGATTGCTGACGACACAATGCTGTCCAAAGAAAAAATTCTGGAGGACAGAGTCATTAACCCATTGTCCACTACAGAAAGTAATTTTTCCAAATTAATACGGTCAATTTCCCGTATTCTCTCTGCTGTTTCAATTTGAGTAACCTTCCAGGCCTCATTGTATGCTGCATATACAGAGGCTGCTATGAAACGCTTTTGACGCTGTTTGCGTGGTCCCAAAGTGAAATCACGCAAGTCAGCACCATCAGTAAGTAAAGTTAGGTGTTGCTTAATTTCTGCCAGTGTGGAAGTTTGTAGCCATTGAAGGCATAGTTTGCCCACACTGTAGGTGGTTATTATCCCTGGGTGATGTCTTTGAGGATATCTAGGGTCTGGCCTGGTCGTTTTGAACCCCTGTGTTTTGTTCAGGAATCTGTCTTGACAGTTATTAGTATCTGTGGGCCAGATCAACCACTGTTTCCAATCAGGATGTGTTCTGTTTTGGTTTAATATTTGGTTTACGTCTATCTCCTCATCTGTATCAGAGTTATTGCTAAACATTATTGGCTTTGGAATAGACGGTTTATTTAAATCTTTGATTTTGGCTAAGCCAAGACAGGTGGTCTGTTGAACAGTGTCATTTAAAAATATCATTTGTTCTGGGATCATGCAGGCTCTAAACAAAGCTTCTATACCCTGTACTTGCCATTCTTTTGTACCCCAAACACTTTTCAATTCAACATTTTTGTCCCAATAATCAAATCCAAAAGTATTCATTTGTTCAAAAAATGAGTCTGAATATAACAATTTTGTGTTGGTTATCATGGTTTTGGTTCCTGTCTTGTTTGACAATTTAAAATAAAATGCTTCAGCATTACTTGTGTTAAAACCTGAAAAATATGAATATTTGTCGTAAACGGTTCTTGAGCTCCCTTTTGGAGGTGTTGCACAATGTTCCCATTGATTATAATTTAAAACATTTCTAGGTTGTGCAGATCTATGTAAAAAGTGGTTACCATAGTGGTTATAGCAATACATACTGTCATAATTTGTAGAACCCTGCAAATAATCATGGTTGGTAAATTTAGCAGACATTACTAAGTCAGACATCATGTTATTAATACTTTCGAAGTCCCAATCATCAGCAAATGAGTTTGGTTTTGCAAAGTCACTCAATGAGATCTTAATTTGGTGTGGATATTTCAGGATCTCGACCGAACCATAAATTTCATAGTCAGTGTTGTCCCAAGCTACCCCACCAGGTATCGGATTGGCTGTGAAGTTGGCTGAAGAAAGTTCTCTTTTCTCGACGTGTGAAGATGTGTGTGGTTTGAGGATCAAGTTGATTTTCTGACTTGCTGTGTCCATTTTAGCATATTTTCCCTCAATGAAGCGTCCCAAAGTAAGTACCATGATGAGCCAAAGTATGAGGATAAATGCACCAAAACCCACCCAAAATTCAATCCATGGAGAAATCAGATATGTTTCTTTCAGTTGTCTCAAAAGTTCCTTAGCTTTGTCTTTAAAGGTTTTTGATGATGGCTGTGTCTTTGATTCGCTGAAGCCCTCAGAGGAATCATCGAAGTTAATGAAGTAGCCGGATGCAGTTCTGTCAATTGTTCCAATTGGTTCAGGATTTCTGTGTCTTGCATTTTCACTTGTTACTTCATTATAGATTGGTGTGTCTCTGCTAAATGTTTTTATTTGGGTATTCAGAGGTCTTAGTTCTATTGCATTTTTGCATAGTCCTTGTTGTTCTTCTGTAGGCGTTTCGAATGTGATGAGCCTCTTCGTTAGGACCTCTGTACTGGTAGCAAACCTTGGTGTTCTGCTACTTATTGGGAGTCCACTTGGCCTACTGTTTGTTATCGGCCACATGTTGTGGTTTTACCAGGTCGATGGATACAACTCGGTTCTCCTTTTTACCAGCAAGTGGCGGTAGTACAACTGATCTTGTCCCGTTGACAGACAAGACAGGAACTGCTTTTCTGTAAGAAGGCCCAAATTCCTTCTTTACCGCGATCTTTTCCCTGACTAGATCCCGGACTTTTGGAATCCAGACAGGTCTTGCTGGGACAGGTGGTGGTTCTTCAGTGGTTGTTGGCTGTTGTTTCAACTTTATGTTGCTCAGGTCTTTTCTTGTTTTGTTTAAGTCCTGCAAAATAGCCAAACGGTCTTTGATATCAAAGCTTTTTTCTTTCACCACTGAAGTCTGACTATCAATGTCAGAGATCATCATCCTAGTTCCAAATAATAATTCGTACGCACTGAATCCCTTCAGAGAATTTCTTGGCAAGTTATTGAGACTACGTTGGACACTTATTAGATGTTTGACCCACCCAGCTCCCGAACCTAATATCCTTTCCGCTATTGATTGCTTTATGCCTTGGTTTTTTCTTTACACCGTCCCGTACCCTCAGGAAGGAAGTGAGAAGATTCCCGCTGGACTATGCTCATTTGGCCAAGTTTCCCCCCAGGCTGGAGGGCTTGAGTGAAAACAATAGTCAAACGTAGCATGCGCTTAGCGTATATGCCATTTAGACCCGCAAATCTTTGTATAACAGTCCGGACGTCAGCCGAGTGCTGGTGATCTACATTATAAGTGGAACTAGCCTGTATATGTTAATCGCAACCCTTCCTTTTTACTCCTGATTTTTCCTGGAGTAGAACGACGAGGTATTAAACTGTTTCTCTCCCCACTGCGATCTCTGTTGCAGTTTGGGCAGTTTTTTACAAACATGGTATGACGCAGGCTCATGCCTGGCCACCAGTACCGTGATTGTAATTCTTCCAGAGAATCTTTTATTTTAAGGTGTCTGAGACCCTCGCCCATGTGTGCGTCTGCGATTAACAAGTTTCTCCTGTCCATGTTTGGAATCACTCTATCCCCCACTCCAGGGATTCGAGCAAAAGGGACGGAGTTTGCATCGATTATGTATGTGTAATTGAGTGGATAGTTGATCGGTAACGCTGAGCAGTCGCCTTTTGATGACGTTTTCACTGCCAGCACTGTTTCACCGTCAATGTATTTTAATGTACGCTTTTTTCGATCTACGGGAGCCAGTTTAGTGGCTGCCGCTGTGGCTGTCTCAGCCAATGAATTCCCTACAACGTGAACGCCATCACGCTGATGACTCAGTGAGTGAGTCACGTGAGTCTTTGGTAGTTCTTTTTGTAAAAGAGCTATTTGTTCCCAGAGCAGTTTCTGCTTTATTGGTGCATCTGTGTCATCTTTGTAACCGTTTTGAATCCCTGTCTGCAAATCGCTGTTATATGATTTGACGCAGTAATATGAATCTGACACTATAAGTGTCGGGAATTCGCGATCCGCATTATCTAGCGCCATTTTTAAAGCTAATATTTCAGTTTGTTGTTCTGAATTACTTTCTACTGAGTGTGTCTTTGTTAATAGAGGTTTTAGTTTACCTCCGCGCCACACTTCTTTTGTAATCTCACATGTGGGGTTGTATGCTTGTTCTCCCCAAACGGAGGGTTGAGCATGTCCGTCTGTATAGATTACACAGGCGTAATGTCGTAAAGGCAGAATGTCGATTGGGAGAGGGTATGTTTCTTCATATTCTATATTTTTTAATTCTTCTAGTTGTTAAAAAATTGTCAACCAGGCTATACTTGATAATTCATATCCTACGTACAGGACTGTCAGATGGGCAATTCTGGATTTTTTAAAGTTGAATTTGTAACCCTCTGCAGCGAACCCAAGTATTATGGTGTTCACTCTTTTCAAGTGAGTCTCCAAGTCATCGTCTGTTAAGTAAATGTCATCGACATAAGATAATGCTTCATCATCATATAGTTGAAGTAATTCTGTTACTCTCGCTGAGAATATCCCCGGGCTGTTCTTGTACCCCTGGGCTAACCGACAGAATTGTTTTTGAGTGCCATTTACTGAGAATGCAGTTAAATATCTGCTCTCTGGTGCTATGTTTTGACAAAAGAATCCATTAGAGATGTCTAAGGTTGTTTTGTATTTTTTGCGCACTATGTTATTCATTAGTGCAGCACCGTGTGAGTTTTGCACTGCAAAAGTTTTGCAACATGTGTTAAGGTGTCGGTAATCCAAAACTAGATGATATGAATTGTCTGGTTTGGAGACCGGAAACAAAGGATTGTTCATTTGTGAGGTGCAAGTTTCAATCACCCCCTGGTATTCTAGCTGATCTAGTATTTCATTTACCTGTTTTTTAGCTTCTTGCTTAATTGGGTACTGCCTTTGTGCAGTAGGTTGTGATTTTAACTGGATTTTGTGAGGAGGGGAGTCCTCATCCCATCCTACATGATTTTTATATAAAGCAGGTGCTAGAGCCACTGCCCACTTTCTAGCAAGTGTGTATTTTTCATGAATTGGAATTTGATTTGAGAAGGCAGGCATAATTACTTCTTCGCCATGAGGGCACTCCCTGACAAACTCTGGTGGCCAGTCTTTTTCAGCTAGAAGGATGTCATAGCCCTTGGAGAGATTATCCCAAAATAGTCCCCTTATTTTCCTAGTCTTATCTCCCTCTATACGTAATGTTATCTCGTATATCTTGTGAGGTTTGCTAACCCTGGTGTCTGCAGTTTCCACTTGAAGATATTCATTCGTGTCCACTGTCTCCAGATGATTCATAAGGACTTTGCAAGCTATGCTCACTTCTGCTGCGCTGTCTAGCATTGTCTGAGCCCACTCTCCGTTTTTCAGTTGTGTCCTCAGTATTCTCGGCATTGTTAACTACCTTGATACTGGCTACCTTCTTTTTTGGAAATTGTAATTTCTTTTTTAGCTGAGCAGGTTCCTTGTCTTTGGACTTGGCGTGCTCTTCTCTTTGTTCTGATCGTCCTCTTCTTTCCGATTTCTGCGAGGAAGTCTGAAAAGATTGAGAGGGACGCGTATCAATGTCTTGATATCTATCAGGTTTTTTTATATTATCCCTATTTCTAAGGTTATATCTTTTCCCAGAGGGGTCACTCTGGGGTGACCTGTGTCTTTGGTTCGGAGATTTCTCCCTTCGCCTAGGAGACCTTCCTCTGGACTGGAATTTCTTTTCTTTAGGATTGGATTGTTTGTTTCCATCCCAGTTCTTTTTTGGTGAATTATTATTAAACAATATTTTTTCTGGACTTTCAGTCAGTTGTGGTTTTACTGGTATTCCACCTAAACTGTTCCTACCTAGTTCCTCATAGGATTTTTCTATGATTCTGGCAATTTCAGCTGGTTGGTCTGCTATATCTGTCTCTTTTAACCTCTGGCGGATCGCCACGTTGGCTGCTTCACCTTTTATGTTGGCTAATAATATAGCCGAGACCTGCTTGAAGTCTTTCAGTAATTTCATACCAAGAGTTAAAGCGGGTTCTGGACCATATTCGTCTTGAATTTGTTTTAGCACATCTGGTATCACCGAAATGGATGGAACACAGTGCGTTTTTGTGTAGATGGAAGCAAAGACTGTACCCCAAGTGTCACAGTCCTCTATGTGTGGTGCGATTCCCATTGGGAGACAGATAGTCAGAATCCTGTGTTTTTCTAGCGGGGTGGTGTCAGGAAACACCGCCTCTATTTGGGTAATTTTCTGTGCCAACCAGAATGGTATTTGTTCCCGTTTAGCCGGTACTTTACCTAGGCAGGATTGGATGTTCTGTGGTGTAATTTTATTTGTGTTCCCCTGTTGAGGGGTCAGCTGTGGAAGTTTAATCGCTGGCTGAATTGTTGATGTCCGCATCACATACTGAACTAATCGTCTATGAATTTTTATTAATTGTTTTAGCTGTGTTAACAGCTCTGCTGCAGACATCCCATTGATGTCTGGATGTGGTGTGTATCCGGCTAGGACCGGCCACGTTGCTCCTGGTCTACCTAAAGGACCGAGCCTGGTGATGTGATTATTATGTTTTAGGGCGCCATCAAATAAGAGCAAATGCTCTTGGAATTTGAGTGGTACTTCCACCTCCTCGAAAGGAGTGTACTCATTAGGAGGTTCCTCTATTTTGAAATAGTGGAAGTACTTTGTTACAGCATTTGCTGCTGGAAAATGTATCCATGAATAGTATACCTCTGTCTGCCGATATTCGTGTGCCTCAATTACGAATATGACTGTGCCACCTCTAGGTGTCAGTCCATTTTCTATAAGTTTCAAGGTTATAGATTTTCTTTTAATGACCGGGATGAGTATTATATCCGGGTCTGCATTTTGTAGTGCAGTATCAGCTTCTGCTATGTCAGCTGCTAATCTAACTGCCTCTCTTTCTTCTTCATTTTCTGACATTTTACTGTCCTGAAGGTTATTTTGTTTGTTTGCAGATCAGGTTTCTTATGGAAACAAAGATTAAATGCACAATATGTTGGAACCGTTTATCCTTCAACGTTGACTATACCAAGAACCATACGTAGGAGTTCCCTCATGCGAGGTCTGGCGGATATAACCTTTCACCCACTCCAGACGTCTTTGGAGTATTGTGGGAAAAGGGGTCTGAGTGAGAAAGCACGACTGAGTTACTCTAAATGTCTTACGTTAGTTTTATCGCCCTTTCCAAACGCGTTGGGCGCCATGTAGTGTAGTTCCTATCTTCCCAATAGGCTCTGCGCATTGGAATAATACCTACAGCAGTAAAGGCCTAGGCCAGACGTTAACTAGGTCTACTACTGTCGATACTAGACTTAAAGTTTTGGGTTTGCCAGCTTAGCTCAGAGTTCACTAGAAACTTTCTCGAATGTTCAAGGAGGAATTAACTTCCCTGATTAGACAAGAAGGGATTTAGTTTCTGACAACCATAGAACATGACAACTTTGCTCTCCCCTAATCAAGAGTCAATCTCGAGAGTCGTGTGAACAAAAGGCAAATTATTTTACTCAGTCAGTACGTGCATTCTTAGTCTCATCAGAATGTAGAGAAAAGGAAGAGACGGGCGTGTTCAATAAAAAGGTGTTATTTATTGATCAGTCTCTTTTCTCATACAAGAGAAATGGATCGATATTATTGCAATACTTATAGCTAAGTAAAGTGCATACATTAAAAGCAATAGTATAAAATAATACTGTAAAAACATTGATATGGTTTCTAAGCCATAAGATGTTTTAAAATGAATAAAATATATTATATACACATATACATTTGACTAAACGTACTCAACTGGTGTTTCTAGATACGCCTACCCCGTGTACCTGACCTAAGTCTAATACGTGGGCGGGAATAGATAGTTACAGTTTAAGTTAAGTTTGTTTTTGCCAAGTGAATAACTAAAGAATTCTCTGTGAGGGGTTATTCAGTTCTGTACCTGGAATTTAGGATGAATGAGGAATGGTATCTCTCTCTCTGGTCTCGATATTCCAGGTTGCCTGCGAGGGCTACCCGGAAACGCCGGTGCTGGATTCTCGGCAGGAGAAAGCAGCACGTCTCTCAGCGCGTCAGAAAGGCGGGGCTGCGCCAGCGGGGTCTGCTCTGCTCTTCGCTTCGGCAAGTATGGCTGCTCCGTCTCGTCACCACGCGTGTGTTTGCATATGGCAAGATCGGTAATATTTATACCTTTAAGGTGCCGAGATTGACGTAAGGATGGACATAGATACGTCAATAAAGATGTCATACGACTTGCTCGTTAGCACATTCTTTTACTAAAGTTCTCGGTGAAATCAAAACAATGGCCGCAGGGTTTTGCCAGGTTGTCATAGGTTTGATTTGTTATGAGAACTCCGTATGCCTTATCAGGGGCTGGAGGAATATCGCTTGTCTAATTAGATCGCAAGTGTTTATGACCTAATCAGATAACACGTTCCTGTGCCGTAGTGTGACTGCGTCAGATAACGGTATCTGCATCATGGGGGTTTTCTGCCTCATGGGCTGACTGCTAGTTAACTTGTTGGTTTGTTTAACTAGAATAGGGTCAGGAATAGGGGGATCGATTCAGGACCTATAGGAATACATGACAAAATAGCAGCAGAAATACATTTACTATTTACCATATACTGATCCAACGACTAGAGGAAGCTGGAGTCACTGACATCGCTCTCCAGTGGTTTCGATCATTTTTGTCTGATCGAACCTTTAAAGTGGCAATACCACCAGGCCAATCCATCATCCATCCCTTGGAGCTGGGAGTCCCACAGGGCTCCTCGTTGAGCCCCACAATGTTCAATCTCTATGTGAAACCGTTGGCTGCAGTCGTCAAACAGTGGGGTCTGACGATGACCTCATATGCTGACGACACGCAGCTGGCGGTGACACTCAGTGGAGACCCTGAGGTGGAGGCCCCCAGATTCAGTGCGGGTCTTGTGGCAGTAGCAAGCTGGCTTCGCACCAACTGCCTACAGTTGAATGCCACCAAAACTGAGGTGTTGGTACTGGGGAAGCACGCTGAGCTATGGGGAAACCAGTGGTGGCCACCAGAGCTGGGCGTTATCCCGATTCCAGCTGCTGGAGTGAAAAACCTAGGCATTTGGCTGGACCCCGCGCTCACTTTTACGGACCATACTAAGAAGGTGGCTGCCACGTGTTATGGTATCCTGCGGGGCATAAGGCCGGTCTTAAAGTACTTCGATCCCCCCACCAGACAGCTCGTGGTCCAGGCATCGATTTTATCTCGGCTGGACTATGGGAGTGCGCTGATGTTAGGGATGAATCAGGCGGAGGCCTCTAGGCTCCAAAGGGTGCAAAATGCTACGGCACGGGCCATTGTGGGCCTCCCCAGACACTGCTCTGTGTCTGGTACCATCTCGGCCCTACACTGGCTTCCGGTCAGGCAGCGGATCAAGTTTAAAGCGCTGTGCTTGGTCTTTAAAATTCTGAAATTTTCTTCGCCGCCGGCACTTGCCAATCTACTTATTCCTTACATCCCTCTGAGATCATTGAGATCAGAGGCTCTCCATCTGGCAGTTTGCCCTCGTTTTAAACTGAGTAGAATGGGTGGCCGTTCTTTCCGGGTGCTCGCAGCAGGGTTATGGAACTCGCTCCCGGTGTGCACTCGAGCTCTTAATGACTTACTCGCCTTTAGGCAGGCAATTAAAAACTTCCTGTTTCCCGCCCTAGAATAGTCATCCCTTTCTTTTACTGTGTGTTATGTTATAGTGCCTGTCAAAGCGCCAGGACGCCCCTTTGCTGGGGCAGCTGTGCGCTATAGAAAAATAAATACCATAACATAACATAACATAACATATATTACACACGACTTGACCCTAATCCGACCCTAATTTAGAGGCAAATCTAAATCTCGTACAGGTGATTTTCAGGCTGCTGGTTCCTAAGAATGAATTGGGGTTTCCAATTTCCAGAGCCTTCAAATAGAATTCTCAGGTTACAAAAGGTATTATCTTTGTTTATCTATAACCTTTAATGGAAAACGGTTGTGTTTTGATACTCCACCTTAAATCATTGTGAATATTTTATTAAGGATCAACTTTAAATTGAATCTTTCCATACGGACCATAGAAGAAGCCAGGAGCAATTGCAAGCCAGTCGCTATAAGTGCAATGAGAACGGCATCTTCAGAGTACATAGGAGAAAGAATTGGAACAGTAAATCTGGTATTTGTGAAGCGCGAAACACTCACCCTTAAGTGTCTGAAGATGCTGGAGGGGTAAAGTCTAAAGAGGTGGTCAGTAGGTTCTGTTCAAAGGTTCTTATATAGATATGGCCTTTACCATCCAGAAACGTGTCCAGCACTTCTTTCCAATCCTCTCCCAGTATGATATGAGATTTTCAGAGTTCAGTGATGGGGCAGTTAAGGTGGGAGAGAATGGCGGACATGTCACTGCTAGGAGCGTAGAGAGAGCCGATGCTGAACACCATAGTGCGAGTCCAGAGCTTGGCAAACAAATATTGTCCCTCATTGTCTGACCAGTTTTCTAGAACACTATATTGAAGGGATTTGTGAATGAGAATGGCCACCCTACATTTATTGGAGCTGGGCATGGGGTCACTGAGTATGGTAGGGTCCTTACTGGTTGATGTCTTGCTGCTTTAGAGGACTTGTCGCACCCAGTCCAGTGAGTTTCTCTGCCTCACTTGCTGAAAGGTGTGTCTCTTAGAAAAGGGCTAATGTCAGTGTGCTTAGATATCAGGTAGGATACAATATTTTCCTATTTAATATGAGTACTGCACATTAAATTGAGCGTGGTGAAAGTAAGGATGTGGCAGGATATGGTAGTGGCCATTAGCGAGTGAAGTTGGTAAAGTATACGGCTGGAAGATGGAAGGCAAGTGTATTTTGTCAACAACATTGTAGAGAAGGGAGGGAGAGCACAGTATTTGTGAGGTGCTTTGGGTGCACAGGAGTGGTGCAGTTGAAGGGGAGCCTAAACCCCAACATTATCTAAGGGCATGAGCGGGAGGTAGGCAGATGAGGGGGATTTGCCACAGGGAGGTTGAGCCAATAATGATGCAGAATAGACAAAGCAAAAAAAGAAGAGTAAAAAGGGTATGAGTAGTAAATGTATATCCATGTGGTGTTAAGTATCTGTTTCTTGTGTGTTGACCCCCCTCTTGGAGACAAAGGATGGTATGGAGCATTCATGATGGTCATACTCTTAAGAGATAAGTATGGCCAGTGTGCTACTACTGGGGAAGAGAGGAGAGAAAATGATACAATGGGTGCCCAGGGGGCATGGCACGCTAGCGTCTTTGCAACTGTTTGGGGGCAGGGGAGCAGATGGTGAGAGAGTAGATCTACCATGGGTTATGACTCTATGCCAAGAAGACAGATGACAGATGAGAAACTGTCAATGTATGATGATGTATAGAGGCCATTCAGAAAGATGGGGAAGGAGAGGAGGGTGCCCAGCCTTAGGGAGGTGAACTGGTACAAGAACAGATGCGCGCAAGTATAGCAACACTACCAGAACCGTGGCCACAAATACTACCACAAACGGGAGCATCAGCGTCAACATTAACATCCACATCGTGGTCTTCTAGTAGGTCTCAAGTCCACAACCCGGCATCCCATGGGGATCAGGAAACGTACTGTCTGCCATAACAGGTAGAACAGACCATGCAGAGAGTATCATGCCAGAAAGGGGCACAACATCTAGATGTTTTGTAAAACCATTTCATAGTTGAAGGGAAACATTGCATGTTTCTCATTACGCTACTCGTCATGATCTGCCATGGTCAGATACTGTCGGAACATGTGAACACAAGGTGTCCCTCAAATCTGTCTGAGCTAGTTCTGCTACAGCTACATTCAGAAGAGCTCCTCTGTGGTTAGTCAGGTAGAATGCTCTTGTGGGGTTGCAGTTTCCCTGCATGTGCATTCCCATCCTCTTGTTGAGATAGGGGGTGGTGGTTACCATGGTATACAGGGCCAGGCAGTCCAGGAAATGGGCCAGTTTGCTGGAGTCAAGGAAATTTCTGGAGCGGCGATCCAAAGTAATACATTTGGTGTCCAGTTCAAGAAAGCCATATTTCATATCCCAATTTTAAGCTGCAGGCAAATGGCTAGAAACACATTCCTTTTAGTGTTGGTCTTTGATGAAAAGTCCACTGTGATATGCATCCTGTTTAATAAAATGGGTTTGGGCATGAGTAGAAAATAGGCAATCAGCAGAGGAAGCCTATTGAAGCACACAGTAGAGGAGTGAGTAGTATAAGACCACATTCAATGGCCCTCTGAATTTCCAATTGGGGCTACAGGACAGACCAGTGATGCATGGGATAAGATCCAAGAGGAACATGTGGGTGTCATTTCATTCTAGACATTCTGGTATTCCATAATAGCAGATGTTTAGGTTGGGCGACCGGTCTTCAAGGTCAACTTATAATTGGGAGATGGTTGTCCAGTTCCAGAACCTCCAGGTGCCCCAATCAGTCTTCTGTGTTGACTAGCCACCAGCAACTATGTCCACTCGGGCTTGAATAATGCTTATGCTGTCCTATATGGTTGTGACATGATCATGCAATCAGATATCTTCTGGCCTATGAAAGATAGCTGGAGGAGGTAAGTTTCTTGAGGATGATGTCTGTTTTTTTCAGTGATGTTGATGCAGAGGCTGATTTCTTATTGCCACTCCCACTACACCTTTGAAGAGTAGCTGGTGAGAGGATTTAAATGAGAGTATTGTACTAGGATCCGGGTTTAGTAACAGAAGTAAATAAGGCAAGGCTCACGTTCACAGGGATGTGAGACAGGTGAGAGAAAGCAATCACTGTCCAGTCCAGGTGGGGTTAGACAGTGTAGCTGCCCAGTAGGTCTTCACTGCAGGAAAGTGTGAATCGGCCAGGCCAAGACTAATAGTGCAGTAGCATCAATAAATAAAGGTGTATCATCTCAGGTCCTGATACTCAAGTTGATTGGCCCATAAAAAAAGGGACAGGAGGTAGACGAACAATGGACTGGGTTTAATTTCATCCGTTGACAGGTGATCCAGTCATTGGTGAGAATGTCTGAGGGCCAACAATCTCTGATAGGCATGGGGGAAAACCTATAGACCAGGGCCCATAAAAAAGGAGCTAGGAAGGTCACTCACAGCAATGACTGAAAACCATCCAGGTGCAGGGGATTCAGTCACTGCTGTGAGTGTCCAAGGTCCTATTGTCTCTGGAAGGTGTGGGGGAAACAAGTAGACTGGGGCTGAGTTAGTGTGGAGGGCCTTTTGATGAAATGCCTAAGCAAATAGTAGGGGTATTGGCTTAACTTCAACAAGGCCCATAGAAATCGTGGTTGCACCGTTGTTCTGATATTTGAGCCGCTCCATTGTGATGATAAGAATTGTGTCCCTCAAAGGTACCCCTAGCATTGAATTGTATGGGTCACTTGTGGTAGACCCTGCTGAAGCCGAAGGGGCTAGTCCAGCAGCGTGGACCTGGCAGGACAGCTGAGGTCCTCTGTGATGGGCCCTGGAGACATTAGTCCTGCCAGGTCCAATCAGCTCCAACCAGCATTTTGTGATGTAGTTGGGAGGCACAGGCAGCGGCCACAGTTGACCAGCAGGCCCGGATGGAGAGAAGGTGCATTAGTACCCTGTAGTGTATTAAGGCTTCAGGGCCACTGTGGCTGAGGAGGTTGTTGGAGCATTTGATATGGCTAAAAGCATGCACAGATGTCCGCAAGGCATGTTCCCACTGGGGGAGTGAGCAGGAATGGCTAGGTGTAGAAGGAGGGACCATGTTGTTCTCCGAGTCATGCGCAGCCACACAGAGTGTGGCAATCTATGACTGTAGAACTATTCAGCCCCACCTACTCAATAGAAATCTAGAGACATGCTTTTCATATTATTTGTTGTCCTTCCTGTTGGGGAAAGAGATGATAAGATAAAAAAGTAGATGGAACACTATAAGATTCTTTCTGTCCCTGCAATTCCAACTTTTCTGCTGTGAATAAATGTTCATCATACAGTACATCCCAAGGGAATACACCACACAAAATCAATACTTTTCCAAATAATGGGACGCTATAGTACAAAGTATGTGGCAGGTGATCAGGATGGGGATAATACAGCTTTCCTAACACCAATGGTCCACTCTTGTGGGCACAGAGAGCTACTTACCAACAATGGCCGGTTCTGTATTTCACCACTGGACACAGACTCAATGGACAGCCAGCAGCAAAACCAAGAACATAACCAATACCTACATAGTCATTGTTTGTGTGTCTCAGCTATTTTGGAGGACAAGTTCTCCCAGGTGATTCCATACATGTAGGGCAGGCTGTGCAACTTCTCTAGGGTGCAACGTTCAGCCTGTCTCTAAAAAATGTTCATGTTGGAGCCACAGGGACAACAGGAATGTGTTGTTCTTGCTATGCCCCCCGCAGAAAGAAAGATTGTTCACATTTATTCACACTTTGCAACACTGGTAGCCTAGAGGATAACAGTATGATGAACCAGAAGGATGGATCTTTTTGAGAACGCACACTAATAGGTTAATCACCAAGGTTAGGTAGCATAAAAAGATATACAAATAAAATAGTTGTATTATTTAGTTAGGACTGAGGTACACATCATTATAACATTTGCAGAAAAAACAAGTGAGCATTCTTGGGTTTTTGGAAATCAGTTGAATTAAAATGTAACATGTCCAATATTTAGTGTAAAAGAAAAAAGTAAACAAAGATTTCAAAAACAGTTATATAAATTCAATTATTCATCGATAATCTCTGTAAAATAATGTGGGCGATTCATATTTATTGTTGGGAATGTACAGTTGAAATTAATACTTATCAGTCTGGCCGACTGTGTACTTGTTCCATGCGGTGCTCTTGATTCCCACCATATGGACAATTATGAACCTTTTGTGACAGTCACAATTCAGCCTGGAAACCAAGATCCTGGAACAACTATCATTGTGTGTATGTGAGTGACCTATCTGAGATCTTAGGTACTTTAGGCCAGGATGGGCATGATTTCTTTCCTAGATGGAGAACATATTTATGTAGCAGCATTGATAACGACTGAATATTGTCTGTGCGCTTTTTTCACAGGTTACACTTTGACACCATTTAGCCTGAAAGGATGTGCTACTCCAGATTACTGTGAAATATTTGACCAAGTGGCGACCCAACTCTATGGTGATGAATTACTGTGTGAACCTGCCAAGAAGCTGTGAGGCCATTATTCACACCTCTGATGCAGTCTCACCCCGGCTTAGTAATAGTCAGTAGAAACATTCCCGAAGCTCTGCCAGTACCTGCCATGAAGAGGAACAATGTGAGAATGAAGCAGAAGAACTCATGTCAGCCTCCCTGGGACACCGAATACTAGGAAGCAATGTGTGTAGTACTGTTTATGCTGCCATGTTGTTTATGTACCACCGGCCTCTATATTCGGCCATATATACTGCCCGGGCACCTAAGAAGGAATACTCTCCTTGGTGCATTGAGAGACTGAAGCCCAGGCACTGCAACCACCCAAGGGAATGGCTTGGGATCAGAAAAGATGCTCCTTCTGATAGGATACTAATGCTAGCTTAATTTGTAACCTTGAAGGAAACTGATTTCAACTGTTCTCTCTCCATTTGAAATAACATCACCTGAATTATGATGGTATTGTCTATGCATATCCTGCCAATAAATATAAATGCAGATTACATATCAACTTCCTGTGTTCATGTGTGATACACAAAGAGTACAACCTACTGCTGCGTGCTCAAAGTCTGGTTGATTTCTGAATTTCTGACTCCTTCAGTTGTATAACTTCCTTTTCACCAGTAAGCACAGCTCAATTATAAGCGAATCTGTACCAGAACCAGATAGAAAAGGTTTACCCTCACTTCTGCGAAGCAGCTGGAAGTTTCGGATCAAGATATTGATAATTATCCATTGTGGTTTTTCCTTGAGTTCATCCTTCTTCTTCTTCTCCACGTTGAAGGCCATCAGTGACCACTCTCAGGAGCCTCCCAACTATCTAACCAACTTCTGTCAGTGCGACCTTACTATGTGCTCCTGGACATTCCTGCTGTGTTCCTCTTTCTTAACCTTGGAGGTGACCACCTCTTCGAATATCAGATCATAGAAAAGATCTACCGCAGAGTTATGAGTTTCTGTCCTCGATTTTAATCCACTCTGTAATCCTGGAATTGATCTGCTTTGTGTTGTAGCAAAACCCATACCATAAAACGTACACACCTGCTTTGTTCTTTACATTGAATATATTAATACACTTTAGTTGACACTGCTGCATCTACTGTGGGTCCGTCTTTTTATGGATACCTATTGGTTGAGTTTTCATTAAGAGAAGTGGTGTAAAAGGAGTAATGGTAAATAAACAGCTATAAAGAAGAGTTTATGTTGAAGACAGGATGAAATATCAATGCTATTAATGCTATGCCCATAATGGAATGAAGACCTGAGTCTTATATGACACTGCTGATGGACCCCTCATTGACATCGAACCCTAACGGATGCCATGAATGCCATCACTGTGAAGTCTAATGGGGGATGGGTTGCAACAAAGTGAAGTACAAGACTGTCTCTCAAGTAAATGGTGGACATTATGTTTGCCATGAACTTGAATCAATGAAAGTCTAAGAAATCCTTGGAGTTTGCAGCAAGTGAGTCCCAGTTTGGAATTCTGGGTCTGACGTTAGCTAATTAAGCCTTAACATTTTGATGTTAGTCCCCTAATTAGGTCTTTAAAACATATCTTAAATTTCCTCATCATGTTTTAGGATAAAATAGGAATTTACTAGGTCTGAGGGTGAACCACATGTCTAATGACAATGGTCTCATATATATTTGGTCAGGAGCCTCCCTTAGGTTTCAGAAACTTCAAATAACAGAAAGGTGGGAAAATAATAGCAAATATATGTGGCAACTGCCCCTGGAAGGAATTCAAAAATGACCTCTAGCTGACCTTTGATACTGTTGATGAACTTTTCTTCGCACATTGGCAGTTGCATAAAAGAAATCCACATGTCCTTCCTACCCACTATGAATCAATGCATTTAAATGTCCTCACTTTCATATATGGAGCACTCCTAGGGCTACATTAACACACATTGGTGTTTATTCTGATCTCTGTGGGGGCAAGATGGCCGCCGAGACGCTGTAAAGGAGAGTCACGCCTGACTCTCCTCCTGATGGTGGTGTATATGGTGCATCTGGTGCTCAATCCCTGGCTTTTCTTCAGACGGTTTCCCCCACAGTTGATGCTCTAAATGGGATACTCAATCACCGTTGGATTATTACTGGATTGGACTGATATAATGGGGGGAAAAAAATAAGGCGATACTGAGGTAAATCCAGAGAAATAGATAAGAGAACAGTCCGCTGCTGGAGGCGATGTTCGGAGTGTTCACTCTTTGGCCTGAACGAGCAGAATATATAACTCAGCTAAAGGAAAGGACCCTTTTCAAGGGCATCTACTTCCTTGCAACGCGTGCGGTGTGGTCTGGGCAGATCGATTGGAAGGAGCTATTGAGAGTAATGGCTCCTAAACTCCTGCAGTCACCCAAGAAAACCCGTGATTTTCAAGATAGATGGGGCAATGATGACGAGGAAGCGCCCACAGATGGCTCTGGAGCCCCAGCTTCCAACCTGAGAGGTAAAGCGAGATCAAAGGCGCAACAGAGACGAGAGGCCGCAAAGGAGAGCAAAATGCGGAAGATCCGAGAAAAAGAAATGGAGAAGAAAAAGATGACGGCTCCATTAAAAAAAAGCAGAGGTGCAGGCTCTCGCTGGCGAGGTGGTAGGGAGAGAGACTCCGCTCCGACAAACCACGATTGTGGAAACATTCTCACCCTTACCGAGTGCCCAACCTGCTCTGCATCGGATGTTCGTGGTTCCGTCGTTGGCGTCCTTGTGTGGCTTAATTGGAGAAAAACAACTTGTCAGCCTCGTTGGAGCAACTGAGGGAGTGACCTGCTTGGTGGAACCCATCAGCTGCAGTGAAGTTACAGAGCCCTCGAGATCACCAGAGCTTTCTACGGACCTGGTAGGGGGCTGGGCTGAGCAATCAAAGGCGGAAGAAACTGCAAAAGAAACTGCAGTTAAAGAGACAGAGACAGTCATTGAACTAGCTAATGCTCGCGCTGATGCAGACGTGGCCGATAAGATTGGGCATATTGTTGCAACATCAACATCAGAGCTGACTCCAGGAAAAGCAGATAAAGAGGCAGCCCTTGACCCAGTGAAATTAGGGGCTAAGAAATCTGCAAACGCAAATGCAAATGCAAATGTAACCCACAAGGCTGGCAAAAAAATACCAACTACCTCAGGATCTGTTTTGGCTTGCCCCAGTGAGGACGTTTTCTTCACTGGCAATGATGAGGCAGACGACGAGGATGAGAGTGAGAACAGTAGTTCGGATCTGGTGCCAGACTCAGATCTGGAAACGTCAGTAGGCTCCGAAGTGGGTACTGATACAGATATTGATAATGAGACAGAATCGGATAGTGTTTCAATCCCTCTGGATAGTGACACGGAGTCTATTGATTTGGAGCAAGAGACAGTCCAAAAAGTTCCAAAGGTGATGCAAAAGACCGCTCCCATAGAGATGAACAAGCCAGTACTGAAAAGCAGAACCAAGTGCAAGAGTAAAGCTAAAAATAACTCTAGACAAAAGAACTTGGCCAGAGCATCTCGCGGGGTTCCGGCGAAAATCAGTTGCAAAGAAACTTGAGTGGGACAATACACTGGAAAGCCATGCACTGTCTACGGGGGGACCCAACAATATGAATATGGGTATTCTAGATGTAAATTCTCAGGGGGCTGAGGGGAGTGCCTCAAACTTTGAAGTCCTACTTTCTACCCTAAAGCAAATACAGGGTGAGGCTCGGGCTGAGAGTCAAAGGGCAAACAGAAGAGCCAGGCATGCAAATAAAAAAATTCAAACTTCTTTGCATAAAATCAATAAAATGTACGAAGAAGTGGTTGGGAGAGTATCTGAGGTGGAGGACAGAACGGGAAAATTGGAGGACGATTTTGTGAAATTGCAGGACACTAAGAGAGATCAGGATAAGACTACAGCGGATATGCTCTGGAAATTGGAGGATTTCGAAAACAGACAGAGGCGCAATAACGTTAGACTACTTGGGGTACAGGAAGGAAAGGAGGGGGGATGTACGGGGATTTGTCGTCGAGTTATTAAAAGGTGCTTTTCCGGAGATGGCTTCATTGTCGTAATTTGGCAGCACCTGAGTTAGCGTTTAGCTCAGCTACACGACCTTTTCTGTTAACTTGACTTAAGCGTACGGGGGCCATTTTGTATTTTGTGGCTTCCATTTTGTACGAACATGCGGCCTCGTGGTAGAGTGCCCTTTTGTCCTTCCTTCATGCCAATGAACCTTGACTTTGCCCAGCAACAGGCTATTTTTAGCGATGGTCAGTTTCACGCATGCGCACACACGATCTCTGGACTAAGAGAGTGGTCACTCTTTAGGAATGTTCCCCTAACTGACCAGTGGTATTAAGCACCTCCCACATGCTGGCTGTGCGCCAAAAATGTCCTTATATGTACCTAAAACTGTTCAAATGTGTACCGCCTACCTTTTTATTACCTTTAAACTGTATAAAAGAGGTCGCGCACCGATGTTCGGTGTGATACTTCTTGCATTACCGAAGGGTGCTGTAGGGAATGTACCACCACCCCATGGGGTCCTAATAAACTTGTCTCTTTGTATTTCCAGTTTCCGTGCCAATTTCTGTCTATGGTGTTTGAGTGTTTTTGCAGAGTATGTAGGCCTGACAGAACCCGATACCTCAATTGGCGACCACGAAGGGACTCATCGACGACTCGGATGCCCGAAGGAGAGGTCACGACGAAGTATTGGAAACTCGCTATGGACGCGTACGCTGCCACCGAGTGACCCGAGTCTCTGCACCCACGGTGTTTTTCCCTTCCTTCTGATCTGACCTTCCAGGTGGCGCCGGTCTTCGACTGAGATCCTGATCGGTTGGTTTGTCGTGTAGTGCCCGTTTTGGCTGATTTGGCTACGGAACTTGGCAGTTGGAAATCTGGACACTTTTGAAGATATTTAGTAAGCTTATGTTTGGTAAGGTAGTCTATTGACACTTGCTGTGGCTTTTGTGAATTTGAATTTGAATTTGAATTTGTATGAGTTAGCTAACGTTTGGACCTATGATTTGAATTATATGTGGAGTGCACCTCACATAGGCAGGCATGTAGGGATATTTCTCTGATTTTGAATTTGTTTGAACGGCACATCGTGCGTAAGTACCTTTTTAAGTGCCATTTGTTGTAATATCACGTTCCTGTGATATTTTGAACATGCCTGTTCTCAGCACACTCCGAGGAATGTGCTGTTTTGGAAATGGTACCAGTTATCGATTAAATGAATCTCAGCCGGCTCCCCCAGAGGGGACTCCTAACCGTGAAATGTACATTAAATTTGGCCTTCCTCCCATAATGTATAGCACGTTATGGCACAAATATACAAAATCTGATCGTGAATTGCAATGGCCACTACATGGGTCATTCGACTTGCGAAAAGTCTAGTATGTGGAGCAGTGTTTGTTCTAGCGCAGGTCTAGACAGGACATGTTTGATTGTGTGCGTATGTGGGAGAAAGCGGTGCGTGAACGAATGAAGCGTGAAGAAGCCTTGGCAGACAAAGAGCAGCGCAAGGCTGCTCGGGATAACGCTTTGCAGCTACAGGAGAAGGAATTGCAGGAACAGAAAGAAAAAGAGAGTCGAGAGCGTAATTTACAAGTTAATGGTCAGTTTCCTCTTCGGCGTCCTCTCTATCCTGTCCTTACTAATGAATTAGATGATTTTTCATTGTTAGATCGTTGCCCGCCTCCGTATGTTCAGCCTACGGCTCCGGATGTGGAATCGGACGAGGATAATCAGGACAAACAACGTACCAGGTTGCATGCCGAGCGTATGACGGAATTGCGTCCGGTTGCCCGTAAACTTAATGTTAATTCTATAACTGTTTCAGAGGTTGATGATTTTATGAGTAAGACAAGGAACGATTGTATTTTTTAGATCATTTTGCAGGCGAAGTTGTTGAGCGGTTTAGAAAACAATCTCCTGAGTTTGAACCTAAGGATATATCAGTTGGTCGTGAGAATTTCCGTAAAGGTGTTTTGCTCTTTCAGATGCGGAGAAATTTTTCCGACGGTTGATTTGGTTATGGGATGAGGCGACACGATTGCGAGCGGTGAAAAAGGCATCGAACCCACCAGCGTCTGAATCGACGGAAACTTCTCAAGTGTGCCCTATCTATGGATCAGATAAGAGTGTTGCGATTAATGTTTTGCCTATGCGGGAAGCCGCACCTTTGTATGTCCCTCCCAAAGGGGACGGTACGGATGATGATAAGATGTCTAAAGATTCAAAGGGCTATTTTGTGTATAATTGGGTTTAAACGCCATGGAATAGAGCAGATGTTATGGCACTTAAGAATGCTTTGCCTGACCCCCGTAAAAATCCAGCAGCTTTCTATGAAGGTGTGGAGGGCGCTATTTTTTCATGTATTATGACGTTAGTCGCTATTGATCTTTTCTTTGGGTTGATATTGCCTCCTGATATGTGGAGGGCGATTCGTAAGTTTGACGATCGTACGATATTAGGTGCAGATTGGAAGGAGATAGTGAGAGCTGACCTAGATAGGGAACCTGCATGTAAGCCGTGCCAGTTAATTTTAGAATTACCGACGGCTATCTTGAATAAATTAAAAACGCTTGTCGCCCCTAAGAAGATAGATTGGACAGTATTGGCATCTTGTAAACAGAAGCTAGATGAATCAGTTTCTGACTTCTTTTCACGTTTCGAGGAAGCATTCCATGATTACAGTGGTCAATCATTAACAGAGGACACGGGCAGGCATTTGTTTGTAGACAAGTATGTGGCTAATCGCCTACCGGAGATTGCAAAACCATTAAAGGCTAGTGAAAGTTCATGGACCACTGCAACGCCCGCTTCTTTATTAACCATGGCTCAGTATTATGAACGACAGGAATTAGAGGCAAAAGAAAGTAGTGATAAGAAAGTGAAAGACTTAAAGACGAAGGTGATGTTGGCACAAGTTCATGCTACGCAATCGAGAGGGAATGATAGGGGTAGACGGGTATCGTACGTTATGTCTCCCCCTCGTTCCGACATTTCTGAGGATCAGTGTGCATACTGTAAACAGTTTGGACATTGGGTTGCAGATTGTCCGGTACTTCGTGAACAGCGTAGTCAGAGGGGTCGAGGAAGTGGAAGGTCACGAAATAGTTATTCAGGACCGAGAGGTGGAGCGAATGACCGTGGTAGGTTTGAAGAGAGGGGTCGTGGTCAGGTTGAACATAATACTTTTGATCGACGGAATCAATATCAGGTAGCTGAAGGAGAACATATTGAGTCACAGGATAATAGACATGCATAGGATTGCGTAGGATGGGGTGTGGAATCGGTTGAGGTACCAGTCAATCAGAGGGGTCCATATATATCAGCACATGTTTTGGGTTCTACTGATCAGTTTCTGGTTGACACAGGAGCTACTCGTAGCACTATGTCCAAACACTTGGTTCCAAGGGCTCCCCTGTCTGGCGAAACAATTACAGCAATAGGGTTCGATGGAACACCTTCTCTAAGCCCATTGTCTCAACCTCTTACATTTCATGTTGACAAATTCACTGCCCCATGTCCGTTTCTATTGTCCCCAAATAATACACCAGATAATATTATGGGACTTGATATGCTAAAGCATTTTCGTGCAACAATACGCTGTGCCCCTGAAGGGGTGCGGGTTATTTTGAATGGAAACTACCCAGAAATTGAGAGATTGTGCCTCATGCAAGAGTCCGATGCATTACCTTCCCTTCCAAGCACGTTATGGGCCACTTCTGATACTGATGTGGGTCAAATGATTATTCCCCCTGTGCACATTACTGTAAAGGAGGGAGCGGTTTTACCTCGTGTTCATCAGTACAAGATCTCTAGAGAAGGCGAACTGGCTTTGACACATATTGTGAATGACTTGATAACGGCAGGGGTGGTGGAGGAAGTTCCCTACAATGTTTGCAACAGTCCAATTTTGCCTCAAGGTTACACAGAAAGTCCTAGCATTTACAGCCAGGCTTTGAAAAGACAGCTTGATTCTTTTGATTTGCAGTCTGGGGTGGCGCTTATCCAATATGTTTACGACATTTTACTTGCGGCAGACACACAGGAGCAATGCGAGGAGAGTACGCTCTCCGTGCTTTCTTTTCTTGCTGAACATAATCATAAGGTTTCACGGAAGAAGCTGCAATACTGTAGACCAAAGGTGACATATATTGGTCATCTTTTGTCTAAGGAGGGACGTGCATTAACATCAGACCGAATCCAAGCAATTTTAGACACACCAGTCCCTTGCACACAGAAGCATGTTCGTGCTTTCATAGGTTTGACGTCCTTTTGCAGGCAATGGATATTAGGATTTTCATACATTGTAAAACCTTTGTTAGCATTGCTGTCCAAAACTGCACCAACCTCCCTTGAATGGACGGATGAATGTCATAATGCCTTTGAACAATTGAGACAAGCTCTTTGTTCTGCACCAGTGTTAGGTACACCAGATTATACAAAACTCTTTACACTGTATGTACACGAAAAGGATGGGTGCGCATTGTCAGTTTTAGTACAATTGCACGGAGACAAACAGAGACCCTGTGCATATTTTTCAGCGGTACTCGATCCTGTGGCTCGAGGATTGCCTGGATGCCTTCGAGCAGTTGCAGCAACAGCAGTAGCTATACGGCAGAGTGAGGGAATAGTTTTATCGCATAAATTGTTGGTGTTAGTTCCCCATGCAGTAGATGCGCTATTGAACCAAACGAAAACGCAGCATCTAACCAGTGCCCGTTTAACAGGATACGAGTTAACACTGCTGGTGCCACACATTACATTGAAGAGGTGCGCCACTTTGAACCCCGCCACTTTATTGCCATATCCTGTTACTGAGACCCAGGAAGAAGAACAACATGATTGTGTTTTTCTGACTGATGAACAAACAAAGGGTTGTGTTGATTTACAGGACACGCCACTTCCAGATGTAGATGGGGAATTGTGGGTTGATGGGTCATGTGTGAGATTACCAGATGGAACGGCCTCCGCGGCCTATGCGATCACGACACTTAAGACGGTGGTAGAAACAGCACGGATACTGCAGAAATTGGCTCAAGCAGCTGAATTGATAGCCTTAATGAAAGCATGTGAGCTAAGTGCTGGATTATGTGTGAATATCTACACCGATAGTCGTTATGCCTTTGGAGTAGCGCACGATTTTGGCCTACTCTGGAGGGAACGAGGGTTTATGACTTCACACGGAACACACATTATGTACGGAGAGTTGGTATGTGATCCCCTGAATGCACTATTATGCCCAAGGAAGGTGGCGATAATAAAATGTAGTGCACATAAAAAGGTGACAGACAAAATAGGGCAAGGAAACGCTTTTGCAGACCGCATAGCGAGAGAGACTGCCATGTTGCAAAATGACTCTCCTATGTATGTGGTGGGATCGCAAGCCGAGCGATGGCATGATGCTAGAGAGGAAGTTTTAGACATACAGAAATCAGCGTCTGAAGCGGAGCTTGCAGCATGGGCAATAGAGGGAGTGTTGGATGATGAGGGTTGCTGGAGAAGCAAAGACATGAAGAGATGGAAATTACCTGCTGCTTACTTGCAGGCAATGGTTCAAATGACGCATGGGCTGGCACATATTGGAGCTCATGCGATTACTAAATTGCTTACACGAGTTTGGGAGCATCCTGAGATTACCAGCACGGCTAGGAGAATAGTACAGACCTGTCTGATATGCCTACAGTACAATCCTGCTAAAGGGACCTCTACTCCTAAAGGAGGGTTCGTTCCACCTACTGCACCATTCGAAGTACAGCAAATGGATTACATCCAGCTAGAGCGCTGTAATAACCTCAAGTATGTCCTGGTGGTGGTGTGTGCTTTCAGTAAATGGGTTGAAGCCTACCCCACGAAGGATAATACAGCATTAACAACAGCTAAGGTGTTACTGAAAGAGTACTTCCCACGTTATGGTGTTTGTAAATTTTTGTGGAATGATAATGGCCCTCATTTCGTTGGGAAAATAGTGGAGCATGTCCTGAAAGGATAGGGAATAAGACAAAAGTTCCACGCTGTATTCCACCCGCAGTCAGCAGGGCTAGTAGAAAGGTATAATGCGACTCTGAAGCTGAAGCTAGCAAAGATCGTGGTATCCACCTCTTTGAAATGGCCGGACGCTTTGCCATTGGCATTATTGTCTATTAGATCAGTACCACACTCTCGGACTGGCCTCACACCCTATGAGGTGGTGTTTGGAAGGCCCATGAATATCTGGGGAGTTACAAAGCCTTGTTTGATACATGATGTGCCTTGTATAATGATGAACGATTATTTGGCACGATTAACAAATGATTTATCTTCTATTCATCAACAGGTTCGAGAAGCGCTCCCCGACAATTCCATTGCAGAGGCTCACAATCTTCATCCTGGCGACTTCGTGATGATCAGGGTGTTTGAGAGATCCAGCAGCTTGGAGCCGAGGTGGCGTGGCCCTGAGCAAGTGCTGCTGGCAACGCGAACGGCTGTGCGTGTCACGAATAAGAAGTGGTGGATACATTCGACGCACTGCTGACGTGTCTCTCCGGACCTGGTGAACCCTACTGTGCTGTCCGACTACAGAGACATCTTGGACGCGGAGAAGAGCCCAGCTGTTACGCCTCACGAGTCAGAGGGAGCCTTCCCAGACCACACCGATTCTGGTGGAGTGAAGTACAATCCACGGCCAAGGAAATACATTTTTTTGTATTTTTCTTGACTGGTTGGTAACCGTTCCGAGGTTTGTGAAACGGAAGCCGGGAATATCAAGGGGGGGGATCAGTTCTGTCCAGTGTAGCGACACCCGTCTTCAATCTCGGAGAAAAACTCAACGGCAGCCTCGGTTCTCAGCACCATATTTTTATTTTTTAGTTTGTTTCTTGAGACTTCTGTTCATTGTACCATGGCACCTATGACATTGAGAAACAGAAGAATTCTGGGTGCGGTTCTTTTTGTTGCAACAATAGTGGTAATAGCAGTAATAGCTTGGACTATAGAAAGACTATTTTCTGCACGGGACTATTTACTGCCTACCACTCCGATTCCATCTGAACATTTTCATTTTACTTTGCCCTATTACGAAGAAAGACATAGACAGACTTATTTGAATAATAGTTTCATTCAGATATTACATCACACGCATAATATGACCAACACGTCCAACTGTTGGGTATGTGGGATGTTACCTGGGCATCAGAAGAAGGGAGGAACCCCACTTATTCCTCTTCCTTTTTCTCATAATGGGTCATGCAATGCTTGGTACACTCTTCTCTTTACTTTGAGATGGCCAACAAAAGGTGGACTACTTTTTCGACTGAACAAGGTCTGCTATAATGATCGAGATGGCTATCCACAAGCAGAAGGAACTAAGTTCGAGTGGGAAGAATATTGACCGGACAATGTATCTGCACCTCGCATCTTCACTAATCAGAGACTTACAAATATGTCTAGTTTACACGTAATTACTGTCATTGATACGAAAGCAGATCTCTGTATTAGGAATAAGGGAACAATTCCGGTGGGGAGAAGTGAATGCAATATTACTCTTGCTTTTGATACTCCCAATGGTATTTCATTTGTGGCCTCACGAAACACTTATTTTATCTGTGGTAATAAAGGTTATCATCGTCTTCCTCTTGGATGGTTAGGTACATGTTACATATCCTTTGTATTAACCCCTGTGTTTATTGCTCCTCCTATGTACCATAATGATTTTGTATTATATCATGATTTTATTTTGAATAGAGTTAAGAGGACATTGGACATTGATGGTGTTGATCAAACTGACACCTCCCTACAACAATAGGTGGATTTTAATTTAGGGTTATTTTCATTTGTGGGCGCCGCTCTAAACAGCAGGAAAATTAGGCGGCTAACACGTGTTGTGGAGGCAGTTGCTAATGAAACTCAATCAATCAATCCATCAGAGCATTTGTATAGCGCACTACTCACCCGGAGGGTCTCAAGGCACTGGGGGGAGGGGGTCCGCTACTGCTCGAACAGCCAGGTCTTGAGCTGCTTCCTGAAGGCGAGGTGGTCCTGGGTGAGGCGGAGGTGGGTCGGAAGGGAGTTCCAAGTCTTGGCGGCCAGGTAGGAGAAGGACCTTCCTCCTGTGGTGGCTCTTCGGATGCGGGGGACGGCGGCGAGGGCGTGGCTGGTCGATCGAAGCTTGCGTTTGGGAGCGTAGAAGTTGAGACGGCTGTTGAGGTCTCCTGGTCCTTGGTTGTGTAGGGCTTTGTGTGCGTGGGTGAGGAGCCGGAAGGTGATTCTCTTGTTGACCGGGAGCCAGTGCAGGTCTCTCAGGTGTCCGGAGATGTGGCTGCGGCGGGGGATGTCCAGGATGAGTCGTGCTGAGGTGTTCTGGATCCGCTGGAGTCTCTTCTGGAGTTTGGCGGTCGTTCCGGCGTAGAGGGAGTTGCCGTAGTCCAGACGGCTGGTGACGAGGGCCTGGGTGACCATCTTCCTGGTCTCGGTGGGGATCCAGCGGAAGATCTTGCGTAGCATGCACAGGATGTTGAAGCACGACGAGGAGACGGCGTTGACTTGTCTGGTCATGGGGAGGGAGGAGTCCAGGATGAAGCCCAGGTTGCGTGCGTGGTCAGTTAGTTTGGGTGCGCTGCCCAGGGCGGGGGGCCACCAGGAGTCGTCCCAGGCGGAGGGTGAGGATCCCAGGATGAGGACTTCCGTCTTGTCCGAGTTCAGTTTCAGGCAGCTGTTAGACATCCATTTGGCAACGTCTGTCATCCCTTCGTGCAGGTTGGCTCTGGCGGTGGCGGGGTCGTTAGTGAGGGAGAGGATCAGCTGGGTGTCGTCGGCATAGGAGATGATGTTCAGATTATGCTGGCGTGCGATAGCTGCGAGGGGGCTCATGTAGACGTTGAAGAGTGTTGGGCTGAGCGAGGAGCCTTGAGGAACGCCGCAGATGACTTCGGTGGCCTCCGATCTGAACGGGGGAGGCGGACTCTCTGTGTCCTTCCGGCGAGGAAGGAGGTGATCCACTCCAGTGCCTTCTCCTGGATTCCGATGTTGCTGAGGCGCTGTACTAGGGTACGGTGGCAGACAGTGTCGAAGGCCGCGGAGAGGTCCAGGAGGATGAGGGCCGCTGTTTCTCCATTGTCGAGCAGGGCTCGGATGTCATCTGTAGCTGCGATCAGGGCGGTCTCGGTGCTGTGGTTGGCCCGGAAGCCAGACTGCGAGAGGTCGAGGGAGCCGTTCGTCTCGAGGAAGGCGGCCAGTTGCTTGTTGATGGTCTTCTCGATGACTTTGGCCGGGAACGGGAGCAGCGAGATGGGGCGGTAGTTCTTGAGGTCGGTAGGGTCTGCTGATGGTTTCTTGAGTAGAGCGCTGAGTTCGGCGTGCTTCCAGCTCTCCGGGAAGGTGGCGATGTCGAAGGAGGTGTTGATGATGTCCCGCAGGTGGGGTGCGATGACAGCGTCGGCCTTGTTGAAGACGTGGTGAGGGCAGGGTCTGTCGGAGATCCGGAGTGGATGGAGTTCATCGTGCGGATGGTGTCTTCGGTGCTGATCGGGGTCCAGGCGCGGAGGGTGGTGGAGGGGGGCGGTGGTTCGGTCGTGGCGTGCGTCGGTTGAGTGCTGAAGCTGTTGTGTATGTCTGCGATCTTGTTGTGGAAGTAGGAGGCGAGGGAGTTGCAGAGGTCTTGCGAAGGGGTGATGTCGTTGTTTCCGGCGTTGGGGTTGGAGAGCTCTTTCACGATGTTGAAGAGTTCCTTGCTGTTGTGTGCATTGTTGTCCAGTCGTTCCTTGAATGCGGTTTTCTTGGTGGCGTGGATCAGTTGGTGGTGTTTTCGGGTGGCGAGCTTGAGGGCAGTCATGTTGTCCGGTGTTGGGTCTCTGCGCCAGGTTTTCTCGAGTGCTCTGCAGTTCTTCTTGGAGCTCTTGAGTTCGTCGTTAAACCATGGGGCTTTCTTGCTGCCGGGTCTGCTCGGCGGGGTCTTCAGCGGGGCGAGGTTGTCTGCGCAGTCGCTGATCCATTTCGTGAGGTTGGTGGCTGCTTGGCTGGGGTTCGTTGTGCTGGTGGGAGGGTTCTTGCTCAGGGAAGTAGTGAGCTGGTCTGCAGTGATCTTGTTCCAGCTTCTGCAGGGAACCTGTTGCTGGTGATGGTGGAGCGTGGTTCTTCTGAAGCTGAAGTGGACGCAGCTGTGGTCCGTCCAGTGGAGTCCCGTGGCGTGGCTGAAGGCGATGTCCTTGCTGGAAGAGAAGATCGGGTCGAGTGTGTGTCCGGCGTAGTGGGTGGGGGTGGTCACCAGTTGCTTGAGTCCGAGGTTGGCGAGGTTGTCCAGCAGGGTGGTGGTGTTGCGGTCGTTGTTGTTCTCCAGGTGGAAGTTGAGGTCCCCGAGGAGGATGAAGTCGGCGGAGGGGAGGGCGAGCGGGCTGACGAAGTCGGCGATGTCCTCGCTGAATTGTGTGCGTGGTCCCGGGGGTCTGTAGATGAGGGTGCCTCTGAGGGTGGTCTTGGGGTTGACGTGGATCTGGAAGTGCAGGTGTTCGGCGGGTGCGAGGTTGTCGTCGGTGTTGGTCGTGATGCGGATGGTGTTCCTGTGGATGATGGCGATGCCTCCTCCTGCCTGGTTGACGCGGTCCCTCCGGATGATCTTGTAGCCGTCCGGGATGGCGATGGCGATGTCGGGCGCTGAGGAGGCGTTCATCCAGGTTTCCGTTAGGAAGGCGACGTCCGGTGATGTAGCATCGAGGAGGTTCCAGAGTTCCACGGCGTGTCTGTGGACGGAGCGGGTGTTAAGCAGGATGCACTTCAGGTGGGTGCTGCTGGAGTTCGGCTTGGTGGGTGCTGGTGTGGCGTGGGTCCGGTTGCAGGTGAAGTTGCAGGAGTGGCAGCTGAAGGGTCCGTGGGTGCGTCTCGGTGTGGCTCGGCAGCAGCCCGGGGTTCGGCCGGTGTTGAGTGCGTTGAGTTCGGTGGCGTCGTAGGTCCGTCGGGTCGGCTTCCGGCGGTGGGGGCCAGGGGTCCTGGCACTGGGCGCGGTCCAGGCGCGGACGGGCGCAGACGGGCTTACCTTTGGCGCACCTTCGGCGCTCAATCGGTGCTCCCACTGCGCGCGTCCGCTGCGCGGTCGCTCCGGGGGCGTCATAAGAAGGGGGGCGGGAGGGCGGATCTGCTGGTCTGGGCGATCGGCTGGGCCAATGGGCCGGTGGTGGGCGGGGCCGCAGGGGGCCAGCGGCGGGAAAAAGTGGCGAGCGGCGAGCGGGCGGCTGAGCTGAGGCTGGGCCGCTCAGGGGTGCTGGGGGGGCGACGGTGTCGGCAGGCAGGCAGGCAGGCAAGGAGGCTGGCTGGCAAGGAGGCTGGCTGGCTATCAGGTCAGCAGGCGAGGGAGCAAGGGGGTGACCCGGCCTCGAGAGGCACAGTGGTCACTCCCGCGTGCAGCCAGGTAATCCCCTTAAGAAGGGGGACGGGAGGGCGGGTCTGCTGGTCTGGGCGATCGGCTGGGCCAATGGGCCGGTGGTGGGCGGGGCCGCAGGGGGCCAGCGGCGGGAAAAAGTGGCGAGCGGCGAGCAGGCGACTCAGCTGAGGCTGGGCCGCTCGGGGGTGCTGGG
This sequence comes from Lissotriton helveticus, assembly GCF_964261635.1. Classification (NCBI taxonomy): domain Eukaryota; kingdom Metazoa; phylum Chordata; class Amphibia; order Caudata; family Salamandridae; genus Lissotriton; species Lissotriton helveticus. Next base: position 20,586,577 of record NC_136063.1, read on the forward strand.
GGGCGATGGTGTCGGCAGGCAGGCAGGCAGGCAAGGAGGCTGGCTGGCAAGGAGGCTGGCTGGCTATCAGGTCAGCAGGCGAGGGAGCAAGGGGGTGACCCGGCCTCGAGAGGCACAGTGGTCACTCCCGCGCGCAGCCAGGTAATCCCCTTAAGAAGGGGGACGGGAGGGCGGGTCTGCTGGTCTGGGCGATCGGCTGGGCCAATTGGCCGGTGGTGGGCGGAGCCGCAGGGGGCCAGCGGCGGGAAAAAGTGGCGAGCGGCGAGCGGGCGGCTCAGCTGAGGTTGGGCCGCTCGGGGGTGCTGGGGGGGCGACGGTGTCGGCAGGCAGGCAGGCAAGGAGGCTGGCTGGCAAGGAGGCTGGCTGGCTATCAGGTCAGCAGGTGAGGGAGCAAGGGGGTGACCCGGCCTCGAGAGGCACAGTGGTCACTCCCGCGTACAGCCAGGTAATCCCCTTAAGAAGGGGGACGGGAGGGCGGGTCTGCTGGTCTGGGCGATCGGCTGGGCTGGCAAGGAGGCTGGCTGGCTATCAGGTCAGCAGGCGAGGGAGCAAGGGGGTGACCCGGCCTCGAGGGGCACAGTGTTTCTGCTTTAGGGAATATAACTGAAGAGCTCCAGATTACTGGAATTGTTATGCTTCAGAACCAATGGTTCTGGATGTAGTGTTAGCTGATCGTGGGGGTGCATGTCGTATCATCGGAAGTAGTTGTTGCGTCTATGTCCCTGATAATTCGCCTTCTGTGTATGATTCCATTTCCAAATTGCACAAAATCGCCTCTGAAATTCACAGTGACAATGGTACTTGGACTTTTTCGGGTTGGTTTTGGACTATGCTCAGTACATGGGGCTGGAAACTGCTAACGATTCTATGTGTAATTATTGGAATATTCTTCTTTTGCTGTTTATGTATTCAATGTGGTCCTGCTCTATGTTCTGTACGTATTACGGCCTGTATCCCATCCAAAAGAGCTATTGCTAAAAATGTACAAATGAGTAATGCCGAAGTGAAGCGGATCATGATGATCGATATCGAAGATGAACATCCGGATTATTTCCATTATGAGGTAGCTTCAGCTAAACGCTAAAAGGGCCGTCTGTCATAATTTGTCAGCACCTGAGTTAGCGTTTAGCTCAGCTACACGACCTTTTCTGTTAACTTGACTTAAGCGTACGGGGGCCATTTTGTATTTTGTGGCTTCCATTTTGTACGAACATGCGGCCTCGTGGTAGAGTGCCCTTTTGTCCTTCCTTCATGCCAATGAACCTTGACTTTGCCCAGCAACAGGCTATTTTTAGCGATGGTCAGTTTCACGCATGCGCACACACGATCTCTGGACTAAGAGAGTGGTCACTCTTTAGCAATGTTCCCCTAACTGACCAGTGGTATAAAGCTCCTCCCACATGCTGGCTGTGCGCCAAAAATGTCCTTACATGTACCGAAAACTGTTCAAATGTGTACCGCCTACCTTTTTATTACCTTTAAACTGTATAAAAGAGGTCGCGCACCGATGTTCGGTGTGATACTTCTTGCATTACCGAAGGGTGCTGTAGGGAATGTACCACCACCCCATGGGGTCCTAATAAACTTGTCTCTTTGTATTTCCAGTTTCCGTGCCAATTTCTGTCTATGGTGTTTGAGTGTTTTTGCAGAGTATGTAGGCCTGACAGAACCCGATACCTCATCATGGGATTGGGAACACGAGGTACAACGGGCACATCGGTTCCCGATGACGCAGAAAGAGTCACAGGGTAAGCCCCGCGCAATATTGCTTTATGTAGGGAACTTTTTATTACGTGAAGAGATAATCAGTAAGGCAAAACCACAGGCTTGGCGTACTTATAAGGATGTTGTTTTCTTTGCCCGTCCTGACTTCTGCCACGCCACCGTGGAAAGGCGATGGCGGATGAGGCAGATGATTACTCCCTTTCAGAACATTGGTTGTGAGGCTTACCTTATGTTCCCAGCACGATTGAAGGTCGGACTAAATGGAAACTTTAAGATCTTCCATTCCGAAATTATGGCACAAGAGTACCTAAGTTTTCTGCGTGAAACCAGAGGTCAACACAAGGCACAACATAAGGAGCTTGTGGAGCATGACGCCCAAGTGGTTGCTATTAGAGACATTTCCCGGAAGAAGTAGAATAAAGAAGAGATAACAATAATACTATGCAGTAGGTGAGGCCTATTGCTTGTTTAAATATTTGACTTATGAGCTAAGATCGTATATTTCTTTTTGCTGGATCGGGGAGAGGGGTAGGTGTGTATTGATGTGGATTGGTGGGTGTCAATAGTTCTAGGTGATATCGGGGGCAGATGAGGTTGAATAGTACTTAGCACCATGAGTGAAATTTATGGTTTATGAGAATCAGGGTAGGGAGGGCGTGACATCCTGTAGGCATCGTCGGTCAGACATAGGTCCTTCAGACCTATTTGCCTGTAGGGGGGGTGGGTATCTGTGGGAGGGTTGTCTGGGGTGGGGGAGGGGGGAGTAGGGGCAGGGCACATGAGCATTGGAATTTGTCAGGATTATGAAGAACTTAATCTAGATCGGAACTACGAGTATAGGTGTTGGATGGAATGGGTTAAGAATATTATAATGGGAGTTTTTGAAATAGAAGTAGCGAAGAACAAGCTTGGTAGATTGGTAATTAGTAGTGAGCAGTCAGTTGGTAGCCTCTTAAGAACTAGATATATCCCTTAGATTTGTAACATGGAACGTTTGTGGGTTAAACGACGTCCAAAAAAGACAAAAGATAGCAGTCCGATTGCGGCAGATGAACGTAGACTACGTATTCCTGCAAGAAACACACATAATGAGTACCCAGGAGTTTTGTCTTAATCAGTTGGGGTTCCATTTAATAGCAAGGTCCAAGCAAGGGACGAAAAATAGAGGGGTAGCTATTCTTTCAAGAAGTAAAAATGTGGTAACCGGAAAAAAACTAGAAGATCAATGGGGTAGATGGGCTATGGTCGAGATCTTAATAGAGGGAGTATGGACAACTTTGGTGGCAGTATATGGCTCAACCCAGGATGATCCAGAAGTTCTGCAGTTTTTAGATGCAGAGTTAGCGGGTTGGCCACCTCAGGTTATTATAGGAGGTGATTTAAATATTAATGGGGCGGGTGGGCTGGGGGTAGGGTTGACTGGAACTTATAAAGGCAGGAAGAAAAGAGTACGTAAAGCATTGGTTGATCTTTTAGAGAATAATACTCTGCAAGATGTCTGGGGTAGAATTAGATCGGATCAAATAGGCTTTACATATTACTCCGCACATCGTATCTGTGTTCGATTAGATTATTTTTTGATATCTAACGACCTAATGACTAGAGTAGAAATTGATAGGCTCCCACGAATTTTTTGTGACCACAACCCCTTAGTATTAACAATGAAGCTAGAAGGGAGAACTAGACTAAGTAGGGTTTGGATTTTTGAAAGAGGGCTTCTCCTGGACAATAATTATATACAACATATGTCCAAATGGATCAGTGAGTTCTTTGAGAATAACAGAGGGAGTGCTCCGGTGGGAGTTATATGGGACGCCTTTAAGGCTGGTGCTCGTGGAGAGACATGCAGTTTTAGCGCATATAAACGGAAAGTAGCACGACTTAGGGATAGTGGCATAGAGAGGGCCGTCTCAGAGGCGGAGGAGCAGCTCCATAAGTGCGTAATAATGGGTGAATCGATAGAACAATCAATTATAGAAATGATGAAAGTAAAAAGTGAAGCTGAGGATGACTTGGCAAACAAGGCAGCTCATTACTACACTATTAGAAGGGAGAGATGCTACGAGTTTAGCGAAAAAGTTGGACATGTACTTGCCATGCGTACTAGGCAGATAGTGGCAACCGGGACTGTTAGGGAGATTAGTGATGAAAATGGAAGACTACACTCAGACTCTGAGGAAATTAGGGAAGTCTTTAGGAAATTTTATCAGACACTATATGATGAACAATACCCCAGTAATGATGAAGAGATAAGTGAATATCTTCGGAATATTCCGGCTGAGAGGGTTTCTATTGAAGACACAGAAGGACTTGAGAAGTTGTTGGATTACACTGAAATTAAAGAAGCTATGGGCAATCTCCCCTCAGGAAAGGCCGCTGGTCCGGATCAGCTGCCTTTAGAGTTTTATAAAACTTTCTGGGGGAGTCTAGGACAGGATTTAATTAGAACGATCCAAGCTGCTCAGACGGGGGAGTCTATCCCCAAATCTTGGGGAGGTGCAGATATTGTTTTAATATTAAAAAAAGGGAAGCCGGCGATTGAGCCAGGGTCCTACAGACCAATTACAATGATGAACAATGACACAAAAATATATTCGAAAGCCCTCGCAACGAGATTTGCAGGAATAATAGGTGCCCTAGTCAGCAGTAACCAACATGGTTTCATTCCCGGTAGAGGGACGACACATCACACCCGGAAAGTTATAACCATGTTTGATGCCAACGAGGTCACAGGAGATCCGATGGCCGTAATGCTGTTAGATGCTGAGAAAGCGTTTGATCGGGTCTCCTGGGACTATCTGTGGCAAACCCTAATAAGATCTGGGATTAAGGGCAGTTTCGTGAAAGCTCTACAGACTCTGTATAGGGAACCGGTTGCGGCTTTAAGAGTAAATGGGGGCATTACGGGACAATTCCAGATTAAGAGAGGTACACGGCAGGGGTGCCCTTGCTCCCCGCTGCTATTCGCCATGTACATGGAGCCACTAATCCGCAGGATAGAGTCATGTGCAGATATCACCCCACTAAATACATTATTGGGCCCCTGTAAGATACTTGCTTACGCCGATGATGTGGCAGTGATAACACCAAACCCCACGGAGGCGATTGGGTTGCTAGAGGCAGAGGCTCGTAGATTTGGGCAAGTTTCGGGTTATGCCCTGAATACTTCAAAGACTCAGATCATCAAAAACTCTATGACTCCCTGTGATGATAACCGAGTGGTTCAGGGAGGGATGTATTAACGTATTAATATTTCAGCTGATCTTGACGCTTTGGTGGAAAAAAATATCATCCTAATAATAGATAAAGTAAAGAAAGACCTGGATCGATATGAGAATCTTCACCTGTCATTAGTAGGACGAGTGAACATTATCAAAATGCTGGTTTTGCCGACATTTTTGTATGTTTTTAGAGCAATTCCACTCTCAATTGACAATAAGTGGTTTAAAATTTGTGAACAAATGGTTAATCGTTTTATTTGGGCAAAAGGCAAGACGCGTAGGGCACTGAGATTCATGTCGCTCTCGCGGGAAAGAGGAGGCTGGTCACTACCGGATCTAAAGCTTTATTATTGGGCAGCAGCATTGCAATATATGGTGGGCTTGATTGGAGGTGCTGAAGTGGAGGGTTGGGATAAGTTTTGTTTGCTTGCTATTTATGGTTTGGTTCTGGGCACGAATGCTGAAAATGTATTTTTGAGATTCACGAAGGGAAGCTACTTCAAAAGAACACGATTTAAGACAGTAATGGCTGCATATAATATATGGAAAGGGTTCACTAAAAAGGTCGGAATTGGGAAGTATAATGCATATACTAGACTAAAAGATAACCCTTCCCTACCTAGCGAGGTTTTTTCGGGAGATGTCTTTCAAGAATGGGAGAGGCGGGGGATAAGAAATTTTGGAGATATGTTGGGCCTTCATGGTATATTACAATTCACGGAATCGCAAAATAGTTTTGCTTTGGATACAAAACACTTCTTTAAATACCTTCAAATAAGAAGCTGCATATTAAATAAACAAGGGGGGGGCATCGGGATTCGAAAGAAATATGGTGATGGACCTTATAGAAAGTGGTTGTGATTGCACTATTAAAAGGTTTTATTTAGAAATGACAAAATTAAAGAAAGACGATTTAGAGAAATGGATAGATAAGTGGTCTATTGATTTAGATATAGGCAGGGATATCTTTACTGAGTCTTTGGAAATGGGGAGAAAAATGCTGTGTTCATCGTCCCTTCAGGCCCAACATTATAAGATATTATACCATTTATATTATACACCCGCGAAGATTGCTCAGTGGGGTGGTACATCTGGTATCACTTGTTTTAGATGTGGTAGTTCAGAAGCTGACTTGATACATATTTTTTCAGTTTGTCCCCATTTGGATAAGTTGAAACAGGATATCGTGAACTTCTTTCGGATCGCACTGTCAACAACAATAGAGTTAACACCAGCTATTATGTTATTGGGGATAAGTGTTGACGGGCAATCGAGCTGTAGAAATTTCATATTTGTAGCAATGGCGATTCTGAGATTGTTAGTGGCTTCTGCTTGGCTTGATCCTAACCCTCCATCATACCATCAATGGTTAGGCAAAGTATTGTCAATACAAAAACTGGAAACAGCCATATATGCTAGGAAGGGAAAAAAGGGTAAGAAATTGGGTATACAAATTTGGGATCCTTTCATTCGATGGAAGTTAGGTACTGACTGTTAAAAGACTAAGAACCTGTCTAGATGAATATTTGAATATGTATGTATGATTTTGTGTTCTATTGTATTGCAATCATTGTGCCATGTCATAAAGAAAATGGGGGAAAAAATTCTTAATAATTTTTTTTTTTTAAAAAGGTATTTATTCCGATCATGGAGGCCTTAGAGTATTAATGTGCAACATATTATTTGTACTCTTGTATGATGCAACTGTAGCTCGAGTTAACATCAGCAGCTGGTATAAGATATTACCTGAGCTGTGGTTTCATTGTGGTTATACACAGTTTATAACAAATGCAATCCAACTCTGTGACATCATTTGTGGAAAAACAGCAACACTTTGCTGACTTTCTAAACTACATGCAACAAGTGTCAAGTCCAGTGGTCTCTATATCTACCCAAGCCTTTCCTTCAAGGGGCAGATGAGAAGCTCCAGACTGGGTGGTGTCACTTGGTCTCATGCACGACATCAAATATATCTTTTCAGTAGATACTTTCATGTGAAAACATCACAATCTCATCCACACTGGTTTTTTATTCCTACAATTACTATGTCTTCCATATGGTGACCTATATGATAACTCTCTCCTAGTCCCTCACACTCTTGACAATCCACACTGGTTCCCATTGCTGATGTGCATAACATGTGCATCTCTTTGTCTTTTCTCATCCATACAAACAAACACAACCTCCTGGCTGAAAAAAGGTACCTTATATGGCAGAATCGTCCCCACCTGCAGCATACTCTGCTTCTACTGGAGATTCACAAAGCAAATGAAGAGGACACGTAGTTCTAGTCCCTCTGCTTCATTTCTTTTTCCTATGGTGTTTGAAGGTGAATAGATTGATCTATACCAATGTTGCCCAAAGCCACATTTCAAATCACAGATCCAGGAAGTCAGATCCTGCTCTCACAGCTTGAATCACATGCAGTCCATTTGATCAAACCTGAGAATGAGGGTGCTAGCATCCCTGGGGAGGCCACCGAAAGATTTCTAATGTGTACATCTCTACATAAATCCAAAGTGGGTGCATAGTACATTAACAAGTGGTAATATTATAATGGTCATAACAACTACACATGCTAGATGGGCTGAACTGAATCAACACATCTGTTAAATTTTGATATTGTCCCAGTAGCTGCAAGAGAATCATCAGTCATGAGGCGGTGCTGCTAAAAATAGAGATTAGAGTGACGAGGATGGTACCACTTTGCTTTGCAACTATACCCTGCAACAAACACACTGGTAGATGGAGTGTCCACAGTGAGGGGGGATGTTTGTTGCTTGATTGGGAAGTTCACAATTGTTCACATTGACAAAGGTGATTGAGACCTAGCAGTAGAATATAAAAGTGAACAGGGGTAAAAATCAAATATCTTGCAAAAATTAAGGAATATATGTCTACAGTGATGTATGTCATTCTTCTAAATGTAGTAGACTCTAAGATTCTGGCTTAAGCGACCAGGGTTTTAGGTGCTATTGCTTCTAAAGTATTGTTAATGGTCACAAAAACAGATACAATTAGATTTAAATAATAAAAAGGACTTTCCTACAATGTTTTGTAATGAAACAATGGTCTTTATGTAATGTATGATGGATGATAGTCCTTGTGACTGTCATTGTTTTTAAGAATAATAAATTTATACCAGCCTTTTTATATATGTATTGGTTTGTTTTATAGTGTTTAAATGTTTAAATATCCAAAGTTAACATGTGGGCTTAACGATTAAACTGTGCCAAGGGAAACATTCTATTCCACTTTGATAGTCCTTCCTACAGGGTGGTGTAGGAGATTGCTTATGTGTGTTAGACATTGTAATGTGTTTTATTCATATCTGTCATTGTCAGGTAAAGAGTTTGTCTACGGTGTTGGGAGGTGTCATTTATTTTCCATTCGTCACCTCCAAGATTTCCTGGTGGTGACATACAGAATAAAAGACATTACACCTTACAGTGTCCGGGAGATGAACACTCTAGTGGAATTCCTCTGACTATCTCTACTCTCTCGGTCCTTTAATGGAAGTTTTTCAACATTAGTGCAAATGAGGGCTCTATCATTTGAAAATGTCAGCGGATCAAGAGTTTGGTGGCACACTCTTTCCACTTAATTCTAATTCAGACTCCATGTTTTCATGGGTTGCCTGAATTTCTCTAACTTGCATGCTATTTTAAGTCCATCTACCTGCAGGGCTGTTTGGTTTCTGCAGGCCTATCTGTGTTCCATGTGTGAAAATCAATGAACTGTTCCATGTCAGAGATAATTTACCCTGGGTCCAGACCTCAACATCCTTCACATCTTTAGCTTTGTTGGCATGATCTTTAATGATACGTTGCGTTGCCACTAAATGGCTTCTGTACCTGGGTATTACACCTGCTTTTTACCTGCACCAGTCCAATTGAGTCAATGTCTTGTCTGATACTCAGAGGACAAACATTCTGAAAACACTATTGTTACTCCTAAACTATTCCAAAGTTATATCTGGTACATGTTAACATGTGCACATAACAAATACGACATATCGAGAATCCACTGACCTGGGAGACTTAAGGTGTTGTTTTGAATTTTAAACTAGTATAGCTTGGGGAGTTGTAGGGGGATCTGCTGCTGCTCTTGTGTTGGGGGATCTGCTGCTGCTCCTGTGTGGCCCCCAACATGAAACCAATGTTCCTGCAGTGGTCAAAGGCCCTTTGCAACATTACAGTCCTGGTAGGACTCAGGGATGCTCCTTCACCCTCAGGTCCATTTTAAGAAAGTAGTTTATAATCTTGGGTGGGCAGTCACCTCCCCCGCTCCCACGCCACCCCTTTGAGGATTAATACACTATTCTGTTAGGGTTTGCTGCAAAAGTCACTAAATTAACCAGAGTTCAACCCCCAGGTAGCAATGGCACAGAGCAGACCAACTTAACGTAGGGCAATTTATAAAGAACGTGTGTGATACCAAAACAGTAATAAAGTCGAAACACCTAACAATGAAAATTCAAATTTAAATTAGAAAAATCGAGCACATTTTAAATGATTAAAATCCAATAAGGGGAGCCATAGGAAAGAGTTTTTAAAACTTTAAGGAAAAATAGTGGCAATTATATCCAATAGTACACCCTGACCTACACACACTTTAATGCTTTCAAATTGACCAAAATGGATCTTAAGTCTGAACACACCAGCAAGTCAGCCGGGTTCAGGATTCTCCCTTCTGTCTTAGTGTACAAAACAGAAGTCACAATCACTCAGAGGAGCAAGGATTCAGGCTTTACCAGGGAATGTCTCACTAAAGTAGGATAGGCATTGAGTGAGTCTGAATGAAACTGTTGGTTTTTAAAGGAATGAAATTTACCAAGTAACGCAATGTCACTGTGCGTGGCCCTTTGTAGCTTGGTAAATGTGGAGTAATGTTACCTTGTGCTACTCTGCCCCAGGGAGGTGTTCCATGGGTAGAGTGTGGGTTTTCTCTTGCATCTATCTATAGATTTTGGTGCACTTCCATATTCACCATTAGTGGTAGACCTGTGGCTTGTTTTTTTCAGGAAGATATCCCTTCCTGTACATAAACCATCCTGACTACAATGCAGACACCCAAACACCACGGTGCAAGGGTATCTTCGTTGGAGGTAGGCAATAGTTTGTGCACGAGCTCAGGGAGAGAGCAGGAATATGGAGAATTGCTGCGTTGAGTGAATATTTGATAAAAATGCCCCAGTGTCTCTTTTTTGGAGGTCTATTTGCTCCAGCAGGAAATTGTGGCTAACTGACCTCTAATAAGTTTCTTTTCACTGAGGTGGATATACTATTGGGGGGAAGCTCCAAGCGGCACACAGCAGTTTCTTTAGCCCAGGAAGTGTGGACTAGATTCACTGCAGTGGTTAATACATGTCACCTAGAGGTCCTTTTTTCTTCAGCTCTTCACATAATGATCCCCGATTTCAGTAGAAGTTCTTAGGACTTTTACAAAATGATATTGCCAATGCTTTCCATGTTTTGGGAAAGCCCAGGGAAACAACAAATGATTTTTGAATTTGTTGTATCCCTGTAGCCACACAGGTGGAGAATGTGCAGTCTGGGCAGTCTGTGACTCTAACGCCAATAAAAAAGGGGATGTTTAGATCGTGTACCTTCTATGACAATGACATCTGTAAAAGAGGGGGTGTCCAGGGTCATGCAGTCGGTGATTCTGTCATCTGTAAAGGAGTGGCTGTGCAGGGACACGCAGTCTGTGATGTTGTCATGTGTAACTGATGGGATGGGCAAGGGACATGCATTGTGTGGCTGACAGTTGTGACAGAAGGAATTAGCAAGGTTCATACAGTGTAACACTTCTGTGACATAGTGTGTGAGAGGTTGGACTGGTATATGATGAACACAAATGTAAGTGGGCACCCAGCACCAGTCCAGACAACCCATATGGTGATTTTAGTGGTCTTTGACAGCTTTAAAAACCTCTCTAAGTAGTAGTTGTGGAGAGCAGTCTTCAGTGTAGAAGGCGTGTAAAGCAGCTTGTTTTACATGAACATGATCGTATAGATATAGATTGAATGAAAAAGAACCACACGGTGTATTTATATAAATATGTATTTATTATAAGACATTCACTAACACGTTTGGATATCTCCTAGCTGGAGATATACACAATACTCACAATACTTTGTAATAGAAACAGGTACGTAGCACAGAATATGCAGTGGTCGACGGGGGCCGCGTGCAGTGTGGTAACACTACCGCTGGATCAACAAAAGTCAATGGGTATGTCACGGTTGAAATTTTAAAGAAGAAGGACCCTTCCCAGTGAAACCTGAAGAAACCCCTTGGAAGACAGAAGGTTAGAGAGCAACCCCACCCGTGGATACCTTAGGAACCAGGTTACCTGCACCAGGGAGGCCGGGCGCATAGTTGTGCAGTGGCGTCAGAAACCATTGTCAAGCTCAATGGAAGATTTCAGGAAAAGGTGAAAGTGTCCAGTAGAACCCAGAGGTGGATTCAAGATGTGAAGAACCTGCACAGGAATTACCAGGAATTACCCGGAGGCACAGAAGACAAATGCCCACAATGTCATGGGTTGCAGGATGGCTGACGGTAACCTTTCAACTGCAGCTGCGTGGACAAGGTGTCACTGTGGAAGCCATACATGAGCTTGGACATGCTTGAGGTTGGAGCTACTTGGAGCCCAAATATATTGGTGTAAAGAAGCCAACAAGCCTTTTCAACAGCAAGTCGATGCAGTGCACAGGGGTATCGTTCATGCAGCTCAAATGAGTAATACTTGCCTCAAACTTGGTGAGAGGACAGGGCAGGCATCAAGGGATTTGAAGAATTACCAACTGTGTTGCAGGACCTTTCAGAGTCCGGAGGAGCTCAGGATCAGCAGACCATTCAGCCTAGTTGAGGTACCTGTAGATGCAGGGAAGTGACTCCTTCACTTCATGGGTGATTCCTTCAGGTGTCTTTGATGCCCACAGGGCTTGGAAAGTTCCTGTATGGCGCACAGGCATGGACATTGCAGCAGAGAAGCAATGCAAAAAGATCAAGGGCAGCAAGAGTCCTCCCAGTTACAGTCTTGATACCCAGAGCGAAGGCCAGACCGTCGAAGTTGAAGTGGTATCTGAATTGTATCTTGTTCCACAATTAATTTATGGACCCACCCACAGGTTAGCCCTTAAATACATTCAGGTGTGTTGGGATGATTTAGGGGTTCCTCCATAAGGATGGCTAAACAAGGGAGAGGATACTCCCCTGTCCTTTGTCCAGTTTTGCACCAGACTATGCATGGAGGGCACCGAGTGTGCCCTGCACGCAGAATATGTTGTGCTGGGAGGCAATCCCACCCAGCCCCAATACAATAAACCCTATCTAGGAGGTGGTCATATTTTTCTGTGACAGGATGCTGATTGTTCTGTCTTCCCCTGTTCAAGCTCAGCTCAGCAGTAGGAGAGCAGAACTGTGTCTCTGGGTGGCAGCAGCCACGTTGTGCTGTTTGGCTCTAGAAGACTGTTACGGGGAGCTCAGGGGAACTAATGGAGGGCCTTTCCAGAATGTTTAATACAAACACAATAGGGTTCATTACAGCCAGTTTTGAAATGGTCATCACATAAAGGTGTAGTTCCCGTCTATATGTTACATGGCTCTCTCACTTGCAACCCATGAGAATGGACTCCGCAGGCTGCAGGGGTGCCCTCACACTTAGAACCAAGAACCCTGCCTTCAGGATTGAAAATGCCTGATGCAGGGGTTACTTATAGTTTGTAAGTGCAGTGACACTAAATATGGGAAAACACATGCCTTTTGTACATGGATTACACAGGCTACAACGGCGGGCCCCCTGTGATAGCTTGGATGGTCTCCCATAGGTGCCATAATACATGCTTAAGACCATGGGGGAACTCTGGGATACCTAAGGACTGATAAGGGCACCCGGGTATTCAATCTGGGGTGTACCTAAGTACTTACCATACCAATTTAGGGAAGAAAGCAAAGAGGGTAGGGTCCTGATTAGCAGGATCTGAGTCAGGATAATCAGAAACAGCATTATATCAAGCAAAAAGTGGGTAACCATAAGAAGCAGATTGTAGTATTCTGTGTATTGTGCCTTTCAGGCACTTGTAGGAAGAACCTTGTGTTAATGACATTCTGTGCTCTGTTTCAGAATGTTGGCTGGATGGCAGTTGATCGCTGTTTCTGCCTGATGTCGCTGTTATTCTCTTGAGCAGAATAAACTCATATTTCAACATCAACTCTGCTTACTTCTATGAATACTTACCACAAAATTGTTGGCGACGATGCTAAAGAGAAGGTAAAGAACCTGTCTTACCTCGAACTACCTCGAGATTCTGTGTTCATCTTCAAGCTTCGTGGGAGAACGAAGATACGCTGTTATCCACACAGCAATAACATGGCAGACGAAAAAGAAAAATAAGATAAGTCCTTCCGCTTCATTTCTAGCGCGTCTAAGGTATTATTTGTTCGCTAGAATGCGTAAGCGATAAAAGAAAATGTTTCCATCGTCAGCGCAAGTCGTGTTTGGCAAAGAAAGACACGTGTGGTTGGCAGCGCAATTCTACGCATGTACGCGATGTAGAACCTGACTGTCAGCGCGAGTCGTGGTTGGAAGGGAAATACGCGTGTGGTTGGCAGCGTGACTCTACGTTAAGGACGCTGTTGTCGGCCATTTTAGAGACTTCTCTTTATACACGCGTAACCTTGGCAACGCTGTAATCATAACGACGGAAGCAACGCTGTCTGTTCTTCGCTGTCGTCAGGCATTTTAAAAGCTTCTTTTTCTACACGCGTAACCTTAGCAACGCTGTAGACATAAGTACGAAGACAACGTTGTCTGTTCTTCGCGAACCAAGTCAGCAAGGAATGCCCTAAGGGAGCTTCATTGGCTCCCTATTGCGGCTAGAGTACAATTCAAGGCTATGTGTATTTTACACAAAGCCTTTCATCGCACTGGCCCTGCAATCTTACAGTCCTTGGTCACTCCCTATGTCCCGTCCCGCTCCCTCCGTTCCTGTACCCTCCAGCTGGCTACTTCCATCAGAGTTAGGAAAACCCGTTGGGGAGGCCGATCCTTTTCATATACTGCGGCCAAGCTCTGGAACACCCTCCCTTTACCCCTCCGGGGAACTATTAATCATCTCTCCTTCAGGAAAGCCCTGAAAACTCACTTGTATGCTAAATCCTGCTGATCTGCCCTGAGCCCGCACTAAGTAAGTTCTCAGTCATAAGCGCTACGAGGCCTCCGGGTAGATAGCGCTATACAAGTGTAGTTTCATTCATTCATTCAATGCTGTTAAGATGAAAATGAACACATAGACACTGTCAGTAGTCTACACACGGCACAAAGAATTGGAAACATATCGTACTAACTTAATTAAAGTGCATTTTGTGACTATTGTGCTGCTCTTTAATTTGGAGGTAATTAACATGCTTTAAACTACTGAGTATCTAAAAAAAGAGTTATTTCACGATTTTGACTTTAAAACTATCCCAAATGTTGCCATCTTTTGAGAACAGCGACAAGACGGATTTGTAAAAATTTGGGTTTAGGACTCTGTGGTCAAGCATTTATTTTGTGCAGTATGCAGTCAGTTTCACCTCCTCCTCCTTTTCTGGAGACGCCAGGCAATCCACCTATAATTTGGAAAAAATGGTTTGATGCGTTTGAGACTAATTTGGGTGCAATAGGCGCGTCAAGATATCGCGCAGAGAGGAAGAAATGTCTAATATTGCACTCATTAGGTTTTGAAGGAAGAGAAATGTATAAACATTTACCTCCTTTAATAAGAAACAACGCAGAAGAAGACGTTGATGAATATACTGAGACAAGGATGAGACTGGAGTTGAGATTTGATGTCAAGCCTAGTCTTGTTGTGATTAGACATAAATTCTTCAAAAGAGAACAGCTACCAGGAGAAGATGTTGAGACATATGTATCAAGTCCAAGGCAGTTGAGTGCGGAATGCGAATTTGAGGGTTTCAGAGAACAATTAATCAGAGATCAGTATATATGTAAATGTACTGACAAGTCAATCCAACAAAAACTGCTTACCTTGGGCAATCCAACACTTGAAGAGACTATCCGTACAGCCAAAAGCATTGAGTTGTCTAAAAAAGAAGTGAAGGAACTTGAGAAGAAAAGTGAAGAGGCAGTTTCCATAGTTAGAGCTAAAGAGAACAAGGAAAATAAGGCGGTATCTGGTCAACAACGTTTCGAAAAGAACAATTTTCCTGGTTCACAACGTTATGAGAGAAATTCTTTTTCTAGGAGTGACATTTGTTATAGATGTGGAAATCTTTCACATAATAAGAGTAACAAATTCTGTCCTGCTAGGAATTCTACTTGTCGTAATTGTGGGAAATATTCAATCTCTTACCTTCTTCTTCACGTTTTGCCATTGTTGCCATTGATTATTACTCCAAATGGCCGGAGATTCGTTTTATCAGCGAACCTTCCTCAGCTAATGTAATTCTCTTTTTAAAAGATATTTTCATGAGGGAAGGTTTTCCTTCGTTTGTTATGACGGACAATGGTGTACAGTTCGTTAGTTCTGAATTTGAGTGTTTTCTAAGACAAGGTGGTGTCACTCACAAGAAGAGTTCTTTCTATCACCCCCAGGCTAATGGCCTTGTTGAAAGAATGAATCAAGTGCTCAATAATTGTGTGCAGTGGGCTATTGCTAGCAAGTGTGTAGTTGAGAATGCTGTGCGTTCCATGTTCTGGTTTTATCGCACCACTGCGCATTCGTCAACTGGAGTGTCTCCTTTTGAACTTCTAAGAGGGAGAAAACCTTCTACGAAAATTTGTCCTGGTTGGATGTCAAAATGGGTGAAAATGAATGTTATGGATGGCATTGATGGATTTGTGAGGGACAAAGTTACTGGAGCACAAGCAAAGCAAAAAGTTTATTTTGATGAAAGAAAAAGGGCTGTTTCTCATAACATTTGTGCTGGTGATGTTGTTCGTATCAAAAATCCAGTTCATGTCACCAAGGGAAGAAGCAAATTCTCCGAGCCTTTAGTTGTTGATAAGGTTTGCGGTAATGGTGTGCGTGTGAATAACAAGAATTGGTGGAACATTTGTAAAGTTGTTAAAGTCAAAGGTGAGGACATTGACTCTAATAACTATTTGTCTAGTTCTTGTTCTGATACCAATAATGGAAATGATAGATGTAACGATGTTAGCTTTGTGCCAGAGCTTCGCAGGAGTTTGAGAGTCTGTAAAATTCCTGCCAGGTTCAGGTAACTCTCTAGTACCCTGTTTTCTGTTGTTTTTACTTTGTGGTGTTCTTGTTCTTTCTTTTGCTACTTACCTTTCTTTGTTTTCCTTTCTTCATATCTTTTCTATTCTCTATTTTCTTTTGCTTTATTTTCTTTTGTTTTGTAGGAAAGAGGATAATGTAGTATTCTGTGTAGTGTGCCTTTCAGGCACTTGTAGGAAGAACCTTGTGTTATGGACATTCTGTGCTCTGTTTTAGAATGTTGGCTGGATGGCAGTTGATCGCTGTTGCTGCCTGATGTCGCTGTTATTCTCTTGAGCAGAATAAACTCATATTTCAACATCAACTCTGCTTACTTCCATGAATACTTACTACACAGATCTTACTTTCCTACATAGAGTATAAGGAAGGATTATGTATTGTGTGTCTTTGAATCCAGGAACATTGGCTATGGGCAACATATGTAAGTGCTAGAGCTTGAAAAATACCTAGTCTTCACTTAGCAAGTGCTATGATTTCTCACCGATAATGTTTATCACTCTAAGTCACTCGTCCTTGCCCCAACACCTAACACCAAAATCAAGAGCATTCAAACCTCCACTGGTTGTAAATCAAAGTACAACACAGAGGCCAATAATATCAACTTTCACATAGATTGACTCTATAAAATGTCTTGTCAGGGTAATCATATAGAGCGGAGTAAAGATCGTGAGAACGTACTCTTCCTAACAGCATCCTCATTGCCATCAAACATGTTCTCAAAGGATTGGCCCATAGATAGGGTTTTTTCAAATGTAAGGTTTTCTTCATAGTAAGTCAGAAGGTACCATTTCTCCCTATCTAATTTTCTTCCCTAAAAAAGTAAACATTTAGTTGTGAGTACTGGTCCCCACATTAAGAGTACATATAAAGGTCCCTCATAGAGAATCATGCACCTCAAAAAACAGAAATCTAGACAACCTTTTGGGATGAGGGGAAAAGAGATACCAGCTTCCCCAGGCATGATCAGAGGACCAGCTGCTACAGGCCCCAAAATGGTCCTCATAAGATGAGAATAGTGGCAGCTCATCAATGTGGGTTCCGGAGTCCTAAATTGCCCCCTGCGAGACACCAATAGTGCCCCTCGCTTCTGGCCGGACTCCTATTCAGTTAATGTTAGCAGTGCTCATGAGAACACAACTTTCATGAACAAAGCACAGGTTTTCCCCCTTGGCCTTTCCAGTCTCCTGATTTCAGGAGAAGGAAGGAGCTGAGCCACAAGTCATCTAATGAATGAGACTTAGACTTTGTGGAGAGAAGTCTAAAGTGAGTATGTGTGAGGGACGTAACCCACTACAGTCCACTCACACAGGTACAATGCATTTGATTTAGCAGACACACTGTGCATAACTCAGGTACACCATAATATCTGCTGTAATGGGGCTTTCAGGCACTGAGTAGAGTATCCCTGAGACGAATGAAGAGAGACACAGGACAACAGGAGTGAAATCCAGCACTATTGGAACATGGAGGGATGCTTGCTGCAGGTCTTCTGCTCTGTCTGGCTCCTTGTTTGCAGTTTAGAAATCATGCATTGCTAGTTCAGTGTACTCTGGAGGATTGTATTCTGCTGCTACAATGAGTCACCAAGGGAGGAATCAAGATAAGAAAAAAATAATTCTTAAGTTGTTGTTTTTATTCATTTTTGCGAGTGAGTATGTGAAATGGAGTGAGTGTATATATCTACCTACATCTATCTATCTATCTATCTATCTATCTATCTATCTATCTATCTATCTATCTATCTATCTATCTATCTATCTATCTATCTATCTATCTATCTATCTATCTATCTATCTATCTATCTATCTATCTATCTATCTATCTATCTGTCTGTCTGTCTGTCTGTCTATCTGTCTGCCTGTCTCTCCCTCTCTC
Organism: Lissotriton helveticus; assembly: GCF_964261635.1. NCBI lineage: Eukaryota > Metazoa > Chordata > Amphibia > Caudata > Salamandridae > Lissotriton > Lissotriton helveticus. Next base: position 20,604,646 of record NC_136063.1, read on the forward strand.
CCTCCCTCTCTGTCTCTCCCTCTCTGTCTCTCCCTCTGTCTCTCCATCTGCCTCGCCCTCTTTCTCTCCCTCGCTCCCTCGCTCCCTCTGTCTCTCCCTCTGTCTCCCCCTCTCTGTCCCCCTCTCTTTCTCTCCCTCTCTGTCTCTCCCTCTGTCTCTCCCTCCCTGTCTCTCCCTATCTGTCTCTCCCCCTCTGTCTCTCCCTTTCTGTCTCTCCCTCTTTCTCTCCTTCTCTGTCTCTCCCTCTCTGTCTCTCCCTCTCTGTCTCTCCCTCCCTGTCTCTCCCTCTGTCTCTGTCTCACAAGAAGAAGTTTACAAGTGAAGTTGTTGGGGTGCAAGTTTTTATATTTCGCACCATAGTTGGTGTGCCGAAGGAGTATTTTCTGGATGGATCATCCCTTGAAAGAGTTGTTTGCTAAATTTTACCGATTAGTTTTGGAGTATTACCCTTCTTCTGGGTAGTAGAAATGAGAAAAAGGTTTGATAAAGGGCCTTGACGTTCAATCAGAATATGAAATTGAGGAATAATTGATAATCCCAGCTAAGAAAGGAAGCAAGTGTGCATCTAAAGCAACAAAGTTCTGTGGAGTGTGTGATAATGTGTGGTGCAAGCAGCACCAATTGGTAGCAAAATCTTTCAAATCAAGTTTTCTAATAAATATTGGTTGTCCATTCACAGAAGTAAGTTTAAGTATATTTTCAAAAAGTATGATGTATTTTTTTCTAAATAAGTCATCTTATTCAATACAGTGAGATGGTGATCATTTGTGGTGCACTGAGTTAGTATTACCTTTGGTGCTGAGCTTGAATGTACCTTGTGGTGATGTTTGGTCAGGGTGAGGTAAAGTAATTGAAGTAACGTCTATTGTTGATTCAATTCTGCATCAATTCCATTTAAAAGGGACAGTATGTTTCACTATGACATAAAAGTGTTCACTTTTGTTTGTGATTATTTATGGTACGCTGAGTAAGTAGTATCTTTGGAGGTGAGCTTGTACGTTCCCTTTGCAGTATGGATTGAAGGCAGTTGTTAACACACATAGATGAATGTTTTTTGTCACTTATTTAAACAAAATGTGAAAAACATATAGTAGAATTTTGTCTGCATCAAATCAATGAAGGTTGAATTTCCTAGTGTTCAAAGTTTAAGAAAATGTGAGGATATTGTGCAATTGTCTGTGTTTTAAGTAAATCAAGATTGTATTGAACGTTTTCTGTAGTGCTGGCGCTCTTGGTACCTAGTTGTGAACACTACTGAGAGCAGAATTGATTGAAGGCAGTTCTCAGCACACATAGTGAGGAGAAATGTATATGGAAAACTGAATGGAAGTTGTGAACCCTGCTGTCTGCAATGTAGATCAAAGGTACTAATAGATAGAAACGTTGATGAATGGTATTTTGTACAGTTAACAGAATCTTATGACAGAGTAGCATTTTATCTGCGTTAAGGAAAACAATGCTGAATGTAATGCTGTCCTTAATGTAGAAGGAAAGCTATATTGAAGGTGTGAACGCAGCTGTCCGCAGTGTAGATTGACGGTAGTTGTTGACAGAAAGATCGATGAATGCTATTTTGTCACAGTTAACAGAATGTGAGGATTCAGTACAATTGTCTCTGCCTTAAGGAAAGCAAGGCTGAATACAATGCTGTCCTTAATGTAGAAGGAAAGCTGAATTTAAGTTGTGAACGCAGCTGTCCGTAGTGTAGATTGAAGGCAGTTGTTGATACAAAGATCGATGAATGCTATTTAGTCACAGATAACAGAATCTGAGGACACAGTATAATTGTCTCTGCCTTAAGGAAAGGAAGGCTGAATATAATACTGTCCGTAATGAAGAAGGAAACCTGAAGAGAATTTGTGAACTGAGCTGTCCGTAGTGTAGATTGAAAGCTCTTGTGAGCAGTTATAGATGAATACTATTTGTGACATTCGTTTACAAAATTGGAAGACATAAAATCCATTAGTTTCTACCTTAAATACAGCGAGGCTGAATTCAATGTTTTCTGTAGTAGTGGATCTCTTGCTATGAAGTTTTAATTTTTTACTGACCGCAGCATATATTGAACATTGTTGTAAGGACAGATATTGAAGATAATTTTAGTTCTAAAGCTGAGTTGAAGTTGTGAACCCTTATGTCCGCAGTGTAGATTGAAGGCAGGTGTTGGCACATAGGTCGATGAATGCCATTTAATCACAGATAATAGAATCTCAGAATACAGTATGATTGTTGAGATAAAGATCGAAGAATGCTATTTTGTACAGTTAACAGATTGTGTGAACACTGTATAATTGTCTCTGCCTTCAGGAAAGCAAGGCCGAATGCAATGCTGTCCTTAATGTAGAAGGAACGCTGAATTTAAGTTGTGTACCCAGCTATCCGTAGTGTAGATTGAAGGCAGTTGTTCACACAAAGATCGAAGAATGCTATTTAGTCACAGATAACAGAATCTGAGGACATAGTATAATTGTCTCTGCCTTAAGGAAAGGAAGGCTGAATACAATGCTGTCCTTAATGTTGAAGGAAAGCTCAAGTGAAGTTGTGAACCCTGATGTCTGCAATGTATATTGAAGGTGTTACTCGACACAAACATTGATGAATGTTATTTTGTACAGTTAACAGAATCTGAGGACATAGCACAATTGTCTATGCCTTAAATAAATCGAGACTAATACGTCATACTCTGTTTTAAGAGTTTGCAGCATTCTTAAATGCACAAAGGCAAGCATTAAGTTTGATACCATGCTTATGTAATCAATAATGAGAAGTGTATTTTCTTCAAGAGTCTTCACAACAAGCTTTTCCAGATATCTTGTGGTATTGTGATTTGTTGTTATGCTCCATAGGTAGTATAAGTAAATGATGTAATGTAGCATTGGTAATGTTAAAATGTGGTTATATTTTTAATATAAGGAAGTTATTACAAATATGCAATAAGTTAATGATGCTGCATATGGAACTATTCTACAAGAAAGAAGAATTGGAGAAATGACTCAACATGTCAAAGATGTTTTACAGAGATGATTAGTTTGAAATTTGTTTCCAGAAGAAAATATTGTTGCTAAGCTTGTAGGCACTTTTAAAATATTTGACAACCCCAGTGAAGAAAAGCAGCAAGAGTGAAAATATCCTACTTTGTTCGACCGGGGTATTAGCTACAATAAAAAGGTTCGATAAAGGTCCTTGACTTTGAATCAGAAAATGAAATTGAACAATAATTGATAACCCCTAGTAAAGAAAGGCTGTTAGTGTGCACATTTTTACTGCCTGCGGCCGGAGTCGTAGGTACAACAAAAAGCCTCAATAAAGGGCCACGAGTTTGTATCAGAATATGAAATTCATGAACAATTGATAACCCCTAGCCAAAAAAGGCAGTTAGTGTGTAAATTTTCACTGCCTTCTGCCGGGGTTGTAGGTATAGCAAAAAGCCTCAATAAAGGGCCATGAGTTTGTATCAGAATATGAAATTCATGAACAATTGATAACCCCAGCAAAGAAAGGCAGCAAGTGTGCAATTTTTTACTGCCTTCGGCTGGGGTACTTGTTACAACAAAAAGGCTCGATAAAGGGCCTGTAGTTTGAATACGAATATGAAGGGAATGAGTGAGGGAGCGAAGGAAGGGAAAAGAGGGGAAGTTAAGTAAAGCAGGGTGTATGCAGTGAGGGAAAGGGGAGTAAACATGGGGAATGAGAATAAGTGAGGGAAGCAGAGTAAAAGGAACGGGGTGAGGGTGGGTGAGAGAAGAGTAGTGAGGTTAAGGAAAGGAGTGATGAGAAATTAAATTGTGATTGTCAAATTTACATTATAAGTAATGTAAACGTAATAACATATTTCTAATAAATTGAATAGCTGTGGAAGAGGGAAAACAAATTACTTATAATTTTTATAATATATATGTCAAAATACAAAAGACAAGGCAGGAGATTAAAAGTCATAAAAGGGTACTAAGAGATAAAGTAGGAGTGAAGGACACAGAAAGGGATACAAAGGAATGGTGAAGGACAGAGAGAGGGAAATAGAAATAGAGGGAGAGCAAATTACTCTGAGGATAATGAGGCGGATAGATTCAGTGACAGAGAGGAAGAGAGGGAGAGAGAAATGAACTGAAGGTGAGTAAGATACTAATGGAATGTGAGTTATCAAAACTAAAGGAGGAAAGAGGAGTAAGGAAAGGGGTGTGAGTGACAGGGAAGGGGGAGTGAGTGAGGGTGCATGCACAACAATGACGGATGGAAGGTGAGTGAGGGTGAGTGAAGGGGTGTGAGAGAGTGAGGGGACAGAGGGAGTGAGGGTAAAAGAGAGGGAGTGAGGGAAGAGGAGTGAGGAAGTGAGAGGACAGAGGGAATGAGAGAAGGAGTGAGTAAAGTGGAGTAAGGTGAGTGAGAGAAGGAGAATGACTGAGGGAGCAAAGAAAGGAAAGAAGGGGAAGGAGAGTGAAGCAGAGGGCCTGTGAAAAGGTGACTGTGGGAGGAGAGTGAGGGGAAGGGCAGTTAAGGATGGGGAATGAGGATAAGTGAGTGAAGTGGAGTAAGGGAACGGGGGTGAGGGAGGGTGAGAGAAGGGCAGTGAGGTTGAGGAAAGAAGAGTGATAGAAGGTGGATAAAGGCGAGTGAGCATAAGACAAGGAGAGTGAGGGAGTGAGGACATAGAGGTAGTGAAGGAAGGAGTGAGAGAAGGGGAGCATAGAAAGGTAAATGAGGGAGTGTTGGTGAGTTAAAGGGAGTGAGTGTGATGGAAGGGAGAGTGACAAAGTGAGGGGATGGAGGGAGTGAGGGTAAGAGTGAGAGAGTGAGGGAAGGGGAGTGAGGATGTGAGAGGACAGAGGGAGTGAGAGAAGGAGTGAGTGAAGTGGAGTAAGGTGAGTGAGGGAATGGGAATTACTAAGGGAGCAAAGGAAGGAAAGAAGGGGAAGGGGAGAGAAGTAGAGTGACTGAGAGCTGGAAGGTGGTGGAGGGGAGAGAGGGAATGGGGAATGAAGGAATTTGGAATGAGGGGTAGTGAGGGAAGTGGAGTAAGGGAACGGGGGTGAAGGAGAGTGAGAGAAGGGCAGTGAGGGTGAGTACAGAGGGGTGATAGAGGGTGGAAAAAGGTAAGTGAGCGTGAGATAAGGGGAGTATAATATATATTTCACAATACAAAATAACTTGTACAACATGTTATATGGTTTATTTTTTCTGTTCTCAGAATATATTGAATTTTACTTAAAACAGTGAGTTCAATACTACTCATCATATGACAGCAGGCAAAAAAAACACAATAAAAAAGATTGTGTTTAAAAACCCCTACAACGTTTCAATAAATAATGTAAAAATTAGAAAAAACATATCTTAACTCATTTGTGATCCACTTACTTTTCCACGAGGCCAAATAGTATATGGAAAGTCCTTTTCTTTGGAAATTACTCAATAGTACTCTTAAACTTCCATTTACCCGACTTTCTGAAAGAAAAGATCCAACATCTTTTTCATCATGTAACAATACTTATATTTCCACCTCTGGCTCTCTCATGATCAACATTTCCTATAATACTGATATCACTCACTGTAGTGTAGTTCCTATTAACCCAATAGGCTCTGCGCATTGGAATAATACCTTCAATAGTATAGGCCTAGACCAGACGTTAACTAGGTCTTCTATTGTCGATATTAGACTTAAAGTTTTGGGTTTGCCAGCTAGCTCAGAGTTCACTAGAAACTTTCTCGAATAGGCAAGGAGGAGTTGAACCTCCCTGGATAGACAAGAAGGGAGTTAGTTTCTGACAACCATAGAACATGACAACTTTGCTCTCCCCTAATCAAGAGTGTATCTCTAGAGTCGTGTGAAAACAAAAGACGACTTATTTTACTCAGTCAGTACGTGCATTCTTAGTCTCACCAGATTGTAGAGAAAAGGAAGAGACGGGCGTGTTCAATAAAAGATGGTATTTATTGATCAGTCTCTTTTCTCATACAAGAGAAATGGATCGATATTATTGCAATACTTATGGTTAAGTAAAGTGCATACATTAAAAGCAGAAGTATAAAATAATACTGTAAAAACATTGATATGGTTTCTAAGCCATATGATGGGTTAAAATGGATAAAATAGATACATACACATATACATTTGACTAATCGTACTCAACTGGTGTTTCTAACTACGCCTACCCCAGATGTACCTGACCTAAGCCTAATACGTGGGCGGGAATAGAAAGTAGCAGTTTAAGTTAAGTTTGTTTTGCCAAGTGACTGACTAAAGAATTCTCTGCAAGGGGTTATTCAGTTCTGTACCTTGAATCTAGGATGAATGAGGGATGGTATCTCTCATCTCTGGTCTCGATATTCCAGGCTGCCTGCGAGGGCTACCCGGAAGCGCCGGAGCTGGATTTCTCGGCAGGAGAAAGCAGCGTCTCGTTCTCAGCGCGTCAGGAAGGCGGGGCTGCGCCAGCGGGGTCTGCTCTGCTCTGGGCTTCGGCAAGTCTGGCTGCTCCGATCTCGTCACCACCGCGTGTGTTTGCATAGGGCAATATCGGTAATATTTATACCTTTAAGGTGCCGAGATTGACGTAAGGATGGACATAGATACGTCAATAAGGATGTCATACGACCTGGTCGTTAGCAGATTCTTTTGCTGAAGTTCTCGGTGAAATCAAAACAATGGCCGCAGGGTTTTTCCCAGGTTGTCATAGGTTTGATTTGTTTTGAGAACTCCGTATGCCTTATCAGGGGCTGGAGGAATACCGCTTGTCTAATTAGATGGCAAGCGTTATGACCTAATCAGATAACACGTTCCTGTGCCGTAGTGTGGCTTAATCAGATAACGGTTCCTGCATCATGGGGGTTTTCTGCCTCATGGGATGGCTGCTAGTTAACTTGTTAACCAGAATAGGGTCAGGAATAGGGGGATCGATACAGAACCTATAGGAATACATCACATCACTATGTGATACACTTACACTACCTCTATGACAACTACAAGTTTTTTATTATCTTGATCACTCTTACTCACAAAGTAATTTTGAACAGCGGACTAAGTTTTATTAACTGCACCAATCTTTATAGCCCAATTACCTTTCCTTAAATTTCGGTTGTAAGAACACTAGATAAGAAATTTGTAAGTCAGAAGGCAAACGTTGTTTGAAAGTCAATTGAGTATCATTACAATTAGTCCAGCCTTTTTGACATTTTAAATAAGCTGTGTAATGTCTTGATGTTGTCGAAGGACCATCATGGAAAATAATTGCTGCAGTTGCAAAGGTTCTTCCTGAAATTAAAAATTGAGAAGCCACAACATTTTTAATTAAAGTTGTCAATTTAGTTCCATCAGGTCTACATCGTTGGAACATTAAAATTACATACTGTCCATATCTTTGTATAAATAATGTTGATAACATTTGTGAGTTACATTAGGTACAGACCCTGTTTTGATTTGCTTCTCTAACTAGATTATTAAAAGACACTGATTTGCAGTCTGGTAAAGTCAAATATATAAATCTTTCAGTGTCTATAGTAGTAGTACTTGAAAAGGAACACTTGTCGCAGTTATGCTGCCATTTATAAAACAGGCCAAAAAGATTTTTTACATCTATACCTTCTGTGAGAAGTTGGCCTGGTATATGATGCTCACTAGTTCTAGTGATCACCTTGTACCATGCCAAGCAACCCTTATGGTGCAGGTTGTAAAGTCAACCTTATAGACAAGCTATCCTAGGGGTAGCATGGACTAAGCAGTCTTAGGCTAAACTCTGTAAAGGCATGTGAAGCAAGCTGTTTTACCATACACAAACCCCTTGAATACCAAATGAAAGGACACCACACAGATATATATTGAAAATATATATAGATTTATTAACTACAAAGATACCCTATACTCTTTATGAGCACAGAAGCACAAGCGTTAAAACAAAACACAGTTTAAATACACAAAAGTTGCACGAATATGGATGAGCCCTAGGGGCCACCTAAACCATATACTAAAATAGTGGTATAAGAACCACTATGAGGAAAGTGAAGAGGCCTAGGGCCTGGGGAATCGCTGGAGCTGTTCAGGACTAACAGTGATGAAGTCGGGAAAGGCCCGCAGGACTCGGGTGCAGTGCGGAAAGTGCACGCAATACCAATGCAGTGTCAATGGTGCGTAAAAAGTACAAAGTTAGTTAAAAAGGAACCTTCAGAGTGACCTAGAAGGATGAAACTTAAGACACAGGCCCTAGAGGTGTGTACCAGTGTGGGAACACCGGCGGAGCTGAGTTACCTCACCCACAGGAAGCGGGTGCACAGGGTCGAAGTAGTGTCGGGTTTCGTCACGCTGGTCGATGGTGCTTGGAGCTGAAGATGCTGCAGGCGACTCGAGGTGAAGAGTTCCGGTGGATCCAAGGGTGGATCTGAAGTCGTGAAGACCTGAAAGCAGAGGGGACAATGTTCAAAGTCACTAGCCAGTGACTACCGTGGAACCAGAGTGGAACCAGGCGATGTTGGGTGCAAACAGGCATCTAGGTGTAGCTTCTCTCTGCAGCCACGTGGACACAAGGGGTCGAAGACGTCCAGGCGTCGGTCACAAGCTGTCCCACGCAGGCTTCTCGCTGATGGCGGTGTCGGCAACCGGATGGAAGCAAACAGGCCTTGGCTAATGCAAGCCACGCAGGAATCAAGAAAGGCTTGTCACTCAGACCAGCAAGGTCAGAGCGGGTGCTCCTTTTCACAGGAGCAAGGGCAAGTCTGGAGCAACCAGACCTGCAGTGAAAGTTGTAGATTTCGTTGCCAAGATGGCCACTAGCCACGTGGCAAGTGGACGGGATGGTGCGTCGAGTGGCACAGTGCAAAAGGGCCCCACGCAGATCGTGGAGATGCTGGGGGGCTGATCTTCGGTGCAAGGGCTGCTTGAGGTTAGGGCTTCTCAAACCCCAAAGCACAGCGTCGAGGGTGCCTCTGATGCTGCGCAGTCAGCTTTTCGGGGGTCTTCCAAAGATGTCCGGTCCCCCGTCTCTCGGTGCCTCCATGGGTCCCTTCTGTGCAGGGACTGTGGATCGGGCGGTGAGAAGTCTGGGAGTCTGGGTCTTGTCAGGCTCTGGGCTCGGGCTCCGGCGGGAGGCGGCGGCAAAGCAGACGTTGAGTTGCTGGTTGGTGCCTGTATTCACAGGGTGGTCACTCCTTGGCCACAAGGGAGATTCTCTTCCGTCTTCTGTGCAGCAGAATGTCGAAGTCCAGTCTTCTTCTGTATTTCAAGTTGATTCAGGATGATCTGAAGTCTCAGGACACAGCTCCCACTCTTATTCGAATCTGGGGGGCCGGATCACCTACTAGGTCCCTCCTCTGGGTGGAACCAGGAAGGGGAGTGGTTACACCCCCTTTCCTTTGTCCAGTTTCATGCCAGGACTGGGGCTGGAAGGCCCCAGCACCGGTTTGAACTGGCCTATGCACAGGGACACCTTGTGTGCCCCAGGCATGTCTGATTCTATTCAGCCCTGTCCTACCCAATACACAAAATCCTGTCTGGGGTGGTGCTAGCACCTCCCAAGGCAGGAAACCCTTTGTCCAAGCTGCCCTCGCTGGAAGGACTCCCAGCAGCAGGAGGTCAGACTTGTGTCTGTGGGGGCAGCATCCATTTTGTGATGCTGAGGCTCTGTTTAACTTTAACCGGGGTTCAGGCTAGGTACATGTCGTGTCCCTCTAGAAGGGTGGAATGCTACCCCCGTCGCCAGAACTGGCGAGGGGGTAGTATTCCAATTCGTATGACACCTTACTCGACATGTTTTGATAAAGCCAAACCTAAGATAGCATTTAACCGCGAGGATTATAATGCACTTAAGAGTATATGGTATGGCAGTATCATGAAACAGCTAAAGGACATGGTTCCGAAAGCTGCAGATAGGCTCAGCTCATGCCAGAGCACCATCTCACATATTTCCAAGCACTCTGCCTCCAGGATTGATGAGGCCTTCCATAGGAGTGACTGATAGGAACATATGTGTCCATTTTAGGTTAGGTATATGCATACTACACCTAAGTAAGGGGTGGTTACACCGACTTACCCCAGCTGAGTGATCAGCCAGTTGTGTCAAATATGGAGGCCAGGCCAGGGGTGGCACAATACATGCTGCAGCCCCTGGTAGGCCTTGGAAGCACCTATGCCCTGGGTACCTGGGTACACTGTTACAGGGGCCAATAAGGTGAACCAGTTCCAATTTCGTTATGCACCTAAAGTGCATGGGTTACAATTTAGAGAGAGACAACAGCAGGCTGTGGGTCTGATTAGCAGGCCCACAGCCACATTAAGTCATAAACCAGTGAAGCAAAAAGCAAACATTTGGGGTGACCATAGGATAGCAGACCCTACTCTCCTACACAACCCCCCCCAAACGCAGGGATATTAGACTAACCTTGACCAGTTGTGTCTTCATGTTCTAAGTGGAAGTACCTGGAGAGACCATCTGCGTTGCCATGGTCAGTCCCTGGGCGGTGCTCCACTGTAAAGTCCATCCCCTGTAGGGAAATGGACCACCTGAGCAGTTTGGGGTTTTCACCCTTCATCTGATTAAGCCATAAGAGGGGCTTATGGTCGGTCTGAATCTTGAAGTGAGTGCCAAACAAGTATGGTCTTAACTTCTTCAGGGCCCACACCACAGCAAAGGCCTCCTTCTCAATGGCTGACCAACGTTTCTCTCTGGGGGTCAGCCTTCTGCTAATGAAAGCAATGGGCTGGTCTTGACCATCTACATTAAGTTGTGAAAGCACAGCTCCCACTCCCAACTCAGAAGCATCTGTTTGGACAATAAACTCTCTTGAGTAGTCAGGACTCTTCAGGATAGGCGCAGAGCACATGGCCTTCTTCAGGTCATCAAATGCCTTTTGACAGTATTCTGTCCACTGAACCTTTTTGGGCATCTTCTTGGATGTCAGATCATTAAGAGGAGTCACAATGGACCCATAGTTCTTAACAAACTTCCTGTAGTACCCAGTCAGGCCCAAGAAAGCTCTGACCTGAGTCTGGGTAGTTGGAGGAGTCCAGTCCTTTATGGTCTGGATCTTACTCTCCAGAGGTTGAACTTGGCCTCCACCCACAAGGTGGCCCAAGTACACAACCTTACTCTGCCCTATCTGGCACTTGGTTGCCTTGATAGTGAGGCCTGCCTTTTGCAGAGCCTCTAGCACTTCCTTCAGGTGGACAAGGTGATCCTCCCAGGTGGAACTAAAGACAGCAATATCGTCCAGATATGCAGCACAAACGTTATCCAACCCAGTAAGGACTTGATTCACCAACCTTTGGAAGGTGGCAGGTGCATTTTTCAAACCAAAGGGCATCACCCCAAACTGGTAATGCCCACTGGGGGTAGAAAATGCTGTCTTGGCTTTAGACTCCTCAGCTAACCTGATTTGCCAGTAGCCAGCTGTCAAGTCAAATGTGCTCAAATACTTGGCAGAAGCCAATTTGTCTATGAGCTCATCTGCCCTTGGAATAGGGTGTGCATCTGTCCTGGTGACAGCATTGAGTCCTCTGTAATCCACACAGAACCTCATCTCTCTCTTTCCATCTTTGGTGTGAGGTTTGGGGACCAGAACCACTGGGCTAGCCCAGGGGCACTCTGAAGGCTCAATGACACCTAATTCCAGCATCTTTTGCACCTCAGCCTTGATACAGTCTCTGACATGGTCAGGCTGCCTGTAAATTTTGTTCTTTACAGGGAGACTATCACCAGTGTCCACCACATGGGTACACCAGTTAGTCTGGCTGGGTATCAGGGAGAACATATGTCGAAATGACTGCAAAACCTGTCTACAGTCATGTTGCTGATGTTCAGTGAGGCTGCCATCTAAGGCCACACCATCAACTGAGCCATCCCCAGGGTTCTGAGTCAGCAGGTCTGGGAGAGGGTCACTCTCTTCCTCCTGCCCCTCATCTGTAGCCATGAGCAAGCCCATGTCTGCCCTGTCAACATATGCTTTCAGCCTGTTAACATGGAGCACCCTGTGGGGGCTTCTGGGAGTTCCAAGGTCCACCAAGTAGGTGACCTCTCCCTTTTTCTCCATGATTGTATGGGGTCCAGACCATCTGTCTTGGAGTGCTGCTGGGGCCACTGGCTCCAACACCCATACCTCCTGTCCAGGCTGGTACTCAGTCAGGACAGCCTTTTGGTCATGCCAGGCTTTCTGTAAGGCCTGGCTAGCCTCAAGGTTTTTGGAGGCCTTCTCCATATACTCAGCCATCCTGGAGCGGAGACCAAGTACATAGTCCACTATGTCTTGCTTGGGCTTTTTGAGAGGTAACTCCCATCCTTCCCTCACCAGACATAGGGATCCTCTTACAGGATGTCCAAACAACAATTCAAAGGGGCTGAAGCCAACTCCTTTTTGTGGGACCTCTCTGTAAGCAAACAGAAGGCAGGGCAGAAGGATATCCCATCTTCGCCTGAGCTTCTCAGGTAATCCTTTGATCATGCCCTTGAGGGTCTTGTTGAATCTCTCAACAAGCCCATTGCATTGTGGATGATAGGGGGTGGTGAACTTATAGTTAACACCACACTCCTTCCACATAGCTGTCAAGTAACCTGACATGAAGTTTGCACCTCTATCAGATACTACCTCCTTAGGAAACCCCACTCTGGAGAAAACTCCAAGTAAGGCCCTGGCCACAACAGGAGCTGTTGTGGTCCTAAGTGGAATTGCCTCTGGGTACCTGGTGGCATGGTCCACCACCACCAGTATGAATCTGTGCCCAGATGCTGTAGGGGGATCCATTGGTCCAACAATGTCAATCCCCACCCTTTCAAAGGGCACCCCCACCACAGGTAGTTGTATCAGGGGGGCCTTTGTGGAACCACCTGCTTTGCCACTTGCTTGGCAGGTTACACAGGAGCGACAAAACTCCTTTGTATCTTCTGACATGTGAGGCCAGTGAAAGTGACAGACAAGTCTGTCCCATGTTTTGTTCTGGCCTAGGTGTCCTGCTAAGGAAATATCATGTGCCAAGGTAAGCAGGATGCCCCTAAATTGCAGAGGTATGACCAACCTCCTGGTTGCACCAGGCTTGGGGTCTCGACCCTCTGAATAAAGGAGCCCATCTTCCAAATAGACCTTATGGGTACCTTGAGCATTCCCAGCAGCCTCAGCAGCAGCCTGCTGTCTGAGGGGTTCAGGAGAAGGACAGGATAACTGAGCCTGCCCCAAGTCTGCCCTAGAAGGTCCCCCTGTCCCCTGAAACTCAACCTGATCAGGTTCAAGCTCTATAGGGACAGTTCCTTCAGGGGTCTCAGAATCATCTTCCTGTGAAGGCTGATCCTCACTTGTAGGCATTTGGGAAGGCACAGCCTTTACCCTCCTGTTCCTTGTCTTGGAAGGTACTTGGTCCATTGTTCCTGTCGTGTATTTCTATAGGTTCTGAATCGATCCCCCTATTCCTGACCCTATTCTGGTTAAACTAACTAGCTAGTTAACTAACAGTCAGCCCATGAGGCAAGAAAACCCCCATGATGCAGATACCGTTATCTGACGCAGTCACACTACGGCACAGGAACGTGTTATCTGATTAGGTCATAACGCTTGAGATCTAATTAGACAAGCGACATTCCTCCAGCCCCTGATAAGGCATACGACGTTCTCATAACAAATCAAACCTATGACAACCTGGATAATCCGTGCGGCCATTGTTTTGATTTCACAGAGAACTTTAGTAAAGAATGTGCTAACGAGCAAGTCGTATGACATCTTTATTGACGTACCTATGTCCATCCTTACGTCAATCCCGGCACCTTTAAGGTATAAATATTGCCGACCTTGCCCTATGCAAACACACGCGTGGTGACAAGACGGAGCAGCCATACTTGCCGAAGCCGAGAGCAGAAGCAGACCCCGCAGGCAACAGCCCCGCCTTCCTGACGCGCTGAGAGACGCGCTGCTATCTCAAGCCGAGAGACCCAGCACCAGCGCTTCCGGGCAGCCCTCGCAGGCAGCCTGGAATATCGAGAGCAGAGAAAGAGATACCATTCCTCATTCATCCTAAATTCCAGGTACAGAACTGAATAACCCCTCCTAGAGAATTCTTTAGTTATTCACTTGGCAAAAACAAACTTAACTTAAACTGTAACTTTCTATTCCCGCCCACGCATTAGACTTAGGTCAGGTACACGGGGTAGGCGTATTTAGAAACACCAGTTGAGTACGTTTAGTCAAATATATATGTGTATGTAAATATATTTTAATCATTCTAAACATCATATGGCTCAGAAACCATATCAATGTTTTTACAGTATTATTTTATACTATTGCTTCTAATGTATGCACTTTACTTAACTATAAGTATTGCAATAATATCGATCCATTTCTCTTGTACGAGAAAAGAGACTGATCAATAAATAACATCTTTTATTGAACACGCCCGTCTCTTCCTTTTCTCTACATTCTGATGAGACTAAGAATGCACGTACTGACTGAGTAAAATAATTGCCTTGTGCTCACACGACTCTTGAGATTGACTCTTGATTAGGGGAGAGCAAAGTTGTCATGTTCTATGGTTGTCAGAAACTAAATCCCTTCTTGTCTAATCAGGGGAGTTAATCCTTCCTTGAACATTCGAGAAAGTTTCTAGCGAACTCTGAGCTTAGCTGGCAAACCCAAAAATTAAGTCTAGTATCGACAGTAGTAGACCTAGTTAACGTCTGGTCTAGGCCTTTACTGCTGTAGGTACTATTCCAATGCGCAGAGCCTATTGGGAAAATAGGAGCTACACTACATGGCGCCCAACGCGTTCGGAAAGGGCGATAAAACTAACGTAAGACATTTAGAGTAACTCAGTCGTGCTTTCTCACTCAGACCCCTTTTCCCAAATACTCCAAAGACGTCTGGAGTGGGTGAAAGGTTATTATATCCTCCAAAACCTCGCAGGAGGGAACTCCTATGTATGGTTCTTGGTCTAGTCAACGTTGAAGGATAAAACAGTTCCAGAATATTGTGCATCTAATCTCTGATTCCATAAGAAACCTGATCTGCAAATAAAAATAATACCATCCTGTCAGTAAAATGGGAGACAGTGATGGAGAAAGAGAGGCAATTAGATTAGCTACTGAAATAGCAGATGCTGATGCTACCATGCAAGCAGCAGACGCGGATATAATACTCATTCCGGTCATTAAAAGGAGATCTATAACCTTAAAACTTATAGAAAATGGACTGACACCTAGAGGTGGCACAGTCATATTCGTAATTGAGGCACACGAATATAGGCAGACAGAGGTATACTATTCATAGATAAACTTTCCAGCAGCAAATCCTGTAACAAAGTACTTCCACTATTACAAAATAGAGGAACCTCCTGAAACGTACACTCCTTTCGAGGAGGTGGAAGTACCACTCAAATTCCAAGAGCATTTGCTCTTATTTGATGGCGCCCTAATACATAACAATCACATTACAAGGCTCGGTCCTTTAGGAAGACCAGGAGCAACGTGGCCGGTCTTAGCCGGATACACACCACATCCAGACATCGAAAGAATGCCTGCAGCAGAGCTGTTAATACAGCTAAAACAACTACTAAAAATTCACAGACAATTAGTTCAGTATGTAATGCGGACTTCAACAATTCAGCCAGCGATTAAACTTCCACAGCTGACCCCTCACCAGGGGAACACAAATAAAATTACACCACAGAACATCCAATCCTGCCTAGGTAAAGTTCCAGCTAAACGGGAACAGATACCATTCTGGTTGGCACAGAAAATTACCCAAATAGAGGCGGTGTTTCCTGACACCACCCCGCTGGAAAAACACAGGATTCTGACTATATGTCTCCCAATGGGAATCGCACCACACATTGAGGACTGTGACACTTGGGGTACAGTCTTTGCTTCCATCTATACAAAAACGCACGGTGTTCCATCCATTTCGGTAATACCAGATGTGCTAAAACAAATTCAAGATGAATACGGTCCAGAACCTGCTTTAACTCTTGGTATGAAATTACTAAAAGACTTCAAGCAGGTCTCGGCTATATTATTAGCCAACATAAAAGGTGAAGCAGCAAACGTGGCGATCCGCCAAAGGTTAAAAGAGACAGATATAGCAGACCAACCAGCTGAAATTGCCAGAATCATAGAAAAATCCTATGAAGAACTAGGCAGAGATAGTCTAGGTGGAATACCAGTAAAACCGCAACTGACTACAAGTCCAGAAAAAATATTTTTTAATAATAATAATTCACCAAAAAAGAACTGGGATGGAAATAAACAATCCAATCCTAAAGAAAAGAAATTCCAGTCCAGAGGAAGGTCTCCTAGGCGAAGAGAGAAATCTCCAAACCCGAGACAAAGGTCACCCCAGAGTGACCCCTCTGGGAATAGATATAACCTTAGAAATAGGGATAATATTAAAAAACCTGATAGATATCAAGACATTGATACACGTCCCTCTCAATCTTTTCAGAATTCCTCGCAGAAATCGGAAAGAAGAGGACGATCAGAAGAGCACGCCAAGTCCAAAGACAAGGAACCTGCTCAACTGAAAAAGAAATCACAATTTCCAAAAAAGAAGGTAGCCAGTATCAAGGTAGTTAACAATGCCGAGAATACTGAGGACACAACTGAAAAACGGAGAGTGGGCTCAGACAATGCTAGACAGCGCAGCAGAGGTGAGCATAGCTCGCAAAGTCCTTATGAATCATCTGGAGACAGTGGACACGAATGAATACCTTCAAGTGGAAACTGCAGATACCAGAGTTAGCAAGCCCCACAAAATATACGAGATAACATTACGTATAGAGGGAGATAAGACTAGGAAAATTAGGGGACTATTTTGGGATAACCTCTCCAAAGGCTATGACATCCTTCTAGCTGAAAAAGACTGGCCACCAGAGTTTGTCAGGGAGTGCCCTCATGGCGAAGAAGTAATTATGCCTGCCTTCTCGAATCAAATACCGATTCATAAAAAATATACACTTGCTAGAAAGTGGGCAGTGGCCTTAGCACCTGCTTTATATAAAAATCATGTAGGATGGGATGAGGATTCTCCTCCTCACAAAGTCCAGTTAAAATCACAACCTACTGCACTAAGGCAGTACCCAATTAAGCAAGAAGCTAAAAAACAAGTAAATGAAATACTAGATCAGCTAGAATACCAGGGGGTGATTGAAACTTGCACCTCACAAATGAACAATCCTTTGTTTCCGGTCGCCAAACCAGACAACTCATATCGTCTAGTTTTGGATTACCGACACCTTAACACATGTTGCAAAACCTTTGCAGTGCAAAACTCACACAGTGCTGCACTAATGAATAACATAGTGCGCACAAAATACAAAACAACCTTGGACATCTCCAATGGATTCTTTTGTCAAAACATAGCACCAGAGAGCAGATATTTAACTGCATTCTCAGTAAATGGCACTCAAAAACAATTCTGTCGGTTAGCCCAGGGGTACAAGAATAGCCCGGGGGTATTCTCAGCGAGAGTAACAGAATTACTACAACTATATGATGATGAAGCATTATCTTATGTCGATGACATTTACTTAACAGATGATGACTTGGAGACTCACTTGAAAAGAGTGAACACCATAATACTTGGTTTCGCTGCAGAGGGTTACAAATTCAACTTCAAAAAGTCCAGAATTGCCCATCTGACGGTCCTATTCTTAGGATATGAGTTATCAAGTGAAGGTAAAAGCCTGGCAGACAATTTCCTAGAGAAATGTGCCGTAATCCAAGCTCCTAAAACACTAAAAAACCTACAGTCAATTCTAGGCTTCCTAAATTTCGGAAGAACATATATTGCAAATTACGCAGAAAGGGTCAAACCCCTTTATGATCTAATTAAACCAGACTTTAAAAGATCCAGTTGGACTCAAGCACACACAGAAATTTTGAGATCCTTACAAACAGACATGCTAATTAAAACAAAATTAGAAACCCGTGATAATACACGCAACCTTGTGATCCGAGTCATCCCAGGGAGATGCGGATTCACATACCTAACCTCTAATGAGGGAGATAAGGTACCAATTGCATTCAAATCACACTTGTACACTAAGGCTGAAATGAAATTTAGCCCAACGGAAAAAATTCTTACAGCAACACAGACAGCTATAGCAAAAGAACGAGCCCTGGCACAAGGTAAACGAATAGTAATCGTGACACCAATACCAGCCTTAGAGGCGGTAACAAAGGCAAGCATTCCAAATGCTAAAGCACTCCATCCGAGATGGATACAATGGGCTAACTCTCTTGCTGCAACAGACGTGGTGTACGAATTTGATCCTTACTTAAAAACACAAGAATTTCTCGAATTTGAATGTCCTCCGCCAACCGAAATTCTGCCTCTAGAACACTACGGCTGTATAATATATACAGACGGATCAGCACAACCCGCAGTAGGGGGTAAACAAGCTTACAGTGCTGCGTGCGCGATTGTTAAAGGTCGTTGGCACGAAGGGAAATTTAAACCAACCCTCACTAAAACACAATCTCTAGGAGATTGCACAGCTCAGCGAGCTGAACTACTAGCATTCAAGATGGCGCTTGAAAATACCGATCGAGAATTCCCCACACTTATAGTGTGCGATTCGTATTATTGCGTTCAGTCTTATAATGAATACTTGCAGGTCTGGCTTCAGAACGGTTTCAAGGATGCGAAAGGTGGCATAATCAAGCATAAAATGCTCTGGGAACAAGTAGCTCTTTTACAAAAAGAACTACCAAAGACTCACGTGATACATACACTGAGTCATCAACGTGATGGCGTTCACGTTGCAGGGAATTAATTGGCTGATGAGGCCGCGAAAGCAGCTGTGCAAACGGCTTCCGTAGCAGCCGTCACCCGGTCAAAAACAAAAATAGACAGCGAAATATTACAAGCTGTCAGCGCTTCAGAAAAGGATTCGATAGAACCACTCCCTAAAGGCTTTCCAGTAAAATACTCATACATAACTGATGAAAACAATGTTCCTTTTGCTCGAATCCCTGGAGTGGGGGATAGGGCAATTCCAAACATGGAACACAGATTAGGACTAATAATAGCGGCACACGAAGGGCTTGCTTCTACCCATGCTGGCGTCTCAGCCACAGTATCATTATTAAAACAGAGATACTGGTGGCCACAAATGAGAAGACAAACAAGGAACTATGTTCTAGCATGTGAAATATGTCAAAAAATGAAAGTATCAACTGTGAGACGTCCAGCACAGACGCCCCTTCTAATCTCGGATAAACCATTAGCATGTGTTTATCTAGACCACTGCGGTCCCTTACAAAGGGATGGTAACTATAAATATATCTTGGTCGCAGTGGACTCATGCACGAGATTCATATGGATGTGGCCCCAGCGAACGGCTGACGCCAGAACTGTTATAAAAGATTTGCGGGTCTTTATCGGCACATACGCAATTGGCATTCTGCATTCGGACAATGGTCCTGCTTTTAGCTCTCGGGCTTATAAGGAGGCCATGGTCAGCATGGGCGTGCAATTGCGGTACTCTTGTGCATTTCACCCTGAGGGGAACGGAATTGTTGAAAGAAAAAACCGTGACATAAAGCAATCTATAACGGCAAAGGTATTAGGTTCGGGAGCTGGGTGGGTCAAACATCTAATAAGTGTCCAACGTAGTCTAAATAACTTGCCAAGAAATTCTCTGAAGGGATTCAGTCCGTACGAATTATTATTCGGAACTAGGATGTTGATCTCTGACCTTGATAGTCAGACTTCAGTGGTAATAGAAAAAACCTTTGATGTCAAAGACCGTTTGGCTATTTTGCAGGACTTAAACAAAACAAGAAAAGACCTGAGCAACATACAGTTGAAACAACAGCCAACGACCACTGAAGATTCACCACCTGTCCCAGCAAGACCTGTCTGGATTCCAAAAGTCGGGGATCTAGTCAGGGAGAAGATCGCGGTAAAGAAGGAATTTGGGCCTTCTTACAGAAAAGCAGTTCCTGTCTTGTCTGTCAACGGGACAAGATCAGTTGTACTACCGCCACTTGCTGGAAAAAAGGAGAACCGAGTTGTATCCATCGACCTGGTAAAACCACAACATGTGGCCAATAACAAACAGTAGGCCAAGTGGACTCCCAATAAGTAGCAGAACACCAAGGTTTGCTACCAGTACAGAGGTCCTATCAAAGAGGCTCATCACATTCGAAACGCCTACAGAAGAACAACAAGGACTATGCAACAATGCAATAGAACTAAGACCTCTGAAAACCCAAATAAAGACCTTTAGCAGAGAGACACCAATCTATACTGAAGTGCCAAGTGAAAATGCAAAAAACAAAAATCCTGAACCAATTGGAACAATTGACAGAACTGCATCTGGTTACTTCATCAACTTCGATGATTCCTCTGACGGCTTCAGTGAACAAAAGACACAGCCATCATCAAAATCCTTTAAAGACAAAGCAAAGGAACTTTTGAAACAACTAAAAGAAACATATCTGATTTCTCCATGGATTGAGTTTTGGGTGGGTTTTGGTGCATTTATCCTCATACTTTGGCTCATCATGGTATTTACCTTGGGACGCTTCATTGAGGGAAAATATGCTAAAATGGACACAGCAAGTCAGAACATCAACTTGGTCCTCAAACCACACACATCTTCACACGTCGAGAAACGAGAACTTTCTTCAGAACTTTCTTCAGCCAACTTCACAGCAATTCCAATACCTGGTGGGGTAGCCTGGGACAACACTGACTATGAAATTTATGGTCCGGTCGAGATCCTGAAATATCCACACCAAATCAAGATCTCCTTCAGTGATTTTGCAAAACCAAACTCATTTGCTGATGATTGGGACTTTGAAAGTATAAACAATATGATGTCTGACTTAGTAATGTCTGCTAAATTTACAAAACATGATTATTTGCAGGGTTCTACAAATTATGATAGTATGTATTGCTATAACCATTATGGTAACCATTTCTTGCATAAATCTGCACAACCTAGAAATGTTTTAAATTATAATCAATGGGAACATTGTGCTACACCTCCAAAAGGGAGCTCTAGAATCGTTTATGACAAATATTCATATTTTTCAGGTTTTAACATAACTAATGCTGAAACATTTTATTACAAATTGTCAAACAAGACAGGGATGAAAACCATGATAACCAACACAAAATTGATTTATTCTGATTCGTTCTTTGAAAAAATGAATACTTTTGGATTTGATTATTGGGACAAAAATGTTGATTTGAAAAGTGTTTGGGGTACAAAAGAATGGCAAGTACAGGGTTTAGAAGCTTTGTTTAGAGCCTGCATGATCCCAGAACAAATTATATTTTTAAATGACACTGTTCAACAAACCACCTGTCTTGGCTTAGCCAAAATCAAAGATTTAAATAACCTGTCTATTCCAAAGCCAACAATGTTTAGCAATAACTCTGATACAGATGAAGAAATAGACATAAGCCATATACTTAACCAAAACAGAACACATCCTGATTGGAAACAATGGTTGATCTGGCCCACAGATACAAATAACTGTCAAGATAGATTCCTGAATAAAACACAGGGTTTCAAAATGACCAGGCCAGACCCTAGATATCCCCAAAGACATCACCCAGGGATAATAACAACCTACAGTGTGGGCAAATTATGCCTTCAATGGCTACAAACTTCCACACTGCCTGAAATTAAGCAACACCTAACTTTACTTACTGATGGTGCTGACTTGCGTGATTTCATACTGGGACCACGCAAACAGCGTCATAAGCGTTTCATAGCAGCCTCTGTATATGCAGCATACAATGAGGCCTGGAAGGTTACTCAAATTGAGACAGCAGAGAGAATACGTGAAATTGATCGTATTAATTTGGAAAAATCACTTTCTGTAGTGGACAATGGGTTAATGACTCTGTCCTCCAGAATTTTTTCATTGGACAGCATTGTGTCTTCAGCAATCGATATATTATCGCAAGACTTACTGTTATTACATCATGGACAGTCACAATTGCGTTCTATCGTACAGCTTGGCTGGACGTTACAAAATCTGCGTTCAGGCTACGTGCCTTGGCGTTTAATCAACACAACGTCACTATTCCAAATCTTTAACCTTACTGATAGACAAATCGGTATGGCGCAGAAGGGTGCTGATTATACAATCTTGAGCATTGAAAAACTAGAAAGATTACCAATGACAATGTCAGAACGACCTGTCAGTGAATGGATAATCCACGGAATCATAAATATTCCAATCTCAACCTTCAGGTTTCAATACTGCCAAAAATATATACAGGCTGGCATGTACGAGAAATTGGGAAAGGGGTACCTTAAAACAACTTGGAACCTGCCCTATTCACATGCATGTGTCAGTAACAAAGGACAGAAAGTGTTTCTTAGTGGCAACAATTGTGCTATGTCACTAAGCGGCACGCTTCTGTGTAACGGTATTAGTTTGCACGGAGCCTGTGAAGGGAATTCATACAACCTTTCATGTCACCAGCAAGGCGCACCTGCAACTGAAATAGAACCATTCTTTCAAAGACTCTATAATGGGAGTTACATTCTTATTGTAGACCGCAGATGTTGTAGTCTTATGCCCGGGACTCCTTATCTCGTCACTACGACGGCGAAGGTCAAGTGCTGTGGACGTTCTTTGTTCCCCAGCTCCTTTCCAGACAGGGAGGCAAGGGCATGGCCCGGTTTGAAAATTACTTCTATTCGAATAGATACTTTAAGCAGAATGAAAACAGTGCTTCTTCAGACGCCTACAAGGCTCACGTCATCAAAAGAAACGTATGATCTCCAAGTCGCAAGGACGACTGCAGAGATACATTCATTGTTATCAACTAATTCCCCCGTACATTTCGCGGAAATCCTGAGCGAAATCTTAAATATTTCTGATACCACTGGGGTCTCAAAGGTATTTAAGACAGTATTTTCGATGGCATTAACACCATTCAAAGCCATACTGGGTATTTTTCCAGATTTCGTCCATTCGATTTTTGGCGGACTTCCCCTGATCCTGGGACTAATTGCAGGAATCCTATTCCTAGTCCTTATTTTCCGTTATGGCAACCCATGTCACAGATCAAACTCTCGCGACAATGGAAGATACGATCCTAGCCATTGGATACCGGGACCGGATATCAAAAATCCTGGGACTCTCCCGGCTTAGAGACCTAAACATGACTTGGTTTCTATCATTTCGACCAATGTGGCAAAGGTGTGTTTTACCTGTACTAAGGTGTCTGCTATGCGGAGAAGAATGCGTGTTAGACACCTGTCTGACGCTACAATCGGATGCGCCAGTGGATGCAGATACACTGTTGGTTCCTACCAAGGTTCACGCACTGTGCTGCCCTCAAAGGCTGCCAATTCTGATGACGGCATTCCTGGAATCTTCACCACTACGATTGAAGGGTAGTGAAGTTCGAGATGAAAGCAGCATCGAACAGGTACGACCTTCTGTCAGCAATGCAAATCAGAATGTCAATGGAGACAATCATGCGCACGAATGCATGGTTACCCCTATTTCCGACTTAGAGGAACTTTCCCATGAAGCTGTTGACAGTTTTTTCGAAAGCCTGAATGATATGATGTTCTCTCCAGAACAGAAATAGAGACTTTTGAGTAAACTCGCACACGGCGTTCCCTGAATTCGGCCTTCAACTTTAAAAATAAAGTCACATGAACAATTACAATCCAGTTCACGGACAGCAACTTTTTTCAGCAAGCCCTTAAAATATTTTTCTATATATTTTTTCCCCGGGACACTGATCTTCTGCTTAAAGTAAGAAACTATTCCTAGAGAACTAAGATTTCTATTTTTAGATACTTTATATAGACTTTAGCTGCCCGCTGGTATGTTCACAAAATATATTATGTGATGAAATGGTTTCGACTTTTCTTTCTGTGTAGCCATATTAAGAGCCATTTCATGTGTATTTCTCATATACCAACAAGCAATAATGCATAAAATGCGTGTTTACTTTTGCATTTAATTCATAGCTTAAGTGCATACAATATATATGACTGCAATTTTTCAGTATATTTGAAAATTTCGAAATGCATTTATGTATTTTGGGGTGGTAAGGTATACACTATACTCTATAGTATGTTGTACTATGTTATACTATGCATAGATTAGTAGATATGACCATAGTTAGCGTGGAGTGGGTGTCGTGTATTTCTATAGGTTCTGAATCGATCCCCATATTCCTGACCCTATTCTGGTTAAACTAACTAGCTAGTTAACTAACAGTCAGCCCATGAGGCAAGAAAACCCCCATGATGCAGATACCGTTATCTGACGCAGTCACACTACGGCACAGGAACGTGTTATCTGATTAGGTCATAACGCTTGAGATCTAATTAGACAAGCGACATTCCTCCAGCCCCTGATAAGGCATACGACGTTCTCATAACAAATCAAACCTATGACAACCTGGATAATCCGTGCGGCCATTGTTTTGATTTCACAGAGAACTTTAGTAAAGAATGTGCTAACGAGCAAGTCGTATGACATCTTTATTGACGTACCTATGTCCATCCTTACGTCAATCCCGGCACCTTTAAGGTATAAATATTGCCGACCTTGCCCTATGCAAACACACGCGTGGTGAAAAGACGGAGCAGCCATACTTGCCGAAGCCGAGAGCAGAAGCAGACCCCGCAGGCAACAGCCCCGCCTTCCTGACGCGCTGAGAGACGCGCTGCTATCTCAAGCCGAGAGACCCAGCACCGGCGCTTCCGGGCAGCCCTCGCAGGCAGCCTGGAATATCGAGAGCAGAGAAAGAGATACCATTCCTCATTCATCCTAAATTCCAGGTACAGAACTGAATAACCCCTCCTAGAGAATTCTTTAGTTATTCACTTGGCAAAAACAAACTTAACTTAAACTGTAACTTTCTATTCCCGCCCACGCATTAGACTTAGGTCAGGTACACGGGGTAGGCGTATTTAGAAACACCAGTTGAGTACGTTTAGTCAAATATATATGTGTATGTAAATATATTTTAATCATTCTAAACATCATATGGCTCAGAAACCATATCAATGTTTTTACAGTATTATTTTATACTATTGCTTCTAATGTATGCACTTTACTTAACTATAAGTATTGCAATAATATCGAT
This sequence comes from Lissotriton helveticus, assembly GCF_964261635.1. Lineage (NCBI taxonomy): Eukaryota > Metazoa > Chordata > Amphibia > Caudata > Salamandridae > Lissotriton > Lissotriton helveticus. Next base: position 20,629,678 of record NC_136063.1, read on the forward strand.
CCATTTCTCTTGTACGAGAAAAGAGACTGATCAATAAATAACATCTTTTATTGAACACGCCCGTCTCTTCCTTTTCTCTACATTCTGATGAGACTAAGAATGCACGTACTGACTGAGTAAAATAATTGCCTTGTGCTCACACGACTCTTGAGATTGACTCTTGATTAGGGGAGAGCAAAGTTGTCATGTTCTATGGTTGTCAGAAACTAAATCCCTTCTTGTCTAATCAGGGGAGTTAATCCTTCCTTGAACATTCGAGAAAGTTTCTAGCGAACTCTGAGCTTAGCTGGCAAACCCAAAAATTAAGTCTAGTATCGACAGTAGTAGACCTAGTTAACGTCTGGTCTAGGCCTTTACTGCTGTAGGTACTATTCCAATGCGCAGAGCCTATTGGGAAAATAGGAGCTACACTACATTCCAGGATCCAAAACCTGAAGTTCAGAGAGGCACTTTTTGGCCTGTGACCTGGTCACAGCAAGGACATGTGATGATATCCCTAACATCTCAGCATGAGACATGTACTCAACTTCTGACCATAGAGAGCTCTCCAGGTCATTCCCCAACAAACACTCTACTGGGAGATCAGCACTAACCACAACTCTTTTTAGGCCAGTTACCCCTCCCCAGGAAAAGTTAACAATTGCCACACTATGGGTAGTAGTGACATTGCTGGCGTTGGTCACCAGGTAATTATCACCTGGTATGTATTGTCCAGGGTCCACAAAGCTAGGCGTCACCATGGTGACACTGGCACATGTGTCCCTGTATGCTTGAGCCACTTTTTCATTAATTAGAGGTGTCTGTCTGTACTTGCCCAAGTTATTGGGACTTATAGTAGGGGAAAAATCAATCTCCCCATCACAAATCAGAACAGCCTGTGTGGGGACTCTGACTAGGTCAGAATCTCCATCAGTTCCCAAGGTGATACCCACTACCCCCTTAGTCTGTGGACCAACACTGCCAACTGTACTAGTGGGTGCAGGTGCCTTAGGGGCTGCAGTGTTGGGGGCTCCACCCTTTTTACAATCACTTGTCCAGTGAGTGGTGTTTTTGCAAAAGCTACACCAGGGTTTTCTTTGACCTTCTTTCTTCTTCTTCTTGGAAGTTTGGGACCCACCCTCAGTATTAGTTTGGGGACCTGTTGAAGACTTCTGGTCTTTAGCTTTCTGCTCCGAACCCTTCTGGTCTGTTTTCTTTTGGTCACCCCCCTGGTTCTGGTTCTGGTTCTTTTGCTTAACTCTGGTTCTAACCCATTTGTCTGCCCTCTTTCCCAATTCTTGGGGAGAGGTTAGATCTGAGTCAACCAAATGTTGATGCAACTGCTGGTTCTGACAGTTATTTAAAATCTGTTCTCTCATAAGCAAATTGTACAATCCTTCATAGTCTGTAACCTTACTTCCCAGCAACCAGCCCTCCAGAGCCTTAGTGGCACATTCAACAAATTCAGACCAGTCCTGAGTCTGTGTCTTCTGGGTATCTCTGAACATTAACCTGTACTGTTCAGTGGTTAAGCCTAACCCATCAATCAGAGCACTCTTCAGGACCAGGTCGTTTCTAGAATCCCCATCACTAACTGTGAGGAGTCTGTCTTGGCCTCTACCTTCAAAGGAGAGCCACAAGATTGCTGCCCACTGCTCCTGAGGGACCTGCTGTACTTTGCAAGCTCTCTCAAGTGCAGTCATCCACTTGTGGATATCATCCCCTACCTTGTAGGGGGGCACAATCTTACTCAGGTTTCTATTGTCATAGGACCTGTCTTTATCCTTAGGGATATTGCTGCCACCAGTGGGTTCTAACCCACTCTCTCTAGGCTGCCTTGCTCTAGCAAGTTTATCTTTGGCCAGGGCGACTTCTAATTCTTGTCTCTGGATCCTAAGTTCAGCCTCTCTCATTTTGGCCTCATGTTCCCTTCTCTGAGGGCTAGTCAACTCCCTTCTGGAGTTGCCATGAGAACCTTTAGAAACATGGGAGGTATTGGATTCACCTGAGTGATTCCTCCTCCTCCTATGCTCCTGGTTAAGTCCATTTGGGGGTCTGAATTGGTTGGACCCACCTTCAGTCCCAAATAAGCTTAAGTTACCCTGGTTAAGCCTGCTGACTAACACCTGGCTATTTCTACCATCATCAGAATCACTGTCTTCCTCCTCCTCCTCCTCCTCTTCCTCAGGCTGAGTATTCCCAGGGGTCTGGTCTTCCTCATCTATCTGGATGACAGGGGCAGGGGCATCAGGGTTATCATCTTCAGAAGGAGAAACCTCCTCACCTGGTTTGGGGTTCTTTAGAGCTTCAGACTGGTCTGATAGCTCTCTGAGGTGTCCTGCTGTAGGAGTAGGACCTGTTTTGATTCCTCTCATGGAACACAGTTGCCTCAGTTCCTTAAATGGAAAGATAGCAAATTTGGATGGTGCCCTTGGAGGGTCACTCTCAACAGAGATGGGTCCAGTGGATCCCTCTGCTCCAGACATTGCTCTAGTGTGGTGGATGTGTTGCAATCTACCTACACTTGTGTTTTCCTACAAAACCTATCTAGTAGTTGTAGTCAGGGTATGCTACTCCCTATCCTCTACAACAACTAAGTTCAGTAGAACGTAAGTATATCTAGTCTTGTTTTAGTGTACCTATCAGGTACCTGTATGATCTTTCAAATTATATTTTCAAAGACTGTAATGGTAAAACAACAGCAAGCTCAAATCCCAATCCGCTGCTCACCAATGTGAGAAGTTGGCCTGGTATATGATGCTCACTAGTTCTAGTGATCACCTTGTACCATGCCAAGCAACCCTTATGGTGCAGGTTGTAAAGTCAACCTTATAGACAAGCTATCCTAGGGGTAGCATGGACTAAGCAGTCTTAGGCTAAACTCTGTAAAGGCATGTGAAGCAAGCTGTTTTACCATACACAATCCCCTTGAATACCAAATGAAAGGACACCACACAGATATATATTGAAAATATATATAGATTTATTAACTACAAAGATACCCTATACTCTTTATGAGCACAGAAGCACAAGCGTTAAAACAAAACACAGTTTAAATACACAAAAGTTGCACGAATATGGATGAGCCCTAGGGGCCACCTAAACCATATACTAAAATAGTGGTATAAGAACCACTATGAGGAAAGTGAAGAGGCCTAGGGCCTGGGGAATCGCTGGAGCTGTTCAGGACTAACAGTGATGAAGTCGGGAAAGGCCCGCAGGACTCGGGTGCAGTGCGGAAAGTGCACGCAATACCAATGCAGTTTCAATGGTGCGTAAAAAGTACAAAGTTAGTTAAAAAGGAACCTTCCGAGTGACCTAGAATGATGAAACTTAAGACACAGGCCCTAGAGGTGTGTACCAGTGTGGGAACACCGGCGGAGCTGAGTTACCTCACCCACAGGAAGCGGGTGCACAGGGTCGAAGTAGTGTCGGGTTTCGTCACGCTGGTCGATGGTGCTTGGAGCTGAAGATGCTGCAGGCGACTCGAGGTGAAGAGTTCCGGTGGATCCAAGGGTGGATCTGAAGTCGTGAAGACCTGAAAGCAGAGGGGACAATGTTCAAAGTCACTAGCCAGTGACTACCGTGGAACCAGAGTGGAACCAGGCGATGTCGGGTGCAAACAGGCGTCTAGGTGTAGCTTCTCTCTGCAGCCACGTGGACACAAGGGGTCAAAGACATCCAGGAGTCGGTCATGAGCTGTCCCACGCAGGCTTCTCGCTGTTGGCCATGTCGGCAACTGGATGGAAGCAAACAGGCCTTGGCTAATGCAAGCCACGCAGGAATCAAGAAAGGCTTGTCACTCAGAACAGCAAGGTCAGAGCGGGTGCTCCTTTTCACAGAAGCAAGGGCAAGTCTGGAGCAACCAGACCTGCAGTGAAAGTTGAAGATTTCGTCGCCAAGATGGCCAATAGCCGCATGGCAAGTGGACGGGATGGCGCGTCGAGTGGCACAGTGCAAAAGGGCCCCACGCAGATCGTGGAGATGCTGGGGGGCTGATCTTCGGTGCAAGGGCTGCTCGAGGTTGGGGCTTCTCAAACCCCAAAGCACAGTGTCGAGGGTGCCTCTGATGCTGCGCAGTCCGCTTTTCGTGGGTCTTCCAAGATGTCTGGTCCCACGTCTCTCGGTGCCTCCACGGGTCCCTTCTTTGCAGGGACTGTGGATCGGGCGGTGAGTAGTCTGGGAGTCTGGGTCTTGTCAGGCTCTGGGCTCGGGCTCCAGCGGGAGGCGGCAGCAAAGCAGACGTCGAGTTGCTGGTTGGTGCCTGTGTTCACAGGGTGGTCACTCCTTGGCCACAAGGGAGATTCTCTTCCGTCTTCTGTGCAGCAGAATGTCGAAGTCCAGTCTTCTTCTGTATTTCAAGTTGATTCAGGATTATCTGAAGTCTCAGGACACAGCTCCCACTCTTATTCGAATCTGGGGGGCCGGATCACCTACTAGGTCCCTCCTCTGGGTGGAACCAGGAAGGGGAGTGGTTACACCCCCTTTCCTTTGTCCAATTTCGCGCCAGGACTGGGGCTGGAAGGCCCCAGCACCGGTTTGAACTGGCCTATGCACAGGGACACCTTGTGTGCCCCCGGCATGTCTGATTCTATTCAGCCCTCCCCTACCCACTACACAAAATCCTGTCTGGGGTGGTGCTAGCACCTCCCAAGGCAGGAAACCCTTTGTCCAAGCTGCCCTCGCTGGAAGGACTCCCAGCAGCAGGAGGTCAGACTTGTGTCTGTGGGGGCAGCATCCATTTTGTGATGCTGAGGCTCTGTTTAACTTTAACCGGGGTTCAGGCTAGGTACATGTCGTGTCCCTCTAGAAGGGTGGAATGCTACCCCCGTCGCCAGAACTGGCAAGGGGGTAGTATTCCAATTCGTATGACACCTTACTCGACATGTTTTGATAAAGCCAAACCTAAGATAGCATTTAACCGCGAGGATTATAATGCACTTAAGAGTATATGGTATGGCAGCATCATGAAACAGCTAAAGGACATGGTTCCGAAAGCTGCAGATAGGCTCAGCTCATGCCAGAGCACCATCTCACATATTTCCAAGCACTCTGCCTCCAGGATTGATGAGGCCTTCCATAGGAGTGACTGATAGGAACATATGTGTCCATTTTAGGTTAGGTATAGGCATACTACACCTAAGTAAGGGGTGGTTACACCAACTTACCCCAGCTGAGTGATCAGCCAGTTGTGTCAAATATGGAGGCCAGGCCAGGGGTGGCACAATACATGCTGCAGCTCCTGGTAGGCCTTGGAAGCACCTATGCCCTGGGTACCTGGGTACACTGTTACAGGGGCCAATAAGGTGAACCAGTTCCAATTTCGTTATGCACCTAAAGTGCATGGGTTACAATTTAGAGAGAGAACAGCAGGTTGTGGGTCTGATTAGCAGGCCCACAGCCACATTAAGTCATAAACCAATTAAGCAAAAAGCAAAAATTTGGGGTGACCATAGGATAGCAGACCCTACTCTCCTACACCTTCATCTTGCAATACAACAAGCATATACATTAGAAATTCCTGACGATCTTGCTGAATATTCAGTGAAAATTGATTTAGACCAGAACATATGTCTAAAACATTTCGAATTGCAGAAACACTTTCTATGTTTGTTCTATCACTGCTACATTTCTCAAACACAGAATTCAACAAAGAACAAAATCTTTGATCCCGATTTTTAATAATCTGTTATTGTAAAGTTTGGAGAAAAAAAACAACATTAACCACTACATTAGCATACCAGTTGACACCAGAACTGTTTTCATACTGAAATCCAACAACATCTTTAACTGAATCCTTTTCTTTTCTGCTTACAATTACTGGTTCATCTACTTTTTTTCTTTTTGCTACAACTTCACCACAATTTTTCTCATTTCTTCTTTTTCAGCCTACCACACGCTTTTCAAATAGAGGATATTGAGGTAAATTTGGAGCATACTCTCTTCTTAACCTATTATATTCTTTTACACAATTTAGATCCGCACTAATCTTTGTCTCATCAAAATCAATCAAGTACAATCCAGATAAAGTTCTGACTCGAGATAAAGCAACATATGTCATACCCTCCTTGAACACAGAACTTCCATTATTCACCAAAGCACTATCTACACTTAAACATTGAGGTTCATGAATAGTCACCCATATGCCAAAGAAACAGGAAACTGTTTTCGGCGGACATATAAATCTTTCACAAGCAAAAATCGAGCAGAACAACGACTGATTTGTTGTACTTCTTCAATTCCCCAAATTTTATTTTTAAAAATTCAATTCCATCTCTATTTCGGTAATTCACAAAATCAACAACATGACCCATTGCTCCATTTACTAAACCTCTTTCCACATGTAAATTACGTCGTAAAATTATACGACAATTTAAACATGCATACAGAGTCTTTTCCAAACCAGCAGTTTTAGATATTGTCTTCTCTAAAGAATCCAATTTGGATTTCAACTTTTCTGTATTAATAATAGTTGCTCCTTCATGCTCTATTTTATCAATAGCTTTCAGTTTTACAATCTCTTGATTTTCTAACTCTAACATTTTGTTGTTGAAGATTAAACATTCTTGCAGAGTTGGCATCAAGCATATCACAGATTTGTTTTCAGCAATTTTCTTTAAAATATTCTCTGGGAGAATTTGTTCGTTTGGAAACAAATTTGAAATTAATCGTGCATGTAAAGCTTCTTTGCCATGCTCACTTACTTTTCCAATTCTTACATCTTGTAGAATATTTTTATAATCTTCATCCTTTGACTGTCGCATATTTTGAAGCAGTTCTGCATATTTGAAATTTAACCATGTATTAACATTTCCAATGCTTCCTAGGCACTACCTGGTATCTTCATGCGTAAGCATGTTAAATACTGGTTGTCCTTTCACTGGAGTTAGCTGCAGTAGATCTCCAAAAACAATGATGTGTTTGCCTCCAAATAACACATCATACTCTGTTTTAATAATGTATTGCATTCTTAAATGCACAAAAGCCAGCATTACATTTGATACCATGCTTACCTCATCAATGATAAGAAGTGTCATTTTCTTCAGGACTCTGGAAACTTCACAACAAGCTTCTCCAGATAGCTTGTGGTATTGTAATTTATTATCATGCTCTACTGGCAGCATCAATAAATGATGTAAAGTAATCCCTTTAATGTTATGTGCTGCCAACCCAGTTGGAGCGGTCACAACACAAGACTGCAATGACTCCATTCTTTTCTGCAGATAAGTTGCAATTGCTTTAATCAGAAAACTTTTTCCAGTTCCTGCTTCTCCACTCACGTACAGTCGGACAGGCATAAATGACGTACATGAGCACTCTTTTTTCTCATGACATAAACCATGCTCAATCTGTTCTGTGACTTCGTCATCTATTTGTTTCTGCTCCACGTTTAGTTCTTTTTCCAAATATTCTACGTTAACTACATCCTCCTGACCTTGTTCCATGGCTCTTTCCACTTCATCCATGGCAGTGGCAGCTTCATTTTGGATAATTGGTCCTCCTAGTGGATCTTGACTCAATGAAGCAGAACTCTGACTGTCTTGAGAACTGTCTCTAGCAATCTCTGCTTCAATTGTAGCTTCTTGCTGTATTTCCACGTTCAACATTTGCAGATAATTTGATGGTTCCATTGAAGGAATCTTGATAACTGAGAAAATCTCCAAGTAGTTCCTCTTCTGCACGCCATGGCTTAAAGAGTTTCAAAAGAGCTAACTAGTAAAATTCCCTTTTGTCAGGAGATTCGCAACTCAATTTTCGACGATTAATCAACTGGCGTTATCTTTGTTTCACCAGTCATCCTTCACATCCAATTACAGCATATACTCCTTTTATGATATCTTCTGTGATGTTCCTCTTAAAAGTATAGCTTTGCAGAACTTCATAGAGACAAACGTTCTCAAGATGACTACTTCTATTTGGAAAGTAAGTATCCAACAAGTTTGTCTTCAAAATATCTGTACTGTTTGGTTCTTTCTCCGCCAAATACTCAATTTCTTGTACAGATTTCAAAACTCGGTTTCGTGTTGAAGCAAGACCTAGACTCACCCAAATGATTGTTCTAGATATGACATATAGACTTGCTGATGATAACCAATCAGAACATTCATATGTTCCAATTTCTAGATGCGACAACATCTTCAGACTGTAACTGTACAATTTCTTACTTAGACTCCACATTTCCTTCAGTTCCGTCTTTTCTGATTTTGTGATGTAAGACGTCACATATCGAGCCACAGCAATAGAGTTGTCAGCAACATATTGAATATCCATGTTAGCATTCCACATGGACAAAATGACTGGATTGTAGTCATTTATGCATTTGGACTCTTCATTTCTTCTTAAGTTGTATGTATTTTTCGGTGATTTTCTTGTCACAGTATGTCGCAGAGAAGACATAAAATTGTTCACTCTTCCTTTAGATATTACTGGTCGTGGAAATCCAAAACAACATTTTGTGTAGAACTTCTCCTTGGATTTGAACTTTCGACGACAGTATTTTCCACAACGATGGGTTTGAAAGCGTAAAACCTAATGTTTTAATTGTTTTCTTCTGTACTTTTCGGAACAGCACATGTAGATTACTGTTCAATGAAACTCATCACTGTGTCATCCGAATCTGTTCCAAATGTGGGTGCATCTTTGATCCATAGCAGCATATGTATGTGAGGATCACCTCTTGCTTGATACTCCTTTCTCCAAAAGAAATCCAAAACCTCTCCAAGCGGAGGATTTTTTTTGTTTGTGATAAAAGACATCATAGCTTCAAACATATGATTGAAATACCTGCATATATTAACTGGATCCAAAGAGCACAGTTCTCCAGGTGTCTTGTATTCTATATTTTCAATGTTTGCATTTGCCTCTCGTAGAAATTGAAGTAAGTTTTCCCAAGCATACTCAGCACAGCTAAGAGTGAGGAACCATGTTGGAGTTCCTCAGTTTCTTAGCATACATTTCAATTCCCCATGACGACGGTACCAATACTCGTTAGTACCACGCTGACATGCCATGAGATTAATTAGGTGAGATTCCAAAATACTGACTTGCAGTTTGACTTTATGCATAAAGTCCCTTGCCGAAACATTTTGCAGATGTACTCCACTTTTCAGTATATGGTTCACTGCATAAGAAAGTCCAGACAAGTCACTCTCAAACAGTAGATGAAACAAATATGGAATGCATTGATGAAACCTTGGATCTTCTGCATATAATCTTAAAGTCCGGTATTCAGATGCAGGAATTTGAACAGGTCGGTCGTCATATCGTCCACCTTGACCTGTTGGAAATAACTGAGGAAAACAACGAGCTTCCAAACTTTCTTCCCATACACTAATGGGATTTCCTTTTGCTTCTTTCATTTGAAACAAGTCAATAGCATTCCCCATTACTTCTTTGGAATGCAAAGGATGAACACTATAATGTTCATAAATTTCTTCACTTCTTCAATTTGCCCAGCTGAGAAATCACTGTCCTTTTGTACAGTTGTTTCCTATTCTCCAACATATACATTTTTGTAGTAGTGATTGTTTTTACCAAATACAACGTTGCCTTTTTGACTTTCCTAACATCCACTAATTCTTGCCAGATTTTATTACTCTTTGTTGGAACACCATTAACTAGAATAACCAGAGGTTCCTCTTCTACTTTTTCTATACCAATTGTATCAATATTTTCTTAAAATCTAGAGGCAAATACACAACTCTTCCCTTTAATCCTCTCTGTATATCTGAAGGAGGCAATTTCCCTGTCTTAGGCTCCATGCGAACAATAGCTTGAAAAGGATGCACACATTGAATCAGAATAGACTCATAGGTATTTAAATCCATCAATTCAGAAGGAATGTCTACCAACTCCAGATTATTATGAACAGCTCTAGCATTCTGTTTTTTATTTAATTTATTATAACAATATTTACAAATACGTTGATCAGAACCTAAATCAAAACAATTTTCTACCAACAAATAAGTTGCAAAATCCTTCCGCTCATTTTTATTTTCCATTTCACTTTTTACATATAAATCAACTAACGTAGTCTGATTCTTATAATGAGTTCGTCGAAAACACACACAGGAAAAATTAGGCCTTTCACTTGAATTGACCTTAAACTTTGTAATTTCATGGTCAAATGTTTCTGTACTTGAAATCTGTACATTCTCTTACACTTTACCTTCTATTACTGTATCAGGTTCTGCACTGTCCTCTTTTTCACCAAAATAACAAAACTCAATTTCTTCACAAATGTTCTTCACATCTAATTTAGATCCATGCAAAAGAGCACTGTTTAACTGTTTCAACTTAAGTGCTGGACTTTTTGCATAATACAACCTTCTCACTAATTTCCTCACTTTATTATGATGCACTGCTAACATCCTAAAATGAATGGTGAAAAACACTCTGCCATACTTTTCTTGAAAGACAAGCAAGTGAATGCCCATGCAAAACTGTTTTTGCTCTCATTTTGCAAGGATAGAACTCTTGCAACATCTTCATCTTTTGTTTTAGACTTTTCTTAGTATATGTCCATAAGAAATTGAGAAACAAATCAATTGAATCCTGTCGCACACTACAAATACTACTACAATTCCAAGTATACACTGGAGCCTTAGGACATATCCATAAAACTTCATCAGCTAACACCTCATCTGCATTTCTAGGCACAATTTTTTCTTTTTTCCGGACAACCATCCTTCACCTCATATGCTCGACCACTGGTGTCACTTGCACGCACCAAATCATTATCCTGAAAGTAACTCCCTTCATTAAAAAATGGCTCACAACTTGAACTATGCTTCCATTCTCCAGAAAAAACATCACAAAAATTAGTCCAATTAATTACTCTTTTCCACTTACATTTTGATTTCAAAACATTGATTACCTTATCTAGTGTACAAATTCTATTGATTACTGAACCATATAATTTGTTTTTCACTTCAAAAGCCTGATCCACAATCTTCACTATACTTTTTTTCTTGTAAAAAGCAGTCATCTTTTTATAAATCTTTACATGTTTTAATAAATTTAAAACAATTCTGTTATAAAACATTCGTCTACGAATGTCAATAAATTGATTTCTCTGTCTATTACTATAGAGAATATCATCTCCTTCTACAGGTCTAACATTTTTTGGGGGGCTCTGCTTTTTCTTTGTATTTACAGGTGATTTTTTTTTCTTTGAATCAACATCCAGATGTTTTTTACATTGCGTTACTTTCCTAAAAAACTCCTTTGTTTGCTTACCAGGAACATTCTTTTTTTTCACTGAAGATTGTGTTTTGGATGACTCTTCTAATTGTGTTTTCTTAGACAATAAACCATGTTTATAACTTTTTCTTCTTCTTTCCTTCGTCGGCATATTCTTTTATCTTTCTATAGATGATACAATCTGTGGTAAAGAAAAAATAACATATTATAGACCACTACTAACATACTACATAGCAATTACAATAAGTAAACGATATAAACACTAGTTTACAACAAAACTAAGTTTATAGCACAGCACCTGTTTCACAGCAACAGTGCAGTACAGTATCATTATTAATCTCACTCTCTACCTGCACCATCTCACTATTTGCATGGGTCATCTCACTCTCTACCTGTACCATCTCTCTCTTTGTGTGTGTCATCTCTCTCTTTGTGTGTGTCATCCTTCTCTCTGCCTGTGCCATTTGTCTTAGCGTGTGTCATCTCACTCTCTGCTTGCGCCATCTCTCTCCTTGTGTGTGTCATCTCACTCTCTGCCTGTGCTATCTCTCTCTTTCAGTGTGCCATCTCACTCTCTCCCTGCTCCATCTCTCTCTCTGTGTGTGTCATCTTGCTCTGTTTCTGCCTCATCTCTCTCTTTATGTGTGTCATCTCTCTGTTTGCGTGTGTCATCTCAATCTCTGCCTGTGTCATATCTCTCTTTGTGTGTGTCATCTCTCTCTTTGTGTATGTCATCTCTCTCTTTGTGTGTGTCATCTCTCTCCTTGTGTGTGTCATCTCACTCAGTCCCTGCACCATCTCTCTCTTTGTGGGTGTCATTTCTCTCTTTGCGTGTGTCATCCCACTATGTGACTAACCCATCTCTCTTTTTGTGTGTGTCATCTCTCTCTTTGTGTGTGTCATCTCTTTCTTTGCATGTGTCATCTCACTCTGTGCATGCCCCATCTCTCTCTTTGTGTGTGTCATCTCTCTCTTTGTATGTGTCATCTCTCTCTTTGCGTGTGTCATCTCTCTCTTTGTGTGTGTCATCTCTCTCTTTGTATGTGTCATCTCTCTCCTTGTGTGTGTCATCTCACTCAGTCCCTGCACCATTTCCCTCTTTCTGTGTATCATTTCTCTCTTTGCGTGTGTCATCTCACTCTGTGCCTGCCCCATCTCTCTCTTTGTGTGTGTCATCTGTCTCTTTGTATGTGTCATCTCTCTCTTTGCGTGTGTCATCTCTCTCTTTGTGTGTGTCATCTCTCTCTTTGCGTGTGTCATCACACTCTCTGCCTGAGCTATCTCTCTCGTTCCGTGTGCCATCTCACTCTCTGCCTGCGCCATCTCTCTCTTTGCGTGTGTCATCTTGCTCCGTTTCTGCCCCATCTCTCTCTTTGTGTGTGTCATCTTACTCAGTCCCTGCACCATCTCTCTCTTTGTTTGTGTCATTTCTGTCTTTGCGTGTATCATCTCACTCTGTGCCTGCCCCATCTCTCTCTTTGTATGTGTCATCTCTCTCTTTGTGTGTCATCTCTTTCTTTGCGTGTGTCATCTCACTCTGTGCCTGGCCATCTCTCGATTTGTGTGTGTCAACTCTCTCTTTGGGTGTGTCATCTCTCTCCTTGCGTGTGCCATCTCACTCTCTGCCTGCGCTATCTCTCTCTTTGCATGTGTCATCACACTCTCTGCCTGCGCTATCTCTCTCTTTCCGGATGCCATCTCACTCTCTTCGTGTGTCATCTCGCTCTGTTTCTGCCCCATCTCTCTCTTTGTGTGTGTCATCTCTCTGTTTGTGTGTGTCATTGATATGGGCTGTGCTCTGTGTTTTAAACAAATTACTATGCTAAATCTTTTTGGGAAAAATGTATGACTTTTACATGTTTGACAAGGATCACACTGAGTGTCTGTGTGAAATAAGGAATTATATTTGCACCTTTTTCTATAATGTCACCGGTGTCTCCTCACAGTTTGCATCTCTTAGCTTATAGGGTACTGTTTCTTTTTGCATTGTGTCTCATGTTTCTATGTAATACTGGCAAAAAAATGAATGGTACATATTGGAAAAGTATTTTGGAAATCAGTCAAGTTTCTGCCTTGTAATGTAGTGGCCATTGATATGGGCTGTGATCTGTGTCTTTTACGAATTACTATGCTAAATGTTTTTGGGTAAAATGAATGGCTTTAACATTTTTGACAAGGATCACACTGAGTGTCTGTGTCAATTAAGGAATTATATTTTCACCTTTTTCTATAATGTCACCTGTGTCTCCTCACAGTTTGCATCTCTTAGCTTATAGGATACTGTTTTTTTTATATTGTTTCTCTTGGTTTGATTCAATGCTGGAGAGAGAGATGACACACACAAAGAGAGAAATGACACACACAAAGAGAGAGATGAGACACAATAAGAGAGAGAGCGTGCAGACAGAGATTGAGATGACACACGCAAACAGAGAGATGACACACACAAAGAGAGAGATGGAGCAGAAACAGAGCAAGATGACACATGCAAAGAGAGAGATGGCACAGGCAGAGAGTGAGATGGCATATGGAAAGAGAGAGATAGCGCAGTCAGAGAGTGAGATGACACAGGCAGAGAGTGAGATGTCACACGCAAACAGAGAGATGACACACAGAAAGAGAGAGATGGTGCAGGCACACAGTGAGATAACACACGCAAAGAGAGAGATGTCACATACAAAGAGAGAGATGACACACAAAGAGAGAGATGGGGCAGGCACAGAATGAGATGACACACACAAACAGAGAAATGACACACACAAAGAGAGAGATGGTGCTGGGACTGAGTTAGATGACACACACAAGGAGAGAGATGACACACACAAAGAGAGAGATGATACACACAAAGAGAGAGATGACAGACACAAAGAGAGAGATCGTGCAGACAGAGATCGAGATGACACACGCAAACAGAGAGATGACACACACAAAGGGAGAGATGACACATCTCTCTCATTGTGTGTGTCATCTCTCTCCCTGCGGTATCTCTCTCTTTCCGTGTGCCATCTCACTATCTGCCTGCGCCATCTCTATCTTTGCGAGTGTCATCTCGCTCTGTATCTGCCCCATCTCTCTCTTTGCATGTGTCATCTTGCACTGTTTCTGCCCAATCTCTCTCTTTGTGTGTGTCATCTCTCTCTTTGCGTATGCCATCTCACTGTGTACCTGCACCATATCCTAAAGCCTAACTGACTTCAAGAATACATGTATTCCCATATTTTTAAACACATCAACTATGCAAATTATTCACCCAGATACATTTAAAATCAAGCTTGACTCACAGTGTGATCTTAGACACATGACCAGGATGTTACATGTAATCTACCATGTCTGTCTCTGCTTGCACTATGTGTGTCTGTGCTCATACTATCTTACTGTCTCTACTGGCAAAAAACAGACCATATATATATAAGCAAGGCATACCATTCCTTTTTCATTTCAACAGCACACCCTGGATCTTTATTGCACAGCTTAGATCCTATTTGAGAACTAAGAGGCCTGAAAGATATGCTGCCTAAGATTCTCTACTAGTACATATCCTAAAGCTTAACTGCCTTCAAGAATACATGTATTCCCATATTTTTATACACATCAACTAAGCAAATTATTCACCCAGATTCATTTAAAATCAAGCTTGACTCACAGTGTGATCTTAGGCACATGACCAGGATGTTACATGTAATCTACTATGTCTGTCTCTGCATGCACTATGTGTGTCTCTGCTCATACCATCTCACCATCTCTCTGCACCATCTTTACAGATTAAAGAAAAATGTGCAAATATAATTCTTTCTTTCACCCAGACACTCTCTGTGATCCCGGTCAAAATAGTCTGACACTTATAATAGAGAAGTAGGTGCATTCTGTTAGTTAGGTCTTTCTGGGCATGTGAGAAGTGGAGTATGTTAAACATAGTTTGTCTCTAGACAGGCTACAAAGACAGTTAACAGAAAGGTAGGAAAGAGCCCATGGGAAAGAAAATGGCTGCCAGAAATACAAAATGATGGCTGCCAGAAATACAAAATGGCTTCCAGCTCATGCCAACAAATCTGTCTAATATTCAACACACGGGCTGAGTTCTCTGTCTTAAAGAAATGACTGTGATGAATGGTTTTAGTAAAATGAGCACTTTTAAAGTTTTTCACCAGGATTTTACATGTAATCTACCATGTCTGTGTCTGCTTGCACTATGTGTGCCTGTGCTCATACTATCTCACTGCCTCTACTGGCAAAAAACAGACCATATATATATATATATATAAGCGAGACATAACATTCCTTATTCATTTCAACAGCACACCCTAGATCTTTATTACACAGCTGAGAGCCTATTTGTAAACCAAGAGGCCTGACAGACATGCTGCCTAAGATTCTCTACTAGTACATATCCTAAAGCCTAACTGACTTCAAGAATACATGTATTCCCATATTTTTAAACACATCAACTAAGCAAATTATTCACCCAGATACATTTAGAATCAAGCTTGACTCACAGTGTGATCTTAGACACATGACCAGGATGTTGCATGTAATCTACCATGTCTGTCTCTGCCTCCACTATGTGTGTCTGTGCTCATATTATCTCACTGTCTCTACTGGCAAAAAACAGACCATATATATATAAGCAAGACATAACATTCCTTTTTCATTTCAACAGCACACCCTGGATCTGTATTGCACAGCTTAGAGCCTATTTGTGAACTAAGAGGCCTGACAGACATGCTGCCTAAGATTCTCTGCTAGTACATATCTTAAAGCCTAACTGACTTCAAGAATACATATATTCCCATATTTTTAAACACATCAACTAAGCAATTTATTCACCCAGATACATTTAAAATCAAGCTTGACTCACAGTGTGATCTTAGACACATGACCAGGATGTTACATGTAATCTACCATGTATGTCTCTGCATGCACTATGTGTGTATCTGCTCATACGATCTCACCATATCTCTGCACCATCTTTACAGATTAAAGAAAAATGTGCAAATATAATTCTTTCTTTCACCCAGACACTCTCTGTGATCCTGGTCAAAATAGTTTGACACTTATACTAGAGAAGTAGGTGCATTCTGTTAGTTAGGCCCTGTTGTGCATGTGAGAAACATGAGACACAATGCAAAAAGAAACAGTACCTTATAAGCTAAGAGATGCAAACTGTGAGGAGACACAGGTGACATTATAGAAAAAGGTGAAAATATAATTCCTTAATTAACACAGACACTCAGTGTGATCCTTGTCAAAAATGTAATAGCCATACATTTTACCAAAAAACTTGTAGCATAGTAAATCGTTTTAGACACAGAGCACAGCCCATTTAAATGACCACTACATTACGAGGCAGAAACCTGACTCATTTCCAAAATACATTTCCAATATGCACCATTCATTTTTTTGACAGCATTACATAGAAACATGAGACACAATGCAAGAATAAACAAGCCCAATATGCTTCTTAATCTTCCCCATAGTGCATACAGCACTCTATATATATTAAATGAATCATTACTCACCTTTAAAAATGCTTTTGAAGATTTAGAACAGTCACACATACCAGATTTTCTTAAGCAGAATCTCTGAAATGCACCTCAAACACTGCAACCCCAAACGGCCCTGATTCTCTGTAATTTTTGTCACATATTCCTGACTTAACCAATCAAAATTCTTTCCACACTATTTCAAAACCAAACTGACATTTTAATTGGTTCTACATTTCAACACTTTCAAACTCACATAATATTCACCCATCCCCCCAGTGCTCATTCAGCCTGTTACCATGGTAACTCCCACCTAACTCAGCACACAGGTGAAAAGTTCAGGATACTATGTTGCAAATGAACCCAGCAAGGGTGTTTGACTTCTCAATATAGCAGTTTATCCTGTGCAATGTTTCTTTCAATGACTTTTTCTCAACCATTAGAATTACTTCTTTCAAAAAACAGAAGCATGCACCCTAATTTTCAGTGGAGAATTTTAAGTGGTGCTATTGAGCAGCAGTACGGCGAACATCCAATCGAGACGCTGAAGTGGTGCGGAACGGTGCGGAGCTGACGGCGGGTGAATCTGGGCAGGGCTGGTGCTGGTGCCGAGACGGAGAGCGCCACACCTGAGCGTGGAACCCCCCGTGACCAAAAGAGAGTCATATCGGCATACCAAACACGGCTCCAGCACCTATTGCCTGCGGAGGAGCGGGAAGCGGTAATGGCTGAGAAGAACGAGTGGCAGCAGCAGCAGCGGGAACGCAGCTCCCAGACCCTGCCTTCCCCCGCCTTCCCCCGCTGAAACCTCGAGCAACAGAGTGCAGCGGAGGGGGAAAGGCGGCTGGCAGTGAGGGCGAGGGTGATTCTGTAGACCGTGTGTGCACTCAGCATCACGAGGCGTGGATAAGGTAGGACGAGGAAGCGGGCGTGGCAAGGAGGCGAGGGGCCAGAGTCCCTGTCCCGGCCTGTGCAAGAGGTGAGGAGGAAGCGGGCAGCGAGGGTGATCCTTGAGCCCCGGGTTTTGAGCCTTCCACCAAGAACCAAAGTAAAAAAACGGACTAAACGAGCTGTAGTAGTCACAGCAATGCTGAGACTCAATTGAATTACAGCTTTAGTAATTGCGCTGACTGCCACGTAGCCCCTGGAACACGTAACTTACAAAAAAAAAAATAATAATTGATTAAATGCATAAGAGGCGCCGAGAGCCCGGAGCTGGAGAGGCCAAATAATGAAAGAGGTCCATTACCGGCATAGCGGATTGTGTTTATCCAACTAACCAACTGTATCACACCTAAGGTCCTACACCGGTTAGTCCCCGACGGCAGGTGCTTTATATCCCTGTAGTAGCCCGGTAGTCCTGCTATAGTGTCATCTGCCTATTGGATATTACACTGCTACCTATACTGTGCTGTGCTGTGCCGCCCTTGGCTACGGTTCTGGGTGGCCTGGTGATAGCGCCATTGGTACTGGAATTGGTACTGGGATAGGTTTTGGTGACAAATCTTGTGACGGGATCCGGGCTCGCTGAGGAAACAAGCATACAGGCTGGGGCAAGTGGAGGGAACCTATCGCGGGTGTGCTACTGCACTGCCGGATCAGGGGGGAACTGGAGTCAACTGTAGATTACTACCCTCTGGATAACTCCCCCCAGGGCTCTCTCCTGGGATCAAGTACGTTCAGGTAAGGAAAGAACAGTAGGCCCCCAGACAAGGCGGGCAAGAAAAATCCAAGCACCTAAACTGCAAAAAAAGGCAAAAGCACAGATAAATGGTCCAAACCAATCTTTAATCTCGCCAATAGCACGGATGTTCGAAAGATCGACAAAGATACCACAAAAATTTGATTTTTTGGTAGATCCAGCAGGAGCACTTATGTCAATAGAATCAGATATAGCCAAAAACCGATTACAAGATCCAATTAAACCAATAAACATCTTTGACGGAAAAAAAACAAAATACTCAAATCGGATCAGGAATTTAATAATATACGCAATATGCAACACAAGAACTGTGCGAAACCATGGATCTAGGAGGAGAACTAAAAGATCATAGCCCAGTAAAGCAAACACAAATGGAAGGAACGATAATGGATGAAACTCAGATGAAAGCTTCAATACAGAATTCACAATTGCCTGAAAACTGTATAGGTTCAATAACTGCGGAAATACCAATACCACTAGAAGTTAAAGTTGAAATAAAGAAAAAGCAGGAACTAGTAAATGCAATTAATATGGACACAATGAATACGGTCATAGTGGCAACCACCCCACTAAAAAAATCTGGAGAAATAAAAAGACAGTGAACTAATATATGAAAATCTGGACTGTGTCACTCCAAAATCTTTCAATATCAAGGAAAAATACGGGGGTGTGAATTATGTAAATTCAGATTGCGCCATCTCAAAAAGAACAAATGCGGAGAATAGAGACCAAGGTGAGCTTAAAGCAGTTAGTACAGGTAATCATGATAACTTGGCTAAAACCAAAAAATTGCAAGGAGATCATCATGCTGGTAAAATTGATATTAAAAACCATTCTACTAATAGTAATATACAATTCGACCAAAATCCAAAAAATACAGGAAATCAAGATCTAGGATCTACATTGGATATATTTTATCAACCATCAACATTAACATTAGAGGCATTGACCTACCAGTCAAACAAAATGGATACCCAAATTGAAATACTTGGAGTAATGGCCAACGCAGTCACCCGAATAGATCGAAAACTGGCCGAGTTAAACAACTTGATCAACAAAGCCCAAAAAGATGCAGCTTCAAACCATTTCGTATGTACTTGTGAACCTATCATAAATAAACTTTCGACTATCCCAGATGTAGTAAACACCATATTAGAAGATGTTAAAGAATTAGTATACAAAAAATATGACAAGATATGTTACAACCTATGTAATAAACACAAAGATCATAATAACGAAATGGGAAGTTCCGAAAAAAATCTATTGGAACCCGTTGAAGGGAACAAATTGAATCAAATTGAAAAAGGAATAGATCAGAATGTGGAAATTGAATTGGTAACGGAAACTACACAAGCGCCACATGAAAGGATAAATACAGACAAGGAAAATTATCAAATTTACAAACAAACAAAGAGACAAAGGAAAAACATTCGCAAGGAGAGAAATGTTGGTTCCTTCCTGCTATGCCCATACAATGCAGGAGCGATGATCAACCCGATCCACTACCCTTGCCCATAAGCGCCCCACTGAACGTAATACAATGAGTCAGCAGAGGGGCAACGGACAGGGGGCGCGAAAAGGGTAGTGACAAATAAGGGATCCCAGGTGTTCTTCTAAGGACTACTGCAATGACCAGGGTCCTTATCTCCACGTGACTGCACCTACAATAACAGGAATAGTTACAGTCTACCACATATAGTATTGCATACACAACATAGTGCCTCTTAATGTGACCATGCCAGTACAACCCAACACCTCCTTACCCGCAAGCGCTATATCCGAAGGCTTGTGGAGATCTTCAATGTCAAGATGGTAAGACAGCCAAAGCAGGGAAAGGGGAGGGGAAGATGGACCGGGAGAAACGCTCTGGAAGTCACAGAGCCTACAATATAGGAGGAAAAAGTCGTTATAACGACTGAAAAATCCTCCTTCCAGATTCAGGGATTATACAGGGATATGTGCAGGGAGGAGACGCTGTAAATCGCCGGCTTCCACCGCGGCTACTGCGGGACCCGGAAGCGTCCGAACTTCACTCCACCTCCGCACAACGATGTGGAAAGGGCGGAAAAGACGCAGAAATGCGTATACCGCGATGCCCACAGTCACAAAGTTTGTGAAAGTAATCCAGCCGGACCACTATCTTCAATTCAGGAGAGCGCCGGAGCCCCAGCTACTCCCAAATCCCATCCGGGCTAAAAGGCTCACAGTAGACAAAAGCAAAGGGAGCACAACAAGGTAGAAGGGAAAGCACATCCAGGGAAGACGAACAACAGGAAATAAGCGAAGGGCAAGGTAAGAAGGGCAAGGAATAAGCAAAGAGCCCATAAACAGGTTAACTAGCTCACGAGCCCGTGAACTGCCGCCACAGTGTCCCAAAATACAAATATGTCCCTAGCCTCAAAACCAGGAACCACACGACTAGATATCAAGCACTGAGGACAGGGAGAAGGCAGCTTATAACTCCCCCCATCAGGTCACATGGGCTTCACAAACATGGCCACAAAAAGAGGACTACGCACGAATCCTAACAGTACCCCCCCCCCAACAATCCTCCCCACCGGGCGAGGCTTGGAAGGATGCTGCCGATGGAATAAACGTACCAACCGGGGAGAATGAACCCCCCAGCCGGTTCCCAGGTACGATCTTCCGGGGCATAACCTTTCCAATCAACCAGATAAAACAAGCGACCCCCCCTCCTTTTGGAATCCAGGATAGCCCGGACCTCGAATTCCTCATGACCATCCACAACCAAAGGGGGAGGTGGGGGTAACACCTGGGTAGAGGGAACATAGGGCTTCAACAAGGACGTGTGAAACACAGGGTGAACCCTATATTCATCGGGCAGGTCGAGTTTCATGGCCACGGGATTAATAACCTGCACTATCGGAAAAGGACCCACATATCTAGGCTGTAATTTACGGGACCCACCGAGTCTGAGGTTCCTAGTGGCCAACCATACCTGCTCACCCACATGATAGATAGGAGCTGGTGCCCTGTGTTTATCAGCCTGTTCTTTCATGCAAGCTTTAGCCGCCAGCAACTTTACCCGGGCAACACCCCAAATATCACTCAGCCGCTTACACACATCATCTATGGCTGGTACTCGCCCCGTCGGTTGGATAGCCAGTGCCCTAGGATGGTAACCCAGCGTGCAAAAGATGGGAGTCATACCCAGAGCGGAATGCAAGCTGTTATTATACGCAAACTCCGCTATGGGCAGAGCCGTAACCCAATCACACGCCAGGGAAGACACTAAACACCTGAGATATTGCTCCATGGTCTGGTTAGTGTGCTCAGTCTGTCCATCAGATTGCGGATGATAAGCAGAAGACAATCTAATCTCCACCCTTAGCACGGAACACAACTCAGTCCAAAAATGGGACACAAACTGAGCCCCCCGATCTGTCACCACCGCAGAGGGCAGCCCATGTATCCGCACGATGGAGGACATAAACACCAAAGCCATCTCTCTGGCCGTCGGGAGCTTGGGAAGCGGGATGAAATGCGACATTTTTGTGAATAGATCAACTACTACAAGAATAGCGGTGAAACCGGAAACAGATGGAAGCTCGGTCCCAAAATCCATACTAATGGTATGCCATGGAGCGGGAGGGACCTCCAATGGACGCAACAACCCTGGCGGTTTACAGCGAGTGGGCTTGCTGATGGCACAAACCGGGAAGCTGCCACATAACCCTGGATATCCTGAGCCAACGTCTCCCACCAAAACCACCGCATACACATCTCCTTTGTCTTTGGTATCCCAGGATGTGCTGCCAGAGCAGACGAATGACACCATTCCAGCACCTTTTCTCTCAATATAGGGGGAACAAACATCCTACCCTCAAAGTACAGCAACCCATCCTGGACCGTAACATGGGGTAATGACAACCATGGGGCCAAATCCACCTGACGTAGCCGATCCCTCACCAAAGTTGGAAAATCCTCCATTGCCACCACCCCTATAATCCTGTCACCAGGAATCATGGGTCTATCTTCCTTTCCCTGTCCCAGTTCCTTCAAATCTACATGGATGCGGGATAGGGCGTCAGATTTAACCTGCTGTGCAGCGGGCCTATACGTGATGACAAAATCAAATTCATTGAAGAAAAGTACCCAACGCATCTGGCGAGGTGTCAAAGCACGCACAGAACGAAAGAACTCCAAATTTTTATGATCCGTGTAAATCGTGATGGTATGTCGGGCCCCCCACAAATAATGCCTCCATTCCTCAAAAGACAACTTCACTGCCAACAGCTCTCTTTCAGCCACGGTGTAATTGCGCTCCGCTGGCAGCAAGGTCTTAGAGAAATAGGCAATGGGATGCATGCAACCGTTCTCAAGGTCTCTTTGGGACAACACCCCACCCACAGCACACAGCGAGGCGTCTGTCTCCACAAAAAACGGCAGGGCAGGATCAGGATGAACCAATACAGGCGCCGACGTAAATTTCTCCAACAACCGCTGAAAGGCCTCCTGTGCCTCAGAGGACCAAACAAAAGGAATCCCCTTCCTCAATAACCGAGTCAAAGGGGCCACAATATCAGAGAAATGGGAAATAAAACGCCTATAAAAATTGGCGAATCCCAACAGAACCTGTATGTGTTTGACCGATGTTGGAACAGGCCAGGTGATAATGGCCTCGATCTTTCTTGGATCCATCCGGACACCACCCGCCGAGACAATAAACCCCAAGAATTGACACTTCGTTAACTTTGCATATAGATGACGATCTCGCAATTTCTGCAGCACTTGTGTCACATGCTGATGATGATCAGCCCCTGTCTCCAAGAAGATTAAGATGTCATCTAGATATACGATGACGCTCCTATCCAGATACTCCCGAAGCACCTCATTTATAAAAAACTGGAAGGCCGCCGGCGCATTGCATAATCCAAACGGCATTACACAATATTCATACAGGCCATGTTTGGTCTTAAACGCCGTCTTCCACTCATCCCCGGAGCGGACACGCACGAGATGATAAGCACCCCGCAAGTCCAATTTGGTGAACACTGTTGCCTTGCGGAGTTGATCTAACAACACGGGAATGAGTGGAAGCGGGTGTTTGTTCTTTACTGTGGCTTTGTTCAATGTTCTATAATCCGCACATGCCCGCAATGTGCCCTCCTTTTTCGGAATGAAAAAGATCGCTGATGATACTGGCGAACAGGAGGGGCGAATGAACCCCAATCGCAACATCTCATCAAGGTATCCCTTGAGATGCTTCTCCTAGGGTTCTGAGAGAGCATACACCCGACTGCAGGGGAGTGGAGCACCTGGTATCAGATCGATCTTACAGTCAAAAGACCTGTGAGGGGGAAGAGCTTGCGCCTGGTCTATATCGAACACTTCCTTATATGCCTCGTACTGTGATGGTACCACACCCACGTCAGTTACGGCACAAGACAATGATAACGCCTTCTCACCTGCCTCTTGATAACAATGCTTTAAGCAATGAGGTGAATCCAGAGACACTAACCGTTGCACCCAATCAATCCTGGGATTGTGCTCCTGCAGCCAAGGCACACCCAATACCAAACCAAAGGAAGGGGCATCTATTAAATCAAAACACACCATCTCTGAGTGTCCGTTCTCACACACCAGACACAAAGGCACAGTCCGTCTAGTAATAGACCCTGACGTTAATTCCGTACGGTCTATCGCCCTCACTGGCTCTGGCTGGTCCTTCACACAACAGGGAATCCTCAATTTCTCCGCAAGCGCGATGTCAAGGAAATTCCCTGTAGCCCCGGAATCCAATAACACCGACACTGACACCCTATTGTCCCCAAAGAGCAACAAATGGGCGTTAATATTGAAGTGCCTCGGCGCCCGATCTATGGCTCCAAGTTTCTCATACTTTCTCTCCTTACTCTCAACCCCTCTCTCATGATACAAACATGCTATCTTCTTACTGTATGAAGCACCAGAAGGCTTCACTGGGCATTCCCTGGCAAAGTGTCCACCCTGGCCACAATACAAACACAGGTTCAATTCTCTGCGTCGTTTTTTTTCATCACTAGACAACGGACCTCTCACCCCACCGATTTCCATGGGTTCAGGCCCCGTCTTCGTATCACCTGTGGTCTTATTGTCCGATTTCACATACCCCCCCGAGACGCCTGAAAGCGGCTTTTTTCCCCCCGTCTCTCTGACAGACGATGGTTTAGCTTGACCACAAGATCTATAAAAGCCGCACAATCGACCGGGGGATCCCCCACTTGTGACACCACATCCTTAAGATCCTCGGAAAGACCCTGATAGAACATTGAGGTCCTCTTATCCTCAGGCCAATGAGTTTCGGACACAAGACGATTAAAGGTAGAAATATACGTCAGCAAATCCTGTCTGCCCTGCCGCAACTTCAACAATTCCGCATCACTAGCCTGCATGAAAGCATGTTTCGCAAACAATCCATGCATTAATTCCTTAAACGCAGGGTAGTCGGCCAACACCTGATCATCACTCTCTACTAAGGGTATAGCCCATTGGGCAGCAGTACCAGCCAAATATGATATCGTAAAAGCTACTTTGGCTGAATCATTGGGGAAAGCAGTAGGTTTACACATAAAGTGTAATTGGCACTGGTTCATGAAAGTGCCAAACTTGTCGCTATCCCCAGTAAATCTCTCAGGCGGAGCTAAAGGTACTGAAACAGGGGTATTCACGGTAACTGCTACAGGTACCCCACTACCCAAGCTCTGACCCATCCCACCACCATATTGAAAGGTTGCAGGCTGCAAAACTGGAACCTGAGCCCTATGCTGTCCTTTCTCTCTACTAATCAGAGCCCCGACCTCCTGTTTCAAGGCTACATTTTCCTGCCTTAAATCGTGTATTTGGTCTTGCAGGGCAGCTAATGCGCCCATCACATCCTGTAATGTGGGAACCGCAGCAGTTCCACCTACAGCCCCTGTCGAGTCTTCGTTCATCGCTCAGGCAATGTAATTATAACGTGGGCTTGATATTCTATTGGTTCCTTCCAGCTATGCCCAAACAATGCAGGAGCGATGATCAACCCGATCCACTACCCTTGCCCATAAGCGACCCACTGAACGTAATACAATGAGTCAGCAGAGGGGCAACGGACAGGGGGCGGGAAAAGGGTAGTGACAAATAAGGGATCCCAGGTGTTCTTCTAAGGACTACTGCAATGACCAGGGTCCTTATCTCCACGTGACTGCACCTACAATAACAGGAATAGTTACAGTCTACCACATATAGTATTGCATACACAACATAGTGCCTCTTAATGTGACCATGCCAGTACAACCCAACACCTCCTTACCCGCAAGCGCTATATCCGAAGGCTTGTGGAGATCTTCAATGTCAAGATGGTAAGACAGCCAAAGCACGGAAAGGGGAGGGGAAGATGGACCGGGAGAAACGCTCTGGAAGTCACAGAGCCTACAATATAGGAGGAAAAAGTCGTTATAACGACTGAAAAAACCTCCTTCCAGATTCAGGGATTATACTAAGGGGAAATACGGGGATATGTGCAGGGAGGAGATGCTGTAAATCGCCGGCTTCCACCGCGGCTACTGCTGGACCCGGAAGCGTCCGAACTTCACTCCACCTCCGCACAACGATGTGGAAAGGGCGGAAAAGACGCAGAAATGCGTATACCACGATGCCCACAGTCACAAAGTTTGTGAAAGTAATCCAGCCGGACCACTATCTTCAATTCAGGAGAGCGCCGGAGCCCCAGCTACTCCCAAATCCCATCCGGGCTAAAAGGCTCACAGTAGACAAAAGCAAAGGGAGCACAACAAGGTAGAAGGGAAAGCACATCCAGGGAAGACGAACAACAGGAAATAAGCGAAGGGCAAGGTAAGAAGGGCAAGGAATAAGCAAAGAGCCCAATAAACAGGTTAACTAGCTCACGAGCCCGTGAACTACCGCCACAGTGTCCCAAAATACAAATATGTCCCTAGCCTCAAAACCAGGAACCACACGACTAGATATCAAGCACTGAGGACAGGGAGAAGGCAGCTTATAACTCCCCCCATCAGGTCACATGGGCTTCACAAACATGGCCACAAAAAGATGACTACGCACAAATCCTAACAAGAAATAAGGTAAAGAATGAAAATGCAGTAAAAGTATATTCTAACCTAGAAAGGCCTGTAGAAATGAGACACGAAGAACCGACTCAGGAGGAATCAGAAATTCTAAATACAGGGCTACAGAGGACTCTAAAATAGCAGAAAATAATGGAAAATACTATGATATATTTACAAAGTCGGGAACACTCCAGACAGATTACAAACTACATGCAATCAATACAACTACGTTAGCGGACACTATGGATCGATAAACGGTCCCAAAGCAAACTAAGGGTAAGAAAGACCAAGATCAAGATGAAAAAGTAACATGTGGTCAAAAGGGAAACAGAAGTGTTCTAAGGAGCCACTTAAGTGATATCCAAAGTAGCCCGATGGAAAAAAGTAGAGTCCAATACTTTATTAAATGGAGATGGAAATAACTCACGTCAGATACTACAGAAAACAATTCAACAAGATGAAAATAAAGATGAAAATAATCCTCTAAGATTAAACGGGAGTCTGTCACAACAAAAAAACATCCAGATTTCA
This sequence comes from Lissotriton helveticus, assembly GCF_964261635.1. Classification (NCBI taxonomy): domain Eukaryota; kingdom Metazoa; phylum Chordata; class Amphibia; order Caudata; family Salamandridae; genus Lissotriton; species Lissotriton helveticus. Next base: position 20,656,638 of record NC_136063.1, read on the forward strand.
AAGAGCGGATAGATGAATCTGTGACTAATACTCTAACATCAAAAAAGGAGATCAATGATAAAGATTATAAACAGAGTAAGAAAAACCTGATTATTACAAATGTTGGCCAAGATAAGCATATTATTTATGAAGACCATCAAACTTGTGATGAAAAAAAGCAAGAATTGATGCCTTTGAAGAAGACTGCTCAAATAATTCTTACACCATTCTACGACTCACGAGGTAACAAGGATATTTTGAATAGAGGTAATATTCTTCAGCTGATGAAATCAATACCTTCATTTGAAAAAGTGACAACAAGAGACATTGAATCTGTGGAGTTTAAACAAAACCCGGAAGGCAGCCAACTGCGAACACTCCTAACCGTGAATTTAGTTTCCTTAGTGGACCAAATCCTGCAGGAACAAGAAGTCTTTCAAGGCTGGGGGACAAAAATCACACAACCTGCCTCCAAGCCTTATCCGACTCCATTTACAATTGAAGAACTCCCTTCAAACAACACTAATGTGAGAAAGAACAATTCAGTGTATTCAATATTAAAAAAAACCCTTTGGGTAATACACCTCGGGATGATAAAAAAGCCATGGAGGAAATAAAATTTGTAGAAACAAAACAAATAAACGAAAATTGGATTAGGACAGCATTACATGAACAGTGACGGGATAAATCGCAATATAAATTAGAAGAACGGAATGAGGATCAGCTATCGATAGGAGTCTGTTCATGTAACATAAATGGATTATGTAAAAAAATAAAAAACGCTTGAATAGATACTTTGTCAAACCTCTGTCAACTCATATTTCTGCAGGAGACATGGGAGACGGACCCATTCATGCTACAAGGGTACAAAGGATACTATGTGCCTGCAATTAGATATTGCAAATTTGGTCGTCCATGTGGAGGCCTGGCGACCTTTATTTTGATCAATTTGAGAATTGAACATGACAGATGGTCACGAATAATTCGAACATTCAAGCAATTAAGTTAAAATACCCAACTAGTGAGGAAAAAAACATGAAAACCCTAATATTAATCAATATATATATTCCACCAAAATACTCTTCAAGGAAGAATATAAGTGTCGCTATAACAGGATTTTTACTGGACCAAATAATAATTGACCCGTCTGTTAACTTTATAGTTACAGGTGACTTTAATATAAATCTGCTAATACAATTAACACAGGATGATTTTATACAGTCCCAAAATCATCAATGGTCGATTCCCGAACAAACACTGGATCTCGATATAAATACTAAGCATAACCCAATTGGAAAACATTTATTGATGGATGTGGAAGCACTGGGACTAACAATATTAAATGGCAGGTTCTCAACTGACATACCCGCAGGTTGGTCATTCCAAACACAGAAATCAAAATCAAGAATAGACTATACAATGATATCTTTCAATATTTTTGATAAAATTGTTTCCTATCGTTTAAAGAAAGTACAAGATAGTGATCATAGCCAACAAATAGTAGAAATAAAACTGGCATGCTCGAAACACCAAAATTATCTAACTACACAAGGCCGAACCTGTACTATCAACTATAGGAAACTCATATGGAAGACGGATAATAAAGACGATATGAAAAAAAAGGCACAAGAACTAATTAAAGATTGCTTCAAAGAACATATTATGCAGTCCACAATTAAGCAGTGGGAACATTTCACGCAGAAAATAGTTCATCCAAATGATGTTACTTCTTGTAGAATAAAAACTCAACAAATTAAAAGGATAAATAGAGATACTAATATTAATCTCCCACACACGATTAAAAAACTGAGGCGGACCCGTAATAGATTGAGAAAGCAGCTAACCAGGATCTCAAATAAAGAGGACATTGAAATCCAACTTGAAAGCACTAACAATAATTTGAGGAAATTATTGTGGAACGAAAACAATAGTAAACAGCAAGAGTTATGGGCAAAAATCTTTCATGCTTGCAATCAAGTAAACTCGAGGGAGTTTTGGAAAATTATCAACGGTCTAAGCAGATCAAACAGATCCGTGGTAGCTACCTCCCTAACTGAAGATGATTGGTTGGAATTCCTCAAAAACACCTTAGGCCCTCCATCGGAACTTAACACTCAAAAAGACAAACAGACAATGATGATAGAAAATGAACGAGAAACTAATCCGGAAACTGCTTTCACTCAAATCAAAGTAACAAACTTAATAAAGAAGCAAAAAGATGGAGCAGCGGGAACTAATGGAATCCCATTTGCTCTCTACAAAGAATATTCAGATTTATGGGCTACTTGTATAGCGCACTACTCACCCACAAGGGTCTCAAGGCGCTTGTACGAAATACCGCTGTGGAACCCATCCTGGCTTTCCCTGTGAAGTGCTCACTCCTGGGCACCCCCAAGGTGGAGGCCAGGCATCCTTAGCGTTGTGGGGGCCATTGTGGAGATTAAGCAAGCTATTGCCCAGAGTTGCAGAGTGGGACCCATGATTGGAATAGGCACGAGGCGAGAATTATCAGGTCCGTGGAATTTTTGAGCCCAAGACCCGCCGAGGCAGGGATTGAACCCTGGTCCCGGGCCAGACTTCTGCATCAGGGTCTGCCGCTCTAACCATTGAGCCACACTTCACCACCTATCTGACTAAGGTTTTTAATGAAGTTGTCCGATCTAGGCAAATACCAAAATCTTGGAGAGAATCACTAATATCTCCTATCTACAAAAAATGTAATTGGCAAAAACCTATCATGTTTATCAGATTGGGTTAAGGAAAAGCAAATATTACCCCCAAACCAAACTGGGTTTATCAAAGGTTTAGGAACTTCCACAAATATATTAATTTTATCTGTACTAATGGATAAATCGCTTTTAGCTAAACAGCCTCTCTACTTTTGTTTTGTCAATTTTAAATTGGCATTTGACCGTGCAAACAGGCACCTTTTATGGAAAAAACTAGAAAACCAAGGAATTCCGGACCCACTACTAAAACTTATACAATTATTGTATTCTGAAAATTGGGTCAGGGTGATAATCGGTGATGGCCGAACATTATCTAATAAAATACCTACGACATGAGGACTAAAGCAAGGTTGCGTCCTTGCACCGCTACTTTTTAATCTATTTATAGCCGACCTCACCATTGTATTGAATGAAGTTAATGCACACCCACCGAAGCTAACAGGAAAACAAATATCAAATCTGCTGTACGCAGATGACGTCGTACTTTTAAGTCATACTAAGGTGGGCCTGCAGAGACTAATTGATCGTATATCAATGTACGCACAAGAGAACCAAATGGTAATAATGATTCAAAGACGAAAATAATGGTAGTCACCAAGAACAGACAACAAAAAAATAAGTACAAATGGATGCTGGAAGAAACTCAAATAGAATTGGTTGATTATTACCGGTATCTCGGTGTTATATTCAATGATAGAGCAAATGTTATCCTACAAAAAAAAGACATTTCTAGGAAAGCTAATAGTTTGGTGGCGGCATTTAGGATCATGCAAAAAAAAAAACTAACAGCACTGTCCTATGGCCCGCTATTAAAGATCATATCAGCTAAACTATTACCAACTTTAACATATGGCTCTGAAGTTTTAGATGGTAAGGACGCGGAGATAATTAATAATGCAGTTGCTAAAACTTACAAGATGTTATTCCATCTACCGTACAATGCTTCGCAGGCTCAAGTGAGGTTGGAGTTTGGGATAAATAACCAACAACATGCACGAAAAGGTAAAATCCTGAAAGTGTGGAATTGTATAAAAAACTGACCACGATAATCAAATGTCCCGGATACTATGGTAAGAACTCAAAGACAACCGGAAACTGCTAACTTGGTCGTATTTAAAGGAAGCGAAAGAAGAATTTGGAGTAATATCAATTTGTGAGAATACAATTACCAAGGAAAGTTTCAAAAGAACAATTAATAAACTGACTAATCATCTTACGCTGATAAAAGACAAAGAGGTACTTGTAAAAAGAAGACACGCATGGCCAATTATAAATGGATTTAAAAAAAACAAGTCCAAGAATACCTTGAAACATCATGGTCACAGCAAAGTAAGCGAATTTTCATAAAAGCACGTTTTGGACTTTGGCCAGGCATGTGTCATCTCCCGTCTTGGAAGATAAGTGAGGACAATACCATATGTAGGCTATGTAAATGTGGACAAGAAGAAATCTTACACCTACTATGTCTTTGTCCTGCAATAGAAGCTGAAAGGAAAATTATCCTTAAGAGACTATTTAATGCCCGTGGAGTAAGGACATGTAGACAAGCATTAATGGCATGCCTACACCCGAATGACATATTTATGAATTCTGCATTTGCAAAATTGTTATCTATGATTGGTAAAAAACTTGAAGAAAATATTTTTTAATTTACAAATTATGTGATATTAGAATAATTATGTACATGGTCTTTTACATTTTTTATTCTCTGATGATTTTATAAGCATTTTTGTAAGATTTTAATTAATCAAACAAATAAACTTGACTGACTGAAGTGCACTGAATCTCAAACACTTTTTTTTCATAACTCCTACTTTCAAACTGCCATTTCATTTCCACAACTCATGGGAATACAACCACATCTACCTTCAAGATGCCTAAAATCTGGATTGTGGGTCATAGCTTTGTTCACTGGAGTGAAAAATATGCAGCAAACAGAGGTATTCCCAACCTTGATTTACAAAATGTGGATATTATGTGGATTGGCCAGGGAGGATTGAGATGTCACCAATTGATGCCATTGGTAAAATCATTTTTGCATCTCCCACATCCTGACCTCATAATTGTGCACTGTGGTGGAAATGACCTGGGCACTTTGACTGTGGTAGGTCTGGAAAGTCTTTTAAAGGACACGTTTGGGCTATTGATGTCACTTTTTCCACAAACTGCCTTGGTATATTCTAAACTATGCCAAAGGCAAAAATGGAACTGGTCCAACCAATATTGTCCACAGATTGAGAAAGCAAGAAAACATGTGAATAAGTCTGTTTCTGCTTTCCTCAGAGACTATGGCATGGGTTCTATATACCCCAACATTTTGCGTTACAACATGCAAGGCATCTATAGGAGAGATGGTGTACATTTTACAGATGAGGGGAACAGAGGCTCCTTTTAAACTTTAGACTCTGCAACGGTACTTACTTGTAGGTACAAAAAACACTCAATGAACACAACGGCTCTTTTTAGAGCCACCCAACATCTAAACACACAAACTTGTTATTTAAATCTATTTTTTTTGTTTTTTATTCTGACGTGCGTGCACCGTGCGCGCACCTCGTGATTTTTAAAAAATATATATATATTTTTTTGGCCTTCAGGGGTCCTTCAAGGAACCCACTGGGAAGGCCTAGGGAGTCAGGGAGACTCTACCCTGCCTCCTTTTAAAAGAACTGTATATTACTTTTTAAAGTAATTACAAATCTCACGGGGGTATGTCGCGGGTAAACGCACCGTGAGAGCACCGTAAGCACACCATAAAACCTTTGTGTGCTTACCCCCGCAAGTTTCATAATCTTAAATAGGTTATATCTACGGATTTATTATCGATTTTAAAGATAGACATTATCTTGGATAATGAAGAAATAGTTTTTTAAAAACTTTTATGAACCGTATATTACCTTTTAAAGTAATTACAAATCTCGCGAGGGTACGTCGCACGTAAACGCACCGTGAGAGCACCGTAAGCACACCGTAAGATCTTCGTGCACTTACCTCCGAAATTTTTATAATTACAAACTTAATATCTACGTATTTATTCGAAATTTTAAAGGTAGACATTATCTTGGATAATGTAGAAAATGTTTTTTAAAACTTTCATGAACCGTATATTACCTTTTAAAGTAATTACAAATCTCGCGAGGGTACGTCACACGTAAACGCACCGCGAGAGCACCGTCAGCACACCGTAAAACCTTTGTGCGCTTACCCCCGTAAATGTTATAATCTTTAATACGTTATATCTATGGATTTATTATACATTTTAAAGGTAGACATTATCTGGGATAATGAAGAAATAGTTTTTTTTAAACTTTTAAGAACCGTATATTACTTTTTTAGGTAATTATGAATCTCGCGAGGGTACGTCGCACGTAAATGCAGCGTAAGCGCATCGTAAGAATACGTAAGCGCTCCGTAAGCGCACCGTAACATTACGTCCAACCATGTGACTTTAAAACAAGAAATTCTATTGCTTTATAATACTTTCTACTCCAATTGTTGAAAGACCCCTCCCATTTTAATCATTCTTCTTTGACTTTCACAGAAGAACCATCTTTTTTCTACAGCTCCCGTGCTTTAGATAAATACATTAAAATGGCTGGACTTCCAGAAGAAACTTCAGATCATTCTTCATCTGAAGAATTTGTGGAAGAAGACCCACAGCCCAAAAAAAAGAATTTTTTTACCTTCCCTGAAGGTCAAAAAAAAGTTAACGCCCCACTAGTCACATGCAAAATATGTTTTTTGGCACAGTAAGCATAAAAACCTCCATCCAAACAATTGGGCAAGAAAAGTTGTCAGTAAATCAGAGGAGGAGCAGGGCTCTGCTCCAAGCACTTCAAGGGGACCACCACCACCACCACCAACACCATCAAATATGAGCCCTTCTGTGCAGCCAGAATTCAGAAAATGAATAGTTCGCTGCATACATTGCAACCAATTAATTTCATATGGACAACAGAACATAAAAACAATTCTTCAAAAGAGGAGGAACCACAAATGCCCACAATAATTTTTTTTTTTTTAAGTTCTTCGTTCCTGTTGAACACTTGTTTCGTTTACAAAGTAGATTTTTTCACCTTTTGTGAAGCTAAAAAAAAATAAAAAATTTCAGAACTACCTACCGGTCAAAAAAAGAACTATATTTGTATGTTTGTATGTTTAGTTTGTCATAGTGAATGTCTATTTCATAAATGAATGAATGAATATGAAAGTGCAAAACTATAAGCAGCATAACTCTATATGTGTTAACCTATAGTATACTATAGTACTTCCAGAACACTTAAATGTAACATATGTATATAAATATGTTACAACTCTATGCTTCAATTTGCACTATTAATGAAAGTGCGTGGATGAATTTATATGTATTAAGGGGAGTTTTAAAATCCCTTTGTGTCACTTTTGTTTGCCAACGTGCACGCACCGTCCTTGTACGGGTGCGTGCACCGTGCGCGCACCTCATGATTAAAAAAAAAATAATAATAATTGGGGGGGCCTTCAGGGTCCTTCAGGGACGCCCTGAGAAGGCCTAGGGTGTCAGGGGGTCTCTACCATGCCCCCTTTTCGTGTTTTCCACTTTTGTTTTGGGCTCTCTTGTGCCTCACTTCTCCCGAGAGACAAGATGGCGGCCAACACTTCCTGGTTTAGGCAGTTTGGAATGTTGACAGATGACTGACAGCCAATCACGAGGACCGTTCGCGTACGGTGCGCGGCTCTAGATATATACATTTTTTAAAACTTGATTTTCTCAACAGCTACTGGACGGATTTACACTATTTAAGCAAAAGGGCAATCTGCGAATAAGACTCCACCATTTTGCCAAATTTCTGGAAAATTGCATGGGGAAAACACGTTTTGGGACCCCCCTTTTTTCTCAGCCCCCACTTCACGAATGCCCCCAAAACTTTCAGGGAAGGAGCGGAGCGGGCCATCTTCTTTGAGAAATTCGCGAAGATTCATCCACCGGCGCCAACGTTATTCCCAATAGAATGTTGCGGATTTCCTATGGAAACTAGGTCCTAACTATAACTACATACTGGTGACCGCCAGTAGGTAATATATATATGTATATATATATATATATATATATACATATATATATTCACTGAAAAAACCATAGGTTATAGACCATATATAGTTAGGAATTAGCATTTACAAAACCTTGAAAATTCACTGAAAAAACCATAGGTTATAGACCATATATAGTTAGGAATTAGCATTTAAAAAACCTTATTTTACTCACACAAAACCATTGAAATTCCATATATAGTTAGTTGCACTAACTATATATCGCGCACCCGCAATCCACTGCTGATCATGTCACATATTACATCATTCATGACATGGTCAGTGACATCACTGATGACATCACTGATGACATCTCAAATGACATCACTGATGACATCACTGATGACAACATCCAGTGACTGTATGTTTCTGTAAAGTTAAAATATGTCTTACATATTGAAGAATGAGTGGATGTATAAGTGTCTGGATGAAGGATTTAGTAGGTGCGTGACTGACTGAATGAGTGAGTGATTAAATGTGTCTCACTGAATGCATGGGTTAGTGACTAAACTGTCTTAATTTGTGCATCATTATGTCTGTTGTTCTGTAAACTGCTGCATGTGTTGATCATTAGCTATACGAGAGGCTATATGTGTTATTAATTGGTTGCCCAAGTATTTCTATGGGAGATTGAGTTTGTGTGGGGGTGGCTGGAAGGTGTGTGACTCTATGCATAGATGTGTGAGCAGTTTATTCACTAGGTGTATGAGTTCAAGAGTGCATGTGGAAACAGCTACATGGGCAGTTGACTGTGTGCATGAGTGTATTGATGAGTGAATGGATATCTCAATGCTACATGTCATAGTAAGTACATATGTAAAACACAGTACATGTGAGAGTTGGCATATATAAATAACTGTGCATGAGAGCCACTGAATGAGTGAGTGGTTGTATCGATCATTGTGAACTTGTATCAGGGATTGTATAAGAGAGTAAATATGTGTTAGTATATGTTTCAATAAGTAAGGTGTGTTTAACTGTATAGTTGAAGAAATGGAGGTGAGATTCTTTCTTTGCATGACTGACTGGGTGTGTGAGTAACTCCATGGATGAGTGGCAGTGTGTGAGTGTCTGTATACACTGAGTGTATCTAAGGTTATATTAGAGTCTGAAGAGGTTTATCGTATTAGCACAAGAATGATGTCAAATGAGATGTCATCAGTGATGTCATCAGTGATGTCATTTGAGATGTCATCAGTGATGTCATCAGTGATGTCACTGACCATGTCATGAATGATGTAATATGTGACATGATCAGCAGTGGATTGCGGGTGCGCGATATATAGTTAGTGCAACTAACTATATATGGAATTTCAATGGTTTTGTGTGAGTAAAATAAGGTTTTTTAAATGCTAATTCCTAACTATATATGGTCTATAACCTATGGTTTTTTCAGTGAATTTTCAAGGTTTTGTAAATGCTAATTCCTAACTATATATGGTCTATAACCTATGGTTTTTTCAGTGAATTTCAATGGTTTTTTAATAGCAAATATCATAAGCTGTCGAATGTCAAGTACGTGGTAAGTGAAAACATTTTCGTGTTTATGCACACTGATCTGCTTTGAATGGTGCCCCCCCCCTCATTTCTATTAGGAGTACTCTCTCTTTGCAGATAGTGAAAGGTAGTTAACGCAGGCCTTTGCCCCCGTTGTAATCCGTCGTGCCTGCTTCTCTCTCCATTTGATTGATTGTTATCCAAGTATTTACTGTTTTAGAATTAGTTCTGTTTGGTTCATTCTCTATTTACAAACAAACACAGAGTCGCAATACTCTGTTTAGTCTTTGCAGATAACGAAAAATCGTGTAAAAAAAAGAAAAGGAATCGAGCAAAATCAGTAGGCCACTAATGGGATCTCTTTTTGACCTCGCTAAAATAGAAACATTAGGAACAACCCCTCATGACAAATACAAAACTAGTGAGATGAACTGAACTCCACACAATGATGGCTGCAAAACAGCTCGGCTCCGCCACCCACCCCGCCCAAAATAACGATAAAGAACGGCTGCCATGATTGGTTGCGGAATGACCACGACGGAGCTACGAAATGGTGCTGCTCTCATGCTAACCCCAGCTTCAGTCTGAAACATCCAGAAACACTGTAGACTACCAATTCGATCAGTTCCGGTAGCGCCCCAATGTAACCCGGTAGAGAAGAACTAGCCCTCCCCTCTTTGACTGATGGTTCTTGTTGCCTGTCCCTTCTGTTGTCATTTAACAGAACTATTTAGCCTGCTGAAAGGGGTTGTGTTCCGACCGCTGGTTGGTGGAGACATTTTGACTATATTCTGTACCTGCGTTGTCGCGCAATGCATCATATGACGCGCCGCGTTAGCGCATCCGGAAGTCATCTGGGGCGCGCAGCGCGTAACGTAAGCATAACAAGTCATGTGACTTGTTAATAAAACTTTTCATTGGTTCATTTTACTTTTCTTATTGTAATGATGAAAGGCTTGGTCATATGACCTAAAAATTACGCTTTTCATTACTTCCGAACATTATTTTTTCTTAAATATATGTTATAATGTTCCAGGCTAATGTACTTTCCCGGAAATTTTACAACTGTCCTGCAAGTAAAATATATTCTTTTTTCGAGAAAAAGAGCGTTTCTTCGTCCCATGACAGAGCCGTTGAGCAAAAGAGGGTCGACCTGCTGTCTTAGTCGCCGATACGCCTGAATATGAGATTCTTATCGATCACTTTATGTTGCAGGAATAGAAAACACAACAGCCCTTGACCATTTATCTTTACTGCGTTCCTTCGTATTATACCTTTTACCCTTCATGTAATTGGTCTGCTTTATTTCACTTGCCTTTTAATGATTCTAAAACAGTCACTATTATTAAAAACTTTACCAATGTATATACTACTACCATGTTTTCTTTTAAAAACCTTTATTGTGAAAATTTCATTATACAAATACGAGCCTATAACCACGTGGGCCTGCCACAGAGCAAACTGTAATCGTATATGATGAATAGACATTTACACTGTAGAGGAACGTAACGGGCGGGCCATTAGGTTGCAAGAACTAAGGTGTCTAACAGTTATGGAATCGGTGGACGTACATTTTATAATTAAAATACGACAGGGCCAGTTACAATAAAATTATCTAGATATACATTTGCGGGCAAGTACCATGGGTGACGTTAATTCGAACTTTCAACAGTACAGTAATCAATAACACATCAGAACTTAATATCAATAGGGATGTCAAAATATTCAATCAATTCTCGTCCCCGCCCGCCATGTGCTTCAAAACTGCATACATATCTCGTGATTTCAAGGTTCTGCAACCAGTACACAACAAGGAGTTACGAGTCCCATTTATTCCGGCGCCATTTTGGGCGAGGACGGGCAGGTCCAGGATATAGTCAAAATGTCTCTACCAACCATCGACTATGATGATGTTCATTTGCTGTATTTATTAGAGTAACACTCATCTGTCCACATGAAATTAATTTGCCACAATCTAAACATGTCATTTTAATCTTTCCAAAGTTCTTCTAAATATTCGGGACCGTTTCCCTTGCCTCTGAAGCTCTCAGTGCCACTTCTTTGATGAATGTACTAGCAGGTCAGGGGTTCTCCTCCAAATCTCTCTTTTATGCAGCACTATAATTAATTGGTGCCACCTCTCCATATGACGATGCATGGTATAGTTACCACAACTATATTTTTTTTCGGTTCCTCTGGAGAGTTCATCGTGGCAGATGAAGCGTGTAACGTACCGGGCATTTACCTTTTTTTGCATGTACAGGAAAGGAAAAAAAAATCGAGCATCCGAGTTCTAAGGTGTCCCAGGGCCATTTTAGTGGACCAGGCCCAAATCCAAAGAACAGGCCGCCATTTTGAGAGTCCTCTTGCAGCCGCCTGTCGCTGTAGCATCAAGAGCAGCCGAAACTCAGCTGAATGGCAACTGAAACGGTAAAGGGGCGCCCCACTACAGCAGACGAGCCTCCACCTAGGAAGGCCCATTCACGCCGGCTCCCCCCCCCTTCGGGCACCCCACGCCGTTATTCGGAGCAGTATTGAAGGATGGCCACACCAGTGCGGCAACTTGCTAGACATCACCTCGGTGGTAACCGAATCTCAACGCCTTGTGGTGTCTTCTATTCAAAAAACATTGTTATGCTGCCTTCGACCTATTCGCCGCAAGTGCGCACACAACTCAACTGCATAGCTTGCTAGACACCACCTCGGTGCCATCCGGATCTTGGAATGTCAGCACCTTTTGGTGTCTTCTCTTCAGAAAATATTGTTGCGCTGCCTTTGGCCCCATTCGCACATCAGTCCGCTACTGACGCCATCTCACAGGCTAATGGGGCGCCCCACGCCGACTTTCAGCATTGTAGAATGACCACACCAGTACAGCAACTTGCTAGACATCACCTCGGTGCCATCCGGATCTCGGCGCCCCACTGCAGATGAAGTGCCTCTCAACTATGAAACCACCACGGTGACATCCGGATCTTGGCGCGTTGTGCTGCCTTCGGCCTATTCGCACATCGGTCCGCTACTGACGCCATCTCACAGGCTAATGGGGCGACCCACGCCGAGTTTCAGCATTGTAGGATGACCACACCAGTACAGCAACTTGCTAGACATCACCTCGGTGCCATCCGAATCTTGGCATCTCAACGCCTAGTGGTATCTTCCATACAAAAAATATTGTTACGCTGCCTTTGGCCCCATTCGCACATCAGTCCGCAACTTAGACATCACCTCGGTGCCATCCGGATCTTGGCATCTCAGCGCCTTGTGGTGTCAGTCAGAAAATATTGTTGCGCTGCCTTTGGCCCCATTCGCACATCGGTCCGCTACTGACGCCATCTCACAGGCCAACGGGGCGCCCCACGCCGACTTTCAACATTGTAGGATGGCCACAGAAGTGCGACAACTTACTAGACACCACCTCGGTGCCATCCGGATCTTGGCGCGTTGTGCTGCCTTCGGCCTATTCGCACATCGGTCCGCTACTGACGCAAACTCACAGGCCAACGGGGCGCCCCACGCCGACTTTCAGCATTGTAGGATGGCCACACCAGTGCACCTTACTAGACACCACCTCGGTGCCATCCGGATCTTGGCGCGTTGTGCTGCCTTCGGCCTATTCGCACATCGGTCCGCTACTGACGCCATCTCACAGGCCAACGGGGCGCCCCACGCCGACTTTCAGCATTGTTGGATGGCCACACCAGTGCGGCAACTTACTAGACACCACCTCGGTGCCATCCGGATCTTGGCGCGTTGTGCTGCCTTCGGCCTATTCGCACATCGGTCCGCTACTGACGCAAACTCACAGGCCAACGGGGCGCCCCACGCCGACTTTCAGCATTGTAGGATGGCCACACCAGTGCTGCAACTTGCTGGACACCACCTCGGTGCCATCCGGATCTTGGCGCTTTGTATTGCCTTCGGCCTATTCGCACATCGGTCCGCTACTGACGCCGCCTGACGTGCCAACGTATTTTCTCCGCATTTTATACCCTATGCCGCATAACAGGTCATGTGACTTGTTTATAAAACTTTTCATTGGTTCATTTTACTTTTGGTTTCCTAATGATGGAAGGCTTGATCATATGACCTAAAAACAACACTTTTCATTGGATGAAAACTTTTTTTTTTCCCAAACGATGAAAGCCCCACCTTGTTTCTGGATGTTTCAGACTAAACTGGCGTCAGCATGAGAGCACCACCATCTCGTAGCTCCGTCGTGGTCATTCCGCGAGCAATCATGGTAGCCGCTCCCCACCAGAAGCCTGCAGGAGTCGGGGCCCCCAAAACTTTTGATGAATTCTCAAGGCGGAGGGGACGCTTTCGAGAATGGGGTCCAAGACCTAGCAGACAAGCGTCCGATTTCCAAGGTGTCCCAGGGCCATTTCAGTGGACCAGGCCCAAAAAGGAAAGAGCCTGCCGCCATTTTGAGTGTCCTGTGACAGCCGCCTATCGCTGCACCGCAAGAGTGGGCGCAACTCAGCTGAATTGCGGCTTTTGACACAGTGGACCAAAAACGGACGGAATGGCAACTGAAACGGTAAAGGGGCGCCCCACTACAACAGATGACACTCCACCTGGAGAGGCCCATTCACGCCGCCTCCCCCGGGGCGCCCCACGCCGTTATTCGGAGCAGCATTGTAGGATACCAAAACCAGTTCGGCAACTTACTGGACATCACCTTGGTGCCATCGTTCTGCTGCCTTGGAACTATTCGCACAACAGTTTTCTACTGATGACCCACCCCCCGCGACGCCCCACGCCGTTATTTGCTGGGTGGCAACTTACTAGACATCACTTTCATGTCATCTAGATTTCGGCGCGTTCTGCTGCCTTGGAACTATTCGCACAACAGTTTGCTACTGATGACGCACCCCCCGCGACGCCCCACGCCGGAAATCTGGATGTTGTGCTGCGTTGGGACTATTCGCACAGCCGACCGCTACTTCGTTGTTTTTCCCTAAAAATGTTTATATGTTATTACTATTTTTGTTTTCTTGTATATATTTATAAATTATTAAAGTTTTATAATCTTACTACTTTGTCGGAGTGCTATATATTTTTAATGTGACACATAATTGTAAAAACTTTGATGTACAAAGAGTCATCCCTGGAATCTTCCGCTTCACGCTCGGTCCCCTCCCCAATCACAATACAGGATGGTTTTCAGATAATAGCAACGCTTCTGCTGTGACGGATCTCATCGAGTGTGGGCCTTGATCTACTATAACTCCTTTGAAGAGGGGTGATTCTTTACAGCTGTGGCCATAAACTACATCTGCAGGGCTAGCTGATAGCCTAGGACCGGCCTGGACAATCGGACACAGAGGAAAAGGAGTGTCAGAGGGTGCGCTAGTGAATAGGGCGAAAGGGAGGTGTCGGGCGGGCACAGGGTGTGATTCTCAGGGAAGAGCAGCGCAGATGGGGGGAGGTTTATTACCCATGCATAAGACAGAGAGCGGGGGTTACCACTGCCTGGGTGAGATGCTTGCGAGGGTGGGGAGCCATGCTAAGGATCGACAGCGTGCACAGAGTGGGTCTGGTCAAGGCATCTAAAATGGCTGCCGTGCACGACAAAAGTGTGGCATTTGAAAAAAGACAAGATGGCGCAGACAATGTTTTTCAACACTTCCTGATTTCCTTTGAATCGAACGTTAACAGACGTTGGGGCATATTACCAAAGTTAAGCGATATTTATCCCTAACGATGCATTGCAAAGATTTTTTTACCGTCAGAAATTATCGCAGATAAACCTTGCTATTATCAAGGTTTATCGCAAATACGATAAAAAACGACCGCAATGCATTAATATCGCTGAAAACTCAGCGATATTCATGCATTACCGAGCTAATGCTCTTAGCCATGTTATCCACCTCCCATTGGATAACATGGCTAAGAACTGCTCTGGGCAGCTGTTACTTTTTGGAGATATTCGCGCTTTTCTCGAATATTTCCAAAACTTGATAATAGGAGATAGCGATGTTAGCGACTGTTTCCAGTCGCTAACATCTTGGCATGCCCACTTTGCATGTCATTAGTGATAAATATCACTCACATGCAAAGTGGGGCCCAAGATGGTCGCTATCTCCTACTAGCCGTCGCTAACTGGTGTTAGCAACAGCTAGGTAATACAGATATAATTTTATCTCCGCGAAGCGGAGCGCTGTTACAGATATATATCTTGTTTTTGAACGTTAATTTCTCAAAATGCACTGAAGCACATATATTGAGACCTAGCAAAGGCACATCGGGCTACCAGTCCCTAATATTTTACCAAGTTTCGTGCAAATCCATTCAGCCGTTCGATTATTATTATTATTTTTTTTTTTGCCCCGCGGGACCCTTTTAAAACCTCCACATCAAACCTAGGGGGTCAGCGAGGATCTACTATGCCCCCTTATGGTCATTTGCCCCTTCGCTTTGGCCTTCTCTTGTCTCTCGATCCTACCGAGAGACAAGATGGCGGCCGCTACGTACTGTTTGGAATGTTTACAGACACCGGAGAGCCAATCAGCTTCGCTTCGCAAAGCTCCGTAACGCGAAAAGTACGCGAAGCGGTGCGCTGTTACAGATATATATCTTTTTTTGAACGTTAATTTCTCAAAATCCACTGAAGCACATATATTGAGACCTAGCAAAGGCACATCGGGCTACCAGTCCCTACAATTTTGCCAAGTTTCGTGCAAATCCATTCAGCCGTTCGATTATTATTATTATTATTTTTTTTTGCCCCGCGGGGCCCTTTTAAAACCTCCACATCAAACCTAGGGGGTCAGCGAGGATCTACTATTCCCCCTTATGGTCATTTACCCCTTCGCTTTGGCCTCCTCTTGTCTCTCGATCCTACCGAGAGACAAGATGACGGCCGCTACGGACTGTTTGGAATGTTGACAGACGCCGGAGAACCAATCAGCTTCGCTTCACAAAGCTCCGTTGCGCGAAAAGTACGCGTCCTGGAGCGCTGCCCGGTCCGCTGTTACAGATATATATCTTTTTTTAAACGTTAATTTCTCAAAATCCACTGTAGCACATATATTGAGACCTACAAAAGGCACATCGGGCTACCAGTCCCTACAATTTTGCCAAGTTTCGTGCAAATCCATTCAGCCGTTCGGCCTAAAAGTGAGGCCAACCGCCCTATGGAAAACTCAATGTTAAAAACACGTTTTGGGACCCCCCTTTTTTCTTGACCGCCCCTGGACGAACCCCCCCCCCAATTTTCAGGGGCTGCTCAGAAACAAAATGTGCCATTTTCCTGAAAATTTCAGCCAATTCCGTCCACAAACGCCAAAGTTATTAGACAAAGAATTTTCAAAAAACCCATAGAGAAAAAATCCTAACTATATATACCTACTGGCGACCGCCAGTAGGTAATATATATATATATATATATATATTCAGTGAAAAAACTATAGGTTTCACACATGTTATAGTTAGCTGGACATTTCACTCATACAAAACCATTGAAATTCCCCCTTCATAGTTAATCCAGCTAACTATAACTCACGCGCCCACAATGCACTGCTGATGACATCACATATTACATCACTCATGATATGGTCAGTGACATCACTCATGACATCACTGATGACATCTCAAATGACATCACTGTTGACATCACTGAAGACATCATCCAGTGAATGTGTGTCTTTCTGAAAAATACATATTTTTTGTATATGTATATCTAAAGGTCAATGGAAGAATAAATGGGTAAATAAGTGTCTAAGTGGATTGTTTTTTGTAAAAATGATTGCATAATTGCATTAGTGTATCTTAGTGAATACATGTATTAGCGAGTAATGTTTAAATATGTAAATATCTGTATCAGTGTCTCACTTTGTCTATAAGTGGCTGCATGGGTTGGTGAGTAGCTACATGAGTGTCTATATGGGTTATTAGTTGTTTTTTTTGAGTATCAGTATGAGTGTCTGAGTGAATGGGTGTTTTTCTGAAAATTAAATATGTTTTATATATGCATATCTCAAGGTTCATGGCAGAAGAAATGGGTATATACGTGTCTAAATTATTGATATTTTGGTGAAAAATTGATTGTATAACTGACTGATTAAGTGTACTTTAGAGAATACATGAGTTAGTGAGTAATGTTTAAATATATACATTTCTGTTTCAGTCTTTCACTTTGTGTATAAGTGGCTACATGTGTTTGTGAGTAGCTACATGAGTGATACATGAGTGTCTGTATAGGTTAATGTTTGATTGAGTATTAGTAGGAGTGTCTGAGTGTCTGTATGCTTCGTTAGGAGGTCTTACGTACTGCATAGATGCGTGAATGAATGACTTACTGCTTGTATGTGTTTAAGGCACCATGTGTGTAGGACTGTATGGGTGGTTAGTGTGTGTGGTGAGTAGCTACATGAGTGTCTATATAGGTTATTATTTGTTTTTTTTGGCTGTATGGGTGGATGAGTGTGCATATGGGTGTGTTAGTGAATGAATGACTATCTCAATAGTGTATTTATGAATAAGTACATATCTTTCAAACTAGTACATATGAGTTATGTGTGAGTAACTCTATGGATGAGTATCGGTGTGTAACGGGATGACCAGGATGTATCAGTGTATGAGTACATATGATGAGTGAGTACATGTATGAGTGACTGTATAGGGCTGTTGATGAATGATTGGATGTGTGTATAGATCTTGGAATTACTAAATAGGTGTGTTGTAAGTGGCATTGGTATATCTATTGTATTGAAAATGTTAGTTTCTATTTTTGAATGTGTGTATCAAAGGTTACATTAAGCTGAGAGGAGGTCTGCCACTCTGTCACAAGGATGATGTCATCAGTGATGTCATCAGTAATGTCATTTGAGATGTCATCAGTGATGTCATGAGTTATGTCACTGACCATGGCATGAGTGATGTAATAGGTGACGTCATCAGCAGTGCATTGCGGGCGCGCAAGTTATAGTTAGCTGGATTAACTATAACAGGGGAATTTCAATGGTTTTGTATGAGTGAAATGTCCAGATAACTATACCATGTGTGAAACCTATGGTTTTTCCACTGAATTTGCAAGGTTTTTTAAATGCTAATTCCTAACTATAACGTGTGTGAAACCTATGGTGTTTTCAGTGAATTTGCAAGGTTTTTTAAATGCTAATTCCTAACTATAACGTGTGTGAAACCTATGGTTTTTTCAGTGAATTTCAAAGGTTTTGTAAAAGATAATTTTTAAATGTACTAATTATTAAAAAAAATATTTTTATACTAATTTTTCTTTTTTTTTAACCTCTTCAGCGTGGCGCGAATTTTCGCGCTGTGCTGAAGGTTCTAATGAGCCTATGGGCTCATGACGGAACGGTTCCGTCATGAGCACAGCTCAACCGATGCTCATGACGGAACCGTTCCGTCATGAGCATGGAAGGGGTTAATAAATACTATTTACATATTATTTTTCCCTTCTTTATATTTCACATTTTATAGTTAAATAATTATAAAACAAAGTACAAAAATATTTATTTTATTTTATTTATTTTCAAACTTTTTTATTTTTTTAATATGATTACAAGGTCCGCTCACCGTGAGCGCTCCGCAAGCACACCGTTAACTTTCTGTGTGCTTACCCCAAAAGTTTTTTTAATTCCAAAAACGTAATATCTATGATTTAATGTACATTTTAAAGGTATACAATATCTGCTACAATGAAGAAAATGGGTTTTTTAAACTTTTAGGAACAGTATATATTTTGTTAAGTAATTACAAATCTCGCGAGGGTACGTCGCACGTGCACTCATCGTGAGAGCTCCGTCCGCGCACCGTAAATGCTTCGAGCGCTTACCCCCGAAAGTTTTATAAACTTAAAAACATTGTATCTACGTATTTATTGTACATTGTAAAGGTACACATTATGTGGGATAATAAAGAAAACGTTTATTTAAAACTTTTAAAGACCGTATATTACTTTAGTAAAGCAATTACGAATCTCGCAAGGGTGCGTCCTACGTAAGCGCATCATAAGATGATGTAAGCGCTCCGTAAATAAAATGTAAACGCATCGCAAGATTACGTAAGCGCTCCGTAAACGCTCTGTGAGCGCACCTTCAGATGACGCCCAACCATGTGACCTTAAAACAAGACATTTGATTGGTTTATAATACTTCCTACTCCAATTGTAGAAAGACCCCTCCCATGTTCATCATCCTTATTTGACTTTCAGAGAAGCAACATCTTTTTTCTACAGCTCCTGGCTTGAGAAAATCCTTTTCAAACGTGAAGAGTCTGAACATTCTTCTTCAGAAGAATTTGTTAAAGAGGACATGTAAAACCTGTGACTATTGTCTAGAGGCAATCCAAACAAAAAGTACTCTTTTGGTAGTTATAGCATGAAACGCCATGTCAAAAACATGCACCCCAACAATTGGGCTAGAGCTGTGATGCAAAGATCACAGGAAAACCAGAACTCTGCTCCAAGCACATCAAGGGCAGCACCACCACCACCAATACCAACAAACATGATTCCAAATATACAGCCTGAATTTAAGAATTTAGTGGTTTGTTGCATGCATTGCAACCAACTAATTTCTTATGGTCAAGAGTTCATAGAAGAACAGGAGGCACAACTGTTCCAAATAATTGTTTTCTTTTTTTATAATTCCTTGTTCCTGTTGAACAATTGTTTAAAAAGTTAATTCATTCTTTGTTTTTCAAGCAAACCAAAAACAAAAAAAACAGTTCTTTTAACCACTTGGATGCTAAGGTACTTTTGGATATTTATATTCATTTCCATTGAAATGAATGGGCACTCCATGACGAGCTGAGCTCGTCATGAGCGTCCGAGGGGTTAAGAACTTCCTCTACTGGTCAAAAAAAGAACTGAATTTCTATGTTTGTATGTAAAAGTTTGTCATAGTGAATGTCTAGTGCAAAACTATAAGGATGTGGTACAGCATGAATCCATAGGGTGTTTAGTATACTGTAGTACTACCAAATGTAACATATGTATATAAATATGTTACAACTCTATGCTTCAATTTGCACTATTAGTGAAATTGCGTGGATGAATTTATATGTATTAAGGGCAGTTTTAAAATCCCCTTGTGTGTCTTTTATACAACTGTTGCATCACATTTGTGATACAGCAGTGGTACAAAAGATGCACCATAAAGTATGGTTTTTACAATCTGATGTACAGGTGCATCATATTGTAAAACAATGCACCAAAAGAAGGATTTCCTGCATACATGGGGAATGTTCAGATGCAGGAACGCCTTCTAAAAGTGAATAAGTAAAATTTATAATATTTCATTCAGTCACTTTTACACTTATACTATGTAAAAATCCTGCACCTGTTTGCAAAAGAAAGGAAAGGGGAGTAAGCGAAAGTCGGTGCCAAAGGGAAGGGGTGTGAGAAACAGACAGGAGGAAGTGGAGGGGGGGAAGTGGAGTGCGAATGAGTGAAGACTTAGTGACAGTTAAGAAATGGATAAGAGGGTGGGGAAAGGGGAATAAGGGCGAAGAAAAAAAATTAAGAGAGAGGGAAAGTGAGTGAGGGAGGGAGGAGGAGTGGTAGAAAGAGAGAGGAAATAAGATGAAGTGTAAGGAAGAGACAGGGAGAGAGAGGGAGAGCAAGGAACTGAGAAAGAGTGAGGCAGTTATTCAGTCACAATAAGAGAGTGATGACAACATTTTTTTGTTTCTCATACTTACCTTATAAATAATGAAAACTTAGACAGTGACTCTACCTTGCCTCCTTTTCACGTTTTGTAACTTTTATGAAAATCGGGCAAAATGCCATTTTGAAGCGACGTGCGCACCCGAGCGCACACGTCAAATTATGTGACTCAAAAACAACTTTTCATTGGTTCATAGTAGTTTCAGTTCTAGAATCGTCAAAAACCCCACCCATTTCCCTCTTTATCTGTTTCAGTCTCGTGGAAGAAGGACCCTCTCCAGCTTCTCTGAGAAATAACTGAAATGGCAGCCTGACGGGAATCATCATCATCTGATTCTGATGAACAGTATCGACTCCCTCAACGGCGAGTGAAGGAATCTTTTATTTGGCAATTCTTTCGATATCCTGAAGGACTAAAGAAGGTGAATGCACCTAAGGTCACGTGCATCATTTGTGACACTGTCCTTTCTAGGGCAAACCCTTCGAAAAAATATTCATTTTCAATTCACATGATGATGAGACGTGTGAGGCAAGTGCACCCTGCGCAGTTTGCGAAGGCATCCACTAGGCATCCACTAGAGCCCTGGCCACAAAAATGCCACCAGCTGTGGCCAGCACTACATCGGCACCACCTCCATCTCCATTGACTTTAAAGAAGGTGCACATGAGGTGCAACAAGTGCTTTGAAGTAATTGTATATTCTGAATAGAGCCTTGTTCTAATTGAGAAGCGCATTAATGAACATGTATGCAGCAAAAGAAGATAATTTTTCTTTATTTTAGATTTTCGATGTTCCTGTTGAACACTTTTGAAATTCAAGATTCCTGTTCGTGTTTGAAAAAAAAATATATAAAACTTTAAAAAAAGAAAAAAATATATAAAATATCAAAAAGAAAAAAAAAGTTATTTTCAGAACTAACTAATTTTTCCAAAAAGAGCTCTATTTCTTACGCACTGTGTCATCATTTTTTTGAATGAATGGGTAGTTCATAAATGAATAACTGAAATGACTGACTAACGTGGAGAAGGGACTGAGGGAATGAGTGAGGTAAAGGGAGTATAGTGAGTGAAGGGGAGTAAAAGACTGACTGAAACAAGGGGACTAAGGGTAGGGTAGTAAGTTAAGGGGAATGAAAAAGTATGGGAAGAGCAGTATGGAAAAGAAACTGAAGGAGGAGGAGTGACAGAAGGGGAGTGGGGATGGACATATGGAAGGAGAGTAACGGACACAGAGAGATAAATAGAGTAGGGTAAGGGGAGTGAAGGTAAAACAAATTGAAAGATGGTGAGGGAAGGGTATTTGAGGATAATAAAAGGGAGGTAAGTGAAAGTGAGAAGTGGGGAGTGAGTGAGAAAAAAATTGAGTCAGGGAATGGAGGGACTTAGGAAAGCATAGAAAGGGAATGGAACTGAGGGACAGATTTATGTTACCTGACACATCTCCGCATATTAGCAGAGATGTGCCAGGAAAGATGCGGCACACAAGTTTATCCTTGCGCCACCCATGGTGCACCGCATTTGCAATGCGGTGCACCATGGCGCAGGAATAAACAGATGCATATCTATCTATCGTATCGTATCGTATCTAGGGCGTAAAGTTGGCACAGTGTTGAAATTGTGTTGCATGCGGCACGCAACTCCAGCACTTTTCCAACTTGCCCTATCTTTAACGTGGTGCGTCAAGCCTTACACCTGCTTCAACCAGGTGCAAGGTTTTGACGCATCACCATTGGTAAAGTGACTCAGAGAAATCTTGTAGATTTCACTGAATCACTTTTCAAGGGCGTTCCTGCACGGAACGCCCACCCCTGCGTGATGCGTCACGTTCTAAGCAACCTGCACTATATCGCTTCTTTTGCGCTGCCACTGCATAAGAAAAGTGATGCAGCGGTGGTGTAAAAGAGGCGCAAGCGCTTCTAAATCTGCCCCTGAGAATTTAAATCAGTGAAAGAGTGTGAGGGAGCCTGAGAGAAAGAGAGTGGAAAAGAGAAAAGGGGTGAGATACAGACAGGAAGAGAGGTTAGATGAGTGAGACACAGAAAGAGAGGGAGAGAAAAATGTTCAAAAGATGAGTGAGAGAGTAAATGAAAGAGAGTTAGCAGAAGGGAATGAGGAAAAAGAAAAAAAAGGAGCAGGATTGACAGATGAAGTGAGGAAAAGAAACTGAGGGATACTGATGAAATTGGAGAAGAAGAAAAGGAATGGGAGTGATGCACAGAGAAGAGAACATGAAGTGAGAGAAGAGGAGGAAGATTGAGTAAAGGGCAGTGATAATGAGGGAAGGGATATAAGAGTGAGGGGAAAGGAATAATGGAAAAAAAGCATATTAACAGAAAGGAATTTATGGAAAGAGAGAAAAGAAAATGAAAAATAGACAGGAGAGACGGAGACAGTAAAATAGAAAAACACAAGAAGACTGAGGGAGTATGAAGGAGTAAAACACTTACACTTACTAAAACAGAGGAAGAGACTTAGAGACGGATGGAGGAAAGGAGAGTGATGGAGAGAATAAAGGAAGGGGACTGAGCAAAAGGGAGTGAAGGAGTGAAAAACGTGGAGTGACTGAAGATTAGTGCGGGATGATGTAATAGAAATATAGTAATGGGGGAGTGAGAAGAGATTGAGCGATAAAGCAACACAAGGTAGTGATTGAGGAAAAAGAGTCTTAGAGATGGATGGAGGTAAGAAGAGTGAGGGAGGTAATAAACGAAGGGAATTGAGTGAAAGAGACTGAGGAAGTAAAATAAGTTGAGTGAGTGAAGGTGACTGAGGGATGATGTTATGGAAAAAGAGTAAGGGGGAGTGAGAAGATACTGAGGGTTAGAACAAGACAAAGGTTGTAATAGAGGAAGATAGGAGAGAGAAGTAAAGAACAGAGAGAAAGAGGTAGTTGAACAAGGTGAGTGAGAGTGAAGAAAGAGTACTGATAGTGACAGAAGGACTGTAAAGAAAAATGAAGGGAGGTAATGAGAATGAGTAAAGGAGAGTAAAATGAGTAAAGGAAGGGGAATAAGAGAGAGATTAAAGAATGCGAAAGAGAGAAAGAGAAGTAAGAGAGTGATGAAAATGTATTTTTTGTTTGTCATGCTTACCTTATAAATAATGACAAATTAATAGTATATTTCTTTAAAAAATATACTACCTGTGGAAGAAAAGAAAAAATTAAGTTATACTATATATTTCATAATATAAAAGAAAGTAAGAGTGAAGGAAACAGAAAGTAAAAGAAAGGAAGGGAGAGGGAGAGTGAGAGAGGGAGAGAATGTGTAGTGTATAAATGAATAACTAAAATGACTGAGTGAAGGAGAGGAAGGGACTAAGGGAATGAGTGTGGAAAGGAGAGTATGGTGAGTGAGGAAAGGAGAGTATGATGAGTGAGGAAAGGTGAGACAAACGGTGACTAAAAGAAAGGGACTAAGGGTAGGGGAGTGAGTTAAAGGGAGTGAAAAAGTAAGGGAAGGGCACTAAGATAAAGAGAGTGAAGGAGGGTGAGTGAGAGAAGGGGATCAGGGCAGAGACAGGGAAGGAGTGTAAAGGACGGACAGAGGGAAATAGAGTAGGGTAAGGGGAGTGAAGGTTAAGAGAAGTGGAGTGATGGTGAGGGAATGGGTATGAAGATGATAAAAGGGGGATAAGTGAAAGTGAGAAGTGGGGAGTGAGGGAGAGAGAAATTGAGTGAGTGAATGGAGGGACTTAGGAAAGCGTAGTGAGCGAAGGAGACTGAGGATTTAAATGAGTGAAGAAGAGTGAGGGAGATTGATGGAGAGAGAGTGGAAAAGACAAGAGGGGTGAGATAGAGACAGGGGGAAATGTAGTGGGGGAAGGGGAGTGACGGTGAGTAAACGGCAATGACAGTTAGAGAAAGGGTATGAGGGTGAGGGAAGGAGAATGAGGGAGAAAGAGAAGGAGAGCAACTAAGTGAGAGGGAGTGAGGTGGTTAGACTGAGTGACACAGAAGAAGAGAGGGAGAGAAAAATGGAGTGAAGAGGAGTGGGGGACTAAACGAATGGGAGTTACCAAAAGTGAATGAGGAAAGTGAAGTAAGGGAAGAGGATTGACGGATGGAGTGAGGGAAGGGGAGTGAGAAAATAGAAACAGGTAAACGAGAATAGGAGTGATGCACAGAGATGAGAATATGAAGTAGGAGAAGATGAGTGAGAGTTAGTGAAGGGCAGTGACAGGGAGGGGAAAAGAAGCATATTAAGAGAGAGGAAACAGTAGTGAGTGAGAGAGAAGTATTTATGGAAAGATAGAGGAAAGAAAAGAAAGAGTGGTGGAGAGAGAGGGAGACAGTGAGAGAGATAAACAGAGGGAAAGTAAAGAAGTGTGAAGGAGTAAATCAGTTATACTGACTGAGACAGAGGAAGAGACTTAGAGACAGATGAAGGAAAGGAGAATGAGGGTGAGTATAAAGGAAGGTGAGTGAGTAAAAGGGAGTGAACGAGTGAGAGAAGTCGAGCGACTGAAGATCAGTGAGGGATGATGTAATAGAAAGAGAGCAGGGGGGAGTGAGAACAGATTCAGCGATACAGCAACACAAGGTAGTGATTGAGGAAGATAGAAAAGAGAAGTGAGAGACAGGCAGTGGAAAGAGAGAGTTATACAAGGTCAGTTATGGTGAGGGTACTTTTGGAGAGAAAAGGAGTGTAGAGGTGAATGAAGGGCAATAATGACAACGAGAAAAGGAGAGTAAGATCAGTAAAGGAAGGTTAGTAAGAGAGAGATTAAAGAATGTGAAAGAGAGTGATGAAAAATGATTTTTTGTTTGTGAAACTTACCTTATAAATAATGACAACTTTATAGTTTATTTTCTTTTTGAAAATATACTATCTATGGAAGAAAAGAAAACATTGAGTTATAGTATATATTCCATAATACAAAAGAAAGTATGAGTGAAAAAAATAGAAAGGAAAAGAGAGGAAGGATGACAGAGAGAGATAGAAAGTGAGTAAGTGAAACACTAAGAGAGGTAGAGTGTGTGACTGAAAGGAAATGAAGTGGTTAGACAAAGTGAGAAAAAAAAGAGAGGAAGAGGGAAATGGAGTGAGAAAAGTAAGAGACTCAGGTATGAAAATTAGCAAAAGACATTGAAGAAAGGGGAATAAGGAAAAGGGATTGACAGATGGAGTGAGCGAACCAAAATAAGTGAAACTTAGGAAATAGGAGCAGGAGAAAGGGAATGTCAATGATGAGCAGAGAAGAAAATATGAAATGGGAGAATATGACTTAGATTGAGTGAAAGGCAGTGACAGTGACAGGAGTGATAGAAGGGTGAGGAAAGAGAGGAAGATAAGTACGAGATTGTAAAAAGAGTTTTTTTGTTTGGCGTACTTTCCTTATAAATATAACATCTGTGGAAGAGAAGAACAATTCAGTTATAATGTATATTTCGCAATACAAAATACAAAATAATTTGTACAATATTTTAATTATTTTATTCTGCTGTTCTCAGAATGTATTGAGTTTCACTTAAAACAGTGAGTGCAATACTACTCATCATATGACAGCGGGGAAACAAAAAACACAATCAAAAAGATTGTGTTTAAAAAAAAACATTCAACATTTGAATACATAATGTAAATATTTAAAAAAAACATATCTTAAATGTTTTTCTCTAATTCGCAATTTCTTGTTTAAGTATGCTACATCTCCAACAATCACAAAGTAATAAAACAATATCACTTATTTTTTATAGTGTCTAAGTAAACTTCCATACAAGCATGTTCAAACAACATTTTCCCAAAGTAGTCATTTTGTTCTGAGATACTTCTCCTCACGGCCAAATAGTATGTGTAAAGTCCTTAGTTTGCAAATTTCTTAATTCTACTCTTAACCTTTCTTTTCCCAACCTTTAGAATCAAAAGTTCCAACATGTTCTCTACCATCTAACATTAGTAAAACCTCTACCTGATGCAATCACTATCTCAAATACAATTTTTTTTTTATAATTTGGTCACCCTCACTCACCAACTAATTCTGAACAACAGAGTATTCTCTTTTTTAACAGCAGTCATCTTCCTAGGCCAATTAATTTTCCTAAAATTTGGGTTGCAAAAACACTAGGTAAGAATTTGGTAAGTCAAAAGGCAAACGTTTTTTAAAAGTCGATTGAGTATCATTACAGTGTGTCCAGCCCTTTGGAGATTTTAAATAAGCTGTGTAATGTACTGATGTTGTAGAAGGACCATCATGGAAGATAATTGCTATAGTTACAAAAGTTCTTCTAGAAATTGATAGTTGAGAAGCCACAAAAATTTTAATTGAAGTTGTCAATTTTGTTTCATCAGGTCTGCATCGTTGGAGCATTAAAATTACATACTGTCCATATCTTCGGATAAATAATGTTGATAACATTTCTGAGTTACATTGAGAACAGACCATGTTTTGATTTGCTTCTCTAACTAGATTATTGAAAGACACTGCTTCATAGTCTGGTAATGTTAAATATATAAATCTTTCA
Organism: Lissotriton helveticus; assembly: GCF_964261635.1. Classification (NCBI taxonomy): domain Eukaryota; kingdom Metazoa; phylum Chordata; class Amphibia; order Caudata; family Salamandridae; genus Lissotriton; species Lissotriton helveticus. Next base: position 20,684,005 of record NC_136063.1, read on the forward strand.
GTGTGTATGTCAGTAGTTTAGTTTTAGTTTATTTTATTTTATTATGCTTGATTAATTAAAACCGTTGCATACAAAGGATAGAAAATTCCTTGTGATAAAATTGGTCTATAATAAAATGTTTAACATCATATTAAAATAGCACAAATTATTAAAACATTCTATACATTAGCTTTGCTTATTACTAATATTATTTTGAGTATGGTTATTCTTGTTACGATCCATTCAGTTCATATGAATATTAGTCATTTTGCTGCTCTTTCCGATGTTTTATTCTTTTTGCGGTTATATCGAGGAATTTCATTAGCCGGTAGTTTAGCTGAGTCAGATCCGGGTTAAAGCAAAACATTAGCGCTTGCCTACATGTTCTGGCTCCGTATTGATTGAATGCTGGTTTTAAAAGGGTGACCCTTATGTCTTTTAACCTAATGCAGATGCATATAACATGAATTGCATCCTCAACACCGCTGCCGCATAAACGACACTGTTGGGCTTCATCCTTTTATTCCCAAGGCGGCAGAAATTGTTTAAAGGGACCAACCCCCAGTCGGAGTCTTAGGAATTTTTCCTTGATGTTAATTTTTAATCGCATTTTCAGATAGAATTGGGGTTTTAATTTGTTGTATGTATGTAGGACCATCCAGCCATGTGATTGTCTTGCTAATGTTTTCTTATCATCGATTGCAGATAGTAAACAATTGACCTTTCTCACCGTTTTTTTAATGTTAAATGGTTTACCTGAATGTCACACAGCTCTCTTAAACCTAGGTGTTTAACCCCTTTGGCCGCTCACACGCTGATGACGAGCTGAGCTCGTCATGTAACGCGGCTTTTTGAAAAAAGCCGCGTAGCTCGAAAATTGCCGCAGCGCGCATGCGGTTAATAGATTCCTCAAGATAAATGCTTGCTGGTGTTTTTCCTGGACGGGAAAGCTCTTCCCAAAGTTGGTTGTTCAGGGTTCCCTTGTCATCGCCTTTAATTTTGTGCCAACATTTCACAAATGTTCCCATACGTTCAAGAGACTGTTTTTGGAGCCCAATTTCCAATCGTATTTGGGCCGGGGAGACCATTTTCTGAAGATGGAAAATTACTCGGTATGGCTTAGATATTATGTTATCGAGAGTTGTTGCATCTTTTCCCTTCAGCGCCTCGCTCCCATAAGTAATCGTTGGCTGGAGTTTTGCTTGCAAGACCCTTAGTAGAGGGTCGAATGTCAGGTCCGGTAAAAGATTCCTAAGGGGCTTCATGGCTAGGTAGGTTGTTACCCCCTTTCTCCGCAGGGCTTCTAATTGTGGTTGTGATGAGTTGTTTTGGTTCAACAATACCCCTAGATATTTTTAGCTCACTCCTTGTTCCAAATGATGGCCATCTAGGAACCAGCTCAGATGATTCTTCTTGCGGTAATTAACTGCCATTATTTTTGTTTTATTGTAGTTTATTTTTAATGTGTTTTCTTGTGAGTATGACTGAGTGACGTTTAATAGATGCTGAAGGCCTATGGGGGGTCCTGCTTATTAGAACTAAATTGTCCGCGTAAAGCAGGTTCGACAAAATAGAGTTCCCTAGTTTAGGTGCGTGGGCTGCACAGCTATTCAACTTTGCTGGTAAGTCCGCTAGAAAGAGATTGAATAGCATAGGGGCTAAGACCCACCCTTGTTTAAGTCCTTGAGTGGTGGGGATTTTTTTGTATATTTGTCGACCGTCTCCGAGCTTTATCCTCACCCATGTTTTGGAGTGTAAGTTCCTTAGTTGAAGTAGGAGGTTTGAATGGATCCCCCAGCCATCTAGTTTTTGCCAGAGTTTAGTTCGATCTACATGATCGAATGCTGCAACAAAGTCTATAAAGCAGAGGAAGAGTGGGTATTTCCCCTGTTTGGCTCCATCCATGAGAAGGGTCAGGGCCATTATGTTGGTGATAGTTCCTTGCCCTTTCCAAAATGGAGTTTGTGTTAATGGTATTATAAGATTCTTTTCAGCCCAGATGGTTATGTCGTTTAGGAGGAGTCCTGCAAAATATTTAGCCTCAATGTAGATCAGCGCTATTAGGGGATAGTTTTTTGGCTCAGCCTGTGTTCCCTGTTTGTAAATTGGACTAATTATAGAACCTCGCCATGATTCTGGAATTGCGTACTTTCTAATTGCGTACTTGAAGACGGGTTCAAGTGCGTTACTCCAGAAGTCCGGATCGTTTTTAAACAGCATTGGCGGAATTCCATTAGGACCCGGGGCTCTTGCCAGTCGGCCCATTGCTATTCGAAACTTTATCTCGTTGGTTGATTGGGTGGTGTACCCCTCCTTTAATCTCCAATCGGCATTTAATGCTTCGGATTCTGTTGGCACTCATTGATCTTGGATACGTACTGAGCTGTTGTTCTCTTCAGTATGAGATTGGCAGAGATATATTAGTTCTTTTACATTGCTGTTGCAGCTCTCAGGCTCTTCACTTTTTGGGTCTAAAACTGATCCTTCTTTGTTATTAAAATGATTAAAGAGGAATGCTGTCCAAATCTCTTCGGAGATGTGGGAGTTAATTCCACAGTGGTTCGGCCGATGTAATCTGTGTATGTCAGTAGTATTTGAATACAAACATATGTCGCACTCATGTTGCCATTTATAAGAAATGACAAAAAGACTATCAATATCTACACCTTCATCTTGTAAAACAGCAAGCATATACATTAGAAATTCCTGACAATCTTGCTGAATGTTCTGAGAAAATTGATTTAGTCCAGCACATATGTCTAAAACATTTCGAATATAACATTTTCTATTTTAGTGTTATCACTGCTACATTTCTAAAACACAAAATTCAATAAACAACAAAATGTTTGCTGCCGTTTTTCAACAATCTGTTGCTGTAAAGTTTCAAGAAAAAAAACAACATTAACCACTACATTTGCATAGCAGTTGACACCAGAACTGTTTTCAAACTGAAATCCAACAACCTCTACAGAAGTATCCTTTTTCTTTTTGCTTCCGATCACAGGTTCATCTACTTTTTTTCTTTTCTCTACCACTTTGCTACATTTTTTCTCATATTTTCTTTTTCGTCCTACCACACGCTTTTCAATTAAAGGATATTGAAGTCAACTTGGAGCATATTCTCTTCTTAACCTGTTATACTCCTTCACACAATTTAGATCTGCACTAATCTTTGTCTCATCAAAATCAATCAGATACAATCCAGATAAAGTTCTAACTCGATATAAAGCAACATAGGCCATAACCTCTTTGAACACAGTACTTCCAATATTTACCAACGCACTATCTACACTTAAACCTTGAGATTTATGAATAGTCACCACATATGCCAAACAAACAGGAAACTGTTTTCGACAGACATATAAATCTTTCACAAGCAAAAATCGATTTGAACAACGACTGACTTGTTGTACCTCTTCAATTCCATCAAATTTGATTTTTAAAAATTCAATATCATCTCTATTTGGGTAATTCACAATACCAACAACATTACCCATTGCTCCATTCACCAAATCTCTTTCCACATGTAAATTTCTTCGTAAAATAATCCGACAATTTAAAGATACATACAGATTCTTTTCTAAACCAGCAGTTTTAGATATTGATTTCTCTAAAGAATACAATTTTAACTTCAACCTTTCTGACAAAATAATAGTACTTCCTTCATGCTCTATTCTATCTTTAGCTTCCAGTTTCTTAATTTCTTGATTTTCTACCTTTAACTTTTTTTCATTGATGATTGAACATTCTTGTAGAGTTGGCATCAAGCATATAACTGACTTATCTTCTGCCACTTTACTATATATATTCTCTGCCACATCATTTTCATTTGGAAACAAATTTGAAAGTAATTGTGCCTGAAAAGTTTCTTTGGCATGTTCACTTAGTTTTCCAATTCTTATATCTTGAAGAATATTTCCATAATCAGCATCCTTTGCCTGTTGCATATTTTGAATGAGTTCTGTATATTTGAAATGCGACCATATATTAACATTTCCAATACTCCCCAGGCACTTTCATGTGTACCTGTTTTAAATACTGGCTGTCCTTTCACAGGAGTTAGCTGCAGTAGATTTCCAAAAACAAAGACGTGTTTGCCTCCAAATAACACATCATACTCTGTTTTAAGTATTTGTTGCATTCTTAAATGCACAAAGGCAAGCATTAAATTTGATACCATGCTTACCTCATCAATAATGAGAAGTTTCATTTTTTTAAGGACTCTAGAAACTTCACAACAAGCTTCTCCAGATAGCTTGTGGTATTCTAATTTATTTTCATGTTCTACTGGCAGCATCAATAAACGATGTAAAGTAATCCCTTTAATGTTGTGTGCTGCCAACCCAGTTGGAGCAGTGACAACACAGGAGAGTGATGACTCAGTTCTTTGCTGTAGATATGTTGCAATTCCTTTAATTAGAAAACTTTTACCAGTTCCGGCTTCTCCACTCACGTATAGTCGGACAGGTTGAAATGACAAACATGAGCATTCTTTTTTGTCATGACGTAACCATGCTCAATCTTCTCTGTCACTTCATCATATATTTGTTTTTGCTCAAGATTTAGTTGTATTTCCAATTCTTCTAAGTTTATTACATTCTCTTGAGCTTGTTCCATGGCTCTTTCCACCTCATCCATGGCAGTGGCTGCTTCATTTTGGATAATTGGTTGTCCTAGTGGATCTTGACTCAATGAAGCAGAACTTTGACTGTCTTGAGAACTGTCTCTAGCAATCTCCGCTGCAATTGTTGCTTCTTGCTGTATTTTGTCTGTCAACATTTGCAGATAATTACTAAAAACAGGACATTCTATACTAGATGCATTGAATGAATCTTCATAACTGTCAAAGTCTCCAAGTAGTTCCTCTTCTGTACGCAATGGCTTAAAGAGTTGCAAAAGAGCTAAATAGTAAAATTCCCTTTTGTCAGGAGTTTCGCAACTCAGTTTTCGGTGATTAATCAAATGTCCTTTTCTTTGTTTCACCAGATATCCTTCGCATCCAATCACAGCATATACACCTTTATCGATATCTTCTGTAATATTCCTTTTAAAAGTGCAGCTTTGCAGTACTTCATACAGACAAACGTTTTCAAGCTGATTACTTCTATTTGGATAGTATGTATCCAACATGTTTGTCTTCAAAATGTATGTACTGTTTGGTTCTGTCTCTGCTAAATATTCAATTTCTTGAACAGGTTTCAAAACTCGGTTTCATGTTCTTGCAAGACCTAAACTCACCCAAATGATTGTTCTAGATTTGGAGTATAGACTTGCAGATGATAATCGATCAGAACATTCATATGCTCCAATTTCTCGATGAGACAACATCTTCAAACTGTAGCTATACAATTTCTTACTCAGGCTCTTTTCAAGAGAAATTTCTTCCCACATTTCCTTTAGTTCCGTCTTTTCAGATCTGGTGATGTAAGACGTTACATATCGAGCCGCAGCAATTGAGTTGTCTGCAACATATTGAATATCCATGTTAGCATTCCACATGGACAAAATGTTTACATGTAATCTACCATGTCTGTCTGTGCTTGCATTATGTGTGTCTGTGCTCATAACATTTCACCATCTCTCTGCACCATCTTTACAGATTAAAGAAAAACATGCAAATATAATTATTTCTTTCACCCAGACACTCTGTGTGATCCTGGTCAAAATAGTCTGAGAGTTATACTAGAGAAGTAGGTGCATTCTGTTAGTTAGGCCCTTCTGGGCATGTGTGAAGTGGAGTATGTTAAACATAGTTTGTTTCTAGACAGGCTACAAGGACAGTTCACAGAAAGGTAGGAGAGAGCACATGGCAAACAAAATGACTGCCAGAAATACAAAATATCTTACAGCTCATGCCAACACATGGGCTGAGTTCTCTGTCTTAAAGAAATGACTGTGATAAATGGTTTTAGTAAAATGAGCACTTTTAAAGTTTTTCACCAGGATTTTACATGTAATCTACCATGTCTGTGTTTGCTTGCACTATGTGTGTCTGTGCTCATACAATCTCACTGTCTCTACTGGCAAAAAACAGACCATATATATATATAAGCAAGACATAACATTCCCGTTTCATTTCAACAGCACACCCTAGATCTTTATTGCACAACTTAGAGCCTATTTGGGAACTAAGAAGCCTGACAGACATGCTGCCTAAGATTTTCTAGTAGTACATATCCTGAAGCCTAATTGACTTCAACAATACATGTATTCCCATATTTTTAAACACATCAACTAAGCAAATTATTCACCCAGATTTCATTTAAAATCAAGCTTGACTCACAGTGTGATCTTAGACACATGACCAGGATGTTACATGTAATCTACCATGTCTGTCTCTGCTTGCACTATGTGCGTCTCTGCGCACACCATCTCACCGTCTCTCTGCACCATCTTTACAGATTAAAGAAAAACGTGCAAATACAATTTGTTCTTTCACCCAGACACTCTCTGTGATCCTGGTCAAAATAGTCTGACACTTATACTAGAGAAGTAGGTGAATTCTGTTGGTTAGGCCCTTCTGGGCATGTGAGAAGTGGAGCATGTTAAACATAGTTTGTCTCTAGACAGGCTACAAGGACAGTTAACAGAAAGGTAGGAGGGAGCACATGAGCAAGAAAATGGCTGCCAGAAATACAAAATGGCTTCCAGCTCATGCCAACAAATCTGTCCAACATTCAACACATGGGTTGAGTTCTCTGTCTTAAAGAAATTACTGTGATAAATGGTTTTAGTAAAATGAGCTTTTTTAAAGTTTTTCACCAGGATTTTACATGTAATCTACCATGTCTGTGTCTGCTTGCACTATGTGTGTCTGTGCTCATACTATCTCACTGTCTCTACTGACAAAAAATAGACCATATATATATATATATATATGCAAGACATAACATTCCCTTTTCATTTCAACAGCACACCCTGGATCTTTATTGCACAGCTTAGAGCCTATTTGGGAACTAAGAGGCCTGACAGACATGCTCCCTAAGATTCTCTAGTAGTACATATCCTAAAGCCTAACTGACTTCAATAATACATATATTCCCATATTTTTAAACACATCAACTAAGCAAATTATTCACCCAGATTCATTTAAAATCAAGCTTGACTCACAGTGTGATCTTAGACACATGACCAGGATGTTACATGTAATCTATTGTGTCAGTCTCTGCTTGCAATATGTGTGTCAGTGCTCATACTATCTCACTGTCTCTACTGGCAAAAAACAGACCATATATATATATATATATATAAGCAAGACATAACATTCTTTTTTTTTTTGCAGAGTTTAATATAGCGCAAACTAGAACTGAACCGAATCAGTTATCAGAGCGCTTTACATAGCACCAGTTACGTTACATGAGGACATACTTTCATTTTAGGCACGGGGAGATTAAGTGATTTGCCCAGAATCACAGGGGGTTTTTGGCGTCGTTACCGAGACTCGAACCGAGTTCCCCAGGTCCGAGGTCGAGCGCCTTAGCCGTTAGGCCAACCCCAACCCCCATTCCTTTTTCATTTCAACAGCACACCCTGGATCTTTATTGCACAGCTTAGAGCCTATTTGGGAACTAAGAGGCCTGACAGACATGCTGCCTAAGATTCTCTAGTAGTACATATCCTAAAGCCTAACTGACTAGAAGAATACATGTATTCCCATATTTTTAAAGACATCAACTAAGCAAATTATTCACCCAGATTCATTTAAAATCAAGCTTGACTCGCGACAGTATAGCTTGGAAATCAGTAAAATAATTACTATCTGCTCTTAAAACATTTTCTATGGCATTTCTACAGTACTCCAAAAATGGTTACAAAACTACAAGGTGACAAACTGAAAATTCTAACAGTTGCAAGGAAGAAAAAGAGAGAAACAATAAGGAGAAAGAGTAAATGAAAAGGAATAACTGAGATCAAGTGAGAAAGTCAAGAAAGAGAGTTGAAGGGAAGAAAGTGAGGAAGGAGAATAAGACTGAGAGTGAATGAAACGCAGTAACAGTGAGGGATTACATATCAGGATAAAGGAAGAGGAGTAATGAAAAAAAACATAATAAGAGAAAGAAAAAAGTAGTAAGTGAGAGGAAATCATTGATAGAAAGAGAGCGGAAAGAAAATGAAGAGTAGTGGAAAGAATAGAAAACAGTGAGAGAGAAAAAATAAGGACAGTGACAGACTGTGAGGGAGTCAAACAGTTATAATGACTAAGGCATAGTAAAAGGAGAAATGCAGTGAAAAAGAGTTATACGCTCAACTTTAAAAATGCTTTTGAAGATTTAGAACAGTGCCAGTCACAAACCAGATTTTCTTATGCAGAATCTCTGAATAATGCTTCTGTCACTGCAGCCTCAGAATAATGGCACAGATTCCCTATCATTTCAGACCCATATTCATGTACATAACCAATCAAATTTCTTCCCACACAAATTCAAAATCAAACTAACATTTCAATTGGTTCTACCTTTCAATATTTTCAAAGTCACATAAACTTCAACCATCCCCCTCTCTCCTGACACAGGTCAACCAATAGCAATTTTCCTTTAAAAAAACATTACCACGAACCCTAGTTTTCAATATTGAATTGTAAAAAAAACAACCAAAAAAGTAGTAAGTGAGAGGAAATCATTGATAGAAAGAGAGCGGAAAGAAAATGAAGAGTAGTGGAAAGAATAGAAAACAGTGAGAGAGAAAAAATAAGGACAGTGACAGACTGTGAGGGAGTCAAACAGTTATAATGACTAAGGCATAGTAAAAGGAGAAATGCAGTGAAAAGAGTTATACGCTCAACTTTAAAAATGCTTTTGAAGATTTAGAACAGTGCCAGTCACAAACCAGATTTTCTTATGCAGAATCTCCGAATAATGCTTCTGTCACTGCAGCCTCAGAATAATGGCACAGATTCCCTATCATTTCAGACCCATATTCATGTACATAACCAATCAAATTTCTTCCCACACAAATTCAAAATCAAACTAACATTTCAATTGGTTCTACCTTTCAATATTTTCAAAGTCACATAAACTTCAACCATCCCCCTCTCTCCTGACACAGGTCAACCAATAGCAATTTTCCTTTTAAAAAAACATTACCACGAACCCTAGTTTTCAATATTGAATTGTAAAAAAAAAAACAATCATTTCATATTCTTCAAGTGCACTGAATATCATCCACATTTTTTTTTAAACTCCTACTTTTGAAACTGCCATTTCATTTGCAGAGCCCATCTGAGTACAACAAAATCTCTCTTCAAGATGCCTAAAGTGTGGATTGTGGGACACAGTTATATTTACTGGAGTGAGAGGTATGCAGCAAACAGAGGTATTCTCAACCTTGATTAACCAAATGTGGATATTATGTGGATTGGCCAGAGAGGATTGAGATGTCACCAATTGATACTATTGGTAAAATCCTTTTTGCATCGTCCACACCCTGACCTCATAATTGTGCACTGTTTTGGAAAGACCTAGGCACATAAACTGGGGTAGGTCTGGAAATGCTTTTAAACGACACCTTTGGGCAATTGATGTCACTTTTTCCCCAAACTGCCCTTGTATATTCAAATATATGCCAAAGACAAAAATAGAACTGATCCAACCAATATTGCCCATATATTTAGAAAGCAAGGAAACATGTGAATAAGTCTGTTTCTGCCTTCCTCAGAGACTATGGCATGGGTTCTATATACCACAACAACTTGCGTTACAACAAGCAAGGCATCTATAGGAGAGATGGTGTACATTTTACAGATGAGGTGAATAGAGTCTTCCTTTTGAATTTACAACTCTGCATCGGTACTTACTTGTAGGTACCCAAAACACTTTATAAACACAACGACTCTTTTTTGAGCCAACCAACATCTAAACTCGCAAACATGTTATTTAACTTATTTTTGTGTATGTTTTTCGATGTGCGTTGGAGTCCTTGAGGAACCCCCTGAGAAATCCTAGGGGGTCAGGGAGGCTCTACCTTGCCCCCTTTCCAAGATCTCCACTATAATTTTTCACACTCTTGTAAATAAATCGACGTGCGCGTCCGGGTGCGCGTACCTCGCAACTTTTTAGAAAAAAAGAATGTTTTTTTTGGCCTTGGGGGTCTTTAATGGACCCCCTGAGAAAACCTAGGGGGTCAGGGAGTCTCTTCCTTGCCCCCTTTCCAAGATCTCCACTATAGTTTCTCACACTCTTGTAAATCGAGGTGCGCGACCGGGTGCGGGCACCTCGCAACTTTTTAGAAAAAGAAAAATTTTGTTGGGCCTTGAGGGTCCTTAATCGACCCCTTGAGAAAACCTAGGGGTCAGGGAGTCTCTACCTTGCCCCCCTTTCTAAGATCTCCACTATAGTTTCTCACACTCTTGTAAATCGAGGTGCGCTACCAGGTACGCGCACCTCGCAACTTTTTAGGAAAAAAAATTAATGTTTTTTTTGGCCTTGGGGGTCCTTAATGGACCCCGTGAGAAAACCTAGGCGGTCAGAGAGTCTCTACCTTCTCCCCTTTCCATGTTCTGCCCCTTTGTTCTCTACAATATGTTGACTCCGAATCGAATGTTGACAGACCTCAAACAGCAAATCAGAATTCCGCTCGCCCACAGAGGTTCGTGCACGGGTGCGCGCACCAGTGCACGCACGGTGCGCGCTCATAGATATATAGTTGATTTCAACTTTAATTTTCTCAACAACTACTGGAGGGATTTATACCATTTAAAGAAAAGCGTAATCTGCGAACCAGACTCTACCTTTTTGACAAATTTCCTATAATTCCATTCAGCCATTCGGGCTGTAGCCGTGTCTAATCGTCCAATGGAAAATAACATGGGAAAAACACGTTTTGGGACCCCCCTTTTATCTCAGCCCCCACTTGACGAATCCCCCCAAAACTTTCAGGGAAGGAGCGGAGCGGAGCGGGCCATCTTCTTTGAGAAATTCGCAAAGATTCGTACACTGTCACCAAAGTTATTTCCAATAGAATGTTGCGGATTTCCTATGGAAACTAGGTCCTAACTATAACTACCTACTGGCGACCGCCAGTAGGTAATATATATATATTCACTGAAAAAAACATAGTTTTCAGACATGTTATAGTTAGGAATTAGCATTTAAAAAAACTTAGAAATTCACTGAAAAAACCATAGGTATTAAGGGTGTTATAGTTAGCTGGACATTTCACTCATACAAAACCATTGAAATTCCTCTGTTATAGCTAGTTCTGCTAACTATAACCCGCTCGCCCGCAATCCACTGCTGATGATGTCACATATTACATCATTCATGACGTGGTCAGTGACATCACTGATGACATCACTGATGACATCACTGGTAGTGTTTATTTATTTTACAACAGAGTCCGCGGACCCTACACGCACCTGCCGGGTCCTTCTGGGACCCCCTAAGCAGGTCTAGATGGTAAAATTATTTCTACCCTCCTCTTTTCTATTTTTTGCACACATATTTCACTGACTTCCTCAGCCTCGCTTCTATCGAGGCACAACATGGCTGCCAACAATTGCTGGTTTCGAATGTTGACAATCACTTGACAGCCAATTAGCATTCAGCGCATGATCGGAAGGGTGCGCTTATGGTATGATGACAATGCTTGCAGACTCCGTGGATCCACCAAGCCTATAGATATATAAATGATTTTAACTATAATTTTCTCAGGAACTCTTGAACAGATTGACACAATATAAGCAAAAGGCACAAGTCTGAACTGAGGGCTACCTCGTTCCAAAATTTGGTGTCATTCCGTTCAGTAGTTCAAGCTGTAGCTGTGGCTAAAGGTCCTATGGCAAATTGCATTGGGAAAACATGTTGTGGGACCCCCCTTTTTTCTCAGCCCCCACTTGATGAATCGCCATGAAACTTTCAGGATAGGAGCGGACCAGAGCTGGCCAAAAGATTCATCGGCGCCAACATTATTGGGAATAGAATGTTGCGGATTTCCTACTGATAATAGGTCCTAACTATAACTACCGACTGGCGACCGCCAGTAGGTAATTAAATATGCATATATATATCTTTTTAGGCATTAAAACATTTTGTGGGAGTCGCACACCCACCGCGTTGAACAAGTATATGACGTCACGTGGAAGCGCGCGAGTGTTGCGTAACGTAATACGTATATATGTTGCGTTTGCGTTGCAGACGTGCATGGGTCGCATAGCGATCACTGATGACATCTCAAATGACATCTCAAATGACATTACAGATGACATTACTGTTGACATCATCCACGTGACACCTCATCGTACACTACTATAACCTTTCATCGCTCACTGAAAAATACACAGTACCATATTTGAATCAATTAACACAGCAATATAAGTATCTAAAAACCCACTCAATAATTCTTATATCTACACACACATCCTATAGATTCACTCGTACATGTTGTCATTGATCAATAGAACAATATCAAATATACTTATACACTTATATTACCATTACACGCCAGCACACATCCTATTCAGTTATGCAGTCATCCTACTCACTTTTGCAAACAATGTACCTTAAATACATTTTCTCAGGTACACACTTATGGAAACATCACTTCATTTATTCATATAAATAGTAACTCATACTTAGTGTGTTATGAAATCGCTATTACAAGTATAGAAGTATAGAATTATCTAGAATTACCTATACAGTCACTCATGGAATCAATAATTGTTATGTGCACTTATTTATATACAGCAACTGTCACATACACTGTCTTTTATTTTTTCTACTTTGTTGGACATGTACCATTGAGAAATGTTTTTGCTCATCACCACACCCATAAATGTATCCACTTTCCCAAAGAAGTATTATAATACGTAGTCTTAACCTCATATACATACTGAATTCACTATTCACATATCTTTGGGCATTCACACACAACTCACCGAAGCACAAACACACATTCACTCTTCATTGTAAATAAACAGTTAACTAATCAATAACTAATATAGAGTTTCACATGGCTAGTACCCAACTGGTGCAGCAGTTTGCACAACAACTGACTAAGTAATACAGATATTCACACAGTTTAGTCACTATCCAATATATTTTGTGGGACACTATAAATTATCAAGTAAACAATCAATCATCAATCACACTCCTACTAAATTCACTATTCAGATTTGTACATATCCACTCATTCTTCAATGCTATATATATAATCCATATTTAAATATGGAACCAAACCACATTCATTGGATGATGTCATCAGTGATATCAGTGATGTCATTTGAGCTGTCATCAGTGATGCCACTTACCATGTCATGAATGATGTAAAATGTGACATCATCACCAGTGGATTGCGGACGCCAGAGTTACAGTTAGTACAACTAACTCTAACGGAGGAATTTTAATGGTTTTGTATGAGTGAAATGTCCAGCTAACTATAACACCCCTGAAACCTATGTTTCTTTCAATGAATTTCTAAGGTTTGTTAAATGAATATACATATTAAGGCAAGACATTATCTGAGCCAATCATAAAAATAATATTCTTTTAGTTTTAATAAACTTATATTACTTTTAAATTCAATTTCGCGAAGTCACTCATGGTGCGTGCTGCCTGTGCGCACCCTACGCGGACCCCATGTGACCAGATAAAAGAGAGATGTGATTGGTTCATAACACTTCCTATTCTAACTATTGAAGGACCCCACCCATTTAAATAATTCTTCTTAGACCTTCTATAGAGCAAAAACTGAGAAGAACCTGATGTTTTGGTGATTGCAGACCTGATTTTGATTTGAATAAAAAACAATGGCTTCTGCACAGCAAGAGTCATCTGATTCTGAACATTCCAATAATGAAGAATTTCTTTCGAAGCCTGCACCCTCTGAGAGGTACACTTCCATTGTCTGGATTTTTTTTTATTTTCCTGAAGGAAAGGAAAAAGTGAACGCTACCAAGGTCACTTGCAAGATCTGCCAAGCTGTACTCTCACGTGAAGATCGTAATCAGAAATATTCTTGCTGGACCCCAAGTATGCTAAACACTTATGATGTCTACACCCTGTTAACCTGGCACACGAAGAGTACAGAAGACTCCGGGAGAACCCACCACCAGCAGTACCAAGCACTTCAGGGACGTCACCGTCGAACCAATCTGGACATACGTCCACAATTCGCTAATGCAAAAATACACTGCATTAAGTGTAATAGATTGCTCTGCTATGGAGAGCAGTCTGTTGATTTAGTTTGCCGAGCTTTAGACAACCATTGGTGCTAGAGTTTTTGTATTTTTTCCCCTGTAGTTCACTGTTTTGTTGCTCCAGTTCTCTTTTTTTCCTTTTGAAAAAATAAAGTAAAAAAATCCCTCAGAAAAGAAATATAAAAGAAAAAATATAAAACAAACAAAAGTTCTTTTCTGAACTAACTTCTCTGGTTAAAAAAGAGCTATATTAGTATGATAGTGTGTGAAAGTTTAGACGAATTGACTGAAAGAATGCATTAGTAGTGTATGTTGAATGTATAAGTGCCGAACTATAAGGAAGTGGTGCAGCATGACACTGTAAGCTCTTTAGCTGCAGTGTGCTGTGGTACTTCCGAAGAATAGGGATGCAACATATGTACATGCCAGAAACTGGAAAAGATATGGCCCCACGAACGCACTCCGGACAACCACTCAGCCCACAAGGACGCCACCCACAGACATCACCACCTCATCAGATTAACCAAGAGATCCTCCATCAAAGACCGCCTGGATAACAATGCACACAACAGCAAAGAGCTCTTCAGCATCGTAAAGGAACTCTCCAACCCCAGCGCCAATGCCAACGACATACCGCCCTCTCAAGAACTGTGCAAACCACTAGCCATCTTCTTCCACCGCAAGATCGCTGACATCCATGACAGCTTCAACACCTTGTGGGCTGAGTGGTTGTCCGGAGTGCGTTCGTGGAGCCATATCTTTTCCAGTTTCCGGCATGTGCGTTTGGAGGCCTGCAGCTCGTCGGTGAACCAGGTGGCTCTCTTGCTGGCGTGGTTGGTGAAGGGTTTCTTGAGTGCGGCGAGGCTGTTAGCGCAGTCTGAGGTTGTGGGCTGCGGTGTCTGGATTGGTGGGGTCGGTGGGTGGGCTTAAGGCAAGGGTGGTGATCAGCTGGTCTTCGGTGACATTGCTCTATAAATAATGCTGATAACATTTCTGATTTGCATTTGCTACACTCCATGTTTTGATTTGCTGTTTTAATTAGTTTGCTGAAAGACATTGATTAACAGCCTGGTAATGGCAAATATATACATCTTTCAGTGTCTATATTAGTGCTACATGTAAACATACAATTTTCACATTGATGTACCCATTCATAACAAAGACCAAAATGATTTACAATTTATATTCCTTCATTTTCCAATACGATAAGCATAAACATTAGAAATTTCTGAGCATCATGTTGGATATTCTGCGTAAAATATGTGGAACCAGATTATACATCCAAAAGATTAGGAATACATAAATACAATATAACAAGGAGCAAAATCTTTTTTCCCGATTCTCCATAATTTGCTATTGCAAACTTTCAAGAAAAAAACAACATTGACCACTACACTAGCATAGCAGTTGACACCTGAACTATTTTTAAACTGATAACCAACAATCTCTTTAACAGTGTTCTTTTTCTTTTTGCTTGCAATCACAACATTATCTTTTTTTTCCTTCTCTATACCTTCACTACAAATATTCTCATACCTTCTTTTTCGACCCACGACAAGCTTTTCAAATACAGGATATTGACCTAAATTGGGAGCATATACTCTTCTTAACGTATTATACTCTTTTACAGAGTTTGCATCTGCAGTATCCTTTGTGTCATCAAAATCAATCAAAAACAAACCAGATACAATTTTGACTCGGGACAAAGCAACATATGCCATACCCTCTTTAAACATGGTACTTCCAAAGTTCACCAAAGTACTGTCTACACTTAAACCTTGAGATTTATGAATAGTCACTGCATATGCCAGAGAAAGTGGAAACTGTTTTCTACGGACATATATATCTTTAACAAGCAAAAAATTAACTGAACAACTACCAATTTGTTTTAGTTCTTCAATCTGATCAAATTTAATTTTTAAAAATGCAATTACATCTTAATTTTGATAAGTAATAAAATACAAAAATTTGCTCATTTCTCCATTAACTAAACCTTTTTCTACATCCAAATTTTGCCTTAACCTTACCGGACAGTTTATACATGCATATAGATTATTTTTTAAACCAGCAGTTTTAGATATCGACATTTCTAAATAATCCAATTTTGTTTTCATTTTTTTGTCAAAATAATAGTGATTCCTTCATGCTGTATTTTATCAATGGCTTCCATTTTTATTATTTCTTCATTTTCCAGCATCAAAAGTTGTCCATTGAATATAGAACACTCGTGCAGTGTTGGCATTAAGCAGATTATAGATTTTTTTCCTGCAATTTTCATATATATTTTTTCAGGAACTATATTTTCATTTGGAAACAAATTGGAAAGTAATCGACTCTACAAAGCTTGTGTGCCATATTCTGTTAGTACTCCAATTCTTATAACTTGGACAATAGTTTCATAATCAACATCATTTGCCTGTCACATATTTGTAATGAGTTCTTTGTATTCAAAATATGACCAAATGTTAACATTTCCAACGCTACCCAAAGACTTTCTGGTGTCTTCATGTGCAAGTGTTTTAAATACTGGTTGTCCTTTTATGGGAGTAAGTTGCAGTAGATCTCCAAAAAACTATGACATGTTTTCCTCCAAATAAGATATTGTACTCTGTTTTAAGAATTTGCTGCATTCTTAAATGCACAATAGCATGCCTTATGTTTGAGACCATGCTAACCTCATCAATAATCAGAAGTTTCGATTTCTTTAACACTTTCGAAACTTCACAACAAGCTTCTCCAGATAGCTTGTGATATTCCAATTTGTTTTCATGCACCACAGGTAGTATAAGTAAACGATGCAATGTAATTCCTTTAATGTTGTGTGCTGCCAACCCAGTTGGAGCAGTTATGACATAAAGAAATGTTTTCCTGTTCCATCTTGTCCACTCACATACATTCGGATAGGTTGAAATGATGTGCATGCGCATTCTTTCTTTCAATGAAGAAATCCATGGTCAATCTGTTGTCTCACTTGCTGATATAATTATTTCTGTTCAACATTTAGCTGTTCTTCCAAAGTTTGCTAGGACCATTATATCTTCTTGAGCTTTATGCATTGCTGTTTCCTGCTCATTCATGGTGAATGCTGCTTCATTTTCAACAATTGGTGGTCCTAGTGGATCTTGTCTCAGTGGAGCAGAACTTTGACTGTCTTGAGAACTGTCTCTAGCAATCTCAGCTGCAATAGTAGCTGCTTGATCAATTTCATCATTCAACATTTTCACATAATTTGCAAAAACAGTGCATTCTTTAGTGTCTTTACAAGCATTGAAGGAATCTTGATAGCTCTGAAAATCTCCAAGTAATTCCAATTCTGAACAGTTGCAAAGGGGTTAAATAGTCCAATTCCCTTTTATCAGCAGTGTAGCAACTCAGTTTCCTGTGATTAATCATATTTCCTTTTGTTTGTTTCCCCAAACATCCTCCAGAACCAATCATTCCATATTTTCCATCATTGATGTTTTCTGTAGTATTCCGTTTAAAAGTGTAGTTTTGCAACACTTCATGGAGACACATGTACTCAAGATAATGACTTCTGATTGGATAATATGTATCCAACACATTTGTTTTTAAAATATCTGTACTTTCCGGACCCTTTTCTGCTAAATATTCAATTTCTCGTACAGATGTAAGTACCTGATTTCGTATTGCAGCAAGACCTAGACTCACTCAAATGATTCTTCTAGATTTGGAGGATAGACTTGCAGATGATAACCGATCTGAGCATTCATAAGCTTCGATTTCTTGATGGAATAACATCTTCAAACTGAAACTGTATAATTTCTTACTTAGACTCTTCTCATGAGAATTCTCTTCCCACATTTCTTTCAAATCCGTCTTTTCTGATTTTGTAATCTAGGATGTTACTTATCAAGCAACAGCAATGGAATTGTCCGCAACGTACTGAATATCCATGTTAGCATTCCACATTGACAGAATAACCAGATTATAATCATTTCTGTATTTTGATTCTTCACTCCTTCTCAAATTGCATTTGTTTTTTGTGGTGACTTTCTTGTAATGGTATGTCGCAGAGCTGACATAAAACTGTTCACTCTTCCTTTGGATATTACAGGACGTGAAAATGCAAAACGACATTTGGTATAGAACTTATCCTTAGACTTGCACTTTTGTCAACAGTATTTTCCACATCAATGGCTTCGGAATCGTAAGACTTCTTGTCTTAAATTGTTTTCTTCTGTGCTTTTGGGTACAGCACATGTGGCATATTCTTCAATAAAAGACGAAACAGTATCATCCGAATCTGTTCCGAATTTGGGGGCATCCTTGATTTATAACAGCATATGTATATGAGGAGCACCTCTTGCTAGATACTCCTTTCTCCAAAAGAAATCCACAACTTCTCCAAGAGGAGATTTTTTTATTGCAGATAAAAGACATCATAGCTTCGAATCTATGATTGAAATACCTGCATACATTAACAGGATCCAAAGCACATTTCTCCTGGTGTCTTGTATTCAATATTTTTCATATGCAAATTTGCCTCTCGAAGAAATTCAAGTAAATCATCCCAAGCATATTCAGCACAGCTTAGGGTAAGGAACCATGTAGGAGTGCCTAAGTTTCTTAGTATACATTTAAGTTCTCCATGACGATGGTACCAATATTCATTCATGCCATGCTGACATGCCATCAGATCAATCAGCTGAGATTTTAAATGATCACCTCTCTGGTGTACTTCATCCATAAATTCCTTTGCAGAAACATTTTGCAGCTGTGCACCTGTTTTCAATATATAATTAACTGCATATGAAAGTCCAGACACGTCACTCTCAAACAAAAGATGAAATATATATGGGATACATTGTAGAAATCTAGGATCTTCTGCATACAATCTTGTTGTCCGATATTCAGGTGCAGGAATCTATATCGTCCTCCTTTTCCTGTGGAAAACAACAAGCTTCCAAGCTTTCTTCCCATTCACTCATGGGACTTCCCTTAGCTTTTTTCATTTGGAATAACTTAATAGTATTCCCCATCACTTCTTGTGAATGAAGTGGATGAACACTGTAATGGTCATAGATTTCTTCTCTTCTGGACATGTCCACTTTTTCAATGTGTCCACTTGACATTTCAGTATCTTCTGCTAAAAGTATTTCTTCTTCTCCCATATATAAATTTCTATAGTACTCATTGTTTTTTTTATGAGATGCAAAGTTGCCTTTTGCACTTTCCTAACATCCTCCAATTCCTGCCAGATTTTCTTAGTCTTAGTAGGCACGCCATTAACTAGAATAACTAGTGGTTCGTTTTCTACACACTCTAGACCAATAGTTTCAAAATGTTTCTTTAAATCTAGAGATAAATATACAACTCTTCCTTTAAATCCTCTCTGTAAATCTGTAGGAGTCAATGTACCTGTTTTAGGCTCCATACTAACAATTGACTGAAATGCGTGCACACATTGAATTAGAATAGACTCATAGGGATTTAAATCTATCAGTTCTGGAGGAACAGTTACCAACTCTAGATTATTATTGAAAGCTCTAGCAGGCATTTTATTCTCTTCTAATTTATTATAACAATATTCACAAATACGCTGGTCAGAACCCAAATCAAAACAATTATCTACCAACAAATAGTTTGCAAATTCCTTCCACTTATCATTATTTTTTCTTTCACTTTTTAAATACCGATTAACAGTCCTAGTCTGAATTTTATAGTGATTTTGCCGACAACAAATACAATAATAATTTGGCCTTTCACCTGAAATCACCTTAAACTGTGTAATTTGTTCCTCAACATTTTTTGTAGTAGTATGTTGCACATTCTCTTAAATATTTTCTTCTATTAATGTCTCAGTTTCTGCACTCTCTTGTTCAGGACCAAAGTAACACAACTCAATTTCAACACAAACCTTCTTCACCTCTGATACTGACCCACGCAAAAAAACATTATTCAACTCATTTAATTTTAGTGCTGGACTTCTTGCATAATACAATCTTCTGACTAACTTCTGCATTTGAGAATGATGTAGTGCTAGCATCCTGAAATGATGAAAAAACTTTGACATACTTTGACATACTTTCTAGAATGACAAGCCAGAGAATGACCTTGCAAACCAGTATTTTTTCTCACTTTGCAAGGGTCTAGTCCTTGCAACATCTTAATCTTTTGTTTAACACTTATTATTTTACTGTATTCTTGTAAAAATTTGCATACAATTTAAATAGATTCTTGTTGTACACTACAAATACTACTGCAATCCCAAGTGTACACTGGGGCTTTAGGACGCCTGCCTAGAACTTCATCAGCTAAGACTTCTTCTGCATTTCCGGGAACGTTCTCTTTCTCAATTGGACAACCATTTCTAACCTCATACCCCCGACCACTGGTATCAACTGCATTCAATAAATTATTGGTCTGAAAATAACTCTGTTCATTAAAGAAAAGGCTCTGAACTTGAACTGTGTTTCCATTCACCCAAAAAACATCACACAAACTAGCTCTGTTAATTACTTTATTCCTCTTACTTTTGGCCTTTATTAAATGGATTGGTTTATCTAGTGATCAAATTCTGTTTAAAACTAAAATGAATAGTTTTCTTTTTTACTTCCAAAGCCTTTTGAACCATAAAACAGTGCTCTTAGTCTTTATTTTTCACCTCTTTCAGCAAGTTAAGTAGCATTCTAATATAATTATTTTTGTCCGGATTTCTTTATACTGATTTTGCCTTTTTTTACCATACATCGAATCGTTTGACTGTGAATTTCCTTTTTTTCCTTTTCTGTTACTCATTTTATTTTTTCTGGTTGAATTATTCTCAGCAGTTTGCACATTCTGCACTGTTTAGGCTTTGAAAGTTGTTTAATGAATTCCTTAGTTGTCTTAACGGAAGATTTTTTTTTACCCACCTGATGTTGGTCAGTCATGATACCTTTAGTTTTCTGATAATGAACAATATCTGTAAAACATAAGCATAACAAACTGTATTTTAATATTCATATATTTTAAACTTTTCTATTACTATACAAACACATTCTACATAAAAATTATTTAACCACTTTATTTTCTCATCACTAATTGAAGTTGTAATTCAAGGTGTATAAATAACTGTATAGGAATGCAAGGGGAGTAACAGGATGTTTGCAGTAGTGTATGGATACTGACTGAGGAATTTTAGGGCTGAAATACAAGTGTGTAGGTGGTTAGATAACTACATACACAGTGCATAGAAGTTTGAAGCAGTCCATATCCTTAGGCCTGGTTTGCTGCATGAGTACATAGATACTGACTGAATGATTAGAGTATTATATGGAGAGATAGTGGGTGAATTTATTATTGGTTGAGTTTTACTTCAGTGAATGGATTAGTACATGGTGCTGAAAGGGTCACTATAGGATTGCAACAGCAGTGAGAGGATGTTTGCAGCAGTGTATGGACACTGAGTGGGGAATTGTAGGCCTGAAACACAAGTGTGTAGATGGTAAAAAGACTACATGCATAAAGCATAGGAGTTTGACGCAGTCAATGTCCTAAAGCATGGTTTGCTGTATAAGTACATGGATACTGACTAAATGATTAGAGTAGTACAAGGAGACAAACTGGGTGAATATATAATTGGTTGACTTTTACTTTAGTGAATAGATTAGTACATGACGCTGAAAGGGTCACTATGGGATTGCAGGGTATTTACTGAACTGTATGGATACTGACTGGGGAATTGTAGGCCTGAAACACAAGTGTGTAAAGGTGGTTAGAGCACTACATGCATAGGAGATTGAAGCAGTCCATGTCCTAAAGCCTGACTCATTGCATGAGTACATGGATACTGACTGAATGATTACAGTACTATAAGGAGAGACACAGGGTGAATTCATAATTGGTTGAGTACATAGATTTGTACATAGAGCTGAAAGGGTCAACATAGAACTGCAAGAGCTGTGACAGGATATTTGCTGGAGTGTATGGATTTTGACGAAACACAAGTGTGTAGGTGGTTACAAGACTACATGCATAGTGCATAGGAGTTTGAAAAAGTCCATGTGCTAAGGTCCTGAATCACTGCATGAGTACCTGGCTACTGACTGAATGATTAGAGTAGTACAAAGACACATAAAGATACCAAATACTTCCCTCACAATGGTTTCCAAATGCACACAGACTCGCAGTGTGATTCTAGACAAGCAACACTATTCACTAGTCTTGAAGAGGTAAGTTGACTGCACACATTCCACATATGTTAGTATGGCAGTTTAGTGTGGAAGCCTGACTCATTTTGCAAATACATAAGCAATGACTTGTTTCTAATTCTACCAAAAAATTGAGAACAGGATAGGTTCTTAAACAGTTATGTGTCTGCAATCACATGAAGTACCCACATTTTTCTGTCACAATGGTTCCCAAATGCACACAGACTTACAGTGTGATTCTAGACAAGCAATGCTAACCCTTGTACTTTACCAAAAAATATTTAGTTGTCTGGAAGAGTTAAGATGACTGCACACATTCCATATATTTTAGAATTGCACTTTGGTGTGCACGTCTGACTCATTTTGAAAACACATAAGCAATGACTGGTTTCTAATTCTACCAAAACTAATTTTTTATTCCCCATCCCCGGGGACTATATGCAATGTTGGGGACTGTGGGGTAGCCTCAATGCCCCCATGGTCCCATCCGGCTCCCTGCGTCCTTCGGGAGCCAGCATTGCTTTTCCACATGGGGTGCTGCTAACATGCAGCTCCCAATGTGGAAAAGCAATATGGTTTGCATTTTGAAAGAGAGAGCAGGTTTCTCTGCTCTCTCTTTCAAAATCCAAACCAAGATTGCTATGACAGGGCGTGAGCCTCAGCTCCTGCCCTGCCATAGCAAACAGCAGTGTCCCGGCGTTTGGCACCCTGGGACACTGCAGGAGCCGGCCCTGGGTAGTGGTGATCCCAAGGGTCATTACAGGCTCCAGGACAGTGGCCACGTGGCCCCCTCCCATAATATACAAAGCCCCAGGAGTGGTGGTCCCCAGGGCTTGGGGTGGCCTTTGAGCCCCCTAAACATTTTTGGGACTGGGGGAGGCCTTTGAACCCATCACCCATGTATTTTGCTGGGGTGTGGCGGCTGAGCCCCCTCAACCCTTTCTTTTCTAGCCCCGGGGGAGTAGCGGACCCTGGGGCCAGGGGGCCCTTCTGGGCCCCCCATAAAATGTAACATTTTTGCCCCGGTGATTTGGCCCCTAGGGTTCTAATTATTAAAGAAGCACAGGAGCCCGCACTTTGTTCTATTTTTTTTTACACCCTGCGTATTTTTTCCCTTTTTAAAAAATATATAACAATTTTTTAGGGCCCTGGGGGTCCTTGTGCGACCCCCTAAACAGGTCTAGAGGGTCAGGGTATTTATACCCTGCCCCCTTTATACGTTTTGCACACGTGTTCCACTGATTTCTTCAGCCTCGCTTCTACTGAGGCATAAAATGGCTGCCAACACTTCCTGGTTTGGAGTGTTGACAGACAGTTGACTGCCAATTAGCATGCAGCTCGTGATCGTAAGGGTGAGCTCAGGGTACTTGCAGGATACTCAGATCCACCGTGGCCATAGATATATATGTGATTTCAATTTTGATTTTCCCAGGAACTACTGAATGAATTTACACCATTTAACCAAAAGGCGTGACTCTGAACCAAAGTCTACCTTTCTGCCAAATACGGTGTAATTCAGTTCAGCAGTTCGGGCTGTAGCTGCAATGAGAAATTGCATGGGCCGAGAAAAAAAGGGGGTCCCAAAACGTGGTTTCCCCATTCAATTTTCCATGGGGACCTTTAGCCAGGGCTACAGCCCGAACAGCTAAACGGATTTACACCAAATTTGGCAGAGAGGTAGCGTTCGGTACGCAGAGTGTGCTTTTTGTTAAATGGTGTAAATCCATTCAGTAGATTCTGTGAAAATTACAAGTAAAATCATAGCGATATCTAGAGACGGAGTACGGCATGCGTACGGAAATCCGTACAATTAAGAGCATGAGCTGCATGCTGATTGGTTGTCAACTGTCTGTCAACACTCCAAACCAGGCAGTGTTGGCAGCCATCTTGTTGGTCGCAAGAACCGAGTCACAAGTAAATAGTAAAACAAAGTTGAGAAATAAGGAAAGGGGGCAGGGTAGAAACATCCTGACCCTCTAGGGTTGCTCAGTGGGTCGTTCATGGATTTTTAGGCTATACATTTTTTTTTTAAATAGAACAATCGCGGGGTACGTGTACGGAAATCCATACAATTATGAGCACGAGCTACCTACTGATTGGCTGTCAACTGCCTGTCAACACTGCAAACCAGGAAGTGTTGGCAGCCATCTTGTTTGTCGCAAGAACCGAGTCACAAGTAAATAGTAAAACAAAGTTGAGAAATAAGGAAAGGGGACAGGGTAGAAACATCCTGACCCTCTAGGGTTGCTCAGGGGGTCGTTCATGGATTTGTAGGCTATACATTTAATTTTTTTTAAAATAGAAAAATCGTGGCGTATGTGTACGGAAATCCGTACAATTACGAGCACGAGCTGCATGCTGATTGGCAGTCAACGCTCCAAACTAGGAAGTATTGGCAGCCATCTTCTAATGAAGTATGCGGGGGGGCTTATGGCCCTTGTACATGCCCCGGTGATCGCCACCTTCCTGGGGCAGTTATATTTAAAAAGGGGGGGTCCATGATGGCACGGACCTCCCAGTCCCGGGGATTACCACTTTTCGGGGCTTTTTAATGTTGGGAGGGGGTCGGGCGGTCTACGTCCTGGAGCACTTGATGGCTCTGGGGACCACCATCTCCCAGGGCCGACTCCTGCAGTGTCCCGGGCTGTCTACCCCTGAGACACTGCCGTTTGGTATGGTAGGGTGGGAGCATCACGGCTCCCACTTTAGCACAGGAAACCGGTTTCCTATTTGAAAGAGAGAGCAAGTTAAGGTGCTGTCTCTTTCAAGTAGGAAATCAGATTGCTTTTCGTTAGAGAGAGAGTAGCATATAAACTGCTCTCTCTGACAAAGCAATGCCGGCTTTCGAAGGATGCGGGGAGCTTGCTAGGACCGTGGGGGTATTGGTGTTCCCTACACAGTCCCTAATGATATTTTTTTAAGTCCCGGGGAATGGGTTCCTTTGAAGCTCCTTAATCATTCGTACATTTATTTTCCGGAAAATCCTTTTTTGTGTTGGGGAACAGAGTACTCCTCTAGTGACTTTGTCATCCATGTATGTTTTTTATTTGTTCTTTATTTGAATTCCGTTTTATTTACATTATGTTTCTACCTCTCTTAAGAATGAGTTCCACAGCGTATCGTCCGCTGCAGTGTTTTTAGCTTTTTTGTTCTTTTGCCTACTTACCAGTTTGTAGTCAAGATTCAGTGTCCTATTTGTGTAGCTTTCCTTTGTGTATCTTTTGAGCAGCCTTCTTTTGTGTATGTTTTTTTGAATCAGAGTTTTTTTATTCAGTGCTTCATCCAGTGTTCTGAATATAGCAGTACACCTGTAGACATGTACTTTACTACTTTTCTTTGCCTCCCTCCACCCTAATTAACAACGTAATGGGGTGAGTCAAACGAAGGCACTGCTGTTGTCACTGTTTTAAGTTTGCAACACAATAGGTAGGATAAATAAATAAAGCACTTGACGCAATGCAAAGTGACACTATTTATTGTATTTAATTTTCAAACGTTTTCAAAATAAAATACACTCATGTACAAAATATTGTTGCTTTATTTGCAAGATAAAGACAAAATGAAGTGTTTATGTTTTTGTACAAGGACCTACAACATAAGTCATTCAGTATGGAAAATCAACAAAACAATTTGGAAGACAGTTTTGAAATGAGTAACAGTTTCATAGAAGAGCTGAACATACTTTTTACAAGTAGCGAGAATGAAGAGGAAGATATAAATGCTGCAGATATTAGCTGTGATTTCCTAGACTAAACCTTAGATGTTGATTTTCTGGAAGCATTAGATGACATTGAGTATGATCATAAGACTTTTGAAATTTATAATCAGGAATATGAAATACATGATGAAATTATTTTAGGAGCTCTATTAACCCCTTCCATGCTCATGACGAGCTCAGCTCGTCATGCAGTACAGTGCTCCTGTGCTCATGATGAGCTCAGCTCATCAGAACCACACCCGTTTTTATTGCTGTCCAGCACAGCAGGGGAATCGCTCTAGCAGTGATGCGGTTAAGTTATCAGATGTTAAAAGATTACATTTATTAAAATGGTTTGAGACACTCTTCTTGCAGATTGTAATCATTCAGCTAATACTGAAGTACTCATGTTGCAACCTCTATAGACTATGTATGCACTCTTCCATGCACCGGCAAATTTGTCTTTTATACCTTTAATTGCAAAGTATGTTTCCTTACACTTCCAGGAAACACTAATACACTTCTAGAAAGGCAGCAAGTGTGCAAATTTCTAACTGCCTTCGGCAGGGGTAGTTGTTAAAACAAAAAGGCTTGATAAAGGGCCTGCACTTTGAATATGAAATAGATTAGTTGATAACCCTAGCCAAGAAAGGCAGCAAGTAGGTGAGTGTACGTGTAGATGGTGTGTTGATTGACTGGAAGATGAGTAATGTAAAAACAAAGAAAGGCTGCAAGTGTGCAAATTACTTACTGCCATTCAAGGGTAGTAGTTACCAAGAAGGCTCAATAAAAGGCCTGTACTTTGAATTAGAATAACAAACAGAAGATTTGATAACCATATACCATACTGTCTCTTTTTTAATATTGGTAGACTTTTATTAAGCTTTTTATTATACATGAACGGCAGGAAGTGAGCAAATTACCCACTGCCATTCATGAGTAATAGTTACCAAGAAGGCTCAATGAAGGGCCTGCACTTTGAATTTGTATTACAAGAAAAATAATTGATAACCCCAGCCAAGAAAGGCAGCTAGTGTGCAAATTTTTCACTGCCTTCGGCCGGGGTTTTAGCTACAACAAAAAGGCTCGATAAAGGGCCTGCACTTTGAATAGGCATATGAAATTGAACAATAATTGGTAACCCCTGTCAAAAAAGGCAGTAAGTAGGTGTGTGTATGTGTGGATGATGTGTTGATTGAGTGGAAGATGAAAAAGGTGAAAAATAACAAAGGCAGCAGACTTGCACAAGACCCACTACATTGTCAGGGAAGTGGATGTTTGGATTTCCAGTCCATTACATAGAGTGGGAGTTGCATTCCGCAGTGAGAGTCTTGAGATACTGCTTCCACATGTAAGTTAGCAAGGAAGTGCATAAAGTGCACACTCCCAACACTGCGTGGTAGGGTTGACAAATAACAATATTGGTCCCTTTCTGGGCTTATAAAAAAGGTGAAAAATAAGAAAGGCTGCAGTTGCGCAAAGTACCCACTGCCTTGTCAGGGAAGTGGATGTTTGAATTTCAAGTCCATTACACAGACTGTGCGTTGGATTCCGCAGTGGGAGCCTGACAAATGGTACCACATCTAAGTAAGCAATGGAAGTGCAGAAAGTACACACACTGTACGGTAGAAAGGATGCAAGAAAGACAGCACGTGCACAAATTTCCCACTGCCTTCAGCCGGGGGAGAAGTTACAACAAAAAAGCTTGATAAAGGGCCATGACTTTTAATCACAATATGAAATTCAAGAATAATTGATAACCCCAGCCAAGAAAGGCAGCAAGTGCGCAAATTTCTCACTGCCTTCGGCCGGGGTAGTATCTCATTAAAAAGGCTCGATAAAGGGCCTAGAGTTTGAATCAGAATATGAAATTCAAGAATAATTAATAACCCCAGCCGAGAAAGGCAGCAAGTAAGTGTGTGTACATGTGGATGATGTGTTCATTGAATGGAAGATGAATAAGGTAAAAAGTTAGAAATGTGGAAGATGCGCAAAGTAAGCATTGCCTTATCATGGAAGTAGATATTTGGATAACCAGCTCAATACAGACTGTGCGTGTGAAGAAAGGATGCAATTGTGGAAATTACGTACTGCAATTTCCGGGAAGTAGTTAGCAAGAAGGCTGAATAAAGGGTGTGCACTTTAAATTTGTATTAGAAGAAGAAGAATTTATAACCCCAGTCAGGAAAGGCAGCAAGAGTGCATAATTTCAACTGCCTTCGTTGGGAGTAGTTACAACAAAAAAGGTTAATAAACGTCTAATGAGTAACGTTGAGAACAGATATGTTCCTGTTTTTTATGAAGTTGATAGACGCAACAGAAAAGTTTATCGCAATAAATGCATAGAAATGCAAGTTTACTAAAATCAAGATTAATATGTGAGTATGGACTGCTTGCCGAAGATGCTGTTGCAGCAGTTTATGTGCTTGGTGCAGCAGCAGGTGAGTTGCCCTGCAATTTTTGTGTTGCAGCTCCAGCAAAGTTGTTGTGGTGCAAGTTCTTCACATGTTGCACTATATTTGCTGTGTCAAAGAAGTCTTTTTTGGATGGATTACGCTTTGAAAGAGTAGTTTGGTAAATTTTACAGATTACTTTTCGAGCAATAACCTTCGGCTGGAGTAGTAACTACGACAAAAAGGTTCGATAAAGGGCCTTGATATTTCATCAGAATATAAAATTGAAGAATAATTGATAATTGCAGTTAAGAAAGGCAGAAAGTGTGCAAATTAATCAGTGCTTTCGGCTGGGGTAGTTTGTACCAATTACAAGATAATGTCAAAAAAAGTAATTTTGAGCATAGCGATGCTCCTGCTCTCTGCATTTTATTAGGTCGATAGACTGTTCCCTGTAAGACAAAAGTTAATCACAATAAATGCATAGAATGTTAATTGCTTGCTGAATATGTTGCTGCAGAAATCAATGTGCTTGGTGCAGCAGCAGGTGAGTTTTACTGTAACGTCCGTGTTGGAGCTCGAGCAAAGTTATTGGGGTGCAAGTTCTTGATATATCGTATCATACTTGGTCTGCCAAAGGAGTATTTGTTGGATGCTTCACTCCTTTAAACAGTTGTTTGGCAAATTTTACAGGTTACTAATGGAGCATTAACCTTTTTTTGCTCTTCAGGGATAGTAAATAAGTACCAAATTAGAGCTTTTTTCTTCTTCTTTGGACGGTCTTCAGGAATGAACTCTCTTTTTGAAGAAAAGCTGGAAGATGAGTGCATTGGTGTTATTATGGTAATCTTCTTTCTATTTGACAGGATTCTCAGAAGAGATGGTCCTTCTTAGGAACTCAAAGTATAATGAATAATAAGGGAGGGATCTTTGAACAGTTGGAATAGGAAGTGTTATGAACTAATACACTATAATAGGTATAGTTTCTGGCTTTTTTTCATTTAAATCTTCAATTTCTTGTACAGATTTAAGTACTCAATTTCGTGTTGCATGAAGACTTAGACTCACCCTAATGATTCTTCTAGAGTTGGAGTAAAGACTTGCAGATGATAAGCGATCTGAACATTCATAAGCTCCAATTTCTCGATGATATAACATTTTTAAACTGTAACTATATAATTTTTTAGTTAGACTTTTCTTGTAGGAAATCTCTTTTCACATCTCCTTCAATTCTGTCTTTTCTGAATTTGTTATGTAGGGTGTTAGATATCGAGCAACAGCAACAGAATTGTCTGCAATATATTGAATGTCTATGTTAGCATTCCACATGGACAAAATTACTGGGTTGTAGTCATTTATATATTTTGACTTTTTATTTCTTTTTAAGTTGTATGTATTTTTTGGAGACTTTTTTGTGATAGTATGTAGCAAAGATGACCTAAAACTGTTCACTCTTCCTTTCAATATTAGAGGACGTGGAAATCCAAAACGAAATTTGGTGTAGAACTTGTTCTTAAAATTGTAGTTGCGATGACAGTATTTCCCACAACGATGGCTTTGTAATCGTAAGACTTGTTGTTTTAAGTCCTTATCTTGTGTACTTTTCGGTATATTACATGTGGAATATTTTCCAATAAAAGTTAGCACAGTATCATCCTACTCAGTTGTAAATTTGGGAGCATCTTTGATCCATATTAGTATATGTATGTGAGGAGCATCTTTTGGTTGATACTCTTTTCTCCAAAAGAAATCCAAAACCTTTCTAAGAGGACAATTGTTTTTATTGGCGATAAAAGATATTATAGCTTCGAATCTATGATTGAAATACCTGTATACATTAACTGGATCCAAAGAGCACAATTCTCCAGGTGTCTTGTATTCGATATTTAGTATCTTTGGATTTGTGTTTTCGAAGAAATTGAAGTAAATCATCCCAAGCGTACTCAGCACAGCTCACATACACATTTTTTTTATAATAGTGATTAGTTTTTTTAGTAGATACATTGCCTTTTACACTTTGATGACATTCACTAATTCTTGACAGATTGTCATACTCCTAGTAGGAACGCCATTAACAAGAATAACTAAAGGTTGATCTTCTACATTTCTACACCAATTGTTTCAATTTTTTATAAAAAAATCTACAGGCAAATATACCACTCTTCCCTTTAATCCTGTTTGTAAAGGAGGCAATTTTCCTGTCTTAGGCTCCATACGAACAATAGCCTGAAATGGTTGCACACATTGAATAAGAATAGACTCATAGGTATTTAAATCCATCAGTTCAGAAGGCATAATTATTAACTCAAGATTATTATGCACAGCTCTAGCAGCCATTTTGTTCTCATCTAATGTGTTATAACAATATTTACAAATACGCTGATCAGAACCCAAATCAAAATAATTCTCTATCAACAAATAAGTTGCAAAATGCTTCCATTCATTAATATTTTCCTTTTAAATACAGTCCTGGTTTGATTTTTATAATGCGTTTGTTGAAAACAAATAGAAGAATAATTTGGCATTTCAAGTGAAATTACCTTAAACTTTGTCATATCTTGCTCAAAGTTTTCTACAGTAGAACATTGTACATTCTCTTCCACATTTTCTTCTATTAATATCTCAGTTTCTGCACTGTGTTCCTGAGGTCAAAAGTAACTAAGCTGAATTTCATCAGATACATTCGTTACATCTGATACAGATGCACGGAAAAGAGTACTGTTCAACTTTTTTTAACATTAGTGCTGGAATTTTTGCATTATACAATGTTCTGACTAATTTACTCATTTGAGTTTGATGAACTGGTACCGTTCTGAATTGGTGAAAAACACTTCACCATACTTTTTTAGAAAGACAAGCTAGAGAATGACCTTGACAACCAGTATTTTCTCTCACTCTACAAGACTGTAGTCCTTGCAACATCTTAATCTTTTGTTTAACACTTTTCTTAATATAGAAATGTAGGAAATTGCATAAAAAAATCAAAAGATTCTTGAGTTACAGTATAAGTACCTCTACAAATGCAATCACAGGCTCCCATGTATAGTCATTGATATATGCCAACTCTCACATGCACTGCATACATATGTACTTACTTGGACATGTAGCACTGAGATATCCATTCACTCACCAACACAGCCATGCACACAGTCAACCGCACATACAACTGTTTTTATATGCACTCTTGAACCCATATTCCTGGTGAATCATCTGCTCACACATCTATGCATAGAGACACACACCTCCCAGCCACCCACACACACACTCAGACTCATATACAAATACTTTGGCAACCACTCAATAACACATATAGCCACTCATATAGCTATTGATCAACACAAGCAGCAGCTTGCACAACAACAGACATACTGATGCACACATTCAGACAGTTTAGCCACTAACCCATGCATTCAGTAAGACACATTTAATCACCCACTCATACAGTCAGACACGCACCAACTACATCCTTTATCCAGACACTCATACATACACTCATTCTTCAATATGTTAAACATATTTAAACTTTACAGAAACACACAGACACTGGATGATGTCATCAGTGATGTCATTTGAGATCTCATCAGTGATGTCATCAGTGATGTCACTGACCATGTCATGAATGATGTAATATGTGACATCATCAGCAGTGGATTGCGGGCGCGCAAGTTATAGTGAATCCAACTAACTATAACGTGGGAATTTCAATGGTTTTGTATAAGCAAAATGTTCAGCTAATTATAACTGGTGTGAAACTTATGTTTTTTTCAGTGAATATATATATATATTCAACTACTTGAAGACTACTGTAGCGCTGCAAGTGGTGTAGAGCAAGTAAGTCTGAAATGTCTTTAGCGCGTTGTATATTGCTCGTGGAAATTCACTCAGCGCCTTAGTTTATTTGCCACTGAATAATATTTTCTGAATTGTTGCCTTTGTCGACACTGCTTGGAGAGAGAGTCACAAAATCCAATGACTGGCTTGCTGTCCCTCAATTATTGGGGATTTCATCTTATATCTGCACAGGAAGCAACATCAATTCACTCACCCTCCCAAGATCTACTTAATGGCTGCCACAGTGTGGATATGCAGCTGGCATGCCAAAGGGAAACTCATCAGTTTGTGTCTATGCCTGAACCACACTTACTGCCAGGAACTGTGGTCCTCCATCCCCCCCTTTACCATGCTGTAACCCTCTACCTTCATCCCTGGCTGCTGCTCCACATGATACAAAGTGATCATTTTCTTGTGATTGATGTAATTTTTCATTCTCTTACCCACACCCAGCACTCACTACAACAATCTTATCGAAAGAACGAATAATAACAACACATGGCCCATCATCACCCCAGAAAAAACCCTCACAACTATGAAGGACATCAACTCAACCCCATGCCCCCAACCAAGCCTACTCCAGTGTACTGCAAAACATCAATGCCATGCTCGCAGCCATTCTGAATGCTTAAATCTCTCCTGTGACCATACCATATGCTTAGAAAAATGTAATCATTCACAACTTGCCAAATAAACAATTTGTGACTCCTTTAATGCTGGCCAACTCCAGACCAATCTCCCAGCTACCATTCCAGGCAGAGGTCTTATAAATAATCATACGAAAGATGCCTCACCAAATACCTCAATAACCACCAACTATCTGACACAACCGTTGACCCTGCTTCCAGACAGGTCAATCCCCACGCCGCGCAGCTCCACCTGACTGTTCCTGTACCCCTAGCCCAGCTACTGCTGCTTGTTCGAAACCGTAGGTTTGTTAGGTGATTCCACTGCATTCTGTATTCTTTGTACTCATAGTCTTCTGTGAACGTTTTTACAAAATTTTATTTTTGCACTCTGCTTTATTTGTTTCCATAGCCTCAACAGCATTATGCCTGATGCTGTCTATACGATACAGAAAAGGGGGTGGTGATGAACAGAGTGTCTGAATTAAGCAGACCACTCTTACCCAGTCCAAAGATCAGGGCTTGATCCATCACCGTTATTTATCTCACTGCCCCATCCCAGCTCAGAACCTGGCTATATGCAATTTAGTCTGTCCCTGGCCCAGTGCATCATGGGAACAGGGCAGACCAAACTACCAAGCCAATTCTTCACCAGAAAGGAGACAAGCTACCGGGGACCGGTTTCTGGCATTTCAGCCTCTTCGGCCCGGCTTGCTTGAATCCTGATGGAGCAGTGAGAAAGGGACTCATGTCTGAGTATACCCTGCCACACCTATAGTGGCCAAAAACGATACAGAAAAGGGGGTGGTGATGAACAGAGTGTCTGAATTAAGCAGACCACTCTTACCCAGTCCAAAGATCAGGGCTTGATCCATCACCGTTATTTATCTCACTGCCCCATCCCAGCTCAGAACCTGGCTATATGCAAATTAGTCTGTCCCTGGCCCAGTGCATCATGGGAACAGGGCAGACCAAACTACCAAGCCAATTCTTCACCAGAAAGGAGACAAGCTACCGGGGACCGGTTTCTGGCATTTCAGCCTCTTCGGCCCGGCTTGCTTGAATCCTGATGGAGCAGTGAGAAAGGGACTCATGTCAGAGTAGACCCTGCCACACCTATAGTGGCCAAAAACGATACAGAAAAGG
This sequence comes from Lissotriton helveticus, assembly GCF_964261635.1. Lineage (NCBI taxonomy): Eukaryota > Metazoa > Chordata > Amphibia > Caudata > Salamandridae > Lissotriton > Lissotriton helveticus. Next base: position 20,717,961 of record NC_136063.1, read on the forward strand.
GGGTGGTGATGAACAGAGTGTCTGAATTAAGCAGACCACTCTTACCCAGTCCAAAGATCAGGGCTTGATCCATCACCGTTATTTATCTCACTGCCCCATCCCAGCTCAGAACCTGGCTATATGCAAATTAGTCTGTCCCTGGCCCAGTGCATCATGGGAACAGGGCAGACCAAACTACCAAGCCAATTCTTCACCAGAAAGGAGACAAGCTACCGGGGACCGGTTTCTGGCATTTCAGCCTCTTCGGCCCGGCTTGCTTGAATCCTGATGGAGCAGTGAGAAAGGGACTCATGTCTGAGTATACCCTGCCACACCTATAGTGGCCAAAAACGATACAGAAAAGGGGGTGGTGATGAACAGAGTGTCTGAATTAAGCAGACCACTCTTACCCAGTCCAAAGATCAGGGCTTGATCCATCACCGTTATTTATCTCACTGCCCCATCCCAGCTCAGAACCTGGCTATATGCAAATTAGTCTGTCCCTGGCCCAGTGCATCATGGGAACAGGGCAGACCAAACTACCAAGCCAATTCTTCACCAGAAAGGAGACAAGCTACCGGGGACCGGTTTCTGGCATTTCAGCCTCTTCGGCCCGGCTTGCTTGAATCCTGATGGAGCAGTGAGAAAGGGACTCATGTCTGAGTATACCCTGCCACACCTATAGTGGCCAAAAACGATACAGAAAAGGGGGTGGTGATGAACAGAGTGTCTGAATTAAGCAGACCACTCTTACCCAGTCCAAAGATCAGGGCTTGATCCATCACCGTTATTTATCTCACTGCCCCATCCCAGCTCAGAACCTGGCTATATGCAAATTAGTCTGTCCCTGGCCCAGTGCATCATGGGAACAGGGCAGACCAAACTACCAAGCCAATTCTTCACCAGAAAGGAGACAAGCTACCGGGGACCGGTTTCTGGCATTTCAGCCTCTTCGGCCCGGCTTGCTTGAATCCTGATGGAGCAGTGAGAAAGGGACTCATGTCTGAGTATACCCTGCCACACCTATAGTGGCCAAAAACGATACAGAAAAGGGGGTGGTGATGAACAGAGTGTCTGAATTAAGCAGACCACTCTTACCCAGTCCAAAGATCAGGGCTTGATCCATCACCGTTATTTATCTCACTGCCCCATCCCAGCTCAGAACCTGGCTATATGCAAATTAGTCTGTCCCTGGCCCAGTGCATCATGGGAACAGGGCAGACCAAACTACCAAGCCAATTCTTCACCAGAAAGGAGACAAGCTACCGGGGACCGGTTTCTGGCATTTCAGCCTCTTCGGCCCGGCTTGCTTGAATCCTGATGGAGCAGTGAGAAAGGGACTCATGTCTGAGTATACCCTGCCACACCTATAGTGGCCAAAAACGATACAGAAAAGGGGGTGGTGATGAACAGAGTGTCTGAATTAAGCAGACCACTCTTACCCAGTCCAAAGATCAGGGCTTGATCCATCACCGTTATTTATCTCACTGCCCCATCCCAGCTCAGAACCTGGCTATATGCAAATTAGTCTGTCCCTGGCCCAGTGCATCATGGGAACAGGGCAGACCAAACTACCAAGCCAATTCTTCACCAGAAAGGAGACAAGCTACCGGGGACCGGTTTCTGGCATTTCAGCCTCTTCGGCCCGGCTTGCTTGAATCCTGATGGAGCAGTGAGAAAGGGACTCATGTCTGAGTATACCCTGCCACACCTATAGTGGCCAAAAACGATACAGAAAAGGGGGTGGTGATGAACAGAGTGTCTGAATTAAGCAGACCACTCTTACCCAGTCCAAAGATCAGGGCTTGATCCATCACCGTTATTTATCTCACTGCCCCATCCCAGCTCAGAACCTGGCTATATGCAAATTAGTCTGTCCCTGGCCCAGTGCATCATGGGAACAGGGCAGACCAAACTACCAAGCCAATTCTTCACCAGAAAGGAGACAAGCTACCGGGGACCGGTTTCTGGCATTTCAGCCTCTTCGGCCCGGCTTGCTTGAATCCTGATGGAGCAGTGAGAAAGGGACTCATGTCTGAGTATACCCTGCCACACCTATAGTGGCCAAAAACGATACAGAAAAGGGGGTGGTGATGAACAGAGTGTCTGAATTAAGCAGACCACTCTTACCCAGTCCAAAGATCAGGGCTTGATCCATCACCGTTATTTATCTCACTGCCCCATCCCAGCTCAGAACCTGGCTATATGCAAATTAGTCTGTCCCTGGCCCAGTGCATCATGGGAACAGGGCAGACCAAACTACCAAGCCAATTCTTCACCAGAAAGGAGACAAGCTACCGGGGACCGGTTTCTGGCATTTCAGCCTCTTCGGCCCGGCTTGCTTGAATCCTGATGGAGCAGTGAGAAAGGGACTCATGTCTGAGTATACCCTGCCACACCTATAGTGGCCAAAAACGATACAGAAAAGGGGGTGGTGATGAACAGAGTGTCTGAATTAAGCAGACCACTCTTACCCAGTCCAAAGATCAGGGCTTGATCCATCACCGTTATTTATCTCACTGCCCCATCCCAGCTCAGAACCTGGCTATATGCAAATTAGTCTGTCCCTGGCCCAGTGCATCATGGGAACAGGGCAGACCAAACTACCAAGCCAATTCTTCACCAGAAAGGAGACAAGCTACCGGGGACCGGTTTCTGGCATTTCAGCCTCTTCGGCCCGGCTTGCTTGAATCCTGATGGAGCAGTGAGAAAGGGACTCATGTCTGAGTATACCCTGCCACACCTATAGTGGCCAAAAACGATACAGAAAAGGGGGTGGTGATGAACAGAGTGTCTGAATTAAGCAGACCACTCTTACCCAGTCCAAAGATCAGGGCTTGATCCATCACCGTTATTTATCTCACTGCCCCATCCCAGCTCAGAACCTGGCTATATGCAAATTAGTCTGTCCCTGGCCCAGTGCATCATGGGAACAGGGCAGACCAAACTACCAAGCCAATTCTTCACCAGAAAGGAGACAAGCTACCGGGGACCGGTTTCTGGCATTTCAGCCTCTTCGGCCCGGCTTGCTTGAATCCTGATGGAGCAGTGAGAAAGGGACTCATGTCTGAGTATACCCTGCCACACCTATAGTGGCCAAAAACGATACAGAAAAGGGGGTGGTGATGAACAGAGTGTCTGAATTAAGCAGACCACTCTTACCCAGTCCAAAGATCAGGGCTTGATCCATCACCGTTATTTATCTCACTGCCCCATCCCAGCTCAGAACCTGGCTATATGCAAATTAGTCTGTCCCTGGCCCAGTGCATCATGGGAACAGGGCAGACCAAACTACCAAGCCAATTCTTCACCAGAAAGGAGACAAGCTACCGGGGACCGGTTTCTGGCATTTCAGCCTCTTCGGCCCGGCTTGCTTGAATCCTGATGGAGCAGTGAGAAAGGGACTCATGTCTGAGTATACCCTGCCACACCTATAGTGGCCAAAAACGATACAGAAAAGGGGGTGGTGATGAACAGAGTGTCTGAATTAAGCAGACCACTCTTACCCAGTCCAAAGATCAGGGCTTGATCCATCACCGTTATTTATCTCACTGCCCCATCCCAGCTCAGAACCTGGCTATATGCAAATTAGTCTGTCCCTGGCCCAGTGCATCATGGGAACAGGGCAGACCAAACTACCAAGCCAATTCTTCACCAGAAAGGAGACAAGCTACCGGGGACCGGTTTCTGGCATTTCAGCCTCTTCGGCCCGGCTTGCTTGAATCCTGATGGAGCAGTGAGAAAGGGACTCATGTCTGAGTATACCCTGCCACACCTATAGTGGCCAAAAACGATACAGAAAAGGGGGTGGTGATGAACAGAGTGTCTGAATTAAGCAGACCACTCTTACCCAGTCCAAAGATCAGGGCTTGATCCATCACCGTTATTTATCTCACTGCCCCATCCCAGCTCAGAACCTGGCTATATGCAAATTAGTCTGTCCCTGGCCCAGTGCATCATGGGAACAGGGCAGACCAAACTACCAAGCCAATTCTTCACCAGAAAGGAGACAAGCTACCGGGGACCGGTTTCTGGCATTTCAGCCTCTTCGGCCCGGCTTGCTTGAATCCTGATGGAGCAGTGAGAAAGGGACTCATGTCTGAGTATACCCTGCCACACCTATAGTGGCCAAAAACGATACAGAAAAGGGGGTGGTGATGAACAGAGTGTCTGAATTAAGCAGACCACTCTTACCCAGTCCAAAGATCAGGGCTTGATCCATCACCGTTATTTATCTCACTGCCCCATCCCAGCTCAGAACCTGGCTATATGCAAATTAGTCTGTCCCTGGCCCAGTGCATCATGGGAACAGGGCAGACCAAACTACCAAGCCAATTCTTCACCAGAAAGGAGACAAGCTACCGGGGACCGGTTTCTGGCATTTCAGCCTCTTCGGCCCGGCTTGCTTGAATCCTGATGCAGCAGTGAGAAAGGGACTCATGTCTGAGTATACCCTGCCACACCTATAGTGGCCAAAAACGATACAGAAAAGGGGGTGGTGATGAACAGAGTGTCTGAATTAAGCAGACCACTCTTACCCAGTCCAAAGATCAGGGCTTGATCCATCACCGTTATTTATCTCACTGCCCCATCCCAGCTCAGAACCTGGCTATATGCAAATTAGTCTGTCCCTGGCCCAGTGCATCATGGGAACAGGGCAGACCAAACTACCAAGCCAATTCTTCACCAGAAAGGAGACAAGCTACCGGGGACCGGTTTCTGGCATTTCAGCCTCTTCGGCCCGGCTTGCTTGAATCCTGATGGAGCAGTGAGAAAGGGACTCATGTCTGAGTATACCCTGCCACACCTATAGTGGCCAAAAACGATACAGAAAAGGGGCGTCCCCAAAGAAGCCTGTCGACCTCTTCTATACATATGCTGAGGCAATACGCTAATTCCTGTGGGAAAGGTAAACAATATGTGATATCGAGTCCTGAGGAGATAACACGCATTGGGAGTCATCTGGAGCAGTGATGGTGAAGGACTTCAGGCAGAAACTCATATATGTTGTTCCAAAGCACATGGGTAGAACACCTAGGGGGTATTAACTGATCATAAGGCAAGAAGATTTGCCTAAGAGAATATTCTCCTGCCAAAGGTGTCCACTCGTTTTGACTCCTTACTGGGGGGAGTGATCAGAAAGGTATGTGGGCTCACTTTGCTGGTGAATGTCCAGTAACACTAAGATTTCATGCTGTCAAGTTAAAATAGTCACTCAAAGCCGTTTTATATTTATTAAAACTCCAAATCATTGATGATGGTGGTTTCTTAATAAATAGATAGGAAACTTATTTTTTAATTAACTTTTCCCTGCCTGAAGCTCATGAAGACTAATTTGCAGTATTACTCCAGCTGTCATCCAGCCAGTGCCTCACAATAATCAGGTGTAAAAACTATTGCCAGACCTGGAACAGGTATGCATTAAACCCAGTGGGAAAAGAGATACTAACAGAACCAGTCTGAGTGAGAAGGAAGAGAGAATGCGCATTTCCCTGAAAGAATATCTGGGCAGGCACACAGGCTCTGCACAAGAGAGGAAGAGCTTGCCCTTCTTGGACTTTAGGAGTTAGTGGTAATGTTGAATGTTTTGCAACCTGGTAAAAGGAACTGCAGAAAATCTTTCTAGGTTTGCGCCTACGAACTTGTATCCTAATTGGTTATGGGGGAGCCAGGAGTAGCCCCCACCCACTAGCTAGTGTCAACCAAGAATGTGTTTTCTGCCTGCAAAAGAACAGAAGTTGACTGGACATATTTGCTGTGACCTCAGAGGAGCTCTGAAGGGCAAGTTCTGCTCTCTCTTAAAGCCAGCACAAGGAAGTGATCTCAGACAGGCACTAGACTGAAATCCAGTGTGGCTACAGGGACACAACACATCATTTGTTGTTTCCCTTGGCTTGCCCTAAACATGCAAAGCATTGGCAATATCATTTTGTAAAAGTCCTAAGAACTTCCACTGAAATCGGGGATCATTATGTGAAGAGCTGTAGAAAAAAGGACCTCGAGGTGACATGCATTAACCACTGCAGTGAATCTAGTCCACACTCCCTGGGCTAAAGAAACTGCTGTGTGCCTCTTGGAGCTTCCCCCCAATAGTATATCCACCTCAGTGAAAAGAAACTTATTAGAGGTCAGATGGCCACAATTCCCTGCTAGAGCAATTAGACCTCCAAAAAAGAGACACTGGGGCATTTTTATCAAACATTCACTCAACGCAGCAATTCTCCATATTCCTGCTCTCTCCCTGAGATCGTGCACAAACTATTGCCTAGCTCCAACGAAGGTACCTTTGCACCGTGGTGTTTGGGTGTCTGCATTGTAGTCAGGATGGTTTATGTACAGGAAGGGATATCTTCCTGAAAAAACAAGCCACAGGTAAACCACTAATGGTGAATATGGAAATGCATCAAAATCTATAGATAGATGCAAGAGAAAACCCACACTCTACCCATGGAACGCCTCCCTGGGGCAGAGTAGCACAAGGTAACATTACTCCACATTTACCAAGCTACAAGGGGCCACACACGGTGGCATTGCGTTACTTGGTAAATGTCATTCCTTTAAAAACCAACAGTTTCATTCAGACTCACTCACTGCCTATCCTACTTTAGTGAGACATTCCCTGGTAAAGCCTGAATCCTTGCTCCTCTGAGTGATTGTGACTTCCATTTTTTACACTGAGAAAGAAGGTAGAATCCTGAACCCAGCTGATTTGCTGGTCTGTTCAACCTTAAGATCCATTTTGGTCAGTTTTAAAGCATTAAAGTGTGCGTAGGTCTCGGTGTACTGTGGGATATAATTGCCACTATTTTTCCTTAAAGTTTTAAAAACTCTATCCTATGGCTCCCCTTATTGGATTTTGATCATTTAAAATGTGCTCGATTTTTCTAATTTAATTTGGGATTTTCATTGTTAGGTTTTTCGACTTCATTACTGTTTCGGTACCACACACGTTCTTTATAAATTGCCCTTTGTTAAGTCGGTCTGCTCTGTGCCAATGCTACCTGGGGGTTGAACTCTGGTTAAGTTAGTGACTTTTGCAGCAAACCCTAACACGATAGTGTATTAATCCTCTAGGGGGTGGCGTGGGAGCGGGGGAGGTGACTGCCCACCCAAGATTATAATCTACTTTCTTAAAATGGACCTGAGGGTAAAGGAGCATCCCTGAGTCCTACCAGGACTGTAATGTTGCAAGGGGCCTTTGACCACTGCAGGAACATTGGTTTCATGTTTGGGCCACACAGGAGCAGCAGCGGATCCCCCCACACAGGAGCAGCAGCAGATCCCCCCACACAGGAGCAGCAGCAGATCCCCCCACACAGGAGCAGCAGCAGATCCCCATATAACTCCCCAAGTTGTACTAGTTTAAAATTCAAAACAACACCTTAACTTTCCCGCGTCAGTGGATTCTCGATCTGTCTTATTTGTTATGTGCACATGTTAACATGTACCAGATATAGCTTTGGAATAGCTTAGGAGTAACAATAGTGTTTTTAGAATGTTTGCCGTCTGAGTATCAGACAAGACATTGACTCAATTGGACTGGTGCAGGTAAAAAGCAGGTGTAATACCCAGGTACAGAAGCCATTTAGTGGCAACGCAACGTACCATTAAAGATCATGCCAACAAAGCTAAAGGTGTAAATGAATTTGGGGTCTAGAGCCAAGGTAAATTATCTCTGACAGGGAACTGTTCATTGATTTTCACACATGGAACACAGATAGGCATGCAGAAACCAAACAGCCATGGAGAATAGTTGAACTTAAAATAGCATGGAAGTTAGAGAACATCAGGAAACCCATGAAAACATGGGGTCTGAATTAGAGTTTAGTTGAAAGAGTGTGCCACCAAATTCTTGATCCGCTGACTCTATTTAGAGACAAGCAGACCTTACATTTTCAAATGATAGAGCCCTCAATTGCACTAATATTGGAAAACCTCCTCTCCAAGACCGAGAGAGTAGAGATAGTCAGAGGAATTCCACTAGAGTGTTCATCTCCCGGATACTGTAAGGTGTAATGTCTTTTATTCTGTATGTCACCGCCAGGAAATCTTGGTGGTGAGGAATGGAGAAAAAAAATTACCTCCCCAACACTGTAGACAAAATCTTTACCTGGCAATGACAGATATGAATAAAAAACATTACAATGTCCAACATACATAAGCAATCTCCTACACCACCCTGTGGGAAGGAGAATCACGCATCAAACATTAAATCAAGCACATAGTTTGATTACAAAACATTGTAGGAAAGTCATTTTTATTATTTGGATCTAATTGTATCTGCTTTTACGACCATTTACAATACGTTAGAAGCAATAGCACCTAAAGCCCTCGTTGCTTCAGCCAGTATCTTAGAGTTTACTACATATAGAAAAATAACATACATCAATGTAGACATATATTCCTTGACTTTTGCTGGATATTTGCTTTTTAGCCCTGTTCAATCAATCAGGTCATTTGTAGAGCGCACTACTCACCCGTAGGGTCTCAAGGCGCTGGGGGGGGGGGTGGTGCCGCTACTGCTCGAACAGCCAGGTCTTGAGCTTCTTCCTGAAGGCGAGGTGGTCTTGGGTCAGGCGCAGGTCGGTCGGGAGGGAGTTCCAGGTCTTGGCGGCCAGGTGGGAGAAGGATCTTCCTCCTGTTGTCGCTCTTCGGATGCGGGGGACGGCGGCGAGGGCGTGGTTGGCTGATCTGAGGAGGCGCTTGGGAGTGTAGAAGTTGATCCGGTTGTTGAGGTAGCTCGGGCCTTGGTCGTGTAGGGCTTTGTGCGCGTGGGTGAGGAGACGGAAGGTGATTCTCTTGTTGACCGGGAGCCAGTGTAGATCTCTCAGGTGTCCGGAGATGTGGCTGCGTCGGGGGATGTCGAGGATGAGTCTCGCCGAGGCGTTCTGGATCCGCTGGAGTCTCTTCTGGAGTTTGGCAGTGGTTCCGGCGTAGAGGGCGTTGCCGTAGTCCAGTCGGCTGGTGACGAGGGCCTGGGTGACCGTCTTCCTCGTCTCGGTGGGGATCCACCGGAAGATCTTACGTAGCATGCGCAGGATGTTGAAGCATGACGAGGAGACGGCGTTGACTTGTCCGGTCATGGAGAGGGAGGAGTCCAGGATGAAGCCCAGGTTGCACGCGTGGTCCGTCGGCTTGGGTGCGGTGCCCAGGGCGGGGGGCCACCAGGAGTCGTCCCAGGCGGAGGGCGTGGAGCCCAGGATGAGGACCTCCGTCTTGTCTGAGTTCAGTTTCAGGCGGCTGGTCGTCATCCATTCGGCTACGTCTCTCATCCCTTCGTGCAGGTTGGCTCTGGCGGTGGCGGGGTCGTTGGTCAGGGAGAGGATCAGCTGGGTGTCGTCAGCGTAGGAGATTATGTTGAGGTTGTGTTGGCGTGCGATGGCCGCAAGGGGGCTCATGTAGACGTTGAAGAGGGTGGGGCTGAGCGAGGACCCTTGAGGGACGCCGCAGATGACTTTGGTGGCCTCTGACTTGTACGGTGGTAGGCGGACTCTTTGTGTTCTTCCGTCGAGGAAGGAGGTGATCCATTCCAGTGCCTTCTCCTGGATTCCGATGTTGCTGAGGCGCTGTACTAGGGTGCGGTGGCAGACAGTGTCGAAAGCCGCGGAGAGGTCCAGGAGGATGAGGGCCGCTGTTTCTCCGTTGTCCATCAGAGTTCGAAGGTCGTCGGTGGCGGCGATGAGGGCGGTCTCGGTGCTGTGGTTGGCTCGGAAGACAGACTGTGAGGGGTCGAGGGATCCATTCGTCTCGAGGAAGGCGGCCAGCTGTTTGTTGACGGTCTTCTCGATGACTTTGGCCGGGAACGGGAGAAGCGAGATGGGACGGTAGTTCTTGAGGTCGGTGGGGTCTGCTGTGGGTTTCTTGAGGAGAGCGCTGAGTTCGGCGTGCTTCCAGCTCTCGGGGAAGGTGGCGGAGTCGAAGGAGGTGTTGATGATGTCCCGCAGGTGGGGTGCGAGGACAGCGTCGGCTTTGTTGAAGACGTGGTGAGGGCAGGGGTCGGTCGGAGATCCGGAATGGATGGAGTTCATGGTGCGGATGGTGTCTTCGGTGCTGATCGGGGTCCAGGTGCGGAGGGTGGTGGTGGGTGGCGTCGTTGCAGTTGTGGCTTGCGTTGGTTGGTTGTTGAAGCTGTTGTGTATGTCCGTGATCTTGTTGTGGAAGTAGGACGCGAGGGAGTTGCAGAGTTCTTGCGACGGGGTGATGTCATTGTTTCCGGCGTTGGGGTTGGATAGCTCTTTCACGATGCTGAAGAGTTCCTTGCAGTTGTGTGCGTTGTTGTCCAGCCGGTCCTTGTATGCATTTTTCTTGGTGGCGCGGATCAGTTGGTGGTGTTTCCGGGTGGCGAGCTTGAGGGTGGTCATGTTGTCCGTCGTTGGTTCCCTTCTCCAGGCTTTCTCGAGGGCTCGACAGTTCTTCTTGGAGCTCTTGAGTTCGTCGGTGAACCATGGTGTTTTTCTGCTGCAGGATCTGCTGGGTGGGGTTCTCAGAGGGGCGAGTTCGTCCGCGCAGTCGTTGATCCATTTCGTGAGGTTGTCGGCGGCCTGGCTGGGGTTCGCTGAGTTGGCGGGAGGGTGCTGGCTCAGGGAAGCGGTGAGCTGGTTGGCTGTGCTCTTGTTCCAGCTTCTTCGAGCAACCTGTTGCTGGTGGTGGTGGATCGTCGTTCTTCTGAAGGTGAAGTGGACGCAGCTGTGGTCCGTCCAGTGGAGTCCTGTTGCGTGGCTGAAGGTGACGTCTTTGCTGGATGAGAAGACGGCGTCGAGTGTGTGTCCGGCGAGGTGGGTGGGGGTGGTAACCAGTTGCTTGAGTCCGAGGTTGTCGAGGTTGTCGAGCAGGCTGATGGTGTTGCAGTCGTTGTTGTTCTCCAGGTGGAAGTTGAGGTCCCCCAGGAGGATGTAGTCGGCGGAGGGGAGAGCGTGCGGGCTGACGAAGTCGGCGATGTCCTCGCTGAATCGTGTGCGTGGTCCAGGGGGTCGGTAGATCAAGGTGCCTCTGAGGGTGGTCTTCGGGTTGGTGTGGATCTGGAAGTGCAGGTGTTCAGCGGTGGTGAGGGTGTCATCGGTGTTGGTAGTGATGCGGATGGTGTCTCTGTGGATGATGGCGATGCCTCCTCCGGTCTGGTTGTCGCGGTCTCTTCGGGTGATCTTGTAGCCCTCTGGGATGGCGATGGCGATGTCTGGGGCTGAGGAGGCGTTCATCCAGGTCTCGGTGATGAAGGCAACGTCGGGGGCGGTGGTGTCGAGCAGGTTCCAGAGTTCTACGGCGTGTTCTACGGCGTGCGTGTCTTTGTTGCATTTGGACGGACTGTTCACTTTTATATTCTACTGCTAGGTCTCAATCACCTTTGTCAATGTGAACAATTGTGAACTTCGCAATCAAGAAGAAAACCTCCCCCTCACTATGGACACTCCATCTACCTGTGTGTTTGTTGCAGGGTATAGTTGCAAAGCAAAGAGGTACTATCCTTGTCACACTGATCTCTATTTTTAGCAGCACCGCCTCATGACTGATGATTCTCAATATTAAAATGTAACAGATGTGTTGATGCAGTTCAGCCCATCTAGCATGTGTAGTTGTTATCACCATTACAATATTGCTACTTGTTAATGTAGTATGCACCCACTTTGGATTTATTTACAGATGTACACATTCGAAATCTTTCGGTGGCCTCCCCAGGAATGCTGGCACCCTCATTCTCAGGTTTGATCAAATGGACTGCATGTGATTCAAGCTGTGAGAGCAGGATCTGACTTCCTGGATCTGTGATTTGAAATGTGGCCTTGGGAAACATTGGTATAGATCAATCAATTTACCTCAAAACACCATAGGAAAAAGAAATGAAGCAGAGGGACTAGAACTATGTGTCCTCTTCATTTGCTTTGTGAATCTCCAGTAGAAGCAGAGTATGCTGCAGGTGGGAAGGATTTTGCCATATAAGGTGCCTTTTTTTCAGCCAGGAGATTGTGTTTGTTTGTATGAATGAGAAAAGACAAAGTGATGCACATTTTATGCACATCAGAAATGGGAACCAGTGTGGATTGTCAAGAGTGTGAGGGACTAGGGTAGAGTTATCAGATAGGTCACCATATGGAAGACATATTTTAGATCAGTAATTGTAGGAATAAGAAACCAGTGTGCATAAGATTGTGATGTTTTCATATGAAAGTATCTATTGAGAAGATATATGTGATGTAGAGACAAAGTGACACCACCCAGTCTGGAGCTTCTCATCTGTCTCTTGAAGGAAAGACTTGGGTTGACATATAGACCACACGTCTTGACACTTGAAGAGAGGAAAGGCTATTGCTCCGTGTAGTTTAGAAAATCTACAAAGTGTTGCCATTTTTCCACAAATTATGTCTCAGAGTTGGATTGCATTTGTTATAAACTGTGTATATCCACAATGAAACAACGGCCCGGGTAATATCTTACACCAGCTGCTGATGTCAACTCGAGCTACAGTTGCATCATACAAGAGTACAAATAATATGTTGGATATTAATACCCTAAGGCCTCCATGATCAGAATAAATACCAGTGTGTGTTAATGTAGCCCTAGGAGTGCTCCATATATGACAGAGAGGACATTTAAATGCATTGATGCATAGTGGGTAGGAAGGACATGTGGATTTCTTTTATGCAACTGCCAATAAGTTCATCAACAGTATCAAAGGTCAGCTAGAGGTCATATTAGGTAGTTGATATTCTTATGCCACTTACATTTGGTATTATTTTCCCATCTTTCTTTTATTTGAAGATTCTGAAACCTAAGGGAGGCTCCTGACCAAATATATATGAGACCATTGTCATGAGACATGTGGTTCACCATCAGACCTAGTAAATTCTTATTTTATCCTAAATCATGATGGGGAGATTTGAGATATGTTTTAAAGACTTAATTAGGGGACTATCATCAAAATGTTAAGGCTTAATCAGCTAACGGCAGACCCAGAATTCCAAACTGGGACTCACTTGTTGCAAACTCTAAGGATTGCTACGACGTTCATGGAGTCAAGTTCATTGCAAACCACCATTTAATTGAGAGGCAGTCTTGAACTTCACTTTGTTGCAATCCATACTCAATTAGACTTCACAGTGATGGCAGTCATGGCATCCGTTATGGTTCGATGTCAATCAGGGTTCCATCCGCAGTCTCATATAAGACTCAGGTCTTCATTCCATGTATTTATTTATTTATTTAATTTGTATAGCGCGTTATAACCACCGGGGTCTCTAAGCCATTATGGGCATAGCATTAATAGCATTGATATTTCATCCTGTCTTCAACATAAACTCTTCTTTATAGCTGTTTATTTACCTTTACTCCTTTTACACCACGTCTCTTAATGAAAACTCAACAGATATCTATCCATAAAAACACAGACTCACAGTAGATGCAGCAGTGTCAACTAAAGTTGATTAATGTATTCAATGTAAAGTACAAAACAGGTGTGTACGTTTTATGCTATGGCTTTTGCTACAGCACAAAGCAGATCAATTCCAGGATTACTGAGTGCATTAACATCGGGGCCATAAACTCATAACTCTGTGGTAGATCTTGTCTATGATCATATATTCGAAGAGGTCATCACCTCCAAGGTTAAGAAAGAGGAATAAAGCAGGACTCTCCAGGAGCACATAGTAAGCTCGCACTGACAGAAGCTGGTTAGAAAGTTGGGAGTCTCCTGTGAGTGGTCACTGATTGTCTTCAATGTGGAGAAGAAGAAGGATGAACTCAAGGAAAAGCCACAATGGATGATTATCAATATCTTGATCCAAAACTTCCAGCTGCTTCGCAGAAGGGAGGGTAAACCTTTTCTTTCTGGTTCTGTTACAGATTCGCTTATAATCGAGCTGCGCTTACTGGTGGAAAGGAAGTTATAAAACTGAAGGAGTCAGAAATTCAAAAATCAACCAGACTTTGAGCACGCAGCAGTGTGTTGTACTCTTTGAGTATCACACATCAACACAGGGAGTTGATATGTAATCTGCATTTATATTTATTGGCAGGATATGCATAGACTATACCATCATAATTCAGGTGATGTTATTTCAAATGGAGAGAGAACAGTTGAAATCAGTTTCCTCCATGGTTAAAAATTAAGCCAGCATTAGTATCCTATCAGAAGGAGCATCTTATCTGATCCTAAGCCATTCCCTTGGGTGGTTGCAGTACCAGGGCTTCAGTCTCTCAATGCACCAAGGAGAGTGTTCCTTCTTAGGTGCCCGGGCACTATATATGTCTGAATATAGAGGCCGGTGGTACATAAACAACATGGCAGCATAAACAGTACTACACACATTGCTTCCTAGTATTCGGTGTCCCAGGGAGGCTGACATGAGTTCTTCTGCTTCATTCTCACATTGTTCTTCTTCATGGCAGGTACTGGCAGAGCTTTGGGAATGTTTCTACTGACTATTACTAAGCCGGGGTAAGACTGCATCAGAGGTGTGAATAATAGCCTCACAGCTTCTTGGCAGGTACACACAGTAATTCATCAACAAAGACTTGGGTCGCCACTTGGTCGAATATTTCACAGTAATCTGGAGTAGCACATCCTTTCAGGCTAAATGGTTTCAAAGTTTCACCTGGGAAAAAAACACACAGACAATATTCAGTTGTTAGCAATGCTGCTACATAAATATGTTCTCCATCTAGAAAAGAAATCATGCCCATCCTGGCCTAAAGTTCCTAAGATCTCAGATAGGTCACTCATATACACACAATGATAGTTGTTCCAGGCTCTTGGATTCCAGGCTGAATTCTGACGGTCACAACAGGTTTATAATTGTCCTTATGGTGTGAATCAAGAGCACTGCATGGAACAAGTACACGGTCGGCCAGACTGATAGGTATTAATTTCAACTGTACATTGCCAACAATAAATATGAATCGCCCACATTTTTTTACAGAGATTATCGATGAATCATTGAATTTTTATTACTGTTTTTGAAATCTTTGTTGTTTGTTACTTTTTTCTTTTACACTAAATATTGAACATGTTACATTTTAATTCAACTGATTTTCAAAACTCAAGAATGCTCACTTGTTGTTTCTGCAAATGTTGTAATGATGTGTTCCTCAGTCCTAACTAAAAAATAAAACTATTTTATGTTTATATCTTTTTATGCTGCCTCACCTTGGTGATTAACCTATTAATGTGAGTTCACAAAAAGATCCATCCTTGTGGTTCATCATGCTGTTATCCTCTAGGCTACAGGTGTTGCAAAGTGTGAATAAACATGAACCATATTTCTTTCTGCGGGGGGTATAGCAAGAACAACACACTCCTGTTGTCCCTGTGGCTCCAACATGAACATTTTTTAGAGACAGGCTGAACTTTGCACCCTAGAGAAGTTGCACAGCTTGCCCTAAATGTATGGAATCATCTGGGAGAACTTGTCCTCTAAAATAGCTCAGACACACAAACAATGACTATGTGGGTATTGGTTATTTTCTTGGTATTGCTGATGGGTGTCATTGAGTCTGTGTCCAGTGGTAAAATACAGAACCTGCCATTGTTAGTATGTAGCTCTCTGTGCTCACAAGAGTGGACCATTGGCATTAGGAAAGCTGTGTTATCCCCATCCTGATCACCTGCCACATACTTTGTTCTGTAGCATCCCATTATTTGGAAAAGTATTGATTTTGTGTGGTGTATTCCTTTGGGACGTACCGTATGACGGACATTTATTCACAGCAGAAAAGTTGGAATTGCAGGGACAGAAATAATCTTATAGTGTTCCATCCACTTTTTTATCTTATCATCTCTTTCCACAACAGGCAGGACAACAGAAAATTATAAGAAAAGCATTTCTCTGGATTTATATTGATTAGGTGGGGTGGGACTGAATAGTTCTACAGTCACAGATTGCCGCACTCTGTGTGGCTGCGCATGACTCGGATAACAAAATGGTCCCTCCTTCTACACCTAGCCATTCCTGCTCACTCCCCCAGTGGGAACATGCCTTGCGGACATCTGTGCATGCTTTGAGCCATATCAAATGCTCCAACAACCTCCTCAGCTACAGTGGCCCTGAAGCCTTAATACACTACAGGGTACTACTGCCCCTTCTCTCCATCCGGGCCTGCTGGGCATCTGTGGCTAATGCCTGTGCCTCCCAAGTACATCACAAAATGCTGGTTGGAGCTGGTTGGAGCTGGCAGGACAAATGTCTCCAGGACCCATCACAGAGGACCTCAGCTGTCCTGCCAGGTCCACGCTGCTGGACTAGCCCCTTCGGCTTCAGCAGTGTCTACCACAAGTGAGCCATACAATTCTATGCTAGGGGCACCTTTGAGGGACACAATTCTTATCATCACAGTGGAGCAGCTCAAATATTAGAACAATGGTGCAACCATGATTTCTATGGGCCTTGTTGAAGTTAAGCCAATACCCCTACTATTAGCTTAGGTATTTCTTCAAAAGGCCCTCCACACTAACTCAGCCCCAGTCTACACGTTTCACCCACACCTTCCAGAGACAATAGGACCTTGGACACTCACAGCAATTACTGCATCCCCTGCACCTGGATGGTATTCAGTCATTGCTGTGAGTGACCTTCCTGCTCCTTTTTAAGGGCCATCCCACTGATGAATCAGCCCTGGTCTATAGGTTTTCCCCATGTCTCTCAGAGATTGTTGGCCCTCAGACATTCTCACCAATGACTAGATCAACTGCCAATGGATGAAATTAATCCCAGTCCATTATTCGTCTATCTCCTGTCCCTTTTTTATGGGTCAATCCACTTGAGTATCAGGACCTGAGATGATACACCTTTATGTATTGATGCTACTGCACTATTAGTCTTGGCCTGGCAGATTCACACATTCCTGCAGTGAAGACCTTCTGGGCAGCTACACTATCTAACCCCACCTGGACTGGACAGTGATTGCTTTCTCTCACCTGTCTCACATCCCTCTGCACCTGGGCCTTGCCGTCTTTACTTCAGTTACTAAACCCGGATCCTAGTACAATATTCTCATTTAAATCCTCTAACCAGCTACTCTTCAAAGGTGTAGTGGGGTGGCAATAAGAAATCAGCCTCTGCATCACCATCATTGAAAAAAACAGACACCATCCTCAAGAAACGTACCTCCTCCAGCTATCTTTCATAGGCCTGAAGATATTGCATGATGATGTCATCACAACCACATAGGACAGCATAAGCGTTATTCAAGCCCGAGTGGACATAGTGGAGAAGTGTGGCTCACTGGTTAGAGGAGGCAGACCTGGAAGCAGAGGTCAGCCCGGGACCAGGGTTCAATTCCCGGCTCGGCAGGGTCTTGAGTCCTAAAATGTCCATGGACTCGACAATTCTCGCTCCGGTGCCTTCTCGATTCAGGGGTTCACACTCTGCGACTCTGGGCAATAGTTTGCTTAATCTCCACAACGGCCCCTCGCGGCGGGATGCCTGGCTTTCACCTTGTGGATACCCTGCCGGGGTTGTCTCACAGGGGAATACCAGGACGGGTTCCCTAAGCAAGCGCTTAGAAACTGCTTGGTGATTTGCGCTATATAAATTCCTGTACATTTACATTTACATAGTTGCTGGTGGCTAGTCAACACAGAAGACTGATTGGGGCACCTGGAGGTGCTGGAACTGGGCAACCATCTCCCAATTATAAGTTGACCTTGAAGACTGGTCGCCCAACCTAAACATCTGCTATTATGGAATACCAGAATGTCTCGAATGAAATGACACCCACAAGTTCCTCTTGGATCTTATCCCATGCATCACTGGTCTGTCCTGCAGCCCCAACTGGAAATTCAGAGGGCCATTGAATGTGGTCTTATACTACTCACTCCTCTACTGTTTGCTTCAATAGACTTCCTCTGCTGATTGCCTATTTTCTACTCATGCCCAAACCCTTTTTATTAAACTGGATGCACATCACAGTGGGCTTTTCATCAGAGACCAACACTAAAAGGAATGTGTTTCTAGCCATTTGCCTGCAGCTTATAGTTGGGATATGAAATAAGGCTTTATTAAACTGGACACCATGTGGATTACTTTGGATCGCCGCTCTAGAGATTTCCTTGACTCCACCAAACTGGCCCATTTCCTGGACTGCCTGGTCCTGTATGCCATGGACACCACCACCCCTTTCTCAAAAAAGGGGATTTGGCTGCACATGCAGGGGAGCTGAAACTCCACCAGAACATTCTACCGGACTAATCACAGAGGAGCTCTTCTGAATGTAGCTGTAGCAGAACTAGCTCAGACAGATTTGAAGGAAAAACTTGTGTTCAGATGCTCCGAGTGTATCTGACCATGGCAGACCATGACGAGTAGCATAATGATAAACATGCAATGTTTCCCTTCCACTATGAAATGGTTTTACATCCCATCTACCTACTGTTGCCCCTTTCTGGCATGATACTCTCTGCATTGTCTGTTCTACCTGTTATGGCAGACAGTACATTTCCTGATCCCCATGGGATGTCGGTTTGTGGACTTGAGACCTACCAGTGAACCACGATGTTGATGTTAATGTTGATGCTGATGCTCCTGTTTGTGGTAGTATTTGTGTCCAGGGTTCTGGTAGTGTTGCTATACTTGCTCACATCTGTTCTTGTACCAGTTCACATCCCTAAGGCTGGGCACCCTCCTTTACTTCCCCATCTTTCTGAATGGCCTCTATACATCATCATACATTTTCTCATCCGTCATCTGTCTTGTTGACTTGGAGACATATCCCATGGAAGGTCTGCACTCTCACCATCTACTCCCCTGCCCCCAAACAGTTGCAAAGATGCTAGCGTGCCATGCCCCCTTGGCACCCATTGTATCATTTTCTCTCCTCTCTTTCCCAGTCGTATCACACTGACCATACGTATCTCTTAAGAGTATGACCATCATGAATACTCCATACCATCCTTTGTCTTCAAGAGGGGTGTCAACACACAAGAAACAGATACTTAACACCACCTGGATATACATTTACTACTCAAACCCTTTTCACTCTTTTTTGCTTTGTCTATTCTGCATCATTATTGGCTCAACCTCCCTGTGGCAAATCCCCCTCATCTGCCTACCTCCCGCTCATGCCCTTAGATAATATTGGGGTTTAGGCTTCCCTTCAACTGCACCACTCCTGTGCACCCAAAGAACCTCACAAATACTGTGCTCTCCCTCCCTTCTCTACAACGTCCTTGACAAAATACACTTGCCTTCCTTCTTCCTGCCGTATACTTTACCAACTTCACTCGCTAATCGCCAATAACATAGCCTGCTACCTCCTTATTTTCACCACGCTCAATTTAATGTGCTGTACTCATATTAAATAGGAACATATCGTATCCTCCCTGATATCTAAGCACACTGACATTAGTCCTTTTCTAAGAGACACACTTTTCAGCAAGTGAGGCAGAGAAACTCACTGGACTGGGTGCGAAAAGTCCTCTAAAGCTGCAAGACATCAACCAGTCATGACCCTACCGTACTCAGTGACACCATGCCCAGCTCCAATAAATGTAGGGTGGCCGTTCTCATTCACAAATCCCTTCAATGTAGTGTTCTAGAAAACTGGTCAGACAATGAGGGACAATATGTGTTTGCCAAGCTCTGGACTGGCACTATGGTGTTCAGCTTTGTCTCTCTCTACGCTCCTAGCAGTGACATGTCCGCCATTCTCTCCCACCTTAACTGCCCTATCATTGAACTCTGAAAATCCCATATCATATTCGGAGAGGATTGGAAATGAGTGCTGGACACCGTTCTGGATGGTAAAGGCCATATCTATATAAAAATCGTTGAACAGACCCTACTGACCACCTCTTTAGACTTGACCCCTCCAGCGTCTTCAGACACTTAGGGGTGAGTGGTTCACGCTTCACAAATACCAGATTTACTGTTCCAATTCTTTCTCTTATGTACTCTGAAAATGACGTTCTCATTGCACTTACAGCGACTGGCTTGCAATTTCTCTTACCTACTTCTATGGTCTGTATGGAAAGCTTCAATTTAAAGTTGATCCTTAATAAAATATTCACAATGATTTAAGGTGGAGGATCAAAACACAACAGTTTGCCATTAAAGGCTATAGATACCCAAATATAATACCTTTTTTAAGCTGAGAATTCTATTTGACGGCTCTGGAAATTGGAAACCCAAATTCATTCTTAGGAACCAGCAGCCTGAAAATCACCTGTACAAGATTTAGATTTGCCTCTAAATTAGGGTCGGATTAGGGTCAAGTCGTGTGTAATATATAACATAGTAAATGTATTTCTGCTGCAATTTATTGTGTGAGTCTATGCCGATTGCCAACGATAGCATTGACTTCAAAGATTGCTTGCTGAACCTCTGGGTTGATCTAACACAAATAACTGGGTCTACCTTACATTGAGGTACAACGAATAGAGTATATCTGGGCCAAACCTGAAACCAGTCTGAAAAGACTAATCTTTGTTTATTTGTCTCTCCCTTTATAATTCTTTGATTAGAACATTGCATATTCTCCTAGGTTTAAATTGTACTCTGAAAAAGGCACAATTAGTGCCACACTTTCAAAAGCAGAACTGAAAGGTAAACTAAGAGGGATCACTCTGGTCTGCAGGGAAGGGTGTGACATTTCTAATCAAACAGTCTCTGACCAATCCATGACTTTATCTTGAGGAGGTATTCAGTTGGATTTGTTTATCACTTTATTTTCCCATATTTAACGTGGAACACTATATATTTTATGGTGGCACACTCTACATTGTGACACTTGTTTAAGGAGCCTGACCTTGAGAAAGAGCCTCATTACAAAGCACTTTGCATTTTGTCCTGCTCTATACATTTTAGAGAATCCCTAGGACTCAGTTTTTAAACAAATTTAGCAGACCTGCTCTTATTTGTCCTGAATCATTTCCTACTGTGCCCATATCTAACTTTGCACCGAGTTTTGTAAATAATGTTGTGCGAGTTAGAAAATGTTCTCTCCTAACAGTTTCTTCATCTTATGAATTGGTTGTATGTTTTCTTTTATGATGTATTTATGTTATTTTTTCATGCAATCACTGAACGTATTATATGTTTATGGTTTCACAAGTAAACTTAATAAAGATTGATTGATTGATTGACTGATTTGAAATGAGTGCACGAGGCTGCTCTTATTAACTGACTTTGTTCAGTCATACCTAAGAATTTTTCAAGGCTTTGTTACATCAATAGATACACCTAGTGCTGTTCGGCTTTGTCACTCCATTTCATGCTGTGTTATTTGCATTTTGCTCAATAAGACTATCAATTGGTGGCCTTCTGGCAGTAGGAACTGAACACTCACCTTACAGCAAGTGGCTTACTTAACGTGAGATCTGCAGCACACACACGTAAACATCCACCGATGACATGACCACCTTCAAGGCAGCCACCCGCAAACACCACCAACTGATTCGATCCACCAAGAAATCAGCATTCAAAAATCGACTCGACAACAACGCCCATAACAGCAAGGAACTATTCAACATAATCAAAGAATTCACCAACCCCACCGCAGCCTCAAACGACATCACTCCCACCCAAGACCTTTGCGATTCGTTATCCTCCTTCTTCTACAACAAAATTGCCGACATACATAACAGCTTCGAGAACATCTCCAACGAACAATCCTCTCCACCCCCCTCCGAACCTAAACCGCCCTCTAACCACCTCAGCGCCTGGAACCCAATCACCACTGAAGACACCATCCGCCTTATGAACTCCATCCACTCTGGCTCGCCAACCGACCCCTGTCCCCCCCACATCTTCAACAAAGCAGACTCCATCATCGCACCCCATCTCCGTGACATCATCAACTGCTCCTTCAACTCTGCTACATTCCCAGAAAGCTGGAAACATGCCGAAGTCAGCGCCCTCCTGAAGAAACCCACAGCAGACCCCTCTGAACTTAAAAACTACCGCCCCGTCTCCCTCCTCCCATTCCCTGCCAAAGTCATTGAGAAAGCCGTCAATAGCCAACTCGCCGCCTTCCTTGAATCCAACAACTCCCTCGATCCCTCACAGCCCGGCTTTCGAGCCAATCACAGCACCGAGACCGCCCTCATCGCAGCCACAGACGACATCCGAACACTACTGGACAACGGAGAAACAGTGGCCCTCATTCTACTCGACCTCTCCGCCGCTTTCGACACAGTCTGTCACAGCACCCTCATTCAACGCCTCAGCAACATCGGCATACAGGGAAAAGCCTTGGAATGGATCACCTCGTTCCTATCTGGGAGAACTCAGAGAGTCCGACTTCCCCCATTCAAATCAGAGGCCACCGAAGTCATCTGCGGTGTACCACAAGGATCATCACTCAGTACCACCCTCTTCAATGTTTACATGAGTCCACTCTCACCCATCGCCCGCCAACACAACCTAAACATCATCTCCTACGCCGACGACACCCAGCTGATCCTTTCCCTCACCAAAGACCCTATCACCGCCAAAACCAATCTTCACAAAGGCATGAAAGTAGTAGCCGAATGGATGAAAAACAGCTGCCTAAAACTTAACTGCCACTGCTTGGGACAACTCATGGTGGCCTTCGGCTCTAGGCACAGCACCCATACCCACAGACCACGCACGCAACCTTGGCTTCATCCTAGACTCCTCACTCTCGATGACCAGACAAGTCAATGCCGTCTCATCCTCCTGCTTCAACGTACTTTGTACGCTCAAAAAAATCTTCCGGTGGATCCCCCCCGAGACAAGAAAAACTGTCACCCACGCACTGGTCACGAGTCGTCTGGACTACGGAAACACCCTCTACGCTGGAATCATAACCAAACTACAGAAAAACTCCAACGCATCCAAAACGCATCAGCGAGACTCATTTTAGACATCCCTCGCCAAGATCACATCACCGGCCACCTGAAAGACCTTCACTGGCTCCCCGTCAACAAAAGAATAACGTTCCGTCTCCTCATCCACGCACACAAGGCCCTTTACAAACTAGGACCCGAATGCCTCGACACCCGGCTGTCCTTCTACACTCCCTCCCGCCAACTCAGATCCACCAATCAAGCCCTCGCCGCAGTTCCGCGTATTCAAAGATCCACCATGGGAGGCAGATCCTTCTCCTACCTGTCGGCTAAGACCTGGAACTCACTCCCCACTCACCTCCGCCTTACACAGAACCACCTCTCCTTCAGAAAAGAACTTAAAACCTGGCTATTCGATAAATTATGAACCCCCTCCCCAAGCGCCTTGAGACCCTCTGGGTGAGTAGTGCGCTATATAAATTCCTGAACTTGAACTTGAACTATCCATGCTCCACACAAGGAATGCCTCCATGTGGCAGAGAAGAGCAAGCCAGGGACTTTCACCCCCTCGCATTAATCCAGATTTACCTTGTGTTGCTTAGAGAATCTGATTTAAGGATTCCTCTACCCTTGCAACACCATGCAAAATGGAAGGGCAATAAAATGCAATTGTTGATCTGGATTCAAGTATCCTTGAGTCCATTTTGTAAATACTGTGGTCATTCTAAATCTTAGTTTTGGTTTAGTTTGCCTCCGACCCTGTACAGAACGCCATTGCTCTTTTGTCTAGGTTTTTGTTATACAAATACCACATCATCAGGGTATATTTGGTGAATGGGACATGATTTCTACTTTGAATTTAATGAAACCAAGCTCACTGAAGACATTCAAGTGGATTCAAAGAAAAAATGTAAATCAAATAGCGTGAACATCATTTAGTTTGAAAGAAAGGACCAGAAACCAAGAAGATTGGTACAGTGGGATATATAAATCATACTTAGAAAATCAGTTTCTCTCACCAGGTATGACTGCTTTACCGGAGTGGCCGTGGCACGTGTTCTGTTCCCCAGTGCAATGAATTTCTCCAGTCGGTATGCAGGAGTCCGAGGACTGGTCGGTAAAACACTCATCACATTTATAGCCATTGGGGGTCCTATCCAGAGCAGCCACTGAAATAACATAGAACAGAAATTGAGAAACCTAATGTGTTCAGAAATTGGGTGCTAAGTCATGGCTAAATTCTCCCACCCTAACAACAGTAGCATTAAACACTGCACTTTGTATGAAAATAAAATAAATGTTTTGTTCAACTCATGATGCACAGAATTTATTGACTTAATTTTTTCCCGGAATAGAAATTCTTTTCCATTGACTGCTGTAGAATAGTGTGGGTTTTGGTAACGCACTAGACCTGTACATTGTGTCACTCATTTACAAGAGGCCAGCACTGTCGCAGTGTAATGTTTCATGACTCTCTGGTGGCACAGGACTCACAATCATATCTATGAGGCCTGGCTTTGCTTGGCCTCATTGATATAGAGAAAAGCGTGGCCTTGCCTCACTTTACATCAAGGAGGCGTTCCGGGGGGGTTGCTGTGGGTTTTGCCACTCAACGCCCATGGAATTTGACACTGCTCCAGATTTACAAAATTACGTAAACCTGGGGCAGCACCAAAAAATGCCTCTCCAGAGTAGGTGTGATGAAGAGAAATGCTCACATTTCTCCTCATTTTTTCCCCTTTCAATGTGTGCAGCCCTCTACAGCACTCTTAGAATGAGTAACATGCCTCTCGTTATTGTTTTTGTGCATGAAGGTGCCTCTCCCAACATAAAAACAATTGTGCCATCAACACAGACACGGTTGTACCATGATGTAAGGGTGCCTGTGTTGGCACTCAATTGCTAATTGTGCCTGGGCCATAGCTAAAAGGAGAGAGTTGTGCCATATTGTGTACATTTGGTACATTCCTTCCCTTTCGAATTAGCATAGAGCAGCACAGCAGAATGACATGAGCTGTTGTCCTTTGCCAAATCTTTGTAAATGAGACCCAGTATTCTCCATGTCTGGGAGACTTGAGGCAACAATACACCTGCATATCAGGCATGCTCAAGAGCACTCTGCACCCTTGGGTTTCAAGGGTACCCTTAGCAGTAGAGGCTAAGATTAGGCTGCATGCCTTAGCGTGTATGCCGGCTCTAAACTCTACTTTGTGATTCTTGGTTTTAAATATTGACTTAGTTCTTTAAAAACAAGCTTTTCAAATTGTAACATTTTTTGGGGTAAATGACTATGAAGATATACTGCTTACCCGGAGTTTGATCTAAGCTAGTTATTGCCCTCACATCACACCGAGATCACATGTTGCAGACGCTTCTTTCATTTCATCTCGCTCTTTGCATTTTTTTCCTTCCCTTTAGAGGAGAAGGAAGATTCACTCTGAGCCGCCATGTTTGTGCTGCAGCACTCTTGTGCATGGCAGGCACCAGTATTTAATGGGCCTTCCACCGAGGATGTGCAGCGGATGCATGCAGCGGGTGCACCCCAGGTGTGCCAAAGCATGCCAAAGGCACGACTGTCTGCACCCGTCCATGCCAGGAACGCAACCAGCACGAGTCAAGCTGCCCAATCTCCACCTTCTCAAAACGTTTAACATGGCTGGAAAATGTAACTGCTATTTTATACCCCATAAAATCAAAGGCATACTTACGTCTCTTAATTGTAGAACCGAACTGAGAATTTTTTAGATTAGCCTTTGATACCCGCTTGCTCTCTTTGAAAACATACCCAAGACTGCATGAGATGATCACTGACTTACAACTTTATTTTCTATTCTTTACTGGGACATGGCTTAAGGAATGGTGTAACCCTAACATGGCTTAACATCCCAATTATACCATCTGTAGAGTAGACAGAAATGAAACATGGGGAGGAGAGCTGGTCATTATTCATCCTGACTCTTTGCAATGTGTAAACTTTCACCTCTCCTCCCTGAAATGACCAGAAACTATGGGTTTGTGTTTCAAAATTAATGTCTCCTTCTCTTTTTTTTGAGGCATCCTGATCAACCGACCCTCTGGCCCCAGCTTGGAATTCCTGAAAAATGTAGGTGGTGCGTTGGGGCACCTTATGATCAGGTATTCAAATTTTACTCTTCTAGACAATTTTAATCTACATTTAGAATGCCAAAACAATCCTGAAGCAGATAACCTCATTGAAACATTAGAAACTCTTGGACTTCACCAATTGGTTTCAGTCCCTACTCACGAGGCCTGGCACACATCGATGGAGAATGTTCAAATTCACCCCAGTGACACAAGTTTGGTCAGACTATATGCTAATTTTATCCAACATTTAACCTTGGTCATTTAAACTAACCTTCTAATTAAAACCAACCCTATTACCAAGCTGTAAATGGGCTGAGATGCTAGAGCTACCTTATCCACTATATCAGGAAACACCTTAGAGGACATCTGATGCCTTAACACATAGGTAACAGCGATTAGTGATGAACTAGCCCCATTAGAGCAAGCTACACATAAAGAAAAAAACACTATTTCATCACCCTGGTATACGCATACACTAGCAGAACTCCACCTCCAGTGCAAATAACTGGAACGCTGATGGAGAAGAGCATACCGTGCAGGTGAACGGAACCTCTTCAAATGAAGCGGAAAAAAATACCATCTACAAATTAAGCTTGCGAAAAAAGAGTATATCTCTGACAAACTCTTAGATGCTCCAAATGATCAGATAATTATTTTCTCAGTTGTAAAATACTTTGCTAACCCAAAAATGTTAGTTAAGGACATTCCTCCATCACAGATGTTATGTGACCAGATCTTTGTCTTCTTTAGAGAACACATTCTTAACATCCAAACAGAATGTAACGCTTCACACACACAGCCGATAGATGTAAACCCTACCACCGATGCCTGTAGTCCAGATCCCCCTTTGACGCATGCCTCCCTGTGGTTCTTCACAAGGTGGTAGAAATTGTTAATTCAGATATTAGCAACATAATTAATTCATCGCTAACTGCAGCATAACTCCTGCAGAATGGAAACCACTTAAAAAAACAGAACATAGACCTTCTACACTTTCCAATGTTCGTCCTATATCACTACTACCCATCCTTGGCAAAATAACTGAAAGACTTTTTAACAGACAGCTCACTGACTTCCATGAGAAAGCCATGATACTACACAGCAGCCAATCTGGCTTCTGTCCTACACAATCAACTGAGTCTGCACCATTGGTCTTATCGGCCGCGCTTCATGCCATTTCACATGACATTCTTCTATCCAGAATCAAACAAAACATTTCACCTTTGCCTTGGCCTGGATAAAATCCTTTCTTAACAACCATAGATAAACAGTGACCCTTGACCAATTACCCAGGGCTCTTCTCTCAGCCCTCTTTTATTCAACATCTATATGGCTCTGCTGATTTTGCTAATATTTTCTTTTAACACTGACACAACCTCATATGCAGATGATACGCAATTGATTCTGACCCTAGACAAAGACACAGCTAAAACAGAGCTTAATTTTAAGCAATGTATGACAGAGGTTATCCTGTGGATGAGATTCAATCATCTTAAATGCAACACGGATAAAACCGAGATCCTATTGGTAGGGAAGGACAATTCTTTCAACCCGAAACATTGGTGGCCAGGAGATGCACCTGCTCCGCCTAATAAGGTACAGATCGCCAAGAACTTGGGGGTAAAATTTGATGTTGCTCCCTCTCGTTTTGGTCAGAAGCTCTTGCAGTGTCAGGAATGTGCTGCAACCTTATAAAAACCCTCAAAAGGTTTTCTGATTGTATTTCCTACTCTGCAAGGAAGCCCATAACTGTAGCACTTATCCTATCTTGATTAGACTACTGCAACATCCTTTCGCAGGAGCTAACAAACAAGTAATAAAACAGCTGCAGTTTGTACAGAATGCAGTGGCCTGTTTAATGCTGAAAATGCCACATCGATCACTGTCCACTACAGCCCTTGAACTCTGCATTTGCTGCCCAGCCCCACAACATTTTTATTCAAACTCCTGGTAATCACTTTAAGAGCCATCAGATACTCTGGGTCTAAGTACCTAGCAGCTACATTCACTCATTATGTTACTGCTAGGACACTCAGATCCTTCACATCCCACCTTTAGGAATAAAACCAAAAGAGAAAAATCTGCAGCAGTATTGGGAACAAGAGCATGGAACCTCATGCTTGCACAACTAAGGGTGATGGACTCAAAAACCCTTAATAGGAAATCACTGAAAACCTTGATATTCAGGGCCACAGAGGCATTCTGTTCCTCAACGGGAACATCCTGCCTACCTGTTCACCTTCACTTCTTCCGTACAGTATCAGGATTACCAATTTGGAGTGACAGCTGTGCTCTATAAATAGTTAAATCAAATCAAGTAAGAAGTGTCTCTGCCAAAGTGGTGATTTTGTATTTAGCTCACCCATGTGCACCTCATTGGTGCCACAACAGACTGAGAAGTGAAAGGCATGGACAAAGTAGGCTCATGACCTGGGCCAGCAGACAATAGAAGGCACAACTATGAAGTGTTGATTTCACCTTCAAAAATGAACAATGCTATCAAGGAGCATGTTGTTTGTTTTTTAATTTCTACTCCCTTGTTGACATTTTGAGACTATAAGCAGATGTAAAGCTCACTGGTACATGTAGACCTGCCTGCCTTTAGAGAAAAAGATGTTGTGTGTAATAGTGACACAACAGTTTGCCACTTCCTCTTCTTGTCTAGTCTCTCTTTTAAGGCAGCAGCTAAAGGTCTCAGCGTTTCCACTGGCAGCTGCTCAAATACATTCAGACAGTAGTGAGGGGGTAAAGCTAGGTTCTGGGTGAATGGAGGCTTTCCACTGGTGTTTGAATGTTCCGGGCTTCTGGTGTTCTAATGCAGACTCAAACACATGTGAAGCGAGGGTCCTTCACTCAAAACTGACATCAGGTGGTGAGCGGGCCCCTTGGAAGCCCTTGACAGAGCATTTGGAGAACAGTGAGAGGATCAGAGGCAGAGGGCAGGATACCTGAGATCCCTTGTGAGCAAAATGGCAGTAGCTAACCCTTTGAGGTCAACTACATCTGGAGCTGCTTAATAAGAAAGGGATGGAGGTCATGGTGTGGCCCAGTGGCAGGGGAGCCTCTGTGACTTGGGAGTAGAGGTCCGTTGGGCAGGGGGTCCCCTAGAATATAGGCAAGCAATATGGGTGTGTAGTCACAAAAAAAGGAATAAAGGTGGATAATTTAAGTAGGTCTCCATGCTACAAAGACTGCACATGGCAACTAGACAGATGGGCTAACATCCAGGGACACCATTCAGAATACAGAAGCGGCAGCTACTACTGAAATGCCCATAAGGTGCCACTGTCCAAACGGACCACAGATGCCATGAACTACTGAAAGCCAAGAGAGGAAACTTTGAGCACTGGAGGAAAGTGAAGTGATCTCCAGTGACACACAATGACACAGGGTTTGGAAAGAGAGCCCCAGTTTAGTGATAGAGCAGCGCATCAGAGTTGATCGTGAACTGGATCCAGGTATGCAAAGGTACCAGTGTCCTGCGGTATGGGGCAGCCCCATGGCAGATCATCTGGAGGAGGTGAGGTGCAAGTCCTGGAACAAGAGAGGTCAACTAGGACTCAGGGCCATGGAAAGGGACTGGGCCTAAACTAGCCTCATGGCCTAGCTGGAGTACTCTGGAACGGGAAATATAGTCCACAGATTTTCTACAATTACCAGTGGTACTCCACCCTAACGAGTCTTGAACTTCTTAGTCATGATTCTCAGGTCATCAACAGGTCCCATTCATAGCAGTGCTATGAATGATCGCAGAAAGGGATGGCAGGCAGCAAACTGTCAATACTGCAGGAGCTCTGAAGTCAGCAGTGAGAAGCACAATACATAGAGATGGAAATAAGATGTGGATGGTCAGTATCTGATCTCAATAGGGAGGGAGTTTCAGACATTTTGAGATCATTCAAGACAAGAATTTTTTTCTTGAATATTTGTGGCTTGAGGAGTAATGAGCTCGTTCTTCTGGTGGATCTATTTCCACCCGAATGGGTCAATTTTTGTTGTGGTGCCACTCTTTATAAGTAATGTAACCATTTTTAAATACATCCAGGCCTCAAAGGGAAGCCAATTCAGAGCTCAAAGGTGAGGCTTGATGTGATCATTCTTTTTAGAAACTGTGATGATCCTAGCTGCCACATTAAGTGTTGCCTTATGAGGAGCAAGTGAGTTTTTTAGGAGGTCTACTAGAGCAGTGCTTCCAAAGTCTAGTTTCGAAAGCACAAGTGCGTGAGTCATATTTGTAAGGTCAGTTTGGTGAAGGAAACGTTTGAGTACCCAGGGATATGTAACTGATGGTCAGCTCCCCTGGTGATGGCGCTGATGTGTTTTAATATAGAGAGGTCATTCTCTGAAGAACTACCTAGGGATCTATCAGAGTCGACAATGTGTGGGGTGCAATTCATTGAATATCAGCCAAATATGCATAAGACAGGGCATCCACACAGGTTTTTTTTAGTTTAGGTCATTTTCGTTATTCTTGGCTGCCCCGTCTGCCTACCCATTTCAATCTTGGTTTCTCCTTAGCATCATGGTAAAGGTATCTAGATCATATTAAAAACTCAAGCCACCTGCATAGAGGAGTTTGATCCCTGGGCCGCAGGTTCAAACCTCAGTTACAGTTGCCCATTTGTCCCAGTTGCCTATGGGTGTGAGCAAGTGAGGACTGAATCACTTCACTTGGACTTACCCATAGGCATCCTGTGGGTACCAAGTCCTCAGCTTATAACATTATCATAAAAGCAAACCCAGTAAATTTAGACAAATCTATATTGCCTTAAACACCAAAGCTATACATGTGAGGTACTACAACAAACATACACACATCCTTTGCTAACTTAAAGAACAGCGGGTGGGTCTCTCCCCCTTCATGTCTCCAAATAAGGACAAGCTCTGCTGAATTATCTGTCGATAGTTTCAATGAATGTAAATGTATATACTTATTATCTTAAGGGAAAGTAAGTACCGCCTAACTTCACTCACTATGTCTGGATGTAGCCTTCCAATAAGAAACACATCTTTGACTTTGAGAGTAGTAGATCATGCCGTGACTGGGTATGGAGAGAAGTTAATGCCGACAAACTTGGTAGCATGACCCTTCTTGCCCCTCTTGCAAGTCACATCATAAAGAAGGAGTGGCGATCCTCATATAGATTGGTGAGACCGCTGGAAATAGTTTGTCCTCATTAGGGGCTCAATGCAGATCCAGTCCATGATGCTTGGTTCTCCATATGGACCAATCACCACAAATATTGAGATGTTTAGGACCCTAGTGAGTAATATACTTCAGTACCCACACTCAAATATACTGTTAGGGGGAGACAGGAACATTGCACCAGACCCATATCTGGACATAGCTGATGACCCAACATCCAGGAGGAGACAGAGACATCTTCTTAGAGATCCAATCCAATTTCTCCCACTGTAACTCCTGGAGAGTAATCCATCCAACAGATGGACAATACACACAGACTTCCTTTGTAGACAGAACGTGTAACCAGATTAACTACCTCTTGACTTTGACTTCACTTTGTGTATGATGTATTTATTAAACCAAAAAGCACCTTAGAGCACAACACAATTCAAATATCACTTTATTTTTGTCTAAGCAAGCACACAATAGCTCAATAGAACTGTAGTGGTTATCACTGGATGTTGAACTTGGTTTGGAATCTCCTTGTGTGAGGGTTCCATGTCAAGCGTTGCTGGCTGTGGCAGGCCTAGGTCAGACGCTGCCTGAGCTATGCCCTGAGGTGGTTCAACCACAGAGAAATAAACAAAGTGAAGAAACTTACCTTGCCTCCGTACTGCATTACCACAGGAACATGTCTCATTACAAGTTATGCCAGGAAAAACAATACCCACACACAACACTCCATACATAATTGACTGAAAACCACATATCAGTGCCCTCATCTCACATGCTATGGGAATGGGAAAGTGAGCAGTAGAGAGAAATTAATGAGTGCCTCCACCATTTGGAACAGGGAAGCATTAGCCCACCAGAGAGAACTGGATATGTGAATGTTGGAATTGACCCAATCTATTGAAGCCACAAACTGTAAGACAGACTTGCAAGACTATTAAAAGTATAATATAACCTAAACAATCAACTTATCATGAAAGTAAAAATTAAGCTCTCCTGACTCGTACAACACAACTGTGAGAGGTGAAAGATGGTGGGATGATTGGTTAGCATGCAGTAACACTCCCAATTGGTACAATAGGGAGTCTCCTCCGTGAAAAATGCAAAGAGACAGATATTGATTTATTCGATTGATATACTTAATAGATTTAGAGACGTGCTTTAGAGTGAGGCTCATTACCTACTAACACACTGCCACTTTGGTCGCTTACAACAATGGTATTCCTTTACTTAATCATGTGTTGCTAAATTATGATTTTATTGTATTTATTGAACTGGTGACAATACTTTTAGCTTTGCTATTTTCCTATAGAGTTCTCCTCACCTTAGTCAGGTTTCCCGCTCTCCTGCCAGGCTGTGACACACCACTTCCTCTGCCGTCCACCACGGGATCTCCTGTTTGCATGGAGGGATTTTATCTGTGGTGTCTTCCCTTTGCTCAGTCTCTTCCTGTCTGGGAGGAGCCTAGGGTTAGCAGTTTATATGCTTTCTGGCCTTCTCTATTTAATACAATGCTTTTCCCCATGCACAGTGGACGCAAGCAGTGGGCCCGCCAAAACTCCTCCCAACCTAGATTGGTGCCTCAGCCAGAAATACACCTATACTAGTACAGAGCTTATCACTCTAAGAAAGGTAAGCATCCCCACATGCGCTCCTAAGGCCCCCTGATAATGGAAGGACCTGTTGCCTGTAGAGACTGCCAATTCAACAGCTTGGAATTTCAGAAAGCAAATCCTCATGGGGAAACAAATCACCAACCGTCACACTATAACCACTCCACCAGTAATCCCAGAGAGGGATGGAACTGCTTCTTGGCCAATGTTAGATCAGTGCCCAAGCACCCCACTGAAATTTGGGACTTGCTCTCTTTAGGACATACCAACATTGGTTTCCTAACAGAAATGTGGCTCAAGCCTGGTTTCACCTCAGCGATTACTATGGCTATCCCAGATGGCTACTACATTCAAAAACTTGATAGGCCGGCTAAGGTCGATGGAGGCATAGCCATAGTTTACAAGGACTGAATCAAAATTACTATCCTGAAACAATACTGTGGCAATAAATTAACAATTCTTGTGTTCCGAATCGAATTCCAACCCTTTAATTGTTGGAAAGCTGCACTTATCTACCGACCGCCAGGCCCCCTTCAGGACCTTCCACTACAACTCATGGAGCTTTTTGCCTCCCAGATTATCTTTAACGTAGCTAGCAAAACCCTTTCTAATGTGGACACCGTGACTCTCCTGGCAGATCTAGACACTCTATTGCTGGAAAAGTCCAAAACTGGCCCCACACATCTCACAGGACACACTCTAGACCTCATCCTGACCACTTCCCCAATGTCTGCTGTGAGGCACCTTGCCCTCTCATTTGGTCAGACCGCTCTCTACTTCACTTTCAAATAAAAGAAGTGGGGGCCTGTCCAAGCCCCACTAAAACTACCTACAATCTGCAAAGACAATGACATGAAAACACGCCGGAATACTTTGCAAATAGCTTTCCAATGAATGCCTATCCGGCTTCAGATAATTTGGAGGACTGTCTGGCCAGGTACAACAACATAGTTTGAATGAGCCCAGAACAGTTGTCCCCAATAAATCCTCTCCGACCGAGACCGGGAGAAAGCAGGCAGCATGGTTTTCCCCCAATTTGCAGAAGGAAAAAAGGCTATGGAAAAAATGGAAAAAGGCGCTGGTGTCTCTCCCACACCGCTAATGACAAAAACACTTATGTGAGATCTCTTGCCCTATGCCACAAAAATCTCAAGAAAGCACACAAAAATCAGCCCAGCCCAGTAAATCTTCTAAAGAACTCTTCTGTTTCTTCAATTCTTTCACTAATCCGAAAGCCTGTCAGAATGAGGCAACGCCCTCACAAGAAGTTTGTGTCAAACTAGCCAATCATTTTATCCAGAAAATTGAGAATATATATGACAAAAGTTAAGGAAAGGGAGCCTTAATGACATATCTACCCCCTTACAGTTTCCTCTACTACTACACATTCTTTTGACTGCTTCCCTCCACTCTCCATAGATACAATGGAGTCTCTCATGAAAACCATCAAATCAGGTTCCCCCCAGGATATTCTACCTGCTAAAATATCCTCCCAATTCTACAAACAGTTGGAACCCACTATCTTCTCCATTCTTAATTCTTCCCTGGACAAGGGATCTCTTCCTTCTGAATGGTAGGCTGCCAAGGTAATTCCCATCCAGAAGAAACCTAATGCCCTTCAGGATTATATGTCTAACTACCGTACCATCTCCCTGTTACCTTATGCATGCAAATGTTTGGAAAAACACATTAACAAGCATCTTTCAGAGTACACCGAAGCCGTAAGGTGTCTAGACCCCTCTCAGTCCAGGTTTCAACCCAAATTTAGTACGGAATCGGCTCTAATTGCAGTCACGGACAACCTTGGGCCCTTCCTTGATAATGGGCAAACAGCATTACTGGTGCTGATGGATCTGTCAGCGGAGTTTGACACAATATCCCATTCCATCTTACTCAATAGAGCAAGTAACATTGGAGTTCAGGGCTCTGCTTTCCACTGGTTAGCCAGCTTCTTAACCCTCCACACCCAAACCATCATTCTTTGCACTTTCTTCTCCCAAACATCAGACCTGACTAGAGGTGTGCCTCAGGGATTGTGCCTCAGTCCCACTTTATTCAACATTTATGAAGCTCCCCTTTGCGAATCTTGTAAGGGAACTGGGCTTTTTCCCAATCTCATATGCTGACGGCATCCAGCTTCTAATGGTATTTGACAAAAATTGGCAAAATACCCAATCTACCTTCTGTGAAGGCATGATAGCCATATCAGCCTGGATGCAGAACAGTAGGGCACCAATCAGGGGGCCAAAGCCCCTGCTTTGGCCCCCTGATTGGTGCCCTACTGACCTGGGTGTTGTCCCCATCCCGAAAACAGTGGTATAAACCTAAGAGTACATACAGATCAGAAATAAAATGTAGGATCAAGTTTAAAAAAAAAAAAAATGTTGTTGTCCTCATACATGCCACCAGATGATAGATACTCTAGATGGGAACTCCTGAAGCCTTTCACACTGTCGAACTTGGTTGCTGCCCTGGAATCAGTGTGCGGCTAACAGGAATCTCCCAGAGGTAGGCTGTTTCCTTTTCCAACTCCTGTTCCTTCTGATGGAGCGCCTCGTAAAACTGGGAGGACATGACCCACACACATCTGGCATAATCATTGGACCGCCATTAGATCTTGGACCAGGCCACCAGTGCCGACCATACCCTTTATGCGCTCACCTCTTGACATGTCATGTCTAGCTTGCTGACTGACATTATGTTTCTTAAACAGTCGGCAAACCTAGGAGGGGCATCCGACTTCCATTCTCTACAGATCTCTCTCCGTGCTATAACCATCACATAAAAAATAAATTGTGAGGCGAAACTATTAACATTATATCCAGACGGCAATCCAAAAAAGTCTAATCTTGCAGAGCAGGTAATAAAAGCTGATTAAACTTCTTCCAAAAAACCGGTGACAGCCTTCCAATAATCAGTAATCTCTGGACACTCTAAAAATATATGTAGGTCGTCTGCTGCCGGGAGTTTGCAGCTGGGGCAACAGTAATTCTTTAGCGTAACCGTAGATAGTTTGGCCGGGGTCCAATATACCCTATAGGCAGTAAACAGTTGGTTTCTTCTAAGGTTAGCTGGTTTTATTAGACTCTGGGAAATGGAGAATGAATCCGCCCAAATCTTTTGAGTTTCCTCAGGGCTATCTGCTATCACATTACCCCAAAGACTCACTATCTCTGAATATAACATACCTTTTACCCCCGTTAGCAACCTATACCAATAAGAGAGCTCTTGTTTCCAAAGTCCTTCCCTGCATACAGAATCAAGAATCCCAGTCTCATCTTCCAACTCTAGCGCCTCCCTAGACCACCAGGCAGAAAGTTGATAGAATTTGAATCTTGTTAAAGACCCGTTGGTCAGGGATGCAAGAGAATGCCAGTCCATAAGGGCTGAGTTGACACAGAGATCTCCCCATCTAATTAAGCCAGCTGTTTTTAATGGCCGAGACAATTGATCCTGCAGGCATTCTGGAGTGCCCGGGGAGTCCCAAATTGGGGCATGGGTGTTGTAATATGGAATCCCCAGGGCTCTCCGGACATATACCCAATTCCTAAGTCCTGTCTGGAGGATCTTAAGTCAGACTTTTTATAGAATTTCTCGTCTCCAAATTTAAAAAGGAAGAACTCCTGGCCCTGTGGTTGATTGTGCAATAACGGCTGAAAGAGGCAGCCCTGTGAAAAAAAGTCAAATTTATTATCCAATAATCTAAAGTTTTTGAAATGAAAGGCGTGACAATATAGCAGTAGGTCTGGTAGAGCTAGACCACCTATCCTCAACCCCCTCCTTAATTTCTTCCAGGCTTTCCTAGGAGATTTTGAAGCCCATATAAAGGAACTGATCTTCCCTTGAAGGCTCATGATATCTTTCGGGGCAAAGGGTAATGGGATGCTATTAAAGAGAAAGGTTAATTTAGGGAGTATTGTCATTTTAATGAGGTTAACTGTTCCATAAATATTCAGTGGCAAATTACCCCATCTTGGTAGCGTTTTGCTAATCTCTCTCACAACTATCTGCCAACTGAGTTTAGGAATATCATCCAATTTTTGGGTCAAGTGGAATCCTAAGTCCCTCATTTTATGTTTAACCCCCTGAATAACCGTACGGTTATTCCACCACATTATTTCTGTTTTCTCCTTGTTAATTTGGTATCCCGAAAACCTTCCAAACTCCTCAGCAAGATGAAATAGCCTAGGGATTGCTTCCTCATGGTTGGAAGTATATAAGAGGAGGTCATCCTCATACAAAGCTGCTTTAAGCTCCAGGTCTGCTATTTTAAAGGAACAAATAACCTGATAAGCTCTAATCGCACAAACAAAAGGCTCAATATAAATGTCAAATAAAAGAGGGGACAGGGGGCAACCCTGCCTAGTTCCACGGGAAATTTTAAACCAATCCGGTAGGCCTCCGTTAACCAGGACTTTGGTTCTGATAAAGTGATTTTATTCCCTCAATGAAGACAGAAGGGAACCCAAAGCCGGCCATAATGGCCCAAAGGTATGACCAGTTTACCTGATCGAAGGCTTTGGCCGCATCGATCGCTGTTATGGCTAGTGGCAACCCTCTCTCTTCCGCAAAATCAATTGCTCCTATTGCCTGGAATGTTAACTCATTCAACTGCCTCCCAGGAATGAACCCTCTTTGGTCTGGATGAATGATTGATTTTATAATTTTGGCAAGTCGAGTAGACAGTATCCCAGAATAGAGATTCAGATCCGAATTTAGGAAGGAGATAGGCCTGTAGGATTCTATCTTTTTGGGGTTTTTGTTAGGCTTAGCTATAAGCGTAATCGTGGCTTTAGACCAAGACGGGGAATACCATGACCAGAAATCAAAAGGCTGTTAAAGAGTGTGGTAAGTATAGGTATCAAGGCCTCTGCACAGACTGTATATATCTCAATTTGTAGCCCGTCTGGCCCGGGCGCTTTACCGCCACTCATTTTCTTGAGATGATCTCTCACTTCCCCCTCCGTTATCTCGCTCGCCAGATAATTCTTATTTGTTTCTGAAATTTTGGCTAAATTCCTCTGGATCAGCCATGCCTGAGCCTCATCTGACCCAAAGCACATATCATCTTGATATAGGCCTTTCATGAATCCCCTAGCTTCCTCCCTAATAGCCCCGTCCTCCATAATTGATAGACCTGACTCTCTCTGAGTTAGTACTTTAATGTTGTTCCTGGATCTCTCTGCTATAGACTTCCAAGCCAGAAGGGCCCCACATTTCTCTCCGTACTCAACATTTTTCAATTTGCTGACTTCCCACCTCTCCTTAATGATCTTTTTATCAGCAATTTTAAGTGAAGTTTGTAGATCCAGGAGCTCTTTCTCAAGCTCCGGGACCCTTCCCCTATCTGAGATAATAGCCGTCTGTAACTCAGCATCCTTTTCTGTTAGTGATCTGACTTCTTCTTCTTACTAACATTCCTTTTATGAGCCATTAATGAGCTCAACATTCCGTGAAGGAAAGCCTTAAAAGACTCCCAGACCATCTGGTCAGTAGAGGAGCCAATATTAAAGAAGAAAAATTTGGTGACCTTTTCCTTAACCTCCACTTTTACTCTATCATCTAGAAGCAGCGTCCTGTCTAGTGTCCATCTGATATCTCTGGGTCTAGAGCTTAATTCAAAAACTAATTCGACTACCGAGTGGTCAGAAATCCCTACTGGGTTATAAGAGACCGAGGTGATATCTGTATGCAAATGCTGACCCGTTAAAAAATAATCTATTCTGGAAAACTGTCTGTACTTCTTACTGTAAAATGAATAGCCTCTAGTAGCGCCATATTGAGATCTCCAAACATCCAGCAAGTTAAAATCTTTCATAATGGTTCTCAGAGCCGAGATAGAATTTGTGGGTGCATGATATTTCGCCTTGGAGGTCCGGTCTAGGATATGATCAAAAACCAAATTAAACCCCCCCCCCAAAATCATCGGGCCGATGTCTCAAGTAGCTCAGCCCCAATTTCAAAAGGGGACCAGGATTATCCTCATTAGGGCCATAATAAACGGCACAGGTGTAATAAATCCCACATATGGAGAAGGCCGCCACCAGCCACCTACCTGTCTGATCAGTATCCCACTTTAACAACCTAATACCCCTATTTGTCCTAGTGATTATCGCGACCCCCCTAGTTACCCCCTTTTGCCTGGAACACAATATTTCCTGCACCCATCCCAATCTCCCAAAAACCCTTTTACAGGTATTCGACTCTAGGTGGGTTTCTTGTAGTAAGATAATATGAGCATCTGAGTTTCTTAAAAATTAGCAGACTCTGGCTTGTTTTCTCCCCTCTCCTATTCCTTTCACATTCTAGGAGAGGATTTTTATGCTTGTTTACCTACTCATGTCCAGGCACCGACTTCCCACCCATCTATAGTTTTAAGTGAGTAAGATACTTTCTTTACTTATGAAGACATTTTATCTACTTTCCCTACCTCCCATTGACCCCTCCCAACCACCCCCCCCCCGAGGAACCCTCCCTTCATACCTGACGATGAAACCGCCTTTAGGGCCCCAGGAGAACTGCCCTGGCTAAGAAGTCTTGGCTGATATATCCTTATCTACCCCTACGGCGGCATGAAGTTGCAACTCATGGTATTCGAGAGGATGGTGCTTAAAATAAACACGTGTTTTTATTTATTTATTTTTTAATTTTTTAATAGACTTTTTCCCTTTAATTCTCTCGCTATTATAAACTCTTTTTTTTAAATTTATAATGTCACCTAATTTTAACACTCCCCCTTACACTAACCCCCATGTTTCACTCTTCCTACTTCATACCTCGTCTCCCCAATACTCTCTTTTCCCCTTTCTGATTTCTCATTGTGCTATTATTTCTGCCTCATCTGGGAAAGGAGATCGTCCACGTCCTCAGGCTGACTGTGGTTATACATTTTTTTCTGACACATGATTTTTTATAAGGCCGGAAAATTCATTTGGACATGGGCTCCATGTGATCTCAATTCGGGCATTCTAGAACCCAATTCCCACTGCCTCTGGGCTGTTCTCCCACCAATATCTGATCTAATTAGATATGGATTTGCCCGATAATACAAGACAGCCTGAGATAAACACCTGCCCAGGATTAACTCCTTGACACTGTAGGACAGAAAGTTCACTAAAATCTTCCTAGGAGCTTTCCTGTCTGCTTGTAATTTAAAGGGATCTATATGCACCCTTTGAATTTCCATTTCCAAGTTGATGTCAGGACGATCTTTTAGAACCCCTTCCCTTAAGAGCTTACAAACAAACCCCTTAATATCATCCTGTTCTTCCCCTTCGGGTATCTTCAGAATTCTAAGATTGTTCCTTCGGGCTTGTGTTTCTAGTCTCTCAAGATCCATAGCAAGGGCTCTGTTCTGCAGTTTTAGGGTGTCAATATTTTTGGAGTTTCCTTGGACAGATTCAGATAAGGTAGTAAGTTCGGCTTCCAAGTTCCCAGTCCGGGTAATAACATCATCTAATTTGGACTCCAGTAAATTGAATCTATCGTGGATGGCTTTCTGGTTACTCTCTGATATCTCAAATTTGGTCATTAAATCCCCCCTTAAAGACTGAAGAAGGAAGCCTAACCTATCTCCGTCGAAGCTTCCAGACTGCCTGTGAGCCCCCTGAACATGTACCAAATCGTTAGATTTAGATAAAGCCTTGCTATGGCTATAGGCATTACCCTCCGCTCCAGGGAGTTGAAGTGTGGGAAGTACTACAGTTGGAGGAGCCTGAAGACCCTTCCGGGTTTCCAAGGCTTCCAAGGTGCTTGCAACTTGTGTGGAGAAAAGAAAGGAGCTAGCTATAACTGACTGCCAAAACCTGAGGTTCAGTGGTCAGATCTTCTGCCGGCTCGACTTCTCCACTCCCAGTATCCGGCAAGCCCTCTAGAGGAGCAAAGTTATTGTGCACCGGAAACGGGGGAGGCCTGATCTCCTGGGCCGCCATGACTGAATCCGACTGTGTTCCAGATACTGCTGCCTGCTCCGCTATTTTAAAATAAGTCTTAAGTGCAGGGGTGTTTTTTAGAGGCAGTTGAACTACTTTCGACCCTTTGACTTTTTTTTAATGTTCTCAGACTTCTTTTTCCCACTTACCAGTGGTTAGTGGTGTGGGCCGCTCTGTTTCCGTTAGGTCCAGCAACCCCTTTGATCTCAGCTCCTGCTGCGATCTAATTTGATATCTATTCCTGCGTCTCCTTGGCGGAGAGAGTGGAGCTGCTGAAAACACTCCCCAGTCCTGTACAGAGTAACCAACATCAGGAGGAGCACCCGGGGTAAAAAATATTGGGGCAGAGCAGACTGGAATTAGGGCAGGTACAGTGGAATTATCAGCCAACTTCAGCCTTAACACCAGTTCGTGAGCCAGCTCTACTACCCCCGCACGTAAGGTTAACCGGAGCGGCAGCTATTGGCTCTGGATCCATACAATCGTGCTCACACCCCAGTCTCGCCTTACAGCGCCTTACTACTGATTCCTGCGTAGGTAAAATACAAAAATAGGGAGCATAGGGAGCATAACAGATGTCTTTATAAACTGACCCCCGGACCTGGAGATGTGCCAAGACCGAGGGGGTTCGGACCCATAAGCTCGTCCGGTGTTCTCCTGGTCATCCTTCCTCTGTCTCCGCCTTGAGGAACATGCACGCCTACCTTGTCCCAACGTCCTGCGTCCCGGTTCCTAGCACCGTAGCTGCTGAGGGAAGCAGGAAATATGGCCAAAGACCTCGGGGAAACGAATTCAAAAGGATGGGGTTAGAATAATACCTTCGATTCAAAGCCTCTAGGCAGCGCCATCTCCCTCTTACCGTCTACAACCGCCGAGTCATGCCTCTCAGTTTACATCCCCGATTTCAGCCAGCAGCGAGCCATCTCCTGCCACCATGTTCCTCCTAGCTCCGCCCCCAGTTTGATGTAGGATCAAGGTATGACTATTGCGAGCTCTTGCCTCCACATCTTGAGCCTCCTGAGAAGGGTTTTTCCTTTTCTCCCCATGACAGACCGTAAAACTCTCCTTCAGGCACTGGTAATTAGTCGTTTAGACTATTGTAATACCCTGCTGATTTCAGCCAATGTGTCTTCTCTTAACAGCCTTCATGTGGTTCAAAACACTGCAGCCCACTTAGTCTCCAACTCTCCTGCCAGGACCGCCTCTTTGCCACTTTTCCAAGGTCTGCACTGGCTACCCATCTGCAAGCGAATTAGAACGGAGAAAGAGGGATACAGAAATAAATAGGAGATGTGTAGAAATAAACAATGACTTGCAGAAAGAAGGAATAGAGGTGCAGAAAGAGGCAAGAGGAGTGCACAAAGAGGGAAGCAGTATGTCAAAGAGGCAAGAAGGGTACAGAAAGAAGCAAGAGGTATGCAGAAAGAAGCTTGAGAGCAGCCAAAAGAAACAAAAGAAGTGCAGAAAGAAGGAACAGAGGTGCATAAAGAGGCAAGATGGGCACAGAAAGAGGGAAGAGGAGTATAAAAAGGCCCAAGGGTTGCAGAAAGAAGGAACAGAGGTACAGAAAGAGGGATGAGGGATGGAGAAATAGACAAAAGATGTGCAGCAGGAAGCAACAGTGTCATGTAGATAGTCTTTGCCTTTACACTGTGTTAAGTTAGAATGAACTTATTAGAAGTTTAAACGCCATTTTACCTCTCTGCTTCTTTTGCAGACGGCACATATTGTTATCAATGCTTTGAGGCCAGTAGAATATTTTGCTTCACACGAGAATAAAGTTTTCCTATATTATCAGCTTTGCTTGGTAAGCTATGTCTGAACAGTGAGTGCCGAGACCTTCAAGGTTATTTCAACACAGCGGTTGTTGTTCGATCTGATCAGCGCACGTCTTAGACATAACACATGGGCAGCTGTGGCCAACTCTGGCTGTTGGCGCGTTTAATAATGCACTGCGTAGAGCATGCATACACACTTGATGAATATTCGCATGCAGAGAGTTGGTGTAGAAGATGATGTGATCCCTTTCTACTAAGACCAGAGGTATGGGGCCACCCTTCTAAAACCCAAGGAGACCTTCTATAATATAATATAATATACTAGCAAGGGAGGGTAAGACTGAGGTGCTATTTAGACTTCTTTCCTTTAGCATTTCAACATGCTTTCACCCTTTGTATTTTATGGACTAGTTACTTTGCTGGTAACCTTGTTGCTTATAATATATTTGCTTGTGCAAGATACTGCGCTTGAGAACACTGCATTAGAAATAAATATTTCAAACTTGCACGTGTCCATTTATTCCTCGTTTTGGACTGATATGATAGTGTAAGAGTGTTTATATGTTCCACGTTACCTGAGGAGTTCTAAGTCAATGTTCTGGGTTGTCTAATCATTGGGAGTTTGTTAGAACCAATGAGACACTGATTGCTAGTCTGGTAGGGGATTTTGGCTACTAAGGTGAGTTTTTGGCACACCCTAATTCACTAAGGTTCCAAGTCTCTATGCACAGTTCTGGGTAGGAGCAGAATCCCTGCGACAACAGAGATGCAAAAAGGGGGAACAGGGGTAGAAATAAGTAGCAAGTGGGGTGAAGAAAGAAGCAAGAGAGGTGTAGAAAGTAATGGAAGAAATGCAGAAAGAAGGAATAGAGGTGCTGAAAGAGGCAAGAGGGGTGCAGAAAGAAGCATGAGTAAAGCAGAAAGAAACACAAGAAGGAACAGGGGTACAGAAAGAAGCATGAGCAAAGCAGAAATGAGCAAGAGACGTGCAGAAAGAAGGAACAGAGATGCAGAAAGGGGCAACAGGAGTGCAGAAAGAGGGAAGAGTGGTGGAGAAAGAGGCAAGGGGTGCAGAAAGAAGCATGAGAGCTGTAGAAAGAAACACGAGAAGGAACAGGGGTGCAGAAAGAGGCAAGAGGGCTGTAGAATGAGGCAAAAGGGGTGCAAAAAGTAACAAAAGAAGTACAGAGAGAAGCAGGAGGTGTGCACAAAGGGAATAGGGGGTGAGAAAGAGGCACGAGGAGTGTAGAAA
This sequence comes from Lissotriton helveticus, assembly GCF_964261635.1. Classification (NCBI taxonomy): domain Eukaryota; kingdom Metazoa; phylum Chordata; class Amphibia; order Caudata; family Salamandridae; genus Lissotriton; species Lissotriton helveticus. Next base: position 20,761,488 of record NC_136063.1, read on the forward strand.
GAAGTAAGAGGAGTGCAGAAAGAAGCAACAAAGGTACAGAAAGAGGCAATAGGGATGCACAAAGAGGGAAAGGGGTACAGCAAGATTAATGTGGGATAAAGAAAGAAGCAAGATATGTGCAGCAAAAATCAAAATAAGTGCGGAAAGATAGAACAGAAGTGCATAAAGAGGCAATAGGGGCGCAGAAAGAGGGTGGATGGGTAGAGAAAGGGGCAAAAGGGGTACAAAAAGAAGCAAGAGAGGTACAAAAAGAAACAGAAAAAGTGCAGAAAAAAGGAACATAGGTGTAAAAGGAGACAGGAGAGGTAAAGAAAGAGGTAAGAAGGGTGCAGAACAAGGCAAAAGTGGTGCAAGAAGAAGTGAGAGGAGCAGGAAGAAACAAAAGAAGTACAGAAAAAAAGGAACAGAGGTACAGAAAAAGGCAAGATGGATGCTGGAAGACGGTTTTGAAAGAGGCACAAGGGGTGCTGAAAGAAGCAAGAGAGGTGCAGAAAGGAGCAACAGGGTGCAGAAAAAGATAAGATGGGTATAGAAAAGTAAAAGAAGTGCGTAAAGAAGCAACAAGGATATCGAAAGGGGAAACAGGGGTGGAGAAAGAGGCAAGAATGGTGCAGAAAGAAGCATGAGAGGCTTTTTTGTTCAAATCTGCAGATTAGGCAGCAGATGATGGATTATGTGGCTAATGCGTAAAATGTATTATTGTGCAAAAGTCGGTGCAGCCACACAGGCACAAGATTCCAGTGGCCCTGTTCATACCTCTGACTAGGTCCAGAAGTGCTCCCCAGTGATTTCCTCTTTTTTTGCCTCATTGAGTTCATAGTTTTGCTTCAATGGAAACAAGGAAACCTAAGGTTACCACTCCACAACACAGACTACCATACCGCATAATTACCCTCCATAACACATAATCCCACTCTACATAATTCCTGTACACTAAATGGGAAACAACCTTTACAACACAGTCATAACATCACACTACTTTTACATAGCAGTCATAACATCGCAACATCCTGTACATCGCATGTCATTACAAGGCAGCCATAACATTGCATGTCATTTCAACGCATGTCATTACAATGCATGTCACTACAATGCAGGTATTACATTGCAAGTAATTACAACGCATACCATTACAATGCATAGTACCTATACACTATCAGACACTTACCCTACTTTTGCACTCACTGGAATTACAATAGTAATTATTACCCCTAGGCTGTGGGGGGCACATGCCCCCATACATTTAATTATTAATGCCCTGGAGGTGGCAGTCCCCATGGCTGCTTGGGGGGCTGCATGAACCCCCATCCATTTTAACTATATTAAAGCCACAGTGAGGTGGTGGTCCCCAGGGCTATGTGCCCCCTGCATATAATCAGCATGGCCCCGGGGAGGTTGCTGTCACCGGGGCTGCATGGGCCCCTGCGGGCCCCTTTACTATCTTTTGTGATTGCCCCCTCGATCTGGTGCTTAAGTAAACTAAGCACAGGAGACCGCACTTCGATTTTCTTTTTCTGCATGATTCACGCACCCAGCGCATATTCTGCAGATTTTTTTTTATTTATAATATGCTTTTTTTCACCAGGGGTTCCCAGAGGGACTGAGCATTCTTGTTTGGAGTGTTGGCAGCCAATCAAAATGAAGCTTGTGCTCGGGAGGGTTTGTAAATCCTCCTTGATGCCCAGATATCAATATCAATATATATATATTTTTTAATTTCTCAGGAGCTACTGAATAGATGTATACAATTCAAAGTGTATCACACTTTCTGGGCCAATGCCTAGCTTTTTGTCAAATTTGGTGTAATTCCCTTCAGCAGTTTGAGCCATAGCTTTGTCTAAATTTCCTATGGAAATTAGCAGGAGGAAGAGTAAACGTGTTTTGGGACCCCCGTTTTTCACTGCCCCTGTTTTACGAATCACCCCAAAACTTTTAAGACATGAGCTGATCTGAGTGAACCATTCTTTTTGAAAAGATTTGTCAAACAGCGCTAAAGATATTGGTAAAAAAAAGAAACGTTTTGGGTAGAAATGAGGTTCTAACTATAACTACCTACTGGCGACTGCCTTTTCTAGGATTCCCAACAAGGGGTGGTGAGGGACAGCGTCTCTGAATTAAGCAGAATACTGTCACCCAGTCAAGAGATCAGGGCTAGATCCAACACCGTTTTTTAGCTCACTGCACCATCCCAGTTTCAGAACCTGGCTGTATGCAAATTAGTCTGTTCCTGTCCCAGTGCATGATGGGAACAGGGCAAACCAAACTACAAAAGCCAATTCTTACACTGGGAAGGAAACAAGCTTCCGGGGACCGGTTTCTGGCATTACAGCCGTCTTCGGCCCGGCTTGCTTGAATCCTGATGGTGCAATGAGCAAGGGACTCATGTCTGAGTATACCCTTCCACGCTTAGGGTGGACAAAAATATTTACAACAAGGGGTGGTGAGGGACAGAGTCTCTGAATTAAGCAGAATACTCTCACCCAGTCAAGAGATCAGGGCTAGATCCAACACCGTTTTTTAGCTCACTGCACCATCCCAGTTTCAGAACCTGGCTGTATGCAAATTAGTCTGTTCCTGTCCCAGTGCATGATGGGAACAGGGCAAACCAAACTACAAAAGCCAATTCTTACACTGGGAAGGAAACAAGCTTCCGGGGACCGGTTTCTGGCATTACAGCCGTCTTCGGCCCGGCTTGCTTGAATCCTGATGGTGCAATGAGCAAGGGACTCATGTCTGAGTATACCCTTCCACGCTTAGGGTGGACAAAAATATTTACAACAAGGGGTGGTGAGGGACAGAGTCTCTGAATTAAGCAGAATACTCTCACCCAGTCAAGAGATCAGGGCTAGATCCAACACCGTTTTTTAGCTCACTGCACCATCCCAGTTTCTAAGCGTGGAAGGGTATACTCAGATGTGAGTCCCTTGCTCATTGCACCATCAGGATTCAAGCAAGCCGGGCCAAAGACGGCTGTAATGCCAGAAAGCGGTCCCCGGAAGCTTGTTTCCTTCCCAGTGTAAGAATTGGCTTTTGTAGTCTGGTCTGCCCTGTTCCCATGATGCACTGGGCCAGGGACAGACTAATTTGCATACAGCCAGGTTCTGAAACTGGGATGGTGCAATGAGCTAAAAAACAGTGTTGGATCTAGCCCTGATCTCTTGACTGGGTGAGAGTACTCTGCTTAATTCAGAGACTCTGTCCATCACCACCCCTTGTTGTAAATATTTTTGTCCACCCTAAGCGTGGAAGGGTATACTCAGATGTGAGTCCCTTGCTCATTGCACCATCAGGATTCAAGCAAGCCGGGCCGAAGACGGCTGTAATGCCAGAAACCGGTCCCCGGAAGCTTGTTTCCTTCCCAGTGTAAGAATTGGCTTTTGTAGTCTGGTCTGCCCTGTTCCCATGATGCACTGGGCCAGGGACAGACTAATTTGCATACAGCCAGGTTCTGAAACTGGGATGGTGCAATGAGCTAAAAAACGGTGTTGGATCTAGCCCTGATCTCTTGACTGGGTGAGAGTACTCTGCTTAATTCAGAGACTCTGTCCATCACCACCCCTTGTTGTAAATATTTTCTAGGATTCCCAGCAGTGGGGTGAGGAATACGGGGAGCTGCCCCATCACCCATGAGAAAGATCAAGGTCCTCCATGGGTAGAAGGGAACAGTGATGTCATCAGTGATGTAATTTTAGATGTCATCAGTGATGTCACTGACCATGCATGAATGGTACAATATGCTACGTCATCAGCAGTGCATTGCTGGGGCGCGATTTGCAGTTAGCTCAACTAAGTATAACTGTGGAAGTTCTATGGTTTTGTACGAGTGAATTGTCCAACTAACTATAACATGTCTGAAACCTATGGTTTTTTCAGTGAATTACTAAGGTTTTTTAAATGCTAATTTCTAACTACAACATGCCTGAAAACCTACGTTTTTTTCAGTGAATTTCAAAGGTTTTTAAATGCTAATGTCAAACTATAATGTGCCTGAAACCTATGGTATTTTCAGTATATTTCAAAGGTTTTTTTAATGCTAATTACCATCTATAACGTGCCTGAAACCTATTGTTTTTTCAGTGAATTTCATTGTTTTTTAATGCTAACTTCTAATTATAATGTTCATTTAACCTATAGTTTTTTCCAACACCCAAGAAGGACACAACACCCACTGCCCCAACCCTCAGGACCTCCCTCCGTACCACCCCTCTCCCCCGTACCACCAAGGCAGCAGAGAACAAACAAACTTTCAGAAAACCGCATGGCCCCTCAGCCACAAAATAGCTGAATATTGGGACAGGTGTGAACAAACTATATGTGAAGGAAGCAATTCACCCATGAATAACAATGCACACAATGCAAAGTGTAACAGTGATGTGCTGGACACATCACAGTATGCAGAACACACACCTCTCCAAGTGTACAAATACTACTGGTGCGTAACCAGAGTAGGCTGATCCGACGTACGCCACTTCAGGGTAGGAGTATGAATAAATAGGTTGGAGCTCTGGACGTGGTTCACTTGTGGGAAAGCCAAAGCGTCTGCCAGGGCGGCACCCCTCACACTGCCATGAAGCCGCCATCGTTACCACCAGCCTCCTCATCCGATCGCTGACTTCTGCCACACAGGCCCCCAGTGGAACAGCACCATGGATTTATGTCTGTACAAACTACTTCCTTCGATATACACTGTGGACAGCAAGGGTCACAATTCAGATCAAGTCACGATTGTAGATGACGCAGTCCAGTAGGGAACAGACATTGCTCAAGTCAACAACATGTGGCTGTGGGCCCTACCTGACCGCTGCCTCCGGCCTACACTGCGGTGAGAAGGGCTCACACTTCAGATTGAGTCGCAATTCAAGATAATGCAGTCCAGTAGGCAAAAGACATTTCTCAACTCAATGCCACATGCCTCTGGGCCCTTCCAGACCGCTGCCTCCTGTCTATACTACGGTGAGTAGGGCTCACAATTCAGATTGAGTCGCGATTGCAGACGACGCAGTCCAGTAGGCAAAAGACATTGCTCAACTCAATGCCACATGCCTCTGGGCCCTTCCTGACCGCTGCCTCCTACCTCCACTTTGGTGAGTAGGGCTCACAATTCAGAGCAACTCGCGATTGCAGATGACGCAGTCCAGTAGGCAACAGACATTGTTACCAGTACGCCCTGCCCGGACGACGCAATATCAGCACAGTAGATCCCACATGTGGAACTGTGTCCTGAGTCCTAAATAGCAGTGACCCCAAATCCCTGGCAGCGACCACAGCACCAGACTCCCTTAGATCAATGAGGCGTATTTCAATATGGAAGGTTGGCAAAACGTGGTGCTACTAACCCTATTCAACACAAGCCAATCCCACATGTGGAACTGTGTCCTGAGTCCTGAATGACAGTGGCCCCAAGTCTGTCGCAGTGACCACAACACCAGACTCCCTTCGATCAGTTGCTCACCAACTGCGCCGACGAACTCGCACCTCTGAAAAATCCTCCCAGCAGACCCGGCAGCAGGAAAGCCTCGTGGTTTACCAACAACCTCAAAAACTCCAAGAAAACCTGCTGCACCCTCGAGAAAGCCTGTCGCCACGACCAGACAGCAGAACACATGATCGTACTCAAGAACGCCACCCGCAAACACCACCAGCTGATCCGCACCACCAAGAAGACAATATTCAAAGAATGACTGGACAACAACACCCACAACAGCAAGGAACTCTTCAGCATCGTTAAAGAGTTCTCCAACCCCAGCGCCTGCAACAACGATATCACACCCTCGCAAGACCTCTGCGACACACTCGCCTCTTTCTTCCACAGCAAGATCGCCGACATACACAACAGCTTCGGCGCGCTGACCACGCACCCAACCACGGAACCAGCACACCCCACCACCACCCTCTGCACATGGACCCCTGTCTGCACCAAAGACACCACCCGCCTGATGAACACCGTACACCCCGGCTCCCCTACCGACCCCTGCCCACACCACATCTTCAACAAAGCCAACTCCATCATCGCACCCCAACTCCGGAACATCATCAACAGCTCCTTCGCATCCGCCACCTTCCCGGAGAGTTGGAAACATGCCGAGCTGAGCGCCCTCCTGAAGAAACCCACCGCGGACCCCGCGGACCTGAAGAACTTCCGCCCCATCTCGCTCCTCCCCTTTCCAGCCAAAGGCATCGAGAAGACCGTCAACAGACAACTCTCTACCTTCCTCGAGACCAACGGATCCCTCGACCCCTTTCTGTCCGGTTTCCGATTAAACCACAGCACCGAGACCGCCCTCATCGCAGCCACCGTCGACATCAGGTCCCTGCTCGACAACGGGGAAACTGCTGCCCTCATCCTCCTGGACCTCTCAGCAGCCTTTGACACGGTATGCCACCGCACCCTGATACAGTGCCTCAGCAACTCCGGAATCCAAGGAGCAGCCTGGAGTGGATCATCTCGTTCCTCGACGGAAGAACCCAGAGAGTTTGGCTCCCCCCATATCGATCCCCAGCCACCGAAGTCATCTGCGGCGTTCCGCAAGGATCCTCACTCAGCCCCACCCTCTTCAACATCTACATGAGCCCTCTCACAGCCATCGCACGCCAACACAACCTCAACATCTTCTCCTACGCCGATGACACCCAGCTGATCCTCTCCCTCACCAACGACCCCGCCACTGCCAAAGCCAACCTCCAGGAAGGAATGAAAGACGTCGCAGAATCAGCCATCTGAAACTGAATTCAGACAAGATGGAAGTCCTCATCCTCAGACCATCCCCCTCCATCTGGGACAACTCCTGGTGGCCCCCTGCCCTGGGCACCACACCCAAGCCAACGGACCACACATGCAACCTGGGCTTCATCCTGGACTCCTCTCTCACGATGACCAAGCAAGTCAACGCCGTCTCGTCATCTTGCTTCAACACCCTACGCATGCCCCGCAAGATCTTCCAATGGATCCCCACCGAAACCAGGAAGACGGTCACGCAGGCCCTCGTCACCAGCCGTCTGGACTACGGGAACACCCTCTATGATGGAACCACAGCCAAACTCCAGAGAAGACTCCAACGCATTCAGAACGCCTCAGCACGACTCATCCTGAACATCCCTCACCACAGCCACATCTCTACCCACCTGAAAGACCTGCACTGGCTCCCCATCAACAAGAGGATCTCGTTCATACTCCTCACCCATGCACACAAGGCTCTCCACGGCATGGGTCCGAAGTACCTCAACAGCCACCTGACATTCTACTCACCCACCCGCCAGCTCCGATCCACCAGCCTCGCCCTCGCCTCGGTCCCACGATTCCGCAAATCCACCGTCGGGGAAGATCCTTCTCCTACCCGGCAGCCAAGACTTGGAACTCCCCCCCCACTCACCTACGGCTGACCCGGGACCATCTCTCCTTCAGGAAACAACTCAAGACCTGGCTGTTCGAGCAGTAGCGACCCCCTCAGCGCCTTGAGACCCTACGGGTGAGTAGCGCGCTATACAAATTCTGATGATTTATTGATTGATTGATTGAGTGAGGCTTATATCCATATAGAAGACTGGTGACACATGGTGCCACTAACCCTGTACAATGCAAGCTACAACACATGGTGCAACTAACGCTGTTCACATCAAACAGGTGTCACGTGGTGCCACTAACCCTGTTCAACAGAAGCCAGCAACACGTGATGCCACTAACCCTATTCAACACAAGCCGATCCCACATGTGGAACTGTATCTTGAGTCCTGAATGGCAGTGACCCCAATTCTGTGCTAGCGACCACAGCACCAGACTTCCTTCGATTTGTGAGGCATGTTTCCATATGCAAGGTCGGTGACACTGAACCTGAACCACGCAGGCCGGTGGGGCCACCAACCTATGCACGTGGCTGTGGGCCCTTGTTCAACGCTATGGCCTACACTGCGGTCAGCAGGGCTCACAAATAGATAGACTCACGATTGCAGATGACACAGTCCAGTATCAGTTACAGCTTTAGTACAATGAACAAATTCATCTTCAAGTGAAAACGAACACTCAATAACAGTCTACACTGCGGACAGCAGAGCTCGCAATTCGAATTTTAAAAGCGAATTTCTATCAACAAGATTGTACTCAGAAAAGTCAACACTTCGACAGTGTATTCTATTCATATTACATCTTTTCATGATACGCCAACGCTGAGGTCAGTAGGGCTCACAATTAAAATTAAGTCTTGACTCATTAATTACAGAGTCCACTAGGCAAGTAACTATCAGAGGTCTAAAACCTACATAATATCCTTTTAGTATCCTTGATTCAGGAGCCTTTTTTTATATAAGTATACCTTTAGTACAATCACCAAATTCATTTTCAAGTGCAAACGGACACTCAAAAGCAGTCTACACTGCGGCCAGCAGAGCTCACAATTCGAATTTTCCTGAATGGCAGTGATCCCAGGTCTGTGCCAGCGACCACAGCACCAGACTCCCTTCGATTTGTGAGGCATATTTCCATATGCAAGGCTGGCAACAAGTGATGCCACAAACCCTGTTCAACACAAGCCGATCCTACATGCGGAACTGTGTCCTGAGTCCTGAATGGCAGTGACACCAACTTTGTGGCAGCGACCACAGCACCAAACACACAATCACCAAATTCATCTTCAAGTGCAAACACTCAAAAGCAGTCTACACTGCAGGCAGCAGAGCTCGCAATTTGAATTTTGGACATGTGGTGCCACTAACCCTGTTCAACACAAGCCGCGACACGTTGTGCCACTAACCCTGTTCAACACAAGCCGGTGACACGTGTTACCACTAACCCTGTTCAACACAAGCCGATTCCATATGTGGAACTGTGTCCTGAGTCCTAAATGGCAGTGACCCCCAACTTTGTGGCAGCGACCACAGCACCAGACTCCCGTCGATAATGAAGCGTACTTGCATTTGGAAGTCATCAATGTGGAAAGAATTGTCAATGGAAATATAAGTCAAAGGATACATTTTACACAAAATGTCAATTTGGCTTTCTACGTCCAGTAATTTCCAAAGGAAGAGTGAACAGTTTTATGTCAGCAGTGAGGCATACCATCACTCAAAAAAAGAACAGAAGAATCAAAGTACAATAATGATTACAAACCGGTGATTTTGAAGATGTGGAATGCAAATATGGACATACGGAGGGCCCGATTCACAGAACTAACTTAAGACAACATCCTAAACTTACTACCATTTTGGTTTTCACAGAAGGCACTTACTCATTTTGGTATTCACAGAAGGCACTTAACTCATTTCGGTATTTACAGAAGTTAGGACTCCTAACTTTAGGACTCCTAAATGCCTTCTGTGAATACCGAAAGTCTTAAAGTTAGGATGTTTCACAGTTTAGGAGTAGTAAAGTTAGTACTCCTAAATACCTCTTGTGAATACCGAAAGTCTTAAAGTTAGGATTTTTCACAGTTTAGGATTAGTATAGTTAGGACTCCTAACTTTAGGACTCCTAAATGCCTTCTGTGAATACCGAAAGTCTTAAAGTTAGGATTTTTCTCAATGTAGGAGTCCTGAAGTTAGGAGTCCTATTGTGAAGTCACCGCTATGCAGTGGGAGTGTATGGTATATAGTACTTTGGAAGAAAAACAGCACACACACACCTCCTTACAGTGGAAGCTAGTGAAATACAGTATCCTGTCTTTACAAAGACATAAAGTAAAAATATACTTGTGCAGTTGTATATACCTCTGCTATTACTAACTCTATACTATCTGTCAGATCACTAAACTAGAGGGTGCACGATGAACCGCCATCTGTTTGGACACACAACAGAGGCAAACGGGTGAGCTACCAAGATGTTCTCCAGTATTAACTGCTCCATCTATAACTTTTTCTCTCTCAGTTTTAATGCCGTTTTTTCTCTCTTTCTTTCTCTCCTCTCTCACATAGTTTGTCTTTCTCCTTTAAATTTATGGATGTTGCTATCCACTCTGCTGATAAAAAACATCAAGGCTGAATGTAAGACAGTCTGCAGTGTACAACCAAAGCTGAGTTCAAGTTGTGAACTCTGTTAGCCACAGTGTTTACAGAAGGTAAGCAGAGAGGCCTAGATACACAATGCCTCCGATTAAATGTGTTAGAAATAAAGGGGCTTATTTACAAGCCCCTTGCGCCACTTTTGTATCATTTTTAACAAGGGAAAAGTACTGCAAAAGTGGCGCAAGGGGCTTGTAAATAAGCCCCAAAGAATATTGTCCTGCATAATGACTTGATCTCTCACCTAATTCTATCTCATCTCTGAATCATTTTAAAGACCTGTTGGTCCATACTGTAAATCTGACGCAGTAGGCACTTCTATACAGACACCTCTTGAACGCGGGCCTATAAGAGAGGTGGAATGTATCAGGCACACTGCTGACGTGTAAATTAACCTTAACTTGTAATCTATGACCTCCTTCAGTCACATCGATCTAACTTTAAACACTTATTTTCATTTTTGTTTTGCAGATTACCTACCCTACTTCTATTGGAGTCCATATCACATTTTGTTTATTATAGTGTTTTTTTAAGGTTATGTTTCTAGTTATTAATTATATTGTTATCTTAAAGTTACATTTCTAGTTATTTATTGTTGTTTTAATAAAAGTTTAAAAAAGTATATGTCATCTTCTTCTGACAACATTTCACTATTATTTAGTGTGATAATCATATACTTAAAAAAGATTTAAAAATAGAAATTATATTTATAAGTAGAAGTATAATACTGAGGCTAACTCTTTACCAGCTCTTTACCAGAGTCTATAGCTAAGACTAACGGTTCATATGGAAAACTTTTAAAACTCCAGCACAGTAACTGTTTCGATTAGCAACATTGTGTGGTGAACTTCTAACCTCTGTGCTCACTTAAGTGTTCCATGAACTGTTACTATGGTAACAGGCAGTAAGGAGTTTGGGGGTAGGCTTGAAAGGTACTGAGTGTACAAAAACCTTTTATATTTACCCAGGATCCTCTGCATGACAGAAGGGAAGGCAAAGTAAGACAGAACACTGTGTAGCAGATTTACAAGCCCCTTGCACCACTTTTGTGTCACTTTTCCCATCTTAAAAGTGATGCAATAGTAACGCAATGAACTTATAACTCTGCCCCTATGCACATTATGAGCGAAAGAAGCACACAACTCTTTCAATTCTTTATCGATCACAATTAAACAGTGTTGCTTCACGATTCACAATGCACTTCAATAATTACTTTGTGCCTATTTAAATTGTTGATGGGATTGTCGACATTACAAAACTTTAGACATATTTACAAAGACGCTGTTAAAATTGTCGCCGCTTTAACGTCAGCAATCTTCAAAAGAAACGGCAAAATGGAATTCAAAATCCTTTGTTATCTTATCGGAAGATTTTTTCAACATTGCTGTTTGCTATGCAAGAGTGAGAGCCACCCCCCAGGGCTATATAATCAATGGTTGTGGGGGGGCCAATGCCCCCCCTGCAAACATAGTGGTGGGGGCCTCAACGACACCCCCAAGCCCCGGGGACCACCACCACTGTGGCTTTCTGTATTGTGGGCGGGGGCTGCGTTGTACCCCTTTTAGAGACCTCAAGGGCCTTGGGACCACCACCCCCCAGGGCCGGCTCCTGCAGTGTCCTTGGGTGCCTACCTCGGGACACTGCTGTTTGCTATGAGAGGGCGGGAGTCTCGCGGCTCCCGCCCTCCTATAGCAAACTGCAGGGCATATTATAAAGCATGGCATTATAATTATTGCCGCTTTAGCGGCAGAAAACTGCCGCTAAAGCATCGATAATGGGCTTGATAATATGCCTTAGAGCATTCCCACATAAGCCCATGTTCACACCAGAACATGGGCTTCTATAGAAAATCACAATTATCTGCTAACATGCAGCTCCCCATGTGGAAAAGCAATCTGCTATAAATTAGGAAAAAAACATGTTTCCCTGCTCTCTCTTTCAAAATCCAAACCAAGTTTGCTATGGGAGGGCAGGAGCCTCGGCTCCCGCCCTCCCATAGCAAACAGCAGTGTCTTGAGGGTGTGCTCCCCGGGGCACTGCAGGAGCCAGCCCTGGGGAGTGGCTGTCCCCAGGGCGCTTGAGTGCTCCAGGATGGGGGCCATGCAACCCCCTCCCACAATACATAAAACCCCAGGGGTGGTGGTCCACGTGGCTTTGGGGGCCTTGAAGCCTCCCACAACCATTTATTTTTCTTGCCCCGGGTGGTGACAGTCAAAGTCATATATCAAAGTCAAAGTCAAAACAGTCTTTATATTGATCGTTGAGATCGTAAAAGACACAAATAATATTTACAATATTACATTAAGACTGAAAAATTAGAATAGATTCTTGTACAAGTGCTATGGTACAGTGACTACACTAGAAAAAACACAATGTAACTCTTAGTATATACATTGCATTATTAAGACAAAGTAAAAACAAAGAATAGGGGTTAAAAGAATGATACAAACAGTGAAGCACATCGGTGCAGCTACTTTACTTAACTGCCATTCAAGTACATACTTCCATTTCATAAAATGCTAAAACATTCTATTGAATCAGACATGTTTCTTGTGACTAAAAAAACAGGCCCCACTAAGCAGAGCGTATTCAGTAAAAAGACTGCTATCATGGTTCTATGCAAGCATTGTTACGTTTCATTAGCTCTTGCTTCTTCAGCTTATTAGCACAATTACCCCACATCCAGCTGAATAATTTGTCAATAGCTATCGCTGTGGACTCTTGAGTATTGGTCTTCAGTATACGGAGAGCTATATTGCTTGACCTGGTACCAAGGTTGGAGCATATTGGCTTCAGCCATTTGGCCCTGGGGGACTTGTATGCTGGACATACGAATAAATATGGAGAATTGACTCGTCTTGCTCCAGACAGGATACACATTTGTTGTCCGATGCATTATGCCATTTCTGTGTGAACAATTTAACAGTGAGTGTGTCTACCCTAATTGGTGGAATAGCTTCTTGTCTCTGGGTTTGGATAAAAAATCCCAGTAATCCTCAAACAAGGTATCATGTTTGTGCTCCATGAAAATGCCGAACAAAGAGGTATTCTTAGAGGACCGCAAGCTATTTACTTTGATTATAATCCTGTGCTTCCTTAAAATGTATTTATAGGGAAAGGGACTACCTGCTGGATCCTCCCACAGGTGTCTCAAACCCATGTTCACCAGTGTGAACTTTACCTTTTGTAACCAAGGGACCTTACATGATAAATCAGCCTCTCTAACATCTTTTAACGCTTTTGCGTAAAATTACAACTCCGGGTTAGACCAAAGCCATTTCCAGAATGCTAAAGGTCTATAACGGGCTTCCTTCTCCAAGGTACCACAACCCAGATCTAAGTAAACTGGCTTAAGTGGGTAGATTTTGGGAGACCTGTGAGGGCTCTCACAAATTTATGCTGGGCTGTAGCTAAAGATGTCAAATTATCAAAGCCTCAGAGCTCGGCACCATATAACGTTGAGGCCCTAACCTTGGTATTATAAATCTTTAAAGCGGGCCCTACTGGCCTCGTTTGAGAGAGTCTCTGTTCCTTTATTAGTGCTCCTGTCAATTGGGCAAGCTTAAGGGCCATCACGTCGATCCGGGTCTTCCAGTTTGGATTCAGCTTAGAGTAATCCCCAAATACGTAAATAAGTCAGTTTGTTCAAGTTGTACCTTATTTATAAAACCCTCCCTTTAATCACTTTTTGTTTGTGGAGGACCATACATTTGTTTTTTCCACATTAACCACCAACTCATGGTCACCACAAAAATCCTCAAATCTTTTCAGTGCACCCTGCAACACTGTTTGTGTTTCTGAGATAATAAGGGTATCATCGGCAAACATAAGTATGGGTACCTTCATAAAAGCAATTCCATGCCTGTGCACCATAAAGGAACCTTTCAAGGCCTGTGGGCATCAAAGACACCTGAAGGAATCCCCCTTGAAGTAAATAAGTCAAATTCCTGCATCTGCAGGTACCTCAAATGAGCTGATTGGTCTGCTGATCCTGAGCTCCTCCAGACTCTAAAAAGTTCCTGCAACACAGATGGTAATTCTTCACATCCCACAAGGCCTGCCCTGCCCTCTCACCAATTTTGAGGCCTGTATCCCTCGTCTGATCTACAGAAACCATACTACTGTGAACAGAGTTGACTTGCCATTGCAAAGGCTTGTTCGCTTCTTTAAACCAATATGTTTGGGCTCCAAGTTGTCCCAACCTCAAGCATATCCAGTGGCTAAGATGTTCATTCCCACTGTTTCACTTGCACCGTGGGCCTGCATCTCTTAGTGAACTGCTTGAGGTCCTCTGTGACTCCAGTGCCACCAGCCTGTGGGTCCTCTTGAGGGTCACCCCTGATTGCTTGGGCCTACCCTGAGTCCCCTACTTATGTTGAGTCTCCTGGACCTTGCTGGTCCAGACATTGCACATCTTTCAACTTCCCTTCTGGTTGCATTTACCAATGTTTTTACATGTTCCCGCCAAACACTGATTCCTCAACTCTCAAAATCTGATGTAGGAAAGCTCATGTATGGCTCTTGGTCTTCCAGTGTCTTCTCGTCCACACAGCTGCAGTTCTAAGGTCACTGTCAGCCCTCCTGCAACCCCCGACATCAGAGGGCATTCCTCTTCCGTGCCTCCGGGTCACTCCTGAGTGTCATAGACTTTGTCCCCACTGCTTACAGGTTCTTCACATCTCACATTCACCTTTGGCTTCTACTGGACACTTTCACCTTCCCCAGCAGTGGCATTTTCCTGAAATCTCTCATTGAGTTCGACAATCGTTTCTGATGCCACTTTACAACCTGGCCTCCTTGGTGCAGGTAACCTGGTTCCTAAGGTATCCATGGGTGGGGTGGCTCTCTAACCTACTGTCTTCCAAGGGGTTTCTTCATGGTTCACTGGGAAGGGTCCTTCTTCTTTAAAATTTCAACAGCGACTTATCCATTGACTTTTATTGATCCAGCGGTAGTGTTACCAAACTGCACGCGGCCTCCGTTGACCACTGTGTATTCTGTGCTACGTACCTGTTTCTATTACAAAGTATTGTGAGTATTGTGTATATCTCCAGCTAGGAGATATCCAAACGTGTTAGTGAGTGTCTTATAATAAAAATGAATCAACAGGAGAGAAAGGGCGCGAGTAACCACTCCTATGCCCCAAGCAAGTATATTATAAACAACTAAGGAGTGACTCTGTGTACAAATAAATACGACGTGAAACAGAAAAATCATGTGAAGGTGACAGGTTTCTCAACAAGCCCCAATCTGGTTCAAATGACTTCAAGATAAAGTACAAACATAATCTTG
Source organism: Lissotriton helveticus (assembly GCF_964261635.1). NCBI lineage: Eukaryota > Metazoa > Chordata > Amphibia > Caudata > Salamandridae > Lissotriton > Lissotriton helveticus. The sequence continues at coordinate 20,776,767 of NC_136063.1, forward strand.
TTAACCAAGAGGTTATAACCCAGTAGACGCGCAATATTTACACCCAACTGGGAAGGGCAAGTAAACCTCTATATTAAAAGGACCCTCACTCACCACTAGTTGGTGACATGCTTCATCATTGGGTCCCCGCTGGGGTGGCCGAATGCCCCCCCAGCGTGCTACAACGCCTGATTTACAGCGGAGCGGGTTGGTGGTGAGTGTAACAGTGGTATAACTCAAAAGGTGCAAAATATGTGAGTGCAAGGTTAAAAAATACAAAGTTGAAACCCAACAAAATATTTAATATGGGCCAACCTGTATTAAAGTTAAAAACGTGAAAGGCGGACAACTACAGGTTCTTTATTATGAGACCAGTGTCCTTAATAAGTATATACGGTCAACATGTTTCTGCTGCTAAAACGCAAGATCGCACAGCATTCGTCAGGACCTCTGAAATAATAGCTCTCCGGTGGTATGTGCGCGCTAAGGCACACCCTCCCGTGAGGCAATAAGTGTGAAAAAATAGAAAAAATCTTATATATATCCATCAGGTGCAATTACTCACGGATATTGCCCGTGCCGGCTCGCTGTAGGACACAGCAGCCAAGGATACCTGTAGAGGAGAGAAACAAAGTACACACTGACACACAAAACACTGAACAGACCAACATGTAAGCCAATATTCCAGTATATGCTTGGTCATGTATGTGCAAAGATCAATTGGTCAAAGTGTTGTATCCACCTTAAATAAAGTGGCCGGATATAGTTCCCCGTAATAGATAGCATTTCAATTTAGGGGGGTCATCCATTGTGAAACATACAGTAGAATAGTGCATGTTGAGATCATGGAACCGACAATGTAAGGTTCCAAGTACAAAAAAAAATGTTTTCTTTCTCTAATAATCCCAGGCTTGCCAATAGCGGAAGGCTATGACTCCCTTCCCCACCTCACATTGTAATGGAGCCGGGTGTTTGGAAGTAAAATGGTACGCAGAGACTTAAAAAACCAAAAAGAGCAATATAACTCAGAGGATCTAGAAAGAACAGCACGCATTCCGACAGGCTAGCGTTACCATGAAATGATGTTAGCGTCAACATCATCTCTATTAGCACTTACAAACATAAGGAAGGAAATTCACTTCCTGGGACAGGACGGCGCGGGCATGTTTCACACAGTGTCCAGCCCTAGTGAAAGGAAAAACGAAAAGTAAAAGTAAAAAGTCCCTCCAGATCATTCAAATAACAAAAAGGACCGCTTGCTTGTAAAGCGGTTCAGGAACTTACTGATACACTCGCGACTCCCCGCCTGCGACCTACTCTTCGGGTGAAGCCGTCTGCCCGGAGGTGAAGAGACATGGCTTGCGTGCTTCTTTTCATAGCAACGTTCTTCCGGCCCCGTGGTCAGCGAACCGGTACGTACGGGGGCGTGGCCGGGTGCGGAAGAAAGATCTTAAAGGGACAGAGTCCTTACAATGAATCACACAGGGCGCCGGTTCGAGGCCCCTGTCCGTTCTTACTGTGAATAACCACAAAAGGGGGGGTTGGTTGGGGGGAGTATGTGGAGGGAAGAGGAAAAGGTCGAAACGGAGACACAACCCGGAGCCAGTATTATATGAGTATTTTATGAGGTCCAATTCAGAAAGGACTATTTTCAGACCCATATTTCGATTGATTCTCAATGATTAGGTGAAAACCAAAAACATTCCAGACCCATGTTTCGATTAAATCACAATGATGAGGTGAAAGACCAAAAAATTCCAGATGAAGGGCTAGCATGTTAATTGCGCAATTTGTACAGTAGTCACAGCCCTATATTGGTACTGGGATGAAATTATAAATCATTACTGGTTAGTTGTTGATCTCGGATGCATAATGGGGTTACATTATGATGCCAAAGAAGAAGAAAAAAGCTTGCACATTGTCAGCAGTAATAATTAGTTTTATCAACGTCTTAAAACTGAACCCCACGGAATATCATCATTGAGTCCAAATTTATTGATGGACAGGCGATACACCCACCGTTGCTCTTTCTCAAACAACTTGACTTCCGATCCATTTGTCAGATGTTCCAGGATTGTCCAGCGCATTTCCTTGGGGGTATGGTGTTTTTCCAAAAAATGACATGTCATCCTGGTTGTTGTCTTTCTACAGCGTATATTGCTGCGATGTTCTCCTATTCTCAATTTGATACGCCTGGACATCATGCCAACATATTGTAAACCACAGGGTACTGCGACTTTTTCTTAAGACCAATTATTGAGTCCACCAGCACATACCTGAAGGACACAAAGAGCCTCCTCCCTATGCTTAGAACAATTGTCTTGCCTGATGAGCCATGCTTCCTTGTCACAATGGACATTGAAAGCCTGTACACTTGTATCCCACAAGATGAGACTATTAGAGTGGTAAAAGAGGCATTGGATAAGGCACCTTGGGACTTTACTACATCACGTCCCTTTGTTGTGGATTGTGCCACTTTGGCGCTCAAGAAGAATTACTTTGAACATGAGGGCAAGATCTACCTCCAGGCCACAGGTACCTCAATGGGCAGTACCTTTGCCCCTTCGGTGGCAGTCCTGTATGTGTTAAATTTCGAGGTTAACAACATCCTGGGCCCTGCAAATCCGTTCTTTGCCAATATCATATTTTGGCAACCTTATATCGACGATGTGCTAATGATCTGGAAGGGGGAAGAGCACATATTATTGGATTTCTTTGGATGGATTAATACGTGTGACCAGCTTCTCAAGTTCACACATGAATATTCCATCGACACCATTACATTCTTGGATGTCACTATTAGAAGACAGGATACTCATTTGGAGACGACAACATTCACTAAACCCACAGCAAAAAATAACTTGCTACATTACACCAGCTATCACCCGAGGGCTCTGCGGGAGAATCTCCCATACGGCCAGTTTTTAAGGCTGCGCCGGAATTGTAGCAACTTGCCGGACTACAAACAGCAGGCAGATGTCTTATCAACTAAGCTACAAAACTGAGGATACCCACAGAAGATCATCACCAGCAGCCAAAAACGGGCAAGGAACCAACAGAGGGACACACTTCTGGATATCACTGCAAGGACTCAAAATGTTGAGATCCCTTTAACATGTGTTACAACATTCAATCCACTATCGAACGCAGTGAGTAAGAGTGTCTCAAAACACTGGAAGATATTAACTAGTAATAATCACCAGTGGGATAAACCTCTCTTTTCATATAAAAGAGCTACAAGCTTGAAGGACTCTTTGGTTCACACGCGCCCTAGGGACCTAACGACAACGATGCCGGCTGCCACTGTATTGAATGCCTGGGGCCTACCAGCAGTTACTGGGCATTTCCCCTGTGAGAATTGTAGTATATGCCACCTGACCTCTCACACGAAATCATTGATTCTGACCAATGGAGAACGATGGGAACTGCGTTGCCACACTAATTGCAACACGACCAATGTTATTTATTTAATAACATGCCCATGTGGTTTACAATATGTTGGCATGATGTCCAGGCGTATCAAATTGAGAATAGGAGAACATCGCAGCAATATACGCTGTAGAAAAACAACAACCAGGATGACATGTCATTTTTTGGAAAAACACCATACCCCCAACGATATGCGCTGGACAATCCTGGAACATCTGACTAATCGATCGGAAGTCAAGTTGTTTGAGAAAGAGCAACGGTGGGTGTATCGCCGGTCCACCAATAAATTTGGACTCAATGATGATATTCCGTGGGGTTCAGTTTTAAGACCTTGATAAAACTGATTATTACTGCTGACAATGTGCAAGCTTTTTTCTTCTTCTTTGGCATCATAATGTAACCCCATTATGCATCCGAGATCAACAACCAACCAGTAATGATTTATAATTTCATCCCAGTACCAATATAGGGCTGTGACTACTGTACAAATTGCGCAATTAACATGCTAGCCCTTCATCTGGAATGTTTTGGTCTTTCACCTCACCATTGTGATTTAATCGAAACATGGGTCTGGAATGTTTTTGGTTTTCACCTCATCATTGAGAATCAATCGAAATATGGGTCTGAAAATAGTCCTTTCTGAATTGGACCTCATAAAATACTCATATAATATTGGCTCCGGGTTGTGTCTCCGTTTCAACCTCTTCCTCTTCCCTCCACATACTCCCCCCAACCAACCCCCCCTTTTGTGGTTATTCACAGTAAGAACGGACAGGGGCCTCGAACCGGCGCACTGTGTGATTCATTGTAAGGACTATGTCCCTTTAAGATCTTTCTTCCGCACCCGGCCACACCCCCGTACGTACGGGCTTGCTGACCACGGGGCCGGAAGAACGTTGCTATGAAAAGAAGCACGCAAGCCATGTCTCTTCACCTCCAGACGGACGGCTTCACCCGAAGAGTAGGTCACAGTGTATCAGTTTTCCTGAACTGCTTTACAAGCAAGCGGTCCTTTTTGTTATTTGAATGATCTGGAGGGACTTTTTACTTTTACTTTTTGTTTTTCCTTTCACTAGGGCTGGACACCGCGTGAAACATGCCCGCGCCGTCCTGTCCCAGGTAGTGAATTTCCTTCCTTATGTTTGTAAGTGCTAATAGACATGATGTTAACGCTAACATCATTTCATGGTACCGCTAGCCTGTCGGAATGCGTGCTGTTCTTTCTAGATCCTCTGAGTTATGTTGCTCTTTTGGTTTTTTAAGTTTCTGCGTACCATTTTACTTCCAAACACCCGGCTCCATTACAATGTGAGGTGGTGTCATGTATTCCTATCGGTTCTGAATCGATCCCCCTATTCCTGACCCTATTCTAGTTAAACAAACCAACAAGTTAACTAGCAGTCAGCCCATGAGGCAGAAATTCCCCATGATGCAGATACCGTTATCTGACGCAGTCACACTACGGCACAGGAACGTGTTATCTGATTAAGTCATAACGCTTGCGATCTAATTAGACAAGCGATATTCCTCCAGCCCCTGATAAGGCATACGGAGTTCTCATAACAAATCAAACCTATGACAACCTGGGCAAAACCCTGCGGCCATTGTTTTGATTTCACCGAGAACTTTAGTAAAAGAATGTGCTAACGAGCAAATCGTATGACATCTTTATTGACGTATCTATGTCCATCCTTACGTCAATCTCGGCACCTTAAAGGTATAAATATTACCGATCTTGCCATATGCAAACACACGCGTGGTGACGAGACGGAGCAGCCATACTTGCCGAAGCCGAGAGCAGAGCAGACCCCGCTGGCAGCAGCCCCGCCTTCCTGACGCGCTGAGAGACGCGCTGCTTTCTCCTGCCGAGAATCCAGCCCCGGCGTTTCTGGGCAGCCCTCGCAGGCAGCCTGGAATATCGAGACCAGAGAAAGAGATACCATTCCTCATTCATCCTAACTTCCAGGTACAGAACTGAATAACCCCTCACAGAGAATTCTTTAGTTATTCACTTGGCAAAGACAAACTTAACTTAAACTGTAACTTTCTATTCCCACCCACGTATTAGGCTTAGGTCAGGTACACGGGGTAGGCGTATTTAGAAACACCAGTTGAGTACGTTTAGTCAAATGTATATGTGTATGTAAATATATTTTATTCATTTTAAACATCATATGGCTTAGAAACCATATCAATGTTTTTACAGTATTACTTTATACTATTGCTTTTAATGTATGCACTTTACTTAACTATAAGTATTGCAATAATATCGATCCATTTCTCTTGTATGAGAAAAGAGACTGATCAATAAATAACACCTTTTTATTGAACACGCCCGTCTCTTCCTTTTCTCTACATTCTGATGAGACTAAGAATGCACGTACTGACTGAGTAAAATAATTTGCCTTTTGTTCACACGACTCTCGAGATTGACTCTTGATTAGGGGAGAGCAAAGTTGTCATGTTCTATGGTTGTCAGAAACTAAATCCCTTCTTGTCTAATCAGGGAAGTTAATTCCTCCTTGAACATTCGAGAAAGTTTCTAGCGAACTCTGAGCTACGCTGGCAAACCCAAAACTTAAGTCTAGTATCGACAGTAGTAGACCTAGTTAACGTCTGGCCTAGGCCTTTACTGCTGTAGGTATTATTCCAATGCGCAGAGCCTATTGGGAAGATAGGAACTACACTACATGGCGCCCAACGCGTTTGGAAAGGGCGATAAAACTAACGTAAGATATTTAGAGTAACTCAGTCGTGCTTTCTCACTCAGACCCCTTTTCCCATAATACTCCAAAGACGTCTGGAGTGGGTGAAAGGTAATATCCGCCAGACCTCGACGGAGGGAACTCCTATGTATGTTTCTTGGTATAGTCAACGTTGAAGGGTAAACGGTTCCAAAATATTGTGCATCTAATCTCTGTTTCCATAAGAAACCTGATCTGCAAACAAACAAAATAAGCTTCCTGTCGGTAAAATGGCAGAGAGTGATGATGAAAGAGAGGCAGTTAGATTAGCAACTGAACTCGCAGATGCTGATGCTACCATGCAAGCAGCAGACGCAGATATAATACTCATTCCGGTCATCAAAAGGAGATCTATAACCTTAAAACTTATAGAAAATGGACTGACACCTAGAGGTGGTACAGTCATATTCGTAATTGAGGCACACGAATATCGGCAGACAGAGGTATATTATTCATGGATACATTTTCCAGCAGCTAATGCTGTAACAAAGTACTTCCACTATTACAAAATAGAGGAACCTCCTAATGAGTACACTCCTTTCGAGGAGGTGGAAGTACCACTCAAATTTCAAGAGCATTTGCTCTTATTTGATGGCGCCCTAAAACATAATAATCACATCACCAGGCTCGGTCCTTTAGGTAGACCAGGAGCAACGTGGCCGGTACTAGCCGGATACACACCACATCCAGACTTCGAAAGAATGCCTGCAGCAGATCTTTTAGTACAACTAAAACAATTAATAAAAATTCATAGACAATTAGTCCAATATGTAATGCGGACATCAACAATTCAGCCAGCGATTAAACTTCCACAGCTGACCCCTCACCAGGGGAACACAAATAAAATTACACCACAGAACATCCAGTCTTGCCTAGGTAAAGTACCGGCTAAACGGGAACAAATACCATTCTGGTTGGCACAGAAAATTACCCAAATAGAGGCGGTGTTTCCTGACACCACCCCATTAGAAAAACACAGGATTCTGACTATCTGTCTCCCAATGGGAATCGCACCACACATTGAGGACTGTGACACTTGGGGTACAGTCTTTGCTTCCATCTACACAAAAACGCACGGTGTTCCATCCATTTCGGTGATACCAGATGTGCTAAAACAAATTCAAGACGAATATGGTCCAGAACCTGCTTTAACTCTTGGTATGAAATTACTAAAAGACTTCAAGCAGGTCTCGGCTATACTATTAGCCAACATAAAAGGTGAAGCAGCGTACGTGGCGATCCGCCAGAGGTTAAAAGAGACAGATATAGCAGACCAACCAGCTGAAATTACCAGAATCATAGAAAAATCCTATGAGGAACTAGGAAGAGATAGCTTAGGTGGAATACCAGTAAGACCACAACTGACTGAAAGTCCAGAAAAAATATTTTTTAATAATAATTCACCGAAAAAGAACTGGGATGGAAACAAACAATCCAATCCAAAAGAAAAGAAATTCCAGTCCCGAGGAAGGTCTCCTAGGCGAAGGGAGAAATCTCCGAACCAGAGACACAGGTCACCCCAGAGTGACCCCTCTGGGAAAAGATATAACCTTAGAAATAGGGATAATATAAAAAAGCCTGATAGATATCAAGACATTGATACACGTCCCTCTCAATCTTTTCAGAATTCCTTGCAGAAATCGGAAAGAAGAGGACGATCAGAACAAAGAGAAGAGCACGCCAAGTCCAAAGACAAGGAACCTGCTCAGCTAAAAAAGAAATTACAATTTCCAAAAAAGAAGGTAGCCAGTATCAAGGTAGTTAACAATGCCGAGAATACTGAGGACACAACTGAAAAACGGAGAGTGGGCTCAGACAATGCTAGACAGCGCAGCAGAAGTGAGCATAGCTCGCAAAGTCCTTATGAATCATCTGGAGACAGTGGACACGAATGAATATCTTCAAGTGGAAACTGCAGACACCAGGGTTAGCAAACCTCACAAGATATACGAGATAACATTACGTATAGAGGGAGATAAGACTAGGAAAATATGGGGACTATTTTGGGATAATCTCTCCAAGGGCTATGATATCCTTCTAGCTAAAAAAGACTGGCCACCAGAGTTTGTAAGGGAGTGCCCTCATGGCGAAGAAGTAATTATGCCTGCCTTCTCGAATCATATCCCGATTCATAAAAAATACACACTTGCCAGAAAATGGGCAGTGGCTTTAGCTCCTGCTTTATATAAAAATCATGTAGGATGGGATGGGGACTCTCCTCCTCACAAAATCCAGTTAAAATCACAACCTACTGCACAAAGGCAGTACCCAATTAAGCAAGAAGCTAAAAAACAGGTAAATGAAATAATAGATCAGCTAGAATACCAGGGGGTGATTGAAACTTGCACCTCACCAATGAACAATGCTTTGTTTCCGGTCTCCAAACCAGACAATTCATATCGTCTAGTTTTGGATTACCGACACCTTAACACATGTTGCAAAACTTTTGCAGTGCAAAACTCACACAGTGCTGCACTGATGAATAACATAGTGCGCAAAAAATACAAAACAACCTTGGACATCTCCAATGGATTCTTTTGTCAAAACATAGCACCAGAGAGCAGATATTTAACTGCATTCTCAGTAAATGGCACTCAAAAACAATTCTGTCGGTTAGCCCAGGGGTACAAGAACAGCCCGGGAGTATTCTCAGCGAGAGTAACAGAATTACTACAACTATATGATGATGAAGCATTATCTTATGTCGATGACATTTACTTAACAGATGATGACTTGGAGACTCACTTGAAAAGAGTGAACACCATAATACTTGGGTTCGCAGCAGAGGGTTACAAATTCAACTTTAAAAAGTCCAGAATTGCCCATCTGACAGTCCTGTTCTTAGGATATGAGTTATCAAGTGAAGGCAAAAGCCTGGCTGACAATTTCCTAGAGAAATGTGCCGTACTCCAAGCACCTAGAACAATAAAAAACTTACAGTCAATTCTAGGCTTCCTAAATTTCGGAAGAACATACATTGCAAATTACGCAGAAAGGGTCAAACCCCTTTATGATCTAATTAAACCAGATTTTAAAAGATCCAATTGGACTCAAATACACACAGAAATTTTGAGATCCTTACAAACAGACATGCTAATTAAAACAAAATTAGAAACACGTGATAACACACGCAATCTTGTGATTCGAGTCATCCCAGGGAGATGCGGATTCACATACCTGACCTCTAATGAGGGAGAAAAGGTACCAATTGCATTCAAATCACACTTGTACACAAAAGCTGAACAGAAATTCAGCAACAAAGAAAAAATTGTTCATGCAGTTCAAACCGCAATAGCTAGAGAAAAAGATCAGGCAGACGGTAGACATATCACAGTCAGAACAGCTGAATCAGCCTTTGAGGTATTAACAACACCGTGTAATTTACCAACAACAACATTGGATACAGAATGGTTACAATGGGTAAATTCAATCACAACGGACAAAGTATACTACTACTTTGATCCAGAAGTAGAAGAATTGAAAAATCTAGCATATGAAGAAACATATCCTCTGCCAATCGACATTCTGCCTTTACGACATTACGCCTGTGTAATCTATACAGACGGACATGCTCAACCGTCCGTTTGGGGAGAACAAGCATACAACCCCACATGTGAGATTACAAAAGAAGTGTGGCGCGGAGGTAAACTAAAACCTCTATTAACAAAGACACACTCAGTAGAAAGTAATTCAGAACAACAAACTGAAATATTAGCTTTAAAAATGGCGCTAGATAATGCGGATCGCGAATTCCCGACACTTATAGTGTCAGATTCATATTACTGCGTCAAATCATATAACAGCGATTTGCAGACATGGATTCAAAACGGTTACAAAGATGACACAGATGCACCAATAAAGCAGAAACTGCTCTGGGACCAAATAGCTCTTTTACAAAAAGAACTACCAAAGACTCACGTGACTCACTCACTGAGTCAACAGCGTGATGGCGTTCACGTTGTAGGGAATTCATTGGCTGAAACAGCCGCAGCAGCAGCCACTAAATCGGCTCCCGTAGATCGAAAAAAGCGTACATTAAAATACATTGACGGGGAAACAGTGCTGGCAGTGAAAACGTCATCAAAAGGCGACTGCTCAGCGTTACCGATCAACTATCCACTCAATTACACATACATAATCGATGCAAACTCCGTCCCTTTTGCTCGAATCCCTGGAGTGGGGGATAGAGTGATTCCAAACATGGACAGGAGAAACTTGTTAATCGCAGACGCACACATGGGCGAGGGTCTCAGACACCTTAAATTAAAAGATTCTCTCGAAGAATTACAATCACGGTACTGGTGGCCAGGCATGAGCCTGCGTCATACCATGTTTGTAAAAAACTGCCCAAACTGTAACAGAGATCGCAGTGGGGAGAGAAACAGTTTAATACCTCGTCGTTCTACTCCAAGAAAAATCAGGAGTAATAAGGAAGGGTTGCGATTAACATATACAGGCTAGTTCCACTTATAATGTAGATCACCAGCACTCGGCTGACGTCCGGACTGTTATACAAAGATTTGCGAGTCTAAATGGCATATACGCTAAGAGCATGCTACGTTCGACCATTGTTTTCACTCAGGCCCACCAGCCTGGGGGGAAACATGGCCGAATGAGCACAGTCCAGCGGGAATCTTCTCACTTCCTTCCTGAGGGTACGGGATGGTGTAAAGAAAAAACCAAGGCATAAAGCAATCTATAGCAGAAAGGATATTAGGTTCGGGAGCTGGGTGGGTCAAACATCTAATAAGTGTCCAACGTAGTCTCAATAACTTGCCAAGAAATTCTCTGAAGGGATTCAGTGCGTACGAATTATTATTTGGAACTAGGATGATGATCTCTGACATTGATAGTCAGACTTCAGTGGTGAAAGAAAAAAGCTTTGATATCAAAGACCGTTTGGCTATTTTGCAGGACTTAAACAAAACAAGAAAAGACCTGAGCAACATAAAGTTGAAACAACAGCCAACAACCACTGAAGAACCACCACCTGTCCCAGCAAGACCTGTCTGGATTCCAAAAGTCGGGGATCTAGTCAGGGAGAAGATCGCGGTAAAGAAGGAATTTGGGCCTTCTTACAGAAAAGCAGTTCCTGTCTTGTCTGTCAACGGGACAAGATCAGTTGTACTACCGCCACTTGCTGGTAAAAAGGAGAACCGAGTTGTATCCATCGACCTGGTAAAACCACAACATGTGGCCGATAACAAACAGTAGGCCAAGTGGACTCCCAATAAGTAGCAGAACACCAAGGTTTGCTACCAGTACAGAGGTCCTAACGAAGAGGCTCATCACATTCGAAACGCCTACAGAAGAACAACAAGGACTATGCAACAATGCAATAGAACTGAGACCTCTGAAAACCCAAATAAAAACATTTAGCAGAGACACACCAATCTATAATGAAGTACCAAGTGACAATGCAAGGAACAAAAATCCTGAACCAATTGGAACAATTGACAGAACTGCATCCGGCTACTTCATAAACTTCGATGATTCCTCTGAAGGCTTCAGTGAATCAAAGACACAGCCATCATCAAAATCTTTTAAAGACAAAGCTAAGGAACTTTTGAAACAACTGAAAGAAACATATCTGATTTCTCCATGGATTGAATTCTGGGTGGGTTTTGGTGCATTTATCCTCATACTTTGGCTCATCATGATACTAACATTGGGACGCTTCATTGAGGGAAAATATGCTAAAATGGACACAGCAAGTCAGAACATCAACTTGATCCTCAAACCACACACATCTTCACATGTCGAGAAAAGAGAACTTTCTTCAGCCAACTTCACAGCCAATCCGATACCTGGTGGGGTAGCCTGGGACAACACTGACTATGAAATTTATGGTCCGGTCGAGACCCTGAAATATCCTCACCAAATTAAGATCTCATTGAGTGACTTTGCAAAACCAAACTCATTTGCTGATGATTGGGACTTCGAAAGCATTAATAACATGATGTCTGACTTAGTAATGTCTGCTAAATTTACCAAACATGATTATTTGCAGGGTTCTACAAATTATGACAATATGTATTGCTATAACCACTATGGTAACCACTTTTTACATAGATCTGCACAACCTAGAAATGTTTTAAATTATAATCAATGGGAACATTGTGCAACACCTCCAAAAAGGAGCTCAAGAACCGTTTACGACAAATATTCATATTTTTCAGGTTTTAACACAAGTAATGCTGAAGCATTTTATTTTAAATTGTCAAACAAGACAGGAACCAAGACCATGATAACCAACACAAAATTGTTATATTCAGACTCATTTTTTGAAAAAATTAATACTTTTGGATTTGATTATTGGGACAAAAATGTTGAATTGAAAAGTGTTTGGGGTACAAAAGAATGGCAAGTACAGGGTATAGAAGCTTTGTTCAGAGCCTGCATGATCCCAGAACAAATGATATTTTTAAATGACACTGTTCAACAAACCACCTGTCTTGGCTTAGCCAAAATCAAAGATTTAATTAAACCGTCTATTCCAAAGCCAACAATGTTTAGCAATAACTCTGATACAGATGAAGAGATAGACGTAAACCATATATTAAACCAAAACAGAACACATCCAAATTGGAAACAGTGGTTGATCTGGCCCACAGATACTAATAACTGTCAAGACAGATTCCTGAACAAAACACAGGGTTTCAAAATGAACAGGCCAGACCCTATATATCCTCAAAGACATCACCCAGGGATAATAACCACCTACAGTGTGGGCAAATTATGCCTTCAATGGCTACAAACTTCCACACTGGCAGAAATTAAGCAACACCTAACTTTACTTACTGATGGTGCTGACTTGCGTGATTTCACTTTGGGACCACGCAAACAGCGTCAAAAACGTTTCATAGCAGCCTCTGTATATGCAGCATACAATGAGGCCTGGAAGGTTACTCAAATTGAAACAGCAGAGAGAATACGGGAAATTGACCGTATTAATTTGGAAAAATCACTTTCTGTAGTGGACAATGGGTTAATGACTCTGTCCTCCAGAATTTTTTCTTTGGACAGCATTGTGTCGTCAGCAATCGATATATTATCGCAAGACTTACTGTTATTACAACATGGTCAGTCACAATTGCGTTCTATTGTACAGCTTGGCTGGACGTTACAAAATCTGCGTTCAGGCTATGTGCCTTGGCGTTTAATCAACACATTGTCACTATTCCAAATCTTTAACCTTACTGATAGACAAATCGGTATGGCGCAAAAGGGTGCTGATTATACAATCTTGAGCATTGAAAAACTAGAAAGATTACCAATGACAATGTCAGAACGACCTGTCAGTGAATGGATAATACACGGAATCATAAATATTCCAATCTCAACCTTCAGGTTTCAATACTGCCAAAAATATATACAGGCTGGCATGTACGAGAAATTAGGAAAGGGGTACCTTAAAACAACTTGGAACCTGCCCTATTCACATGCATGTGTCAGTAATAAAGGACAGAAAGTGTTTCTTAGTGGCAACAATTGTGCGATGTCACTAAGCGGCACGCTTCTGTGTAACGGAATTAGTTTGCATGGAGCCTGTGAAGGGAATTCATACAACCTTTCATGTCACCAGCAAGGCGCACCTGCAACAGAAATAGAACCATTCTTTCAAAGACTCTATAATGGGAGTTACATTCTTATTGTAGACCGCAGATGTTGTAGTCTTATGCCCGGGACTCCTTATCTAGTTACTACGACTGCGAAGGTCAAGTGCTGTGGACGCTCATTGTTCCCCAGCTCTTTCCCAGACAGGGAGGCAAGGGCATGGCCCGATTTGAAAATTACTTCTATTCGAATAGATACTTTAAGCAGAATGAAAACAGTCCTTCTTCAGACGCCTACCAGGCTCTCGTCATCAAAAGAAACGTATGATCTACAAGTCGCAAGGAATGCATGATTACACCTATTTCCGAGTTAGTGAAACTTTCCCAGGAAGCTGTTGACAGTTTTTTCGAAAGCCTAAATGATATGAAGTTCTCACCCGAACAGAAATAGAGACTTTTGAGCAAGCTCGCACACGGCGCTCCCTGAATTCGGCCTTCAACTTTAAAAATAAAGTCTCATGAACATTTTCGCTCCAGTTCACGGACAGCAGTTTTTCCAGCAGCCCCAAATATTTTTGCATATTTTTCGGGACACTATCTTCTGCTTAAAGTAAGAACTATTCTTAGAGAACTAAGGTTTCTAAATTTTAGATAGCTTATAGACATTAGCTGCCCGCTGGCATGTTCATAAAGATATTTTATTCTGTGATGGAATGGTCTCGAAACTTTTTTCTGTCAGAAATCATTTCATGTGTAATTCTCATATACCAAATAAGCAATAATGTATACAAATGCAATTACTTTGGCCTTTTTCTACAGCTTGAGTGCATACCATATATATATGTCTGCAATTTTTCCGTATTTTTGAAAATTTCAAAATGCATTTATGTATTTTGGGGTGGTAAGGTATACACACTACTCTATAGTATGTTGTACTATGTTATACTATGCCTAGATTAGTAAATATGTCCATAGTTATCGTGGAGTGGGTGTCATGTATTCCTATCGGTTCTGAATCGATCCCCCTATTCCTGACCCTATTCTAGTTAAACAAACCAACAAGTTAACTAGCAGTCAGCCCATGAGGCAGAAATTCCCCATGATGCAGATACCGTTATCTGACGCAGTCACACTACGGCACAGGAACGTGTTATCTGATTAAGTCATAACGCTTGCGATCTAATTAGACAAGCGATATTCCTCCAGCCCCTGATAAGGCATACGGAGTTCTCATAACAAATCAAACCTATGACAACCTGGGCAAAACCCTGCGGCCATTGTTTTGATTTCACCGAGAACTTTAGTAAAAGAATGTGCTAACGAGCAAATCGTATGACATCTTTATTGACGTATCTATTTCCATCCTTACGTCAATCTCGGCACCTTAAAGGTATAAATATTACCGATCTTGCCATATGCAAACACACGCGTGGTGACGAGACGGAGCAGCCATACTTGCCGAAGCCGAGAGCAGAGCAGACCTCGCTGGCAGCAGCCCCGCCTTCCTGACGCGCTGAGAGACGCGCTGCTTTCTCCTGCCGAGAATCCAGCCCCGGCGTTTCTGGGCAGCCCTCGCAGGCAGCCTGGAATATCGAGACCAGAGAAAGAGATACCATTCCTCATTCATCCTAACTTCCAGGTACAGAACTGAATAACCCCTCACAGAGAATTCTTTAGTTATTCACTTGGCAAAAACAAACTTAACTTAAACTGTAACTTTCTATTCCCGCCCACGTATTAGGCTTAGGTCAGGTACACGGGGTAGGCGTATTTAGAAACACCAGTTGAGTACGTTTAGTCAAATGTATATGTGTATGTAAATATATTTTATTCATTTTAAACATCATATGGCTTAGAAACCATATCAATGTTTTTACAGTATTACTTTATACTATTGCTTTTAATGTATGCACTTTACTTAACTATAAGTATTGCAATAATATCGATCCATTTCTCTTGTATGAGAAAAGAGACTGATCAATAAATAACACCTTTTTATTGAACACGCCCGTCTCTTCCTTTTCTCTACATTCTGATGAGACTAAGAATGCACGTACTGACTGAGTAAAATAATTTGCCTTTTGTTCACACGACTCTCGAGATTGACTCTTGATTAGGGGAGAGCAAAGTTGTCATGTTCTATGGTTGTCAGAAACTAAATCCCTTCTTGTCTAATCAGGGAAGTTAATTCCTCCTTGAACATTCGAGAAAGTTTCTAGCGAACTCTGAGCTACGCTGGCAAACCCAAAACTTAAGTCTAGTATCGACAGTAGTAGACCTAGTTAACGTCTGGCCTAGGCCTTTACTGCTGTAGGTATTATTCCAATGCGCAGAGCCTATTGGGAAGATAGGAACTACACTACAGTGGGGAAGGGAGTCATAGCCTTCCGCTATTGGAAAGCCTGGGATTGTTAGAGAAAGAAAACATTTTTTTTTGTACTTGGAACCTTACATTGTCGGTTCCATGATCTCAACATGCACTATTCCACTGTATGTTTCACAATGGATGACCCCCCTATATTGAAATGCTATCTATTAAGGGGAACTATATCCGGCCACTTTATTTAAGGTGGATACAACACTTTGACCAATTGATCTTTGCACATACATGACCAGGCATATACTGGAATATTGGCTTACATGTTGGTCTGTTCAGTATTTTGCGCACATACCACCGGAGAGCTATTATTTTAGAGGTCCTGACGAATGCTGTGCGATCTTGCGTTTTAGCAGCAGAAACATGTTGACCGTATATACTTATTAAGGACACTGGTCTCATAATTAAGAACCTGTAGTTGTCCGCCTTTCACGTTTTTAACTTTAATACAGGTTGGCCCACATTAAATATTTTGTTGGGTTTCAACTTTGTATTTTTTAACCTTGCACTCACATATTTTGCACCTTTTGAGTTATACCACTGTTACACTCACCACCAACCCGCTGCGCTGTAAATCAGGCGTTGTAGCACGCTGGGGGGGCATTCGGCCACCCCAGTGGGGACCCAATGATGAAGCATGTCACCAACTAGTGGTGAGTGAGGGTCCTTTTAATATAGAGGTTTACTTGCCCTTCCCAGTTGGGTGTAAATATCGCGCGTCTACTGGGTTATGGGTTATAACCTCCTGGTAAACAAAATTGTTGTTGTACTTTATCTTGAAGTCATCTGATCCAGATTGGGGCTTGTTGAGAAACCTGTCACCTTCACATGATTTTTCTGTCTTATAATAAATACATGTTTATATAAATATACTGTGTGGTTCTTTTTCATTTATTCTATACATATACGATCATGTTCAAGTAAAACAAGCTGCTTTACACGCCTTCTGCACTGAAGGCTGCTCTCCACAACTACTACTTAGAGAGATTTTTAAGGCTGTCTAAGACCACTAAAATCACCACATGGGTTGTCTGGACTGGTGCTGGTTGCCAACTTACATTTGTGTGCATCATATACCAGGCCAACCTCTCACACACTATGTCACAACAGTGTCACACTGTATGAACCTTGCAAATCCCTTCTGTCACATATGTCAGTCAAACACTGCATGTCCCTTGCCCATCCCATCAGTTACACATGACATAATCACAGACTGCATGTCACTGCACAGCCACTCCTATACAGATATCAGAATCACAGACTGCATGTCACTGCACAGTTCATTCTTTACAGGAGACATACTCACAGACTGCATGTAACTGCACAACCCCTCCTTTACAGATGTCAGTTTCATAGACTGTACATATTCTAAACATCCCCTATTTTAAAAGTGTTGGAGTCACAGACAGCCCAGACTGCCTAAACTCTCAGTTTCAGATATTGAATTTATAGACTCCAACCCCCCTGCACATCCCCAATGTTATAAATGTTGGAGTCACAGACTGCGCATACCCCGTGCATCCCCTATGCTGGAGATGTCAGAGTTAAGAATGTACGTAACTTGTGTGCCCTTCTGTTACAGAACATACCCTGCACACCCCCTGAGTTACAGATGTAGGAGTCACAGACTACACATACTTTCTGTTACAGATGTTAGAGTCACAGACTGCATTTACTCTTCACATTACCTGTGTAACAGATTTCACAGTCCATATACACTCTTATACATACCTTCCACATCCCCTCCATTGCAGAGGTCAGAGTCACAGCATGCTCTACTGATCCGGAAAGAAAACAAAGAGTTTTGGAGGTATAACTCTCTTCCACAGGCTGCTTCTTTGGAGGGATTCATACAGTCCTTGAACGCAGTTACAACAACATTATCCCCTGTTGGCACAAATACAAGTTTTGATTAAACAAAAAAAAAGATCTCAGTATGAGTTCCTGAGCAGACATGGTTACCTTTAAGGAGTCTGGGTGAAACAACCAAACCAAGCAAAAGTAAGAGTTTAATGTGTTCAAATAGCTTTTATTTCAGTGTTTATGCATCAAATGCCATTTTTATGTAAAGAAAAATATCCCTCCTAAAGTTTTTTTATGGGGTGTCACACTTTGCCCCTACCCCTGTGATGATTACTCCATTATTTTGCTAATTTTGAACTCAAATGCATTTATAACTTTTTCCATACTTCTAAACCACTTTCAATAGCTCCCAGTAGATTTCCAACCTACCATTGTATGCCAACTGTGCCACTCCATACAAAAGAAGCCGTTCTTATGCAAATCAGTAGTGACCTGATACCCATGAGAACAATCCATCTTGAACTGGAAGTCAAGACACTCTCCAGAAGGGAGAACAAGCACCACAACCCTGTTACACCATTATTAGGCCTCTTTAGTGAGTTGTAGATTAGTTAGGGGCCTCTGGCACCGCAAGCAAGGGGCCCGGGGAGGAATGTATGCCAGCCTACAAATTTTACCCGAATCAGTCGATGCCATGTAGATATAACGGAAGAGCATTCTGAAGTTCACAGAGGCACCTTACAACCAACCACTAAATGGCCAGAATCAGTTCTTAATTTGTGCTGGTGTTTTCTGAAACCCGGACTTATTTCACAGCGGCACACATTTATGACAACTCTCAACATGGTGGCTCAGTTAGTCTATTTTTGAAAATACACCTGAGAAAAGTGTTTAGTATAAGATTAATAAAATAATAATACCAACGCGTTTGCTCAGGTCCTTCTTACAGCATTGGTTCACTTGGTATAGTCATACTTTCAGGACTGTAATGGTATATAGACTCTTCACTCTATAATCCCCTCTTCCGTTGCCCTTTTACATTCCACTCGGTGCCAGAACACTCCTTGGAGTAGTCATGTTCTCAAGAAATATCACTATTTATTAATTCATTGATTCATTCATTACCTCATGTAGGTGTGCCATTGGTACAGGTATCAGGCAGTGCTGACAAGGACCACAGGTGGTGCCAGCTGCAGTGTACAGAGTTACAGATATGTGGCATGTGACACTCACCAATTGTGCCATTCTCCAGCCCTTTTTCGCAGTGAGTGACGTCAGGAGGGCATTGCTTGAAGATACCTGAGCATTGTGTGGTGCCGGTAGCAAGACACTTCTCGCAAAGTAGGCAATCTGCAGGAAAAAGAAATGCAATCTAGAAATCGGAGCAAAATTGTGCTTTTCACTCAAACATAGAGAAATATCTGTAAAAAACAAGTATGGGGCTTTAGACTTAGAGCGGGCCACATTCACACTTCACGTGGAATTTTTTAGGAATAAGGAGAAGAGAAGAAAGTTCTGGTACTCGGTGGTACAAAATATAACAGGAAATAGGTAATGCATCAGAGAGTTCCAATTGTTTGGAGAGCAGAAAAATGAAGTAATATAAACACAAGGGTCCCAAGGAGAGGCGAGAAAAAACTGAGGCAGAAAGAAGATTATAACAGAATGAGACAGAGAGAAACCAATAAAAACACACAAATGGCTAGACTCAGGCACATAGAGACAGATGGAGACTAACAGAAATAGATGAGAACAAATACAAAGATCTAGAGATAACTAAAGCATTCACACAAACACATTTGATGAGCTGTATTGTGTCAAAGAGAGAGAGAAATCAGAACAGCACCATTTTGACTAATATATTGTGTTTTTCTTTCTGTCTGTGCTGGAGCAAAATTGATTTCTGTAGGTCTGGGAACAGGGGAAAAAACAACAGACTATGAACTACAACAGTAGAATTCCCTCTAGACCTAAATTACTTTAAATACTGGCTAAATATTGCTTAGAAATAGGGCATCATGAAAATTGAATTACACAAAAACATGTTTTTTTTAAATTTCTCATTACGTATTTTATTTTATTTTCTTCATTATATACTTGTTTATATTCATTACGTTTTGTGTTTATTATAATTTTCATGCTTAGAAAGACATTTTCTCAGATACAGAAGTATTTGTGGCTTCTGACTTAAAACATTATCCTATTCATATCTATAATTTGGAAATCACATGTGATTAAATTATATCACAGTCATTCAGCAATTCCCCTACACTCAATCACACCTCTTTCACCTACCACTCTTGTCTCTTACACTCACACATTCATACTCTGCACCACCAGAACAACACAGCATGCACAGATGAGAACAAGGTGATATGATCACCCCTGAGTAGCTGTGCTGTAATCTGGGGTGCCACACTCTATCTCTTAGCCAACACATGTTTCAATGGTACTATTGCTTTTTAACCACCTTCTTCAGGACTTGTTTTTTATAATTGCTTAAAAACGGATGGAAGGAGGGGAAAGATAATCTATTTGTGACGTTCTTGGGGTACTCTGGCAGTACAACTTATCTGTGCAGCTAGTGAAAAGGATAAACTCAAACAGCTAGTAATGAGGGAACCTTATTGGTGATATCCTGTGCTGTCACAGAGGTTGGTGTGATAGGTACAATTATCCTTTGCTATCTCTAATAATGAAGTTAGGTGGTTGCATCTATCAGTACTTGACTTGGAAGATCCTCTACAGCAGGTCTTAGTTGGATTGTATATGTTTCTTTGGTATTAAACAGGGATGAATTGTCCTCTGTCCTTATCTTTGCATGTTCTTCTTTGATAATAGACGCTAGCAATATAATCTTTCATGAAGGTCGCACGCCCTTCACTTGTCAACTCGCTGTCCGCCATTGCTAAGCTCTATAGTGCAAAGCCATCTCTGTAATGTGCCGCGTGGGTTTCGGACTGGAAGTGTACCCTTCCACTACAAAATTCTGTGCTTATAGATAATTTAAAAATGTTGTTCATTAGAGCACACATGGAAAGCTGGAAATGTTTGGAGAAAAAAGGGTCTTATTTACAAGCGCCTTGCGCCGCTTATGCTTCATTTTTAAGATGGGACAAGTTATGTACGTGTGGCACAAGGGGCTTGTAAATAAACCCAAGAATATTTAGAGTGACGCATGTACAATGCAAAGGCTCCAGTAATATTTACAAAGCCTCACACAGCCTGATTTCACAGCATTGCATGGACTTTTTCATAGAAATGTAAAGCAAGGCAGCTGCTTGCGCTATATTATGTTACATTTCAACTTGGGAGTCGTTACATGATTGGAGCACGGGCTTTCCCATGAATTCTGCCATGGATTTTGCTGCATTTCCAGATTTTGGAAGAGTTGTGAACCTGGGAAAGTGATGAAATGCTATGCCTTGCCAAGCAATGGGGATGGAGGAGAAATATATGTATTTCTCTTTGTTATTTCCTCTTTTCATATGGTCTGCATTCTGTAGCATGCACAGAAAGAGGAAAATGCCCCTAAAGATTGTTTTTGTGCCGGAAGGAGATCCTTCCTGAACCAAAAGAATCCTGCCAAGAATGCCCTGTAAGTGTTTGTGCATCTCCTTCTGAGACACACTGAGGACAAAAGAGAGCACTGTAGTAAGAGGGTCTGGAGACATTGCTGATTCTGTTATTTCTCTGTTGCCAGCAGCCAACCTTCTTCTTGCAGTCAACTTTCAGGCACACATATGTTTGTGATCATCTAATGGTCACCATGACAACAGGTGCCCTGAAGATGATTGTGATCATTGTTACAATGCACCTCTTACATTGTATATAATAATTAACATGCATCCAGCGCCAAGACACCTCCGGGTATATGTGCACTTTATGAATCACAGTAACATTAACATTAAAGCAATCCAAAGGAGCTCGGTTTCTATGAGGTCGTTAGATTGCATTTTCATAGGAAGGCTAGCAGGACAAGCCCCAAGGGACAGAACTCAAAACCGTAGCAAGGTCCAGCCTGGCCGAACCACAAGCAGAACCTAAGGTACAGTTCAACACACCCTAAAGAATACAAGGCATTCCAATTAATATAACCTATAGGCCCCTCCTAGAGTTTGTGGTTAGGGAGGCGGACCCTGGCATTTACAGGTTGTCCAAAAATGAGCTAAAAAATGAACAATAGAGGGAAAGACAGAAACAAAGAAAAATGGCAATGATATGATAGAAGATAAAGACATCTGGGGACATTTAAACTTACAGCAGATTTCTGGAGTGAATTAAGCTCTGTCCTGATCATTACTCTCTTAACCTCTTCTACGCACAGTGCAGCTGCACTCATGATGAGCTGAGCTCGTCATGGCCGTTGGAACATTCGAACGCGGGGATAATTACCCCACTGTGCTGAACGTTTGAAAAACGGGTGTGGTTGTGACGAGCTCTGCTCGTCATGAGTGCAGCTGCACTGTGACTCATGACGAGCCGAGCTAATCACAAGCACAGCAGTGCCGCGCGCGGCCCCCCTCGCCCCCGCACAGGGGGGAAAACACCCTGCAGCGAAGGGGTTAATATCTATGTGCACCTTAGTGTATACTCACAACAATCAAAACTGTACAAGTTTATGACCATCTTACCTCCAGTTATCAGTACCTGGAGCATGACCACAGCTGCAAGGAAGGCCCTCATGGTGCTAGCAGAGTAAGGATTAGGGGATGGAGTCTCTAACCTGGCTCACTTGCTGGGTCTGCTGCACATCTCATGCTCAGGGCATGCCTTTTATACTCTCACAGAAAGGGAGGGGCACAGGATTCCTAAGTTATGTTCACAGGATGTGGCTGAACTCTTTGTGTGTGACTGGGAGCACTTCTCTGGTTGCTGGCATCATCGCTTGGAAATATACTGTAGGAAACTATGTACTGCAAATTTGTTGAGTAAATACCAAATTGTGCTGAGGCCATGATTATAAGTGCTGAGCTCAATTCCAATCCAACAATCATATATAAATATGTGTAGGAGTCATAATAATTTACTTACGGGTATTTACCACGTGGTGGAGTATTTTCTACCTCAATCAATCAAACAGTCAATCAATCAATCAGCATTTATAAAGCACAGTAAATCACCTGGGATGTATGACGATACAACGCCTACCTTTACATCGCAAGTTTTACAACGCATACCATTACAACGCATAATTCTTTTGGGCGCTGGATAGTGAATAGTTTAATTTACTATTCCAACTCCAGTCCCCGTGGACACTAGGGAAGGTTATTGGATAGTAAATTAACCTATTCCCTATCCTAGAGTGCCCCCAAGCGATATGCATTGTAATAGTTTGCGTTGTAAAAGTTGCATCGTAATGGTAGTGCGTTGTAAAAGTTTTGTTGTAAAGGATGTTTCCCAATCACCTGTAAGGGTCTTGAGGCATTGGAGATTTTAACTGCTGCGTGGTAGTTGCTCATTTGAACATTGATGTATTTTCTGAATTGATGGAGGGACGAATTAGTCCTGAGGTGCTGGGGCAAGTTTTTCCATGTCTTCCCCACCAGGTGCGATAAAGATCTTCCTCTGTTATTGCTTCAGCAGATCCTGGGGCTGTCTGAAATGAACAGGAAAGCAGATATATGGTATTTGTGTGGCTGGTGGAAGGCCAGGTGTTTTTTCATGTATGCTGGTCCTTCGATGTGCAGGGTTTTGTATGAGTGGGTCAGCATCTTGAACTGGCATCTCTTCTTGATCAGGAGCCAGTGTAATTTCTTGAGGTGGAGTGTGATGTGGGTCATCTGTGGATGAGTCTTGCCATTGAGTTTTACATTGTCTGAAGTCTCTTCAGGAGACGTGCAGTGATTCCTACGTAGAGCGTATTTTCATAGTCCAGTTTATTAGTGATGAAGACCTCCGTGAATGTCCTTCTGGTGTTGACTAGGAGCCAAATGAAGATCTTTCGGAGCATGAGAAGGGTGTGGAAGCAAGCGGATCAGACTGCATAGACCAGCTTATTTATGAATAGCGTTCTGTCCAGTATGATGCCTAGGAATGCGGGCGTAGTGTGTCAGGGCAGGAGAAGGCCGAGATCCGTGGGCCACAATGCATTGTTCCATTGCGAGTTGTTGTTCCTAAGAATGAGGACATCTATCTGTCTGTGTTGAGTTTGAGACAGTTGTCCTTCATCTAGTCAGCAATGTTCTTCGTGCATCTGTGGAATCTGGCTCTAATGGTGAAGGGGTCTTTGGACAGCGAGAGGATCAGCTAGTTGTGGTCAGTGTAGGAGATAATGTTAAATCGGAGCAATCTGATGGTGTAGGCCAGGGGGGTTAAGTAGGTGTTTAATAGGGTGGGACTAAGAGATGGTTCTCGGGGGACTCTGCAGATGACTTTCTTGGATGCTGCAAGAGGAATCCTCTGGGTTCTTCCGATGAGGTATGAGGCAATCCAATGTGGCGGAGTCTGTTGATCAGGTTGTGATGGGAGATGGTGTCAAAAGGGGCTAACAGGTCCAGGAGGATGAGGGCTGCCATTTAACCACAGTCCAGGAGGGCTGCAATCAGGGCTGTGGTTGCTATGGCTGCATAGGGTAATTATCACACCACTGTCAATTTTTCAAGAACAAATGTCCCAATAACAAGCAAACATGAGGAATTTGGGCTCATAAATACTGTGTCTACATGTGTGGCTACAAAACAAGGACCAACGCCAGGATAAAGAGGTATTTACCACAACCAGAAAGTACTGCACCCTGGATATCTTTGTCCGGTTATTGTTTTGTGTGGTAAATACCCCATCCCATTCCATCATACTATCTGTTGTGCTTTCTGCTAGATATGCTGCAGATTTCTCTTTTTGTATATTATCTCATTCATAAATTCATAAGTTTTGAGTAAATTGGAACTCTACAATCTGTAACCTGAGGCTCACTAAATCATTTAACATGAAGATGCAGATAGCTTACATAACACAGACTTGTATAAGAATTATACAGTACAGTTTATCTTTTCTATTTCCTTTTCTTCCTTATTTTCTGGCTTCTTGCTCACCTTATTAATTTCAGAAACACGCTGAGGAGTGCACAGCTAACACATGTTTTACCTCTTTCTGGCATTCAGGCCTAGAGTGTTTCAGAGCTGTGAGTGATTTTTTAAAATAGAAATGTCATGTATATTTTCAGTTATGAAAAAACTAAAACTCAGTGAAGGTGGTTTCCAGCCAAGTGCCCTCCCCACACACATCCATGCACCGTGTACCATGCACCACTTGGCTATGCACAACGTGACCTTTTCTACTGTGGTTTGAGCTGCAGCCCTAATCCTGGGCCTAAGCACAAACTGCAGTAGATAAAAGCATGTCGGTCCTGTCCTAATCGTGCAGATTGGGACGACCATCATAATAAGAGCTACTGTTTGCCATGACCCGAGTCAGGATTTTCTCTGAATTTCCCACCATTCTCAGCAAGGAATCGATGAGGGATGTCAGTGCATGACATTTGTAGATCCCATCTCCTGTTTTTTTTTACTGGAGCAATAATAGATTCCAACCAACATTTGGGCTGGTGAAGTTGCTATCTTCATTCAGGACATTGGTCACAATGGAAGCCAAGAAGTCTACATATTGCTTGCATAAATCTATTGGGATCCCATTAGGTCTGAAGATTTCCCGGGGGGGCACTCATGTATAGCACTGACTACTAAGCATGGGCGTAAAATCCGTTCCGCTCGCTGAATTTCCGGATTTTCGGCAAATTCGCAATCCGCGACCTCTCGCGAATTTGCCGAAAATACGTAAATTCGCAGGCAGCGGATTTTTTTTGCTTGGTGATACAATTTTGCAGCGAGCGGCATTCACTTACCGTCATTCAGCGTTTGCAGAGTTGTTTTTCTCCATATTTTGCGTGTGCTGCGCCATTTTGGATCTTGCTGCGGGATCCCGCGGGAGTTTGGCGACCGCGATTACATCATCGCGTCTTGCCACCTTGCACAGCACGCATCGCGAGAGTTCGCAATTGCGAACACGTAGATGCGGCGGGCAGCAACAATCTCGCACTCGCGAAATTGCAAAATTTGCAATTCTGCACAAGAAATCCACCAGCAAGCAGCATAAACCTTCTGGAAATGATGATTTTTATCAGAATTACTCCTCAGGTTGACATTTGCCTACATTTTTGTTTGCAAGGAATCCATTTGGGGGGGAGGATGGAAGTGCCCCACAATCTCCAACTTCCTGTTCCTGTCCAGCAGGCTCCTCCCAGTACTTTCTTCATGTGCTGGTCACTTTCATTTGGACCTTGACCTGGAAGGATTACATCTTGTGGATGCTGCTGGATATTTGGATTTGAGGCCTTTTTGACTTTCTTTGGATCACTTTTGGATTAGAAATCAACTTTCACAAGTAAGTTTGTTTGGGGCATTACAGTTGCTGCAACTACAATTTTGGAACTTTTTCAGGACATTAAATAAAATATATTGTGGGTAGCCACAGTATCCAGTAGGACCAGGGTTAGATATGGGTGCATGATACAACTGTTTTGTTGAATGTAAACATCATTGAGGCCATGGATGGGCTGGGATAGTGCTGAATTATGTGTTTTTTGTCGTTGTTTTGGGGGCTGCTGGTGGGGCCTTTTGCCCAGGGGTAGTGAGTGCTGCATGGACTGAGTCTTTGGGGTGTACTGTTGATGTGGACTGGCCATGTGGGTGGTGGTGGCCATCTTGAGTGGTGGTACAGGCAACATGTGCTTGGGGTTCAAGGGGCCATTTTGAAGACAGGCAGTGTCTGAGGCCTGCACCCATTTTGCCTAGCTTTCATCCATTATGCCCAGGGGTAGTGAGTGGTGCATGGGCCTAGTCTTTCTGTGGGGTGTCTTCTTGAATTTAAACATCATTGAGGCCATGGATGGGCTGGGATTGTGCTGAATTTTGTGGTTTTTGTCGTTTTTTGGGGGCTGCTGGTGGGGCCTTTTGCCCTGGGGTAGTGAGTGGTGCATGGACTGAGTCTGCCTGTGGAGTCTCACTCTCTTTAATGTAAACATCCTGGATGGCATTGGATTGTAGTGATTTTGGTGTGTTTTTCGTTTTTTTGGGGTGTACTGTTGATGTGGACTGGCCATGTGGGTGGTGGTGGCCATCTTGAGTGGTGGTACAGGCAACATGTGCTTGGGGTTCAAGGGGCCATTTTGAAGACAGGCAGTGTCTGAGGCCTGCACCCATTTTGCCTAGCTTTCATCCATTTTGCCCAGGGGTAGTGAGTGGTGCATGGGCCTAGTCTTTCTGTGGGGTGTCTTCTTGAATTTAAACATCATTGAGGCCATGGATGGGCTGGGATTGTGCTGAATTTTGTGGTTTTTGTTGTTATTTTGGGGCTGCTGGTGGGGCCTTTTGCCCAGGGGTAGTGAGTGGTGCATGGACTGAGTCTGCCTGTGGAGTCTCACTCTCTTTAATGTAAACATCCTGGATGGCATTGGATTGTGGTGATTTTTGTGTGTTTTTCGTTTTTTTGGGGTGTACTGTTGATGTGGACTGGCCATGTGGGTGGTGGTGGCCATCTTGAGTGGTGGTACAGGCAACATGTGTTTGGGGTTCAAGGGGCCATTTTGAAGACAGGCAGTGTCTGAGGCCTGCACCCATTTTGCCTAGCTTTCATCCATTATGCCCAGGGGTAGTGAGTGGTGCATGGGCCTAGTCTTTCTGTGGGGTGTCTTCTTGAATTTAAACATCATTGAGGCCATGGATGGGCTGGGATTGTGCTGAATTTTGTGGTTTTTGTCGTTATTTTGGGGCTTCTGGTGGGGCCTTTTGCCCAGGGGTAGTGAGTGGTGCATGGACTGAGTCTGCCTGTGGGGTCTCACTCTCTTTAATGTAAACATCCTGGATGGCATTAGATTGTGGTGATTTTTGTGTGTTTTTCGTTTTTTTGGGGTGTACTGTTGATGTGGACTGGCCATGTGGGTGGTGGTGGCCATCTTGAGTGGTGGTACAGGCAACATGTGCTTGGGGTTCAAGGGGCTATTTTGAAGACAGGCAGTGTCTGAGGCCTGCACCCATTTTGCCTAGCTTTCATCCATTATGCCCAGGGGTAGTGAGTGGTGCGTGGGCCTAGTCTTTCTGTGGGGTGTCTTCTTGAATTTAAACATCATTGAGGCCATGGATGGGCTGGGATTGTGCTGAATTTTGTGGTTTTTGTCGTTTTTTTCGGGCTGCTGGTGGGGCCTTTTGCCCAGGGGTAGTGACTGGTGCATGGACTGAGTCTGCCTGTGGAGTCTCACTCTCTTTAATGTAAACATCCTGGATGGCATTGGATTGTGGTGATTTTTGTGTGTTTTTCGTTTTTTTGGGGTGTACTGTTGATGTGGACTGGCCATGTGGGTGGTGGTGGCCATCTTGAGTGGTGGTACAGGCAACATGTGTTTGGGGTTCAAGGGGCCATTTTGAAGACAGGCAGTGTCTGAGGCCTGCACCCATTTTGCCTAGCTTTCATCCATTATGCCCAGGGGAAGTGAGTGGTGCATGGGCCTAGTCTTTCTGTGGGGTGTCTTCTTGAATTTAAACATCATTGAGGCCATGGATGGGCTGGGATTGTGCTGAATTTTGTGGTTTTTGTCGTTATTTTGGGGCTTCTGGTGGGGCCTTTTGCCCAGGGGTAGTGAGTGGTGCATGGACTGAGTCTGCCTATGGGGTCTCACTCTCTTTAATGTAAACATCCTGGATGGCATTAGATTGTGGTGATTTTTGTGTGTTTTTCGTTTTTTTGGGGTGTACTGTTGATGTGGACTGGCCATGTGGGTGGTGGTGGCCATCTTGAGTGGTGGTACAGGCAACATGTGCTTGGGGTTCAAGGGGCCATTTTGAAGACAGGCAGTGTCTGAGGCCTGCACCCATTTTGCCTAGCTTTCATCCATTATGCCCAGGGGTAGTGAGTGGTGCGTGGGCCTAGTCTTTCTGTGGGGTGTCTTCTTGAATTTAAACATCATTGAGGCCATGGATGGGCTGGGATTGTGCTGAATTTTGTGGTTTTTGTCGTTTTTTTCGGGCTGCTGGTTGGGCCTTTTGCCCAGGGGTAGTGACTGGTGCATGGACTGAGTCTGCCTGCTGTGGGGTCTCACTCTCTTTAATGTAAACATCCTGGATGGCATTGGATTGTGGTGACTTTTGTGTGTTTTTCGTTTTTTTTGGGGTGTACTGTTAATGTGGACTGGCCATGTGGGTGGTGGTGGCCATCTTGAGTGGTGGTACAGGCAACATGTGCTTGGGGTTCAAGGGGCCATTTTGAAGAGAGGCAGTGTCTGAGGCCTGCACCCATTTTGCCTAGCTTTCATCCATTATGCCCAGGGGTAGTGAGTGGTGCATGGGCGTAGTCTTCCTGTGGGGTGTCTTCTTGAATTTAAACATCATTGAGGCCATGGATGGGCAGGGATTGTGCTGAATTTTGTGTTTTTTTGTCGGTTTTTTTGGGGCTGCTGGTGGGGCCTTTTGCCCAGGGGTAGTGAGTGGTGCATTGACTGAGTCTGCCTGTGGGGTCTCACTCTCTTTAATGTAAACATCCTGGATGTCATTGGATTGTGGTGATTTTTGTGTGTTTTTCGTTTTTTTGGGGTGTACTGTTGATGTGGACTGGCCATGTGGGTGGTGGTGGCCATATTGAGTGGTGGTACAGGCAACATGTGCTTGGGGTCCAAGGGGCCATTTTGAAGACAGGCAGTGTCTGAGGCCTGCACCCATTTTGCCTAGCTTTCATCCATTATGCCCAGGGGTAGTGAGTGGTGCATGGGCCTAGTCTTTCTGTGGGGTGTCTTCTTGAATTTAAACATCATTGAGGGCATGGATGGCCTGGGATTGTGTTGATTTTTGTGTGTTTTTTCGACTTTTTGGGGTGTATAACTGATGTTCCTCTGTCTTCCATTGCTTTTAGGTGCACAAGAGAACCACCAGTGCCAGGAAGAAGTCCTGCTGTGGTGTGTGCAGCACAACGTCACGTGTGGCCACAGACAACTCTGCAACTTGTGCAACTGCGGCCTGCTGTTCAGAGTGACATCTGAAGAAGATGGCCCCAAAAAAAGCTCCCTGTAGCTCCTCTAGCAGGAAAGATGCCAGAAAAGAGCAGAAGAAGCAAGTTACCAAGCAGACTGGTGTGCCGCCCGCTACATTTTTTGGATTAAAAAAAAAAGTACGCCTGCAGCAGCAGCGGGATCTGCTGGGGACCAAGCTGGGAGCAGCACCCCCGCTCCATTGGGCTCAGTGCCACCACCCCCACGCCAACTTAAGTCCAAGCCCTTGAGTGCTGCAGAGGCAGCCAGTCTACTTGTTCAATCACCATCGACCAGTGATGTTGGCTCATCGCAAGAAAGTAGCAGCAATGTCCCTCAATCAACACAGGTTGTTGTAACTCATCTGACGAGTGTTGAACAACCACAGCCGCAACAACAACCACATGTGCAAGTACAAGCCCAAGTACATGTGGAAGGAGAGGCGGCGCAAGGAGAGGAGCAAGCAGAGGTGCATGGAGGGGCACAACAAGTGCCCACAATAGCTGTTCCTCCAGAAGTAGGGGCACATCTGGAAATCGACAATCAATCCGAGGTATCATACGAGGAAGCCACTCCTCCTGATGATCATTCATTGTCTTCCACATCCCGAGCAAGGAAAAGATCAAGGGTGGTGGTGTCTACATCTTCTTCAAGCCCACCTCCTTCTGATGATATAAATCTTACTTGGGAACCAGCACCACTGCCGTCTGAGAGTGAGCCTGAGGCACACCATGGTCTGACAAAGGTAGCTAAGCGTAAAAGGAAGGTCGTCGAAACTCTCATAGTTATGGAGTGTGATGACGCTCAACAAGAAGTGGCGTATACTCCTGCTGCTGAAGACTCTCACAACGACAACGCAGTCATCACTAGCGTCACTGAAGCCCCAGCGGGCATGCAGCAAACAGACATTTTGACCCTAGTCCGACAAGCGACAAGCGTCGACTTCATCATCACTGCTGAGCGTGATGATGAAGTCGACGAGGAGGCAATGGTAACACCACAATCATTGAAGTTAACTAGTACACCACAACCTACCGCTTCCATATTTCTTACTCGCCAGAAGGGACCTCCATCCACCTCGACCTCAATTAGTGGTGGTGAAAGTGCACAATGTAGTAAAGTTCAGCAATACACATCCTCCACTTCATCTGGCATTAGCAGCATGACCACCAGCAGTATCGCCTCCTCCGGCCCCCACAGACATTTCAAGTCCGCAGTTTGGGACGTCTTTAGTGTTTGCCCAAAAAAGGAAAACATAGCCATTTGTAGCATTTGTAAGCTTGCAGTTAGTCGTGGTAAGCTTGGTACCAACTATGGGACTGGAAGCTAGAGAGGTCATCTTGAGAGACAGCACACTGTCCAATGGTTTGCGCACCTAAAGGAGATCAAGGAAGCCCGAATTGCAAGTCGAGAAAACGTTGATGTTCCATCTGATGATGACGAGGAGGAAGAAGCGTCACACACTTCACTTACACCCAGTACCCCTGTCAGCACACCCCCTGTCAGCCACACTAAGAGTGTGGGACAGAGTGAGACACCAATGCAAAAAAGTTCATCAGCGAGCGTAACTGGGTCGAAGAAGTCATCATCATCATCCCGTAAAATGGTCCAGGGCAACATTAAAACAATGTTGTTTTCATACGTGCCATATGAACGCAACCACCCAACGGCGCGTCTGTATAACACTAAGCTGGCTAAAATGCTAGCGCTGGATCTTCTCCCTTTTTCTTTTGTAGAAGGGGTTGGTTTTCTAGAATTAGTGGCAGCGCTCTGCCCTAAATGGAAGGTTCCTAGCCGGTTCTATTTGCCCGAGTTGCGTTTCTAGCACTACATGAAGATGTGCTGGAGGTGATTGGGGCAGCTTTGTAGAAGAGTGCTGTTCACACTATACATCTGACAACAGACATGTGGACCAGTGGCGCAGGCACTGATTACATGTGCATCACTGCACACTGGGTCTCTTTTTCAGGGGTTAAAGGAAAGCTAAACGCAGGTGTTGACCTGGACCAAGTTTTTAAAGCTGCTCGGAAACATGCAACACTAGCCATGTTTGGCTTGGAGCAACGTCATACAGCACAAAACATTTTGAATGAGTTTAACACAAAGGTCTTTCACTGGCTGTCCCCAAAAAAACGTGACATTGGTTATGTTTCCATGGATAATGGCGCCAATGTAGTTAAGGCCATGGATCTGGGTGACTATTTCAGAGTGCCGTGTTTGGCGCACTGTATAAACCTGGTTGTTAAAAAATTCTTGGATAAAGACAGTCCAGCATGCGAGTTAGTGGTCACCTGCCGAAAAATGGGCAACCATTTCAGCCATTCTTTTAAGGCCCGGAAGCATCTGAGGCGCCTGCTACATGAACGTCGAATGCCAGTGAAAGCACTCATCCAGGAGGTGCCAACACGTTGGAACTCAACCTTCTACATGCTTGAGCGTCTGTATGAGCAGTTTACGGTACTCGATCAGTATTTCTTAACACTGGGTACAGCTGTGAAGGACCTGAGGTTACATGCAGCGGAATGGGAGCTAGTTAAAAGCCTGACAGACATGCTTCGTCCTTTTGAGGTCATCACGCGTGCAGTCAGCAGGGAGGACTGTAATTTGGGAAAAGCTATCCCATTGTTGCGCATGCTGGAGCACAAACTGAAGGCGGTGTCTTCTAAGTTTCAAAAAGATGAAGAAAATCAAGAAGCTTTTGTTTTGGCGGAGAAATTATTAGAGCGCCTACTTGGCGATGAACGTCTTCAAAAGATCCACTCAGAACAGCATTACATTTGTGCTACTATTCTGCATCCACGCTACAAAAAGGCGCTGGCAGGCAGTGCATTATTTCCTTTTGGTGATGAAGATGTTACAAAGTACAAACATTGGTCAGCCTTGTCAGCCATGAGGTTTGAAAGAGAACGGAAGCAAATTGAAGGAAAAGGCAGTATATCAGCATCATCAGGCCATCCCCAGTCAAAAGACTACACTTCTGCACCTGTGGCTATGGCAGAAGTGACCTCTCAGCCGTTAAAGACACCGGCAACCGCATCATCTGCACCAGACACAACAGAAATATAGGGTGATGATAGTGAAGAGGATTGGCTAGCTGAGCTTGGGTTTGGTTCTCAAAAGGTCCGAGCAAAAAGTAAGCAAAGAGGGGGAACCGTGGAGAACCTTGAGTCGATGGTGCAGGACTATCTGAATGACTCAACAGAGGTCTATGTTAATGCTGACCCATTGGCGTATTGGCATGGGAAAAAAGAATTGTGGCCAGAGATCACCAACCTGGCTATACATTACTTGTCTTGCCCACTCGCAAGTGTGTCTTCTGAACGTGTTTTCAGTGCTGCTGGTGGCATTGTAACTTGCAAACGGACCCGCCTCTCGTCCAAAAATGTGGAGAGGTTAACAATGATCAAGATGAATGAGCACCTCATACCACCAGATTTCAAAGTACCAGATCGCACGACGGAAGAAGACGAGGAGGACAGCAACTTAGATGAGGGAATTTCTTCTGTGTTAGGTGACACTGAACTACTCCTGCCTCAATTCGCAGAGTATGAGGACGAACTCTTCTTCCCTGACACCGAGCCCTGAAAATGAGCCAATGAATCAAAAATGTTCTTTTTCGTACTTATTCACTTTTATTCCTGTGTTTCTGTCTTTCTTTGTTTTGCATAGTTAATATAATTACAACTTTAATCACCTGTACTTTTTCTTTTTGGCTGTTTGGGGGTCTTCTACTTGTTTTCGCCTCTGTTGAAGGCTCTGGGGCCATTGCTGGGAAGGTCTAATACCGGATAAAACTGGTTTGGACAACATCCATGAGGAAAAAGTTTTTGCATTTTCTGACTTTTCGCTCAATGTAGCGTTTTCGGGGGCCTGTTTGGGGGGCTTCCTGGTGTTTGTGGGTGGGTTTTGGGGTCTGGGAACAACGCTGGGTATGGATACTTTTCATTGCAAGAGGTTTGAAGGGAATCCATGGAGGCAGAGGGGAATTAGTGCCTAGCTGCAGAGTGCGCGCTGAGTGATTTTGGAAAATTTCAGAAAAGTGACTGTCCCAATTTTTGTACTTTTGCTTTTTGGCTGTTTGGGGGTTTTCTACTTGTTTTCGCCTGGGTTGACGGCTCCGGGGCCATTGCTGGGACGGTCTAATACTGGATAAAACTGGTTTGGACAACATCCATGAGGAAAAAGTTTTTGCATTTTCTGACTTTTCGCTCAATGTAGCGTTTTCGGGGGCCTGTTTGGGGGGCTTCCTGGTGTTTGTGGGTGGGTTTTGGGGTCTGGGAGCAACGCTGGGTATAGATACTTTTCATTGCAAGAGGTTTGAAGGGAATCCATGGAGGCAGAGGGGAGTTAGGGCCTAGCTGCAGAGCGCGCGCTGAGTGATTTTGGACATTTTCAGAAAAGTGACTGTCCCAATTTTTGTACTTTTGCTTTTTGGCTGTTTGGGGGTCTTCTACTTGTTTTCGCCTGGGTTGCCGGCTCTGGGGCCATTGCTGGGAAGGTCTAATACCGGATAAAACTGGTTTGGACAACATCCATGAGGAAAAAGTTTTTGCATTTTCTGACTTTTCGCTCAATGTAGCGTTTTCGGGGGCCTGTTTGGGGGGCTTCCTGGTGTTTGTGGGTGGGTTTCGGGGTCTGGGAGCAATGCTGGGTATGGATACTTTTCATTGCAAGAGGTTCGAAGGGAATCCATGGAGTCAGAGGGGAATTAGGGCCTAGCTGCAGAGCGCGCGCTGAGTGATTTTGGAAATTTTCAGAAAAGTGACTAAGTCCCAATTTTTGTACTTTTGCTTTTTGGCTGTTTGGGGGTCTTCTACTTGTTTTCAACTGGGTTGACGGCTCTGGGGCCATTGCTGGGAATGTCTAATACCGGATAAAACTGGTTTGGACAACATCCATGAGGAAAAAGTTTTGCATTTTCGGACTTTTCGCTCAATGTAGCGTTTTCGGGGGCCTGTTTGGGGGGCTTCCTGGTGTTTTTGGGTGGGTTTCGGGGTTTGTGAGCACTGCTGGGTATGAATAGTGTTGATAGCAAGAGGTTTGAAGGAAATCCATGGAGGCAGAGGGGAGTTAGGGGCCTAGCTGCAGAGCGCGCGCTGAGTGATTTTGGAAATTTTCCGAAAAGTGACTAAGTCCCAATTTTTGTACTTTTGCTTTTTGGCTGTTTGGGGGTCTTCTACTTGTTTTCACCTGGGTTGACGGCTCT
Source organism: Lissotriton helveticus (assembly GCF_964261635.1). Taxonomy (NCBI): domain Eukaryota; kingdom Metazoa; phylum Chordata; class Amphibia; order Caudata; family Salamandridae; genus Lissotriton; species Lissotriton helveticus. The sequence continues at coordinate 20,811,874 of NC_136063.1, forward strand.
GGGACCATTGCTGGGAAGGTCTAATACCGGATAAAACTGGTTTGGACAACATCCATGAGGAAAAAGTTTTTGCATTTTCTGACTTTTCGCTCAATGTAGCGTTTTCGGGGGCCTGTTTGGGGGACTTCCTGGTGTTTGTGGGTGGGTTTCGGGGTCTGGGAGCAACGCTGGGTATGGATACTTTTCTTTGCAAGAGGTTTGAAGGGAATCCATGGAGGCAGAGGGGAGTTAGGGCCTAGCTGCAGAGTGCGCGCTGAGTGATTTTGGAAATTTTCAGACAAGTGACTGTCCCAATTTTTGTACTTTTGCTTTTTGGCTGTTTGGGGGTCTTCTACTTGTTTTTGCCTGGGTTGACGGCTCTGGGGCCATTGCTGGGAAGGTCTAATACCGGATAAAACTGGTTTGGACAACATCCATGAGGAACAAGTTTTGGCATTTTCTGACTTTTCGCTCAATGTAGCGTTTTCGGTGGCCTGTTTGGGGGACTTCCTGGTGTTTGTGGATGGGTTTCGGGGTCTGGGAGCAACGCTGGGTATGGATACTTTTCTTTGCAAGAGGTTTGAAGGGAATCCATGGAGGCAGAGGGGAGTTAGGGCCTAGCTGCAGAGCGCGCGCTGAGTGATTTTGGAAATTTTCAGACAAGTGACTGTCCCAATTTTTGTACTTTTGCTTTTTGGCTGTTTGGGGGTCTTCTACTTGTTTTCGCCTGGGTTGACGGCTCTGGGGCCATTGCTGGGAAGGTCTAATACCGGATAAAACTGGTTTGGACAACATCCATGAGGAAAACGTTTTTGCATTTTCTGACTTTTCGCTCAATGTATCATTTTTGGGGGCCATTTTGGGGGGCTTCCTGGTGTTTGTGGGTGGGTTTCGGGGTCTGGAAGCAATGCTGGGTATGGATACTTTTCATTTCAAGAGGTTTGAAGGGAATCCATGGAGGCAGAGGGGAATTAGGGCCTAGCTGCAGAGCGCGCGCTGAGTGATTTTGGAAATTTTCAGAAAAGTGACTAAGTCCCAATTTTTGTACTTTAGCTTTTTGGCTGTTTGGGGGTCTTCTACTTGTTTTCACCTGGGTTGACGGCTCTGGGGCCATTGCTGGGAAGGTCTAATACCGGATAAAACTGGTTTGGACAACATCCATGAGGAAAAAGTTTTTGCATTTCCTGACTTTTCGCTCACTGTAGTGTTTTCGGGGGCCTTTTTGGAGGGCTTCCTGGTGTTTGTGGGTGAGTTTCGGGGTCTGGGAGTACTGCTGGGTATGAATAGTGTTGATAGCAAGAGGTTTGAAGGAAATCCATGGAGGCAGAGGGGAGTTAGGGCCTAGCTGCAGAGCGCGCGCTGAGTGATTTTGGAAATTTTCCGAAAAGTGACTAAGTCCCAATTTTTGTACTTTTGCTTTTTGGCTGTTTGGGGGTCTTCTACTTGTTTTCACCTGGGTTGACGGCTCTGGCACCATTGCTGGGAAGGTCTAATACCGGATAAAACTGGTTTGGACAACATCCATGAGGAAAAAGTGTTTGCATTTTCTGACTTTTCGCTCAATGTAGCGTTTTCGGGGGCCTGTTTGGGGGGCTTCCTGGTGTTTGTGGGTGGGTTTCGGGGTCTGGGAGCAACGCTGGGTATGGATACTTTTCATTGCAAGAGGTTTGAAGGGAATTCATGGAGGCAGAGGGGAGTTAGGGCCTAGCTGCAGAGCGCGCGCTGAGTGATTTTGGAAATTTTCCGAAAAGTGACTAAGTCCCAATTTTTGTACTTTTGCTTTTTGGCTGTTTGGGGGTCTTCTACTTGTTTTCGCCTGGGTTGACGGCTCTGGGGCCATTGCTGGGAAGGTCTAATACCGGATAAAACTGGTTTGGACAACATCCATGAGGAAAAAGTTTTTGCATTTTCTTACTTTTCGCTCAATGTAGCGTTTTCGGGGGCCTGTTTGGGGGGCTTCCTGGTGTTTGTGGGTGAGTTTCGGGGTCTGGGAGTACTAATTTCTAATTTCTAATTTAAAATACTTGTAGAGCGCAGCGTACACCTTGCGGTTTCTTGGCGCTGGGGGGATCGGCAACTGAGATGAAGAGGGACCAGGGAGAGATGAAAAAAAAAAATAAATATTGAGGGAGTTTTTAAGTGGGGAAAGCCTGACTAAAAAGAAACGTTTTTAGTTCTCTGCGAAAAGGGAGATATTGAGTAGCAGAGCGGAGGTGGTCAGGAAGTGAGTTCCAGAAGGTTGGGGCTAGGGTGGAGAAATTAGCCCCGCCCCACTTTTTGCGAGTGAAGCGAGGGATCTGGAGGAGGGACCTGGAGGAAGACCGAAGTTCTCTTGCAGGTACATAGGACTTGATTAGTGAGGAGATGAAGGCAGGGGCAGAGCCCTGACGGGCCTGGAAAACCATGCACCCGATCTTGAATAGAGCCCGTTCCTTTATGGGGAGCCAGTGGAGCTCCCTGAGAAGGGGGGTGGAATGGTGATATCGAGGGAGGCCGTAAACAAGCCGGGCCGCTTGATTCTGAACGGTCTGGAGTCTACGCAAACTATAAGCAGGGATGCCGTGGTAAAGAGCGTTTGCGTAGTCCAATTTGGATATTACAAGTGCGGCCATGATGATCCTGAGTGCCTGGGGGGAAAAGAAGCGGGAAACAGTGCGGATAGTGCGGAGAGAAAGGAAACAAGAGGACACCACAGAGCTAATTTGTGAATGAAGAGTGAGTTGGCTGTTAATTTTGACCCCAAGTGTTTTGACCGTGGTGGAGGGGGTCGGTGCAGAGCCAAGAGAAGGGGGCCAGAAGAGAGAGTTCCAGGGACTGGATGAACCACCGGTGAGGACCAGCTCGGTTTTATCCGGGTTCAATTTAAGGTGGTTGTGGTTCATCCAGTCCCTGATGAATGTCATAGTTGACTGGAAATTGGAGACCGAAAGAGGAGAGGGGGTCAGATCAAAGATGAGCTGGAGGTCATCCGCGTAGTTATAGACAGTGACCTCCAGCCGCTGTAGTGCAAAGATGAGAGGAAAGATATAAAGGTTGAAAAGTAAAGGGGAAAGCGAGGAACCCTGGGGAACACCGCAAGTGACAGGGAGGGGAGTAGCCGTGAAGTTGCCTAGTCGGACCGCCTGAGTGCGTTCCCTCAGAAATGAGGAGAGCCAGATCAGAGCTGATCCCCCGATGCCAGCCGCCTTGACACGGGTGAGTAGGATGGTGTGGTCCACCGTGTCAAAGGCGGCGGAAAGATCAAGGAGGACCAGTGCCTGGTGTTTATTTTCGTCCATACCTTTTCTGAGTTTGTCCAAGACTGAGACCACGACTGACTCGGTCGAGTGCCTGGGACGAAACCCAGCTTGGCGGGAGGCCAAACTCCCATTTGCCTCAACATGGGCGCTGAGCACCGCGGTGACATGGCGTTCCATCACCTTGCCCAGGAAGGGTAGCAAGGAGATAGGGCGATAGTTGGCCGAGATAGAGGAGTCAGCGCCAGATTTCTTCAGGATGGGCACTATGGTAGCTGCCTTAAGTGGATAGGGTACTACGCCTTGTGCCAGGGAGCTGTTGAGGAAGGCAATGGGGGGGTCGGGGCAGCTGGAGTAGATTTGCTGCAGGACTCGTGCTGGGCAGACGTCCGCGGGAGATCCCGACTTCACTTTAGGGAGTATCTTCAGGAAGGAATCCTGCGTGAGGGGAGGAATAGAAGTAAGCAGGTAAGGGAGGGGAGGGGGGGCGGGGTCGACGAAGGCAGAGGAGGGTGGAGGGATATTGACCTTAATGGTTGCTATTTTGTCCAAAAAATAGGTATTGAGCTGGTCGCAGAGAAGTTGGGAGGGAAGGATATTGGGCGAGGTACGGTCTGAGAATGCCAGGTCATTCACTGTTCTAAAAATTTCCCTGGGTTTGTTTTCGGCGGAGGTAATTTTAAATGAAAAGTAGGTGGACTTAGCAGCCAAGATCGCTGTTTTATATTTGTCCAGAGCTGATAAGTAGTGGGTTTTTAATAGGGGATCGTAGTTTTTCCTCCATTGCCTTTCAGCTTGTCGGGCGCTCAATTTAAGGTCTTTTAGATGGTCATTGAACCATCTATTACAGTCCTTAGGTCGGCGGATGGAGATGCGGCGTAAGGGCGCCACAGAGTCGCAGCCATCCGCCAGCCAGATGTTAATGGCTTCGGCTTGAGAGGTAGATGTTAAGCCAGTAAGGATAGGAGTAGAGTCGTGTAGCATGGAGGTCAAGGAGGGGTAATCTAATCTATTCCAGTTCCGTGCCCAGGTGTTTTTGGCACGCGGAGTTTTAGACATCGCGTTACGGGGAATAGAGAAGGAGATGAGGGCATGGTCGGACCAGGGGCAAGGCGAGACAGTGACCGAGGCCACAGGGAGATTGAGGGACCAGACCTGGTCCAATGTGTGCCCATGGCAGTGAGTGGGGACGGCTATGTGCGACACAAAATTGAGGGTTGAGAGGCAGTCTGTGAACTCTTTAGAGGCTGAGCACTCGTGCAGGTCTAAGGGCCAATAATTGAAGTCCCCTACCACCAAGACCGAAGCGTAGTTGACCACCAAGTTGGCCAGTAGGTCTTGAAAAGCCGGCAAGAATGCAGGCGAGGGCTGAGGGGGCCGGTACATTAATAGACAGGTGATGGGGGGGGAGAAAGAAAGAGAACGGGCTACCAGAAAGTCAGCGGGGGGAATGGGGGGTGAGGGAAGTAATTGGAAATTCAACTCCGACCGAGCGATCAGGGCAACCCCACCACCAGCCTTACCCGCCGGCCGGTCGGCTCGAAGGGCCACATAAGAGGGGGGTAGGGTGGCTAGGAGAGCAGGGAGGGAAGTGTCACAGTACCAGGTTTCGGTCAAGAGCAGTAGGTCAGGTTTCTCAGTATGAGTAAGACGAACAGCTCATGGTGGTGCTTGACCGCTGACCTGGTATTGAGTAAGAAGACAGACAGTGCCGGCGAAGGGGGGGGGGGGTCGGGGGGAGGGGGAGCGGGTAGCGGGAAGTGAGGGGCTATGGGGGAAGTGGGGGCAAGGCCTAGAGAGGAGATCAATCTGCGGGTGGAATCTGGAAGTAGCCATTGACCTTGAAGGGCAATAAGATCCTTTGAAGAGTAGGATGTAGTTTTGGCATAGAGTCGAGCCCCTAGCCCCGTCCGGCCGCGGACGGGCGCAGACGGGCTTGCCTTAGGCGCGCCTTCGGCGCGCAAAAGTCGCGCCCGCTGCGCTCGTCCGCTGCGCTTCCTGCCAAAACACATGCTTTATACCGGTAGGTGAGGAGGTTGGGGGGGGTGTGGCCAGCCGAGGGGGCGTGTCTCGCCTCGCCCTCGAGAATGGCGACTGAAGCGAAGGGGTCGTTGCAGCGAGTAGCGCTGTTCTAGGATGCCAAGATACAGGTAAAGGGATATCAGGTTTTAAAAGCACAGTAATTAGACACAGAATACAATTTAAAAAATTCGTCCCTGCTCCCGGCTTTCCGCCTCAGGAGCCAATCATTAGTGCAGCGCCTGGCGTTGGGGGCGCGCTATTTGTAGTCGTGGCGGGGGGGCGTGGCCAGCCGAGGGGGCGTGTCTCGCCTCGCCCTCGAGAATGGCGACTGAAGCGAAGGGGTCGTTGCAGCGAGTAGCGCTGTTCTAGGATGCCAAGATACAGGTAAAGGGATATCAGGTTTTAAAAGCACAGTAATTAGACACAGAATACAATTTTAAAATTCGTCCCTGCTCCCGGCTTTCCGCCTCAGGAGCCAATCATTAGTGCAGCGCCTGGCGTTGGGGGCGCGCTGTTTGTAGTCGTGGCGGGGGGGGCGTGACCAGCCGAGGGGGCGTGTCTCGCCTCGCCCTCGAGAATGGCGACTGAAGCGAAGGGGTCGTTGCAGCGAGTAGCGCTGTTCTAGGATGCCAAGATACAGGTAAAGGGATATCAGGTTTTAAAAGCACAGTAATTAGACACAGAATACAATTTTAAAAATTCGTCCCTGCTCCCGGCTTTCCGCCTCAGGAGCCAATCATTAGTGCAGTACTGCTGGGTATGAATAGTGTTGATAGCAAGAGGTTTGAAGGAAATCCATGGAGGCAGAGGGGAGTTAGGGCCTATCTTCAGAGCGCGCGCTGAGAGATTTTGGAAATTTTCTGAAAAGTGACTAAGTCCCAATTTTTGTACTTTTGCTTTTTGGCTGTTTGGGGGTCTTCTACTTGTTTTCCCCTGGGTTGACGGCTCTGGGGTAATTGCTGGGAAGGTCTAATACCGGATAATACTGGTTTGGACAACATCCATGAGGAAAACGTTTTTGCATTTTCTGACTTTTCGCTCAATGTATCATTTTTGGGGGCCATTTTGGGGGGCTTCCTGGTGTTTGTGGGTGGGTTTCGGGGTCTGGGAGCAACGCTGGGTATGGATACTTTTCATTGCAAGAGGTTTGAAGGGAATCCATGGAGGCAGAGGGGAGTTATGGCCTAGCTGCAGAGCGCACGCTGAGTGATTTTGGAAATTCTCAGAAAAGTGACTAGCCGCTATATGTATCAAGCTATTTAGCATTCGCAAAGGCCGAAATTCTGCGAATTTCGGCCTTTGCGAATGCTAAATAGACAAATGGAATGTATCAAACAAGTTTGATGCAAAATAAGGATTAGCAAAATTTGCTAATCCTTATTTTGCGATTGCACTTAAGGAATTGCAAATTTTGCGATTCCTTAAATGCAATGTATCAAACAAATATTATGGAAAAAATGCCATTAAGGATTAGCAAATTACCACCAACTTCTAGTTGGTGGTAATTTGCGAATTCTTATCAAAAAGCTTTTTTGAAAAAAACCAAAGGTGCCATATGACGCCCATACATGCCCTTAGGGCATGTATGTGCGCCATATGCCCCCAAATGTCATTTTCAGGGGTGCAGCAGGGTGTTCTTGAGACACCCCTGCACCCTTGGAAAAATCCCTAATTTGCGATCAGCAAATTGCTAATTGCAAATTGCACTTTCATTCCTATGGGCCTCCTGGCCCATGGAAATGAAGGGGTAATTTGCGAATGACAATTTGCTAATCTCAAATTAGGAATGCTAAGGAATCGCTATTGGAAAGCGATTTTGTACATACATACCGTTTTGCATTTCCTAAATAGCGATTCCTTAAAAATCGCTATTTAGGAAATGCAAAATGGTTTGTTGATACATATAGCGGTAAGTCCCAATTTTTGTACTTTTGCTTTTTGGCTGTTTGGGGGTCTTCTACTTGTTTTCGCCTGGGTTGACGGCTCTGGGGCCATTGCTGGGAAGGTCTAATACCGGATAAAACTGGTTTGGACAACATCCATGAGGAAAAAGTTTTTGCGTTTTCTGACTTTTCGCTCAATGTAGCGTTTTCGGGGGCCTGTTTGGGGGGCTTCCTGGTGTTTGTGGGTGGGTTTCGGGGTCTGGGAGCAACGCTGGGTATGGATACTTTTCATTGCAAGAGGTTTGAAGGGAATCCATGGAGGCAGAGGTGAGTTATGGCCTAGCTGCAGAGCGCGCGCTGAGTGATTTTGGAAATGTTCAGAAAAGTGACTAAGTCCCAATTTTTGTACTTTTGCTTTTTGGCTGTTTGGGGGTCTTCTACTTGTTTTCGCCTGGGTTGACGGCTCTGGGGCCATTGCTGGGAAGGTCTAATACCGGATAAAACTGGTTTGGACAACATCCATGCGGGAAAGCCTTTTGGCACTTTTTGTAACTTAGGGTTAGTTAGGGTTAGCCCTAGCAGCAGGATTGCATGTGTTTCGGGGTATTCTTGATTTTTGCAACTGAGTTCTGGGGTCTTAGAGCACTCGTGGGAATGTGTAATTTTGGTTGCAAGTGATTTGAAGAAAATCCATGGTGGGAAAGGGGGGATCACTTACTCTGTGAGAGGCACTTAGTGTGGAAAACATTTAGCCATTTTCACTTAAAGGAAGAAAATGACACAGACTCAAGTTTCAGGAAAACAAACTTACTGTTAAACCCCCACCCACCAGACTCAAAAGCAGTAAAAAACAGGTATGCTCAGATAAAGTTTCAAAAAGTATATTTGTATAGCCCTAACAAAATAATCCCCCGCAAGACCCTCCCTAACCCCAACGATTGGCCTTCAAAAGTCCAAAAAAGAACCCAACTCCCGAGTCCCACCCCCCAAAAGTCTCTAAAAAAGGGGCAAGGGACACCACGGCAGGATGCTGTTCACCGTAGCGGCCAGGGCATCATACTCCTTGCGGAGGGTGGCATGGTCGGAGCGGAGGCCCTCCACCAAGTTCTTATAAGTTAAGACCTCCTGCTCCAGGTAGGACACTCTGAGGCATAAGCAGCGCTGGCGTGCCTTGCAACTCCAGTGGGGGGCAGCTGATGTCTTTGCTGCTCGGCGGTGGCGGTTGGCATTGGTAGCCCGGCTCCGTACCGCTGGAGCACTGCGCTGGCTGGCAGCCCGTGTGGGCCCGGAGGAGGATGCAGCTGTCACAGTAGATGTAGTAGTAGACTATGTGTCCTCCTCCTCCAGGGCCAGCAGCCGCCGATATTCTGCGACAGTGGCATCCAGCCTCCGTTGCCGGGCCATTCGAGCCGGCTCCTTCCTTGATGGTTTTTTGGATTTGGAAGGAGCAACTATATAAAGAAAGAAAGACATAGTCTGTAACCAATGCTCTTAAGATGAACACAAAATGATTGAGCAGTAAGTTGTGTCACAGAACAACTAGCAACTTGAAAGCACAGTACATAACTATTGAGGCCAGTATCTATCTAACCTCCCACTTCTTCATCCTTGCTCTAACATTAGTGTGAGTTTAAGGAACAAATTCTACGAGCACTATGGACTTCCATTACAGTCGACTATGACAGTACACCAGTCTTATTCTTCTTCTTCTCTCTTGTTTAGGAAAATTGGTACGTTATCTTCTGCAAGCCAGCATAATGCCAGCGCAGTGAACTTGCACCCGAGAAAAACAGACGCACACCATGATGAGTGAGACAGACTTGCGTTACTGTACCGGTCCAGTACCTGCAGGTGGTGAAGCTCATATTTTTCCATTACAGGTGGCACTGAGAATACTCTGTTAAAAGGGCTACTGCTTAATTAATTTAACTTTCACCCTACAGTGCAAATGAGTACTAGAGAAGGAAAAAGAAGAAACTAAATAATCTGATTATCTATCACTTCACATGGGATGTATTTGATTACATATGGGATGACTTTAGGTGCTTTGCTTTTTATTAAGTGAACAGTGATACACCCACAAATGAATGACGTACTACTACTAAACTAAAATTATTAAGAGAGGTAGGGAGGGTCCACCGTAATAACCGGATATATGCTGTGCTTGCAGTTGCAATACAAACTACTGCTACTATTCATGGAAGTATTTGGACAAAATTACAACTTCTTTTCCTTGCCTTTCCTACACTGGAACGGACGTGTGGGTGCGGTGTTACATGCTCTTCAAAGTAACACTTAGTTCATCCAGTGACCGTCTACTCTCTCTAGATACACATATGCTATCTAAGAGTCAGATAGTACCATGATCCAGGCATCCATCCATTCAAAGTATATGCACACATACAGTTTCTGTTTTACCCACCAAGGCTGTTCTCCTTCCACCCATTCTTGCTTCATCATTCACCCAGCCATGCACCATACCATATTCTTTCCTTCTCAGCCACCTCGGGGACCAAGCAAACACATATCATTCTTCTTTGCCAGTCTTCATTAAATTTCTCGTCCTTCCACACTTACTTACACCCTTCTTTCACTTTTCGTTCATCCCATCCATCAAGTTCATCTCAGATCTGATTGGCATTCATCTCGCCAAAAACTTCACAGCTAAGTCGAAGTACATTTAGAGGAGGCTACTACCTGGTTGATTTATATTACACCCGTGCAGAAAGCACACTCTGCAGTCTTCAATCTCAATAAGTAAGGAATATATAGCTTACCTCTGCCCGCCACCACCGTGTGAACCCTCACAGGCACATTGGTGTTGTCCGGCACTTGCACCGCCTCCTCCCCAGAAGTGTTGTCCTCCTCATCATCCACCAACACCACCTCCGCGCTGGCCCCGCCACCAGATGTTCCACCTACGAAGTACATTTAAGATTGTTAGAATACACCACTCACTACTATATACTATTTGTTCTAGGAATAAAGAAATGTGAAAAAAAACAGAAAACAATGTAATAATTTGTGACTGTCTAATCTAAAGTAAAAATTTTCCTTTTTCCAGGGAAGGCTCAGTGCATAGAGCTATTGCTGACTAGAATGGGAGTCCAATGGAATTGCCAAATGTCCAATCTTAGTTAGCTACATAGACAGACTAATAAGAATAATCTAGTTATACCACAGGGAGTCATAGTCGAGGCAGGATAAGAATTTAGATACAGTCTACAAGAAGATCAAAGACGATTTAGAAAAAATCGAATGAGGAACGCTAGGAAAAAATAGGTACTCTATATTAAAATGAAAACTTACTGGGGCCAGCAAAGGAGCCCTCGCCTGGCCGATCCTGGCTTTCTACAGCAGCAGCAACCACCTCCTCCTCTGTCCTCTTGCCCCTGGGGGGAGCTGATGTACAACATGAAAGAAAGAAAGACACGAAAACATGGATGATTGTTGTCAACCAAATCAAACATTTCAAAAGAACAATAACAAAATATTTTGGCGAAATAGCAAATAGACAACTATTCCACAGGATATATTGACCGATCTCATGTGGTCTACTACGTTATTAGTATTGCTTGATTTGCGGACCGTCGACTTGGAAAGTTCTTATGTAACTCACTAAACAAACTACTAAAAAGGTTCGCCTAGGACTGGCAGGCAGCAGTCCGCAGCACGCGAAGTGACAGACAAAGTCCATCGTGATTGCAGATCAGTGAATACTCAAACTATCAATCCACCACCACTATTTCTTCTTATTGCCATGTGTACAAAGGAAGGACTGGACTTGAGTCTGTAGGGGCTGATTTAGAAGCCCCTTGCGGCTCTTTTGCTCCATTGTTGCGTGACTTTTGTGACGCAGCGGCAGAACAAAAGAGGCGCCATGGTGCGGCGTATATTAACAATGTGACGCATATGGGAGATGCATCACGTTGTAAAGCCCTGCGCCATCAGGGGGCGTTCCGGCGCAAGGGAGGGCGTTCCAGCGCAGGAACGCATCCTAAAAGTGGCTGAGGGACATCTACAAGATTTCAGTCAGTCACTTTGAGGACAATGATGTGTGACTCAAACCCTGCGCCTGCTTGAAGCAGACGTACGGCTTGACGGAGCATTGGGGAGATAGGGCACCCCAGAGCATTGCTGGAGCTGCACCATCGTTGCGCGCAACTCAAGCAATGCGCTGCCTTTACGGCACAGAAGCGTAACGCTTCGGTGACGTTTTGGGCACATGGTGCGCCGCATTGTAAATACGGCGCACAATGGGTGGTGGTGGCGTGGCGCACAATTACTGGCGCATCCCTGCTACTTTGCAGGGATGCGCCGGTAATTAAAAATCTGACCCTTAGTGTCTAGCATTACGCAGTTCTTTAAACTACACTCATGCATGATTTCACAGGCCAATGAAATGAACACAAAATCGAAAACAAATAAGCATAGTAGCAGCGCTACTGAGAAGGAGAAGATTTTGAAATATAATTTACCTACAATGTAATCAGCAGCATTATTGCTCTTGGTAAAAAACAAAAATTTGCAAGATAATAACACACAGAGCAGGAGAAAACAGAGTAGTAAAGAAATAGCTACTACTCACCAAGCCCGGGGATCTCAAGGCCGAGCACGTCCAGCAGATCGCGTTCCCGGTCCAGGATATCCGTCCAACAGTGGGTGACCTGGTTGTAGGTGCGCCGGACCCGAGAGTGTTGGTACATGGCCCGGCACACCTTCTCCCACCGCTTCCAGCGCTCCCGGATCCCGTACCCGCTAGCGATCCTGCCGCCTGCCATGATGGTCCTGGGGAGGCGGCGCTGAACATAAAAAACTAGTGCGCCCACCTCCTCCGCGCTGAAGATCTCCCGGGGTTGGACATTCTCCCCCCTCAAACGCCCGCACGGGAGCCGGGCACGGGGTGCGGGACCCTTCCCCTTCTCAGGATGCTTCCCGGCTCCCTTTACCATGGTCTGGGCAGAAAGGAAGCTAAATAATAAAGAAGAAATAGAATAGGGAAGAAGAAAACAAAAGAGTTTAAAAAAGTAGTTTAAAATTAACCAAAAGTAGAAGAAAACACAAACATATAGAGCTAGAAAAATAGAGGGATAGATAATAAGTAAAATAGATTAAAAAAAACTTCAAACAAGCAAAGGATGGCATAGATTCAAAGAGGATACAGAAAGCATGCCCAGAACCATAGCAATGAATGAGAAACAAGATGGCTGCGCCCGTTCACGACCGCGTGGCTACGTTCGCGCAAGATTTTCCTCGCGATCACACGCGAAATTGTACTAGCGAGCAGCACACTTTGCGAGATTACACATAGCGCCCGGAAACGGAATTACGTCACGCAAACAAGATGGCCGCGCCCATGTACGACCGCTAGGGTAACTTCGCAAACGTTGCGCTACAAGCGGCTTGCGAACACGCAAAAAATCACGCAAACAAACACGCCGCAAAAAAAACAAATCCTGTATTCGCACGAATTCGCGGCTTCCGAAATCGAACTCGCACGAATTTGGGAATCGCGCGAAATTGCAGAAAAACGATTTTTGCAAAACTGAAAGCACTCAGCAGGTGCAAAAGTTCAATCTTAACATTTGTAACCATTCCCTCTAGTGCTTCCTGAGGGGCCCCTCCAGAGTTCAGTTGCCTATTTGCAACTATTCTATGACCCTGCTCTGACCCTCACAGCAGGCTCATAGAATAGCTACAAGTAGGCCACAAAGGTCCTGTGAAAAAAAAATGCTCTGCAACAGAAAGCAAATTACAGATAAGGAAGCCAGACTGGCAGTTTAAATTCAGTGACACATTAATCAACCCCAAATTAATTCATGTCAGTTGAAGCAGGGCAGGTGTGCTTGCTTTTTTTCACCCCCATAATCTACAGTGATAAGCAAACCAGAGGGTGGCAGTGATGTACCAGAGGGTGGCATGGGTGTACCAGAGAGTGGCAGTCGTGAAACAGAGGGTGCTGTGAACCTGTGATGATGAATCAGACATAGAAACAACATAGTCGCGGCCGTTGCGAGCCGACAAGTAAGTTCGCAATTGCGAACTGGTACAAAATCCTCACGAACTGGCAGAAACCCTTGCGAACACAAAAAAAAAATCTGCAAATTTGCGAGAGTTCGCGGATTTTGCGGATTGCGAATCCGTAAATACGCAAGTTTGCGGATTGCCAATTCGCAAAATCCGCCCATACTTACTGACTACCTCAATGAAAGACCAGCTTCTGATGACATGTAACATGGATGAAAGATTGGAAAATCTAACTGAATTTTCTTTGCTTATTTTTCTTATTGGATGGACAATTTTGGGAGCTCTAATATTAACCTGAAACTAATATTGGATAAACCTAGAAGTCCATCTCTATGTGGATGAAATGTTTTGGCTAGTTTTCCTTGGCTTATAATCATGAGGCACAGTAATATTTGCTACAGCCACTCCAGGTGGCTTAGCCTAAACATTATTATTAACACTAAGGAACCTAATTTTCTGTGAGTTGTAATATTTACACATTCAATCAGCCCTGGCTTTAAAACACACAACCAACACCTGCAATGATGAAAAGCAAATCTACTAGGCACTCTGTGCACATAGTGCACATGAGCTGCTCGTGCAGGTAAGAGCGGTGGGGAAGGGTGCGGGGGACTCAAAAGATGACGACAAGGGAAAATGAAATAAATAGTTAATTTTCCATCATCGTCGTCTGTCGACTCCCCCCCACTCCTGTAAACTCAATGCAATAGGCTTCTGGTAAAAAACTGTGACTAGCTCAATGCTGATTTATTTGTTGAAAGTTGCACATGTACGTCCAATTAATTGGCACACACTGGGCCTTTTTATTTGTTTTTTTAACCTTCATTGCTCATATGCCCTTGTTAATATTGCATGATGCAATGCTTTCTTTCAAATTGTAAAGCTTTGCAGCCTCTGGCCCTGGATAGGATGTTTGAGCATGTGTTGTGTATTGCTTTTCTGTACTGTAATATAGAAAATATATTATTTTAGAAAAAAGCCGAGAGTTAAATCTTTATCTGTCATGCTGACATAATGTAAAAAATGTCCTTCAACATTTTTTATGGCATTTACTTTTTTTGCACCCAGGGAGCCCTTCCTGTGTCCCCTGCATACTCCTTTGCTAATACGGCCACTTGTTTACACCTTCCTCATGTTCCCTCCCTTCCCAGCTCTGTGATTCCTCCCTCTTTATCCCCCACCCCCTCCTTTATGGGTCCCCACCACTGGCCAGTCCCAAGCCCAGCTGCAAAACGAACATTATGTGTGGAATAGCTACCCTACCTTGTAAAAAAAAATCCTTCCTACAGATACAACAAACAAAAGACCAGAGGACTTCCTGGTCTTGGAGAGAGACACATCTCCTTCAGTGAGACCAGGTGGACAGAGTCCAGTTGAAAAACACCATCCTCGGGAGGATTACCGCTGTGTTCTGGAAGTGAGGAAGATAATGCCCCACACACTCAGTAAGTAGCAGTGATGCTAATGCTAGCAACCAACAGACCTCTGATTGAATTTGATTCCCACTGTCCCAGAATCATCACAGCGACTTTCAAGACAAAGAAAGAGGATCAACGTGAATGTTATCCAAATACAAATGAAGAGGAAAAAGAACAGTTTTACATCAGACTCCAGACCTGGAGAATAGCCTTGAGTGAAACATCATCATACTGATGGGGGACCTCAATGCCAAGATCGTAAGCGACAACACTGGGTGTAAAGAAGTCATGGGCAACCATGGCCTTGGCGACATGAGTGAGAATGGTTAAAGGTTTGGAGATCTCTATGCCCTGCACAGTCCAGTGATAGGGGCAGTATATTTTCATGCAAAAGAATACACAAGACAACTTGGCTGTTGTCGGACAATTCAACAGAGAATCAGATCAACAATACTGCATTGCCAAGAAGTCCAGATGTTCCTGCAGGATGTCAGAGTGATATCAGATCATCAAATTCTCATAGCGAGGCTGAAGCTAAATCTGAAGAAAGCATGGATAGATTTGACAAACCAACACCAGCGATATAACACAGCCCTCCTCGAAAATACACAGAAATGGAGTGAATACTCAGTCACCCTCAGTGACTAGTTTCAGGTCCTGCAAGAAGTAAAGAATAACAGAGGGCCTGTAGAAAGTCAGTGTGAGAAGGTCAAAGAAAAAGTGAAATCAACATGTCAGGACATGCTGGGTCCCAAGAAACAGATCTCAATGATTCTCTGCAATATTGGGTGAGAATGGAAAAGGAAGCTGCGATCAACACTAGCTAAACAAGAGTAGAAAAAGAAAAAGGTCAGAGCAAGTACACCAAAACCAACAAGGTAGCTAAGAGAAACTTAGGAGCAGACAAGCAAGGATTTGATTTTCTTGTCACTCAAGTCCAGGAAGCAGCAAGTGATAGAAACTTGAAAGAACTCTACCACATACTGAGGAAACTCTCCATAAAGACTATTTAAAGACAAACCTGAGAAGACAATCATGGGTAACAGAGGCCAACAACGAAGATGGAATAATTGCTGAACCAGCAATTGCCACACCCTTAACCAGCCAGCTGCCAATCCATTTCAGCAGACAACTAAAGCATCAAGCATCTCAGAAATTGGAAGGCAGCAGGAGACACTGAAGGCAAAACTTTGAAACATCAGCAGCCATTCTCCAACCCATGTTTGGAAGGATCTGGGTGGAGGAGAAGGTGCCATCAGAGTTGAAAGAAGGGATATCTCATCAAGATCCCTGATAAAGGTGACCTGACAGTGTCACGACAACATTGGGCTCACTCTTCTATTGACCCTAGGCAAAGATTTCAACATATTCATCCTCAACAGAATGAAAGAGCAAATTGATGCTTAGTTGTACTGCTCATTATCATTGAGCAGTCAATAGAATGGATCTCCCACCTATGTACATTTATCAACCATGAGAAGTTATTCAGACAAAATATTGAAAAACAAATATTGAGAGGAAAAAATATTGAGTTTAAAATATTATGACGTAACAATATTGCATGAAAAACGATTTATTGACAAGAATATTGATTTTAAGGTAAGTAATATTGATGTTAAAAATATCTATATTATTAACATCAATGTAAAAAATATGTACCTTGTTATTATCATTTACAAAAAAATCATAGTTTTTATTATGTTATCTATTTTAGTATATTTTTTGATTATATAAGTTATACGTTTTTGGTATCATTATTGTAATTTTTTGTATATACTTTGTAAATTTGTGGTTGTTTTTAGATTTGATGTAATAGTTTATTGTTATTTTTAATGCCATAGTGATTTATGGGGTTTACAGAGGTACAGGGTGAAAAGTAAATTATTTATTATTATTTAATGTTTATTTTAATTGATATTTTTTTTAATTATGTGAAGTTTTCGCTGCATGTTGTGAGGTTTACAGTGGTAAAGGGTGGAAAGTAATTGATAATTGGTTATGTAAATGTCTAATTGTATGTTGTTTTATTCAGATTTTTGGTGTGGGTTCTTGTGTTTTGTATGGGTAAATGGTGTGCAGAAAATTAATTATAATGATAAATGTTAATTATGAAAAATTATTTAATTGATAATTAAATATGTAAAGTGTGTATTTAAGAAATGTTTAAGTTATATATCAGGTGAGGGTTGTTGAGTTTGTTTGGGTAAAGTTTGGAAGTATTATTAATTAATTGTTAATAATTATTTATTAGAGTACATGATTAAATAAGATAATGTGTCAATTATAAGCATGGGCGCAAAATCCGTTCCGCTAGCTGATTTTGCGGATTTTTGGCAAATTCACAATCCGCGAATTCCCGCGAATTTGCCGAAAATCCGCAAATCCGCGAGCGGAACAGATCCGGGGGGCAAAAGTTCAAGCTTCAAACTTGTAACTATTTTAGAATGGCACCGGCAAGCTGCCAGTGCCATTCTAAAATAGTTACTAAGTTAGCTTCAACAGGAAGCACTAATAGAAGCAGGTGCTCGAGTTTAACTGAATTCGAGCACCTGCTTTATTTTATCTATTAGTGCTTCCTGATGAAGCTAACTTAGTAACTATTTTAGAATGGCGCTGGCAGCTTGCCGTCGCCATTCTAAAATAAAACAGGAGAGGGGCAGAGGGCAGAAGGGCACAACAACGAGTGGGGCAGAGGGCAGAAGGGCACAACAATGAGTGGGGCAGAGGACAGAATGGCACAACAACGAGTGGGGCAGAGGCCAGAAGGGCACAACAATGAGTGGGGCAGAGGGCAGAAGGGCACAACAGCGAGTGGGGCATAGGGCAGAATGGCACAACAACGAGTGGAGCAGATGGGCACAAAAACGAGTGGGGCAGAGGGCACAACAACGAGCGGTCTCGCACAAAAAAACCCGCGAAGACACAAAGCGCCCCGCGAACACGCAAATCGCCCCGAGAACACGCAAAGCGCCCCGCGAACACGCAAAAATTAAAAAATCCACAAATTCGCACAAATTTGCGAATTTTAATGATCGCGAATTCGCAAATCCGCAAATTCGCCGATTGCGAATTTGCAAAATTCGCCCATACTTAGTCAATTATATATTAGGTGTTAGTTGTTGCATTTGTCGGGATAAAGGGTGGGAAGTTAATTAGATATAATTATTTTCTTAGTTAATTATTAATTGTTTATGTAATAATTATGCACAATTTGTAATTGCCCCGGAGCGATACTGAGATTTAACCTGTCAAGGATTCTGATAAATTCCATTGAGTCATTTCGAATGTTGTAGAAATGCTCAACTTCTCAAGGCTACAACTGGGGCAATTGTTTCAAGAGATGTTTTTCTGTGTGTCTCCATTTTGTAATTGCTTTCTCATTCTTTTACTCTGCCATATAAGGACTAATATTGTCTTATCGATTGTTTTCTTAAAGTTGGGTGATAGATGCAATGATCACATGTCAGTCCCAAAGTTAATTAGAGTGATAGCATCATTTTAACACATAGTAATATACCCAACCTGGTGATATATTTCGGAGACCAGCTATCAGTTTGATTTCTTTCAATGCGTTTCTTGGAGCTGTGTCGCCAAGGACACAAGTATATGCCAAAATATTTAATATGTTTCCGTAACCATTTGAGATTTGTCTTTTCAATTATCTGTGTATACGTGTTTTAGAGGGACCACTTTTTTCAACATTTACGGCCATATTTATGTACACTATGGATTGCTTTTGCATGATACAAGACGGTGCTTGCATGACATAATCCTAAAATGCAATTTGTTAGGCTACACAAGGCAACATTACATGGCCCTGAGTTGCCTGATAAATCCAGAGTAACACAACGGAGCACAAAGTCTAAATGGGTTTTCTGAGTGCTACCGGGATCTTAAACACTGTTGGAATCTGAAAGAAGTGAGAGGTGTTGTTCGCTTGGGTCACTGGGTGTGACAAAGGTTGTACACTAAGCCCCTGGATGAGAAATAGGGTGCAATTTGGATTATAGGGAAAAAGACATTTGGATCTGTGAGATCAGGTGTAGCATGTGTTTGGTGAAGAGGGGCATGTGGTTGTTTGAGTTATTGATTTTCTTTGCCCCAAACCTGATATTGACGTTTGTGTCTGTGAAATGTTCATGATGATGCCTCAGTTAATAGCAATGAACTCATAGTAAGGTGTTAAAACCAGCAATCCCTGTATGTGTTTCCTTATGGGATTCTCCAAAACCCCTAAAAAAAACTAGGGAGCATCTGTCCCTTAAAAAGTACCCAACTTATCATGGAGTCACCACTAAAACACATGCAAACCAGTTTGTCCATAGTGTTTTAAAAGTGTGACAACTTTTGCAACCAGTGGCGTGCATACACCAAGTCACATATGTTTCCCTGGCCAAAGGAGGGAACCTCTGATATTAATATAATCGAACACATGAGGGCATAAAAACAGACCAAATACAGTACACAGAAGAAGGACAGGGGAAACGCACTGTTACAACTATGATCTATCTTTTAGGAGGCCCAGACCAATAATCCTTTCTCGTGTTCAGCAAACAAGGCATCTGCAGCTCCCCCGCTAACAATTGCCAACGCTGACCAGAAAACAGGAGATCACTGTGTCCTGGTACAAACACAAGTAAGGGGCCAATTACGATGTCGGACAGAAACTCTTTCTACCGACTCGGTTTTGGAATAATTTCCAACCAAATTGGGATCGGTGGATATGAACTACTGATTACGATGCTTCTTAACACCGTTCAATAGCACTCCCATTGACTTCAACTGGAGGTGTGTTCTGTACACAAACAATGGGTGTCTGGGGAAACCTTGCACCCTGTCGCAGGCACCCCATTGTGTCTCCCACACTATCCATGGTTTATCAGAGTGGCCCCTTGGGTACTCCCACGGGCCCCAAATGGAGACCACAAATTAAGATTCCGATAGCCATTTCATGTCGGGCAGGCCGGCTCTAAACAGCTGTCAGAATCCAATATCAAAATCGCTTGGTCGGAAACGGTATCCATAGAGCTGTATGAATCGTCACAGACCGACTCGGAGTCTCAGAGTGAAGCTCGGAACCAATTCCAACATTCTGAACTGTTTACTACTATCTGAAATTTTACTGAGTTGATGGAAACATATGTTCCGAAGCAGTTTAGGATAGTTTCTGGCCATTGAAATCAGCCTCTAAAATGCATGAGAAGCAAGATGCCATCTTTGGGAGCACACAATGTGAGTTGTGTTGAAGGTGTCAGTTCCTACTCACAAGTGCGCGGGACAGATAAACTGACCCCAAGGGAGCTAGTGGCCCGAGAGGAAAATGAGATCTTTGCACTGCCATTTTGCCAACTACTAGCCCACTGGAAAAGGAGCACAATGATAGACCCTGGCAAGAGGAAGGATACTTCGAAACAGAGGTCATGGCCGTAGCAGAAGACTGCATTTGGCACGGAGGAGAAGATCCCAATTAGAACTTCCCCTTCATGGAAGACGCTGTGAACGCTGTCAGGGAGAGACAAGTGGAATTTTCCCAAATCAAAATGTACCTGTTAATACAGAGCAGCACATCAGGGACCATCTATGTGCCATGGGCACAGATGGATAAAGAAGGGCTAAGGACCAAATTTCAAACCAAGATCGGCTGCCCAGTGGGTGAGGCTCAGTGCGCGGTTGAAAAAGCTCCGGTGAGTGAGTTTAAAAATCAAATTTACAGGCTGTACTCAAACGTTTTTTAAAAACCAACATGGACATACAAAGGCTCTCGGCTTCCGCCACAGGAGTCGTTTCAGCAATTAAGTGTATAGGACCACAAGGGTGTCTTTTATCTCCCTTGCGCCCCGAACACTAGCCCTCTGCCTACCCCCAATATGGCGACCGTCCTCCGTGTGTCAGAGCCGCCACCCGGTCAGCACCAAGATCGGCTGCCCAGTGGGTGAGGCTCAGTGCGTGGTTGAAAAAGCTCCGTGAGTGAGTTTAAAAATCAAATTTACAGGCTGTAACCAAACGTTTTTTAAAAACCAACATAGACATACAAACATACAAAGGCTCCCGGCTTCCGCCTCAGGAGTCGTTTCAGCAATAATCTAACTGACTAATTTGCATGCAGCTGTCAATAGGGCGGGCAGAAATATCTAGTCTAAAACAGAAGCTTGTGTAGTGGGCAGTATTGACCCGCAGCACAAGCTTCCATTGTAGAATGGAGGATTTCAAACAGTCCTGTGCCATGTGACAGGTACCATGTTAACAGTGAAAGGATGCTGAGTGGGGCACCATAGCTATCCCCCACGGCCTGATTGCAGGAGGCCAGGGGGAAAAGGGGCCCACCTAGGGGTCCCAAAGACACTTTCTGACAGTCTATTTGCGTTGGAAAGGCCAACATGAAATGACTGTCAGAAACTGCCTTCAAAATCCCAACGCAAAACTAAAGGGGATGATGGACGGAGTGTTTAACATTGCAAGCACTCACTCCCAGTCAACTGATCTGGGTTTAATCCATCATCTTTCTTTAGCACACTTCGCCACCCTGGTTCAGACATGGCCATATGCAAATCAGCCTGACCCTGTACCTCATTTGAACAGTCAACCCGAACTGCCAAGCCATATCTTAAATATACCCATCCCCCTTACCAATAACGTTTTCGATACCCTATATAGCCTCTAGTAGTAATTGGCTCAGGCCAGTAGTAGGACCCAGGTACAATGATGTACACTAGTACTTTCATATAACAGAAGGGGGTTTGCAGTGCCTGATTTTCATCTCTCTTTTTTTGCAGCTCAGTTGCCCGTCATTGGTATCATGCTGACCAAGTCGTACCCCAAAAGCCGGGGTGGACTTTGCGCATCTAACATGGTCTGCATTCATATAGGTGAATTTTGGATGAAAGCTTTTTTCCAGTTATTCAATAAAATTATAAGTTTAAATTTCACCAGAACCTTTCATGGCCCTGTTGGGAATGTGCACAACATACCAAAACGTTTCAGCAGATTCACTTCTATAGCATTTCTGCTGTTGAAACATTAAATTGCACTGCATTGGGGCGCTAAACATAGTCCAAGTGTCCATGCATGGTTGAAAAGTCCCACATACTGTGACACTACATGTGATGATTTCACTATGCTGCAACCCCCTACAGGATGGCCCAAAGATATTTGTAACTTATTTAAAGGCTACTTGTTATCCTAGAGACTTTAGGACCAGATTAAACTTCAGGAACGTGCCCAGCTGCTCCTATTACCATGTACTACATGTCATCAACTGTATGAACAATCCCCTATGTTGTGCCTTGTAATCAGATAGCAGTTGTCAACCCCTATCGTTTTTTAATCTCGCCTATGGCCTTCTTTCTGTGATGCATGTTTACGAACGGTCTCCTCTGGTATTGGATAAGATGTATTTACCATATGCTATGTACTCTCTTTGTGGTAAGTTAATGTACATGTTTATATGACTGTAAGCTACAAAATGATTTAAAAAACGAATAGTAAATAAAAAAAGCAGAACCATCATGGTATAGGTGTAAAAAGAAGGTGAAGACAAATAACCCATCCCCATCTCTGCGTGAATTTGTGGAAATTACATCAGTAGGATGCAATGTTGCTGGAGTGCAACATTTAGTTGTGCAGTGCAGCCACCGGATATGCCTTCACTATCTTAGGGCCCAAACTCGATCGTCAGTCTTTTTTAATAAGTGGTGGCATCGAAGGGTGTCTCCTGGGTCTGTGACACTTCAGCGTCATTCTGCTTTCGATGTTCACCCTTAGACTCTGTGGAGGCCTCAGTGTCCAAGGAGCCCTGTTTTAACTATCTTGATTTTTTGTGACGCCTCGCCTCTATAGGTCCCCTCGGTCCCTTAAAGATTGTCTGCCACCTCGAAGGATTGGTTGGTGCAATACATTGTAAAGCAGGCCCATGTCCCCTGTGGAGTATCAAAGAAGTACAACTACGAATCATGAAGCACTGGCCACAGTGCGAGTTAGAGGAGCATATTTGAGATGTTCATGTTCCATAATTTCTGCTTATATAGATCATACGGTTTTTGCTGTGATTAGACATGTGTCAGGAAGTCACTGACATGTGGAACAATAAGAAAAACTGCTTACCGCCTTACCTTTCCCCCCTCCTTTACTTGCAGCCTGTATGGAGCGATAAGCAAAACACACCTTCTGTTATCATGGAGAAAACCTGCGGCCCCTTTAAGGAAGACCTTGCTGTTGCCTACACGAGAGGTCACATGACGAGGGGAGAGACTCTCACGGCGGAAGGGGAAGAACAAAATGCAGCGTGGGAGGCGGGGAAGAGAAAGCCGGCAAGTTGGAGAGGAGAGGGGGAGAAACCGGCAGCTGTAAGAGCCAAATTCGGGACGGAGCAAGAAGAGATCCCCGATGGACCAACGACTGTGGGCGAACCCCAGTCCTTACGAAGATAAGGCGAGAAGACCAGCCACGACCCTGGAGGGTGGTGGCTGTTACAGGTGCGTAAGGGTTTAAACGGGTAATAGAGGTGAGGGTGAGGGAACTGGAGGAACTGGGAAGGCGAGAGAGGGAAACGATAATAACCAAGAAGCAGCTGAGCGCATTCTCATACACTCGAGGTTAGGGTCTGCACACTTCCATTTTTTCGTGCATGTTTCTTCCTTAACGCCCTAAACACTACCCCCTCCCTCCTCACCTTTAAAAAGAGAACGGGAACCATAACTCTTCCGAAATACAAGTTTTTAGATTTTTTTTGTTGGTCCCACACTCCCTGCCCCACAATATTAAGACAGGTATTAATAAGGGAACTTACCTGAGCCTTTTTCTTTTGAGGAAAACGGCTGACTCTGGGAGAATTTAAAGCAGGAACATCATCAAAGAAGACCCTGCATAAAGAGGGAAAGAAGAAGGAAAAAGACATTAAGGCTACACGATTTCCTTTATGTTTATATCTACAAATCTGAAATAAAGACTAGAGCATAAAATTACAACTTGGATAATACTTTTTACTTGCACCTTTCTTATACTTTCTCACAACATGACAGGTATTACCCGGAATGATCAGAATGTGTCCACATTGATGCATTAGATGACCCTTTGCCCTTGCCCCATTGAGGATGGCATCTCTGCCTCTCTAGTTCTCAAATATAGCTATCATAGGACAAAGTGGGGCTTCCAGAGGAGATTTCTGAGTCAGTGACCTGTAGGTGCTTGCAATTTCGAAGCAGGGGGCCAAGTGAAAAATGTCCAGACAGGACTGGATATATTGCTCCATAAATGTTTACGGTGGTGTGTCCTCAGCTCCCTCAAGGAGCCCAATAAACCAGAGATTTTTGCGACAAGTCACTTTTCAGAAACCTCTGCTCCATTGTGAGATATGCGGGATGCTTCAGAGGAGAGTCCATGCACCATGTTTTCCAGCATGGAAATTCTGTCCTTCTTATCTGTTACCCGGTCTACAGCTAGTCAGAGGTCTTGCACACAATAGGGCTATTTCAACCTTAACATTTCTAATCGTGTTGTCCAGCACTGACTTGGAGTCCTGAATGACCTAGAGTATTGAAGAAGTGTTGTACCCACTGTGTGGGATTGATTCATGAGAATCTCCACCACTGGGCCATCCTTGCTTCCCCCTTGGGGCAGTACATGTGTGTCCATTTTGGTTTGTGCTTGGGGAGCCATAGTGCCTGTGGTTGTGTCAAGCATGAAACCTTAGTTGTTGCCAGCAAGTTCTCCCCTTCGTGGTCTCAAATGACTCACTTCTCATTCTGGCTCACCGATCAGCAGGACAGGTTATGGATGTAGGTGTGACCTGCTTTCCCCAGAGAACCACAGTCAGGGATAGCACCAGCAGTCTGAACCAAGAGTATGGAGGCTGGACAGCGTCAATATAGCCCTGGGCCATCATTGAAATCCTCCAACATCAATTTAGTGTCACCTAGACCTCGGGGGGAAACTATATGCTGCCACCCCAGGAGGCAGCTGGAAGATAGAAGGAGGGAAGCCTGATTCCCCTAAATAGTCCGGGGGAGGTCACTCACCCTACACTCTTGTGGAGTTCACAACAGAATCCCATATGGCCTAGCAAAATGTACGTAATGTCTTCTTTTAATTGGCTCCCCATGAAAGGGGGTAGGGGCCCCTGCTCAAAAGATCATATCAGCTCATGTAGCCAAACTTAAAATGGTTGGGGAGGGGCCTCCCAATGGTGGCAGAAGTGGGGCTATAGGCAATTTGCCTCTCTTTTCTCTGGCCTGGGCTCCGATTTAGTGCTGGGTTCAGTCACCACCCCTGCCTAGCGCTCATGAGGAGACCCACCCAGACCAGACTCCAGTGGCCAACTACCAGAGTCTTCACATCTAGTTCTACCAACTCCTTGGCTGGCAGATCATCACCCAGCAGATTCTAAAGACACCACCAAGGCCTCAAGGGTCTCTCGGAGCAAGGTCCTCAGAATTGATTCCTGCTACGGATGGCACAGGAGAAATGGAGTAATGTAGGTGTCTTAACTTTTTGATCTTCTTAATCCACATGAGTGTCCTTTACCTACCTCTGAGGCTGTGAGATTTGTCTACAGTCTAATATGTAATGGTATCCTGTCAAGCTCTATAGCTTTCCCCTAGTACACTGACTAAAGGATTGAAATTAACAGTCCTGGCAATGACATAACAATTAGTTCTTCTGGTGCAGCAAACAAATATAAAATATTACAAGAAAACATGGAACATGTTTGTACAAGTCTTGTGAGGAAAACATTTACATTAATTTGCATTCATTTCTATGGCTGTTTTGTAGGTGTTGGAGAAACACACTTATCTCCACACTGATGAACAACGTCGGCCATCAGACTACTGAGCAATATGGGCAAGCAGCAACTGATCTATCCACTTTACTTTGGACACCTTACATCAAACGTTGTACCTCTCAGTCTGTCCTCTAGCATTGTGATGGTACACTAGGTGACCACTATTCAATTCACAATGATGATGTGTACGCGGACAGTAGTCCAGATGCACTTTGAGTCAACGACGCACTTATATAAAGCCTTTGGTCCATGACGCTCTCTAAAGAAGAACAAGACTGCCTCTTGATTGCTCCTAGAAGGGCAGTTGTGATAGATGTCCTTACACGAGAACAAAATATTACCTCTTTGTAAATACTGTGCCTCCTTAAGACATCCTGTCCTGAGCAATTATTTATAAATAGATGTTTTTAAAGCACACACTGTTGATGCACCCCAACACACTGGCCAATATTTAACCTTCCAACTGTAACTGAGAATACAGAGCTAAGAGATCGTCTCTGAGAGTGAGGGCAGTGAATGTAGTTACATAGAAATAAGAGAAAGGCAACCCCCTATTCAATTGGTCTGGGAGGAGGGAGGGGAAACAAATAAATACGGTTGCAAGAACAATCTACCACACAACCTCTACTTCTTTACCAGTGGCTTACTAGAGCTCTAAACATGGGGCATGCTAAAGTACTACTCTCCACACACCAACTTTGATAGTTGTTATTTAATATTTTATTATATTTTGTCTTTTTTTTAACCCCTTCCATGCTCATGACGAGCTCAGCTCGTCATGCAGTACACTGCTTGTGTGCTCATGACGAGCTGAGCTTGTCATGAACAATGGAATTCAAGGACCTGCAGCACAGAGGATGAATTGCTGTAGCATTGATGTGGTTAACTATTTTGAAAACACATTTGTCAAAATGTTTAAATTAACATAAGCAACATTTAATTGTGTGCAACAATCTCAATACAATTTTACATTTGTGTTCAGAATATGAAAACTTTTACTATTCAGAATGAATAAAAAGGAAAACAAGAAAAAAATACAACAATACCCTGCACTCATACCTCGTTCAAATGACCCACAGCCATGTCACTAGCATACTCACACTACCATACTAGTCCCCAGACAAACACTGCATGCACAGATGGATAAAAAGCTGGGTGGAATCATCCAACCTCGATTGCTGTGCTGATACATGGAGTGTCACACTCTCTGGCCAAATGTACAATTGTATTGTGATTGTTCCACAAAATGAAATGTCTCTTAAGTTAATTTACAAATTTTGCTGAATGTATTTTCAAAATATTTTAAAACAAAAAGACAAAATATAATAAAATATGAAACCAAAGTTGGTGTGTGGAGAGTAGTACTTTATCATGCCCCTTGTTTAGAGCTCTAGTAAGCCGCTGGTAAAGAAATATAGGTTGTGTGGAGATTGTTCTTGCAAATATATTAAACTGTAGTTACATAGACAAGCTGGGAATGAAAAAATCATGCTTTAATTCTACCTTTTGTACAATGTATTATTAGCTATCAAACTTGCTGTTGAGGGTACAAGGGAAGTCCAGACTACATGCTGTTGGGACATTAATGTGGTCTGTGCCCTGCATGGAAACAGGGATACTCTCCCTCTCAGACAAGACCCCAACACAAGACACAAAATCACAGCCTACATATCGGAAGTTGCTAACTGGATGAATGCCAACAGTCAGAAGTTCAACCACGATAATACAGAGGTAGAGATTTTGGGTAAGAACATCTCACTATAGAACTCCAACTGGTGTCCGGATGAACTCGGATCCACACCAAGAGCCCACTCCAGGAACCTCAGTATAATTACTTGCATCAAAAGGACATGCAAGCAAAAGTTAATGTTATCACTGTTTCACACCCTGAAAATGCTGAGGAAGATCTTCAAATGACTCCAGAGGAATACTAGAAAAATCCTCCCTCATGCACTAGTCACCAGTAAATGGTTTATGGGAACACCCTCTATGCCAATATCACTATCCAACTCACTGGAAGACTACAAACCATCCAGAACTCAGCAATCAGACTCATCTTTAATTTCCCACACACCCAGCACTCAGATCACACCACACTTCGGGGAACTACATTGGCTTCAAATACATAAACATGTTCATTTTATGAACATGCAGATTTAATACACTACTCTCCTCAACTCAACTCATGTCCCGCCTACCCGAACATTCAGCAAGAAGATGAAGACCTAGCTTTATAATTGACCAACCAATGACCAACTTTCTTTTTTTCAGTTGCAGGACATGCATGAGGGGATGGTCAGTAACAGAGCATGTCAGAACGGGTTAGGCGAAAGGCTACAAGGAAATTTGGGGTTACTGGGCTCCAGCTGTGACATTTGGGGTCTGTTACCTGTGGTGTCTTGAGGTGAGCACCTTACTTTTGGACCTAAACTGAGCACCAACAACACCCATTAGTACTTGATCTAGATGCTAGCAAAGTCAAGTAGTTCTAGGGTTATTTAGGGAGGGTGTTTGGATTCGAAACTCAACAACGGCTCAATAACACTTAATACATTATATCCCAGCATGTGCTTACACTTTTCAAAAGGAATTGCACTTTCATTCACATACAACTAAACTGTAATCTTCAGATTTAAATTGTAGGGGCCGAATCATAGAACTAATTTACATCAAAATCCTAAACTTGCTACTTGTGGTGTTTACAGACGGCATTTAGTAGTCTTAAATTAGGATTTTGTCTTAAATTAGGATTTTGTCCTAAATTAGGATTTTGTCTTAAATTAGGATTTTGTCTTAAAATAAATTTAAGACAAACTTAAGAAAAATTTAAGTGTAATTTAGGACAAAATCCTAATTTAAGACAAAATCCTAATTTAGGACAAAATCCTAATTTAAGACTACTAAATGCAGTCTGTGAATACCAAAAGTAGTAAGTTTAGAATTTTGTCGTACGTTAGTTATGTGAATCGGACCTGTAGGCTCAAAAAAGTAGACCTCTCGAGCACTTCCGAGAATGTGAAGCGCCTAACTATTGCATTTGACGTCCTATGCAAAGTCTCTTTATCATTTTGCCACATTGCCTACTGATATTTTTTAATACTGTCTCCATAATTCATGACCAGTGTCTGACATTCAATTAATTAAAAAGAAAATCAACAAAGTGGTAAAGCCAAATCTCCTTATTATATGCTGCATGTTTTGGTCTCAGCTACAAGTCACTCCACTGCCTTGGTTACCTCACAGATAGGACCATCCGGATAGCGCTTTTTGTTCTAGTTCCACTAAGGACTCAGCATCCTCTTGGCAAACTCTTGTGCTCCATAAATATTAAATCAAATCAATCACCGCAAGAGAGCTTTTCAGGGGGCAGTTGTTGAAAATCTATTGTATAAAATACCAATGCATAGAGTGGGCTTTTGTTCAGTCCATTGCTTTTTGTTCATTTATTTAATTAGCATTCTTACAATAACTTAAAAAAAAAGAAAAGATAAGGAAATGGCAGTGGGGAAATCCAGGCCTGAATATACCTTGAAAGTCATGCAATAACATCCTACAGTAGAAAGGATTAGCAAAAGGTCAAGTTAAAGGTGACAGTGCACATAATAAGTAATATTTTCTATCTCTGACAGTGGGCAAGGGCCCGTACAAGGGGTAAGATGGGAGTGATCCAGCGCCCCTAATGAAAGGCTGTCTCACCAACGCTACCAATCTCCACAATACTCACCATTAATCATGAATCACTTACCAAGGCCGATAAACCAACGATAAACCAACGAGACAATTTTTGAGCGACTGAATCATGTGACCTAATTAATCAGTACTATTCACAAACTATTTACACATTTATATACAACTGCAGTATAACGTTTCTTACCATGGTTTTTAAACATTTATCATTTTAATTAAATCACTAAGGCAAATAGATTAACTAATGGTAACACGACCATGAATAAACAAGACCAGCTTGTCGTTTCAAAATCGTATTTATTTACTTTATTATTCAAAGAAAGAACATTTTTGATTGAATCTTTATTTTATTAGCAAAATAAAAGCAGCATTTTATTGAGGAAAAGGCATATTAGACTGACATTTTAAAGGTCATCAATTAGCATGAATTAAAGCAAAATAGACAGTTTTCCATACCCTAAGTTCTATTTCCCTGTCTAAAACTCGCTCCACCTAAAAAGAATAGTCATTAAAGACTGCTGTCCTTACGTGTGCCAAAGAGTCCAACAGCACGTCATGCCCTTCAGGAATCGGAAAGCGAGAGGCGCCCTCCTGCCCATGGGGCTAGGTTTTATACCTTTCTAACTAGCTAATCTCCACTAAAAAATATACTTTTCTTTGCCATCCAGGATTCTCATTGGCTGACTGATGTCAGCTCATGTCGAGTCATCACCGTTTCCATAAAAAAATCGAGCCTTTTCTTTGACTCTATTGTCCATCATATTTCATGACTTTTGGCATCCTCGAAAATGAAACATTTCACGAGTAACAGTCCGTTACTTCCTTAGCTTGACAAACTTGCCGCTTCCTGTCCTTGAATTTGTCTCTCCCAGAGCACGTTTAGCACAGTTCATTTTATTTATTTTTCTGACAAACGTCAATGTGGTAAAACTTTCCACTTCTTGTGCAATGGCTCTTCACGACAGGATTTCAAACACCAACTATATAGGCCTTAGGCCTCTTTTTTGAAAACTGTTATTTAAACAAACACAAAACATTAATTAATTAGAGAATTGAGACCCATTCTGTTACCAATCTCCTTTGCTAATTATTAACCCATTCATTTATGTTACCTTGCACACATAGCTATATTTTATATCTACCTTCTTCTTCAGGCACTACTGGAACTCTTTTATGCGTTTTTGTCACGAAAAGACATAACATAAGAAAACAAATAAGCACATGCCATTAATTAAACAGCCGCATTTAATACTGACAAAGACAATAGACAAGGTTAGTTTATTATTTTCCCCATACTTGCAGTTGCAACATAAAGCACATGAGTGAGTCCCTTGTGTTGTGTAAATGCGTTTTAAAACTAGGTTGGTTAATACTTTTCATCAAACTTGTTAATACGATTACAATATTATGGAACTTTAACGTTGCGAGTCAGAATGAAATTTCACTCTGCATCTCGCTCCATCAACTCCCACATCTGGTGATTTTAAAATCACCAAACTACACCCAAAAATTTTAGCAAAATTTTTAACCCTTGAACATGTTTTGGACATTCACAGTATTAGTGTTTCTAAACTTTTGATTCTGCTGTTTGCTTGTAACTCTCATATTGGGATCTACGGAACTCTTCTAATTCTATTTCTTTTTCCTGTTCTTTTCTAAGTTTGTAAATTCTTTTCTTTTCCCTTAGGTATTTCTTTCTCTTGTGTAACATGCAACTAATTTTTAACAAAAGTATCACAAAGACTATGTCTAATAAAGGACACAGTATTTTGCCTAAAATTGAACTACCAATTTCTTGAAACCATTTTTTGATTGCTGCAAATCTTTTGCTCTAACGTTCTGAGAAATCTTCATCTTCTAAAGGTTCTATTTCAGCATGTAATTCTGTAATATTTTTGATGTACAACTCAATGTTCCGGCTCTTGTCTGGGATATATGTGCAGCAATGCTGAACAGTCCACAGACTTCTCCTTCTTTAGCTAGCAGAATGTCAAGTGCAAGACGGTTCTGCATTACCATCGATCTCATGGCAATCAGTTCTGTATTAACTAATTGGAAACCACTAGCAGTGTCAGTTGACAATCTATCAACAATTGTAGAAATTTTTCTGATTTTAACTGCATTCAGGGTTATACCCACCATAGGTATTACTGCACCAAATATGTCACCCACAATTTCTAAAAAGCTTTCCCTTCTGAATCTGCTCAGATGATTGCTAATTTCAAATGAACCCTTTGCATTTCTATCAATGTGAAAGATTTTTGGAAAAACTAAACCAACAAAACAAGTCCCATACCAGTGGTCTGGGAGATTGCAATAAGCTTTATCCCCACACACAAAATAAATTCCAGGAAAAATTGGATCTTTACCACCTTTGAATCCCCATCCACCTAAGATTTGATAAGTATCTTCGCATTGACTAGCACCTACAAAGTAATTGTCAAAAAGCGTGTTGTCTCTTCTAATACAAAGTTTTCCACTTACCAGTTTATCTATGTGAATAGCAATATTCTCTGTTCTACCATTGAGCTTTTTATCCTCAATCTGCCAAAACTTGGATTTGGTTTTTTCAGCATCTCATTACGTTTATAAATTGCCCTTCTCTCCTCAACCATATTTAAAAAAGATTTCTCTTCTGACCTCAACTTGCAAGTTACATTCTTTCTAAAAGCATACTCATAAGTAAGTTCATTGGTTACTATGAAAAATTCCCTCATCTGTTTAGCATGTTTCAGTTTATTCAGGCTGTTGTCAACTTTTAGATTAGCAAAAATCTCGTCGTAATTAGAATAATAATACTCTAAACGACCTGTCCGATAAAACAAACTAGTTATCATGCTACATGTGATGCCATAAGTAGAAGGAAGCATGTTATATGTAAACCCTTTCCGAAACGGAAGCAGGTAATTTCACACAAATGTAACAATCCTTCACATTCATTACTTTAACATATTCAGATAAAAGTCTTGAGAAGGTATTACTGGAAAAATCACCAACAGATCTTTCTTGGTGGATCTCTGGCTTATGTTCAATACCTCTGATAGTTTTGTCTACTGCAGCATGGTTATCTTGTTTAGCCATAGATTTACTTGTCATATTAGCTTTATACAACTCCTTGTCAACTCCAAAAGGGTGGAATTATTATAGTAGTCCACTCAGGAGACTTATATTTCTGATTGGGCTTTATCACTCTTTTTGCTCTACTGCTAATTACTTCTATTTTCTTCCCTGCTTGATTTTTCTTACCAGAGTCACTTTTCTGACTTGAGACTTTGTTTACTTGCTCTTTTGATCTGTTCACCAAATTGAATTTTAGGCATTCATTTTCATTAGGCCAGTTATCATCTTTTCTTGATAATTTCTTTTTTGGCTCAGTTAAATTACACTCCACTCTCCAAGCTCTTTTTCTTGGTCTTTTCACTTTGGACTCATCATCGCTTTCATCAGTTTCACTTTCTGTGATATCAGCTTTAGATTCAGGTACTTCTTTACTTGGCAGCTTCACTCTGTTAGGAACATCATCCTTATAGCAGGTACTTGGTAATTCGTCTTCTTCTTCTTCAATTACTTCCAATCAACCAGTTTCAGAATTTTCGTTCCTTCTTCCAGAGCTTCCAATCTGCTTTTCAATACTCTCCTGATCTTGAATTACTTCTTTTTCAGACTCCTTTTCTGCTTCTTTTTCTAGCAGATCTTCATCATTTTCAGAGTCTTGTATCACAACCTCTTCAATTTCATCATTCAATGCCTCATGCGCATTTGAATCTTCTTCCAGATGTCGACTTCCTTGTCGATCTTCAGGATCTGGATTTCTTTCAGGTTCTTCTTCAGGGTCTGAATCAGCTGTAGTGTCACCTTCGTCAGGATTTTCAGGTGGTGGTATACGAATGGTGTGACTAGCATGAATCCGTCTCTTCAAACCTTTACACTTTACTGCATTTGTTGTGACAAGTATCACCTGTCTTGCCTTTTGCCATCTGGGTACTAGGCAGTTTCTTCTTTGGTGTACTTTTGTCCTCACCCAGTCTCCGGGTAACAGATCATGAGCTTGCTCCTTTTCCTTTGTATTCACATCAGTTCCCACCTGTTGGAACACAGAAGTCACCACGTCAGACAAGTTCTTGCAGTATTCCAATATGACGCTATCATTAATGCCCAATAGTTTGTCAACTGGAACAAATGCTTGTCTCATGACTCTGCCCATGAGTATCTCATGAGGGCTTAAACCTGTTTTTCTATCTGGAGTACTTCTCAAAGACATCTAAACAAGTGGAAGTGCGTCTGTCCATATCATTCCTGTAGCTAAACACATTTTTGCTATTCTATTCTTGATTGTGCCATTCACTTGTTCAACAACACCTGATGCTTCTGGTCTGTAAGCACAGTGTAACTTTTGCTTTATGCTCAATGCTTCACAAATCATTTGTAATAATCTGTTTTCAAAATGTGTGCCACGATCAGTCTCGACCGTCACCGGAAATCCATACCTAGGTATGATCTCTCTAAAAGCAATTTTGCAACAGTAACTGAATCATTGTGACGTGTTGGGAAGGCTTCCACCCATCTTGAATACAGACAGATTATCACCAGTACGTATCTCAATTTGTTGTGGGGTGGCATGTCAATGAAATCAAGCTGCAATCTGGTAAAAAGGCAACACTCCCGTCCTATTGTTCCCATGCTCACAATTGTTTTTCTGTTTGGATTGATCTGTTGGCACATCAATCATCTCTGACAAAAAGATTCTGCAATTATTCTGAATTTTGGATTGTACCATGTCTGCCTAAACGACCTGATCATTGAATCTCTTCCTAAATGCTCTGGACCATGATACATTCTTGCCATGTCAGCAATCATGCAATCTGGCATAACTGGTCTATCATCTTTGTAAACCCAAATGTCATCTTCTTCTCGCTGTTTGCAACCTGCCCTTAACCATAAGTCTTTTTCCTCATCATCTGCCTCATTTTGTAAGTCTTTTACTCCTTGCCTTGTCTCAACTACAGATGTTAGCACAAGTGAGTTCAAAACATGTTCATTGTCTTTTTCCCCGATTAATGGACATAATATTTTTTGCACAGAATTTAGCGATTTCATCAGCATATGCATTACCCTTCGTCATATAATCCTCTGCTTTTTTATGCGCTGTACTTTTCACGACAGCGATTTTCTCTGGTAGCTGAATACCATCGATCAGTCTTTTGATCAAATTTGCATTCCTAATTGGAGTTCTCGCAGAAGTTAAATAACCTCTTTGAGACCAGAGCTGGCCATAGTCATGGACTACACCATATCTATACTGACTGTCAGTCACTATGGTAATCTTTGATTCTTTTGCTCTTTCACATGCACGAATCAAAGCAATCAATTCTGCTACTTGAGCTGAACGAATTCCTTTGATACAGGATGCTTCAACTACATCTGCAACTGTGCAGACTGAATATGCTGCACTCAAAACACCTTCATTTGTTCTCAAGCATAAACCATCAACAAAATAAACAAAATCTGATTCAGGTAATGGGACGTCTTTAATGTCCTGCCTAGGTTTGGTGCAATATTCTAAAACATCTAAGCATTCATGATCAATATCATTCTCATTTCTGATTTCTGTTGCAGTACCATCAGGCAATAATGTGGAAGGATTTAAATTCACACACCTCGCAATCGAAACGTCATCTGATCCCAGAATAACTTTTTCATTTATTGTGTTTTGCTTCTAGTAAGAAGAATTTCAACTGAATGGGGTACATATATTTTTACAGGAAATCCCATTATTATACCCTCGCTTTGTTCTAGGCTTACACTTGTTGCAGCTACTGCTTTTAAGCAGCCTGGTAATGCTTTTGCAACAGGATCAAGAACTGCTAAGAAATAAGCTATTGGCTTTCTCAGTTTTCCATGTCTTTGAATCAGAACTGATAATGCACATCCTTCCCTTTCACTGCAATACAGCTCAAACTCCTTCTCATAATCTGGCATTCCCAATGCCGGTGCTTCACACAAACTTATTTTTAACTGTTCAAAAGCTTCTAACTCAGTTTCTATTAGGGTAATCAGGTATTTTATGTCTGCTTTTGTTAGTGTCTGCAAAGGTTTTGCAATTACTGAAAATCCACTAATCCATTGACGACAATAACCAACCATTCGTAGAAACATTCTAACCTGTCTCTGTGTTTTTGGAGGTTGCATTCCCTGAATCATTTTTATTCTCTCAATTGTTACTTGCCTGATTCCTTTCGCGATTCTGTGGCCAAGATATTTCACTTCTTGTTTGCAAAACTGTAATTTTGCAGGTGACACTTTATGTCCCTCATCTGCCAAATGATTAAAAAGAGTAATGGTATCTGTCACACAGTTATCTCGTGTTTTTGCAGCTACAAGGAGATCATCTATATACTGCACTAATGTTGATTTTCCAGGTAAATCTAGATTTTCCAAGGGTTTCTGTAACAACTGATTAAAAATAGATGGACTCTCTGTATAACCTTGAGGGATACGACACCATGCTAAGATAAGCTCTTGGAACCTGAACGCAAAAATATGCTGGCTTTCTGGATGCAATGGAACAGTAAAGAATGCGTTACAAAGATATATAACTGTATACCATCTGCATCATGCGGAATCTGATATAAAATTACCGCTGGCTTTGGTACAACTATTTGATTAACTTTTCTCAGGTCTTGAACAATCCTGAACATTCCGTTTGGCTTTTTAATTCCCATAATCAGTGAATTACCTGGACTGCTTTCAATTTCTTTTAGAACACCTTGTTTTATGAATTTGTCAATTACAGGTATAACACCTTCAATAACATCTGCTTTCATCTTATACTGAGGAATGTTTGGAAAATCTACTCCTTGTTTCACTGTTATTTTTACTGGGTCTACATTTTTCATCAAGCCCATTTCATCTCCTGTCAAATCCCAAATTTTAGTATTGACTGTCTCTTTTAACTCTTCAGGCAGATTATTTTTATCAAATGCAGGAAATATTTTACTTTTCTCTGCTTCAACCATTAACATTGTTAACCTATAAAGCCCATCTTCCTCTTGAGTTTGGAGCTCAATACCATCCGGTGAGCAATATATTTTGCAATTGATCTTACAAAGAATGTCCCTTCCTAACAGGTTTACAGGACTGCTGTTACAAACTACAAATCTATGCTTGTCTTTGAATTTGCCAATTTCAACTTCAACCGGTTCTGTTAAATCTGTTTTAATTTGTTGATTAGCTACGCCAACTACTTGGATAGTGTCACCAGGTTTTCTATTTCCACTGATCTAACAGTAGAACGGGTAGCACCTGTGTTCACAAGAAAAGTGATTTCTACATCATTCACTTTACCATTTACAAATGGACCGGATTGGTCTACCTCAAGAATGGCTCCAAGCACACACTCTTCCTCCTCTCTCAGGCACCATCATAAGTAATCCTCAGAATCACTCCCTCCATTTTCTTTCATCCAAAATTATTGAGAAACATTTGACACATTCACTCTTTGCGGTCTGTTTACCTGTTCACCTCCGCAGAATCCTGTTTCTGTACTGTATCTCTGCACATTCACACAGTTTGGAAGTGGCGGTTGTGGAATTTGACTTTGCTGATTCACTACCTGTCGCTGTAGCTATTGCTGCTGATTTATCTCATTCTGCATCTGTAGATTTAATGACGTATTTTTAAAATTTCTGGGTCTGATCGGATTCTTACATTCACGCTTCCAGTGTCCAATTTCGCCGCAATTAAAACATGGGAGTTTCTACTTTAACTCTTCAATATTCCCTATCAATTTTTGCTTATTAAATTTACCTTTAAATTTACCTTGATTCTGATGAACATTTTTATTTTCTAATGTTGCAATTTGTTGTTTAGCCACTTTTACCTGTGCCCACATAGCCTTTTCTTTTAGCTTCTTTTGTTTAGCATCTATTTCATCACTGCAATATTTTGCTTTTCTTAAAATGTCATCAACTGTAAGTGATTGCCAGCCAACTATTCCAGATCTAATCATTTCACCAATTTCAGGTCTTAAACCATATACAAACCTGTATATGAAGTGGCTCATATCCTTCTCACTCAATTTTTCATAACCATTGTATTGTTTAAATACTAGCAGTAATCTTTCATAGAATGAATGTACTGATTCTTTTGGCTCTTGATTTGTTCTGTCTATTTTAACCCAATCAACTTCTTTTGGGAGAATCTTGTTTTTCAACCACACAATTACCTTATCATACAGATTCATAACATCTGGTGAAGGAGCACCTGTTATCTTATCTCTAGCAGGTTCTTCTTTGGGCCAATCTATAGAAATTTTGCATTCTGTCCGAATATCCAATGGGACAACAATGTCAAAGAATCCATCAAGATTAATCCACAGAACTTTTGAGACCTTAACAAATCTGTCTACCTGTCGATACCATTCCACAGGCTTTTCTCTCAGCCGAGGAAAATCATTTGTGAACAGTAAAATGTCCTGGCTTGTCCATGGAACATGCACATATCCACCTCCTGCTATTTCTCTCATTGGAAGCTGATTTGCTACTTCTCCTCTTTCTCTTCTTTCTTGCTCTCTTTTCTTTGTCCATTTTACTCTCCATTTACTTAATTCACCTAATCTTTTTAGAAACATGATCAATTCTTTTATATGAATTATTCTTCCTGTAGTATTCAGGTTCTCAATGTCTTTTTCAGTGAAATCCACTCTGTAATGTTTTCCCAAATTTTTCTGTTTACTCAAATCAACTTCTATTCTTCAACAGCTATTTCCTCTAATTGATCATACTAGGTTTTCGTTTTCCACTGTATACTTTTACAAATAAACAATAATTCATCATCCTGATTCAGTGATTTAGCTTTAAATTGTCAGGTCCAATTGTGCCAATAATCAATTCCTCCAAATCTGCTTTCAGTTTTGCAACATCAAGTAATTTAATTTCTGGGGTTTTTGGGGTTTGCGTTAAATCCATTTTATTAATGCTCTTTTCTGGAGTATCAGCAGTTGGAGTTCTACAAGTCGGACTTTGATTAAAAGTTAAATCAGGTATCATTGTTTTCTCTCGGTGAATTTCTGATAAATCTGAGTAAAATGTGTCAGCCACTTTCTGAATTTCTGCATTTAATGGAACAGTTAAAGCTGAATGTCTAACTTCCCTTTGATCAAATACTGGAAGAACAGGTCCAATCATTACTGGTACCGTTACTGCTTCCATGCTTTTAGTTAACTGCTGTATTAATTCATCTTTCGATCGAAAATATTCTGAGGTATTTGGTGTTTCCTCACATCTTTCTGTTCTCATTACATTTCTTGGGATTTCATTTCTCTGAACTGGGGTTTCAGGATAATTTCTATTTTCTCCTGATATACTAGAACGAGTTCTTGTTTCTACTCTTTCGGAAGTTTTTGCATTATTCTGATTTAATCTGGGTGGTGTCTCATCAATAATTTCTCTAGGAGGAGCACTTGGAGAAGTTCCTGGAGGAATTCTCGGGGAAGACCATGAACAAACTGGTTGGTAAGGTGGCGGTTTCTGTTTCGTAATATAAATCTTTTCTAAAACTGCATCTTCTAAATCATTATCTTCAGCATTATTATTTTTCTTTAGGGCACTCTTTTGACCAGTAGGCTCACCAAATCTTGCTGTATACAGACCATCACACATGTCTGCACGTCTCCATTGACGCATTCTATCCTCATGAGTTTCCCTATTTATGTCCAATCTAGTGCCTTTTGTTACACCTCTGTTTTCTCGTTTTAATTCAAACATCTCATCCTCCCATTCACCTAAAGCCTCAAATTGAGTAGGTCTAGGCTTTGGTACAAATGTCATCATTTTTTCTCCTAAGTTTTTCAAAACCTTAATGTTAAATGACCCATCTTCCGGCCATGCTAATACACCATCATCTTTGGGATATTCCATCCAATTCTCTATCCAAAGGCAAGTATGATAACCATATTCACCTAATATATAAGCTGCAGGTGTTTTGTACTTATGAATTAATCTTCCACCTCGCATTTCTATTTTCTTGTCAGGTTTAAATACATTTTTCAATTTCTGAAACCATGAAAGCTTCTTTTCCTCTTTCATGTAATAATAATTCATGTTTTAAAACGATTCCGCTTAAGATCGTAAGTATTTCCTGTTTGTTCCGCGAAACTAACCAATCCGTGCGCCAAACTCACCAACAAGCC
Organism: Lissotriton helveticus; assembly: GCF_964261635.1. Taxonomy (NCBI): domain Eukaryota; kingdom Metazoa; phylum Chordata; class Amphibia; order Caudata; family Salamandridae; genus Lissotriton; species Lissotriton helveticus. The sequence goes on from NC_136063.1 coordinate 20,851,092, forward strand.
AATCAGGTTAAGCTACGTCACTATTCTGCTGAACCAATAGAATTACTGATTTTCAGGATAAGCCAATCAGCTGCAAGCTTGTCTAGTCACATGAGCCAATCAGTGCGCGAATACTGTGACATAGGCTAGCCAATCACAGCGCGACACCAGTGACGTATACTGCCGCTGCAGCTTCTCTGTCCTCGCTCCGCTCTGAGTAACAATGACACCTCCTTTACAAAATATTTTCACAGCGCCATTTTTACAATACTTTTCAATGGAATTCAATTAGTAACTACAGAAAAACGAACAATTTGTCTGTTTCGCTAAAATAAAGTGATAGCTTTTTCAGTTATTCAAGTATTCTTTTGCGTGAAATAGACGACGCTATTCTCACAGAATGTTCAATCGTTGATAAAGTAAGGCTACTCTACCCTTCTATCAAATAATAACGAACTTGTTTCACTCTGAATGCACATAAAGTAACAATTCAAAGTTACACTCGATCGTAATTACAAAATCATTTACGCACATTCAAACGGAAGAAACCCTAAACATACATACATGAATCTGGGTAGGACTTTAACCCACAGAGACCCTCACTCGCAGTAAGAATAGACAACGCTTCCTTACCCTTCACTCAAGCTTGGATAAATTCTACTACTCTTTTCACAGTGAGTTTTAAAACAGGACAGATGTCCCTCTACTCGAAAGCTACGATTTCATAGACAATCCTCACTATACATTCTACCTTGCACACCTAAAATCCCTAAACATGTGCTGTACGTCCACAACACTAGTGATATAGGACAATACCACTATTTTGAAACAGAACAAATGCACTGTGCAACTCCACCTGTTACACTACACTTATGCCGGCATACTAGGAATTTTCACACTGCTGGAAAAAACCTTTCGACTACATATAACAACTGGACAAACATAACATGTTTTAGTCATCAATCCTATGTAATTACTATGTAGCATGTCCGTTACCATAGTAACCGTAACTCTGCTACCAAGTTATTGATCCAGCGCCCCTAATGAAAAACTGTCTTACAAACGCTACCAATCTCCACAATGCTCACCATTAATCATGAATCACTTACCAAGGCCCATAAACCAACAAGACAATTTTTGAGCAACTGAATCATGTGACCTAATTAATCAGTACTATTCACAAACTATTTACACATTTACATACAACTGGAACTCTTTTATGCGTTTTTGTCACGAAAATACATAACATAAGCACACAAATAAGCACATACCATTAATTAAACAGCCACATTTAATACTGACAAAGACAATAGACAAGGTTAGTTTATTATTTTCCACATACTTGCAGTTGCAACATAAAGCACATGAGTTAGTCCCTTGTGTTGTGTAAATGCGTTTTAAAACTAGGCTGGGTCTCAGCACCGAGCCCTTTCATAGGTCTACTCAATAAGGAGGTAGTGTTCAGGAGTGGCATATCCTTCATGTCATAAAGACCCCCACCTGCTCTTTGCTGTGCCATGTGTGGGACCAAACCCCCTCAGATTTCCATGGGCCTGGATTGTAACAGCATGAGTTGCAAGTAATGTGAAAGCTGTTCCTGATAATACACAGCATCTTGTAGCCAAATTTGATTTTTGGCATTGGTCTCCTATCCCAGTGCATGGCCACTCTCCTGTTGGCTAGAAGAAGCAGCATAGCAATGAGTCTCTGGGCCATCTCCTTTATATACCCCAGCAGTACCACAAATGTTGTTAACTCTGGGAGATGACTAGTAATCTGGCCCACCTCCCTGAAGATGCCAGCCCAAAAGCTTGCCACCTGAACGGCACATCCCTGACAATGGGCATCTTTTCCAAGTCAGCTTCTGTTCAATTGAGCTGGTGTGAGTTACAGTCTATGTAACAACATGAAATGAATAAGTCTAAGAGAAGGCCATAGATTGGGTACAGTAGTATGTCCATTGCTCAAATAGTGGGAGTTGTGCCTAATTCCTGGGCAGTCTGAACACCAGGGATACACATAGATGCCTTTACCTTCCTCACATTATGCAGGTGGGTTACACGCCTTCGAGGAGTGGGGGTAGTGAGTATAAGGTCTAGGATATAAATGTGGGGATGCACAGGAAATATAGCATGCAGCGTTTGTTAGGTGGAGGAGAGTTGGTGATGCAGAAAGGCATCAAGCTCAGTGGGCAAGGGGCAACGCTCAGCACCTTAATGCTTGCTGAGGTAGAGGTCACCGAATAACAGAAGCCCCATGTACCTTGCCCTTCAACAGGATCCCTCATCCTCCAACAGAGGAAGCTGAGGGTTCTAATCAAGTGGCATTGTACATGTATCGAGGCAGTGGAGCTGGGCCCATCTCTGCAAGCCATCACAGGCAGTGAGGAAGGGTGTATATAGTCTGTATAGCACAATGGCCAGGGGGCATGGGGCCACCAAATCATGTCTCACTTCTCTGTGTGGCTGGAAGAAATTGGGGTAGACCCAGAAGAGTACAGTAAGCATAGAGGCACATATGAGGACCGCTGAGGATACCTTGGAGGAATAGCAAGGTAAACTTTTCCCATGGCACCCTCGCCTGCTTGACCACACTGACCAAGAAATCCAGATTGGACCAAAAGCACTTCAAGAAGTGTTCTGTAAGTCAGATTGGTATATTTACAAATAAACATAGAAACATGTGGAGAATAAATATTTTGGCTATGTCAAATCTGCCTTGTAGCAACAAGGGCAGCCTGAACTAGATTGGTAATTGCTCCTCTTGACTAGTCATGGCCCAATCACAGTGAGCATCATTGGAATATGTAGACACCAGTGTCTGGAGAGCAGTGAAATTAAGGCACCAGCTGGCACAGTATTGGTGCATCTGAATAGCCAGAAGCTAAGAGCCACATGCATCAAGCAAAATACTGGTCGCAAACAGGCCGAATTGCAGAATTAGCCAACTTGCGACAGTATTTTGCTATCTGGGTCTAATCCATCATTATTTTGCCTACCTGGCTGATGATGGCTGATAGCCAGAAACCGGTCCTAGGATGTTTGATTCCGGTCCAGGGAAGACATGACTTGGCAGTTTGGTCTGGACTGTTCCCATGAGGCACAGAGTCATGACTGATTTGCATATGGCAATATCTAAACTTGGGTGGCTTGGTGAGCAAAATAACGATGGATTAAAGCCAGACATGTGACTGACTGTGAATGTGTTGCCATTGTGCAACAGTCCCTCCATCATCTTGTGTGTTTTGCTGTTTACCCTATGTGGAAAGGGTATGCCCAGACGTGGGTCCCGTGCTCATTAAGCAACTGGAGTCAAGCTATACTGGCTGATGAAGGCTGATAGGCAGAAACTGGTCCTAGGGTGGTTGATTCTGGTCCAGGGAAGACATGGCTTGGCAGTTGCGTCTAGACTGATCCCATGAGGTACAGGGTCATGACTGATTAGCATATGGCAATATCTGAACTGGGGTGGCATGGTGAGCAAAATAATGAGGATTAAACCCAGATCTGTGACTGGGGTGAATGTTTTGCCATTGTGCAACATTCCGTCCATCATCTTGTGTGTTTTGATATCTACCATCAGTGTCACAGACTGTTTGGCACCTTTGTCAGTAAAGTCCTTTATGAAGGAGTATTGTGGTGCCCTGTGCATTGTTGAAATAAAGGGAGATGTGTGTCTCCGTGGTCCATCAAGCTCAGAGGTGAGAGGCAGTCGCCATGGTTAGGTTGAGTTCCTGGAGGAAGCGAATATGTTTGAGATGTCTGTTTATGTATGCGTGGCACACAAAGGCAGCATGTATGGCACTAACTTAGCTGGACTTTGAAGTAAAAGTGAGACTGGGAAAATAACTCTTAGTTCCAGAGAATCTCAAATCTGTTTCCTGGGCTGCTGCTGGTTTTAAATGGCTGGAACATTTGGTCGAGTTCATAGACACTTTGAAAGCAAATAAAATAATGTTTTCTTTAAATTCTGACACTTGCTATGACAGCTGTTAGGCTCTTTTAAATACCTGTTACAAGTCCTCAGTGTATTTTTTAATCTGGACGGGATGCAATGGGGATCTTAAATTCTGGTCCGAGTTTGCTGCATGCAACATGAGAAACAAATAATTTTTTATAAAGATAGAAAACATTGAATGCAATGTTCCATTTTAAGATACGTTAAGAAACCGTTTGATATATTGGAATATATATATATTTTTTTATAATGATTTAATACAAGCATTGGAAATGGAAATACCTTGCCACTTGAATGATCAAACAACAACGTACAAAGAACCTCAGAATTGTAATCAACCACCAGCTCACTGTGACTGGCCAAGTGAATGCAGCCTATGCCTCCTGCCTCCACTCACTTAATATGCTTATGAATTCCATAAAATGGCTCCTCACCAACTCTCAGAATCATCTCCCAGTCCCTCATCACCAGCATGCTGGACTACGGAAATGCACTTATTTTGGTGGTTCTAGCCAAAGGCCTCAGCTGCTGCAGCTCCTGATGAATTGTAGATTCTATCTTATCAGAGTTACAATTGTGTTGTGTATCAGTCTGTGAAATATCCCAAATATGGTGCATATGAAGGGAGTTGTTGTAGACAAGATCCTTTAGTGTGGCAAAATATGTGTTGCATTGTTATAAATCCTTATTGGCTGCTTCGATAAGAATTGTGCCATTTTGTCGGATGTTAAATTCAGATTTCCTTTTAGGTTTTTGGAGGGTGTTGTCAGAATCTTGGTGCCATACGGAATGTTTTTTCCTTTCCTGGAGGATTAGTAACTTGGTAAAGGTAGTGCGCCATTTAGCCATTTTTCTAGTGAAAAATATTAAGTCATTGATGAATATTTCATTTTTTATGTTGAAGAAGAGTTCTAAGAACAGTGTATCAGGGTTTCCGTCTAAGCAGGTTGTGTTGGAAGGTTTTGGATGCATTTCTAGAGAGATTGAAGGGGTAAAGGATAGTGTAGGAATTACTTCCTGTTAGTTTCATAGTTACTCTTGCCATGATGATTGCGTGAACTCGGTATCTATTCTCCCCTTACATACCTAAAAGATCCAGGCATCAGGAAGCAGAGCACTCAAAAAGGTGGGGTAAATTACAAAGGTTGAACCGGGACGCAGATAGCTTCTTACAGAGCCCGTATCGGGGGCTTAAATCAGTTGGGCTGGTTACAACATTGGAACAGGAGTCATTTCAACATGGCTGCAGCTTCGTAGGCAGCAAACAATGGAAGACCTTTTTGTTTTCCGCTCCCTAGGTGAATAGCCCTCTTTCTATATCGTTTGTCTTGGCCATTTTGATCTCCGGGCAGCTCGAGAGGATTGGGAGGAGGGAAATGCCCATTGAAACCACAGGGTTCATATTTCCCCTGATTTGACAGTGATTGCAACCACGTAATTTCTCATATAAGGGATCTTTTGCCACAATGTAAACCTCTGATGGCAGCTCACCAATGGAGGAGTTGCAGGCGCATTGCCTGGGTGCTCCAGAGTGGAGCATACCTGCTGTCTGTCTATCACCGAGAGACCCACAATGGCCGCTCCACAGCAGACCCGCTGCTGTGCCCTCACACACCTAGGTCCCACACGCCAGGGGGAGGCCACTGGAGACACTACTGAATTAATGGAGGGTGTTGCAACGTATTTTGGGAGAGGGGGTGGAGGGGGTAGTAGGTCCCAGCCTTTCAAGCCAGGGAAGACCAAACTCCAGACAAAGCCCTGTCGGGCAGCTCAATATGACCAAGCACCTACCGATCAGCAGTGTTGCCTGGTTTGTTCTCCAGCCAAAGATACCAACCTCATCTTCAATTGCGGTGTGCACCATTGATATGAGCAAAGCTGAGCGAGATGAGGAATGCAGAAGCACCTCCCCGATCTCGCTTGAGGAGTCAAGGTTCTAGGCTGTAAGTCTTCGGAAGGAAAGTTTTCCCTAGTAGGGGTCAATGGTCCGAGAATGGCTCAGTGATCAAATATTTGGGATTCTAGGCTAAACAGGGATTTCAGCTTGTTTGAGTAATCCCCAGCCTCAGGAGTTCCTACATAGAGCACCACACCATCCAGTGGCCATCTTCTTGCTTACCTTTCCTTCTTACTTTCGAAAGCCACAATATGCTTTCAGGCATTTGGCTGTATGCTGTGCTGTGCAAGGTTGGTGCCAAACCCAACAAGGCTACCATCAACAATAACCTTTGTACGGAGTTTGGGATCAAAGTAGGCCATCTTAGTGGCACGTTCAAGACCTAGCTTGATTTGTTGGTAGAAAAATACCAAGGCTTCCTGTAGAAGATGTATCCTTGAAAATCAGGAGATTTGAGTTTGTCCCAGATAGAGATTTTTGGCAGGAGCATAAGGCTATAAGTGGACTACTGAAAACATGTCTCAGGCCTCATTGTAAAATTAGGGTATGTTACAGATCATTTATAAAGGGCTATTATAACCTAAAGATCTCGTTACTACAGCCTGATGAGATGTTTAGTAAATTGAAAGCTATGACATTTTCCCCATCATACGGTTTTTCTGATATCAGGAACCAGCTTGAGAAGACCGAACATAGCAAGTGAGTTTAGATTAGTTCAATATGTTGTAATAAATGTCTGAGGACATTGGGAATTGACTGAAACCACTACTTCTTTATTAAATACAGTGACTTAAACCAAACCACGTTTAGAACTGGAAAACAGTGAAATTTGGACTTGAAGGGTATGCAGCTTAGTTTGGATAGTGTGAAATCAGAGCAATTGGTTGTCAGATAAGCCAAGGTGCAACACTATTCATCTTCAAATGTGATGCTACTTTTGGAGGGTGCGGACATCAAAAGAACATTTTGTATGGGTGCGTAACTTAGAAAAGTCTGGGAACCCCTGATCCTAACAGTTGGAGCCTACAATACTAAATTAATTTCACAGAGTGGATGCCATTGTACTCAGTGGTTAATTTATTTCAAAAAAGTCCTCAGGCCTTATCAGGTGGCTGATGTAAATTGTATCACTCATTGTCCACCAGAAACTACTAACCATCCAGTCCTACAAAATTGACAAATTAGGCCATTCCAACATAAAAATGAATAAACAACACTAATGCTAATCTCTAAATGAGATGAAGAGTGCTACTGTTAGACAGAGGGTATCTGGTTGGCAGCGGTATGTACCCTGTACAAACAGGAACCAGAATCCTAGTCAGACTAAGTGTGAGACAAACCCTAAATTAAACCTTTGCTCATCCTCTGGTATCTTGGAACAGAGCAGTCAGGCTCAACTTTGAGGCAATATGTAGAGTATTTCTGCAACTCATCAAACAGTAAAACTGTGAAAACCCCACACAAAATGGATCCATACCAGCCTAGAGCAATATAAATTAATTTAATGAATTAAATAAGACCAAACCAACACAAATACGATAACTAGAACTAGAGAAATCAGTTAAAAAAAATAAACTGTAAAATCGTAAGGTCTTAAATAGGATAACTGGTCATGCTGGAACAGGACAAAGTCAAAAGTTCAGGTCAACTTCAATGGAACGCAGGCCTGATACAGGGACCTACTTTTGCCTTCTGAGCCAAGGTACCTTGATCCTGGTTTGTGCAATGTCAAAGATGATGCGGTGATGCACTTGTTTTGAAGGAGATGCACCAGTTCCACTCCTTGCAACAAGAAGGTGCACCAGTTGCAGGATGCTCTGTTTCCAATGAAGATGCATGGGTTGACTGAAGAAACTCCTTAGGCCTTACTTCCAAGGGTCCAGGAATGGGTTGGCACCACTTGGCAGGGCAGACTCACAGATGGCAGAGACCAGGTGCAGATGCAGGTAAGTTCAGCCCTTCGTAAGCTCTTGCACCTATGACAGTGTGCCTTATGGTGGCTGTTGGACCTGATCTTCCCCTATCTTCTCCATTTTTCTGATCTCGTTTTTGCCGCCTTGAGGACTCTGTTTACTTTATCACTGCTAGCCAATTGCTAAAGTGCATGTGCTCTCTCCCCTTTAAAAAAAGACCAAAACCAGTTCAAGGTCCTACAGATATGTGAAGTCTCTTGTGGACTTATTGTGTGGGCTCCCTCAGGCCATATTGAATGTCTTTGTGCTTCACGTCCAAATGGAGGACCCAGAACCACTTGTGCTTCTCAGTAGTAGCTGCTGAGGATTCAGCAGAGAAGGCAATGCGGTTTCTGTCAGTGAACAGGAGTACTGTGAGGCATTTGACTGCTAACAGAATGCCTAAATGTGACGTAACACAGGGTCAAACAGGTCTGTGTGTTCATCATGAGGAAGTTGACACGTGTTTCGTCTATAGGACTTTTTTAAGGCTAAAATAATGAGGTACGTTTGATGCTACCGTAGATCAGCATCAAGGAACAGACAATACAACTGAGAAGTCCTTCTCAGAAAATTAATACAGAATCTAGTTTTAGGGAGACTATTAAGCATGGGGGTGCCCAAATTCAAAACATGGGGTACCCAGACCCCTTCACACGTCACTCAAAATTCAACAAAGTATCTGAAGATCTGTAATGGCCCCAAAGTACATGCCTGTAATGGACCGTAAGTTCAGTTCCAATTATAACTAATTGCCTAATTGGCGTTTAGTTATGACAGGAAAAGGACTTATCATGGTCCGCACAGGCCTGTATCTCCAGCCAGGGTTTTGTATCTAACCACACTACGCTGCCCAAACCACTCTGTATCTTAGTGGGCAGCTTCTTTATGTGGATTTCATAAAAAAATGCAACTTGCAGGCATGTTTGATGCCATGGCCATGGCCGTCCGATCTCTTGTCCCTATTGTTCCCCCATTTTATAAAAACAATCAGTTATGGTCTTCCCAGCTTTCATAGTTTCCACCATTAACCCTCCCACATCTGTGCAGTCAGGGAACATTTTCCTCAGGGCTGTCTATATTTAGTGCCGGTAAGAACTGAATGCAGCACCCTCACGCTCGGTATTTATTAGTGCGACTGCTGGGATGCAAGCTCAAGTGAACACCTTATAAGTCTCCTCCCCGAAGAGATTCCTTGGCAGACTTTTGACATCGCCTAACGCCAGATATACTGCCACTGTGTTCTTCTTACAACAATAGAACCATTTCCCAAAACTATCCAGCAAGGTTTGCAAAGTAGTTCTTATCCTATGCTTTAGCTATCTGAGCTCAAGGCACATAGATGGTCCCTGATGTGCTTTTGTGTATCAACAGCTTCTTTTTGGCTTGAGAAAACTCCACTGGTCTCTCCCTAACTGTGCTTCCATCGTCTTAGGCAATCCTCCATGTAGGGGAAGTTCCACTTGGGATCTTTTACTCGGTGCAAGATGTAATCTCTGCTATGGCCATATCCTCTGATTTGTAGTATCCTTCCACTGGCTGAGGTCTATCATTGTGGTCCTTTCCCTCAGTTCAGTGGGCTAGCACACATCAAAATGGCAATGCAAAGATCTCTAGTTCCTCCCAGCCACTATCTCTCTTGTGAGTAGCAGCGGACATCTTCAATGCACCTCACCTTGTGTGCTCCCAAGATGGAATCTTCCTTCCCCTTAGGGGCGCCCACAACAGGAGGCAAGGATGCAAGGTTTTCCCCAGACACTTATTTTCCCCATGGAAGCCTGAGTTTGTGTTCAGAACACAGTCTGCCATTGAAATCAATGGAAGTGCTATCGAATGGTGTTCAGATGCATCGCAATTGGTCTTTCGGATTTGCCGATCCTGCTTCGGTTGGAAACAATTCAGAAACCGAGTCGGTCTAAAGAGTTTCCAACCGACATCGTAATTGGGCCCCTTAGTAGTGTTTGTACCAGGCCACAGTGGTCTCCTGTTTCCTCGTCAGCATTGACAATTGTTGGCCTGGGAGTTGAAGACGTCTTGTTTGCTGACCATGGGTTAGGATTATCGGTCTGGGCCTCCTCGAAGATTGCTTATAGTTCTAACAGTACCTTTCCTCTGTCCTTCTTCTGTCTGCCGTATTTGGTCTGTATGTGTGCCTGCATGTGTTAGATCATGTTAATTTCAGAGGTTCTCTCCGTTGGCCTGGGAAACACATGTGCCTTGGTGTATGCATGCCACTGGTGGCAAACCCAACAAGTTTTAAACTGTGTGGGCAACCTGGTTTGCATGTTTTTTAAAGGAGACTACATGATATGTTGGGCACTTTTTAAGGGACCGATGCGCCATAGTTTTTTTGGGTGGTTTTTGAGAGTCTCAAGGTCTACTCTCGTCATAGGAAAACATACACAGGGATTACTGATTTTAACAACTTACTTTCAGTTACATGTTATTAACTGAGGCATCATCATGAACATTGTACAGACACTAATGTCAATATCAGCTATGGGGCAACGAAAATGAATCACTCAAAGAACCACAGGCGAGTCTTGACCTAACACAACCTACACCTGATCTCCAAGATCCAAAGTTTTTTTCCCTAACTTCCAAATTGGACACTGTTTCACACCCAGGGGCATAGCGCACAATATGTGTCACACCCAGTGACCCAAGTGAACAACACCTCTCACTTCTTTCAGATACCAACAGTGTTTAAGATCCCTGTAGCACTCAGAAAATCCTTTTAGACAAACAAAAAGATTGAGGTGCCGGCCCGATATCACACCCAAGACCGATGTGTACCATCTGTGTCACACTCAGCGGTACAAGCGGGGAGGCCTCAACCCTGAACCACACCTAGGGGACAGGCAGCCCATCTATGTCACGCTCCATGTTCGTTGTTGGCCTTCGTTACCCATGATTGTCTTCTCAGGTTTGTCTTTAATAGGTCTTTCAGGAGTGTTTTACTTAGTATATGGTAGAGTTCTTTCAAGTTTCTAAGACTTGCTGCTTCCGGGACTTGTGTGACAAGTCTGCTCCTAAGTTTCACTTTACTACTTTGTTTGTTTTGGTGTACTTGCTCAGAGCTTTTGCTTTTTCTACTCTTGCTAGTGTTGATTGCAGCTTTCTTTTCCATTCTCACTTAGATTTTGCAGAGAATCATTGCAATCTGTTTCTTGAGACCCAGTGTGTCCAGGCATGTTGATTTCACTTTTTCTGTGGCCTTCTCACACAGACTTTCTACAGGCTCTCTGTTGTTATTTTGTTCTTGCAGGACCTGAAACTTGTCACTGAGGGTGACTGAGTATTCACTCCATTTTGTGGAGGGAGGTGTTATATTTCTGGTGTTGGTTTGTCAATTCTATCCATGCTTTTGTCAGCTTTATCTTCAGCCTTGTCATGAGAATGTGATGGTCTGGTTTCACTATCACATCCTACAGGAACCTCCAGATTGTTGATCTGATTCTCTGTTGAATTGTCTGATGACAGCCAGGCTGTCTTGTGTATTCTTTTGCATGAGAATACACTTTCCCCTACCACTGGGCTGTTCAGGGCACAGAGAACTCCAAACCTTTAACCATTCTTGCGCATATTGCGTATGCCATAATTGCCCGTGACTTCTTCATACCCAGTGTTGTTGCTTCCAATCTTGACATTGAGGTCCCCCATCAGTATGATGATGTTTCACTACAGGCCTTTCTCCAGGACTGGAGTCTGTTGTAAAACTATTTTTATTCCTCTGTTTTGATGTCATTTGTATTTGGATAATGCTCATGTTGATCAAATGTCTTTGTCATGAAGGTCGCTATGATGATTTTTGGACAGTGGGCATCCCTTTCAATCAGACGTCTGTTGCTTGCTAGCATTAGCATCAGTGCTTTTTACTGAGTGTGTGGGACACTATCTTCCTCATGTCCAGTACACTGCATAATTCCCCCTGAGGATTGTCTTTTCCAATTGGGCTGTGTCCACCTGGTCTCCCTGAAGGAGATTTGTCTCTCCCCAAGACCAGGATGTCCTCTGGTTTTTTGTTTGCTGTATCAGTAGCAAGGAACTTTTTATAAGCTGAGGTAGTTCTCCCCATGCATACTGTTCATTTTCCCAGAGGGCTTTGGACTGGCCAGTAGTGTGCACTGATAAAGCAGGGGAAGAGGGATAAAGAGGGAGGAAGCAAGGAGCAAGGAAGGGAGGGAACATGAGGGAGGTAAAAGTTGTCAGAGGTGTGATAATTACCCTATGCAACCACAGCTACCAACGCCCTGATTGCAGACACGGACAACATCAGGGTCCTCCTGGACCAAGGTGAAAGGGCAGCCCTCATTCTCCTGGACCTGTTAGCCACTTTTGACATCATCTCCCATCACATCCTGATCAACAGACACCACCACATTGAGATCCAAGTATTCATACTAAAATGAATCGCCTCATGCCTCATCAGTAGCACCCTGAGGATCCATCTTGCAGCGTTCACATCGGCACCCAAAAAGGTCATGTGCGGAGTTCCCCACAAATCATCTCTCAGTATCACCCTCTTCAACACCTACATGAGCCCGCTGTCCTACACCATCAGATTGTTCTGATTCAACATCATCTCCTACACTGACTGCAACCAGCTCATCCTCTTGCTGTCCGATGACCTCTCCAACACCAGAGCCAGCTTCTACAAATGCACGATGAACATTTCTGACTAGATGAAGGACAACTGTCTCAAACTCAATACAGACAAGACAGAAGTCTTCATCCTTAGGAACAACACCTCGCCATGGAACAACGCATGATGGCCCACAGAACTTGGCCCTGACAGAACACGCCTGCATTCCTTGGCCTCATTCTGGACAGAAAGCTATCTATGAAGAAGCAGGGCTAGGCAGTCGAGTCCGCCTGCTTCCACACCCTCCCCATGCTTCGCAAGATCTTCAGGTGGGTCCCATTTAACAACAGAAATACATTCGCGCAGGACTTCATCACTAGCAAGCTGGACTATGAAAGCACACTTTACATAGGAATCACTGCACGTCTCCTAAGGAGAATTCAGAAAATGTAAAACTCACTGGCAAAACCTATCCCCTGATGGCCCACATCACACTCCACCAAGAAATTACACTATCTCCTGATCAAGAAGAGAGGCCAGTTCAAGATGCTGACCCACTCATACAAAGCCCTGCACAACGAAGGACAAGCATTCACCAAAAAGCCCCTTATCATCCACCAGCCACACAGATACCTTATAAATGGCTTCCTGTGCTTAGCACACAGCTCCCGGATCTGCTGTAGCAATAACAGAAAGAGATCTTTATCACGCCTGGTGGTCAAGACATTGAAAAACATTCCCCCTGCACCTGAGGACCACTCGGTCACTCCAGCAATTCAGAAAAGACCTGGATGTTGAAATGAGCAATTACCACGCAGCAGACAATATCTCCAATGCCTCAAGACCCACAGGTGATTTGCTCTGCTTTATAAATGCTGATTGACTGATTGACTGATTGATTGATTGATTGAGGTAGAAAATACTCCACCACGTGGTAAATACCCATTAGTAGATCATCAGGTGACCGTCCTGACTCCATCGGAAGCGGTCGCTCCCCACGCTCCTGGTCTTCCCTGGTATCGTTGGGCTCTCTCGCATTGCTTGTTGCTATTAAGAATTGCTGCCTGCCTAGATTGCTGCCTGCTTAGTTTTCATTTCATAGCTTGTGCATTGTAATACCATAGCGCTCTATTGCTGATTTGCGCAGTGTAATTGTCATAGCGCTTTATTGCTCATTGCTACATTATCGTAGCGCTCACATTGCACTATTGAAAATAATTACCAGTACCGAATTGTCCCGGTGCCACTGCCCACAGCGTAATCCCACTTTGGGCCCCAACCTGTTTCAGTTTTGTTTTTGCTGCCATCCATTTTGTTGTTGTGCCTCGGAGCCCGTCCCCTCCACCCCGCTCCCGCCTCCCAGCTGCTCCTCCCTTGCTCCGCCCCCTCCACTATCTACATATGTCAATGCAACAGACGCGCAGCGTCCACGCGCAGCGTGTGCGCCCTATGCGTGCCGAAGGTGCGCCAAAGGTAAGCCCGTCTACGCCCGTCTGCGCCTGGACTGTGCGCAGCGCCAGACCCCCTGGCCCCCGCAAACCCCTCTCCACCCGCATAACGTACGACTCTGCTACCCTCTCAGCACTCAACACCGGCAGTCTCCCAGACTGCTACCAAGCCGCCCCAGGACACACCCATGGACCCTTCACCTGCCACTCCTGCAAATTCGACTGCATCAGGACCCACACCAAACCCACAGACTCCAAACAGAGCTCCGACACTAACCACCTGAAGTGCATCCTGCTCAACACCCGCTCGGTCCACAGACACGCCATTGAACTTTGGAACCTACTCGACACCACATCACCGGACGTCGCCTTTCTTTCTTACAGAAACATGGATGAACACCTCATCAGCACCCAACATCGCCATAGCCATCCCAGACTTCTACAAGATCATCCGAAAGGACCGCATCAACCAAACAGGAGGAGGAATCGCCATCGTTCATAAGAACACCGTCCGCATCACGACCAGCTCCGATGACTACCTCACAACTGCTGAACACCTTCACTTCCAGATCCACACCGACCCCAAGACCACACTCAGAGGCACCCTCATCTATAGACCACCCGGACCCCGCACACAATTTAGCGAAGACATCACTGACTTCATCAGCCCTCACGCCCTCCCCTCCGAGGACTACATCCTACTGGGAGACCTCAACTTCCACCTGGAAACGAACTACGACAGCAACAGCACCACCCTTTAGGACAACCTCGCCAATCTCGGACTCAAACAACTTGTTGACACCCCCACCCACTTTGCCGGTCACACGCTCAACCCAAAGTTCACTTCCAGCAAGCACATCTCCTTTAACCACACCACAGCTCTCCATTGGACGGACCACAGCTGCGTTCACTTCAACTACAAAAAGACTACGACCCACAACCAATTCCACAGAGAAACTGGAATAAAATTACCACCGACCAGCTCTTCACATCGCTTCACCAATACCCTCCTGCAAAATCATCGGACCCAAACCAAGCAGCCACCAACCTCACACAATGGATCACCCACAGCGCTGACGAATTAGCACCCTTGAAAAACCACCAAATCAAGCAAGGCAGCAAAAAAGCCCCCTGGTTCAATGGTGACCTTAAGAAATCCAAAAAGATCTGTCGCACCCTCGAGAAAGCCTGGCGAAAAAACCCAACCACCGACAACCTCACCACCTTCAAGAACGCCACCCGCAAACACCGCCATCTGATCCGATCCACCAAGAAATCAGCATTCAAGGATCGACTCAACAACAACGCCCACAACAGCAAAGAACTATTCAACATCGTCAAAGAGTTTACCAACCCCACCGCCGGCACCAACGACATCACTTCATCTCAAGACCTCTGCGACTCTCTAGCCTCGTTCTTCCCCAACAAAATTGCTGACATACATAACAGCTTTGGAGACCAGCCCACCCCACCTACCTCCGAACTAAAACGCCCCTCCAACAACCTCTGCGCCTGGAACCCAATCACCACTGAAGACACCATCCGCCTGATGAACTCCATCCAATCAGGATCGCCAACCGACCCATGTCCCCACCACATTTTCAACAAAGCACACTCCATTATTGCACCCCATCTCCGAGACGTCATCAACTGCTCCCTCAACTCCGCCACCTTCCCGGAAAGCTGGAAACACGCTGAACTCAGCGCCCTCTTGAAGAAACCTACAGCAGACCCCACCGAACTTAAGAACTACCGCCCCATTTCGCTCCTCCCATTCCCTGCCTAAGTTATTGAGAAAGCCGTCAACAATCAACTCGCCGCCTTCCTCGAATCCAACAAATCCCTCGACCCCTCACAGTCCGGCTTCCGAGCCAAACATAGCACCGAGACCGCCCTCATCGCAGCAACAGACGACATTCGAACTCTACTAGACAACGGAGAAACTGCTGCCCTCATCCTTCTCCACCTCTCCGCAGCCTTCGACACAGTCTGTCATAAGACCCTTATACAATGTCTCAGCAACATCGGAATACAAGGAAAAGCATTGGACTGGGTAATCTCGTTCCTCGCCGGAAGAACCCAGAGAGTCCGCCTCCCCCCTTTAAGATCAGAGGCCACCGAAGTCATCTGCGGCGTACCCCAAGGATCTTCACTCAGTCCCACACTCTTCAACGTTTACATGAGTCCCCTCGCATCCATTGCGCGCCAACATAACCTCAACATTATCTCCTACGCACACGACACTCAACTGATCCTATCCCTCACGAAAGACCCAAACACCGCCAAAACCAACCTACACGATGGAATGAAAGAAGTAGCCGAGTGGATGAAGAACAGCCGTTTAAGACTAAACTCGGATAAAACGGAAGTCCTCATCTTAGGATCATCCCCCTCCGCCTGGGACGACTCATGGTGGCCACCGGCCCTGGGAACCGCACCCATACCAACGGACCACGCACGTAACCTGGGCTTCATCCTGGACTCCTCCCTCTCAATGACCAGACAAGTCAACGCCGTCTCATCATCATGCTTCAACATCCTACGCATGCTCAACGAAATCTTCCGTTGGATCCCCACCGAAACAAGAAAAACGGTCACCCATGCACTGGTCACAAGCCGACTAGACTACGGAAACACCCTTTACGCCGGAACCACAGCCAAATTACAGAAAAAACTCCAACGCATCCAAAACGCCTTAGCCAGACTCATCCTAGACATCCCCCACCAAGCTAACATTTCCGGTCGCCTGAAAGACCTCCACTGGCGCCCCGTCAACAAGAGAATAACGTTCCGCCTCCTCACCCACGCACACAAAGCCCTCTACGACCAAGGACCCGAATACCCCAACACCCGCCTGTCCTTCTACACCCCCACCCGCCAACTACGATCGTCCAATCAAGCCCTCGCCGTAATTCCACGCATCCAAAGATCCACCATGGGAGGAAGATCCTTCTCCTACTTAGCGGCCAAGTCCTGGAACTCCCTCCCCACCCACCTCCGCCTCACACAGAACCACCTCTCCTTCAGAAAACAACTAAAAACTTGGATATTTGATAAGTAAAGCTCCCCCCCTCCCTCAAGCGCTTTGAGACCCTATGGGTGAGTAGTGCCCTATACAAATTTTAAACTTGAACTTGAACTTGAACTATCATGACTCCTACACGTATTTATATATGTTTGTTGGATTGGAATTGAGCCCAGCACTTATGATCATAGTCTCAGTACAATTTGGTATTTACTCAACAAATCTGCAGTACATCATTTCATACTGTTTATTTAAATATATTTCTAAGGGATGATGTCAGCAACCTGAGAAGTGCCCCAAGTCACACACAAAGAGTTCAGCCACATCCTGAGCCCCACCTTTTCTGTGAGAGTGTAAAAGGCGTGCCCTGAGCATGAGATGTACAGAAGACCCATACAAGTGATCCAGGTCTATCCCCTACTCCTTACTTTGCTAGCACCATGAGGGCCATCTTTGCAGCTGTGGTCATGATCCAGGCACTGATAACTGGAGGTAAGATGGTCATAAACTTGTACAGTTTTGATTGTTGTGAGTATACACTAAGACGCGCATAGATATTAAGAGAGTAATGATCAGGACAGAGCTTAATTCACTCCAGAAATCTGCTGTAAGTATAAATGTCCCCGGCTGTCTTTATATTCTATAATATCATTGACCTTTTCCCTTGTTTCTGTCTTTCCCTCTATTGTTCATTCTTTATCTCAGTTTTAGACAACCTGTAAATGCCAGGGACACCCCCACACACAAATTCTAGAATGGGCTATCAGGAAAATTATTTGGAATGACGTATATTCTTTAGGGGGTATTGAACTGTACCGTAGGTTCTGCTTGCGGTTCGGCCAGGCTGGACCTTGCTATGGTTTTGAGTTCTGTAACTTGGGGTTCATTCTGCTAGCCTTCCTATGAAAATGCAATAAAATGACCTTATAGAAACCGAGTACCTTTGGATTCCTTTAATGAATGTTAAATATTATTAACGGGATGCGGGTCTTCATCAGGACTTGGACAGAAATCGGACAGCCTATTCGAAGATAGAGGGGCTCATGTATAGTGGATTTCCGCGCCACAGCGGCACGAAATAATTGAATGCCACAATATTGAGGAAAAGATCGCATTTTGATCAATTGTGGAGACTTGATTCACACAGCCTCTACTGCAAATGAAGTTAGTCTGACTTTGTGAAGGAGACACAGGACTCCTGCTAGGACAGCAGCCCTACCATTGAAAGTGACCACCATGGCACCTCATGAGCCCCCCTATCTTTGAATAGGCTGTCCGATTTCTGTACAAGTGCTGATGAAGACCCGCACTGATACCCCACTAGTGCAGACCCTGGGTTGAAACGTCGACAGTCTAAATTGTGGACCAGTTGAGAGACTCTGCGTTGAGATTTACTAATTCAGTCCACAGGGGACTTTTGAAATAATTTGTTCTCTGGTCACCGCCCCCATTTTCCCCAATCATCAATGTATATAATACACAGTCACCACAGTACTGAGCACCAAATGTCACCATTGTCGCATATTACTTGTCACGATGTACATATTCTTTGACAGACTTGCAAATTTAAATTCGGGTAATTTTTATGAATGAAGTCATCTATAAAAAGCTCCTGAATACCCTATATGGTTGGAGTTTGTGTTAGCATCACAAGTGATCTTTCCATTGTATGTGTAGTCTTGTGATTAATCCAATTTCTAAAGAAATTGTTTGCACCCAACAGAACCAACTGTAGTCTAGTACTAGGGCACACTACCAATTGGAAACCCTCGCGCACATTACAGAGACAGCTTTACACTATAGTGCGTAGCACAAGGCAGATAAAGTGCTCCAGCACAGACAGAAAGATAAACACAATATCTTAGTCAAAATGATGCTGTTCTGCTCTCTCTCTCTTTGACTCAATACAGCTCATCAAATGTGGTTGTGTCAATTCTTTAGTTATCTCTTGATCTTTTTATTTGTTCTTATCTATTTCTATCGGACTGCATCTGTCTCTATGTGCCTGGGTCTTGCTATTTTTGTGTTTTAATTGATCTCTTTCTGTCTCAGTCTGTTACAATCTTCATTCTTCCTCAGTGTTTTCTCGTCTCTCCCTAAGCATCCTTTTATGTTTATATTAATTTATTGTCCTACTCTCCAAACAACTGGAATTCTTTGATACATTACCTATTTTCTGTTATACTTTGTACCACTGAGTACCAGAACTTTCTTCTCTTCTCCTTATACTGAAAAGATTTCCATGTGAAGTGTGAATGTGCCCCACTTTGAGGCTAAAGCACAACACTTGTTTTTTTACACGTATTTCTCAATGTTTGAATGAAAGAACAATTTTGCTCAGATCCCTAGATTCCATTTCTTTTTCCAGCAGATTGCCTACTTTGCGAGAAGTGTCTTGCTACCGGCACCACCCAATGCTCAGGTATCTTCAAGCAATGCCCTCCTGATGTCACTCACTGCGTCCACGGACTAGAGAACAGCACAGCGGGTGAGTGTCACATGCCCCATCAGTAACCTGAATCTTTCCTTAACATTCTGGCCTGTGCTTAATTTGTAAATTAATAAGTACCAGGTCCCAAGATATTTCTTAGAAGGACACTGCAGCTTGCACCACCTGTGGTCCTTGTCAGCGCTGCCAGATTCCTGTACCGATGGCACACCTACATGAATGAATGAATAAATCAATGAATACATAAATAGTGATATTTCTTGAGATCATGGCTACTCCGTGGAGCGTTATGGCACTGAGTGGAATGTAAGAGGGCAAAGGAAGAGGGGATTATGGAGTGAAGAGCCTACATACCATTACAGTGATAAAAGTATGACAGTTGGGACTATACCAGGTGAACAAAAGCTGTAAGAAGGACCTATGCAAAAACAACAGTTAATTGGCAGAATGCAGAACAATGTCATACATTCACCCCACTACAGAGATCTGGGCCTAAATCCATTGGTTTTGTGTGTTTTGCTGTTCAAACTATGTGGGAAGGGTATGCCCAGACGTGGGTCCCGTGCTCACTAAGCCACTGGAGTCAAGCTATCCTGGCTGAAGACGGCTGATAGCCAGAAACCGGTCCTAGGATGCGTGATTCCGGTCCAGGGAAGACATGGTTTGGCAGTTCGCGCTGGACTGTTCCCATGAGGCACAGGGTCAAGACTGATTTGCATATGGACATGTCTGAACTGGGGTGGCTCGGTGAGCAAAATAACGATGGATTAAACCCAGATCTGTGACTG
Organism: Lissotriton helveticus; assembly: GCF_964261635.1. NCBI lineage: Eukaryota > Metazoa > Chordata > Amphibia > Caudata > Salamandridae > Lissotriton > Lissotriton helveticus. The sequence continues at coordinate 20,871,172 of NC_136063.1, forward strand.
GGGGTGAATGTTTTGCCATTGTGCAACATTCCGTGCTGAGAAGGACCTGAGCAAGCACTTAGGTATTATTATTTTATTAATCCTATATTAAACAATTTTCTCATGTGTATTTTCAAAAATAGACTAACAGAGCCACCATGTGGTGAGTTTTCATAAATATGTGCCGCTGTTAGGAAATAAGTCCGGGTTTCAAGCACCTGAAAACACCAGCACAAATTAGGATCTGATATTTGCCATTTACGGGTTATTTGTAAGGTGCCTCAGTGAACTTCAGAATGCTCTTCCGTTATATCTACAAGGCAGCAATTGATTGGGTACAATTTGTAGGCTGGCATACATTCCTACCTGGGCCCCTTGCTTGCGGTGCCAGAGGCCCCTAAGCTGAGCTACAACTCACTAAAGAGGCCTTATAATGGAGTAACAGGTTTGTTGTGTTTGTGTTCGCTTCTGGAGAGTGCCTTGACTTGCAGTTCAAGATGGATTGTTCTCATGGGTATCAGTTCACTACTGATTTGCATAGGACTGGCTTCTTTTGTATGGAGTGGCACCGTTGGCATAAAATGATAGGTTGAAATCTACTGGGAGCTTTTGAAAGTGGTTTAGAAGTGTGGAAAATGTTATATAAGCACTTAGGTTCAAAATTAGCGAAAGAATTGAGTAATCATCTTAGTGGTAGGGGCAAAGTGTGACACCCCATAAAAAAATTTAGGAGAAATATTTGTCTTTACTTGAAAATGACATTTGGTGGATAAAGACTCAAATAAAGCGATTTTAATGCATTAAACCTTTACTTTTTCTTGGTTTGGTTGTTTTACTCAGGTTCCTTCAAGGTAACCATGTCTGCTCAGGAACTAATACTGAGATTTTTTTTTAATTTAATTAAAACTTGCATTTGTGCCAACAGGGGATAATGTTGTTGTAACTACGTACAAGGACTGTCTGAATCCCTCCTCACAAGCAGCCTGTGGAAGAGAGTTTAACTTCCAAAACTCTTTGTTCTCTTTCCGGATCAGTAGAATATGCTGTGACTCTGACATCTGCAACGGAGGGGAGGTGGAAGGTATGTAAGAGAGTGTGTATGGACTCTGGCATCTGTTACGCAGGTAATATGCAAGGTATATGCAGGCTGTGACTCTAACATCTGTAACCGAATCTTTGCGAATTTTTTTAAACTTGTGGCTCAATCCAGTCAGCTCCTATCCTGGAAGTTTCGGGTGATTCGTCAAGCAACAGACACGGCTACAGCCCGAGCTGCTGAACAGAATTACACCAAATTTGCCAAAAAGGTAGTGCTTGCTTCAAAAAGCGCCCTTTCAATAAATGGTGTAAATCTGTTCAGTAGTTGCTGAGAAAAAAAAAAAAAAAAGGTTTAGATATAGAGGCAGCGGATCCGCGGACATTCCCAACCACAACGTTTATTCTAATTGGCTGTCAACACTCCAAACCAGGACGTGTTGGCAGCCATCTTGTATCTCGGTAACCAAGGCACAAGAAAACAGAAAAATAAATGCACCAATCCACCCCTTGGACACCGCTGTTTGCTATGACAGGAAACCTGCTCTCGCTTTCCAGAATCAAACCGCATTGCTTTTCCACACAGGGAGCTGCTTGTTAGCAGCTCCCCATGTGGAAAAGCAATACCAGCTCCCGCAGGAGGTGGGGGGCCTTCAGTGGGGGCATTGGTTATCCTCCCACGGTCCCCAATGAAGTGGCCAGGGGGATGGGGTACCTGGGGCCAGAAGTGGCCCAGGAGGTGGGCGAAGCGGCCCCCCTCCCCTTTGGATAATAAAAAAAATAGAGAAGCCAGTCCCCGGGGGCCCCAGAGTCATATTTGGGCTGAGGAGGGGGACCACGAAGGCCCCCTCCCAAAAATAAAAATAAAATAAAATGGCCTGGCCCCGGAGGAATGGGTCCACGGGCCAGAATTAGCCATGGAGGGGGGCCACGAGGCCCCCTCCGCAAATAAAAATAAAAAATGTTAGTAAATAAAGGCTGGCCCCTGGGCCAGTAGAGGCCACAGGGAGGGGGGCTCTCGTGACCCCCCTCCTCTTTGGACCAGGCCCTGGGGGATGGGCTCCCCAGGTCCTGAAAAAAGGCAACCAAAGGGGGGCCACACGGCCCCTTCTTAAAAAAAGCATCGAGGCCCCGCCCCCTACCTGCAGCACTCAGCAAACGCAACCCTTGGCACGTTGTAAGTTGAGGAATTGATTCCCTTTGAATACTGAGGGTCCTTGGGTGCCAACTAGCCCACCAGGAACCTCCAGTATGCACCAGGGAGCTGGGTTGCAGATAGGTGTTCAGAAGCTATGCCCCTTTTTACACCTCTCTGCAACGCAGCTCTGTGGTGCTTACTGGAGGTACTTGGTGAGCTAGTTGGCCCTCAGGGACCCTCAGGACTCAAGGGGAATAATCCGCCCAATTTACCACGCCAGGGGGGCGCATTTGCACAGTGGTGAAGGGAGGGGGCGGGGCCTGATGGGACATGTGTGTATTTATGCAATCACTCCATCAAAACCCAAGCACTTATAAATTCACCAGGCGCTCTCCTTGCAGCACTATAATCATCCAGTCACTACCCATGCACTCATGGAATGAACCATTCACTAATTCATGTACTGCTACAATACCCTGAGCAGTACCCATGCAGTCTAGCCATTACCTTGTCACTAGTGTTGCAGCTCAAGCAAAGTTGTTGGGGTGCAAGTTCTTCATGTGTCACACTATATTTGCTGTGCTAAAGAATTAATTTTTGTTTGGATCACCCTTTGAAAGAGTTATTTGGCAAATTTTACAGATTACTTTTGGAGTATTAACCTTCAGTTGGGGTAGTAGCTATGACAAAAAGGTTCAAAAAAAGGGCCTTGATGTTCTATTAGAATATGAAATTGAGGAATAATGAATAATCCCAGCCAAGAAGGGCAGCAAGTGTGTATCTAAAGGAACAAAGTTCTATGGAGTGGATGCGTGATCCAAGCATGACGCATTGGTCTCAAAGTCTTTAAAATCAAGTTTTTCGTTGTCCATTCACAGAAGTTGAAGTTGATCTTTAAAAAGTATGATATATTTTTTTCTAAATAAATCATCTCATTCAATACGTGGTGATGAGTTGTGGTGCACTGAGCTAGTAATACCTTTGGTGCTGAGCTTGAATGTACCTTGTAATGATGTGTGGTCGGGGGGAGGTACAGTAATTGAAGTAATGTCTTTTGTTGATTGAATTCTGTATCAATTCCATTTAAAAAGACAGTATGTCTCACTGTGATATAAAACTGTTTACTCTTCTTTGTGATGATTTATGGTACACTGAGTAAGAAGTGCCTTTGGCTTTGAGCTTGTACGTTTCCTGTGCAGTGTAGATTGAAGGCAATTGTTAACAGACATAGACAAATGTTTTTTGTCACTTATTTAAACAAAATGTCAACACATATAGTAGAATTGTGTCTGCATTAAATAAATGAAGACTGAATTTCCTAGTGTTCAAACTTTAAGAAAATCTGATGACATTGAGCAATTGTCTCTGTTTTAAGTAAATCAAGATTGTATTGAATGTTTTCTGTAGTTCTGGCGCTCTTGGTATCTAGTTGCGAACTCTTCTGAGTGCAGAATTGATAGAAGGCACTTCTAAGCACACATAATGAAGAGAAAAGTAAATGCAAAACTCAATTGAAGTTGTGAACACTGCTGTCCGTAATGTACATCGAAGGTACTAATTGACACAAACATCGATGAATGCTATTTTGTACAGTTAACAGGATGTGAGGACACAGTATAATTGTCTCTGCCTTAAGGAGAGCAAAGCTGAATACAATGCTGTACTTAATGTAGAAGGAAAGTTCATGTCAAGTTGTGAACTCAACTGTCCGCAGTGTAGATTGAAGGTAGTTGTTGACACAAAGATCGCTGAGTGCTATTTTATCACAGTTAACAGAATCTGAGGACACAGTACAATTGTGTGTCTTAAATAAAGCAAGCTAGATTCAATATTGTCCTTAGTGTAGATGAAAAGGTGAATTCAAGTTGGGAACCCTACTGTTCGCAGTGTAGATTGAAGGCTCTAGTGAGCACAGTTATAGATGAATGCTATTTGTGAGATTCTTTTACAAAATCGTAAGACATAAAATCCATTAGTCTCTATCTTAAATAAAGCAAGGCTGAATTGAATGTTTTCTGTAGAAGTGGAGCTCCTGCTATCAAGTTTTGATTTTTACTGGCCACAGAATATATTGAAGGCAGTTGTCAGCACAGTTATTGAAGACAAATTTTGTTCCAAAGCTGAATTCAAGTTGTGAACTCAGCTGTCCGCAGTGTAGATTGAAGGCAGTTGATGAAACAAAGATTGATCAATGCTGTTTTGTCACAGTTAACAGAATCCGAGGACACAGTACAATTGTGTGTCTTAAATAAAGCAAGGCTAGATTCAATGTTGTCCTTAGTGTAGATGGAAAGGTGAATTCAAGTTGTGAACCCTACTGTCCACAGTGTACATTTAAGGCTCTAGTGAGCACAGTTATAGATGAATGCTATTTGTGAGATTGTTTTACAAAATCGGAAGACATAAAATCCATTAGTCTCTACCTTAAATAAAGCAAGGTTGAATTGAATGTTTTCTGTAGTAGTGGAGGTCCTGCTGTCAAGTTTTGAGCTTTTACTGGCCACAGAATATATTGAAGGTAGTTGTCAGCACAGATATTGAAGAAAAATTTAGTTCTAAGGCTGAATTCCAGTTGTGAACTCAGCTGTGCGCAGTGTAGATTGAAGGCAGTTGTTGACACAAAGATCGATAAGTGATATTTTGTCACAGTTAACGGAATCTGGGGACACAGTACAATTGTCTATTGTGAACCCTACTGTCCGCAGTGTAGATTGAAGGGTTTTGTGAGCACAGCTATAGATGAATACTATTTGTCACATTCTTTTACAAAATCGGAAGATATAGAATCCATTAGTCTCTACCTTAAATAAAGGAAGGCTGGATTCAATATTTTCTGTGGTACTGATGTGATCGTGGTATGAAGAGGTAAACTCTGTTGTTCGTAGTGTACATTTGAAGGTAGTACTTAGTATAGACATTGAGGAATGTTTATTGTGCCATCCATTAATAAAATTCTGTCTGTCTTACATAAATGAAGGCTAATTTGAATGCTGTGGATAGTGTAGATGGAAAGCTGAATTCAAGTTTTGAACCCTGCTGTCTGTAGTGTGGATCAAAGGCAGTAGTTGACAGAGACATGGAGAAATGTTTTTTGTCAGTTGCAGTAGAAGCATCACTAAATTAAAAAAATGAAGGCTGAATTTCCTACTGTTCAAAGTTTAAGAAAATCTAAGGACATTGTGAAATTGTCTCTGAAAGGCAGCAAGTATGCAAATGTGTCACTGCCTACGGCTTGATAAAGGGTCTGCACTTTGAATAGGAATATGAAATTGAACAAGAGTTCATAACCCCTGCGAAGAAATTAAGGAAGTGCGCAAATTTCCCACTGCTTTCTGCCAATGCAGTATCTACATGAAAAAGGCTTGATAAAGGGACATGATTTTGTTTGAATTAGAATATGAAATTGAGGAGTAATTGATAACCACAGCCAAGAAAGGCAGTAAGTATGCAAATTTGCCATTGAATTCGGCCGGGGTAGTAGCTATACCAAAAAGGCTTGATAAATGGTGTTGAGTTTGAATCAGAATATGAAATAGGTGTTATACTTAGTTTAGTTTCCACTGAGTTAGTGGTACCTGAAACAATAAGGTTTGTGGAGCTTGCGAAGATGTGTGGTCCGGGCAGGATGTACTAATAGTAACTTTTATTGGTCTTGTGAATTCTGGTTAGTAAGGGTAATTGGTGATTTTGTGTAGGTTTGAGGTAGATTACTTTATTTGGTTCTGTACTTTATATGTAATGAATGAAGACTCAGTTAAATTCTGGCTGAATATGGACTTTTGGTGATGGTAGGAGGTAGCGGTTACCAAGACTTTATGACTACGTGGCATTGATTACAGCTGCACAATATTGGTAATTTAGTGTGTTTGAATGCAGTGATGAGAAGTGGTGGAATGAGTTAATGGCACCTGAATGAACAAAGTTCTGTGAAGTCTGTTATTTTGCGTGGTCCAAGCAGGACGCATTGGTAGCAAAGTCTTTAAAATCAAGTTTTTTTAATCAATGTTGGTTGTACATTCACAGACGTAAGTTGAACTATATCTCCAAAAAGTAGGATATGTTTTTTTTTGTAAATAAGTCATGTTATTCAATACGGTCCTGTGTTGATGATTTCTGGTGCACTGAGTTAGTAATACCTTTGGCGCTGAGGTTGAACGTACCCTCTGATGATACATGATTGGGGGGAGTAACAGTCATTGAAGTAATGTCTTCTGTCGATTGAATTCTGCATCAATTCCATTTAAAAGGAATAGTATGTTTCACTATTACATAAAGGTGTTCACTCTTCTTGGTGATTATTTATGGTGGAGTGAGTAAGTAATATATTTGGCGCTGTATATTGAAGGCAGTTGACACAGAGATAGACAAATGCTTTTTGTCAGTTATTTAAAGATAATGTTAAGACATATAGTAGAATTTCCTCTGCATTAAATGAAGGCTGAATTTCCCACCGTTCAAACTTTAAGAAAATCTGAGGACATTGTTCAATTGTCTCTGTTTGAAATAAATCAAGATTGTATTGAATGTTTTCTGTAGTGCTGACGGTCTTGGTATCTAGTTGTTAACTGTACTCAGTGCTGAAATGATTGAAAGCCGTTTTCAGCACAGATACTGAAGAGAAATTTACATCCAAAGCTGATTTGAAGTTGTGAACCCTGCTGTCTGCAATGTAGAGTGAAGGTACTACTCGACACAAACATCGATGAATGCTATTTTGCACCGTTAAAAGAATCTGAGGACATAGTACAATTGTTTGTGCTTTAAATAAATCGAGTGTAATATGTCATACTCTGTTTTAAGAATTTGTTGCATTCTTAAATGCACAAAGTCAAGCATTAAGTTTGATACAATGCTTACGTCATGAATAATTAGAAGTTTAATTTTCTTCAAGTGTCTTCACAACAAGCTTCTCCAGATAGCTTGTGGTATTAGAATGTGTTGTCGTGTTCCACAGGTACTATAAGTGAACAATGTAATGTAGCATTGAAAATGTTAACATTTGGTCATATTTTGAATATAAGGAACTTATTACAAATGTGCAACAAGGAAATGATGTTGAATATGGAACTATTCTACAAGAAATAAAAATTGGAGAAATGACTGAAACTGTCAAAGAAGTTTTACAGAGACGATTACTTTGAAATTTGTTTCCAAAAGAAAATATTGTTCCTAAGCTGGTAGCTACTTTTAAAATAATTGAGAACAACAGTGAAGAAAAGCAGCAAGTGTGAAACTTTTAAAGATTACTTTTGCAGTATTAACCTTCGGCTTGGGTAGTAGGTACAACAAAAAGGCTTGATAAAGGGTTATGACTTTGAATCAGAATATCAACTTTAACAAAAATTGATAACCCTAGACAAGAAAGGTAGCAAGTGTGCAAATTTACTTTTGCAGTATTAACCTTCAGCTGGGGTAGTAGGTACAACAAAAAGGCTTGATAAAGGGTTATGATTTTGAATCAGAATATCAAAATTACCAATAATTGATAACCCTAGACAGGAAAGGTAGCAAGTGTGCAAATTTCCCACTGCCTTCGGCCGGGTTAGTAGCTACAACAAAAATGCTCGATAAAGGGCTTGCAGTTTTAATAGAAATATGAAAATGAACAATAGTTCATAACCTCTGCGAAGAAAGGCTGCAAATGCAGAAATATCCCATTGCCTTCGGTCGGGCTAGTTGATACAATAACAAGGTTTGATAATGGGTCGGCACTTTGAATAGGAATATGAAATTGAACAATTGTTGATAATCCTTGCAAAGAAAGGCAGCAAGTGTGTACATTTCCTACTGCCTTCAACAGGTAAGTACCTACAACAAAAAGGTCGATACAGGGCTTGCAGTTTGAATACAGGTATAAATAGAAGAATAGTTAATAGCCATAGCCAAGAAAGGCAGTAAGTAGGTGTGTGTACGTGTAGATGATGTGTTGATTGAGTGGTAGATGAATAATGTAAAAAAAAAGAAAGGCTGCAAGTGTCCAAATTATCCACTGCCATTCACGGGTCGTAGTTATCAAGAAGACTCAATAAAGAGCCTGTACTTTGAATTAGAATAACAAACAGAAGATTTGATAGCCATAGAGTATAATGTCTCTTTTTTAATATTGGTAGAGTTTCGTTAAGCTTTTTTTTTACACATGAACGGCAGGAAGTGCGCCAATTACCCACTGCTATTCACGAGTAATAGTAACCAAGAAGACTCAATAAAAGGCCTGCACTTTGAATCTGTATTACAAGAAGGATAATTGATAACTCCAGCCAAGAAAGTCAGCAAGTGTGCAAATTTCCCACTGCCTTCGGCCGGGGTACTAGCCACAACACTAAGGCTCGATAAAGGGCCTTGACTTTTAATCAGAATATGAAATTGAACAATAATTGATAACACCAGCCAAGAAAGGCAGTAAGTGTCCACCTTTGGCCGGGGTAGTAGCTACTTCAAAAGGGCTCAATAAAGGGCCATGAGTTTATGAATCAGATTATGAAATTCAAAAATGATTGATAACCCCAGCCAAAAACAGTAGCAAGTTGGTGTGTGTTATGTGTAGATGATGTGTTGATTGAGTGGAAGGTAAAAAAGGTGAACATTTAGAAAGGCTGCAGACATGCAAACTATTCACTGACTTGTCAGGGAAGTGGATCTTTGGATTTCCACCTCATTATACGGATAGGGCGTCGAATTTTGCAGTGGGATGCTATGAAATGGCTACCACATCGAAGTAAGCAATGTGAGTGCATTAAGTTACCACTGTGGGTGGTAGGGCTGAAAAATTACAACACCGGGCCCATTTTAGGGACTGTAGTTTGAATTAGAATAATACTTAGCAAAGGCTGCAAGAAAGTTAGCAGGTAGGTGTGTTTGAGGTAGTGGATGCAGAATAATGTGAAAAGTAAGAAAGGTAGAAGATGGGGAAGATGGGGAAAGAACCCACTGTCTTGTAAAGGAAATGGGTGTTTGGTTTTCTAGTGCATTACAGACTGAGTTGGATTCTGCAGTGGGAGCCTGAGAAATGGGTATCTCATCTAAGGAGTTAAGCAAGTGCACAAAGTGCACATACTATGCGGTTGAAAGGACACAAGTGTTTAAATTACCCACTGCCATTCACGGGTAGTAGTTACCAAGAAGGTTTAATAAAGGGTCTGAACTTTGAATTACTTGAAGAATAATGGATAACCTCAGCCAAGAAAAGCAGCAAGTGTGAAAATGTCCTACTGCCTTCGGCCGGGGTAGTTGTTACAACAAAAAGGCTCGATAAAGGGCCTGCACTTTGAATACGAATATTAAATAGAAGAATAGTTGATAAACATAGTCAAGAAAGGCAGCAAGTAGGTATGTGTAGATGATGTGGTGATTGAGTGGAAGATGAATAATGTAAAAAATAAGTAAGGGTGCAAGTGTGTAAATGAACCACTGCCTTTAGCGTGGAAGTAGTTACAATAAAAATTGGTAACCCCAGCCAAGGAAGGCAGCAAGTAGGTGTGTGTCCGTGTAGATTATGTGTTGATTGAGTGGAAGATAAAAAAGGTGAAAAATAAGAAAGGCTACAGATGCGCTAAGTACCCACTGCCTTGTGAGGGAAGTGGATGTTTAGATTTCCAGTCTATTACACAGACTGTGCATCGGATTCTGCAGTGGGAACTTGAGAAATGGGTAGCACAACTAAGCAACCAATGCAAGTGGACAAAGTACACACACTGTGTGATAGAAAGGACGCAAGAAAGGTAGCAAGTGTGCAAATTTCTTACTTCCTTTGGACGGGGTAGTTCTTACAACAAAAAAGCTTGATGAATGTCTAATGACTAATGTTGAGGACAGCGATGGTCCCGTTACTTTTTTTTGATGATGTTGATAAACTGTTTCACGTAACACAAAAGTTGATCGCAATAAATGCATAAAAATTTAAGTTGACCAAATTCAAGATTAATATGTGAGTATGGACTGTTTGCTGAAGATGCTGTCGCAGCAGTTGATGTGCTTGTTGCAGCAGCAAGTGGGTTGTCCTGCAATCTCTGTGTTGCAGCTCAAGGACAGTTGATGGGGTGCAAGTTGTTTATGTGTTGCACTATATTTGCTGTGCCAAAGGATTATTTTTTGGATTGATCACACCTTGAAAGAGTTGTTTGGCAAATTTTAAAGGTTACTAGCGGTTGGTGAGTTTCAGTTAGTATGTGTCTGGACTTCACTGGAATCTGTAAGGGACACATTAGGGCTTACATAATACAGAAATACTTTGTACTAAGTGATATTCAATTCTATTTTATGATGAACGGTTGAATTCTACATCCTACTTTAGGAGTAGTGGGAGGGTAGCATTTTAAAGTGTTTGACAGGTTACACTACATGTGTCCATACAGGTAAAGAAAACTTAGCATGGTTTCGCATGGGCACCCTCTCACACAAAACGTAATACTCAGTATTCAGGATTGTAAAAGCTTGTAATAGGAGTGACTGATGAGTTTATATATGTCAGTGAGAAAAGAAAAACAAGTATGCTTTTTATACATTAGAGATATACAGACCTGAAAGAATATGCATGTCAATACATGACATATTTTTTGAAGGTATGGAAGAAAGCAGTGAAAGGGTGTTTAGAAACAATACTGTCCAGCTTAAAAAATGCTCAATTTTTCTTTTTGTTGAGTGTAAACACACCTGTTTCATTAGGACCATGGAATAGTGGTGTAACTATATCCTAGATTCTATTGTCAGATATCTACCATAGTGATAGTGGAATTACCACTACTTTTTAGAGTACAATTGAACAATCATATGTAGAGAGGCGGTATTGCTTTTTGACTTTCAAAGAGGCGGAAGATTTAAATTTATATTTCAACACCTAAGCAAAATAATTGTTGAATTTGACCAATGAAATTAAGTAGGAATGTTAGAGGACGTCTGGTTCAACTCTAAAAGGATTGTGCAAATCGTGACAGCTGAAAGAAGTTTGTCTCTACATTACTTTTTAACATAATTCAGACACAACACTAGATTGCAGGAGTGTGCAAATGTCTACTTAGACATGTTGCATGCGATCATGTTACATAAAAAGATACATTTTTTTACATATTTAACCAGTAAAAGGTAAGTGAGATTTACATTTGCTTTTAGAAAGTGAAGGTGGAGTCATCTGCTGCATTCCAAACATTGGGCCTGTTGGGAAGATAGTGAAAAGTAACTTCGTATTAAGACTGCATTGTTTAAAGGTCAATAGCTTTTTGAAATGAAAACTTTATATTTATTTATATGGTAAACATAGATTTTTTGTTCTGGGCGTTCTTTGGTCTTAAATATTATCGTTACCCTGGTGGGTGGGTACGTAAACACCATATTTTGAGCACCTCCAACCAATAGGATTATACACTGGATATATAGACTTAGAATGTTCCAAGCTGTGGAGACCATACAGCAAAATCACAACTTGTGTCATATTATTGTTTAAAGTCAAACGTGATGACTCCATTAGGTTCATTGCAATTGTCAGTCCATAATTCTTAAGAAATATTACATTAGTAAAAATCTGGGCTACTGGATGGATTCTCATTTGGGTAGTATTCTGCAAACTGAAAAAATAATAAAACATGTATATGTTGAGCAAAATTCTAACCTGAATGTCATACCAATCATAGGTTTCAGAGTAGAGAATTTCAGTACACACATTGCTGGGAAATTGTTACTTAAAGATAAGTAACTATAATAGGAATGCAAATATACATATATTTGGTGTTGAGAGACATGTTTGAGAGGAAGGTATTGATTAGTTGTAAAAATATATGAAAGCACACGAGCTTCTAAAGAGGAACCAATATGTACATTGTACGCTATTAGGTATAGTATACACAATTTACATGTAGCAGAACGTGGTGTACCTGGTACAGTTTGTGAAGATTGATCACGTTGTGAAGATTGATCACGTTGTGGAGATTGATCATGTTGTGGAGATTGATCACGTTGTAGAGATTGTTCACATTGTGGAGATTGATCATGTGCTGGTGAAGTATCACTGGTTATGCTTCCTGCAAATTAATTAAGAAAAAATAACATTTCCTAAAGAAGAAATTAGTTTAACTACCTAACAGAAAAGTTTCTTAAATACAGTTAATACAAAATAACTTTCTTATATTAATGTAATTTGAAAAATATGTAGTGTGTAGAAAGTTTAAGCGAGGGATATAGAGTACAGCCTATACAAATACAGAGGTCGTAGTGTAGTTCCTATATTCCCAATAGGCTCTGCGCATTGGAATAACATAAACGATAGTTTAGACGTAGGACTTAGGTTGACTAGGTCTCTATTGAATATGTTAGACTTAATTATGAATGCCAGCTAGCTCAGAGGTCACTAGAAACTTTCTCAAGTAAACAGGAAGGTGTTAACTTTCCTGAATAGACAATAAGGAATTAGTTTCTGACAACCGCATAAACATGACAACTTTGTTCCCTCCAGAATAAGGAGTATATCGCCAGAGTCGCAGAAACAATAGATAACTATTTTACTCAGTCAATCGTGCATGCTTAGTTTCACCAGAAGCGCAGAGCAACAGAGAGACAGGCGTTTTCAATAAAAGAGGTTATTTATTGAGCAGTCTTCTTTCTCATGCAAGAGAAGTGAGTTGCCACAATTGCAATACTTGTCATAAAGTAAAGTGCGTACAGTAAAATGAGTATTATGAAATAATACAGTAAAAGCATGGTATGGTTTCTAAGCCATACGGTGTTTAAAATAGATAAAATATATGCATATGTAAAACCATGACTAAACGTACTCAACTGGTGCTTTTAAGATACGCCTACCCCGGTGTACCTAACCTAAGCCTAGTACGTGGGAAGGAGTAAATGAGCTGCAGTTTAAGTTAAGATAGTTTTTGCCAAGAATCTGAATCAAGAATTCTCTAAGGGTCTAATCAGCTCCGTACCTTGGTTATAGAATGAAGGAGGGCTTGTATCTCTCTCTCAGGAATCGATCTCCCAGCAACCCGCAAGGGTGACCAGGAAACACTGGAGCGGGATTTCTCGGCAGGAGAAAAGACAGTGTCTCTCTCAGTGCGTCAATGGGAGGGTCGGCTTCCTTCGGCACTTGCCTCAGCAGGGCGTCAGGCAAGTAGATAGCTGATCTGCTCCAAACTAATGTGTGTTTTGCTAGGGCAGCTGCTGGTATACTTATACCTGGAAGGTGCCGAGTTTGACGTAAGGTTGGACATAAGACGTCACTAAGAACTCGCAGTTCTTTTAGGACTAGAGGAGTTCTAGGACAAATCAATACAGAAGCAGGGGGAATTCCCGGGCTGCTGGAGGCTTGGTTTGTTTAAGAACGTGCTGTGCTTTCTAGGAATCTATGGGAGTAGCCTTGCCGTATTTGGACTGCATTGGCTATGACTTAATATGGATATGATTCTATGTCTTTATAAGGATATGATTTGTTATAACCACATAAGGGCATAAATCGGGAATATTTAAATAGGGTCGTAGATTTGTTTACAACAAGGTAAGGTCTGTCAAATTGATGCAGTTTGAAAATATGACAGTTTAACAAAGGGCGCTCAGACCCTTCAGTGATAGGCTTGATTTTTATATTTAGAGTTTCTTGTATGGGTGGCACAGTTACTGTTGTAGGCCCAGTAGTAGCATCTACATGAGCAGTCTTGGTATACGTAACTGGCAAAAGTAACAGTTTAATCATGGACAAACAATTACCATTACATTTTCAAAAAAAGGCAGCAATTGCACTTAAAGACTGATCATGAGTGGTGAAGAGTCGAAAACATGTATTTTGGTGAAAGCATGTTATAAAAAGTTGTACGAGAGAGGGAAAAATGGTTAGGTAACCTAAGCCAAATAAAGGGCCAGTACAACACTGTCAAAGTCAAAGTTATAAATCCAACAACTATTATGAATTAAATCTATGGTAATCTGAGGAGGCAAAACTTGTGTAGGCCAACTTTAGAGCACAGAAAAAAAAGAACTATAGGTCACGTGAGAAAGCAAGAAATGTTAAGTCAGTGGAGGATTAAAAAGGAGCAAATATGATGATTACGAGAGAGTACGTATGTTGAAACACAAAGCACGTGGCATAGCACAAAAACTGCAACATATATATTTATGAAAGCACAATATGTAAGAAAACAGGCCTGGGAAGGCCATGTGAGGCAGTAATAAACATTAAAATTCATGGGAGAAAAAAAAAGGAAAATAGAGATGGGAGGGACACGTGACGCAGTAAACAAATAATACTAATATGAATGCACAAATTGGACCAATAGAGGCTAAAGCATGGGGCACAGTTCAAAATCACGACACAGAAATTCATGGTGCACAATTTATTTAGAAAAGGCCTAATAGGGCCCCGTGACGTAGAAGGAAATATTACGATCAACCATATACGATCAATAACAATAGAGGCCCAGGAAGGCCACGTGAGGTAGCAATAATTGATAAAAGTTACAGGACAATTAGGAGGGAAGAAATACGATGAAGTACAAAGCACATGGAGCAAAAAAATAAAGCAGAACAGAGCTGGGAGGGCCACGTGACGCAGTAAAAAAATAATCCTATTATGAACGCACAATTTATAAGAATACAGGATAAAGCATGTTACACTTCAAAAATACGACACCGAAATTCATGCACGTACAATTTATTTAGAAAAGGCCTAGTAGTGCCCCGTGACACAGAAGGTTATATTACGTTCAACTATATACGATCAGTAAGAATATTACATTAGTAAAAATCTGGGATACTGGATGGATGCTGAGTTGGGTAATATTCTGCAAACTGAAAAAATAATAACAAATGTGTATGTTGAGCAAAATTCGAACCTGAATGTCATACCAATCATGGGTTTCAGAGTAGAGAATTTCAGTACACACATTGCTGGGAAGGCCACGTGAGGTAGCAATAATTAATAAACGTTACAGGACGATTAGGAGGGAATAAATGCAATGAAGTATATAGCACATGGAGCAAAAAAATAAGGCAAAACAGAGCTGGGAGGGCCAAATGACGCAGTCAAAAAATAATACTATTTTGAACGCAAAATTTATAAGAATACAGGCTAAAGCATGTGACACTTCAAAAATACAACACAGAAATTCATGCATGTACAATTTATTTAGAAAAGGCCAAGGAGGGCTCCTTGACGCAGAAGGAAATATTATGATCAATGATATATGATGAATAATAATAGAGGCCTAGGAAGGCCACTTGAGGTACCAACAAACATTAAAAGTCACAGGATGATTAGGAGGGAGCAAATACGATGTAGCACAGAGCCTGTGCCGCAGAAAAGTAAAGCAAAACGGCTGCGAGGGGCACGTGACGCAGTTAAAAAAAATAATACTAATATGAATGCACAAATTGGACCAATACAGGCTAAAGCACGGGGCACAGTTCAATAATAGTACACAGAAATTCATGGACGCACAATTTATTTAGAAAAGGCTAAGGAGGGCTCCTTGACGCAGAAGGAAATATTATGATCAATTATATATGATAAATATTAATAGAGGCCTGGGAAGGCCACCTGAGGTAGCAATAAATATTAAAAGTCACGGGAGGATTAGCAAATGCAATTAAGTGCAAAGTACAAAAATAAAGCAAACCAGAGCTTCGAGGGCCATGTGACAGTAAAAAAAAACAACCAAATAATAACTATCATGCAGGTAAAATTTATAGCGGCTTCTCCTACCTTTGCTTTTGTCGTCTCTTGTCTTGTCTTCAAAGGCTAGTGCTTTGGCTGGGCCTGGGTGGGTGGGCGCGGATGACAGTGGCACTGTGGCTATGATGGCCTGGCTGGAAGGCAGCAGCAGTGACACCACGTCGAGTGTCACGAGTCCTCCTCCATTTGAGCAAACAGTTCGTAGTTCAATCGACGACGATGAGAGTCTGTCTGTCACCGCAGCGGAGGCAAAAGAGAGCGTGGTTAGGTCACTATCCGTTTTATATGGGAACCGCGTGGGCTGACCAAAGTAAGTCCAGGGTCGTTATTGGTAGCGTTTTCGCGGTCTAGAAGAATGACAGACCTGGGGGACCTCCCATTGGCTAATGTATTGGGTTCCAGGCTTAGTAATAGCAAGAAAGGTATGTGGTGATATGTGGGAAAGTGTGGGCAGGCGTGCACTTCGCAAGTGTGAGTGTGTGCATCAATAATTAACAACAGAGAGAGACGGGGCAGGGTTTTCATATGCGCAGCGGCAGACCGAGAATCCGATCTCCAATGAGTGACCACTTGTAACTATTCTCATAGCACGCCCTGTCCTCTGATTTGACATGCGAGAGTAATTGCACCATAGTTTGTATTGCTAAACATTCTCAGCGCATACTCACGCATGCGCTACGAATACGATTCGATGTTACACGTCGCAGCAAATCTTCCGTGTAACGTCATGTATGGCGCCCCGTACGCGAAAGGCGCAAATGTTTTTAATTGTTTAAAAGCATATATTTATGTATTTTATGAACATAATAACAGAATACATTATGTAGAATAGTTATGAAAATATATTTTTTTTAATTTTAAACAATCGTATATTACTTTTAAAAGCAATTACACAAATTGCGGTGTAACGTTATGTGTACTCGCATCGTAAGAGCACCGTAAGCTCAGCGTAAGCGGATGCAAAGCCATGTGACTTAAAAAGATGGGATTTGTTTGGTTCATATTAGTTTCTATTCCAATTGTTGAAAGTTCCGTCCTATTTTAATTATTCTACATTGTCTTTCCAAGAAGAAGCATCTGTTATGAGAAGCCTGTCTAATAGAAGGAAGACCACCATAATAACAGCAATGGACTCATCTTCCAGCCATTCTTCAGAGGAATGTTTCATTCCTGAAGAACCTCCAAAGAAGAGGAAAGAAACTCTAATGTGGCAATTTTTTACTTTTCCAGAAGGGCAAAAAAAGGTTAATGCTCCAAAAGTAACCTGTAAAATTTGCCAAACAAGTCTTTCAAGGGTGATCCATCCAAAAAATACTCCTTTGGCACAGCAAATAAGGTGTGACACGTGAAGACCTTGCACCCCAATAACTGCTCGAGCTGCAACACGGAGGTTACAGGAGAACCCACCTGCTTCTGCACCAAGCACATCAACTACTGCGGCAGAATTTTCAGCCAGCAGTCCACACCCACAAATTGATCCTGATTTTGCTGATGTTAAAATTGTATGCATTCATTGCGATAAACTTTTGTGTTATAGGGAACAGTCAATTGATCTGATAAAACGCAGGATGCAGGAGCATTGCTCTCCTCAACATTAGTTTTTTTTTTCATTATTTTGTTCCAGTTGGACACTTTTTGGGTTCCAGTTCCATTTTTTGGGTTTGAAAAAAAACTTGTAGACAAAACACAAAAAAAAAAAAAGAAAAGTAAAAACACAAAAAAACTGTTCTTTTTAGAACTACCTTCACTGGTCAAAGAAAGAACTATATTTCTATGTTAGTGTATAAAAGTTTGTCAGAATGAATGTGTAGTTCATAAATGAATGAATGAAAACATTACTAGTGCATGGTGAATGTGAAAGTGCAGAACTATAAGGTGTTTACCTATAGTATACTGTAGTATCTCTAAAGCACTTGAATGTAACATATCCATTTACATATGTTACAAGTCTATCCTTCAAGTTGCACTGCTGGTGAAACTGCCTGGGAGAATTTGTATGTGTTAGGCGTAGATATACAACCCCCTTGTGTTTCTTTTAACACAACTGTTATGTCACTTTTGTGATGTACTGGTAGTGTAAAAGATGTGCCAAGGTGTGTGGAAGGTGCATCACATTATAAAGCCCTGCGCCAGAAGGCGGTGATATCACAGTACACAATAAGTGTTGTATCTCTGGGAATGTACCACTTATTGCACATCTACTGATTAGTGTTTTAATGTAGTGAATAGATTATTTTAGAGTAGTGTACAGATAAGCACATAGTGCTGTATTGTCAGTACAATACTGAAACAGAAGTGTGATAGTGTTTACTGGAATTGTAAGGATACAGATTGGGGAATTGAAGGTATGAAAGCCAAGTTTGCCGGTGCATAGAAGACTACATGCATAGTCTATTGGGGTTTTCTCATGAACTACTGAACGGATTTACGCCAAAAGGCACAATCTGCAAACCGAACTCTACCTCTCTGTCAAATTTGGTGTAATTCTGTTTCCGTACGCGTACGGTACAATTACCCAAAAAAAACAATGAAAAAGGAATTATATAGAATTCAATTTTAATATATTGCACCAAAAAATAATCCCAAAAATTATTTGCAATTTAGTTTTGTTATTATTTTACAATAAGAATATGAAATATAATTTTACAAATAAAATAAATATAAATATTTGTATAAAAAGAAATAAATATAATTATTAATGCATTTAATAATTATCATTTACAAAACCTTTGAAATTCACTGCAAAAAACATAGGTTTCACACCCGTTATAGTTAGGAATTAGCATTTAAAAAACCTTTGAAATTCACTGAAAAAAGACAATAGGTTTCAGCCACGTTATAGTTAGGAATTAGCATTTAAAAAACCTTAGAAATTCACTGAAAAAAACATAGGTTTCACACATGTTATAGTTAGCGTGACATTTTAGTCATACAAAACCATTGAAATTCCCCCGTTATAGTTAGTTCAGCTAACTATAACTCGTGCGCACGCAATGCACTGCTGATGATGTCACATATTACATCACTCATGACATGGTCAGTGACATCACTCATGACATCACTGATGACATCTCAAATGACATCACTGATGACATTATCCTTGTGACAGAGTGGCAGACCTCCTCTCAGCGAAATATAACCTTTTATACACACTTTGAAAAATAGAACAACCTATTCAGTAATTCCAACATCTACATACACATCCACTCAGACACCAACAGTTCCATATAGTCACTCATACATGTACTCAATCATCATATGTACTCAAACACCTATACATCCTGTTACACACCGATACTCATCCAAAGAGTTACTTACACCCATACTCACACATGCAAATAAACTATCAAACGTCCATTTACTTGCATATACAGCTATACACACATCACTACACGTACTTCTACAGAAAACGTACACATACTTACTCTCTTAAACAATCACTTATAGAAACACATACTTATTTATACATAAACTCTTCCAATCTCTTACTCACATATATACTCACTTATTAACTTTAATACTCACATATACTAGTTACATAAACATATGTACTTACTCATAAAGATACTATTGAGACATTCATTCACTCACTAACACACCCATACACACACTGATCCACCCATACAGTCCTGCACACATGCTGTCTTCAAAACACATACAGTGAGTCACTCATTCATGCATCTATGCTCTAAGTAATATTCCCCACCGAACCATACACTCATAATGATAGTTTAAAAACCAACTAATAACCCATATAGACACTCATGTACCTACTCATCAACCCATGCAGCCACCTGTACACAAAGTGAGACACTGATACAGATATTTAAACATTTAAAAATTACTTGGTAATACTTTTATTCCCTAAGATACACTTAATAAGTCAGTTATACAATCAATTTTTAAAAATAACATCCATTTAGATACTACCCATGTATTCTTCCATCGACCTTTAGATTTACATATGTAAAAACATTTATTTTTCTGCATGATTTCACTGGATGATGTCATACGTGATGTCATCAGTGATGTCATTTGAGACTTCATCAGTGATGTCATGAGTGATGTCACTGACCATGTAATGAGTGATGTAATATGTGACGTCATCAGCTGTACATTGCGGGCGCGCGAGTCATAGTTAACTGAACTAACTATAACGGGGGAATTTCAATGGTTTTGTATGAGTGAAATGTCCAGCTAACTATAACATGTGTGAAACCTATGTTTTTTCTATGAATTTGCAAGGTTTTTTAAATGCTAATTCCTAATTATAAAGTCTGTGAAACCTATGTTTTTTTCCAGTGAATATATATATATATATTTATATATATAGTAATCTGCCTTGAAGACTGAGTGGATGTATAAGTGTCTAAATGAAGGATTTAGTAGCAATGTGATTGACTGTCTAAGTGACAAATGTAATGTGTCTCACTAAATATATGGGATAGTGATTAAACTAACTGTGTGAATACCTGTATCACTCTATCTCTTGTTGTGCAAACAGCTTCATAAGTTGGTTACTGGCAATGTGAAAGTCTATATTAGTTATTAATTAGTTAGGTGAGTATTTGTATGGGATAGTGAATGAATGTGTGTGTGGTTGGGTGGGAGGTGCATGACTGTCCAAAGATGTGTAAATAGTTAATTTAGTAGGTATACGAGGTTAAGTGGGCAAGCACGGTGCAAGCAGGGTGCGTGCTGAGTGTGTGCATCCTACGCGCACCCCATGTGACCTTAAAAAAAGAGATTTGATTGGTTCATTAGACTTCCTATTGAAACTATCGACCATTTCAATCACTTTTCTTAGAACTTTTCTTAGGGAAAGACCTCCTGAGAAGATCTGCTGTTCCTTCCTTATTGGAAAAGAGATTGACCTGATTCAACTAAGGGTGCAAATCCACCACCTTCCTCTGATTCAGACCATTCTTCAGAACAGGAATTTGTTCCAGAACCTCCCCCCAAAGAAAGATACACAAGTATTGTCTGGAAAGTTTTCACAATTCCTCCATGGTTGAAGAAGGTAAATGCGACTAAAGTGACTTGCCTCATTTGCAAGGCAGTGCTTTCGAGGGTAGGCCCCACAACAAAATACTCATGTGGTACTGCAAGTATGTGGAAGCACTTGCAAACAAAACACCCTGTGAACTTTGCCAGGGAAGAATTAAGAAGACTAAGGGAGACTCCTCCTGATCCATCGGCAGTGCCTAGTACAACTGGAGCAACACTGTCAAGCTCATCATCGCCTCCAGATATCCGTCCCCAATTAAGGAAAGTCCGGATGACATGCATAAAATGTGGGCGGATGTGGGGTGCAGTCAATGGATCTGGTGTGTCGAGCCATTGACAACCACCATTGTTAGTTTTCTTTTTTCCTCTCCTCCCAGTTTTTAGTTCTGTTTTCAAAGTTCACATTTTTCCCCTCTTTAAAAAATAAATAAATACAAAATCGTTCAAAAAATCAAAACATTACAAAACAACAAAAAGAAAAAAAAAGTTCTATTCAGAACTAACTACCTGGTTAAAGAAAGAGCTAAACTAGTATGCTAGTTTGTGAAAGTTTAGATGAATATATGTGTAGTGCATAAATGACTGTAAAAATACATTTGTGATGTGTTGTGAATGCATAAGTGCAGAATTATAAGGAAGTGCTGCAGCATGACACTGTAAACTGTTTAACTACAGCATGCTGTGGTACTTCTGAAGCACAGGGATGCAACATATGTATATAAATATGTTGCAGGTCTGTGCTTCACTCTGCACAGCTGCTTAAACTGCAGCCATGTGGTGACCATGGTGCAAGGATGTCCGTGTCATGTGGAGATTGTTTTTGTGCAAGAAGGGACAACTTCCTGCACAAAAACAATCAATAAAGGCATTTTTCTCCTTCAATATATGCTGTGCATTGTAGCATATTATGAAAGTGAAAAAAATGAGGAGAAGTGAAAACAATTTTCCTCGTTGTGCTTTGCTACACCAATAGGAGGATGGTGGAGCATTCAAAAACATGTCCAGATTTATGATTTATGATAAATCAGGAAATGTGTCTTGTTCTATGAGTGTTCTGTGCAAACACACACAGCAAAACCTATAGAACCCCTTTTCAACGCAAAGTACTGTGTATGATGAGATTATATTTACATGGAAAAGAAAAGGTATACAGAATGCCTTTTCCTCACCTTGTAAATAAGAAAGAGATTTAATGGCTAGGTCAATTGTTATTAACAAGATACATTTACAACTACTTACGTTTTAGGGAACTGACAGGAAATGTTTATATATCACTGACGGGAAGGGATGTGGCCTAATATGACATGTGGAAAAACTCAGTGATGTGGTTTAAGTTAAATAGTTTCATTTCTTTTAATTCTGAAATTACCAAGACCTGCAAAAGAACCATATCAGTCTATTCTGTACTATACCATGTTTCTTGCAGACAGGTGTTCTGAGGCTGTCCCATATTTCATAACTTTCTGCATTGGAATGTTCTGGCACAAATCTAGTCCATCCATCTTCCTTTGCTTCAACTATGTGGAAACACAATCCATTGTGCATTTTAAGACTTACTAAAACTTACCTCAACAGTAATACACCTAAAAACACTTGTTTTTTACAATCTAAATTGTGGTAAATGCCATATCTTAAAATTAACATCTGTAAAAGAAAAGAAAAAATATTTATAACATCTAATAATACATTTTTAATAGCACTGCATAATTTTAACATTTTACAAAGTAATTTCTTTGCCTTTATTTGCTGTTCTCAGAATATATTTAATTTCACTAGAAATAGTGATTTCAATCGTACTCATCACATAACTGCGGGCAAAAAAAAACAATCAATTAGATTGTTTAAAAAAAATATAGTAAAATACGGCATAATACAAATCACACATATATAAAATGATTACTGCTAAGAAAATGGTATAACTTAAATTTATAAACACTATAAATGATGCCAGTTAAAAATATACCCCGAGACAATGTGCAACAAAAAGTCCATCATTCAAAGAAATACATTTCCTTGAGGGTATTTTTGCAGTCATTTTTATGTAAATTTTCCAATGGTAGTCCTTTTAAATGATAATTATTAATCAGAGGCTAAATTATCTTTGTAAAACTTTGGCTTTAAAAATATTCGATAGGAATTCGGTAATTGGAAAGGCAAACATTGTTTGAAAACCAACTCAGCCTCATTACAAAGACTCCAGCCTTTCTCATTTTTTAGATAGGCAGTGTAATGTCCAGATGTTGTTGAAAGACCATCGTGGAAAATTATTGCTACTGTTACAAAAGTCCTTCCTGATATCGACTGTTGACTTGCTACGAAATGTTTTATTAAAGTGTCCAATTTTCTTCCGTCATCTGTACAACGCTGCATCAATGAAATTATATATTTTCCATATCTTTGTATAAATAATGTTGATAATATTACTGATTTGCATTGGCTACACTGCATGTTTTGATTTGCAGCTTTAACTAATGTACTGAAAGACACTGATTTGCAGTCCGGTAATGTCAAATATAGAAATCTTTCAGAATCTATACAAACAATTTTCACATTGATGTTCCCATTTATAACAAAGGCCAAAAATATTCTCTATGTCTACACCTTTATTTTACAATACAGTAAGCATGTACGTTAGAAATTCCTGAGCATCTTGTTGGATATTTTGTGTAAATTGTGTAGAACCAGAACATAAATCCTAAAGACTATGAACATCAGAAACGCTTTGTATTTTACTTTTATCAGTTCTCAATTTTTCATGAACAGAATGCAACAAGGAACAACATTTTTTCCTGATTCTCCATAATTTGCTGTTGCAAACGTTCAAGAAAAAAACAACTTTGACCACTACATTAGCATAGCAGTTGACACCAGAACTATTTTCAAACTGATAAACAACAATCTCTTCAGAAGTGTCTTTTTTCTCTTTGCTTGCAATCATATTATCTTTTTTTCCCTTTTCTACACCTTCTGTACAGATATTCTCATACCTTCTTTTTTGACCAACCACATGCTTTTCAAATGCAGGATATTGACCTAAATTAGGAGCATATGTTCTTCTTAACCTATTTTACTCTTTGACACAGTAGGCATCTGCAGTAACCTTTGTATCATCAAAATCAATCAAAAACAAACCAGATAAAGCAACATATGCCATTCCATCTTTAAAAACAGTATTTCCAATGTTCACTAAAGCACTGTCAACACTTAAACCTTGAGATTTATGAATAGTGACTGCATATGCCAGAGAATCTGGAAACTGTTTTCTACAGACATATAAATCTTTAACAAGCAAAAAATTAACAGAATAACAACCAATTTATTTTACTTCTTCAATTTGATCAAATTTAATCTTTAAGAACTCAACACCATCTTTATTTTGATAATTAACAAAATCCACAACTTTGCCCATTGCTCCATAAACTAAATATTTTTCTACATCCAAATTCTGCCTTACAATTATCCAACAGTTTCTACATACATATAGATTATTTTCTAAACCAGCAGTTTTAGATAATAATTTTTCTAAAGAATCCAATTTTCCGGTCAAAATAATAGTGATTCCTTCATGCTCTATTTTATCGATGCCTTCCATTTTTATTATTTCTTCATTTTGCAGTTTCAAAAAATGTTCGTTGAATATAGAACACTCATGCAGTGTTGGCATTAAGCAGATTACAGATTTGTTTTCTGCAATTTTCATGTATATTTTCTCAGAAACTACGTTTTCATTAGGAAACCAATTTAAAAAGTAATCGAGTCTGCAAAGCTTGCTTCCCATGTTCAGTCAGTAGTCCAATTCTTATATCTTGGAGAATAGTTCCATAATCAACATCATTTGCCTGTCGCATATTTGTAATGAGTTCTTTGTATTCAAAATATGACCAAATGTTCACGTTTCCAACTCTACCCAGATATTTTCTGGTGTCTTCATGCCCAAGTGTTTTAAATACTAGTTGTCCTTTTACAGGAGTCAGTTGCAGTAGATCTCCAAAAACGATGACATGTTTTCCTCCAAATAACACATCGTACTCAGTTTCAAGAATTTACTGCATTGTTAAATGCACAAATGCAAGCATTAAGTTTGATACATGCTTACCTCATCAATAATAAGAAGCTTCATTTTCATCAAGACTCTTGAAACTTCACAACAAGCTTCTCCTGATAGCTTGTGGTATTCGAATTTCTTTTCATGCTCTACTGGTAGCATTAGTAAACGATGTAAAGTAATTCCTTTAATGTTGTGTGGTGCCAACCCAGTTGGAGCAGTGAAAACACAAGACAAATGCGACACAGTTGTTTTTTGTAGATAACTTGTATTTACTTTAATTAAAAAACTTTTTCCTGTTCCAGCTTGTCCACTCACGTACATTCGGATAGGTTGAAATGACGAGCATGAGCACTCTTTCTTTTCATGAAGTAATCCATGGTCAATCTGTTGTCTCACTTGCTCATTTATTTGTTTCTGCTCAACATTTAGTTGTTCTTCCAAGTTTGCTAAGTTTGCTACATCTTCCTGAGCTTGATGCATTGCTGTTTCCCCCTCATTCATGGCGATTACTGCTTCATTTTCAACAATTGGTTTTCCTAGTGGATCTTGACTCAGCACAGCAGAACTTTGACTGTCTTGAGAACTGTCTCTAGCAATCTCAGCTGCAATTGTAGCTTCTTGATCAATTTCATCATTCAACATTTTCACATAATTTGCAAAAGCACTGCATTGTATACTAGCTTTACAAGCATTAAAGGAATCTTCATAGCTCTGGTTTAAATAGTTGTTAAAGGCTATATAGTACAATTCCATTTTATCAGCAGTGTTGCTACTCAGCTTCCTGTGATTAATCAAATTTTCTTTTGTTTGTTTCACCAAACATCCTTTGGAATCTATGACTCCATATTTTCCATCATTGATGTTCTCTGTAGTATTCCGTTTAAAAGTGTAGTATTGCAGCACTTCATAAAGACACATGTTCTCAAGATGATGACTTCTGTTTGGGTAATATTTGTCCAACATATACAGTTTCAAAATATCTGGACTTTTTGGATCTTTTGCTACTAAATATTTAATTTCTTGTACAGATTTCAGTACTCCATTTCGCATAAAGGATTCTTCTAGATTTGGAGTATAGACTTGCAGATGATAACCAATCTGTGCATTCATATGCTCCAATTTCTAGATGCGATAACACCTTAAAACTGAAACTGTATAATTTCTTACTTAGAGTCTTCTTGTGAGAAATCATATTTCTTTCAATTTCGTATTGTCTGATTTTGTAATATAGGACGTAACATATCTAGCAACAGCAATGGAATTGTCCGCAACATATTGAATATCCGTGTTACCATTCCACATGGACAAGATAACTGGGTTGTAGTCATTTATGTATTTCTACTCGTCAGTTCTTCTTAAGTTGTAAGTATTTTTTGGAGACTTTATTGAGATAGTATGTCATAAAGATGACATAAAACTGTTCACTCTTCCTTTGGACATTACAGGACGTGGAAATGCAAAACGACATTTGGTGTAGAACTCGTCCTTAGATTTGTTCTTTCGTCAACAGTATTTTCCACATCGGTGGCTTCGGAATCGTAACTCTTGTGCTCTTAAGTTGTTTTCTTTTGTGCTTTTGGGTACATCACATGTTACTTATTGTTCAATAAAACTCAAAACAGTATCATCCGCATCTGTTCCAAATCCATAACAGCATATGTATATGAGGAGCACCTCTTGCTTGATACTTCTTTCTCGAAAAGAAATCCACAACTTCTTTAAGAGGAGGATTTTTTTTATTGCATAGAAAATACATCATAGCCTCAAGCCTATGATTAAAATACCTGAATACATTAGCAGGATCCAAAGAGCACAATTCTCTAGGTGTCTTGTATTCAATATTTTTTATATTGGAATTTGCCTCTCGAAGAAATTCTAGCAAATCATCCCAAGCATACTCAGCACAACTTAGGGTAAGGAACCATGTTGGAGTTCCTCAGTCCCATAGCATACATTTTAGTTCTCCATGCCAATGGTACCTATATTCATTAGTTTCACACTGAAATGCCATCAGATTAATGAGCTGAGATTCTAGATGATCATCTCTCTGGTGCATGTTATCCATAAAATCTTTTGCACATACATTTTGGAGATGTATTCCAGTTTTTAGCATATGATTGACTTCATATGAAAGTCCAGACATATCACTTTCAAACAAAAGATGAAATATATAATTGATACATTGTCAACATATTGGATCTTCTGCATATAATCTTGTTGTCCAATATCCAGATACAGGAATCTGCACAGGACGTTCATCATATCATCCTCCTTTTCCTGTTGGAAACAATACGTAAAACAACAAGCTTCCAAGCTCTCTTCCCATATACTCAAGGGAGTTCCTTTTGCTTTTTTTCATTTGGAACAACTCAATAGTGTTCCCCATCACTTCTTTCTTCACATCTTAACATATCCACTTTTTCAATTTGTCCACTTGACGTTTCAGTATCTACTGCTAAAACTATTTCTTCTTCTCCAAATACAAACATTCTTGCAGTACGTATTGTTCTTTATCAAAAACAATGTTGTCTTTTGTACTTTCCTACCATCCACTAACTCCTGACAGATTTTCTTATTCTTAGTCGGCACACCATTAACAAGAATAACTAGTGGTTCGCTATCTACACTCTCTACACCAATAGTTTCAATATGTTTCTGTAAATCTAATGGTAAATACACTATACTTCCTTTTTATCCTCTTTGTAAATCTGAAGGAGGCAATTTACCTGTTTTAGGCTCCACTACATTAGCATAGCAGTTGACACCAGAACTATTTTCAAACTGATAAACAACAATCTCTTCAAAAGTGTCCTTTTCTTTTTGCTTGCAATCATATTATCTTTTTTTTCTCTTTTCTACACCTTCTGTACAGATAATCTCATACCTTCTTTTTTGACCAACCACATGCTTTTCAAATGCAGGATATTGACCTAAATTAGGAGCATATGTTTTTCTTAACCTATTGTACTCTTTGACACAGTAGGCATCTGCAGTAACCTTTGTATCATCAAAATCAATCAAAAATATTTTTTACAAGAATAACTAGTGGTTCGCTATCTACACTCTCTACACCAATAGTTTCAATATTTTTCTGTAAATCTAATGGTAAATACACAACTCTTCCTTTTTATCCTCTTTGTAAATCTGAAGGAGGCAATTTACCTGTTTTAGGCTCCATAACAATAATAGCCTGAAACGGGTGTACACATTGAATGAGAATATATAATAATAAGAATAGACTCATACGTGTTTAAATCTATCAATTGTGGAGGAATAGCAACCAACTCTAGATTATTATGAACAGCTCTAGCTGGCATTTTATTCTCATCTAATTTGTTATAACAATAATTACAAATATGCTGATCAGAACCCAAATCAAAACAATTCTCAACCAACAAATATGTTTCAAATTCTTTTCACATATCATTATTTTCGTTTTCACTTTTTAAATACTGATCAACACTCCTAGTCTGATTTTTGGAGTGAGTTCAGCAACAACAAATACAAGAAAAATGTGGCCTTTCACCTGAAATCACCTTAACTTTATAATTTCACTTTAAAAAAATGTTGTACAACTAGGTGAACAATTCTCTACAACATTTTCTTCTATTAATGTCTGAGTTTCTTCACTCTCTTCTTCAGGACCAAAGTAACAAAACTCAATATCATCACAAACCTTTTTCACATCTGATACTGACCCATGCAAAAGAGCACTGTTCAACTCATTTAACTTTAGTGCTGGACTTTTTGCATAATACAATCTTCTCACTAATTTCCACATTTGAGTTTGATGTACTGCCAACATCTTGAAATGGTGAAAAACACTTTGACATACTTTCCTAGAAAGCCAACCCAGAGAATGACCTTGCAAACCAGTATGTTTCTCACTCTGCAACGGTCTAGTCCTTGCAACACCTTAATCTTTTGTTTAACACTTTTTTTACAATATGCTTGTAAGAAATGGCATAATTTATTAATAGATTCTTGTAGTGCACCACAAATACTACTATAATCCCAAGTGTACACTGGGGCTTAAGGACATCTGCCTAGAACTTCATCAGTTATCACTTCTTCTGCATTTCTAGAAACCATTTGCTCCTTCTCAATTGGACAACCATTTCTAACCTCATAAGCTCGACCAATGGTGTCAACTGCATGCAACAAATCATTGCTCTGTAAATAACTCTCTTCATCAAAAAAAGGCTCAGAACTTGAACTGTGTTTCCATTACCCCAAGAAAATATCACAAACATTACTTTTGGTAATTACTCTTTACCTCTTACTTTTGGCCTTCATTAGATGGATTGGTTTATTTAGTGATCGAATTCTCTTTAATACTAAAGTGAATAATGTCCTCTTTACTTCAAAACCCTTTTCAACAATGGATTCAATATACTTCTTCTTTTTATAAAATAGTGTTCTTTGTATGTTTCAGTAAATTATGGACTACTCTGTTGTAAAATATTTTATTCACATTTCTTTATATTGTTTTTCTCTTCTTTTACTATAAGTTGTATCCTTTGAATGTACATTGCGTTTTTTCCTTACCTAATCTTTTCACTTTTTTCTGTGTTTGGAACATTTTCACTGCTTTGAACATTTCCATATTTTTTTTCTGAATCTATTAATATTTTTTATAAAATACTTTGGGGTCTTACCAGAAATCTTTCTCTTTTTAGACACAATATGTTGGTCTTCCAAATCTTGTGGTTGACTCTTTTTCAAGTAAGTATCCTTCTTCTGAGCTTTTTGACTTTTTTTCTCTGGCGTGATAACTTTATTTACGATGATAAACAGTATCTGTAAAAATAATCACAAATAAATATTTATTAATAACTTTAAAATTATACTTTTTTATTACTATACAAACACATTCCATATAAATTCTAACTTATACATTTTAGGCCTGAAGCACAACTGTGAAGTTGGTAACAGCAGTACACACATCGTACATACCAGTTTGAAGCACTCCATAAAACTAAAACCTGAAGCACTTTATGAGTACATGCATATTAAGAAAATGATCACAATAATGTAAGGAGAGGCACTGAGTGAATTCATAATTGGTTCACTTTTACTTTAGTAAATAGATTACTACATGGCATATAAACTGTCACAATCGTTTACCAACAGTACAGATTTAGAGTTTAAAGTACTGCATTGGTGTTTGTGTAGTGTAGGGGGTCGTTGTGGAGTACTGTTCTAGAGTAGTGCCGTGGTGTTTGAGTAGTGTAGGAGATCGTGCTGACGTAGTGTTTTAGGGTTTAGGGTACTGCAGTAGTGAATGGGAAGTGTAGGTGATCGTGCTGGAGGTAGATTAATGGTTTACGGTAGTGCACTGGTGTTTGTGTAGTGTAGGGAATGATGCTAGGGATAGTGTCACTGCAAGAGTATATGTATTTATATCTCTGGAAACACATAACCAACCAAATAATTGTCTCTCAATTTCCCCAAATGGACACTGACTCACAATGTGATTCTAGACCAATAACAATATCTATACTACTATTATAAAGAGAGAACAGAAACCTTTTGGCAAGGTAAACTCGGGAACCACAGCGCCAATCCACACACCCGATACATTGTAGAAATTGTCAGGGTGTGCAGATGGACATAGGCTATAAAAAAATTAAAAAAACGTAAATGTAAAATTATAACTTTAAAAAAAAAGTAGTGTCCTGAAAGTAGCGCCGGCCGCGACGCTGCGCTGGCCGCGACACAGCGCTGGCCGCGACATGCTGATGATGGATGATGAGGATGAGGATGATGGAGGAGCGGCGGACATGGAGCGGCGGTGAAGTGAGGAGCGCTGGGAGAAGCGGCGGCTGAGGTGCGTCATGACAAAGAGGAGCGGCGGTGAAGTGAGGAGTGCGGGAAGGAGCGGCGGCTCAGGTAAGGTAGCACATTTGAGTCGGGGCGGGAGCGGGTGTGCACAACACAAAGGGACGGGCGGGAGGAGTCGGGGAGGGAGGGTGTTGGGGCGGGAGGGGGGCAGGAGCGGGTGTGCACAGAGGGACGGGCGGGAGCCCTTACTGCACAAAAAGCCTCAAATGATGCCCCCAGCCCCTTTCTGCCCCAGGCAACGCTGGGGCGGGCTGCTAGTTTTTTATAAATGCAGTAGTAGGGTAGTATAGTGCTGTTTGGCTAGTGTAAGGGGTCCTGATGTGATACATTTAAGCTTTAGGGTAGTGAAATGGTATTTAGGTGCTGTAGGGAGTCATAATGGGTAGTGTTGTAATACAATGCAGTGGTGTTTATATTCTGTATGGGGGCACGCTAGGAATAGTGTTTTAGAGTTTAAGATAGTGCAGTGGTATTTGTGTAGTGTAGGGGGTTGTGCTAGGGTAGTGTTCCCAGGAAATACACTGGTGTTTGGGTAGTGTAGGAGGTTGTGCTGGGGTAGATTTAAGGTTTAGGGTAGTAAAGTGGTGAATGGTTAGTGTAGGTGGTTGTGCTGGAGGTAGATTAAGGGTTTACCATAGTACAGTGGTGTTTATGTAGTGTAGGAAATCATACTGGGGTAGTATCACTGCAAGACTACATGTACTTTTTTGCAAAAACATCAAGCGTGCATTCCATATATTTCAGAACGACATTGTACTATTAATGCTAAACTCATTTTGGAAACACATAACCAATGACCATTTTCTAATTCTACCAAAATGTGAGAACACAATACATTTTTTATCAATTACATGTCAGGAAACACATGAACTACCAAAATGCTTCTCTCAGAGTGATTTCTAAATGTAGAAATTCTCTGTGTGATTCTACTCAAGCAACTCTATCCCTTTCATTTTACCTAAACACATTTGCCACTCAACAAGACTTTAGGTGACTCTACACATTGCACAGAATTAGTATAGAGTGCTTCTATCAGAATAATTCCTAAATGCACTCAAGAATCACTGTGATATTCTAGAGAAACAACACTATCCGTTGCATTTTACCGAAACTATTTTCATAGTCTAGAATGAATACTGCATTTTAATGTAGAAACTTGAGTCATTTTTGCAAATAAATAAAAAAATAACTGGTTTCCAATTCTACCAAAACAAGAGAACAGCATAGTTATCTGTCTGCAAACACATAACATACACATATGCATATCTCAGAGTGCTTTCTAAATGCACACACACTCAATTCAAGAGAAAAAAAGTATTACCTGCACTTTAGCAGGACAAACACATTAGTCTGATTAAAATCAAAATGCACCCCATGCATTCCCTCACAAATTAATACCTCACATTTCCAATTGTTTAGTAGAATAAGAAGTATATTAGTCACACAGCAGATTTTCTTATACAGAATCTCTGTTTTGAACACCTCTCACCAGAACCAAAGAATGGCAGAGTTTCCCTATCATTTTGAACACATATATACCTTCACATCAAATCACATTACTTGCCACATTAATTCAAAAGCAAACACACATTTCTGTTGGTTACACATTTCAATCCTTTCCAATTGACATAAATTTCAACCCTATCCCCATTCTGACTTCTGCCTGTTACCACAGAAACACTTCATGGAACACTAAACAGAGCACACAGGCCAAAAGTTCATCACACAATGTTGCTCATCGACTAATCGTTGCTTGACTTTTCAATATACCAGCGTATCCTATCTAATGGTCTTTTCAATCACTTTTTGTTAACCACTAAGAATCATGCTTTTAAAAACCAGAAACATGCACCCTAGTTTTCAGTGTAGAATATGTCAAACAACCTATCATTTCTTTCTTTTTTCAACACTACATGTTATCCACCATTTTAGAAAAATTTTAGTTTTCAAACTGCCACTTCATTTACAGAGACCATCTGAGTGCATCCACACCTCCCTTCAACATGCTTAGAGTGTGGGTCGTGGGACACAGCTATATTTTCTGGAGCCAATGATATGCAAGTCAAAATATGCTTTATTCGAGATTTCACTCATAAAAGCAAGAATAGTTAAAAAAATACAGTCAATACAATTACAATAAAAGGATAAAGCATATTGTTTACAATTTATGACTCAATGTACAAATCAAGATTCAGAGATATCATACATCAATAAATGTACATTAAAATATATTTAAGAAAGTTATAAAACACCCATTACTAACAAATTTCTAGAAGAAAGACATGGATAAATTATATGGGCAGTTTGACTAGGCAGAGAATAGTCAAAAGACTAGCAGTCTCTGTCTATTAACCATACAACATACCCAGACAGGGAATAGTCAAATGGCTAGCAGTCTCTGTCTGATCGACCATGCCCATCCAAGATATTTGGCAGTTGCTATTAATATCCATATCTCACTACTGGTGCATGTAATATGCAAGGCAACTGAGCTACTGGTAGTCCCTAAATTCTTGCACATCGGTTTTAGCCATAAACGTCTTGGATCCAAGTAGGCTGTGCAAGCGAATAAAAAATGGCCCATGGTTTCATTTGCGGAACCACAAACAGGGCAGCTAACATTCGGGTCACCTTCCCATTTGGCTGTCAAAGATCTGAGAGGTAGAGAACCTACTCTCAATTGGAATAGTAGTTTTCGGTCACCAGGCCTAGTTATACTATCTCAATAGGGTTCCAGGGAAGGGTACAACTTAGCCTCTAAGAATGCTTCAGTCATAGATCCTAGACTAGTGCTACTCCAACACCGGGAGGCTACCTTTTCCCAATAAATTTCTTTTAGAGCGCTTTTAGTAGGGAAAGTTGTTCCAGCTGGATTTGACCAAAGTGAACTCATTCCAAGCTCATCCAAACTTACTTTCAGGGAATTAAGCCACCTGTTTTTGTGGAATACATCCACTTTGATGATATCTAAAAACCCCTCAGCATATTGAGAAAGCTCAGGCGTAGTCCAGAGCCTTCTCCAGTACAGGATTGGTCATAGTCTGATCAAGTCTGCAACCGCTTTTCTACCCAAGTCGTATCTGAGGGGCAACAAGGGAGAACTTTTCGGGACACCAGTTATAGAGCGTAAAAACTTATTTTCAGAGATTTGTAAAGCAGCCACCTTCTCAAAGCCCCATAGTTCAGCACCGTATAATGCAGAACCAAGAGCCTTTGCCTCATATACCTGCAAAGCAGCTTTTATAGGTTTCGTCAGGGACTTTCTATGCTCTGAACTAATAGCACCTGATATTTGTCTATGTTTCAGTGTTGCTATATCTATGTGCTTGGTCCAGCCGTTCTTATTTGAGATATGAATACCAAGATAAGTAAAAATGTTCACCACTTCTAAAGGCCGCCCATTCATAATAATTTTTGACTTAAAACTAGGATGGGGATTAAAAATCATAAGTTTCGTTTTGGTCACATTGACTTCCAGGCCATGCTCACCACAAAACAGGTCAAAGATAGCCAATGCTCGCTGGAGACCGCTCGGAGTTTTTGATAAAATAAGAGTATCGTCCGCGAACATTAAAATTGGAATTTTAGTGCCAGCTAGCATAGGGGCATCCGACTCTGCTGATATCATGCGGGGTACAACACCATTAATAAACAATGTAAATAGAGTAGGGGCCATTGAGCAGCCTTGCCGAACGCCCCGCTCTACCGGGAAGTCCGCTGTCTCCAAGCCCTGACCCCACCACTGAATTCTAGCAAATGTTGATTCATGAAGCCGCATTATCAGGGACAATAGATCATCAGGAACACCCAGGTTCTTAAGAACAGACCACAACTTCGACCGTGGCACTAGGTCGAAGGCAGCCCGCAAGTCGACAAAAGCCGCATATAGGCTACCTCCGCCCAGCACCACGGTCTTCCATTGCAGTAAGTTGAAGCGGAAAACCTGATTCACAGTACTTGTGGACCTACGAAATCCCGCTTGAAACTGTGACAGCGCATTGTTATCCTCAGCCCAGTCAAGAAGCATATTCACAATTACACGCCCTATAATCTTTTGAATAGTATCAATAAGGCTAATCGGCCTATAATTGGCGGGATGGGATCGATCGCCTTTCTTGAATACTGGTATAATTATTGCTCCCTGCCAGGATATTGGTATCTCTGCACCTCCAGCAATATTATTGATGAGGAGGCAAATATATTTACACCATCGGACTTTATCGTTAATAAAGACATCAGCAGGGACCCCATCCATGCCTGGTGCCCGCCCGCTATTCACAGTATTCAAAGCCACCAGGATTTCTTGTGGACTGAAAAGATTGTCTTTAAAGTAGGTTTATTTTATATCCACTATGGTTGTAACCTGTTTAGTCTCAGCATACTGAGCTCCAAAAAATTTTACCCACTCTTCTTCCGGGACATTGTTATTTGGGCGTTCAGGATTCCCATCTCCACCCCATTTGACAATGCTCCTGAACAGTCTAGAGTCTTTCTTATCACTAGCTCTTTTTAATTCGGACCAGTGATACTCGTCCCAGGCTTTCTTAGCATTCGCTATACTGGCTTTGTATTCCTTTCTAGCGGATTGAATAGCCATTGAATCACTACCCTTTAGAGCAGTACCTAGGGCATTGCGTGCATCTCTACAATGGGCATTATACCATTTTGCATTCTTTGGAGCTCTTTTGCCATTTGCGGGTTTTAAAAAATGTTTTTTAATTACTGAGAAAAGAGTATCGTGGATTGCAACCACGCCACTCTGCTCAGTACTGGAAAGTTTAATATGTTCCATGGCAGATATCGCTTTATCAGCTTCGACTTTGATGTTGTCCATGGCTTGTTGGTTATTTACAACATTTATCCATCTCAGCCTATGCATATCGTTAGTACGGACAATTAAGGGTAGAGCAAGGGCAGTAGAGCTGCTAGTCCTATTAGATAGTGACCACCATTTATGCTTTATACACAGAGGATTGTGATCACTCTCACTCCTCCACACAACCTCCATGTCACATAACGTCGGCCATAGTTGCACACTACAAAGTACATAATCTATTATGCTCTTATGCCGCCCATTATCAAATGTCATGGACCTGTTTTTGTCACTTGATGTCCTTCCATTTAATGCTCTTAAACCCTTCTCAAAACATAAGGCATTCATACTAATCACATCCTCAGTCCAGCGCACAACTGGTTTCAGCTCTAATTTTGGAACTCCCCAGTGCCTATCCTCTTCATCTCCCAAGAAATCATCATCTACGGCTAAGGGTTCAATTGATCTGTTAAAGTCACCTGCAATGACAATATGGTTGTCTTGGGAATAAGTATCAAGTAGGGTGCCCAAGGCCGCCAAAACCTCAGACCTCCCACCCCTAGAACCCCTCACATATACATTGTAGATGTCTATTGTTCCCAAAATATCAGATTTTAATGTGATTAGTTGAATGTCACTATGGCTAGTTTCTTTTACTTTGACATCCACTTTTAATGTCTGTCGAACCCAGATGGTTAGACTGCCCATTGGTCTTCCCCTTATGCCTTTTAAAGCTGGTACAAAGTAGTTCAAATATCCCTCGGCAAAAGTTGGTTCACATGACCAGGTCTCCTGGAATATGCATAGGTCAAAGGAGTTAATAAATTGAAGCCATTCTCCAGAGTCCAACTTAGAACCCAGTCCTGCAATGTTCCATGAGAGGAATTTCCCCACAGTGTCCTCATTACCATCCAAGACCATCATTGACGAATTCGCGGCATTTCCTTCAAGTGATTCCCGTTCAGTTCCAGCCAGCATACCTTCATGGCTAATAGCATCAGTAACATCTATTCTTACTGAAGTATTCTCAATGCTAAAAGCCACTTTGGGAACAACAACACGTGCATCAAGCTCAGGTTTTGCAATGGAATTAGACGGGGCTTAGGGGATTCATTCTTCTTACTGTTAGCTAGAGGAATTATCTTGCCTGTTAAACCTCTTCGGGACACACAGGTAGTGTTAGAAAAACCAAAAACCTCAGCAACAGTAGTATAAACAATGTTTAACTCAGCTAGATCATTGGATTCACCACTACCTGCCATCTCAAGTCAGTAGCACTCATTTAGGTCTGACAGTGCCGCATATCTATTTTCGACACTGATTCCCCATTCACTAGGTTGTGTCGCCCTACCCCAGTTATTTCTAACAGAGTTCCATTTTGTCTTTAGAATACTTGGATTCACTGTACTCCCTCTTCTATAGAAAAAATGCAAGGTTAGAGGAACAATCTCGGCACTCCTACGTTACGGGGGAAATATACATCTCAAGAGCTCGGGAAGAACTTCAGGGTTTAGGAAATGCAGTACTACGCAATCTCCTTTTAGTTTTTTCGCGCTGTTCCCTATCCACTCCACCCTTCTTGCCGTGGTGATTTCCCCTGCTAGCTGTTGTTTATCACTCGGAGCTATCGATATATTATTACATAGCCAGTGGTATGCTTTGCTAATCAAAGAAGAGGTAGGCTCTGCTTGACCAGGTTTTAAGGGAGGTACATTGGCCAATACCAGAACAAGAGGAGAAGCCTCTACAATGAGTTGAACCGGGCCTTGGTTTACATCGACCCCTATAGAATTTGGTGGTAAATCTTTACTGCCTATTACCCGGGCACCATTATCTACTGGCTGCTGAGTGGGCGGCGGAACTCGCATCACTGGAATCACATCATCATTACCCCCTATCCCACCCCTAGAAGTGTCTATCGATGATACAAGTCTATTTTTAACTAAAGTAGGAATATTACCCACCTCCTCAACTGACTTGTTTGTCAGTCCCCCTAATCTAACTACTTCTGCTGATAATAGGTCAATTTTTGTTACCAATGGTTTGATTATAGATTTCATCTTGGATTCAAACATACTCACTAGCTTGTTAATCAGTTCTTCACCTAATATCTCCCTCTCTCCTTGTTCCCCGATCACCTCTGCTATAACTGGGGCTTTCGGTGAAGATACTGCTCTTTTCCTACTAGAAAGTAACCCACCCCGTTTACTCTGACCCTTTCTACATGTTCTAATAGCTCTAGTCGCAGGCACAGACACAGGGGAATGGGGATCGTCTTCTATTACGTCTTCTATTACGTTTGACTGATCACCTGGGTCATTGACTATGTTAACAGCAGAGGACATATTCAAATCAAGATTAGCATTCTGGCTTATCTTGGTAACTGAAATATCACTACTATGTACCTTTATCGGAACTTCTAACATAGTAGGATCAAGAAGAGAGTTGACAGGGGGTGAGCTCAAGCCCAATGATATCCGTCTAGTGGTGTTTATTTTGCTCACCACCTGAACCAGATAATTATCTATAGTGTTTGGAACAGATAAAGACCTTTGTTTAGACATATTTGATACAATTGGTTATTAGTCAACTAGGAGTATCACCCCCAAAGCCAAGTAAGCAAAAAGCGTTCACCAATTGAATGAATTAACAGAGTCTTCATAGATATGATGTCGAGAATGAATCTTACTTGAGGGGCAGCGAGGTAGGGCCACAACAATAATGGACAGGGGTCCTGGCCCAGCCCAGTTGCGGCCAGTCACGGACTGTCACAGACTGTCCGCCCTTTGTCCGGGCTTCGTCCAGCACGTCCCGCATGCGTCCACGCGGGACGAGGGACCTGACGCTGCTTTAAGCGCCTCCTGGCGCGCTCGATGGTGGCGTCAGCATTTTGCAAGGAGGGATCCTGGGTACTGTGGTCTTTTACCAGACCGGCGGAGCCAAGCCCGGCCGGTCGATCGTGCAGTTGGGGGCAGAGCCAAGCCCGGCCATGAATCAGGAAGCTGGAGCAAATGCTGCTGCAGTGAGCCCGGTAAAATTAGGGGCGGAGCCAAGCCCGCCCGTGATTCAGGAAGCTGCAGTGAGCCTGATAGCAGAAGCGGTGAGCAACAGGGACTCCGCACCTGACGCTGCTTTAAGCGCCTCCTGGCGCGCTCGATGGTGGCGTCAGCGTTTTGCAAGGAGGGATCCTGGGTACTGTGGTATTTTACCAGACCGGCGGAGCCAAGCCCGGCCGGTTGATCGTGCAGTTGGGGGCGGAGCCAAGCCCGGCCGTGAATCAGGAAGCTGGAGCAAATGCCGCTACAGTGAGCCCGGTAAAATTAGGGGCGGAGCCAAGCCCGGCCGTGATTCAGGAAGCTGCAGTGAGCCTGATAGCAGTAGCGGTGAGCCAATGATATGCAGAACACAAAGGAATTCACAAAGACCTAGGTTTACCACATGTAGACATTAAATGGATTGGACAGAGAGGATTAAAGTGGCATCAATTGATGCCATTGGTGAAATCATGTTTGCATCTCCAACACTCCGACCTCATGATTGTGCACTGTGGTGGCAATGACCTAGGCACTTTGACTGGGGTAGGTCTGGAAATGCTTATGAAGGACACTTTTGGAGCATTTATGTCACTTTTCCCCCAAACTGCCTTTGTCTATTCTAACATATGCCAAAGGTAGAAATGGAACTGGTCCAATCAATTGTGTCCACAGATTGAGAAAGCTAGGAAACATGTGAATAAATCTGTTCCTCCTTTGCTCCGAGACTATAGAATGGGGTCCATATACCACAACAATCTGCGTTTCAATATGCATGGCATCTATAGGAGAGATGGTGTACATTTTACAGGTGAAGGGAACAGAGTCTTCCTCTTGACCTTTAGGCTTTGCATCGGTACTTACTTGTAGGAACTAACATCTCTCAATAAACACAAGGGGTCATTTTAGAGCCACCTAACAACTAAACACATAAGCTTGATGTATATCTGAAAAATAATTATTGTTTTTTGGCTTGGA
Organism: Lissotriton helveticus; assembly: GCF_964261635.1. NCBI lineage: Eukaryota > Metazoa > Chordata > Amphibia > Caudata > Salamandridae > Lissotriton > Lissotriton helveticus. The sequence continues at coordinate 20,910,694 of NC_136063.1, forward strand.
GTCACGCACCCAACGCGCCAAAGTCGTGCAGCCGATGCGTGCAAGTCATGCACCACACGCTCTGGAGTCGTGAACCCTATGGGTTAGAAGCCATGCATCCAACACGTGCACACCTTGGAGTGTGACTCCTAATTTTATCGTAAAGAAAATTGCCCCTATCACTAATTTTTATTATCTCTGGGGGACCCATCCCCTGGGGCTTATAAAAACCATTGGGGACCATGGGGGTATCCCCAATGCCCCCACGATCCCAGCCAGCTCCCCACGTCCTTCGGGAGCCGGCATTGCATTTCCTCAGGGAGAAAAGCTAACATGCTGCTCCCCCTCTGGAAAAGCAATCTTGTTTCCTATTTGGAAGAGAGAGCAGGTTTATCTCTTTCAAATAGGAAAGCAGTTTGCAATGACAGGGTGGGAGCCATGAGGCACCCGCCCTCCATTGCAAACAGCAGTGTCTCAGGGGTGGGTACCTGCAGTAGCCGGCCCTGGGGGGTGGTGGCCCCCAGGGCCATCTTGGGCTCCAGGAGGGGTGCCTCATTGGCCCCCTCCAAAGCTTTAAAAAAGTCCCAGGGTGGCGGTTCCTGGGGTTGGGGGGCTTCAGAGCCCCCCTCAATTAATGCGTTGAAGCCCCTGGGGGTGGCGGTCCCAGGGCAGTGGGGGTCGATTGGGACCCCCACACTATTTTTTTGAATTCCCTCGGGATTAGGTCTCCCGGGGCTAATAACCTTTAAAGTGAGGGAGCCCACGCTTTGTTTTTTTTTTCAGCAGCGAAAAATGTTGGCCTTAGGGAGCCTTCTGGAAAACCCTGAGCAGGTCTAGGGGGCCATAGTGTGTCTACCCTGCACCCTTTTCGCATTTGGCACACATATTTCACAGACTTCTTCAGCCTCGCTTCTACCGAGGCATAAAATGGCTGCCAACAGTTTCTAGTTTTGAATGTTGACAACCACTTGACAGCCAATTAGCATTCAGCGCGTGATCAGGAGGGTGCGCTTATGGTGCACTCATGGTGCACGCAGGGTGCGCGGATCAACATATATAAATGGTTTTAACTGTCATTTTCTCAAGAACTACTGAACGGATTTATACCTAATAAGCAAAAGGCACAAGTCTGAACCAAGGACTACCTCTGCCAAATTTGGCAGCTACAGCAGTTCCCACTTTTTTTTCAGCCCCCGCTTGACGAGTCATCCCAAGGCTTTCAGGATAGGAGCAAACCGGAGCTGGCCAAACGTTTGGAAAATTTCACAAAGATTAGTCAACCGGCGCCAAAGTTATTCCAAATAGAATGTTGCAGAGTTCCTATGGGTAAAAGGTCCTAACTATAACTACCTACTGGCGACTGCCAGCAGGTAATATATTTGATATATCATCAGTGATGTCACTGACCATGTCATGAATGATGTAATATGTGATGTCATTAGCGGAGCATTGCATGGGCGCGAGTTATAGTTAGCTGAACTAACTATAGCGGTGGAATTTCTCTGGTTTTGTAATAGTAAACATCCTTGAAACCTATGTTTTTTCATTGAATTTCAAAGGTTTTTTAAATGATCATTTCTAACTGTAACGTTCCTGACAGCTATGTGTTTTTAATGTGAATTTCAAAGGTTTTTTAAATGATCATTTCTAACTATAACATAACAGTCACATTGGTACAGTGGTAGAGAAAGGTGACCTTGGCCTTCAAACACCTTTTAGCAATCCCACTGTGTGGGATTTAGTGGAAATAACAGGAGGGATAGTGAGCCCCCAACGTCAACCTTGGGGGCCAATTACCCCTTTTATTACCTGCAGTAAGTCCCAAGCAGCAGGATTGCTAACTTGGTATATCAGGCTCGACCCATCCCTGCAGCACTCCGCAAACGCGCCCCCTGGATTGTTCTAAGTAGGGGATTAAGTCCCCTTAAATCCTGAGGGTCCCTCGGGGCCAACTAGGCCATCATGTAGCTACATTAAGCGCCACGGAGCTGCGATGCAGAGAGGTGTAAAAAGGGGCGTGGCTATAGACCACCTCTCTGTAAGGCAGCTCTATGTCACTTACTGGAGGTACTTAGTGGGCTAATTTGCCCGCAGGGACCCTCAGGATTCAAGGGGACATAATCCCTCAATTTACAACACACCAGGGGGAAACTTTGCACACTTGCTATGCCAGGCCCTCCCCCTTCCTCGCAGGGGGCGTGTTTGCTGAATGCTGCAGGGAGGGCAAGGGGCCTCAGACATGAAGCTGGCTTTTTTGGGGGATTAACAATGGGGGCTATGTGGCCTCCCTTCTTTTACATTATCTAGGCCCTGAGGACACCATCCCCCAAGGCCTGGCCTTTTTTACATTTAAACAAAAAAACAGGAATGGGCCGAGCGGCCCCCGTCCTGAGGTAAAATACGGCCCCAGGGACCCCCTCCCCTGGGGCCTGGCCCATTTTTTTGTTGCTTTTGCTTTGTTTTTATTTTTTAAGGAAGGGCCCTGCGTGGGCCCCCTCCTTAGGCCTCTATTGGCCCTGGGGACCCCATCCCCCAAGGCTGTGCTTCTTTATTTTTTAATATTGAAGGGGGATGCATGGCCCCCCTCCTAGGCCACTCGTGGCCCGGGGGACCCCATTCCCCGGGGCAGGCCCTTTGCGTTGGGGACCGTGAGGGGAGCCACAATGCCCCTCCTCTTGCTCAAAAGCAATCGTCGGCTTTGCTTCGATGAAGCGAGAGCAGGTTTCTCTGCTCTGCTTCAACAAAGCAAAACAGAGTTTGCAATGACAGGGCGGACGCTGTACATGTGCTGCAGAAGGCTGAGTAAATTGAAAGGGGATACAATGAGGAGAAATATAAACACTTCTCCTCATTACACCTACTCTGGAGAGGCATGTTTTGCTGCTGCCCCAGGTTTACGTGATTTTGTAAATCTGGAGCAGTGTCAAGTTCCATGGGTGTTGAGAGGCAACACCCACAGCAACACCCACGGAACGCCTCCTTGATGTAAAGTGAGGCAAGGCAGCGCTTTTCTCTATATCTATGAGGCCATGCAAAGCCACGCCTCATAGATATGATTGTGAGTCCTGTGCCACCAGAGAGTCATGCAAAGCCACGCCTCATAGATATGATTGAGAGGCCTGTGCCACCAGAGAGTCATGCAGAGCCACGCCTCATAGATATGATTGAGAGCCCTGTGCCACCAGAGAGTCATGCAGAGCCAGACTCTTGTAAATGAGTTACACAATGTACAGGTCTAGTGCGTTACTAAAACTCACACTATTCTACAGCAGTCAATGGAAAAGAATTTCTATTCCGGGCAAAAATTAAGTCAATAAATTCTGTGCATCATGAGTTGAACATAACATTTATTTTATTTTCATACAAAGTGCAGTGTTTAATGCTACTGTTGTTAGGGTGGGAGAATTTAGCCATGACTTAGCACCCCATTTCTGAACACATTAGGTTTCTCAATTTCTGTTCTATGTTATTTCAGTGCCTGCTCTGGATAGGACCCCCAATGGCTATAAATGTGATGAGTGTTTTACCGACCAGTCCTCGGACTCCTGCATACCGACTGGAGAAATTCATTGCACCGGGGAACAAAACACGTGCCACGGCTACTCCGGAAAAGCAATCATACCTGGTGAGATAAACTGATTTTTCTAAATATGATTTATATATCCCACTGTACCAATCTTCTTAGTTTTTGGTCCTTTCTTTCAAAATAAATAATGTTCATGCTAATTAATTTTCATTTTTTTCTTAGAATCTGCCTGAATGTCTTCGGTGAGCTTGGTTCCATCAAAATGAAAGTAGAAAGCATGTCCCATTCATCAAATATACCCTGATGATGTGGTATTTGTAAAACAAAAATCTAGACAAAAAAGCAATGGCATTCTGTACAGGGACAGAGGCAAACTAAACCAAAACTAAGATTCAGAATAACCACAGTATTTACGAAATTGACTCAAGGATACTTGAGGCCAGATCTACAGTTGGATTTCATTGCCCTTGCAGTGTGCATGGTGTTGCAAGGGCAAATCAATCTTTAATTCAGATTCACCAAGCAACACAAGGCCACCGTGCATGATTCTGTATTGCTTGCTAAATCGAGAGAAATGCGAAGGGATGCAAGTCACCGGCTTGCTCTACTCTGCCTAGGGAGGCGTTCCTTGTGTGGAGCATGAATGTTTCAATGCATCCACCCATGGATTGTGGTTCATTCCCAGATTTACCAAGTCCAGTAAGCAAAGGAATGCTTCAAAAGGGTAGAGCTTTCCCTCGGAGGTACAACAAAAATAAATATTTGTATTTTCCCTCATTATTATATCTTTCCACATGTCTTGCATTCTGCAGCACACTTACAAAGCGATAACACCTTCAAGTTGTCCCCTCATGCATAAAAACAATCCTACCTCCAATGCAGGCACCCTAGCACCATGAAGCAAGAGGGACCGCTCTGCGCAGCGTCACAGTTTGATAAATCTGACCCTTGGAACATGTGTGTCTCAGTATCCAGACATCTGCTGCTGCCCTGTACCACAACCAGGTCGTTAGCGTCCTTTTCAGCCTGTTAAAGATGATGCACTCAGATGCTAAGGCATTTAAGGGATATGGCTACACAGTCCTTAGAATTATACACACAGAGAAGTGTGGCTTAGGGGTTAGAGGCGGCAGACCTGGAGCTTGAATTCGGCCCTGGACCAGGGTTCAATTCCCCGCCTCGGCGGGTCTTGGGCTCAAAATTCCACGGACTCGTTAATTCTCGCTCCGGTGCCTTCTCGACTCATGGGTTCACACTCTGCGACTCTGGGCAATAGCTTGCTTAATCTCCACAACGGCCCCTCGCGGTGGGATGCCTGGCTTTCACCTTGTGGATACCCTGCCAGGGTTATCTCACAGGGGAATACCAGGACGGGTTCCCTAAGCAAGCGCGGAGATGCCCCAGGGTAAGTCGTGCGCTATATAAGTTTCATTCATTTCATTCATTTCACACCCAACAGCAATCAGCTGTGCTCCTCTTAGGCATGTGTGCTGCAGATCTCAAGTTAAGTAAGCCACCTGCTGTATGGTGAACATTCAGTTCCTACTGCCAGAAGGCCACCAATTGTTACAGTCTTATTGAGTAAAATCCAAATAACACACCATGACATGGAGTGAAAAAGCACAACAGCAGTAGGTGTATCTATTGATAAACCAAGGCCTTGAAAACTTCTTAGGTATGATTGAACTGAGTCAGTCACAAGCTCAGCCTTGTGCACTCATTTCAAATCAGTCAATCAATTAATCAATCAATCTTTTTTCAGTTTATATGTGAAACCATAAACACATAATGCGTACAGTTATTGCATCCAAAAAATAAAATACATAAATCGTTAATAAAAATAAAACATACAACTGTTAGAAGAGGACATTTCCTAACTCACACAACATTATTTAAAAAACTATTATTTTAAGTATAAGTTGGATATGGGCAGCGTAGGAAATGATTGAGGGCAAATAGGGGCAGGTCTGCTTTGGGTCAATTATAGGACAATGTGTTTAAAAACTGTTTCCTAGGAATTCTGTAAAATATATAGAGCAGGACAAAATGCAAAGTGCTTTGTAATGAGGTTTTTCTCAAAGGTCAAACTGCTTAAACAAGTGTCCCAATTTAGGGTGTGCCATCATAAAATATATATTGTTCCACGTTAAATAGGGGAAAATAAAATGATAAACAAATCCAACTGAATGCCTCCTCCAGATAAAGTCATAGCATGGGCTGATACAATTTGCTTAGACATTTCAAACACTTCCCTGCAGCCAGTGTGATCGATCTTAGTTTACCTTTCAGTTCTGCTTTTGAAAGGGTGGCACTAATTGTGCCTTCTTCAAAGTACAAACTCAAACCTAGGAGAATATGCAAAGTTCTAATCAAAGCATTATAAATGGAGAGACAAATAAACAAAGATTAGTCTTTTCAGACTGGTTTCAAATTTGTCCCAGATATACTTTATTGGTTGTACCTCAATGTAAGGTAGACCCAGTTATTTGTGTTAGATCAACCCATAGGTTCAGCGAGCAATCTTTAAAGTCAATGCAGTTGTTGGCAATCGGCATAGACTCACACAAAAAATAGCAGCAGAAATACATTTACTATTATATATATATATATATTACACACATATCTCTTATATGACTTGACCCTACTTTAGAGGCACATCTGAAACTAGTCGAGGTGATTTTTAGGCTGCTGCTTGCTAAGAATGAATTGGGGGTTGCAATTTCCAGAGCCTTCAAATAAAATTCTCAAGTTACAAAAGGTATTACCTTTGGGTATCTGTAACCTTTAATGGAACACTGTTGTGTTTGGCTACTTCACCATAAATCATTGTGCATGTTTTATTATGGACCACTGTTACATTGAAGCTTTCCATACAGACAATAGATGAAGCTAGGAGCAATTGCAAGCCAGTCGCTGTAAGTGCAATGAGAACATCATCATCTGAGTACATAAGAGAAAGAATTGGAACAGTAAATCCGGAATTTGTGAAGCGCGAACCACTCACCCCTAAGGGTCCGAAGACGCTGGAGGGGTCAAGTCTAAAGAAGTGGTCAGTAGTGTCTGTTCAAATAGATATGGCCTTTACTATCCAGAACGGCGTCCAGCACTACTTTCCAATCCTCTCCCAGTATGATATGGGATTTTCAGAGTTCAGTGATGGGGCAGTTAAGGTGGGAGAGAATGGCGGACATGTCACTGCTAGGAGCGTAGAGAGAGCCGATGCTGAACACCATAGGGCGAGTCCAGAGCTTGGAAAACACATATTGTCCCTCATTGTCTGACCAGTTTTCTAGAACACTACATAGAAGGGATTTGTGAATGAGAACGGCCACCCTACATGGACTGGGCATGGTGCCACTGAGTACGGTAGGGTCATGACTGATTGATGTCCAGCAGCTATAGGACACGTCCCACCCAGTCCAGTGAGTTTCTCTGCCTCCCTTGCTGAAAGGTGTGTCTCTTGGTAAAGGGCTAATGTCAGTGTGCTTAGAGATCAGGTAAGATAGGATCGTTTCCTATTTAATATGAGTGCAGCACATTAACTTTGAGCGTGGTGAAAGCAAGGGGGTGTGGGCTACGGTAGTGGCCATTAGCAAGTAAAATTGGTAAAGTATACGGCAGTAAGAAGGAAGGCAAGTGTCTTTTGACAGGGTCAATGACGTGGAGAGAAGGGTGGGAGAGCACAGTATTTTTGAGGTGCTGTGCGTGCACAGGAGTGGCGCAGATGAAGGGGAGCCTGAACCCCAACATTACAAAAATGCATGAGTGGGAGGTAGACAGATGAGGGGGATTTGCCACAAGGTGGTTGAGTCAATAAGGATGCAGAATAGACACAGCAAAAAAAGAGTGGAAAGGGTATGAGTAGTAAATTTACATCCAGGTGGTGTTAAGTATATGTTTTGTGTGTGTTGACACAACTCTTATTGACATAGGATGGCATGGAGTACTCATGATGGTCATACACTTTAGAGATAAGTATGGTCAGTGTGCTACGACTGGGGGAGAGAGGAGATAAAATGCTAAAGTGGGTGCCAAGGGGGCTTGGCACGCTAGCTTTTTTGCAACTGTTCGAGGGGCAGGTGAGTATGTGGTGAGAGAGTAGATCTACCATGAGTCTCTAGCCCAACAAAACAGATGACAGATGAGAAACTGTCCATGTATGATGATGTATAGAGGCCATTCAGAAAGATGGGGAAGGAGAGCAGGTTAAGAGAGGTGAAATGGTACATATAGAGTGATGTGAGCAAGTATAGCAAAACTTCCAGAACCATGGTCACAAATACTACCACAAACAGGAGCATCAGCACCAACATTAACATCAACATTGTGGTCCACCGGTAGGTCTCAAGTCCACAAACCAACGTCCCATGGGGATCAGGAAAAGTACTGTCTGCCATAACAGGTAGAACAGACCATGCAGAGAGTATCATGCCAGAAAGGGGCACAGTAGGTAGATGTGAAGTAAAGCCATTTCATAGTTGAAGGGAAACATGGCATGTTTCTCATTATGTTACAGGCCATGGTCTGTCACAGTCAGATACACGGGGAGCATGTGAACACAAGTTGTCCATCAAATCTGTCTGAACTAGTTCTGCTACAGCTACATTCAGAAGAGCTCCACTGAGATTGGTCAGGTAGACTGCTCTGTCAGGGTTGCAGCTCTCCTGCATATGCAGCCCCATCCTCTTGTTGAGATATGGGTGGTGGTGTCCATGGTATACAGGGCCAGGCAGTCCAGGATGTAGGCCAGTTTGCTGGAGTCAAGGAAATCTCTAGAGCGGCGATCCAAAGTAATTCACATGGTGTCCAGTTCAAGAAAGCCATATTTCATATCCCAATTTAAGCTACAGACAAAGGTCTAGAAACACATTCCTTTTAGTGCTGGCATCTGTGATGTGCATCCTGTTTAATAAAAAGAGTTTGGGCATGAGTAGAAAATAGGCTATCAGCAGAGGAAGTCTGTTGGAGCACGCAGTAGAGGAGTGAGTAGTATAAGACCAAATTCTATGTGCCCTCTGAATTTCTAGTTGGGGCTAAAGGACAGTCAAGTGATGCATGGGTTAAGATCCAAGAGGAATGTGTTGGTGTCATTGCATTCTAGACATTCTGATATTCCATAATAGCAGATATTTAGGTTGGGCAGTAGTCTTTAAGGTCAACTTATATTTAGGGGAGTGTTGTCCAGCCCCAGCACCTCCAGGTGCCCCATTCAGTCTTCTTTGTTGACTACCCACCAGTTCACTATGTCCACTCAGTCATGAAAAAAAGCTTATGCTGTCCTATATGGTCTTGACGTCATCATACAATCAGTTATCTATGAAAGATAGCTGGAGGAGGTAAGTTTCTCGAGGATAGCGTATGATTTTTTTTCAGTGATGGTGATGAAGAGTCAGATTTCTTACCGCCCCACCCACTACACCTTTGATATTGTGTTAGGATGCGGGTTTAGTAACAGAAGTAAAGAAGGCAAGGCCCAGGTGCAAAGGGATGTGAGGCAGGTGAGAGAAAGCAATCACTGTCCACTCCAGGTGGGGTTAGACAGTGTAGCTGCCCATTAGGTCGCCACTGCAGGAAAGTGTGAATCGGCCAGGCCAAGACAAGTAGTGCAGTAGCGTCAACAAATAAAGGTGTATCATCTCAGGTCCTGATACTCCAGTGGGATGGCCCATAAAAAAGGGACAGGAGGTAGACGAACAATGGACTGGGTTGAATTCCATCCGTTGGCAGGGGATCCAGTCATTGGTGAGAATGTCTAAGGTCCAGCAACCTATTAGAGGCATTGGGGGAAAACCTATAGACCAGGGTTAAATCATCAGTGGGATGGCCCAAAAAAAGGAGCAGAAAGGATGGGTTGAATAACATCCAGGGGCAGGGGATTCAGTCAATGCTGTGGGTGTCCAATGTCCAATTGTCTCTGAAAGGTGCGGGGGAAAACCTGTAGACTGGGGCTGAGTTAGTGTGGAGGGCCTGAAGAAATGCCTAAGCAAATAGTATGGGTATTGGCTTAACTTCAACTAGGCCCAGACATGATATTGGAGCCGCTCCACTGTGTTGATTAGAATTGTGTCCCTCAGAGGAGCCCCATGCATTGAACTGTGTGGCTCACTTGTGGTTGACACTGCTGAAGCCAAAGGGGCTAGTCCAGCAGCGTGGACCTGGCAGGACAGGTAAGATCATCTGTGATGGGCATTGGGAACATTAGACCTGCCAGCTCAAATCAGTATTATGTGATGTAGTTGGGAGGCACAGGCAGCAGCCACAGATGCCCGGATGGGGAGAAGGGGAAGTAGTACCCTGTAGTGTTTTAAGGTTTCAGTGCCACTGTGGGTGAGGAGGATGTTGGAGCATTTGATATGGCTCAAAGCATCCACAGATGTCCGCGAGGCATGTTCCCACTGGGGGAGTTAGCAGGAATGGCTAGGTGTAGAAGAAGGGACCATGTTGTTATCCAAGTCATCCGAAGCCACACAGAGTGTGGCAATCTATGAGTGTAGAGCTATTCAGTCCCACCTAATAAATATAAATCCAGAGAAATGCTTTTCATATTATTTTTTGTTATCCTGCCTGTTGGAAAAAGAAATGATAAGATAAAAAAGTAGATGGAACGCTATGAGATTCTTTCTGTCCCTCCAAATGTAACTTTTCTGCCGTGAATAAATGTCCATCATACAGTACATCCCAAGGGAATAGACTACACAAAATCAATACTTTTCCGAATAATAGGATGCTATAGTACATAGTATGTGGCAGGTAATCAGGATGGGGATAATACAGTTTTCCTTACACCAATGGTCCACTCTTGTGAACACAGCGAGCTACATGCTAACTTCTGTAATTCACCACTGGACACAGACTCAACAGACAGCCAGCAGCAATCCCAAGAACTTAACCAATACCTACATAGTCATTGTGTGTGTGTCTCAGCTACTTTAGAGGACACATTCTCCCAGGTGATTCCATACATGTAGGGGAGGCTGTGCAACTTCTCTAGGGTGCAAAGTCCAGTCAGTCTCAAACAAATTTCATGTTGGAGCCACAGGGACAATAGGAATGTGTTGTTCTTGCTGTACCCCCTGCAGAAAGAAAGATGGTTCAAATGTATTCTCACTTTGCAACAGTGGTCCACTAGAGGACAGAAGAATGAAGAACCACAAGGATGGATCTTTTTGAGAACACACACTAATAGGTTAATTACCAAGATGAGGTAGCATAAATAGATATATAAATAAAAATACAATAGTTTTATTTTCTGTCAGGAATGAGGTACACATCATTACAACATTTGAAGAAAAACAAGTGAGCATTCTTGGGTTTTGAAAATCAGCGGAATTAAAATGTAACGTGTCCAAGATTTATTGTAAAAGAAAACAGTAAACAAAGATATTAAAAACAGTAATACAAATTCAATGATTCATCGATAATCTCCATTAAAAAATGTGGGTGATTGATATTTATTGTTGACAATGTACAGTTGAAATTATTACTTACCATTCAAGCCGACAGTGTACTTCTTCCATGCAGTGCTCCTAATTCCCACCATTAGGACAATTATTAACCTTTGGTGACAGTCACAATTCAGCCTGGAATCCAAGAGCCTGGAACAACTATCATTGTGTGTATATGAGTGACCAATCTGAGATCTTAGGAACTTTGGGCCAGGATGGGCATGATTTCTTTGCTAGATGGAGAACACATTTATGTAGCAGCATTGTTAATGACTGAATATTGTCTGTGTGCTTTTTTGATAGGTGACACATTGAAACCGTATAGCCTGAAAGGATGTTCTACTTCAAATTACTGTGAAATATTCAGCCCAGTGGGGACCCAAGTCTATGGTGATGAAGCACTGTGCTTTCCTGCCAAAAAGCTGTGAGGCCATTATTCACACCTCTGATGCAGTCCCACCGCGCCTTAGTAATAGTCAGTAGAAACATTCCTAAAGCACCACCAGTATCTGCCATGAAGAGGAACAATGTAGAAATGAAGCAGAATAACTCATGTCAGCCTCCCTGAGACACCGAATACAAGGAAGCAATGTGTGTAGCACTGTTTATGCTGCCATGTTGTTTATGTACCACCAGCCTCTATATTCAGCCATGTATAGTGCCTGGGAGCCTCAGAGTGAATACTCTCCTTGGTGTATTGAGAGACTGAAAAATTGGAACTGCAACCACCCAAGGGAATGGCTTGGGATCAGATAAGATGCTCCTTCTGATGATGGTTTTGTCTATGCATATCCTGCCAATAAACATGAATGCAGATTACATATCAACTCCCTGTGTTGGCAGGTGATAAACAAAGAGTTTAGCACACTGCTGCATGCTCAAACTCTGGTTGATTTTTTTATTTCTGACCTGTTCAGTATTATAACTTCCTTTCCACCAGTGAGCGCAGCTCGATTATAAGCAAATCTGTACCAGAACCACATAGAAAAGGTTTACCCGCCCTTCTGCAAAGCAGCTGGAAGTTTTGGATCAAGATATTGATTATCAGTCAATGGGGACTGTTCTTTAGTTCATCCTTTTATTCCACATTGAAGGCCATCAGTGACGACTCTCATGAGAGTCCCAACTATCTAACCAGCTTCTGTCAGTGAGACCTTAGCATGTGCTCCTGGACGTTCCTGCTGTGTTCCTCTGTCTTAACCTTGGAGTTGACAACCTCTTTGAAGATCAGATCATAGAAAAGATCTACTGCAGAGTTATGAGTTTATATCCCCGATTGTAATGCACTCTGTAATTCTGGAATTGATCTGCTTTGTGCTGCAGTAAAACCAATAGCATGAAGCGTACACACCTGTTTTATACTTTACATTGAATAAATGAATAAACCTTAGTTGACACTGCTGCTTCTACTCTGGGTCTGTGTTTTTATGGATAGCTATTGGTTGAGTTTTCAATAAGAGAGGTTATGTAAAAGACAGGGTTAAACATCAATGCTATTAATGCTATGCCCGCACTGGAATGAAGACCAGAGTCTTATATGAGACCACTGATGGAACCCTCATTGACATCGAACCACAATGGATGCCGTGACTGCCATCACTGTGAAGTCTAATGGAGGATGGGTTGCAACAAAGTGAAGTTCAAGACTGTCTCTTAAGTGAATGGTGGACTTTAGGTTTGCCATGAACTTGACTCCATAAAAGTTTAAGCAATCCTTAGAGTCCTTAGATTTTGCAACAAGTGAGTTCCAGTTTGGAATTATGGATCTCCAGTTACCTGATTAAGCCTTAACATTTTGATTGTAGTCCCCTAATTAAGTCTTTAAAACATATCCTAATTATCTTAAATCTCCTCATCATGATTTAGGATATCATACAAATTTACTAGATCTTAGGGTGACCCAGATGACTCAGGATAATGTTCGCATATAAATTGGGTCAGGAGCTTCCCTTAGGTTTCAGAATCTTCAAATGACAGGAAGGTGAGAAAATAATATCAAATATATCTGGCACAAGATTATCAACTAACCCTTGCAAGCTATTCCACTATGACGTCTAGCTGACCTTTGATACAGTTGATAAACTTGTCTTTGCACATTGGCAGTTGCATAAAATACATCCTCATGTCCTTCCTACCCACTATGCACCCACTATGCATCAATGCATTTAAATGGACTCTAGATTATCAGTCCTCACTGTCATATATGGAGCACTCCTAGGGCTACATTAACACACAATGGTATTTAATCTGATCACGGAGGCCTTAGAGTATTACTGCCCAACATTTTATTTGTACTCTTGTATGATGCAACTGTAGCTCGAGTTAACATCAGCAGTTGATATAAGATATTACCCGGGCCGTTGTTTCATTGTGGATATACACAGTTTATAACAAATTTTATCCAACTCTGAGACATAATTTGTGGAAACATGACAACACTTTGTAGATTTTCTAAACTACACGGAGCAATAGCCTTTCCTCTCTTCAAGTGTTAAGACCTGTGGTCTATATGTCAACCCAAGCCTTTCCTTCAAGAGACAGATGAGAAGCTCCAGACTGGGTGGTGTCACTTTGTCTCAGACACTACATCACATATATCTTCTCAATAGATACTTTCATATGAAAACATCACAATCTTATGCACACTGGTTTCTTGTTCCTACAATTACTGATCTAAAGTATGTCTTCCATATGGTGACCTATCTGATAACTCTCCCCTAGTCCCTCACACTCTTGACAATCCACACTGGTTCCCATTTCTGATGTGCATAGCATGTGCATCTCCATATATTTTCTCATCCATACAAACAGACACAACCTCCTGGCTGAAAAAAGGCACCTTATATGGCAAAATCTTTCCCACCTGCAGCATACTCTACTTCTACTGGATATTCACAAAGCTAATGAAGACAAATAGTTGTAACTCCTTTACTTCTATTCTTTTTCCTATAGTTTTTGGAGGTGAATAGATTGATCTATACCGATGTTGCCTAGGTCACATTTCAAATCACAGATCCAGGAAGTCACATTCCGCTCTCACAGCTTGAAAATCACATGCAGACCATTTTGTCAATCCTGAGAATGAGGGTGCTCGCAACCCTGGGGAGGCCACCAACAGCTTTCTAATTTGTGCCTCTCTGAATATATCCAAAGTAGTTGCGTAGTACATTAACAAGTGGCAATATTATAATGGTCGTAACAACAACACATGATAGATGGGCATCAACATATATGTTACCTTGTGATGTTGTCCCAGCAGCTACAAGAGAATCATCAGTCATGCGTAGGTGCTGCTAAAAATAGGGATTAGAGTGACAAGGATGGCACCTCTTTACTTTTCAACTATACCCTGCAACAAACACACTGGTAGATGAAGTGTCCACATTGAGGGGGGGGGGTGTTTGTTGCTTGATTGAGACCTAGCAGTAGAATATAAAAGTGAACGGGGTAAAAATCAAATATCCAGCAAAAGAAAAGGAATATATGTCTACAGTGATGTATGCTATTTTTCTAAATGTGGTGGACCCAAAGATAGTGGCTGAAGCGATCAGGGATTTAGCTGCTATTGCTTCTAAAGGATTGTTAATGGTCACAAAAGCAGAGACAATTAGATTCAAAATATAAAAGTTTCCTACAATGTTTTATATTGAAACAATGGTCTTGATTTAATGTTTGATGGATGATACTCCTTCCTACAAGGTGGTGTAGGAGATTGCTTATTTAGGTTCGACATTGTAATGTCTTTTTTCATATCTGTTTTTTTTTCCATTCCTCACCACCAAGATTTCCTGGTGGGGATATACAGAATAAAAGACATTACACCTTACACTCTCCTGGAGATGACTATCTCTACTCCCCCGGTCCTTCAGAGAAAGTTTTCCATCATTGGTGCAAACAAGGGCTCTGTCATTTGAAAATGAAAGGTCCGCTTGTCTCTAAATAAAGTCAGCATATCAAAAATTTGGTGGCACACTCATCATAATAAACTTTATTCGGTTTTAAATAAAACCATAAAAGTTGCACAACAGTAATACAATTTAAAACAATCCGTGCTTGATCAATAGAAGAGCGCCATAATTACAGTAGAGAATAATAAATAGTTTAAAAAAAGGCGAGTAGAAAACGTACATTATTGATCCATATTGTTCCTGTAATTAACACAAGCTGTTAAAAAACCCAGTATAAAAGGTAAACAGTCTTCTTTCAATAATTGCAAATACATAATTGCGGGCCAAGCCTGGTTAAAATTCATTCTTTTTAAAATTGGGACCAGGAATTGTTTTTGAGGGTAAGCATAAACGTTACATAAAAACATAAAATGCAGCATATCCGGCAGAGACTGATTGTCGCAGCCGCAGGATGCTGCCACCATGCCTCTAGTAAAAGATTTGGGGCTGGCAAGGAGGTGAAAAAGGTTCAACCGAAACCTTGTTAGCAGAAATTTATCATGTGTGGACAGAGACCCCATAAGGTACTGCTCTGTCCTAGGGGTTGTTTTAAGCATAATGTGAGTTCGCACATTAGATTTCTCAACCTCCTTGGCTTCCCTCTCCACATTCCTCTCTAATTAAAAGGCTGCCTTAATTACTTCCATATCATTCTTTACAATGGAATCATGATTAATAAATAAATCCCCCTGACCCAGCCTTTCTAGACTTCTCTTCACATAATTCAGCCACGGGATACGTTCTGAATTATCAAGAGGCATACAATCTTTTAAGTCCAAAAGGGTGAGAGGGATATCTGCATTCAGCCAACTTTTTAACCAGCAGGTAAGTGGACGCAAAGATAGTTTATCGTTTAAGTGAGAGACCCCTAATTTCTCATGAGCCACCATATTAGAAGTGCCCCTGGGAACACATAATAAGAGCTTCAGAAAATCATTTTCCGATATTTGAAGGGTCTGTCCAGCATTATAGCCCCATAGTTTGCTGCCATACGAGGCTATGGACAGACTTTTTGCCTTATAAATTTGCACCATTGCCACTGTAGGCTTCTTCCCTACCTTAGAAGCGAAATTAAAGATTGCTGAGTTCGCCCTCACCATGTTCCCTTTTGTTTTCTGCAGTAGTGGGCCCCAATTCATCTTATCGTCAAAAAGCACCCCTAGATATGAGAACACGTTGGTACATGGAATTTTTGAGTCTCCCACTCGAAATTGATAATTCTTCTTAACCAACTCCCCCACCTGCATGACATGCGATTTATAATTATTAATCAGCCAATCCCTGTCTAACATAAAGCTTGCAAAAGCAGATAAAAGTGTTTGTAGCCCATTTTCAGTCCTGGATATGAGAGCGGCGTCGTCCGCATAAAGCAGGACAGGAATCCCGCGCCGTCCTACACTCGGGTAATCTGCACCAGTAGCCCATAAAACCTTATCCAGGTCATTAATATAAAAATTTAAATAAGAAGGGGACCAATATACAACCTTGCCGGACACCCTTTTTAATGTTAAAGTCCCTTGTGACCCGCAAACCCTGGGAAAACCTAACATTGGCTTTGGTGGACTTGTGCATGTCCTCCAGGAAGTGAAGAATACCAATATCCACTCCCATAGCCCACATGGACTGCCATAGCATCCTCCTATTAACACAGTTCAAGGCCGATGACAGATCCATGAAGAACAGATGGATGGTCCCAGAGCGTGCAACGGTATACTTGCTCAATATCAAGAACAAATTGATACATAGAGCTATAGTGGACCGACAACGCACAAAACCGTATTGAACTTCCGACAAGATCATATGTTCCTCAGCCCACGATGTCAGTCTCTGAAGAAGGACCCGCACTACCACCTTTACCACAGAATCAATTAAAGAAATAGGTCTGTACCATGATGTACTATTTATGTCCCCTTTTTTGAAAACAGGAACTATTGTAGTTGTTGCCCATGACTCAGGACAGCCATGCGGTGCTGTCGCATTGAATAACTGTTCTAATAAAGGAAGGATCTGATTTAAAAAGATCTGGGGGATCCCATCTGGTCCAGGTGCTTTACACACCGTTAATCGCATTATACCTTTCTGGATTTCACCCATCGTGAATGTTACTACTGCCTCATATCTGTCATGAGGCTCCCTATCACTATGTCCATTCCTGATATTGAACATAGATTTAAAATGTAATAACCACTCCTCCTCTGTTATGTAGGATTCAAAGCCCTCCCCCCATCTTGCGTAAAAAGATGCCTGTTCACAACACCCCAAAACTTCGAGCTAATTCTAGGGTGCTAGATTCTAGCAATTCCCTCCATGCTTCTTCTTTTAGTGCTTCCTTTCAAATGGTGAGGGCCGCCTTATACCCCCTACGACAGTTTAGAACATCAGTTTTATTTCTGTTTTTTTTACAAGGCCTCCCTAATCATTTTTGCAGCTTTAGAGAAGTGGGGGTCAAACCATCAAGGTCCCGACCTAACATTTCCTTTCACTGGGGTAGATAGAAGCATGGACTCCTTAAGTGAAATGATGTGGTAGGCATTTAAAATCTCTATTGGCATAGATCACGCCTCTAAACAGATGGACAGTTCATTGCTACATACAGATTTAACCTCATTTTAAAATATGTCTGGAGTAACTTGAGACCATTTTAATCTATGCCTACCATCAACTAAGCGTAGTTCACCCTTATTCACTTCCTCTATACCCTTATCTGCCAGTAAACCTGACAGGTACAGTGCTAGGGGATTATGGTCACTGAATTCACTCCATGAGATTTTAAAATTCTTCCCAGAAGACTGTAATGAGGGTGAAATTAAGGTATAATCTATAAAAGATCCCTTTCCCTGGCCCTTAAATGTAGGCACAGTATATTTAGTACAAGGGGCAGCTAGAAACAATGTGGCCGTCAAATCTAGTTAATTGATCATATTGTTTAGCATCTCACCTTGAGCCGAATGTTCAAAGTGAAACCTGTGCATTCGTGGGCAACCTAATACCGACAAACAGGCCGTAAGGGGGTCACCACATGGGTGTACATTAAAATCAATGGCTACCAGGAGGCTATGGAGACTAGCACTCAACGATTGTTTTATAGCATCGCCCAGTGCAGATAGATTACTACACTCTGTTGAGGGCAAAAAATAATTATAAAAATGAACAATAACCCAACTCATACCTCCCTTGCGAATAGTTTCACCTGAATATCAGGATGAGAGATCGGTATTGGTGTAATTTACAGATAATCGCCACAGAAATATAAGTAGCCAAACCGCCTTTGTGTCTCCCACTTCTGGATGGTCTAGCTGGAACAAAGAAAGCCTTATAGCATCTAGGAGTAGGTCATCATCTAGAGACCACGTCTCCTGTAGGCAGATTACCTGAAATTGTTTAATAAAAGCTACCCATCTGGGATCCTGTAGTTTCACTGCTAGCCACGCTATATTCCATGATATCAAGTTATTGGGGAGGTCCCTTGTTGGTCTTAGGGTTACATCCCTTTGATCCTGGGTCAATATCACCTGATCTGGCCCTATTAAGTTATGACCCCTCAGTCAATCACATTATTCCATGCCAGACAGGGTATCAAACCTATTCTGTGGAACTATACTGCGAATAGTGTCAACTGTCCTATCTACGGGTATTAGTGTATAAGCCTGAGGAATAGGATGGAGACTGGGATATGGTCTTACACGGCCACCCCTTACTATTAAATACTTCCTGCCATCCATTGGCAACTCCCTACTAATGGGAGGCCTATAGAAAAAACCCAGTGGTAGTATCTTGATGACAGAGTCCACCAGCGGGGTCAAACTGATATCCCTAGCAAATAGCATACCATCTATATGGGGATTATCAAAGTTTATAATAATACAGTCACCCATCCCTTGTTTACGTGAGCCCCTATCCAATTAACCCTGCGTACCATAAGAATGTTATTAAGTGTACGTGGACCAATCGTGGTATTTTGTGTGAACCAGGGGTTTATTTTATTCAGAAGCTGGTCATAGTCTTCCCTCTTCCCTGATGGTAAAGCTGTGACATTTGCCAGAATCACTACATACGGGGTTGATTCTGGAGGAAGGTCAATAGTACGGAAAGCTACCGCATGCTTCTTCTATCTGATCTCTCTGCATGGTAGGGGGCCGTGTTGTTGTAGATGAAAAATGTCTAGAAGCAACTGGGTCGATACTAACAGCCTTTTGGTTATTAGTACCATTCACTACAGGAGCACTACTAATAGCAGGTGGCCTCGCAACAAAAAGTCCTCCATCCCTATCATGCCCTGCTCTTCCTCCTTCCATAGAAACTGGAACTGTAGGCATGGTCGAAGTTGCCCTTAAATTTTTTTGGGGGGCAGATACTAATATCTTCTCCAGACTACACAACCTGTTCTCAACAGAGCTTATTTTCTGCATGATGGGATCTATTAATGTATGTAGCATAGATTCTAACTTTCCCCAAAAATCACCCTCTGATCTAGTTCCCAATGCTGGTCCATCCTTATCTTGATGCATGGTGGGAATATTACCCTCAAGACTAATACTTAATGAAGGCTCTACATCCTTAGTTCTCTTTGTAGGTTTTGTCACAGGTGTCTTTATTTTCGATGCACCACGAGTTTTCCTTACTACCTCAGGTGGATTATTTGGGTGATTAGTTTTCCTCGTAGCTTTCTGCCCTTTGGTTCTCACTTTATTTTTATTTGGGCTAAAATTCTGCTCTGCAAGCACGGGTGAATCAGAAATTCCAACGGAGGATTGGCTTTGCTGATCTTGCTCCATAGCCGGATTTAAGGTTGGAGAGACTGCGGGAAACGCAGGGGTAAGAGAGAGCCTCCCTTGAGCTACAAAAGGCTCCAAGGATAGACTATGTTCTGTCATCAGAATTTCATTGTTGAGAACTGATTCAGCCCTCGTTAAAAAGGCATCTAGTGTTCCCACCACGCTTATCCCTGGAATAATTTTAGGCCTTCTCATTCTTAACCAAGTAAATAGCTTTCAGTAATTCCTCCCTGTAGTTTTAACAATGGCAATTACAATATGATCAACAAGTGCATTGAGAAAGTATTGTTACTGCGTAAGTCTGTATACACTGCAATGATATAAAATTTCTCCTGACTACAATTTATGCTATAAACACATTATTTAACATCCAGCACTTCTTCAAGACAGTCAAGCACATTACAATTCTCTAATGTCTATAACTAGCAAAAGTACATACTAGCTTTGACCTCAAAGCCAGTTCTTCAGGGATTGAAATTAATCAGCCACTGCCAGGAGCATATCCTAGAAAAATAGAACCTATTCACACTGAGCCGATACCGGGTACGTTCCAGAATTGCCAGTACCTCCACTAGAGTCCTTCTTACTGCAGGTAGCTCACAGGAACTGGCTTCAGTCACACCTCTCTGGATAATAACAGCCTAGTTCCACATCTGCACTCGAAAGAATCTCGAGTCGTGGCACTAACTCTTATTGAATTGTAGGAGTTAGAGGAAGGGCCCGGCCCGGCCTCTTTCGGTTACCGACGGGCTCAGATGGGCCCTCCCTTGGCCCAGCGCACGCACGCACACGTTCTGCACAGCAGTGACCCCGTCAGCCTTTTCAGCGCCTCCTTGCGCGATTACGTGGTATGCGGCGTGGAGCGCCGCAAGGAATGGCAGGAGTTGTAGTCCTCAGGTGGGCGTGCAAGGCAGAATACAGGCTCCAGCCCCCAGCATCCCCACGGGTCAACTACGCCACCAAAAATCACCTCCGCAGGTAAAATCATGGAGTCTACGCAAAGCAAGTGGCTGGTGGCTAGGCAGAGTGCGATGTCAGCTCCTCCCTCCTGGGAGACTGGTCACTTTTGGGACTTAGAGTCCCCTGAGGCACAAACAGCAGGCAGCATAGACACCCTGAGTGGCAGACTCTTTCCACTACACTCTAAGTCAGACCCCATGTTTTCATGGGTTGCCTGATGTTCTCTAACCTCCATGCTATTTTAAGCTCAACTATCTACAGGGCTGTTTGCTTTCTGCAGGCCTATCTGTGTTCCATGTGTGAAAATCAATGAGCAGTTCCATGTCAGAGATAATTTACCCAAAATCATTCACACCTTTAGATTTGTTGGCATGATCTTCAATGTTATGTTGCTGTGCCACTAACTGGATTCTGTACCTGGTATTACACCTTCTTTTTACCTGCACCAGTCCAATTGAGTCAATGTCTTGTCTGATACTCAGACGGCAAACATTCTAAAAACACTATTGTTACTCCTAAGCTATTCCTAAGCTCTATCTGGTACATTTGTACATGTGCACATAACAAATAAGACACATCGAAAATCCACTGACCTGGAAGAGGTAAGGTGCTGTTTTAAATTTTAAACTAGCATCACTTGGGGAGTTATGGTGGGGTGGGACCTGCTGCTGCTCCTATGTGGCCCCCAACACAAAACCAATGTCCTGCAGTGCTCCTAGGCCCCTTGCAAGACTACAGTCAGGGTAGGACTCAGGAATGCTCCTTTGCTCTTGAGTCATTCTTAAGGAATGATAACACTATCCTGTAAGGGTTGGCTCCCAAAGTCACTGAATGAACATTAGTTCAACCCCCAGGTAGCAATGGCACTGAGCAGGCAGACTTAATTTAGGGCAATTTATAAAGAACGTATGTGGTACCGAAACAGTAATAAAGTCGAAACACCTAACAATGAAAATCCCAATTTAAATTAGAAAAATCAAGTACATTTTAAAAAGCAAAATGCCAACAAAATGTTCAAAATCCAATATTGGGAGCCAGAGGAAAGAGTTTTTAAAACTTTAAGGAAAAATAGTGACAGTAATATCCCACGGTACGCCGAGACCTACGCACACTTCGATGCTTTAAAGCTGACCAAAATGGATCCTAAGGTTGGACACACCAGAAATACAGCCCTGTTTTGGATTCTCCCTTCTGCCTTAGTGTACAAGATGGAAGTCACAATCACTCAGTGGGGCAAGACTTCAGGCTTTACCAGGGAATGTCTCACTATAGTTGGATAGGCATTGAGCGAGTCTAAATGTAACTGTTGGTTTTGAAAGGAAGAGTCAAATTTCAAGTCAAGAAAAGTTGTTTCATTTTATCTGTGGCTCCTCTGCTAAAAACCGAGTTCTACGTTGGAACAATGGGGCATATTTATATTAGTTTTGCATCACCCTTGAGCCACACAAGGGGCGGCAAAGGTGACGAATAACCTAGAATGACATTTACCAAGTCACACAATGCCACTGTGTGTGGCCCTTTGTGGCCCTTTGTGGCTTGGTAAATGTGGAGTAACGTTACCTTGCGCTGCTCTGCCCCAGGGAGGCGTTCCATGGGTGGAATGTAGGTTTTCTCGTGCATCTATCTATAGATTTTGGTGCATTTCAATATTCACCATTAGTGGTAGACATGGGGCTTGCTTTTTTCAGGAAGATATCCCTTCCTGTACATAAACCATCCTGACCACAATGCAGACCCCCAAACACCATGGTGCAAGGGTACCTTTGTTGCAGCTAGGCAGTAGTTTGTGCACAAACTCAGGGAGAGAGCAGGAATATGGTGAATTGCTGCAATGTGTGAATATTTGATAAATATGCCCCAATGCTTCTTTTTTGGAGGTCTAATTTCTCTAGCGGGGAATTGTGGCCATCTGACCTCCAATAGGTATCTTTTCACTGAGGTGGACATGCTGTTGGGGGAAGCTCCAAGTGGCTCACAACAGTTTCTTTAGCCCAGGGAGGATGCACCAGATTCACTGCAGTGGATGATACATGTAATCTAGAGGTCCTTTTTCTTCAGCTCTTCACATAATGATCCCCGATTTCAGTAGAAGTTCTTAGGACTTTTACAAAATGATATTGCCAATGCATTGCATATTGAGCTCTAGCCCAGGGAAATGCCAAAGTATTTTTCTATTTGTTGTGTCCCTGTAGAAACACGGGATTTCAGTCCAGTGACTCTCTGAGATCACTTCCTTGTCCTGGCTTTAAGAGACTTGCCGTTCGAAGCTCCTCTGAGGTCACAGCAAACATGTCCAGTCAGATTCTGTTCTTTTGCTGGTAGAAAACACATTCATGGTTGACACTAGCTGGTAGGTGGTGACTACTCCTGGCTTCTCTATAACCAATTAGGATACAAGTTCACAGGAGCACACCTCAAATCATTTTCTGCAGTTCTTTTTAACTGATTGCAAAACATTCAACATTACCACTAACTCCTAAAACCCATGAAGGACAAACTATTTCTCTCTTGTGCAGAGCCTGTGTGCCTGCCCAGATATTTGGTCAGGAAAATTACCATTCTCTCTTTCTTGTCACTCGGACTCGTTCTGTGGGTATCTCTTTTTCCACTGAGTTCAATGCATACCTGTTCCTGGTTTGGCAATAGTTTTTACACCTGATTATCATGAGGCACTGGCTGGGTGACAGCTGGAATAATACTGCAAATTGTTCTCCATGAGCTTCAGGCAGGGAAAAGGTAATCAAAAAATAAATGAAAAGTTTCCTATATATTTATTAAAAATCCACCATCATCAATGATTTGGAGTTTTTATAAATATAAAACAGCATTGAGTGATTATTTTAACTTGACAGCATGAAATTTAAATGTTATGAGACGTCCACCAGCACCCATGTACCATTCTGACCACTCTCCCCAGTAGGGAGTCAAAAAGAGTGGACACCTTTGGCAGGAGCGTATTCTCTCATGCACGTCTTCTTGCCCTATCATCAGTTAATACCCCCTTGGTGTTTTCCCCATGTCATTTGGAATATGGTTTTGGAGTTTCTGCCTGCAGTCCTTAGAGAACTTCTACCATCACCGGTCCAGATTACTCCCAATGCTTCTCATATCCTTAGGCCTAGGTATCACAGATTGTTTCGCCTTAACCACAGGAACTAGCGAATAGCCTCAGCATATGTATAGATGAGGTCTACAGGCGTCTTTGGGGACGTCTATGTATCAGTTATGGTCAGCTGATTTGAAACATCCTGCCTGTTTGGCAAGAAGGAGCCCAGGAGTTATTTAAGGCAAGTGGAGCATGTTCTCAGGGCCTATCTGCCCAAGCATAGCAATCCCCAGAGTAATTTTGTCTTTTCTGAGGCTATGACATGGGGCCTTGCTTATAGACAGCATCAGTCATAATGCTGTCGAGGCCATTGAACCGGCAGACAGTGACCTGGTCAATAGGAGCAGCAGTGACCTGATCAAAAGGGGCATCATCCTATCCAGTTCTGAGTCCCCCAGCAACTTTAGCTCAGGTTAGTTCTGCCCTGGATCCAGGAGGTTGTTTGCTTGTGTTGCACCTGAAGGCCTGAAGGACGCTTATCTTCACATCTCCATTCAAAGACGGTATCGGTGATTCAAGGTGCCTCACAACAACTTTGAGGTTGGTTTTCTCCTATTCAACCTCAACAGTGCCACTTGGATCTTCGCAAAAGTGATGGCGGGGGTACCGGTCTTTCCTTACTTCAACACCTGGATGCTGAATGTTGCTCACGCTCACAATCTCAGTCTTGTCTGAATTCAGTTTAGGATGGTTATTGTTTATCAATCACAGAAAAATGTCATTGTGTTTTGAAAAGATGTTTTCGATTCCTATGAGTTGTCTATGGTATCCGCATAACTGTGGAACTTAATTCAAGAAGTGCACTATTGGATGTATGAACAAACTAAAAAGGTAGGTGGACAAGGAAGATCCCTGTGGAACTCCACAGGTTAGCCTAGAATTGAGAGCAGAAGGAAGGGAGCCTGACTAACTGACATAGATTCTTCAGGAATGAAATGATCCACTCTCAAGCAGTAACGTGGGGGCCTGCCATCTTGATATAGTCCACCCGAATATCAGGGCCAACTGTCTCGAAAGCTGCAAAGAAATCAAGTAGGACCAGCATCTGGGTGGTGTCCCTGTCAGCTACCTTGTATAGGTCGTCCGCTACTGAGAAGATGACTGCCTCAGTAGAGTAATGATAGGAGTCAAGGATGTTTGGTTAATCCACAAGAGCATATGCACCCAATCAGTCAATCAATCAAGCTTTATTTGGTATATAGAAATATAATCATAAACCAATCAATCAATCAAGGCATTTGTATAGCGCGCTACTCACCCGGAAGGGTCTCAAGGCGCTGGGGGAGAGGGGTACGTTACTGCTCGAACAGCCAGGTCAATCAATCAATCAATCAAGTCATTTATAGAGCGCACTACTCACCCGTAGGGTCTCAAGGCGCTAGGTGGGGGGGGGGTGCCGTTACTGCTCGAACAGCCAGGTCTTGAGCTTCTTCCTGAAGGAGAGGTGGTCTTGGGTCAGGCGCAGCTCGGTCGGGAGTGAGTTCCATGTCTTGGCGGCCAGGTAGGAGAAGGACCTTCCTCCTGTTGTCGCTCTTCGGATGCGGGGGACGGCGGCGAGGGCGTGGCTGGTTGATCTGAGGTGGCGCTTGGGAGTGTAGAAGTTGATTCGGTTGTTGAGGTAGCTCGGGCCTTGGTCGTGTAGGGCTTTGTGCGCGTGGGTGAGGAGACGGAAGGTGATTCTTTTGTTGACGGGGAGCCAGTGCAGGTCTCTCAGATGTCCGGAGATGTGGCTGTTTCGTGGGATGTCGAGGATGAGTCTGGCTGAGGCGTTCTGGATCCGCTGGAGTCTCTTCTGGAGCTTGGCGGTGGTTCCGGCGTAGAGGGCGTTGCTGTAGTCCAGTCGGCTAGTGACGAGGGCCTGGGTGACAGTCTTCCTGGTCTCGGTGGGGATCCACCAGAAGATCTTCCGTAGCATGCGTAGGATGTTGAAGCATGACGAGGAGACGGCGTTGACTTGTCTGGTCATGGAGAGGGAGGAGTCCAGGATGAAGCCCAGGTCTTGAGCTGTTTCCTGAAGGAGAGGTGGTCTTGGGTCAGCCGAAGGTGGATGGGGAGGGAGTTTCAAGTCTTGGCTGCCAGGTAGGAGGAGGATCTACCTCCGGCTGTGGCTCTGCGGATGCGTGGTACGGAGGCGAGGGCGTTGCTGGACGATCGTAGCTGGCGGGTGGGCATGTGGAAGGTCAGGTGGTCGTTGAGGTACTTTGGGCCCAGGTCGTGGAGAGCCTTGTGTGCGTGGGTGAGGAGCTTGAACGTGATTCTCTTGCTGATGGGGAGCCAGTGCAAGTCTCTCAGGTGGCCGGAGATGTGGCTGTGTCGGGGGATGTCCAGGATGAGTCGTGCGGAGGCGTTCTGGATGCTTTGGAGTCTTTTTTGAAGTTTGGCTGTGGTTCCGGCATAGAGGGTGTTCCCGTAGTCCAGTCGGCTGGTGACGAGTGCCTGAGTGACGGTCTTCCTGGTTTCGGTGGGGATCCATCGGAAGATCTTGCGGAGCATGCGCAGGGTGTTGAAGCACGATGAGGAGATGGCATTGACTTGTCTGGTCATCGAGAGGGAGGAGTCCAGGATGAAGCCGAGGTTGCGTGCGTGGTCCGTTGGTTTGGGAGTGGTGCCCAGGGCAGGGGGCCACCAGGAATCGTCCCAGGCTGAGGGCGATGATCCCAGGATGAGGACTTCCGTCTTGTCTGAGTTCAGTTTCAGGCGGCTGTTCTTCATCCACTTGGCAACGTCTTTCATCCCTTCATGTAGACTGGCTCTGGCGGTGGCGGGGTCGTTGGTGAGGGAGAGGATCAGCTGGGTATCGTCGGCGTAGGAGATGATGTTGAGGTTGTGTTGGCGTGCGATGGCTGTGAGGGGGCTCATGTAGACGTTGAAGAGGGTTGGGCTGAGTGATGATCCTTGTGGTACGCCGCATATGACTTTGGTGGCCTCGGATCTGAACGGGGGGAGGCGGACTCTCTGGGTTCTTCCTGCGAGGAACGAGATGATCCACTCCAGTGCATTCTCTTGGATTCCGATGTTGCTGAGGCGGTGCACTAGGGTGCGGTGGCAGACAGTGTCGAACGCGGCGGAGAGGTCCAGGAGGATGAGGGCCACTGTTCTACAATGAAAACATCATACATTTCCAAATAAGCACATTTCCTCACAAACGCAGGTGAAGCGTATCATTAACTGTTTGCATATCTTAACGGTATGCACTAAAGATCGACAGAAAAATCATACATTAATCATTACAAAGTAATAAAAACCTCAAATAGCAGCTTATTATCGTTAAAAACTTTGTATTATGGTGTACAATATAAAAATATATCTGTTAAAATGCAATCCATTCGATTTCATGATTCAGCATTTCAAAATATGCTAAGATTCTGTAGCAGGGTTTCTGTTCTCCCACAGAACTGTGCACAGAGGATTGGAACCTCAGCGAATTAGGGTGACCCAAAACTCACCTTAGTACCCAACAAACCCCTTACCGAGCTAGCTACAGTGTCTCATTGGTCATAACAAACTCCCAATGTTTAGACAAACCAGAACATGAGCTTACAATACCTCAGGTTACGTGGAACACATGAGCACTCTTTCGTTATACAATCATTTCAAACCAGAACTTGGAGTAAATGAGGACACGTGCACATTTGAAATATTTATTTACTAATGCAGTTTTCTCAGGCGCAGTATCTTAGATAATACAAGGAGACATATTATCAGAAGCAAAGTTATCAGCATAGTTACTAGTCCATAGAAAGCAAATGGTGACAGCATGCTAACATGCTGTAATGAATAAGGGTTAACGACACTTATTTCTCACCCTCCCTAACACACATATTATATTAATAGCTAAGAAGGTCTCTTTGGGTTGAATTAGGGCGGGCCCATACCTCAGGATCCTAGAATGAAGAGATCACATCAGCATACACCAGCTCTCTCTGCATGCGAACAGCATCAAGTGTGTTTGTGTGCTTCAAGCAAAGCCATATAAAACCCGCCTAAAGCCCAAAGTTGGCAGAAGCTGCACTTATGTTATGTCTATGAAGGCGCGAAGATCAGACCTCATAAATATTCTGTAACGTGTTATTCCTGAAGCTTCAGCACTCTCTGTACAGACATAGTTTATTAAGCAAAGCTGATATCAGAGTAATAACATATTATTCTCATGTAAACCACAACAAACTACTAGGTTGAAAGCTAAATCAACAATTAAGTGTCGTGTGCAGAAGCAGCAAAAGGAAAAAATGGCGTTTAAACATGTAGTGAGCCTATGCTAACTTAACGCATCACAAAGATATACAGTAGCTACATGACACCCCCCCATGATCCGAGGACGGATAATATAAGATAAGATAAGGGCAACTTCATGAAAGCAGAGTTCAAGAACTATGAACAACCTTATAATTATAAAAACTACAGTAATCAAATCAAAATATAAAAAATGTCAATTTCAGAATTCAACAGCACTCAAGCCAGTAGGACTGGGAGGTGAAAAAATGCAAAAAAAGTGGGGCATCATCATAAACCAATAAGGTTCATCAAGGTAAGACCGAATATGCAAAATATGCAGCAACAGCCTCCAACAGGAAATCACCGTCTTCATCCGAAAACGGTTCAGCCATCCAATTCAAAAGAGGAAAAGAACAAACCTGTTCTCCCAGTACAGGAGCCTCTATCACCATCAGAGGACAACTCGGTGGGTTTTCAAGAAAGCTCTGTGCCAAGAAATCTTGCGCTGCTGTAAGAATGTTCCAAGGACCCATTAGTCCATGCATCGCTGCTAAGGCCATAATCCTGTTGCCAGTACAAACCAACTCGTGAGTAACGATGGGACTCATCAGCTGATTAAAGTCGACTTCAGGAGAAACCGGTCCGCAGAGACACAAATCAATGGCCCAGTCAAAATCACAGCTTAGGCAATGAAACACAGGCTGGGGACAGGTGAAGTAGGAAAATCGAAACGATAATCCATAAGCCGTGCTTAAAATCGCCAGCGGCAGCGTGCCATAATATTCAAGCATCCGGTTGCGAAACAACGCCAAGAGGGGCTGGGCGGCTTCTTCCACATGTGGGGCATCCATATTTAAGGAAGCAAACAACCACCAAAACGGCTGCTGCTAGTGCCAGTATAACCGGGAATCCACCAAACGAACTCGAAAAAATGGAATGGAAGAAAGCAGGGATGACTCCAAAGATTTTTTCAAATGAAGTTACAAGACCACTGCTAACAGATTTAAAAAAATGCGCCAGCCCAGTTGTGGAGGACGCGTTAAAGATAGAATGTACCATCTCGCTGAAATGCAACGGTAAATCAGTATTTAAAAGGGCCTGAACCTCAGTCCGGGTATTAGCTATGTGAAGAACGAAAGTCTCCCTAGCCGAACTCAAGGCCACTTCTTTCTGGGACAATAAAGCCCTTATTCTGCTCATGCCGCTGAATTCTGCTTTCAAGGTTGGCCAAATGCAAACCTCCCTATTTTCATGTGTGGGTGGGTACAGGACATTTCTGCAGCAAACGACACGCTCAGTTACGGTTACCACATAAGCTACACCTTTAATTAACCCGCAACAATCTTCATTATTTAAAAGTAAATACCTTCCGTTCCCCAGTAAGGTAAAAGTCGGGGTGATTGCCGGTACAGGAGTCCCTTTCAAAACGCAGGCTAAGTTTGGTCGGTCCTGGTTGCAAGAGCTGTGTAATTGTATGTGCCTACACATTAACGAGTGATCTGGAGTTTCTGTACATTCCTCCCCATTCAGATAAACTTCCTGGCCGTCTTTCAAACATCTATAAGTGAAAGGAAGGGACCATACTTCATGGAGAAACGCACTACCTAAAGGCTCATACCGACCTATGGCAACATATTTCATACAATTTGTAAATTTATACAAAGCAAAAGGTAAAGTTATCAAACCGTGGATAAGCCACGTTGCAGCGGAGGCTTCTGCCACAGAAAAAGGTAAGGACTCTAATCTTTCAATATGTAACATAGAAAAAGAAGCATCTCGCATAGAAAGCAAGCGCTGCTTGTCAGTTAAATTAAAGGGTGCAAAGAGAGAAGAAACATTCATGTAGGTCCATGGCACCTTGCCAGATTTAAGCGTTTGAAGGGTCCATGCAAATTGCATGATAGAACGTAATTGATTCTGACCATGGTACAACACAGAAACTTCATCATGCACAATATCCACTACAGAAGGCACAATGTTATCTAAAGTGTAAATGCGGGAAGAAAGCGTGTTAATACTATTGTCAACTACAGCAAGCACTTTCTCTAGATTTGCTTGATCTATAGCTCTAAGTCGTGTCGCTGCCTCAATCTGTGAGGTCTTCCAGATTTCATTGTAAATAGCATATATCCATCTTTTTGATCTACCACTAGCCGGGCCTTTTATGAAATCATTTAAATCAACATCATCATTCAGCTTCGCAAGATGTAATTTAACTGCAGACAATTTAGAATGTTTCAGCCAACTCTGACACAATTTACCCACAGAGTAAGTTGTGACAGAATGTTCAGTTTCAGTTTCAGGTCTGACCTGTGTAAAGCCATCAGACAAACCCAGAAAACGGTGCTGGCATGAATCAGCACTTCTGTGCCACATCAGCCAACCTTTAGGGTCTATACTGGAAATGTTAAAGGATGAATTCAGCAATAGGGTCTGTAAGTCCCTAATCGAAAACTGAGTATAATTACTCCAGCCAGAATATTCTTCTAACTCCGGGATAATAGGAAAATTTAGTTTTTTAGAAGTAGCCAATCCAAAGCACGTTGTCTGTGAAATAGTGGAATTCAAAAAACAACATTTGATTCGGGATGAGACATGCACGGTGCAAAGCCTCAGTGCCTTGTACCTGCCAGATTTTCGAACCCCAAACAGATTTTAGGTCAATAGTTTCCTTCCATAATTCATAGCCGCCAACAGCCAGTTGATCAAGAAAGGACTTCGAGTACAATAATTTAGTATCGGTAAGTCTAACCTTGGACATAGGCTTCTGTGTCATTTTGAAATAAAAGGACTCGGGATTAGACTGATTGAAGTCAGTAAAATAAGTGTACTTTTTCAAAAAAGTACTAGAACTGCCTTGTTTAGGAGCTGGGCAATGTTCCCATTGTGTATAATTTACAGTATTCCTTCTGGATGTTGTTTTATGCAAGAAGTGATTGCCAAAATGTTGAAAGCAAAACAAATCACCATAATTAGCAGATTCTAAGTATAAATCCTCAGCATCAAAGGCAGCATAGTATTTCAAATCAGAAAACAAAGACTCTACGGCCTGAACATCCCAATCATCAGAACGTATGTTTGGTTTCACCACATCCCCCATATTAACTCTAAGCACATTAGGGACATTAACAACCTCAGTAGGCCAATGAATTTGGAAACTAACGGCATCCCACACTATCCCATCAAGGACAGGCCAAGCAGTGATGTTAACAAAAGTCAAGTCTCTTCTCAGTCTGTGTGCAGAATGCGATGAGGACAGGGGGGCCAAAGTTCCATTGAGATGTCGAATGCATGTTCTTTCCTCGACATGGTGTCCATTTACCAAGCGGAAGAAATAAAACACAAACCCAATTAACATAAAAAGGTAAATCGAAAAAAGCACCAGCCAAATGTATGTCCAAGGGGGAATTAAAAAATGTGTTTTAAACAAACTGGCATAAACTGCAAAACGTGAGGGTTTCTTTGAGCCATTGGAAACAGTGTCAAATGAAAATCCGGATTCTGTGGCCAAACGTGCTTGCAGGTCAGGCATGGACAAGTCAGTGGGGTAAGTATAGTCTAATTCATCATGGTCTGTACCGGGCAAAGTACTTAATAAAAGACTGGAAATTGCAGGTAATTCGATGGCCACCTCAGTTTCTTGATTAGAAGCAGTGGGCAAAACTGAATTTCTCACAATGGAAGGACAGGAAACAGCCGGTGTAATGCTAAGAAGAATCGGCCACTCTGTGTATCTTGACATTGTCAATTGAGATAAACCTGTTTTCCTTACGACCAGGAAGTGGTGGTAAAATGACTGTTCTTGTGCCCTTCACTCCAAGTACTGGAACCGGAGCTCAATAGGAAGGACCAAACTCTTTCTTGTTATCGATCTTCTCGCGAACCAGTTCTCCAACTTGGGGTAGCCAGCCAACTACCGGGATCTGCAACGCAACATCCGACGTGGAGGGCAAATGTTCCTTTGCAAGACCGTCTCTGGTCTTTTGTAGATTCTGTAAAACAGTACAATGTTCATCTACGTCAAAGGTTGTGGCGCGAGCCACGCAGTCTAGACCGTCAAGGTCAGGGACGAACATCTTGATGCCAAAGAGCATTTCGTATGGGATCCGCCCACCCAGAGACCTTCTAGGGAGATTATTAAGTGCACGCTGCACGCCATAGAGGTGGGCTAGCCAGTTTCTTCCAGTGCCTACAACTCGAGCTGTCAAAGATTGCTTTAAATCACGGTTCATTCGCTCCACTACACTGTTACCCTCAGGTCTGTAGGGAGACGAAAACTTGACTTGGACCCCCATCGAATTTATGGCATCCTTATACGCCTTAGAGGTGAAAGCCGGACCCTGATCCGAATGGAAGGTACCACAGGCAAAAATCCCTACAAAGATACGCAAATCTCTAATGACAGTCCGTGAATCAGCGCTGCGATGGGGCCAGACCCACACAAAGCGTGTGCACGAATCAACTGCAACTAAGATGTACTTATACGCAGTATCAGATGAAAAAGGACCGCAGTGATCTAAATAAACACAACCTAGTGGTTTATTAGAAATGTACAACTGAGTCTGTGGCGGACGCGCAGCAGTCGAAGGTTTAATCTGCTGACAAATATCACAAAGAAGGACATAATCACGCGTCTGTTTGTACCGTCCCCGCCACCAGAAACGTTGTTGTAATTGAGTTACAGTGGCTGAGACGCCCGAATGCGCAGACGCCACACCTTCATGAGCTGCTGTAATCAAGTCTGCCCTGCGATCCGAGTTGGGAATCAAACGTTCACCAACATCAGGAATTTTCACAGAAGGAAACTTTTCGGGACCTAAGTGGTATGTGTACTTCGAAGGGAACCCCGAAGGACGTTTACCTCCCTTCTCAGTGGCAGCAATTGCCGCCAAGATATCACTATCAATCTTACTTTTGGACCGTGTAACTGCTGCAACTAAGTATGTAGACACCGCTGATTTCGCTGCTTCATCAGCAAGCGAGTTACCGGCAGCGTGGACTCCTACACGCTTGTGGCCAAGAGTATGAATTACAAAAACGTGCGGCAACGTAGCCTTAAGCTCCGCCACTCGAACCCAGATCATCTTATGTTTTATTGTGCTACCCTTGGAATCTCGAAACTCATTCCGAATCCAAAAGAACACATTTTCATTGTAAGACTGGACACAGTAGAAAGAATCACTTACAATAAGAGTAGTAACACTAGGATCTGCGTACTCCAACGCTAGTAAGAGAGCACGAAGCTCTTCCAATTGTGCGGTGCAATCACCCAGTGGCAACGTGTGCACTTCCCCGGAGATGAACTCATCGTTCAACATAGCACCGACCACAATGGCGCATGCGGAAACGTAGGCATGTTTAGAGCCATGCGCAACCTGCGCCGAACCATCAGTGTAAATGATACAATGGAAGTCCTCCAAAGGTCGCATAGCTAGAGGAGCAGGATGAACAAACTCATACTGCAAGTACTCTTGCGACTGCAACGAGGCGTCAAAAATAAACGTGACATCTGTGGACGTCAAGGACGCAGCCCACTGAATCCACCGAGGGTGCAAAGCTTTTGAATTTGGTACACTGGCTTTCGTGACTGCCTCCAAATGAGGACAGGGTGTAACAACCAACATGCGTTTCCCCTGTGACAGAGTTCGTTCTTTAAGAATAGCCATCTGCACAGCTGTTAAAACCTTTTCCACAGTGGGAAACCGCATCTCTGCCGATGTGTACAAGTGTGACTTGTAAGCAATAAGTACTGTGTATCCTTCATTAAAAGTCAAGTACGTGAAACCCACCGTCCCAGGAATAATTCTTATCACCAGGTTGGTGTGGTTATCACGAGTCAATACAAATTTAGAAGCGAGCAGATCAGCCTGCAAAGATTGCAAGACGGCTGAGTGCTCAGGCAGCCAGCATGTTTTAGAAAAAGTAGGTTGTATCAAAGCATACAAAGGCTTGATACGCTGGGCATATTCCGGAATGTATGTCCTCCCGAAATTTAAAAAGCCCAGTAATGACTGTAATTTTTTCAGGGTTGTTGGAGCGCGCAACTGGGCGCATTTCTCCAAGAAGTGAGGAGCCAAACCTCTACCTTCATTGTTGAGCTCATAGCCCAGGAACAACACTGTGTACTCAGCAATGTGCGATTTTGAAAAGTTAAATTTGTAACCCATATCAGCAAAGGTACAAATAATCGAATTTACACGACACAGATGCTCCCAAATTTCGTCGTCTGTGAGATTTATGTCATCCACGTACGAGCAAGCATCTGGGTCGATTCTCTCTAAAAGAGAGACTATGCGTGCGGTAAATATACCAGGACTATTCTTATAGCCCATCGGGAGACGCCGGAATTGTTTTTGGACCCCAGCGCATGTAAAACTGGTCCATTGGGAGCTTAAACTATCCAATCCGCGGGCATAGAAACCGTTGGATATGTCAAGCGTTGTTTTAAAACGCTTACGCACAAGACTATCCACTAGGGCAGAGCCGTGAGTATTCTGTACTGCACAGTTACGGCAATGCGAGTTCAAATGCCGGTAATCCAACACCAAACGATACGATCCGTCAGGCTTGGTCACAGTAAAAAGAGGATTATTCATTGGTGACACACACGTTTCAATAACTCCTTGATATTCCAATTGTTCAAGGATCTCCGCGACGGAAGCCTTTGCTTCACGCCGAATGGGATATTGAGGTTGAGGCTGCGGCTGAGACCGTAACGGGATTTCGTGGCAAGGGGATAACTTTTATACATTACATATTTACATATATATATCTTTATGAGTTACAGAAACATGGCTCAGGCATAGGGGAAAAAAGCAGGCAAGGGGAGAGAAATTTGGAGGAGAGAGGAAAGGAATAAAGGAGGAGAAAAAGAGGGAAGAGGTAGGGGAGGATGTCATTAGTGATGGGATCTCCTCTGTCCGTGCCGGACCCCCGGCCCCCCCGCCCTGACCCACCACAGTGCAAGGCCCACTCCTCAAAGCCGACCCGGGCCAGGACCATAAAGCCATCATCTTGAGTGCGACAGACTTTGGGGAAGATCATTCCAGGGAACACACCTTGCTGAGATGAGGTCCCCAGAGCCGTTGCTTCATGAGGTCCCCAGAGCCGTTGCTTCATGATCTGAATATGTTGCGCTGCATGCGAAATGTTTTATGTGGCTTCAGGAGTCGAATGGACCAGGCGACATGATGGAGGCTCAATGGAGCTTAAAGAGACGCCGCCATCTTCTTCATTGTGTCAAGCCACACCACATTAAACAATGGCCCATATACCACTGTGATCCCTAGGGCTTGGCAATCCTCCCACCCGCACTTCACACTCACCGCCTCCTGCTGCATGTGTTCCGTAAGGTGAGTGCAGATGGTACTATAGCACGTTACCGGCGGCTCTGGCCCGCATCACCCGGTCAGCGGTCTCTGCCCCAACACCATAGTCAGTTCTGTGCTCTCTACTCTGGAGGGCCTCATTGCAGAATCCGCCCACCTGTGTTGTTGTCTGTAGTTCCGTACTGGCCAACAGATCCTTGTTCTCCCTCACTTCTACACAGCTGTACGCATGCTCACCTCTTCGACGTCTGCCTGCATATCATTATGCGGGGAGATCAAGACTTCCTTCTATATCCGGCGTGCCTCGCGCTGCTGCCCGACGGACCCTTATGTCTCCGCATCACCGTCTGATGGAAAAACTAAGATCTACGGCATCGCAGAGCACCTCCCTCGGCCACCGGGTGCTGACTCATAGCTCCCCAGGTGCCATATTGGCAGACTAACTGGCAGGGACGTCGCAGATCAAATCTCTACAATGCAAGATCGGAGAAGGCCAACTCTGGGCTTCAGGTCATTGAATCCCCCATCAGTATGATGATGTTTCTCTCAAGGCATTCCTCCAGGACTGGAGTCTGTTGTAAACTGTTCTATTTCATCTTCTTTGATGTCATTATGATGATTCTGGGACAGTGGGCATCCCATTCAATCAGAGGTCTGTTAGTTGCTAGTATTAGCATCTGTGCTAATTACTGAGTATGTGGGGCAGTATTTTCCTCATGTCCAGGACACAGCAGCATTCCTCCTGAGGATTGTCTTTTCCAACTGGACTGTGTCCAGCTAGTCTCACTGAAGGCTAGTTGGCTCTCCCTAAGACCAGGATGTCCTCTGGTCTTGTGTGTGCTGTATCTGTAGTAAGGATCTTTTTACAAGGTGGGGTAGCTATCACATACCATTCATTTTGCAGGAGGGCTTGGGATTGGCCAGTGGTAGGCACCCATAAAGCAAGGGCTGGGGGATAAAGCAGGGGGAATCAAGGAGCTGGAAAGGAAGGGAACATGAGGGAGGTGTAAAAAAGAGACAGGATTAGCAAAGGAGTAGCAGGAAACACAGGTAGGGATCCCAGGATGCAAAAATGTAAAGGCCAAAAAAAGAATCTGAAGGACATTTTTTACATGATGTCAGCATGGCAGATAAAGATTTAACTCTCTGCTTTTTTCTAAAATTATATATTTTCTATATTACAGTAGAGTAAAGCAGAACACAACACAAACTCAAACATCCTATCCAGGCCTAGAGGCTGCAAAGCTTTGTAATTTGAGAGAAAGCATTGGCATCATACAATATTAACCATACTAGGGCATTTAAGCAATAAAGGTTATAGAACCGAATACTTAGGCCCAGTGTGTGCCAATAAAATGGAAGTAAAAATGCAACTTTAGACTAATAAATCAGAATTCAGCTAATCACAGATTTTTACCCAGAAGCCTATTACATTTAGGAATGGGGGAGTCTACGATAATGGAAAATTAATTATTTATTTGCTTTTCCCTTTCGTAGTCTTTCGAGTCTTCCCCATCCTGCCCACCACTCTTATCTGCATGAGTAGATTTGCTTTTCATCATTGCAGGTGTTGGCTGTGTATTTGAAAGCCAGGGCTGATTAAAAGTGTAAATATGAAAAGTCACAGAAAATTAGGTTCCTTAGTTTAAATAATAATGTTTAGGCTAAGCCACTTGGGGTGGTTCTAGCAACATTAGTGTGCTTCACAAATATATGCCAAGAAAAACCAGCCAACGCATTTCGTCCACATGGAGATGGACTTCTTCAGGGCACAAAATGTTTGAGAATATGTTTGTCATTCAATGTAATGACCCTAGGTTTTTCCAATATTAGTTTCAGGTTAATATTAGAACTCCCTAAAGTGTCCAACCAATATAAAGACTATGTGTAGGAAATACAGTTAAGAATATCCCATCTTTCATCCATGTTACACGTCATCAAAAGCTGGTCTTTCGTTGAAGTATTCAGGCATATACATGAGTGCCCCCTGGGAAATCTTCTGACCTAATGGGATCCCAATAGATTTTTACTAGCAATATGTAGACGTGTTGGCTCCCATTGTAACCAATGTCCTGAATGTGGATAGCAACTTCACCAGCCCAAATCTTTGTTGGAATCCATTATTGCCCCATTTTAAAAAAAGGGATGGGTTCTACAAATGTTATGCACTGACATCACCTATTGATTCCTTGATGATAGTGGTGGGACATTCAGATAAAATCCTGATGTGGGTCACTTCTAACAGTGGGTCTTATTATGATGGTGGTCCCAACCTGCCCAATTAGGATAGGACTGCCATGTTTTTTTCTACTGCAGCTTGTGCTTTGGCCCAGGAACAGCAAAACACTGAAAATGATGTACGCAATGTTGCACAATGGCAACACTTTCACCCCCACTCACAGATCTGGGTTTAATCCATCAATATTTTGCTCACCAAGCCACCCCAGTTCAGACATGGCCATATGCAATTTAGTCTTGACCCTGTGCCTCATGGGAACAGTCCAGACCGAACTGCCAAGCTATGTCTTCCCTGGACTGGAATCAAGCATCCTAGGACCGGTTTCTGGCTATCAGCCTTCATCAGCCGGGATAGCTTGACTCCACTGGCGTAGTAAGCAAGGGACCCACGACTGGGCATACCCTTCCCACATACCGTGAACAGCAAAACACACAAGATGATGGACGGAATGTTGCACAATGGCAAAACATTCACCCCCAGTCACAGATCTGGGTTTAATCCATCGTTATTTTGCTCACCAAGCCACCCCAGTTCAGACAGGGACATATGGAAATCAGTCTTGACCATGTACCTCGTGGGAACAGTTCAGACCGAACTGCCAAGCCATGTCTTCCCTGGACCGGAATCAAGCATCCTAGGACCGGTTTCTGGCTATCACCCTTCATCAGACAGGATAGCTTGACGCCAGTGGCGTAGTGAGCACGGGACCCACGTCTGGGCATACCCTTCCCACATAGGGTGAACAGCAAAACACACAAGATGATCGACGGAATGTTAAACAATGGCAAAACATTCACCCCCAGTCACATATCAGGGTTTACTCCATCATTATTTTGCTCACCAAGCCTCCCCAGTTCAAACATGGCCATATGCAAATCAGTCTTGACCCTGTGCCTCATTGGAACAGTCCAGACCGAACTGCCAGGGCAGCAGCCTCAATCCACAGTAGAAAAGGGCACATTGTGCATAGCCAATTGGTGTCTGGCACAGGGTGCATGGATGTGTGGGGGGCACTGGGCTGGTAATCACCTTCACAGAGTTGTAGTAATTTCTTAACTGATAATATACATGTAATTTCTATAAAAAACTCATTCACAGCTCTGAAACACCCCAGGCCTGAATGCCAGAAAGAGGTAAAACATGGGTTCACTGTGCACTCCTCAGTGTGTTTCTGAAGTTAATAAGGTGAGCAAGTAGCCAGAAAACAAGGAAATAGAAAAGATAAACTGTACTATATAATTCTGATACAAGTCTGTATTTTGCATGCTATCTGCATCTTCATGTTAGATGATTTAGTGAACCTCAGGTTTCTGACTGTAGAATTCCAATTTGCACATTTACTCAAAACGTATGAATTTATGAATGAGATAATATGCAAAAAGCAGAATCTGCAGCATATCTAGCAGAAAGCACAACAGATAGTATGATGGAATAGGATGAGGTTTTTATTGCACAAAGTAAAAACCGGTCAAAGATATCCAGGCTGCAGTACTTTCTGGGTGTGGTAAATACCTCTTTATCCTGGTGTTGGTCACTTTATTGTAGCCACACATGTAGATACAGTATTTATGAGCCCAAATTATTCATCTTTGCTTGTTCATGGGACTTTTTTTTTCTTGAAAAATTGTCGAAGGTGCGATAATTACCCTATGCAACCACAGCTACCACTGCCCTGATTGCAGTCATGGACGACATCAGGGTCCTCCTGGACCGTTGTTAAATTGCAGCCCTCATCCTCCTGGACCTGTTAGCCACTTTGACATCATATCCCATCACCTCCTGATCAATAGACTCCACCACATTGGGATCTAAGGATTCACACTCAAATGGATCTCCTCATACCTCATTGGAAGAACCCAGAGGATCCATGTCGAAACATTCACATCGGAGCCCAAGAAGGTCATCTGCGGAGTCCCCCAAGAATCATCTCACAGTCCCATCCTCTTCAATGCCTACATGACCCCGCTGGCCTACACCATCAGATTGCGCTGACTCAACATTATCTCCTACATCGACCACAACCAGCTCATCCTCTTGCTGTCCAAAAATCCCTCCGCCACCAGAGCCAACTTTCACTGATGCACGATGAACGTTGCTGACTAGATGAAGGACAACTGTCTCAAACTCAACGCAGACAAGACAGAGGTCCTCATCCTTAGAAACAATACCTCACCATGGAAAAATGCATGGTGCGACCCTTGACCCTCTGGATAGGTCGCTTGCCCACCGCTGCAGCGCCACCTGTGCCTGTGACCCCGCCTGCTCTGCTACCCTGTGTGCCCTTTTTCCCGCTGCCTCCCGTGTGGCCCGCCCCCGGTGCCCATTCGCTGACCGCCCTCCTGCCTCCCAGCTGACCCCTCCACCCCTCCTCCTCCCTTTAAAGAGCAACCGCTACGCGGTGGAGACAACGCCCCTTGACCCTCTGGGTAGGTCGCTTCCCCACCGCTGCAGCGCCACCTGTGCCTGGGACCCCGCCTGCTCTGCTCCCCTGTGTCCCGTTTTTCCCGCCGCTGCCTCCCATTCGGCCCTGCCCCAGTGCCCATTCACTGACTGCCCTCCCGCCTCCCAGCTGACCCCTCCACCCCTCCTCCCTTTAAAGGGCGGGCGCTATGCGGTGGAGACAGCGACCCTTGACCCTCTGGGTAGGTCGCTTCCCCACCGCTGCAGTGCCACCTGTGCTTGTGACCCTGCCTGCTCTGCTCCCCTGTGTGCCGTTTTTCCCGCCGCTGCCTCCCGTGCGGCCCTGCCCCCCATGCCTATTCGCTGACTGCCCTCCCGCCTCCCTTTAAATGGTGGCCGCTGCGAGGCCGCTCCAGCGGGCGCGCCGCTGGAACGCCAAAGGCAAGCCCGTCTGCACCCATCTGGACCACGCCCAGCGCCAGAACCCCTGGCCCCAGCCGACGCCAGGGCACCCAACTGCGGTACGACAGCGCCATCCTCACCGCACTCAAGACCGGACGACCTGCCGCCTGCCACGAGCTACCCCGAGACGCACCCACGGACCCTTCACCTGTCAAGCCTGCAAATTCACCTGCCTCTGCACCTGGGGTGCCAACTGAACACAGCAACGACAACAACAACCACCTCAAGGGTATCCTGCTAAACACCCGCTCCGTCCACAAACACGCCGTCAAACTCTGGGAACTCCTCGATACTACAGCACCAGATGTCGCCTTCCTCACGGAAACCTGGATGAACGCCTCTTCGACCCCCGACATCACCATAGCCATCCCAGACGGCTACAAGTACACCCGGAAGGACTGCGTCAACAAACCTGGAGGAGGAATAGCCATCATCTACACCATCAGCGTCACGACCAACTCCAAAGACACCCTCACCGCCGCCGAACACCTACACTTCCAGATCCACACCGACCCCCAGACCACCCTCAGAGGAACACTCATCTACAGACCCCTGGACCCACGGACACAATTCAGCTAAACCATCGCCGACTTCAGGAGCCCGCACGCCCTCGCCTTACCAACCTCGAACTCAAGCAACTGGTGGACACGCCAACCCACCTCGCCGGCCACATGCTCGACCCCATCTTCTCCGCCAGCAACCACGTCTCCTTCAGCCACTCCACCAGACTACACTGGACCGACCACAGCTGCATCCACTTCACCTTCAAGAAGACCACCTCCCTCCACCAGACGCCACAGATCCCCCGCAGATGCTGGAGCAAAGTCACCGCAGACCAACTGACCACATTGCTGAGCCAGAACCCGCCTTTAGACACCCCCAACACCAAAGATGCAGCACACAACCTCACACAGTGGATCACCAACTGACCACATCGCTGAGCCAGAGCCCGCCTTTAGACACCCCCGACACCAAAGACGCAGCACACAACCTCGCACAGTGGATCACCAACTGTGCCGACGACCTCGTTCCTCTGAAGAAATCCCCAGGCAAGACGAGCTACAGAAAAACCGCATGGTTCACAGACGCCCTCAGAGTCCCAAAGAAATCATGCCAAACCCTCGAGAAAGCGTGACGCACCAAACGGACAACAGAAAACATGACAGCCCTCAAGAGCGCCACCCGCGAATACCACCAGATGATCCGCACCACCAAAAGGACATCGTTCAAAGAGCGACTAGACAACAACGCCCACAACAGCAAGGAACTCTTCAGCATCGTCAAAGAGCTCTCCAACCCCAGCGCCAGCAACAACAACATCACACTGTCGCAGGACCTCTGCAACTCCCTCGCCACATTCTTCCACCACAAGATCGCAGACATACATGACAGCTTCGGACCCCAGACTCCGCTTCCAGCCACCATACCAACGACCCCCACCACCAGCCTCAGCGCATGGACCCCCATCAGAACTGAAGACACCACCCGCGTCATGATCAACATCCACTCCGGCTCCCCATCCGACCCATGCCCTCATCATATCTTCAACATAGCCGACACCATCATCGCACCCCACCTCCGGAACATCATCAACAGCTCCTTCACATCAGCCACCTTCCCTGGAAGCTGGAAACAGGCAGAAATCAACGCCCTTCTGAAGAAACCAACAGCGGACCCCAAAGACCTCAAGAACTTCCGCCCCATCTCTCTTCCCCCCTTTCCGGCTAAATTCATCAAGAAGATCATCAATAAACAGCTGACTGCATTCCTAGAAGAGAACAACTCGCTTGACCCTTCCCAGTCTGGATTTCGAGCCAACCACAGCACCGAGACTGCCCTCATTGCAGCCACCAATGACATCAGGACCCTGATGGACAACGGAGAGACAGCCGCCTTCATCCTCCTGGAGCTCTCGGCAGCCTTTGATACTGTCTACCACCGTACCCTAAATACCCGCCTCTACAACACGGGGATCCAAGGAAAGGCCCTGGACTGGATCACATTGTTCCTCTCCGACAGAACCCAGAGAGTCCGCCTCCCTCTCTTCCACTCCGAAGCCACCAAGATCATCTGCGGCGTACCCCAGGGCTCCTCGTTCAGCCCAACCCTCTTCAATATCTACATGAGCCCCCTCACCACCATCGCACGCAAACACAACATCAACATCATCTCCTACGCCGACGACACCCAACTGATACTCTCCCTCACCAATGACCCTCTCACCGCCAAAGCCAACTTCCAAGACAGAATGAAAGATGTCGCAGAATGGATGAAGCACAGCCGTCTGAAGCTCAACTCGGACAAGACGGAGGTCCTCATCCTCAGACAATCCCTGTCCGCCTGGGATGACTCCTGGTGTCCCACGACGTTGGGCACCGCACCGACACCCACGGACCACGCACGCAACCTAGGATTCATCCTGGACTCCTCCCTCACGATGACCAATCAAGTCAATGCAGTCTCGTCCTCATGTTTCAACACCCTGCGCATGCTCCGAAAGATCTTCCGGTGGATCCCCACCGAAACCAGGAAGACGGTCACCCAGGCCCTCGTCACCAGCCGACTGGACTACGGGAACGCCCTATACGCAGGAACCACGGCCAAACTCCATAAACGCCTTCAACACATACAGAACGCCTCCGCACGACTCATCCTCGACATCCCATGTCACAGCCACATATCCGCCCACCTGTGAAACCTGCACTGGCTCCCTGTCAGCAAGAGGATCACATTCAGGCTGCTCACCCACACACACAAATCGCTCCACAACATGGGCCCCGAATACCTCAACAACCGCCTCTCGTTCTACACCCCCACCCGCCAGCTCCGCTCCACTAGCCTCGCCCTCGCCACCGTCCCACGGATTCACAGAACCACCACCGGAGGAAGATCGTTCTCCTAACTGGCAACCAACACATGGAACTCCCTCCCCGCACGCCTACGACTGATCCAGGACCATCTCACCTTCAGGAAACACCTCAAGACCTGGCTATTCGAGCATTAGCGCCCCCCCCCCCTCCCTCAGCACCTTGAGACCCTCACGGGTGAGTAGTGCGCTCTACAAATGTACTGATTGATTGATTGATTGATAGGTGGCCCATTGAACTCAGCCCACCCCTGCCCTGACAGAGCACGAACGCATTCCTAGGCATCATACTGGACAGAAAGCTATTCATGAAGAAGCAGGTCTACGCTGTCTGGTCTGCCTGCTTCCACACCCTTATCATGCTCAGCAAAATCTTAATGTGGTTGCCATTCAACACCAGAAGGACATTCACATAGGTCTTTGGCACTAGCAAGCTGGTCAATGAAAAGACACTTTACTTAGGAATCACTGCACGTCTCCTGGAAAGACTTCAGACAATGTAAAACTCAGTGGCAAGACTCATCCCCAGATGACCCACATCACACTCCACCTCAAGACATTACACTGGCTCCTGAGCAAGAAGTTCAAGATGCTGACCCACTCATACAAAGCCCTGCACAACGAAGGACCAGCATACGTCAAAAAACACCTGGCCTTCCACCACCCACACAGATACCTTATAAATGGCTTCCTGTTCTTTGCAGACAGCCCTCGTATCTGCTGAAGCAATAACAGAGGGCGATCTTTATCACACCTGGTGG
Organism: Lissotriton helveticus; assembly: GCF_964261635.1. NCBI lineage: Eukaryota > Metazoa > Chordata > Amphibia > Caudata > Salamandridae > Lissotriton > Lissotriton helveticus. Next base: position 20,954,703 of record NC_136063.1, read on the forward strand.
TCAAGACATGGGAAAACCTTCCCCTGCACCTGAGGACCACTCGGTCACTCCAGCAATTCAGAAAATACATCAATGTTCAAATGAGCAACTACCACGCAACAATTAATATCTCCAATGCCTCAAGACGCTTACAGGTGATTTGCTGTGCTTTATAAATGCCTGATTGATTGGTTGACTGATTGATTGATTGATTGAGGCAGAAAATACTCCATGTGGTAAATACCCCTAAGTAGATTATTCATAATTATGACCCGTCTACTTATTTATATATGTTTGTTGGATTGGAATTGAACTCAAAACTTATAATCATAGTCACAGTACATCATTTCATACAGTTTGTTTCAATATATTTCTAAGGGGTGATGCCAGCAACCAGAGAAGTGCGCCTAGTCACACACAAAGAGTTCAGCCACATCCTGTGAACATAACTCAGGTATCCTGTGCCCCTCCCTTTCTGTGAGAGTATAAAAGGAATGCCCTACGCATGAGATGTGCAGAAGACCCAGGCAAGTGATCCAGGTCAGAGACTCCATCACCCTACTCCTTACTCTGCTAGCACCTTGAGGGTCACCCTTGCAGCTGTGGTCATGCTCCAGGCACTGATAACTGGAGGTAAGATGGCCATAAACGTATACAGTTTTGATTGTTGTGAGTATACTTAAAGGCGCACATAGGTATTAAGAGAGTTATGACAGAGCTTAATTCACTCCTGCAATCTGCTGTAAGTTTAAATGTCCGCAAATGTCTTTATCTACTATCATATCATTGCCCTTTTTCCTTGTTCCATTCTTGCACTCCTTTGTTCATTCTTTATCTCAGTTTGAGACAACCTGTAAATGCCAGGTTCCCCACCACCCCCCACAAATGGCTACAGGTAAAATTAATTATAATGACTTGTATTCTTTAGAAGGTATTGCACTATACTTTATGAGGGAAACAACCTTTACAATGCAACGTTTACAACGCACTACCATTACAACACAGTCATTACATCGCAACATCCCCTACATTGCATGCCATTACAACACAACCATTACATCGCATGACACTACAACGCATACCATTACAACGCATGTCATTACAACACAGGCATTACAACACATACCATTACAATGCATACCATTACAATGCATAGTACTCTTACACTATCCAAAACTTACCCTATTGTTGCACCCCCTGGGGTTAGAATAGTAATTTTTACCCCTATACTATCCAATACTTACCATACATGCTATGTTATGGTATGCGTTGTAATGGTATGCATTGTAATGGTATGCATTGTAAAGGTAGTATGTATTGTAATGAAATGCGTTGTAAAGGTAGTTTTATACAATTCGTTGTAATGGCATGCGTTGTAATGTAATGTGTTGTAAACAATGTTGCTTTGTGAAAAATGCGTTTAAAGGCACGCATTTTAAAAGTATGCGTTGTAACGTCATACAACCACCTTATGTTCTGCTTTCAGTTCGGCCAGGCTGGACCTTGCTAAGTTTTTGAGTTATGTACATTGGGGCTTGTTTTGATAGCTTTTCTATGAAAATGCAATCAAATGACCTCATTGAAACCGAGCACCTTTGAATTGCTTTAATGATTGTTAATTATCATTAATATTATGATGATTCTGTTTCCTATATTGATCATACACGGTGTAAGAGGTGCAAAGGAAGAAGTATCACAATCGTCTTCAGGGCACCAATGTCATGGCGACCATTAGATGATCACCAACATATCCTTGCAGGAAAGTTGGCTCTAAGATGAAGGATGGCTGCTGCCAACAGAGAAATAACAGGACCAGCAATGTCACCAGACCCTCATACTACAGTGCTCTCTTTTGTCCTCAGTGCATTCTTGGAACTCTGCTTCACCCAGCAGCTTCTCTGCAGAAGACAATCTTCTGGAACTGGCTTATTGCACTTCTGCACTATTGGGAGGGAGCGTAACTGATTAGCAAGTGGTCAGAACAAGAGAGGTGCTAACGTTTCAAACAACATCATGGTTAATCAGCTTTCCTTCTTTATTTTATATTTTCATATTTACTTCATACCTTTCATTTCTTTTTAAAACTGTCAGTGTCAGTCCTTAAAAACTGGAAATCTATACCTGTATGTTTACTATCTGCATGAGAGCCGATTTCAGATTTTTAGGAATTGAAAAAAAAGTCCAAGAATACTGCTCGAATACTGTGACTGTGATACGGTTCCCAGAATTCAGAGTGTGAATTTCAATTTAACATGAGCTGATCTACACTTTCATCTATGTTTATGATAAAATACATGTCATGTTTTATTTTTCGTTTTTTTCATGAAGAACACAACATCATTTCGAGATCCACCTTCTCTCAGGCTTCTCTAAAGCAGCAGATGCTACCTTAGTTCAAGTGACAAAGCAGAGAAGTTTCAAAGGATCAAGCTGGTCTAAGACCTAGTTTCATCTGAGCCACTAGTTCTCATCTGGTAGCCCAGCCTGAACTTTACCATGGACCTTTCTTTATCTCCATTTGAGATGGCAAGGGTGTAAGCAGTCTTCACCGGGCGGACCTGGACATATGTATGTTTGAGTGGTAGCAAGTAGCTTGTGTGAATACCCATTGGATAGATCGCCTGTGCCCATAGTGTCATTGCACAGCTGGAAACAACTGTGTCCATAGTCATCTATCCCAGGTAGTTCTATCCTGAGAGCTGGTGTAACTAGTCAGCCATTTCTGGTAATCTTGAATGAAGAATAACTATACTGGTTTAGGCATTAAACCAATGCTTACTGCATGAAAGCTGATACTGTGGGCTGACAAACAAATCATAAGAATTACCTGTTCATAATGTGTATGTTCCAGCATATTTGGAACTGAGTGCAAGGCATACGAGCGCTACGATGGTTATGCCCATGTTTAGCATCACAAACAGCCACCAAAGAAGCCAATCACTTCAGTTATTCACACAGATTGATTGAAGAAATTGTATTGACTGCATGTTTTAGCATGAATGTGGTCACCGATTAGGAATGACACACTAGTGATAGGGCCACTCAGACCTGAAGAATGCCATACTGACCCTGTGGACGCTTTATTAGATGGCTGAAACATGTAGACAAAGGATGTGGGAGTTTGTTGTGTCCTATGTATAAAGACAAAGAAGATAGCACCGACACGGGCTGGGTGGGTGTCTCTTAGGGCACTGATTTAAGTGCTGGAAACTCCAGTAAATGTTTAGAAATGAAGTTGTTCTTTGAAAACATCTCTTGTATATATCCAAAGTATTTTATTTATACTTCCATGTAAATTAATGCTTGTTCAGATTTTCATAGAAATACATTTCTCCATAGTGAATAGATCACAACAATCCTTCCAATGCATTTCGGCACTAAGCCTTCATCAGGGAAGTCTGTAAAGCAAAGGATATTACTATAACTCCTCTATGTCACACAAAATCATGGTATATTTAACGTGAGCATAAATTCAATACTCATAATTAATTACATGTTTGCATTTTCATCATGATACAAAACAACTAAGAATGATGCTGTAGAAACATAATAAATGCGAATTCTCCCATAGTTTCAAATAGACAATAAGCTATATCAATTCCAATAATTCTTGCTCTTTTATAGGATTCGATATTTATATTTTATGGACTCAGTGTTTATAAACAATGTAACACATATCGTGGATAAAAAAGACCAGTTATAAACTACACGGGTGCATTCTTGGTAATCCAAGATGTTAAACATGATGTTGGGCGCGTTCGCTAAAACCACACAAACCGTAAAAGATGTAACGTTATTGTGAATCTCACTGTCACGCTATACGTGAAATTTGCTTCCGTTATTCGAAGCTACCGCCAAGGTGATTAACGCGGATATGCTGGCGTGTGACGTGTGCGGGTAAAGGAGGGAGGGAGTGGTGTTGAGTTTTATCGCGAGAGGACGCGAAGTAAACAATTAAATTAAAGAGACCTGGCTGCACTTTGTTAACAAAAATTATCAATAAAGATTCGTGTACGTGAAATGTATTACGGTGGATTAATAGAAACTATGTTACAATGACATAAAAACTTCTAACATAGTTACGAGTGGATACCTAAAAAAGCATCATATGGATTAATGTGAATAAATGCCATGGAACTATGTGGTCACTAGTTGCATACATGAAATTAATACAAAACAATAAACTACACAGTAAAAACATCAGCGAATAATCTGCACTATAGATCGGTGGTACAGTGATCAAACTAAACATTGTTCATAGATAACAAGAAAATTCTGTCCGTTCATTCATTCCTCTCGGTTTCAGGGTTTGTAAATAGTATATCCAAAAGTTCTATCGCTTTAGTAGGGCTTCCTTATTGTCTTTGTCATGACTTTTTTCCACCACTTCCAAAATACAGGCTTTCAATTGACTTATTTGGTGGTTAGCCTCAATGAAATGTGTAGCCACTACTAATTTGGGTGCTTTAGTCCTAATATAACTTTTATGTTCATTGAGCCTTATTTTCAATTTGCGTTCCGTTTGGCTAATGTAAGCCTTGCCGCATGGGCATTTGATCATATATATATCATGTAGGTGGTATCACAGGTTGCGTTTACGTGTAGATTTACTTTGTTCCATTTCATGGGGTGGTTGATGCTCTTGCCTTCAATTATATTATTGCAATTGCTGCAATTTCTGCAAGGAATTGTGCCTTTAAAGTTTGTTCTGGGTCCTGTGTTAGGAGTATGTTTAATTATTTCTCCCAAATGTTTGGCTCTGTTAAATGCAAAGACAGGCATTTCATCAAAAATGTTCTTGAAATCTGGTTCTGCCTGTAAAAAAGCCCCATGTCTTTTGATTGTTTTTTTGAAAAGTGGACTTACTGAGGAAAATTTGCTGACACAGGTGATTTTTATTTCCTTGTTGGTTTTAGGTGCTGTTAGTAAGGTGTTCCCATCTTTTGATTGCACTCTTTCCATAGCTGATTTTAAAATTGGCTCTGGATAACCTCCATCTCTGAATCGTTGTAGCATTTTCTGGGATTGCATCTCGAATTCCTCTGGGTCTGAGACAATTTTCTTGACTCGCAACAACTGCGAATACGGTAAATGGTGCTTCAGCGGTGTAGGATGGAAACACTGGTAGGATAACAGGTTATTTCAATATGTCTTTTTTGTGTATAAGGATGTTTCAAATGTATTATTCTTTTTCATTATGTTAACATCCAGGTAGTTGATTTTGTTATCATCAGTTTCATATGTGAATTGTAAACGTTGGTCTACCTCATTGAGTTGTTTCATATTATTGATCAAAGCTTCTTTTGTTCCTTTCCATAGGATAAAGATATCATCTAGGTATCTTAAATATAGACGCAAGTTGTTCTTCCATTGGTCGTTATGTAGGATGTGTTTTTTCTCGTATTGGTACAAGAAAACATTGGCATACGACGGTGCTGCAGAATTGCCCATATACGTTCCTGACTTCTGGAGGTACCATTTGTTCTCCCATTTAAAGTAACTGTGCATAAGTGTGAAGTTGAGTAGTTCAAATGGATTATGCAGAGCCAATGAAAGTGTTCCTAATGGGAGTAATGCTTCTTCTATTGCCTCCATACCCAGTTGATGCCGTATGGAGGTATATAGTGCTTGGACATCTATAGTGCACATGATAATTTCTTCATCCAGTTCTAGGTTTATGGTGGCCAGTTTATTCAAGAAGTAGGTGGTGTCTTTTATGAATGTACTCATTGTGTTCACATAGGGCTGTAAGTACCTGTCTATGAGTTTACCTACAGGTTCAAGGATACTACCACATGTAGACACTATGGGTCGACATGGGGGTCTGACTGGATCCTTATGGATTTTAGGAGTGAGGTAAAACTTAGGATCTTTTGGATAATTCGTCGTGAGGTATTTTTCCATTTTTTCATTTACAATCCCCTTTGATACAGCATTTTGAATAATGTTTTTTAGGACTGTTTGTATCTCGTTTGTAGGGTTGCACTCTAGTTCCATATATGTATTTCCATCTTGTAGATGAAGTGTAGCTTGAGAATTGTAATACTCTACATTCATTATAACCAAAGCTCCTCCTTTATCCGCCCTCTGGCAGATGATGGTTTTATTGTTCGCTATTGATTGCAAAATGGCGTATTCTTTTTGTGAAAGGTTTTTGTTTTTTGTCTGTTTTCGGTAGTTGATCTTAGCCAAGTCTTGTTTAACTGGTTTTTCAAATAAGTCTAATGTCTTATGGCTAAGTGGCGCCATATAGGTCCTAGTAGTCGTGAGTCCTTTAAGAGGGTCTTCTTTTAATTCCTGTCGTTCCGAAACTACATTCTCAAAGAAATGGCGTAGTCTCAGCTTTCTCATAAGTTTGAAGAAACTTATATTTAATTCCAAGTGATTCGTTTGGGCTGTTGGAACGAATGATGTGCCTTTTTGTAATGTGTTAATCTGTAATTTGGAAAAATTAACATTAGAGATGTTGATTATAAGGTTATTTACGTTCTGTTCTTCTTCTTTTCCTTTTTCGATGTGACATTCCGAGTCTGCGGAGGATCTCTTTCTTTCTCTGAGTTGTTTCTTTCTTCTTGACCTCCTTGGTCATCCCCTGTGTTTGGACTTGATTCTAAAAAAGGCTGTGGTCCTTGGTTTGAACTAGTTGTTGGTTTTTGTGTGGGTGGTCCCCTTCTTGATGTTCCTGAAGTGTCTGTATCCGTAGGTGAAGTGTCAGTTTGGGATGTATATTGGCGATTTTGTCTTTTTCTTGCATAAGCTTCCGCCCAGTTATACACTTCATCCATATTGTAATCGAGAGTGTCTCGACGATATTTGCGAAGTTTCCTTTCGTTAACTTCTTCCGTGTGTTTTGCCAGTTGAGCTTTAATATCTTCCGAGGTTTTGTTTAGTTCTTCACTCGACATTGATTTGCCCAATTCCTCTTTCACTATAGTTATATCTTTTTCAAGCTCTTGGAGAATTTGTGATAATTCTTCTATTATCAATAGAATTAAATCGAGCAAACACTTATTAAGTATTGCATGCCATTTATCGCAATTTTTTAAAAATTTTTACAAAGAGAAGGTTTTAAGGATATTCTAAGACCTCGGGGGATTCTTGATGCCTTGTGTTATTTTATCATTGTGCTGGCGTGCAGACGCTGATTGATGATTTTGCGTGATAAATAGAAGAGCTGTTTAATATGTTGTTCCTTTGTTTGGGAAGTTGTGTATTCCGATGGCTCCTCATTGATGAGAGAGTAAATTCTCGATGTTTCTTCATTCGCATATGCGAATGTTTCTGCTCGGGCTTCAGTCAATTGTGTAATTTCTTCATATTGCATTTTTATTATCTTGCGTGCTACAGTCTGTTGAGCAGGAACTTTGATAAACTTTAAATAAGTGGCTGTGCACTGCTGAGTTAATTCGATAATATATAATGTTTTATCGTGCTCCTAAGATTACTCCCCGCTCGGGAGTATGGAATAAGACAAAGAAGATAGCACCGACACGGGCTGTGTGGGTGTCTCTTAGGGCACTGATTTAAGTGCTGGAAACTCCAGTAAATGTTTAGAAATGAAGTTGTTCTTTGAAAACACCTCTTGTATAAATCCAAAGTATTTTATTCATACTTCCATGTAAATTAATGCTTGTTCAGATTTTCATAGAAATACATTTCTCCATAGTGAATAGATCACAACAATCCTTCCAATGCATTTCGGCACTAGGCCTTCATCAGGGAAGTCTGTAAAGCAAAGGATATTACTATAACTCCTCTACGTCACACTAAATCATGGTATATTTAACATGAACATAAATTCAATACTCATAATTAATTACGTGTTTGCATTTTAATCATGATACAAAACAACTAAGAATGATGCTGTAGAAACATATTAAATGCAAATTCTCCCATAGTTTCAAATAGACAATAAGCTATATCAATTCCAATAATTCTTGCTCTTTTATAGGATTCAATATTTAGATTTTATGGACTCAGTGTTTATGAACAATGTTACACATATTGTGGATAAAAAAGACCAGTTATAAACTACACGGGTGCATTCTTGGTAATCCAAGTTGTTAAACCTGATGCTGGGCGCGTTCGCTACAACCACACAAACCGTAAAAGATATAACGTTATTGTGAATCAAGGTTACAAGAATGTTTTACCAATTACAGGAAAGAAATGTCTTGGTGGATCTTTAATGAATCCGGATTGCAGCTGCACAATAACAGTGTACAAACGTTTCGTCATGAAGATAAAAAAAAGCACGCAACAGTATAGATATGGACTTTTGTGCACAAAGGTTTCAAAGAAGCAAAAAGACGAAGAGTGTGTGTGACTTCCTTCTGTTTTTTTGTCACAAAAGGAACTTTATTGACACTGCCACATTTTTAATAAAGACGTGGTTGGCAGAATGGCAGACCGAACAAGTATGACAGCATGCTCTGCCAAGTTCAAAATGGCGGCATCCTGTATCATGCCCTGCTGAGTGGTTCTCGGCAAGTTTGCACCTCGGAACGTCCTTCAGCAGCACAGAATATCGTGGAGTCCACAGCGTCGGATCCATGAGCAATGTCAGCACGACTTCACAATAGAGGTAAGCCCACACGCTGAGCAAAGCTCTGCAGCGTTACATATAAAATATGAAAACGGCAGTTGAGAGAGTGGACAGGCCATCAGGGCTCAGAGTAGACCAAAACCAAAATCAAAGTCATGGCACTGAATGTGAGAGATCGAAATTGACTAGAGTTTGTCAATGAAACCACGCAACAAACCAGTGTGAAATCTTAATGTGTAAAACGTCACAGCAAACATTTTGTGCAGGACCAAGTGCAAAGTTGTGTGCTCAAATAGTAGACACTTTTAACAGATGAAATCACCACGTAGGCACATCAGAGGCAGTGCACAAATGTTATAGATGCGTCCACAAACACATCCTTTACTGACTCGTTGGGCTGATGAAACACGGCATGCTCGTCGCCCTATCGTGAAAATTACCGAAGGGAAACAGAAGTGACTTACATTTGGAGTCTCAAATAAACCCTATGAGGGTCCCGTCCTCTCGGCCGGTACGAGTCAGTTTGGCTGATTGAGGTTGTGAAGACAACATTTGTCCGATGCAGTGGCTGGAATTGTGACGCCCTGACGAAATTGCCAAAAATATTGAAATGGCAATCAAACATGTCGGCTGCAAGTAGAGTATGGTGGGATAAGTAGGAGCCATACCTACTTTTTTAGAGTACATAACCAACACGAAAGAGACAGAATAAAGCTAGAGATCTGTGTTGTTTATGGTTTATATGTTGTTTTGCCACTTTATGTGTTGTTCGTGGTCTTTCTACACTGCATACTTCCACAAACACACTGTTTGTTTTTGGACACATTTTTCTTTAGAGCTTGATGGTGCCAATGATGAGAACAGGGCAATCCCGGTGAGTACCTGCCAGGTTCCCGTTGGTGGTTCGCCCGTGAGGTGCCATCTCGCTCACACACACTTTTTTCTTTGTCTGAGTCTGACACATGGGTGTGTACTGTGTCTCACAACGTCTGTCAAAAGGCATTGGGCACATTTTAAATGTGGCACAACATAGGTGTATCACCTAACCCATCAATTAAAATAGGGGAGTTAGTTGGAATGGTTTTTCAACGCAAGATACACTATTGAAATAATTATTTGTTAGGTGCCTATCTGGTCTAGGTCATATTTGTGGAAAGTATATGTTGAGTGGAGGGCGACCTATGACCTTAATTCCCTCTAAGCTCCTTGTTGTTAGCTATCATTTTGTTCACAACAAACAACATGTTCTCTCACCTGTTGCTATGCCGCTTCGGAATTCCGCAGAACCTGTTCATGCAGTGCTAATAATGAAGTTGCTCAGGGTTCGGTTCCTGCGTCCTGAGGGCCTCATTTATGAGCCCTTGCGTCAGTTTTGCGCTTCTCATGCGTCACTTTTTGTGACGCATCGGCGGCGTAAAACATGCCTCCTGTTTCTCACTATTTACAAAGTGACGCATCTAAGCAGATGCGTCACTTTGTGAACCCCTGCGCTACATATACCTGCATCAGGTATAATGAATGCAGGGGGGCGTTACACCACACAAAGCCTCGTAGAAGTGACGCAGTGAAATCTATGAGATTTCACTGCATCACTTCTAGGACGCTGTTGCGTCAAAATCTTGCGCCTGCCTCACAGCAGGCGTAAGACTGACGCAAGCCCTTCCACATGGGACTTGCCCCATGTGAAAGGACGCATTGCTGGAGTTGCATCACTTTTGTGACACACTCCAGCAATGCGTCACTTTTGCGCTTACAGATACGTCAGAAATACTGACGTATCTGTAACTCCTTGCGAAATGATGCGTCATACTGTAAATATGACGCATCATTGGTGTCGCAAGGAGTGCGCACTGAGAAGTGACGCATTGCTGCTGTCACGCAGCGATGCGTCATTTCTCATAAATGAGGCCCATGATGTTCCCCACGTTCTAATGCGCTGCGTGTACGTGCGTAACGTCACGTAAGCGCCGTTTTTTTTAAACTTTATTTATTTCAAGAAGCTTGAAGGGGACAAAGCAATCGGACTTCAGGAGAAAGTGAAAACGCTGTTGCGCATCTCCATGACTTTAGATGTGATTGTCGAAGTACCTCTTCCTTCATTGTGCTATAGTGACAATAGCATTTTCAAGAAAGAAACTTCCGGGTTTTAAGAATTAAAAAGGAAACATCGCATCTGTTAAATCTCAAAGACATCGTATTATTTGGAGACTTTCAAAGAAGTATAATACAATACTTCAGCGCCATCTAGTGTTTTTCTTCAGTAGAGTTCAGTCATTTTTCACAGCATTGTCCTAATAGTTTTCACATGCAACTGGTGCTTGTACTTTAAGGCTATGAACTTGACCAACTTTGTTTCTACCTTTTTTGTGTGTTATAGTCAATATCACTGTTTTGTTGTGGTGTGGTTTAATAACAGCTTCATTTCTTTTCAAGTGAAATTTTAATGGTCACTGCTAGCACTTTTCGGGTTTGATAACATCACACTACAATTTCACAGCTTTTATTAAGGTGTTACATATGAATGTAGTTGTGTTTACTGAAGATTATATTCTGAAAAAGTTGTATTACATTGTATTTCATACTTTTTAACTAATAAAAAATGCAGAATAATGCCACACCACCATTTTTCTTTCAACACCAGGAGATCCACCCATAAAGTGGCATAAGTGGAAAAAGGTGTTTGAAAGGTATGCCAATGTGTGGTACAAACTTAAGTGCAGAACGAAGAACTGCACTCTTGCTACACTGTTTGGGGTCTGAAGGACAGGAAGTGTTTAATCACCTTCCTGATATAAATGACCAAACATTGAATGAATATGAAATATGCATTCTTAAACTGGACAAACATTACTTACCCAAAGTAAGCACCATCATTGAGAGATACCATTTTGGGCGTATGTCTCAAAATGAAGGTGAAACTGTAGAAAACTACATCACAGCGTTAAGGAAACTGAGCTCTTCTTGTAAATGTGATGCCTTGATTGAAGAGAGGATTAGGGATCAAGTTTTGCTTGGTTGCAACATACAGAAGGCAAGAGATGATATCTGGCAAAAAGATGATCCTACTCTAGAAGAAGTGATCAACATAGCTAAACAAATTGAACACTCTGTGAAGTGTGTTGACATTATCACTAAACAGGAAAACAAAAGTAATGTTGTACATGAAATTAAGACTAATCCTAATGGGAAAAGTTCTAAGAAAAATGTTAAAACCAGTAGTGGTAAGGCACTTATGAGTAACAAATCTAGTTTTCAAGGGAAATGTTACCGTTGTGGGAACTTTGGTCATGTAGCCAATGACAAGAAATGTCCTGCATTAAAGGCCGCCATGTAGCGATTGTAGGAAGGTTGGGCATTTCACCTCTGATAGTGAGAAGAAAGGACCTTTGGATGAAATACTGGTGGATGGACTGTCTACTCGTGTATTATTTGATTCTGGGGCAAAAATTACTATTGTATCCAGACATTTTTACACTCAACATCTAGATGGAAAGGTCAAAATTGTGAAAACTGATACTAAGCTGTATGCTTATGGTGGAGAACCCATCAAACTCATTGGGTATTTTCAAGGTATGATTGAATATAAAGGAAGACTAGTTTCTGGCAAGGTTTATGTATCCCACAGAGGGGACAGCATCTTGAGCTGGATCCATCAACGAGATTTGTGAGTCATGCTGGATCCCAACAGCAATCCTCCCATTTTATTAAAAGAGAGGCTGAATGTGAACGAGATTAATGTGAGTCAAAATTACATTTCTTACACTGAACATATCAAAATGTTGTTTCCCAACGTCTTTAAAGACAAGTTAGGGTGTTTATGTGATTACACCCATAAAATTAAGTTATTACCAGATGCTGAACCTGTTCTTGTAAAGTCAGAAGTGTACCCTTCTCTGTGCGGGAAGAGATGAAAAGTCAATTAGATACGTTGAAAGATGAAGGCATAATAGAAGACGTTGAAGGCACTCAGTGGTTGGCCCCAGTGATCGCAGCCAGAAAATCTGATGGTAGTCTGCGCTTATGCATAGACTTGCGCTCCCTCAACAAATAGGTTGTTGTGGACAGATACCCTCTCCCAAAAATCTCTGACATGCTTATGTTACTAGAGGATGCCAAGATTTTCTCCACAGTGGACCTAAAGTCAGTCTACCATCAGATAGAGCTATATGAGAGTGCGAGAGATCTAACTGCTTTCATCACCCCTTTTGGCACATTCAGGTTCCTTAGACTGCCCTTCAGTCTAGTCTCGGCAGCATCAGTGTTTCAAAGGGATTTAGAGAAAGTATTGCAGAATTTAAATGGAGCTAAAATTTATCAAGACGATGTTCTAATTTTTGCTCGTGACATTGAGGAACATGATGAAATTTTGAAGGAAGTCTTGAGAAGATTTTGTAAAAACAATCTTACGGTTAAGTCAGAGAAATGCAAGTTTAGGAAAATGTCTATTGACTATTTGGGTCACACAATTTCTGGCAAGGGTGTAGAACCCAAACGTGAGTTAATTGAGAATATTCAAAATCTAGCGTCTCCCACTAATAAGGTAGAAGTCAAGAAAATCCTAGGCATGACGGAGTACTACAGCAAATTTGTGGAAGGGTTTGCTGAGAAAACAACCAACATAAGGACATTTTAGTGCAAAGGGGTTGATTTTCATTGGTCTCAGTTATGTGAGAGTAAATGTATTAACTTGAAGAATAGTTTAAGGAAGACACCCAAACTAAGGAGTTTTGATCCAGCTTTGAAATCTGTACTAATCACAGACGCAAGCCTTGGAGTTGTCCTACAACAAGAGCAGGGTGAGGAAGTGAAAGTCATTTAATTCCTTTCTCGCAGTTTGAAAGGTGCCGAGCTGAGGTACTCTGTGATAGAGAGGGAGGCTTTGGTGGTTAATTGGGCCATCAAGAAGCTGAAACATTTACTATGGGGTGCCAAATATTTAGTAAGGAGCGATCACAAACCTTTGTGTGAGGTGTTTAATAAGAAAGGCTTCGATGCTATATCTAGCAGAATTTCCAAGTGAATTGTAGGTTTGCAGGCTTATGATTTTCAGGTTGAATATCTACCAGGGGTGCGTAACTGCATTGCTGATACACTTTCCAGATTGGTTGACATAGAGGAAGGTGAAATGGACTCACATGAGGAAGATTTGAACGAATGGGTATGCAATGTCCAGCATATTGGGATGAAAGAGGATAAGTAGTGCAAAGCCTGTGAGTCTGATGCAGAGTTTATAGAACTACGCTCTTTGGTTAAAAAAGGTTGGTCTTGCAAAACTGGTGGGGAGGGGTTTTGGAATGTGAGGAATGAATTATCCTTTAATGGTGACATGATTTTTAGAGGTCCAAGGTTAATTCCACCTAAAGAGCTACGTGAGGAGTTGATAAATTTAGCCCATGAGGGTCACCAGGGAATATCCAAGACTAAAGAAAGACTTTGGCTTAACTATTGGTGGCCGGGGTTAGATATTCAGGTTGAGAGGATGGTAAGAGATTGTTTGCAATGTATTTTAAGTGAGAAATAATTGAAACCCAGAGTTCAGCCTATGGTTATAAGGGAGCGACCAAAAGGACCATGGCAGGAGCTTGCTCTGGACATTGTAGGCCCTGTCACCTTCAATGGTTATGAAATGTATGTATTTGTCCTAATTGACATGTTTTCAAGATGGCCAGAAATCAAATTCACAAGAAATGTTGAATCTAAACAAGTCATAATCTTCCTCAAAGACGTTTTTACATGGGAAGGTTTACCTGGATCTATGTTGACAGACAATGGTGTCCAATTTGTGTCTCGTGAAATGAAGGATTTTCTGCAACGGTGTTCAATTGACCATATATTGTGTGCTATGTACCACCCAGAGTGCAATGGTATGGTAGAACGTTGAATGCAGCACATATGAAAAGAGGAAATAACAAAGAAAAATAAAGATATTTCTCCTCAATCCACCTTGCTTGGCAAGGTGTAGCATTTCGACACATTCCCAGGTTCACAACTCCTACAAAATCCGGAAACACAGAAAAATCCATGGCAGAATTCATGGGAAAGCCCATGCTCTAATCACGTAATGACTCCCAAGTTGAAAAGTAACATAATGCTGCGCAAGCAGCTACCTTGCTTTACATTTCTATAAAAAAAACATGCAATGCCATGGAAGTCAGGCTGCGTGCGGCTTTGTAAATATAACAGAAGCCTTTGCATTGTACTTGCATCACTCTAAATATTTTGAGGCTTATTTACAAGCCCCTTGAGTCACGTTTACCATGTTAAAAATGAAGCAAACGTGGAACAAGCGCTTGTGAATAAGCCCCTTTCTTTTTGCAAAGCATGTCCAACTTTCCATGTGTGCTCTAATGAAAAATATTTTTAAATTATGTGAATTTTATAGTTGAAGGGTACACTTCCACTCCAAAACCCACGCGGCACATTACAGAGATGGTTTTGCACTATAGTGCGTAGCACAAGGCAGACAAAGTAGTCCAGCACAGACAGAGAACAACACAATATCTTAGTCAAAATGGTGCTGTTCTGATCTCTCTCTCGCTTAGACACAACACAGCTCATCAAATGTGGTTGAATGCATTTTTTAGTTATCTCTAGATCTTTATATTTGTTCTTATCTATTTCTATTAGTCTCCGTTTGTCTCTATGTGCCTGGGAATTGCCATGTTTGTGTTTTATCTGTCTCTTTCAGTCTCAGTCTGTTACAATCTTCGTTCTGGCTCATTTTTTTCTCGACTCTCCCTAGGCAGCCTTTAGTGTTTACATTACTTCATTGTTCTACTCTCCAAACAACTGAAATTCTCTGATGCATTACATGTTTTCTATTATATTGTGTACCCTGATTACCAGAATTTCCTTCTCTTCTCCTTGTTCCTAAAGAAATTCCACATGAAGTGTTAATGTGCCCTTCTCTAAGGCTAAAGCCCCATACTTGTTTTTTACACATATTTCTCTATGTTTGAGGGAAAAGCACAATTTTGCTCAGATCTCTAGATTGCATTTCTTTTTCCTGCAGATTGCCTACTTTGCGAGAAGTGTCTTGCTATCAGCACCACCCAATGCTCAGGTATCTTCAAGCAATGCTCTCCTGACTTCACTCCATGCGCCCAAGGGCTAGAGAACAGCACACTGGGTAAGTGCCACATGCCACATATCTGTTACTCTGTCCTTAGCATTCTGGCCAGTGCTTAAATTGTAAAATAATAAGTATCAGGATCCATGATATTTCTTCGGAGGCCACTGCAGCTTTCACCACCTGTGTTCCTTGTCAGCGCTGCCAGATACATGTACCAATGGCCTACATGAATGAATGAATACTGAGATTTCTTGAGATCACAGCTATTCCGAGGAGTGTTCTAGCACTAGTGGAATGTAAGAGGGCAAAGGAAGAAGGAATTACAGAGTGAAGAGCCTATATACCAATACAGTCCTAAAAGTATGACAGTTGGGACTATACTAGGTGAACCAAAGCTGTAAGAAGGAACTGAGCAAGCACTTTGGTATTATTATTTTATGAATACTATATTAAACCCTTTTCTCATGTGTATTTTTAAAAATAGACTAACAGAGCCACCATGTGGTGAGTTGTTATAAATATGTGCCACTTTTAGGAAATAAGTCTGGGTGTCAAGTACCAGAAAACAGCAGCACAAATTAAGTACTGATTCTGGCAATTTATGGGTTGGTTGTAAGGTGTCCTTGTGACCTTCAAAATGCTTTCCCGATGTTTCTACATGGCAGCAACTGATTGGGTAAAATTTGTAGGCTGGCATACATTCCTACCTGGGGCCGTTCTCGCTGTGCCACAGGCCCCTAAGCGATAACTCACTAAAGTGGCCTAATCATGGTGTAACATGTTTGAGGCGCTTGTTTTCCCTTCCGGAGAGTGCCTTGCCTTGTATTTCAAGATGGATTGTTCTCATGGGTGTCAGGTCAGTACTGATTTGCATAAGACAGGCTTCTTATGTATGGAGTGGCACAGTTGGCATAAAATGATGGGTTAGGCATCTACTGGGAGCTTTTGAAAGTGGTTTAGAAGTGTGGAAAGAGCAATAAAATCATTTGAAAGAATTGAGTAATCATCACAGTCGTAGGGGCAAAGTTTGACACCCCATTAAAAAAAGAAAAATTCAGGAGGGATATTTCTCTTTACTTAATACTGACATTTGGTGCATAAACACTGAAATAAAGCTATTTTAACACAATAAACTCTTACTTTGTCATGGTTTGGCTGTTTCACCCAGACTCCTTCAAGATAATAATGTCTGTTCAGGAACTCATACTGCATTTGTGCCTACAGGGGATAATGTTATTGTAACTGTCTTCAAGGACTGTCTGAATCTCTCCGTACATGCAGCCTGTGGAAGAGATTTCTACTTACAAAACTCTGTGTTCTCTTTCCGGATCAGTAGAACATGCTGTGACTCTGACTTCTGCAACAGAGGGGATGTAGATGGACTGCACAAGAGTGTGCATGGACTCTGACATCTGTTACACAGGTACTGTGCAGGGTAGGTGCCGTCAGTGACTAACATCTGCAACAGAGAGTCTGTGCAGTCTGTGACTCCTTCATCTGTACCCCAGGGAGTGTGCAGGGTATGTTCTGTAACATAAGGGCGTGCAGGGCACATACAGTCTATATCTCTGACATCTCCGGCATAGGGGATGCGCAGAGTATGCGCACTCTGTGAATCCAACATTGATAACATTGGGAATGTGCAGCGAAGTTAGAGTCTATGAATTCAATATCTGAAACTGAGAGAGTAGGCACCCTGGGCAGTCTATGACACTGACATCTGTAATGGAGTGGTTGTGCAGGGACATATTGTTATTGTTATTTAATTTTAAAAGGCGCACAGATATCCAAAGGTTTCCCAGCGCCATCAGACACAGGACGAATGAAGGAAGGCTATTGATTGAATGACCAGGTTTTCAATCTTTTTCAGAAGTTCATATAGATGTCCTTATTCCGAAGAGAAGTAGGGAGTGATTTCTACAGGGAAGGGCCTAGGCTAGAGAAGGATTGTCCACCCATGTGCAACAATTTGGTCCTAGGGACTGTAAAGGTGGCCTGGGTGGAAGAGCTGGAAGAGCAAAGAAGGCGAGGTGGATGATAAGGCTGCACCAAGAGAAGAGCAAAGAAGGCGAGTGTGGATGATATGGCTGCACCAAGTAGTTTAGATACTGTGGCACTGTACCAGCTTTAATTTTATGCATATAACTCAGGGCTTTGAATTTGATGCAATTCTCTATATTGAGCCAATGAAGGTCGCGGAGTGTGCTTGAGATGGAGGCCTTTCTAGGGATCTGACAAAGAAACCTGGCTGCTGCATTCTGCACTACCTGTAGTTTACGAATCACCTTCTTATTGGCTCCTAAATACAGGGGGGCAGATTTACAGGAAAGTGACGCATCCGTAGAGATGCGTCACTTTCCCTGTGACACCATGCAAAACCCTTGCGTCACCATGGATGCGCTGTATTTACAATACAGCGCACCATGGCGCAACGATTGACAGATTCGTCAGAAATTCTGATGCATCTGTTGACAGAAAAGTCACGCATTGCTGGAGTTGTGTTGCAAGCACGACACAACTCCGGCAATGCGTGTTGCGGCCTACTCCCAATACACTGTGTCACTCCTTACACCAGTTTCAAGCAGACATAAGGTTCTGACGCAGTGGCGTCCTAAAAGTCACACAGTGAAATCTTGTAGATTTCACTCTGTCACTTTTACAAGGCTTTTTTGCGTGGTAACACCTACCCTGCATGCATTATACCTGAAGCAGGTATAATGTCACGCAGGGCTTTACAACGTGAGGCATCTACCTAGATGCGTCACGTTGTAAATGGGTTGCAACTTTTACGCTGCCACTGCGTCACAAAAGTGATGAAATGACAGCCAAAAGTGACTCAAGGGGCATATACATCTGCCCCAGGATATTGCCCTAGTCCAGCTTAGAAGTAATAAGGGCCTGTATCACAGTTTTTTGTGTAAGACCAGGAAACATACAGAGGATTGTTTTTAGCCACTTAAGGATGGTGAAACAGTCTGAGACAAATTTGACTGCTTGCTGCTTCATTGACAGCTGGTCATCAATGATAATGCCTAGATTGTGAAGCTGTTGTGCAGGTTGTGGAAGAACACCCATTTGCTGAGGCCAGTGCTGGGGGCCCCAGAGATCTTTGTGTTTCCCAAAAATTAATACTTCCGTTTTTTCGACGTTAAGTTTTAGCAAGTTGCCTTGCATCCGAAGACCAACTACATGCAAACTTCGCTCTCAGTCGAACCCTCCAAAACCGACAACGTTGCCCACAACCTCAGGCGCTGGATCGAAGACTGCGCCAACACCCTCACCCGCTGAAGAAACCCACCCACAGAGACACCAGCAAGAGGGCCAGCTGGTTCATCCCAGAACTCCTAGGTTCCAAGCAAGCCTGCCGGAAACTAGAAAAGAATCGGCACAGTGAACAAACTCCGGACAGCCACGCAGCACACAAGGACGTTGTCCGCAACCACCACCACCTCATCAGGGCTGCCAATAAGACCTCCTTCAAAGACAGCCTTGACAACAACACACACGACAGCAAGCAGCTCTTCAATATCATGAAGGAACTCTCCAACCCCAGCTCCAACACCAATGACATCCCGCCGTCGCGAGCCCTGTGCGACTTCCTCGCCACCTTCTTCCACCGCAAGAAAGCAGACATCCATGACAGCTTCAACACCCAGAAAGCCCCAAAAGACAGCAACACTACAGACCCTCTGCACACCATCGACCACGTCCCCTTGCTAGCCTGGACCAGCGTGAGCATCGATGACACCATCAAGACCATGAGCATCCACTCCGGCTCTCCGTCAGACACATTCCCGCACCAAGTCTTCAACAAAGCAAGCAGCTCCATCGCACCCCACCTACGCAATGTCATCAATCTCTCCCTTGAGACCGCAACCTTCCCAGAGAGCTGGAAACACACCGAGATCAACGCCCTACTAAATAAAACCAAGGCAGACCAAAGAGACCTCAAGAACTTCCCACCCATCCCTCTGCTCCCCTTCCCAGCCAAGGTCATTGAGAACATCGTTAACAGACAGCTAACCTGATACCTCGAAGAGAACAGAATCCTGGACCCTTTCCAGTCAGGGTTCCACAGCAACCATAGCACCGAGACCGCCTCATCGCTGCCACCGACGGCATCAGGACCCTGCTAGACAACAGGGAGACTGCAGCACTCCTAGACTCCTAGACCTCTCCGCCGCCTTCGACACTGTCTACCACCGCACACTACGCGCACGCCTCCACGCCACAGGGATCCGAGACAAGGCTCTGGAATGGACCACCTCCTTCCTCTCTGGCAGAACATAGAGTGTCCGCCTCCCCCGATTCCATTCCGAAGCCTCCGAGATCATCTGCGGCGTACCCCAAAGATCCTCCCTCAGCCCGACACTGTTCAACATTTAAATGGCCCCGCTCGCACACGTCTCCCGACAGCACAAATTCAACATAATCTCCTACGCCGACAACACTCAACTGATCCTCTGACTCACCAAGGACCCCATCATCACCAAAGCCAACCTCCACAAAGGAATGAAGGCCATCGCCGACTGGATAAAGATCAGCCATCTGAAGCTGAACTCGGACAAGACGGAGGTCCTCATCCTCGGCTCCAACTTGTCAGCCTGGGATGACTCCAGGGGGCCAACGGCACTGGGGGTAGCCCCGACCCACACTGATCACGCACACAACCTGAGAATCATCCTCGACTCAACGCTCTCCATGACCAAGCAAGTCAACACCGTCTCCTCCTCCTGCTTCAACACCCTCCACATGCTAGGCAAGATCTAGAGATGGATCCCGACAGATACAAGAAAGACAGTCACCCAGGCCCTCGTCAGCAGCAGACTCGACTACGGAAATGCCCTCTACGCGGAAGCTCATCAATCGACTACAACGCATCCAAAACACCTCGGCACGACTGATCCTCGATGTAGCACGACACACCATCTCACCCCCCACCTGAGAAATCAGCACTGGCTCCCCGTCAACAAGATATCCTTCAAGCGCCTCATCCACGCATACAAGGCACTCCACAAGACCGGCCTAGCCAACCTCAACAGACGGCTCTCCTTCTTCAGCCCCAACTGCCAGCTACGCTACGCCGACCTCTCACTTGCCACCGTCCCGCGCATCCGAGATCCTTCTCCCACCTCGCCGCCAAGACATGGAACACCCTCCCACTGAGCCTACGACAGACCCAAGAACTGCTGACCTTCATTGGGATACTAAAGACATGGCTATTCGATCAGTAGCGGCCCCCACACCCCAACACCTTGAGACCTTCATGGGTATGTAGTGCGCTTAACAAATAACTGATTGATTGATTGATCCAACCTGCTATATTTTGTACTGACTGGAAAGGAGATGGTCTGGATGCTTCCTTGGTGGAAAGGGAGAAAATTAGTTGGGTGACATTGGCGTAAGAAAAAATAGACAACCCAGAATCTTCAGCAATCGTAGCCAGAGGCCTGACATAAACATTGTACAATAGTGGTCTGAGAATGGAGCCCTGCGGTAAAACATGAGGAGAGGCGTGGGGCTTGGAGCTGGCTGACAGAGAGAAGAACTAAAAAGTACGATCAGTCAAGAAGTCAGTGAGCCATTTCAGTGCTGTCCCGAGAACTCCCAGTGTTTGTAAAGCTTTAAGTAGGGTGGTGTGAGACACAGTTTTGAAAGCAGCACTCAAATCAAATAATATGTGTGCCATGGAGAAACTGGCTCTGAAACCAGACTGTGATGTATGTAAAACTTTTTGGGAGTTAACGAAATTTATCAATTGTTGGTTGACATGTTTTACTAATATTTTAGAAAAAGCAGGGAGTAGAGAGATCAGGCGGAAATTGGATGATTGAGCCGGACCGGCACAGCTTATTTTCAGGAGTGGGAGGACCATGGCATGTTTCCATTCAGATGGAACAAATGCTTCCTGCAGGGATGCATTGAGCAGCTCCATGATTAGCTTCAGTGATGATGGCTCAAGTTTCTGAAGTTTGGCAATAGGAAGAGGATCTCTAGGAGAGCCAGATTTTAGGCAGGTTAAAATACATTTAAAAGAACTGGTATCCTTAGGCAACCAATTTCCTATAGTATTGGATGTTACGGCAGTCTGCTTTTCCAGTGGAGTGGGGCTGACTGATGCAGGGGGAAAGTTCACAGTTTTCTGTTCCATATTGGTAGTCCCTACATTCAGTGCTGAGTGGATATTCTCCTCTTTGTCAATGAACAACTTGGCTAAGCCTTCGCATTGGCCTTGGGTGACCACAGGAGGAATGGGCCTGAGAGGTCTTGAACTAGTATAAACAGGGTCTTAGGGTTATTTTGTGCTGATGTAATGGTGTTATTCACATATTCAGCTCAGGCAGTGCTGCATAGGGAATGGTACTCACTTTTTGCTAATTTGTAAGCCTTTCTAGTACTTTACATTTGGATTTCTCTGTTTTTAGCCTTTCAGAAAACCATTGGGCAGGAGGTTTGTGATTATTCAGTTTTTTAATGGATAAGGGGAGGCATGCCTTAGTGGATGTTGCAATCCAGGAATGGTCTGCTAGATTGACTGAAGTGATAGCAGGGATGTTATTAGATAGGTGGTGGTTAAAAGTATCTGTGTAGTTTTTTACAGTTTCTAGACCTTGATTTGGTGGCTAAGGTGGGCATGGAAGCACATTGCAGATCCTGCCTCACCCCAAACCTTACCAAAAAATGATCAGACCAGAGTACTGGAAGAGATGCCTGGCATGAAATGTTAGATAGGTGAAAATGGGGTCCAGGAGATGACCCGCCATGTGGGTGGGACCTGAATTGCAAAGAAGAATATTCATTGCTGCGGGATTGGCATCTTTAAAGGAGGGGCTATGCAGAGACATGCAGTCTGTGATTCTGTCATCTGTAAAAGAGGGTGTATGCAGGGACATGCAGTCTGTGATTCTGATATCTGTAAAGGAGGGGTTGTGCAGAGACATGCAGTCTGTGATTAAGATATCTGTATAGGGGGGCTGTGAAGGGAGATGCAGTCTGTGATTCTGTCATCTGTAAAGGAGGGGTTGTGCAGAGACATGCAGTCGGTGATTAAGATATCTGTAAAGGAGGGGATGTGAAGGGACATGCAGTCTGTGATTATGTCACCTGTAAAGGAGGGGCTGTGAAGGGACATGCAGTCTATGATTCTGTCATCTGTAAAGGAGGGGCTGTGCAGGGACATGCAGTCTATGATTCTGTCATCTGTAAAGGAGGGGCTGTGCAGGGACATGCAGTCTGTGATTCTGTCATCTGTAAAGGAGGGGCTGTGCAGGGACATGCAGTCTATGATTCTGTCATCTGTAAAGGAGGGGCTGTGAAGGGACATGCAGTCTGTGATTATGTCATCTCTGTAGAGGGGTTGTGGAGGGCCATGCAGTCTGTGATTATGTCATGTGTAACTGATGGGATGAGCAGGGCACATGCAGTGTTTGTCCGACAGTTGTGACAGAAGGAATTTGCAAAGTTCATACAGTGTGACACTTCTGTGACATAGTGTGTGAGAGTTTGGCCTGGTACATGATGCGCACAAATGATTGTGGGCACCCAGCACCAGTCCAGACAACCCTTATGGTGATTTGAGTGGTCTTAGACAGCCTTAAAAATCTCTCTAAGTAGTAGTTGTGAAGAGTGGCCTTCAGTGCAAAAGGAGTGTGAAAAGTTTGTTTTACTTGAACATCATCATATAGCTTAATCCAGTCTCTCTGCTCATACTGTCTTGGAACCTGGTAGGTCTGCGTAATAAAATGGCCATTAACAGGCTTGATGGACGGTGCAGCCTTGGAAGAAGATGATTACTGGGCAATGCCATCAACAGCGGCCCCTTCACCAAGGTCATGGACGCCCCTAGCCATCCAAATGATGGCACTAACACTTAATCATTCAATCAGGGCCTGTAATGGACGTGTGCAATCCGATATCCCCCCAAAATGCACATTTAATAAACCAGGACAGGAGTCGCGCCTGGATTATATACTGGTTGAAACTTGCTCCTGGTCCAAGGTCATCGATGGCAGGGTTATCTCTAGAGATGAGAGCGATCATAATGCGCAAATTTTGGAATTGTCCTCTCCTGCCATTGTCAAAGACAACTACAATGGCAGTGATGACCCTGATTCGAGGATGACTCTATCTAATGATAGACGCAGAGTCAGGTGGGATAAACTAGTAGTACACCCTGAGGACGTTGCCAAGCAGTATGCTCGGATCGTCCCTGTATTTGAAGAGGTTAGTGCTCTAATTATGAAACCCCATTCCCCTCACATGCACCAAAACCTATGGGCCCTTCATGGGGATTTAACCAGCTACCTGGCAGAGGTGTTCAACCCCCGTGTGACAAAGCGGACGATCAGGGGTAATCGATCCTCATGGTACAATGCCGCCTGCAGAAAGGCGAAGGCAGATCTAGTTTTGTCTCTGAAGCAAAATACTAACAAATCACTAATACAAGCCCGGAGAATTGAATACAAGCGCCTAATTCCCTGTGCCAAGGTGGAATGGCACCATGATAACTGGGTGACTCTAACCACTGCCCTTGCGACCAGAGACTCACGTAAATTCTGGTCAATTGTGAACACGGGGTCTGGCGAGCCATAACCGAACATTGAAGCAAATAAAGCCGCCAATGTGTGGGAGGATCACTTCTGTGCCCTGTATGTAGCGGACAATCCTGAATTAGTTGGGGACCATGGGGGGATGTTGCCAAACCTTACCCCACAATTTGACGGGGATGATTTTACTGAGGAGGAGGTCTGTGCTGCAATATCTAAACTTGCAGCTGGAAAAGCCCCAGGGTTGGACAAACTCCCGGGCGATCTCTTTAAGCACAAACCCAAGGTTTGGGCCCCATACTTACTAGCTATTTTCAATGCAGTGTTGAGGGGCATGGCGTTACCCTGTACTTGGCTGGGCGCAGAGATTGTCCCTATTTTTAAGAAGGGCTCTCCTCTGCTCCCAGCCAACTACAGGCCCATCAGCCTCATCAATGTGTCACAAAAGATCTTCGCGAGGCTGATCTTAGATCGCCTCCAACACTGGATTGAAGAATATTCAATTTTGAGTCCCTACCAGGCAGGGTTCAGAAAAAACATATCCACACAAATTTTCCGCCTGACTTTATTGTTCTGGAAAACTGTCAGGATTGAGGGCGGTAGCCTATACATGGTCTTTGATTTGGTCCCACGAGGGAAACTCTGGTCTGTGCTCTTAGAGCTGGGCATCCCACCCCAACTTTTGAATATACTAATGAGGCTCCGTGAGGAGAATTTCGCACGGGTCAGGTGTGGGAAGAATGGTCTGTTGTCATCTAGATTCCCCATTGACATTGGGGTAAGACAGGGGTGCGTTTTAGCACCCACTCTGTTTTGCCTCTACGTCAACGGGGTAATCGCCCACCTGAATGGGATACCGAATAGTGATGCCCCTAAGCTCGCTGGCAGAAGGTTGCCTGCGATTATGTTCGCAGACGATACGCTGCTGCTGTCTAAATCTCCAATGGGGATACAACGTGTGTTGGATGGTTTTGAGGCATTTTGTGTCGACCGGGGCTTGGAGATAAATGCTCTCAAAACTAAAATTTAGATTTTTAATCCCCCAGCAACTACACGCCCAAACCCTAGTATAGGCACCACTAGGTTGGAAAGGGTTCATATCTTTGAATATTTAGGGGTGACCATAAATGAAAGTATGACTTGGGCCCCCGTCAAATCAAATCTCAACTTAAACTGGCCCAATTAGCAGGGGGTATCCTTAAGCTTTCCAACACATCTACCATCAAACCCATTGGCCCACCCTTGGAGATATACGAAATGCAGGCAAGGGGGGCAGTCAGCTACGGTGGCAAACTTTGGGGCTACTTGTGTTGACCGGAAATTGTTGTCACTGAAAATAAATTTCTTAGACAGTTGCTAATCCTGCCCTCCAGTACTCCTCTGCTACTGCTGAGCTCGATAGGGGCCTTAGACCAAAGACGAGGATCTGGGACTCAAACCGCTAACATTCTGGCAGAGGCTCTGGACCAGACTGGAGCTCCTCAACTACAGGCAGGAACTTCAAGAAATTTTAAGCCTACCGAATGTGGGGAAAATCCCATGTTTCAAATATATTAAAAATGAATGTGGGAAGCTGGGAGTACCACTATTGTGGTCAGACCCGGAGACAGCTTGTATTATGGTTTCACGTAAGCATTTGGCAAGATTATATTATGATAGCAAACTAACTGCCTCCATACGCAATTCACAAATCGGCACCCTAACCAAATCTTTTATAAAAGTCAAAGATTGCTATTATCTTGAGCAAGTCTTGGATGATATTTTTCCCATTTTAACTAGAAAATTATACCTATAATGGAGATATGGCACCCTACCAATCAGAGCCCTTACTAGCAAATGGTGCCCATCTTCACCAAAAAATTGCCCTGGTTGTAACTGTGATTTGGAAAATGATCTGCACATTATTTTCTTTTGTCCAGCGTACCAAAAGTCAAGAAGGTATTGGGTCATTCCTCTCTGTAAAAACTTACGATTTACTCATTGTATCCAAGCTTACAGAATCCTTAAAACAGATCTAACCAGTTTGATTGTTTTTGCTGTAGCAACATTTTTGGCAGCAATGTGGCACAAGTGCAGGTTTTTAATAAGTACTGTTTAAATCTATTTGCACAAGCACTTTCTAATTAATCGTTATAGATGCTTCAACGGATGTACAGCAATTGCTAGGTGTATAAAGCATCAATTTGAATTTTTTACTGTTGTCAATCTGCTTGTGTTTAACTGAAATTGTTATCATTCTTGTATATTGTACATTTCCTTCTTAAAAATTGTTTGAATATCTTTTATGGCAAAAAACTTGTTGAAATAAAGACATATGAAAGTGAAAGTGATATAGCTTAAATAAAAAAGAACCACACAATGTATTTATAAAAATATGTAATTGTTATAAGACACTCACTAACATGGTCAGATATCGCCTAGCCAGAGATATACCCATAACTCACAGCACTTTGTAATAGAAACAGGTAAGTAGCACAGAATACACAGTGGTAAACAGAAGCAGCGTGCTGTGTGGTAACACTACCGCTGGATCAACAAATGTCAGTGGTAAAGTCGCTGTTGAAATTTTAAAGAGAAGGACCCTTCCCAGTGTTGTATAACATTTTACGACCCTATTGTAATTTTCCCAATTCATGCCCTTATATTGGTATAAATCACCATATCCTTATATAGGCATAAGAATCATAACCATATTTAGACATAGCTCATGCAGTCCAAATACGGCCGGGCTACCACCACTAGTTCCGAAATCCACAACGATTTCTTGGAAAACTCGGCTTCAGCAGCTAGGGACCTTTGCTCGAAAACTGACTTGTCCAAGAACTCACGGAGTTCTCAAAGAACTGAGACTCTTTGATGACGTTATTATGTCCACCTTTATGTCAAACTCGGTACTTTCAAGGTATAAATATGCCCACACTTGCCATAGCAAACACACGGTGGTTTGGAGCAGTTCGACTATCTACATCCTGCTACAGCGAGTGCCGAAGGAAGCTGACACTCCAGCAGACGCACTAAGAGAGATGCTGTCTTTTCTCTTGCCGAGAAATCTAGCTCCCGTTTTCCAAGTTACCCTGCGGGTTATTGAGAAATGGAGTCCTGAGCCTGACCTTCTTCATTCCAAATCAAGGTACGGAGCTGATTAGACCCTAAGAGAAACCTTGGATAGATTCTTGGCAAAGAATATTATATTTATGCTACACCTCACTTACTTCTTCCTTCGTACTTAGCTTAGGTACATCGGGGTAGGCGTATTTTACATTATTTATGTAAGTATTTATCTATGGTCTATGCACCATACAATGCTCTTACAGTATTATTTTCTTCTACTATTTTTACTGTATGCATTATATTTTGCAACTAGTTTTACGATTGTAGCAGTTAATTTCTTATGCTTGAGAAAGAAGACTGTTCAATAAATCCCATTGATAGACCTAGTGCCAGTATAAGCTATGCTGGCCTGTCTTCTCCTATATTTTCTATCTCACGAGGCACCAGACAGGGGTGCCCGCTACCCCCCCTATTGTTTGCCCTCTCAATGGAACCCTTTTTAGCCGCTCTTCAATCTCAGGCACGAATAGTCCCATACACATCTGGATTACATACATTGAAAATTACAGCCTATGCGGACGACATAGCTATATATACCACTAATGTTGTAGAAGCACTGGTAGGTATAACTATAGAAGCGGACAGATTCAGTACTGTCTCAGGCTACAAGCTTAATATAAACAAAACTCAAATAGTGGCCAACTATAAATTACCGACCTCTGTTTCCGGAATTTGTCAAGCGGCTAATTATCTAGGGGTCAAAATGTCGGCTAAAATTAGAGACATTATCACAATAAATTACGATGTTCTAGTGAAATCCACAGTTTTATTACTTAAAAAATGGCATAAATTACCTTTAAACATTATAAGCAGAATCTACCTGATAAAAATGAAAATACTACCCAAATTTATTTTCTTTTTTCGATCTATACCACTTGCTTTAAATAACCTTTTTTTCAAGAAACTTGATGGAATATTCAGCAGTTTCATATGGGGGTATCGGAAAGCACGTAGATCTTTAAAGCTGCTTAAAGGCCCTTTAGATACAGGAGGCCTCAATTTCCCAGATTTTAAATTATACTTTTGGGCTACTTTTATTAGTCGTCTGCGCTCGTTGCTCATTCCAGAAATGCAACTCTTCTATCACATTATTTTGCTAAAATCAGACGCCAAAATGTTTCTGTTAAAACTGAATGATCCCAATTACTTTAAAAGGGTTAGATTTAAGACGGCAAGGGATATCGCGAAAATATGGTTTAATATCTTGTCTTTTTGTAAAACTTCTTTTTTTTCACCCTAAATTACCTCTCTGGGGAAACCCTGGCTTTCCCGGGATTTTCAATGATGTTCAAGCAAAATCATGGTCTGTTTTTGGAATCACTACATTAGCGGATCTCTACGGTGCTCAGGGTTTTCTAGATTTTGTCACACTTAAAAAAATATATAATTTGAACGAGGAGATGAGGTTTAAATATATGCAGATCTATGATTTTTTGATTCGTAAGATGAAGATATTAGAGGTTTTAGACTCGGACATTTGGAATTATTTATACTCACTCAAAACAAAATCTCTTATTAGTGAAGGGTATAGTTGCTTTGTTTCATACGGAGTTGATGATTGCTCCAAATTGGCGGAGAAATGGAGCTCGAAACTGAGACTTTCGATTAACTCCAACCAGATTGCCCACTCTCTCTCTAATCTGAACAATCTGGTGCAGTCATCAAGTCTAAGATTGCAACAGTTTAAAACGACTTGTATGTTATACTATACCCCCGAAATAATTCTTAAATGGTCGGTAAATACTCTAACAAGTGATCGCATGAAATGTCCGAAATGTGCGTTGGTTGGTGCTAACATAGAGCATATGTTGTTTTCCTGTCCCATCTTAAATGATTTTTGGCTTGCCCTTGATCGAGCCCTGAAACTAAAATTGACTAGACCACCCTCTCTTTCTCCTTCTTTAACCTTATTAGACATACATGAAGTTTCTCTTCCCCAACAGTCCCTAATAACCATTCTGTTATCGTGTGCAAAACTGACTATCGCTCATGCTTGGATTTCTACTCAGCCCCCACATATAATGGAATGGTGGGCCCTGGTCAACGAAATTTATAATATGGAGGCGGCTTTGGCTAAGCATCGTGGGGTCCGATCTTTATGTAAATTTAACAAAATCTGGGGTAATTTTATTTAGAATATCAAACTTTTTCTGATTTACAATGTAATATATCATTACGGCGTCCTCTGTAATATACATTTTTCTGTTTATTATATGCATTATATGTATTTTGTGCAAGAATACTCTTCCTTTTAAGTTTTGAAATGATTTGCTCTGTCTTTGTTTATGTATTCTTTTTTTTTCTCCTTTTTATTTATTTATTTTTTTTTTTTTCACCTCTCTTGCTGTTAATAAAAAAAGGAGTTAAATGAAAAAAAAAAAAAAAGAAAACGGCTGTCTCTCTATTTATCTGCACCTCTGGTGAAACGAAGCATGCACAATTGACTAAGTGAAATATCTATCTATTGTTTCCATGACTCTGAAGATCCGTTTTATCTTGGGGAAACAAAGTTGTCATGTTCATGCGGTTGTCAGAAACTTATTCCCTTCTGGTGAATTCGAAAAGTTTCTAGAGACCTCTGAGCTAGCTGGCACTCACAATTAAGTCTAATATATTTCAATAGACACCTAGTCAACATAAGTCCTACGTCACATCTATAGGATATATTATTCCAATGCGCAGAGCCTATTGGGAATATAGGAACTACACTACACCAGTGGACACTGAAGAAACGCCTTGGAAGACAGAAGGTTAGAGAGCCACCCCACCCGTGAAGACCTTAGAAACCAGGTTACCTGTACCGGGGCGGCCGGGTACATAGTTGTGAAGGGGCGTTGGATACCATTGCCGAACTCAATGGGAGATTTCAGGAACATGCAGCTGCTGGGGAAGGTGAAAGTGTCCAGTAGAACCCAAAGGTGGATTTGAGATGTGAAGAACCTGCAAGCAGAGGGGACAGAGCCTATGCCACTCAGGAGTGACCCGGAGGCACGAAGATGAATGCCTACTAATGTCGAGGGGTTGGAGGAGGGCTGACGGTGACCTTGGAACTGCATCTGTGTGGACAAGGAGATACTGTGGAAGACTAGGACTAGGAGCAGTACACAAGCTTTCCTACGTCGGATGTCGAGAGTTGAGAGGTCAGTGTTTGGCGGGAGAAGGAACAAGCCTTCGCAACTGCAACCAGCGGGGAAGTTAAAGGATGTGCAATTTCTGGACCAGCAAGGTCCAGGAGACTGACCACAAGTAGGGGAGTCAGGGCAGGCTCCGAGCAATCAGGAGAGCACAAAATAATTCAGAGGTGACCCTCAAGAGGACCCACAGGCCAGTGGCACAGGAGTCACAGAGCACATGTTGTGCTGTCTTGGTCTAAAAGACTGTTACTGGGAGCGCTGAGGACCTAACGGAGAGCCTTTCCAGTGCTTTGAATCATATCTCACACACTGTTTATGGCGTGGGGGTATGATTGCAACAGGTTTGATACCAAACGAGACAGGGTTAGTTACTGCCAGTTTCAAGATGGTCATCACTTAATGAGGCGGTGCCCCTCTAAATGTTATATTGGTCTCTCACTTACAACACTGGCGAATGGACTCCGAAGGCTGTAGGGGTGTCCTGCTCAAACAAAAAGAGTGAGGGACCACTTAGGCTCACCAAAGGAGTAGGGTACTCTTTACAAGTTAAAAAGTAAAGTTGTCCATTGGTACCTATACACTTGCTTCTGCATGCATAGTTTGAACATATCCCATATCACTAAAGCCTTTCATTTAAAAGATCACTATAGCCCCAACAGTAAACATAACAATTCTGTCAAAGTAGAAATGATTAAAAGAAATGCAGAACAATTCCTCTAAATTTCATTCCTTTAAAAATATAAAAAATTAGATACAAAATGTATCTCTCCTAATGATACACATCGACATTAAAAACCTGGATAATATACAAAAAGTGCGCAAATATTACCCACGTGCTCATAAGGGGAGAAAAAAGCCTAAAGCATACATCAATACCTAAAGTGATTTTGGGAGAATAAAACAAAAGACAATACACTTTGTCATTAATTTATACACATTCGTCCAAGAGAACATTTTAGTTGGCTAGGACCCGATACATCAAATCCTGTTAGGTATCTGTGGTTCCAGTCAAACAAAACAAATTGTGTAATTGAAGCGTCAACACGTTTCGATGATTTTACAAATATTGAGACACTCTTATTTTATAAAAGAACCCTCACTCGCCAACCTAGTTGGTGACATGCTTCATCATGGGGCCGAGTGCCCCTCTGGTGTGCCTGGTTACAGAGGAGCAGGTTTTTTGATAACTGTGAAAAAGTGATGCTGCAAAAAGATAGTGTTTTTAAATCACCTTTGTTCATCCAATAGAAATGTAATAAGAGTTTCTTCTTTTACTGGCTCTTGAATCCTTAGCCTCACTCTTTTCTTGTTTGTATACTGATTATTAGGGGGACCAAGAGTGGCTCCATTTTACCTCTCTTTCTTGTTGATTAAATATATTACAAATATTGAACCATCTTTCTCAAGACAAAAGTATTTTACTCTTAATATACACCACAAGGGCGAATATAGGAACAATGGGAGTGATGAATATTATCCCTACTTTCCTCAAGTCATCATACTAGCTGCATATTGGTAATGACACATGAGATACCTTGTTTTTTTTTATAAGAGAAGCATTTGAAGACTTTAAATACTATCAGTCTTACTTAATTTTCAGGATTGTTTTAATAATTTGCTAAACAACCACCATCCAATTGAATGTCCTTTGAATGCACTCTGCAAAGTAAAAAGACTATTTTAAGCTTGCTGTCCTATTTGACTGTATATTAAACTTTATGTTAAAATAGAGGACTCTCATACCTCTCTAGTCATCCAGTTGCAGCCGATACTTTATTATCTATGTCTTGCAGTCTTCTGTCTATGATCGCGGTTTTGAAGAATTGCCGCTTTATGTATCAGTGCCCTTCATCAATTGGGCCTGCAGTACAGTACGAGGGAGAAAAGAAGGAAACAAAGAGGGGATAAAAGAAATATATAGAGGGGAGAGACAAAAGAAGAGACAAAACAGGAGGAAAAAGGAGAAAAAACTGTAAAAATAGAAGAAAGAAAAGGGAAGTGCAGTTTAATTAAGAATTAAGGGGTATATTACCAACAACTAGCGATAATTTTTGTCTGTAACTTGTTTAGAGACAAAAATTATCGCCGCACATCGGCGATTTTTATCGCAGATAAACCTTGCTATTAGCAAGGTTTATCGCAAATGCGATAAAAAACGGCCGCAATGCTTGAATATCGCTGAAAAGTCAGCGATATTCATGCATTATCGAGCAAATGCTCTTAGCCATGTTATCCACCTCCCATTGGATAACATGGTGAAGAACTGCTCAGGGCAGGTGTTAGCTTTTGGAGATATTCGCGCTTAGCGCGAATATCTCCAAAAGTTGGTAATAGGAGATAGCGATGTTAGCGACTGTTTCCAGTCGCTAACATCTTGGCACGCCCACTTTGCATGTCATTAGTGATAAATATCACTGACATGCAAAGCGGGGCCCAAGATGGTCGCTATCTCCTATTAGCTGTCGCTAACTGGTGTTAGCGACAGCTTGGTAATAGGGAGATCATTTTATCTCCGCTTTCTTGGCTTTTAAAGCCAAAAAAGCGGAGATAAACCCCTTGATAATATACCCCTAAATTAGTACTTGTGACCTCCTTCTGTGTCCTGCCTACGA
This sequence comes from Lissotriton helveticus, assembly GCF_964261635.1. Lineage (NCBI taxonomy): Eukaryota > Metazoa > Chordata > Amphibia > Caudata > Salamandridae > Lissotriton > Lissotriton helveticus. Next base: position 20,987,702 of record NC_136063.1, read on the forward strand.
GTCATCGAAATAGAAGAGGGAATAAAGAACTGTGGCAAAGCTAATAATATAACTGCATCTTTGAATGTTTTTCTAAACATGTGTTATCTGCTAAAATACAGAACGAATGGAAGGGAATAGTTTCATTCTAGATTCTAGATTGTCTAGTTACTATCCTAATTCCAGTCCTGTCACTAATTTATATCATAATACAGGTAAAAATAATCAATATAATTAAGTTAACCCAGTCTTCACGTGAATTCAAACCATTTTCAATGGTCCCTTAAAAACACATGAACTACTGTTCTTTTTTCTTTGTTTTGAGCTCTACGTCTCCACCTCTTCTGTCAATCTTGATTTTTTCCCAGGATAACCAAAACTGTACTGATTACAGTCTTGGCCTGCCCTGGAAAAATGTTCACTGAGGGGAGCATTTTCCTTCTTGGTCCTTTATGTTCCATTAAACGCAGTCTTAGTTCTCTGCTAGTCTCTCCAACATAACCTAGACCGCAGGGACAGATCAACAGATATATAAAATGTTTACTACGACAATTGTTAAGAATCGAAGCCACCAACTGTTTGCCATTAAATTTACTAGTTTCCGTCTCTATAAAATGTTCACATATTGAACATGTGCCACACTTATACTTCCCTATCACTTTCTTCTTGCTTCTTGTCTAGGAAAGTCTTTTGATTCTCTTCGGTGTTTCTGTAGGTCTTATTAAAGAATTGCAAACATTTTTATTGCGTCTGAATGAGAATAGAGGTTTATCCATTCGTGTTTTTTGTCCATTGTTCAAGATTTTCCAGTTTCTATTAATAATGTTTTTTATTTTATTACTAATTCCTGAGTTCTGACTCAGAAACACTATCCTGTCCAATCCAGACATTTTTTTCTTTGTCTTTTCACATACCAAGTAGGTGGTCACGATTATAAAATGTCGCTCTCTTAAACAAGTGTCTAATACATTTTTCCGCATGTTGATAAAAATCCAAAACAGTAGTACAATTCTGTCGAAGGTGCAAGAATTCCCCAAAGTGAATGTTATCTTTTGGGGATTTGGGATGATTACTCTCATAGTGTAAGAGAGTATTTTTATCAGTATGTTTTGTTAACAACTCAACCTGTAGTGTACCTTCTGTGTCTTTGATGCAGATATCAAGGCAGCAGGGCCACCCTCACACTCAGAACTGAGCCCCATGCCTTCAGGATTGAAAAGGCCTGCTGTAGGGGTGTCTTATAGGTTTTAAGTGCAGTGATATTAGATATAGGAAAAACTATGCCTTTCGTACATGGAGCTAATGCCAGCTTACACAGGCTACAATGGCAGGCCCATTGTAATGGTCCATGTGGTTGTGTCTTGGTGGGCTAATAGAAATATAAGCTCATATGTAGACATTGGAGATTAAATGAAGAGCATCTTAATTGATACATTTCCCATTACTAAGATGTGTGAGCTTTTAGCTATGACTAAAGGGGTTAAGTGACTCTCATCAACTGACTGTGCGTCTGCATTTTGCCTCATTCCCTTAAATCTATCCAGTAGAATCTCACCACTTTAATCACTTCGTTTAGGGGTTACCAGTTCAAGCATTTGCCTTTTGACCTTGCATCACTTACTGCAGAATTTCAGCCTCTAATGTACCAGTCTTTCAAGGGCTGTACTGGGGTGGCAATTTTTGTATGACATTTTAGTTATAGGTAGGAATAGATTAGAACATTATGAATTATTGCGGCACGCATTGGGAATTCACAAGCCCAATGGTTTGACTAAGGAATTGAAGATGTGTAAGTTTGCCAGTAGGTTAATTAGGTACTTGAGCCACAAGGTAATCACTTAATCAATCAATCAGTGGTTTTTAAAGCATGCTACTCACCCGTGAGGGTCTCAAGGCACGGGTGGGGGGGAGGGGCGGCTCCGTTTCATTGAAAGAGCCAAATCTTGAGGTCCTTCCTGAACGTGTGCAGGGTCGGGTAGCGTCTGATGTTCACAGGGAGCTTATTCCAAGGTAAACAAAGAAGGTATGCTGCTTAAGGAGGAATTTGTTTAGGCGATATTGAATGTACCTGAACCGACTTCTAAGGATGATGAGATATCTTCCTGGCCCTTCCTGAGTTGTATTTAAAATGTGTATGAGATTTTGTTGTTGAGACTCATGCTCTTAGGCATTTAATGAAGGAACAAAGGTCTCATTTGTGAAACCACATCTTTGTAAGATGTGTTCTACAAAGCCAGTAGCATCATCCCAACTGACGAAAGTGGAAGAGTCTTAGGACAAGAGTTAGTTGAAGTAAGCTCAAATAGTGGGGAACTCAAACTGACATTTGTTTCCAGCTCACTATCTCCTATGGAACAACGATACTCCATTATTGAATCGTGAAATGATGTCTTTACAAGACATTCCCACAAAGTATTTTGCAACTCTATATCAACTTTTCTTAAGAATTGGTAGTCCGACTGACAAGGACTGAGCTGATCTAATGTCTACCCATAATAAGGCACTGCTGGAAGCGTGTTTCAAACTTAGCTACTTTAAGATCCTCTGCGGGTAGCATTGGACCCCGAAAAGACTACAGGACACAGGGCTACTGCCAGGTGCAACGCGGGGAATGACACTGTACACATTCTTTGGAAATGCCTGATCCTGACGCATTACTGGGGAAGGACTTGACAATACATAACTCATATTTGGGAACCCTTGTCCCACTCTCGAGCTAGGGAGTGCGTCTACATAAAATAGCAGACTATTTGGAGGTCACTCAACTTATGACTAAATGGTCTGCTATGGCTCTTGTAGCTTCAAAACTTTGCATACTTCAACTTTGGAGAACCTCCCACAGCCCAGTTGAGGAAATGTATACAATAGCCACATATGAACAAGTGATTACAGATTATGTGACCATCAGAACAAATTCCATCACAGTCAGGGTTGCTTCATGACAGCACTGCTTCGTGCCCGGCAGACAGAAGTTATGCACATCATTGATTAGGTTTTATCACCAAACTATGCACAATAATGGTATTCCGTCAGATGAAGTGGAACACCTGGGGAATTTCTTTGCTCCTTTTGCTCTGCCTTTTCCACCTCCCCATCTGAGCCTAAAAAAAAGGCCTTGTAAGAGTCTGCTTCTGGGGACATGATAGAATGGAAACTTTTGTCATTTTTGTTTTGTGTGTTCATCACATTTCGTCTTTGGCACACTTTGGAGATTCAACCTAGCTAAGTGCTAGAATTGTTATGTAGGAGGTATGTTCTTGTTTCTGATTCTAAATGGTGTACGCTGCCTGGTATACATACTCAAATCCTGATGAGCAACTGTGGACTATGACACAGGCATTACCTGTAAAGCCAGTGGTTCCTGGTTACTGACTGTTTTGATGGAAAAGTCCTTTGCACCCCAATCCTGACTACCCAACTGTGCTGTTGTCTGGAGCCCTAATGCAGATTTTTTGTCATTGGTAAACATGGATCATGCTCCTGTTTCACCAATTGTGGTCTTGTTGGACCAGAAGGGGTCTCAAAGCTCGACTCTCATAGTGGTGGAACGCTACTTCCTTAACCAGGATTTTAGCAGCATGATCGCTGTTGTGGCAGCATACTGTGTAGTTTACAGTTGCAGTGAACAGGAACCTTTACACTGTGTCACTGGAGTGATAACTACAAGCTTGCTTACCTTTTTAAAGGTTTCTACAGTTTGTGTGCACACTGTGCCTGTACCTGTTGACTTGTTAGGTACTGTGGGGCAGATATACAAGCCCCTGTGCCACTTTTGCGTCACATTTCCCATGTTAAAAATGATGTAAATGCCTTGTAGTTAAACCCCTGTGTGTGTAAAAGATATTGGGGTAAAATGGGATATTTCATAAGTATATATTACGATTTGCAATTTAATATGTTAATTATTTTTTTTCTCACATGTTCTGTATCAAAACCTCCTACCTTTCTGCTGGTTATGCTTCTGTCCAGCCAGCATATCTATAAACATCTTCCTTCAATGCATGTCCTACTTCTTGAAAAAAATCACATGTAAGATGTGAGATAACATTAGGCATCATGCTAGGATTAGCATCAATATCTCTCTATATGCACTCTATAAGTAAAAAAGGAATGCTTCTTCTAGCTTACCAGTAGGCTAGCCACTTTTTCCTACGATATGAGCGAGTACATGCCATTCATAGTAAAATGACCTGGCGGTGGGGTCAACTAAGGGCTTAAAATGTCAACTTAATTTGGACCGGAACATTATAGTTGTGTCTCTCCTATCCCTTTACTGATTGTAATCATCTCTCCACCGCCACACAATACATTTAGAGTGTCCTTTTGATAGGAGGTAGGGTTTTTTATTAGTTACCTCCCTTTCGTCAGTTCCCTTGAGTAAACACCCCTCAGATGTTGATAAGGAGCACACTTGCCATTAGAGGATTCTTTGGTGAGCGTCGGATGGCCAATGATAAAGCATGACTCCCATGATAGGGGTGAGGCCATTCCGATTATTTTAAGGAAATGCCCATGGAGACATATCAGAGTTGCTGCAAGAAAATATATCCTACCCACATATAGAGGAATCCCTCACAGAGTACGATGGGTAAGTAAATAATTAAGGCATGTGCAATAAGGGCACATTCATTGTTTGTGTGTTCAATTTCAAAGCTATGCCTTCTTTAACATCTTCTTGCCCCTGATTAAATATAATGTCACCACATGTTAGGACTGGGGATCTCTAGTTGGCAGAGGTAGGTCCCCCTGTCCAAATAGGGACCCTTGCTTCTAGTCAGGGTAAGGAGGATACACTCTTTAGATAACCCCTGCTCACCCCCTTGCTAGCTTGGCAAGAGCAGTCAGGCTTATCAAAGGCAATGTGCAAAGTATTTGTACCAACAGTAATAATAATAATAATAATAATAAATATTAAATCCACATTTGTAAAGCGCACAATCACCCGCAAGGGTCTCTAGGCGCTGGGGGCCGTCAGGAAGATTAAGCAAGCTATTGCCCAAAGTCACATGGTGCTGGTAATCTGCCGCCAGTGCCGGGGATCGAACCGTGATCCCCAGATTCCGGAGTCAGTCGCCCTAGCCGCGACGCCACACCTCATCCTGTCAGTCACAGTAACACAGTGAAAACACCACAAACTGACTCCACAACAGTTTAGAAAAATAAAGGTATTTAATCTAAACTGCACAAGACCAAAATGACAAGAATACAACATTCACAGTTCAAGAATAGGGTTTCAAAAGAGTTCTTAAGGTTGTGTTTAAATAATCCACAGTTGTGTCACATTTTAGCCAACAGTACCTTTAGATGCGACAAAAGTTCCAAGTGCAAGCTGCATCGTTGAAAAGGAAGCGATGCGTCAATCCTGAGACCCTGGGGAGGCGATGCGACAACCCCGTTGGACGCAGCGGATGTGTTGCGATGACTCTGGTCTGTATAGGGATGCAATACCTTGCGTGGATTCGGGTGCTAAGGTTTCGGTGGAAGCAGCTCGCAAAAGGTAGGATGCGACAATCTTTGGAACGGCGATGATCTCAGGTGCGGCGGCGAGGCGCGGTGCAGTGTCGATCTTCTTCTCTCGCTGCACCTCGATGCGATGGCTCTGCGACAAGTCTCGCAGTGATGTTATGCGGTCCACAAGCAGGGGGTGCGACAATCTCACCCAGTGACGACAGGCTCTACGGCGATATATGCAGCAATGGTACTTTTCTTGCACCGGAGCGATGCATTCCACAAGCGAAGGATGCGTCGGTTCTGGCAGCAGCAACAGGTGTTGCGACGAACTCGATCAATTCGGCGACGGGAATTTCCTCGCATTGACGGGGATGCGCTCCGCAAGCGAGTGATGCGTGAAACTTTGCAGAAAGTCTTTAGTATCTTGATTTCCAGCTTCCCAAACACAGGTACAACTTCCAGAGGCACCACAACTGGCCCAAGCACCCAAGGAAGTACATAACTCTCTCAGCAGGGCTCAGCAAAGCTGGGGGTGAAGTCTTTTTTGTTCCTAGGACTTTTTAACAGGGAGCCAGCTCTTCGCAGCCCCTTGGAGATTCCATCAAGCAAGGGGACACAGCACAAAGCACAGTCCTTCCCCTTTCCTTGGCAGCAAAGCAACTGCAGGTCAGTCCAGCAAAGCAACAGTAGGACAGTCTTCCTTCTTCAGTCTTCCAGCTTTCTCTTTGGCAGAGGTTCCTTCTTGATTCCAGGATGATCTAATCTTCAGTAGTCTGGGGTCCTATACTTATACCCCAAAACATCTGTGTTCCCTTTGTGCAGGAGGGCTCTGAGCTTGGTCCAAACCAGTTCTGGAGCACTCTGTTTACCTGACTCCTTCTTTCCTTTCACAGTGCACAGCAGGAACATCAGACGCCCCACAGGAGGTGGAGCCAGCATTGTGGAGGGAAAGCACAGCCCTGGAGAACTTTGTTGACATTATTCCTTCTCTCCTTTCACAGTGCAGGGCAGAGACATCAGACACACCACTGGGGTGGAGCCAGCACTGTGGGGGGCAGGCACAGTCCTATTCAGGTCCCAGGTGCAACTCCTCCCTCCCATCTAGAAGCAGATCTCTCTTTTCACCACTGGGCGGACACATTCTGTCCCCTGGAATCCCCCAGCCCTGTCACTCACAAACAAGACAGTCAATTCACAAACAGGCCAAGGCACACAGAAATGTCAGACAAGAAAGCAGCCACTTTCTAAAAGTGCTGCTTTCCAACACAGGATTTAAAAAACATCCTTTCTAAAAGATAGGTTATAACATTTTGAGTTCAGATATACAGACTTTAATTTTGTATCTTGTTCCTATGGGAAGATATTTAGGTAAACATTATACACAGCATTCCCCATTATAGTCTATGGGCAAGATAGCCTTTCAATAGTGAAAATCGAAAATAGTTGCAATTCACTACCAGAGCATGTCACACACACTAGTACATGCTCTACCTTTAACATACATTGCACCCTGCCCAGGGGGGTGCCTTGGGCCTTCCATATGGGTGTCCAATGTGTACAGAAAGGGAAGGGTTAGGCCTGGCTAGTGTGGACACCGGTCAGGTCAGCATGGCAGTTAGCAACTGCACACAGGCACTGCGGTGGTAGGCCTAAGACACTGTTTTAGGGCTACTCCTGTGGGTGGTACAATCAATGCTGCAGGCCCCCTAGTAGCATTTGAATCAACAGCCCTGGCACACTCAGTGCACTTTACTAGGGACTTCCTGGTAAAACAAATATGCCAACCATGGATAACCAATCACAATAACAATGTATACAGAGAGCATATGCACTTTAGCACTGGGCAGCAGTGGTAAAGTGCCCAGAGTCCTATTGCCAACAACCACAGCTCAGGAAAAACAAGGGAGGAAGAAGCAACACGTTTGGGGATAACCCTGCAAAAAGGGCCATTTCCAACACCACACAACAGTAACAAAACATCCGCAGCGTGGTAATGCTCATAGGTATAGGACGCCTAAGGTTAGAATCGCACTAAATGTATATTAACTCCAGAATTAAATTGACGGTGCTTAAAGGAATGGAGAACCATCAAACCCCATATGACGAGAGACAAGACTCTCACAACACAATTTTTCACTCCCAAGCACACATATACGTTTAAACAACGTTTCCCATTTTCAATGATACACATATATAACACAATGAATGTATAGACCAACAACTTTAGTCTTCAATTCATATTCGTGTCTTGATTTATTCAGATTTCTTCCAAACAGTCAACAACAGCCAACGCGTTTCGTCGCTATAGGCTGTAATCCTGCGACTTTCTCAGGGCCGTACAAGATAAACATACAGAATTGTGTTGTATTTCCTCATAACATCTACTGTCTCTAAAGACATATATGCATGTCAATGAGCAATTACAGGTGAATCACATGCTCCCCAATTAGAAACAAAGGGCATTTGATAGAAAAGTTCACTATCAATACTTCCAAATACACCATTTGGTTTCAAACCATTTACCATAACATAAGCATATTAGATTCCAAATACATATAAAATATGTGATGGAGAGAACGGAAACTCAAAGCTCCCACTGGTCCGTGATATTTCAAACTTTATCACCCGAGGAGTAGGACATTTGGTAAACGTACGGAATTGAACCCGTGCTATAATACATGCACTTGTGCTCATGATGTCAAAGTTTCTATCACCTTATTTCATGCCAGGAAGTGAGGGGAAACCACTAATTAACAACGTGTGAAAAACATATGGTCTTGTTACAATACCTATAACTTCCAATGAAGTGCTCTGTGGAGAGTAAAGATAAGGACCGTGATTAAAGATACGCATCTTGAAATAGTACTTTAGCCCGTAAGTAGTCTAAAACTGTAAAAATAACCTACTTTCTGCGTGGTGATATTTCCATCCCACACGTGGGTTCTGGTGAAAGTTGAAATCGCTATGTATGCTTAACTCCTCGTAATATTTACTCACGAGTGGTCATCTGTTCTTTCTAAAATCGAAAGGTTATATTTTTTAAAAAACGTATATAGAATTGTCCATATCTCGAATAAATATTTGTCAGTATAGGTGAAGATTAATTACTTCACTCATATTCATCCTATGTTGTTAAACCATGAACTAACTACTGTAGCCACTAAACAGTTCCCAATAAAGTTAGGAACAATTGTCCCGCGTCATTATTGTGCCACAAAGTCAAGTGCAAAACCTACTGTCTGTTCACATTGAGCAGGCATTTTAGTATAGAATGATTTGGCTGAAGAAAGTCGACCCTTCGGTATTGGGGGTTTCACGTATTTCGTATTTTACACAAGCTAATCATCACATTACTCAAAATTAAGTAAAACCATTAGTGGCACTCCAAGCCCCCGGCTAATTCAGAGCGTCCCATCCGTGTTTAGCAAAACACCGCCATCTCTAATGTGTCGTCCCTTACCTGCTAAGTCAGCAAGAGTACCACTGCTCCGAACAGTTTCCTGTCCCAAACGTACCTACCTTGTGTAGGTTTCAGGTGAAATTTGCCTTTCATTTAACATCAACCACCTCTCTATTCGCGTCCGTCATTGGGTGTTCTTCCCGGGTTGCAAAAGACATCAAAATAGGATGTCAGGTCACTATCTCGTGACACCCATATTGGTAGTGCAGTGAAAGTATCGAAAAGAATAATGTATTTTGATCGAGATCATCAACGAGTATATGCATTTTTTAGCGTAATTAACATATTTAGAATGGCCGTAAGCGGCCATATTTACAAAGGCCACATAAAAGATGTATTGTGTATAAATCATTTCAAAACAAATCAGTGTCGTAATTTCAAATTTGTTTGAGTATAAGTGTCGTAGAAATCCAAATTTGCTTGGGAATTCGGATTCAAATTATATAGATCGCTATTACGAGACTTTGGTCAATTGTAGTGATACACATCGAAAAGAGACTAATAAATTAAGTTCATGGTGCGGCCATGTTGGTGGTGTTATTCACGTATATTAAGGCCACATATCAATGCCTGTCTGTTTGTCACTTTACTTGTAACCGTAAATCACGATCTCCAAGGTGAAAGACATTAACCCGACATAGTTAAAGCTTACAGTAGAAATATATGTTTTTGCGAAGTTGGAGAAGAAAAGTATAAGTGATTGTGGGGCATATTACCAAGCAATAGCGATAATTATCGCTATTGCTTGGTTCGAGCCAAAGATTTACCGCTGAGCTGCGGGGATTTTTATCGCAAATAAACCTTGGTATTACCAAGGTTTATCGCAAATGCGATAAAAATCGGCCGCAATGCATGAATATCGCTGAAAAGTCAGCGATAGTCAGGCATTACCGAGCTAATGCTCTTAGCCATGTTATCCACCTCCCATTGGATAACATGGCTAAGAACTGATCAGGGCAGGTGTTAGCTTTTGGAGATATTAGCGCTTAGCGCGAATATCTCCATAAGTTGGTAATAGGAGATAGCGATGTTAGCGACTGTTTCCAGTCGCTAACATCTTGGCACGCCCACTTTGCATGTCATTAGTGATAAATATCACTGACATGCAAAGTGGGGCCCAAGATGGTCGCTATCTCCTACTAGCTGTCGCTAACTGGTGTTAGCTACAGCTAGGTAATAGGGAGATCATTTTATCTCCGCTTTCTTGGCTTTTAAAGCCAAAAAAGCGGAGATAAACCCCCTTGATAATATGCCCCTGTGTTTTCTCAGTGAATTAATACTCTACAGTTAGCATCATTTAATCAGAGTGGAGATATACTTACTTTTCCGCATGGGTGTAATATTATTCTATAGTTTTCAATAATGTGAACTAACTCCGTAGTTGACACAACAGTAACACTGCACATGGACAAATCAATGGGATGTGTGCGGGTAATTTTGGGATGCTGAAATACTTTGCTTCCGCATTGAGCCACACAACCTTTTCACCATTCCAGTCTGTTTCCCCAAACACATGTCAGCAAGACAGATTTCTTCTAGACATATTCATGTGTAAAGTCATCAGGGGTTCAGTGTTTCTGGAATGAGCACCTCTGATAGAAGCCTTCCAAGGGGGCCAGTTGTCTTAAGCCTGTGTATTGTGGGCAGGTTCCCCTCAGCGGCTTTGTCCCATCTCCTACCATTGCCAAAAGGCAGAGCTCACAGCGGAGGGGTTTACCTGAGTGACATCAGTTAATAGGATGAGCAATGTGCTTATAAGCCTGAGTAGCACAAATAGCACCTTGTTTTGTCCTCATCACCAATGAAAGTGGACCATGCAGAGGGCGACAACATTCCACCCACCCATGCCCTGTTCTTGAACAGCTGTGTAAGCAAACAGAGGAAACAATGTAAGATTATCACCTGAAGGCATGATATGTTTAATGATGACTGCCCTCGCTATGAGAGGTTTTGGTGAGTGCTAGGCTGGCTGGAGGGGCAGTTCTGGCTCTAATCAATCGGGGGTTGCCTTTGCATATTCAGTTCATTGGAGTGTGGCCGGTTTCAGTCACAAGTGCCCTGCACAAACACATTGACTTAAAGTTCCCTGTCAGCTATTGCTTACAGTTTTGGTGGGGCTGGCTGTGCAGGGGACTGGCTTACTAGTGGCTTAGCGATACAAAAGGGGATGATGGACGGAGCGTTTGAGCAAATTAAACACTCACCCACAGTCAACTGATCTGGGTTTAATCCATCACCATTCTTTAGCCCACTCAGCCACCCCATTTCAGACATGGCTATATGCAAATCAGTCTGACCCTGTGCCTCATGGGAACAGTCCAGCCCGAACTGCCAAGCCATGTCTTCCATGGACCGGAAACAAGCATCCTGGGACCGGTTTCGGATACATAATCCTCATCAGCCAGGCTATCTTGAATCCAGTGACCAAGTGAGCAAGGGACTCACGTCTGAGCATACCCTGCCACACTTAGGGCGAACAAAGCGATACAAAAGAAGATGATGGAGGGAGCGTTTGAGCAAATCAAACACTCACCCCCAGTCAACTGATCTGGGTTACTAGTGGCTTAGACCTTATGGCCCTAATCATGGGTTGCCCACAGATGGACAATTCATAGGGGTATGGCAGGGTTGAGACACAGGTGCCTTGAACAGGGTCCGTGTTTTGAGGTTCTGTGGTTGCATTGACTTGTAAATAAGTGATTGTGATATGCTGCATAATTAAGTGCTGTTTAAATAATTGTGAAAACATAATTTTGTTGGCTGTCTTAGCCTTTTCTGAGGGAATGTAAATCTTTATCTGATGGCGTATCACAATGTTTAGTCATAAATAATTCTGAAAAGAAATTATGTATAATTCTGAACTTGCTTGGTGTTTGGATTAACTCAAAAAGAAAAGATAAGGCTATTGTGAATACTAAAAACTTTTGAACTGTCGTACGTATCGTATGTGTACGGTAATTGAAACAGTGATATGAACTAGGTACACAGGTGAGTGCAGAGTAAGATCTAATGAGATGTATAACTTAAGTAAATGTGAGCCACAATGCCTGTAATCACACTTTTGTGAATCAAATATGCCTCCTTAGGCTGACTTAAAATTCCATCTTTACCCAGGCATGAGTCACCAGTGTCTGAGACCTCAGCATTGTGTGTTTGAGTATAGTGTTTTGATGTGTATGTCACAATAGTGCCTGCACTGAAGACACTCACACATATTATAATTCTGTTTTAATGATCAACAGGATTTAATGATAAAACAATATCCAAATTAAGACAACTACTACTAGTCAACAGTGACAGTTAACTCTCACATCATTTATATATGTGGAAGGTAAGGCATTTAATTAAGTAATTACCAATTTGTGCACAATGCTTTATCCAAATGTGGAAATCAGTGACTGTGTGGGATGCATTTTCAACTTAGGGGAATGACTCTGTGGAGTACATGATGAAGGTGAAGGAGTTTTTAATACATCGAATTGTTTGCATTATTTTATGCCCGATGCAGTGCACAGATCTGATAAGGTGAAGGCGGTGTAGTAAATCCAACAGCGGGGGTGAGATCTATATGTGTTACATCAGGAGGGAGACGAAAGCTGAACTTCTGCATCAGACTTGTGAAGAAAATGAACAACTCCATCTTGGCAAGGTTTTCACCAATGCAGTGTCTTCGACCTGTAACAAAATGACACATGAAATTAATGAAATATTGTCAGTTAGTAGACACTTGGCACCATTTTCCTTATTTCAGTTACTACTGTTCAATTTCCCAAAAGTGCTTAAGTTGATTCCGCTGTGTTTACACCCGCACGCCTCCACCATGTTGAGTGTATTTCTAGTGAGCATTCAAAAGACTAGAAACAGATTCTTGCCTAACAATTTGGAATCATAAATTAGAGACATAAAAAGCAATTGCACAGATAGTGGAAATAGATTCTGAGGAGGTTTACACGCACCCATAAACAGAAAGCCATCAATTAGAACATTCCATAAATTCTATGAAGGTTTATATGCTATGCCAATGGAGCTCCTAACAAATGTAATTAATAAGTTTTTACAGCCAGTAGAACTACCTGAAATTACAGTGGAGGAGAAAAAAGACCTGGGTGAGGAGCTAAAAATTCAAGAAGTGAAGGCTGTCATAAAGCATATGGCTGGAGGGAACTTCGCTGAATGGGTTGATTTCCTGTGGAATTTTATTTGACATATATTGAAGAATTGGTACTGAGACTAGTTAATCTTTACTTTGTAGACCACAAGGCAGAACGATTGACCAACAAAACTTCAGAAGAAATTGGGAACTCATTGTTGAAACCAGGAAGAGCCTCTGAGGATGGAGGGATTATCACCCACTTTCTATGCTAAATGATGACAAGATATTGATAAGATTATTAGCTAAGTTAATACATATAGACTAGTCTGGGTTCATTCTGGGAAGGAATACAGCTCTTAATATTAGGAGGGTATTGGCAATCATGGCATCTGATTTTGCAGAGAAGGAAAAAGGGGTGATTACAGCAATTGACATTCAATGGGCATTTGGTAGTTTCTTTTAGGATTTCCTTTATGAAGTGCTCATTAAGATGGGATTGGGAAACAAATGTATTGCTTTGGAGTATGCTACTGCATGCAGCACCTACTGCTTGTATCAAACCAGGTAGGCATATTTTGGAAATATATGCAGTGGGAAGAGGGGCTCGACAAGGGTGCCTGCTCATGCCATTATTATCTGCAATTGCTAAGGAGCCACTTCCTAGTTAGCAAGTACAGGAGCGGTGTACAGGGGTCTGGAATGGCAGGTGTGCAACATTATTCAGCAATATATTCAGACAATATGTTGTTATTTCTCAAAGATACTAATGCTGATTTGCGGCATGCCATGGACCTCTTAGATTGGTTTTTGCAAGCCGCAGGGTTATGCATCAACTGGAATACATCATATTGGTTTCCACTACGGAAGAAAGTGCCACAGCCTGTGGATCTGAGGGGGCTTAAGTATGAGAGAATATGTCTACATTATCTGGGGGTAAGATTATACCAAGCTCCAACTGATTTATTGGAGGTTGACATTGGTGTGGCGATTAGAATTTTGAAGAAAAGTGTGTATTTTGGGAGAGCGCTGTCGCTTTCAGTTTCAGGATGAATAGCAGTAGTAAAAATTGTGGCGTGGCCCCAATTACGTTACATCTTCACAACATTGCCCATGGTGATACCGTGTAGAGTATTTGTTGGTTTCTCTTATGTGGGAAACAGGTAGGCGGAGGGCGGCATTGGCAAAGTTGCAACAGCCCTCTATTAAGGAAAGACAAGCTTCCCCAGATATGGAACTCTACTACCTAGCAGTACAATTGCAATGGTTTACACAATGGATTAATTTGTAAAGATGTCCAGGGGAGGTGAACTTGGAATAAAACCAGATTTGACTGTGTTGAGGAGAATACACAAGGCCCCTGTCAGGGGACCAGTGCAGGGGATGCCCCCTACTTTGATGGTTGTGCTGCACTTTTGGCTTGGGGCACTTCAACAAACTCATACTCAGAGGCCCTATGCCCCAGGCATTTGAGAAGTTGGAAACAAATCATTCCAGGTGAAAGATTATGGGGCTTAGCGAAGTGGGCAAACAATTGGGTGCAGGTGTTAGGAGATTTGTATAGTTGTGGTAAATAAATAATTAATTACCGGTACTATTTTTCAGGATACTCATACAAATAGATAGCTCAATAAATAAGAGTCAAGATACGAGGTAGCTAGAGTTGACAGGCTTTAATTAGGCATAAAGGACTGGAACAGGACAGCCTGTACGGGGATGGGATGGCAGGGCCCGGCAGCTGCCGGGGCAGGATCTGGGAATGGCTAGCTTTTAATAACAGTGCACAAGTATATATAGTTAAAACATTTACATTACAGTCAATACAGTAGGCGTAGCAGTAGGCGGAGTTTGTAGCAGTCGCGAAAGATAAGAGCAGAATGAGGTAACAAGAAGGCGTGTACAGGGCGTATACATAGACATGTGATGCAAACGTAACAGAATATGTCATAAACGGGGCGGAAACATGGAGGGGGCTACCTGAGCAGCTGGGACCTCTTACCTAGTGGTGCGCGCAAACTGACAATGACGTGTTACTAGGGAGAACTGGGGGCTATGACTTCTGTGCTAGAAGAGGAGACTAAAGTCTGGAGAGTCAGAGCGACATGTACCTAAAGCCTATCTAGTATCTGGTGTTTAGAGAACATGTTGATAGAATCCAAAAGTTATCAGGGCAAAGGCTAACAGACATTAAGACTGATGCATGCATAATCCTATATGTAGTGTGTGTGCGAGGAATATTCTATGAATATTAATACAGTATTTCTCTTACATGGAGACATAAAGGCTAGACCATGGCGGAAACTATTGATGCGATTCAGTAGCTTAGGAATGCAGAGAAGGAGGGCTGGACTGATAACTAGAATCATAACATACTCTTGGCAGACTAAGAGGCAGAGCCAGGCCGAGCCGGGCACTGCGAGGCATGAAAGTAAGCTAAGGGTCAGGGATACAGGTGGGGGCTGTATCGCTCCTCGGAGAGGGTTCAGGAAACAGGAGCTGAATCTGAGTCCGGGCCCTTTTGAGGCCTAGAAACGGGGACAATTCAATGAATTAACGTGCACACTGTGAAACGTGGCAACGTAGGATTACATAGGCCTGATATTCGTTGTATTCACGAGGACTGGAAACTGGCATACTAGAGATGGACACAACTGTAATTGCGTCTTTAATCGATCATAGGGGAATACATGCATATCGATCATGCACATATAACATAACATGGGGAACACGTAGGCACATATAGCATGGCAAAATTTACTTTTCCACATTCCCTCCTTGTGCCCTACGTTTTCATCAGGAAACATCTATATTCATGATACCATCTATCATTTCATATAGCATCATTTGCTCGTCTCGAATTGTCTTGGAACGGGATTTAGGACTAGGAATACAAGAGGTAGCACAAATGCCGCAAATCGCAGGGCCACATTGTATACAGAGGCAGCAACTGAATAGGATCATTACTGCAATACCTAGAAATGACAATACTTTCCATCCCCAGGCAGATATGATACTCCAGAGCCAACTGGACCATGTCCAGGTGCCTGGATTCTGGTGTAACTGATGGGCAATTTTATGAAGTCTGGTTATAGCTGAATAAACAGACGGCGCGTTATTAGGAATGAAAATGCAGCAACTAGATCCGATGACTCTACATGCTCCTCCTCTATCGGCCAGTATGACGTCAAGAACGAGACGATTTTGGAGCATGACAAATCTCATAGCAGATTGCTCTTCAGTTAAGTTACCTAGAGCAGAAGTAGTCTCATTCACTACTGCTTCAAGGGTTCTGGTTAACCTACGTATTAACTTACTATTCTGGATAGGTCCTATAAAGAAGAAGAAACCTTTATTAAAATCTTGATACTGTTCTAGAGTAGTTTCAGTTCGATCGACAATCGGGGACTCAATCTCCCTTCTATGTCTGACGTGTACTAGATGTGTGTTTCTATGATAATCAGATGGGGCTAGAAAAACTGGTGGCAGTAGGAAGGCAATGTAACATGTTCCATCCCAATCGAGGGGCAGACGAACATATGCGGTCTGACCACAAACAAAATAAGAATGACGTGAGGCTTTGAAAATAGATTTCCCACTGTCACTATACTCGACAGTAGTAGTACAATCACTATGTCCTACATGTGCGGAACCATTCTTTCTGACACATAATTCGCCTTTGACTGGTAGTACTGAAATAGCAGGCAAGTCTGGAGTAGTATCACACTGACATGGTTGGGTTACCCTAATCAGTAGACCACAACCATCACAGCACTCTTTTAATAATACCAGCCGGAGACTTAATACATTTTTCTGTACTCACGTGCCAGGTATTTTTTATTTTTTCACCTTCACCTCACCACTCACATTGTTTACCCACACACACCAAACACATAGTTCACCTAAAAGTGCTCCTGCGTAGTCGTGAAGTCGTAGCACGCCGCATTCCGTAGAGGTTTTGCGAAGACCCCGATGATGAAGCATGACACCAAGGGGCCTGTTGGTGTGTGAGGGGTATTTTAACAACCCAGGTTGCTCCCCACCATTGTGGTAGCAACCACCTTCCACCTTGTGGATTCCTTTTGTTTATGATATTTATTAGGGGAGACAGAATCCACACCTTCCTCTCCCTCTCCCTCTTTTGTTAAGGATTATTGTAGTATCAGACTGAACATTCAGGACCATAAAATTCGAGGAATAATTACCTAAATCATATACTTCATTTTCTAGATCTAACCCTGTTCTATGGGTGAGACCTTGCTTGTCTGGAAAACATGTTCTATTCAGAAGGGACATATCATTTGAAGATGACGTTAACGTGGACCATGCTCCACACGAACCATTATGTGAAAACGGATAAGGAAAGAGTGGCAGAACTCCCTTCGGTGTCTGGAAAGGGGGGAGTCGACCACACACCCAACAATTAGTGGCATTGCTGGTCTGGTGTGAATAGTGTAACATTCTGATGAATGTGTTATTACGCATAGCAAGACGATAGGATAACTCGTGAGGAGGCAGATCACTAAATGTGTGCTCTACTGTAGCATTAGAAAACTTATTTACATGAGAAATTGGAAAACATAAATGCAATGCATAACTTGTGCAGGTAACCATCAAACTTAGAAACAATAGAAAACTTAGAAAAACGATACATCGGATAGAGTTTTGACTAACTCTCTCACTATGGGGGTCTATCTCATACATGTCAGATACCTGTCTAACCGTTTCACCCGAGAGGGACTTAGACAATTAAACTGGCTGACTTATTTTACTAGACCGGAGTTTGGATTTATACTCCTGCTGCGGAGTTTTCTCTAACAGAGGAACATTCAGTTCTGGATTTGACTTAATGTCAGGATTAGAGTCTGGTTTCAGGCAGTCTTTGGAAATGGAAATGTCTGTAGAAATGTCATTAAAAGTCTTGTTTCGGAGTCCATGAAATTTCTTGACATGCGACAGATGGACCCAACCCTTGCGGCCCTCCAACTTCACGGCCGTACGGGTGGTCAGAAGGACTAGTTTCGGCTCCTTCCAGCGAGGCTCCAGCGGACTTGAACGATCAAAGTTCCTGATCAATACGAGGCTTCCTGGAACGATTTCATGCGGTTTCACCTCGGTATTGTCTGGAAATGCAGCGGCAACCTGTGAACGACAAGAGTGTAGGGCAGACATCAAGGAAGCTAGGTAATCTGTCAGCATATTACTGGAAACATCTGTAATACTGCGAGGTCTAGGTGTACCCCACATGTTTGGGGGGCGGCCGAATACGACCTCATAAGGAGACAGACCTGATCTGGAGTGTGCAACCATTCGCATGAAGAATAGAGCAACTGGCAGGGCAACTAGCCAGTCTACACCTTTCTCTTTACATGTCTTAGCAATACGGATTTTCAGGGTTTGATTATGTCTCTCTACGAGACCGGCTGCTTCAGGATGGCGCACACAATGGAACTTCCACTGGTACCCTAACAAGAGGGAAACATGCTTCATGAGCTCAGATGAGAATGGCTGGCCGTTATCAGAATATACGACCCTAGGGAGTCCATAACGGGGGAAGAATTCACGAACCAGCTGCTTGGCAGTGGTCGCGGCTGTGTAATCTGAAACTGGATATGCTTCTGTCCACCTGGACAAAGCGCATACAACTACAAGGACATACTTGAAACCTCGACATCGCTCCATCTGAATATAATCCATCTGGAGGACTTCAAAAGGGTGGTCAGGAGGTTGGAATCCACCTTGTTCCACCGGGACACTTTTACCTGGATTGAACTGGCAACATATCATACAAGTACGGACTTTCTGCTTGGCTGCAGCTCGTAAGTGCTTGTTGAACCAAAGGTTCTGTATACTGTCTAACATGGCTTTTTCTCCTAGATGTGCTGGACTATGTGCGGTATTGATAATGACTTGAACCATAGAGTCGGGGAGAAACCATGTGGCTTTTCCCTTTGTCACCCATCCCTGATCTGTCAGGACCCCTCCTTGTTCGGACCATTTCTTGATTTCTTCAGGAGTAGCATGTAACTGTATGTCTATGACATCTTGTGTAGGGTCCTTAACTGTCATGCAAGTAGTCTGCTCTGGAGTGAATGTCGGTGTCTTGTTAACTGGAATGTCTGGTGTCTGAGCTGTAAGCTTGGCTGTTCGATCTGCAAGATCATTACCTTGGGAAATAATATCAGTAACTTTCGTGTGTGCCTTGCACTTCATGATAGCGATAGCTGTCGGTAAATGTATTGCATCTAACAGAGCTTGAATGAGGAGACCATGCTGAATCTTGGTTCCATGAGAAGTCATGAAACCTCTTTCCTGCCAGAGCACTCCGAAGTCGTGTACAACTCCGAATGCGTAACGTGAATCTGTATATATGTTTACTTTTAGGTTCTTGGCACGTATGCAGGCTTGGGTCAGAGCAACTAGCTCTGCTGCTTGAGCAGACAGGATGTCAATACGGTGTGTCTCAATAACTTCTGTTTCAGTAGTCACTGCATACGCGGCTACTAGTTCTCCTGTACTAGTTCTCATACATGAACCATCCACATAAAGTGTCAGGTCGGGATTAGGTAGTGCAATGTCTGTCAGGTCTTGTCTTGGCTTTGTCATGGTGTTAACAACTTCCACACAGTCATGTGTGGCAGGATTTGAAGTAACTGACGGTAACAGTGTAGCAGGATTTAGAACGTTGCAGCATCTGATTTCTATGTGTGGCTGGAACAGTGTCAGTTCATAACCTGTTAAACGTGCAATGGTCAAGTGCTGAGTCTGTGTTCGGTTTAAAAGAACTTCCACGGAGTGTGGAACTTGTACTGTCAGGGAGTGTCCTAATACTATGGAATCACTTTGTCTGATAGCTAGAGCTGTGGCTGCAACTGACTTGAGGCACGCAGGCAGAGCCTGGGCTACTGGATCTAATGTGCTCGAAAAATAAGCACAAGGCTTGTACTGTCCCGCTTGATCTTGTGTGAGAACAGATAATGCAGTACCATTACGTTCTGTGACAAAAAGTGTAAAAGGCTTACTGTAGTTCGGTGTTGCTAGAACAGGTGCTTGGCATAAAGCTTTCTTTAATTCATTAAAACTAAGTGTATGTTCAGATGTCCAAGGGAGGACAGTCGATACGGCTGCCTCCTGTGTCGTTAACTGTATCAGTGGCTTGGCTAGATATGCATACTGAGGAATCCATTGTCTGCAATAAGAAGTAAGGCCGATAAAAGCACGTACCTCCTTCTGTGTCTTGGGCTGTGGAAGACTCGCTATTAACTGGATACGGTCTGGTGTCAACTGCCTACCCCACTTGGACAGTAAGTGGCCTAAGTAGATCACTTGCTGGACACAGAACTGGAGCTTCGAAGGGGACACCTTGTGCCCCATCTCGGCTAGGAAATACAGAACTGTAAGTGACGCTCGCTCGCAGTCACGTTCAGAACGGGCCGTGATCAGTAGATCATCGACATACTGGAGCAGGGCAGTGTCAGCTGGCATGTGAATATTGTCTAGTTGTCTTTTAAGTGCTTGACTGTAAATACTAGGACTTTCTGTGAAACCTTGAGGAGCTCGTGTGAATTTATAGCTCCTTCCATTTAAACAAAAACCGAAAAGGTACTGGCTGTCTGGATGAATGGGAACACTGAAAAATGCATTCTTGAGGTCTATTACAGTAAAAAATACAGCTTCAGAATCAATAGCTGTCAATAGGGATGAAATATCTGGGACTACTGGATACTGGGGTATGATACATTTATTAAGTTCTCGAAGGTCAATCACTAATCGATATACTGGAGGTGCATTTGGATCAGTACGTTTCATGACTGGAATGATAGGAGAATTGCATACATTGGAGTCAGTTTCTACAACCACTCCTTGAGCAATGAGCTCGTCAATAATTTTGGATAAGGCTGCTACAGCCTCAGGTGGCAATCTGTACTGTCTGATTCGTGGCAGGACTATACCTTGCTTGAGAGTCACACGATGGGGTGTGATTTGCATAAGACCTACATCAGTTGGACCTTGCGCCCAAAAATGCTGCGGTACATTGGACAATCTTGGATCAAAATCACGTAATACATAGTGACCTTTAAAGTCTCTTAAAAACAAGCGTATTCCTTCTGGGGAACAGCAAATAACTGCACCTAATTCTTTCAATGTTTTAATACCTAACAAATTTTCTGGACATGATTTCGTAAGTAACAAATCAGTAGTTCGGGACAATGGACCAACTTCTAGAGTAACTGGCTTTGAAATCTCGTTTACAATAGGCTTTCCTGAAAATCCAAGGGAGACATTTCTAGAGCCTGAGAGTGGAGCCCCTGGAACCTCGTCATGACTGATAGTAGTCCTACTTGCCCCTGTATCAATCAAAAACTTTCTGTCTTTCCCTAATACTTGACTATGTACATAGGGACCCTCTTGATCTACAGGTATCTCGATGAGAGGCACGCCTACCTCCCTCTCTAGGCTGTTTCATGAATACGGTTGATACTCTGGATACTCTGACTGAGCATACTGGTACATCTGCTGTGTAACATGCTGTGTTGCAGCGATAGGCTGCGGTGCTGGAACTGTCTGTTGTGCATTCGGTGGTGACTGAGAAGTCTGTGAAACTTGTTCTTGTCTAGGCGGGCGTGGTCTTTCTTTAGTCTTACCAGTAGCTATGTTGTGTTTCAGAACTGCACACTCGTTTATAAAGTGACCTGGCTGTTTACAATAATTGCATGTCCCTTTAACGGGAACTGCAGGATGACTGGCTTGATTCGGACCCCTCTTCTGACTGTCTTGTGGAACAGATTGTGCAACTAGTACTTTCATTTTCGTGTCTTTCATACGTCTTCTCTCGTGTTCTTGTTCTTCTCTGATTCTATTCTGGTGATACTGGAGCATCTGGAGCATCTGTGACGGGGTATTAGCTTGCCAAGTACTTTCGACTTTCAAAACTCGATTCTTAACTTGTGGGCTTGAATTCTCGACTAATTTAGTAACAAAAAGATGAGGGTATGACTCGCTACCTGTCTTCAAACCACTGTTGATGATAAAGCATTTCTCAAATCTAGAATAAAAATCACTAGTGTCTTCATCCTGTTTCTGTTTGCATGCAGAGATTGCATCCCAGTCTTCCTTTTTCGTGGCTAATAACCTAGGCAAAACCTGAATCAATAACGCTGGTAATTCTTTACATTTCTCTCCAAGACCGGTACCTGGTACTCGTATTTTATCTTCAGCTTCTAGAACTGCCCAATCGATCTTTTTCTCTCCCACCTCCCATTCTTTTTCCTTGAGTTTTTCATATACCCCTGCGGGCAACAGGACCTTTAGCATTTTAATAATATCTGGATACGTGTATTCTCCCATACGGAGCATGTCTTTTAATTCTCGATGGAACCCTGCTGGATCTTTGTCGTGACAGGGAATTAATTTCTTCATCTCTAAGAGTTCCATCTTGGTAACTGGGGTGTAAACAAATACTCGTTGCATTTCACCACCCGCTGTCCTAACTGGATGTACTTCTCGTAACGGATGCTGTCTATCTATGTAGAATGGTTTACTTTCTGGAGGTGAGACGTGAACAAAATGCGGGTTCAAAAACGTTCGGTATTTGTGGCGCTGTTCTAGAATGACACTAATTAAATCGGTACCTAAACCTTTCCATTTATACTGGAGTAACTCGTTCAGGACATCATGTAACGGACCTGGATCAGAATGCTGACCCTCATACAATGTAATGAGGTGCTGGATCATATACATACCCGCCAGTCGCTGCTCGGCTGGGGGCAGTTTCAGAAACATTTGTGCCACTATTTCGTCTGGAAAAGTGGTAGAATCAGTAATCCATCGGACTGCTGATCGGGCTAGTTCTTGTTCATGCATGGTACTAAGTTCACTATAACCAATACGTGATTTCAGAATGTGATTGGTAGCTTGAAATACTTGTTCTAGAGAACCTTGTTCTGGTACTGGAGAAGGAAAAGCTTTCTTGTAGTCTAGACGTGAATGTCGGTCGGGAAGTCTAGTTCTACCTACATACGCTATTCTGGTGGGATTCTCGTCGTCTACCTCTTCAGTAGAAGAGTTGTCTTCTTTCTCGCTTACTTGTGCTTCTTTACGTTTCTCGTGTAACCTTATTATTTCCTTACGAATTTTCTTGTACATACTCTCTATACTACTGAGTGTCTTGTGTCTTCCCTCGGCTATATTATCACTCCACCTTGTCAGAACTTTCATTTCGGTCGGATCTTTAGTCGGACAATCTTGTTCCCTTATTAAACAATTGATTAGAAACTTTAATAGCATGAGCTGGGTCTCAGCTTTCCTTAGAGACATGATTTCGCCAATACTTTCTGGATCATCCCCTGTACGGATGAAACGATATATTCTGTCTAGATCTTCTTTCATATTCGGTAGGGTGTCCAAATACTCGGTCACCCGTCTTACACGCAATGAATACAGGACCATACCATCATCGCCTTGGACTGGATCATAACGGCATTCGGTAAGAGCTCGTCTGATATCTGCAACGGACTGATATTTGGGCGTACGCTGTAACGCACGTTCATGTAACTCGACTAACGTTACACGTTTGTGTGGCGGCGGGGTACCAGGAGGACCTCCTCCCGCGGCCCCTAAACTGGAATCGTCGGCTGATACTCTTCGTGCTGGCAGAGTGACCGATGTAGCGGGAACTTGTATTATGGGCTGGACCGGGGGTACCGTAACCGGTGCTGTAACAGGTGCCCCGGTGGCTGGAAGAACAGGAATTACATTATTTACAGGAGCTGGCGGAGCAGGATTCGCATATTATGGGACTGTGTCGTCCAAATAGGACGAGAGGAAAATATCAGCTGCGGTCGGTTTGTGACGTAGCTTAATCGGAACTAATGGCGGCGGAAAATTACATGGTGCTTCCGGGGTTGCTTTCGGCAAGCCCTCGGCAAGAAGAGGATACATACCCTTAATGAGGGCATTTCTCTGTCTGTCTGACTGTTCGGCTTTAACTCGTTCACCTACTTCGATTAATTCCCTTTCCTGGGCTCTTTCTAAGGATTCTCTACTTAATTCTGACTTTCTGATTTCTTTTTCTGTTCTCCTGTGAGATTCTTTGCGCCATAACTCGATGGCGTCTTTCTGGGACTGTCTGGCTTTCTTTTTCCATAATGCTTCTTCTACTCGCATGATGCACTCGGCATCCCATGTACCCGATACGGGCCATCTATACTTTTCCTCTAATTCCTTGGTGTACTCCACCCATAAGTCTAGATATAATATGGCACTTATGCCATGCTTATGATACATAAAATGACCTGGACTGTCCCTAGGCGGGACAGGAACTGCTTCCTCGAGCAGACCTTTTCTAGTTTTTAACTGACGTAACTTAGAGAACAGAGGCATGATTAGACTGGAGTCTAGAAACAATACAATACACAATAAACACAATAATTAAAAACAAATCATTCATACCACGACATTGAAAACACATGGAACAACATTTAGAATAACAGTTCGGACAAGATACTACCTGAAATACTGAGAACAGAACACATGAATTTCTCGAGAACAGAACTTACTAGAACAGACTAGATGCACTGCTGAAACAGTACGAAACTTACCGGTCCCATAAAGAGACACGTCAGGACCCGCATCCACCTAAGTGGACACTTCGTGTTGGATCTGCGTACCCAAACCCACGGACCAGAGACAAATTAATTGACCCTGTCTAGATACTACCCCAGCAACGGTACTCACCGGGCAGCAAGAACGGAAGGCCTTGGACTGGACTGGACTGCTACGACGACGGACGGACGAACTTCGGACTTCAGTTACAGGTGGGCCTCCGGATACCTCGGACCTTGAACTCTCGGCTTGGGCTCTGGTCGGGACTCGCCGCGTTCCTCCACCGCCTCGTCTGGATGCTGGACCGCAACCTCCGTCTCCTCCGTGGACCTGAGGGATACTTAAAGCAGAAATATCTGCCGGTGCGCAGGATGGTTCCGTCACGGCTGCAGAGGATCAGGGGGCCTGCGTGGCTTCTCCGGCGCGTGGGGAAAGGGCAAGTCCCTATTCGGACGCCATTATGTGGTAAATAAATAATTAATTACCGGTACTATTTTTCAGGATACTCATACAAATAGATAGCTCAATAAATAAGAGTCAAGATACGAGGTAGCTAGAGTTGACAGGCTTTAATTAGGCATAAAGGACTGGAACAGGACAGCCTGTACGGGGATGGGATGGCAGGGCCCGGCAGCTGCCGGGGCAGGATCTGGGAATGGCTAGCTTTTAATAACAGTGCACAAGTATATATAGTTAAAACATTTACATTACAGTCAATACAGTAGGCGTAGCAGTAGGCGGAGTTTGTAGCAGTCGCGAAAGATAAGAGCAGAATGAGGTAACAAGAAGGCGTGTACAGGGCGTATACATAGACATGTGATGCAAACGTAACAGAATATGTCATAAACGGGGCGGAAACATGGAGGGGGCTACCTGAGCAGCTGGGACCTCTTACCTAGTGGTGCGCGCAAACTGACAATGATGTGTTACTAGGGAGAACTGGGGGCTATGACTTCTGTGCTAGAAGAGGAGACTAAAGTCTGGAGAGTCAGAGCGACATGTACCTAAAGCCTATCTAGTATCTGGTGTTTAGAGAACATGTTGATAGAATCCAAAAGTTATCAGGGCAAAGGCTAACAGACATTAAGACTGATGCATGCATAATCCTATATGTAGTGTGTGTGCGAGGAATATTCTATGAATATTAATACAGTATTTCTCTTACATGGAGACATAAAGGCTAGAACATGACGGAAACTATTGATGCGATTCAGTAGCTTAGGAATGCAGAGAAGGAGGGCTGGACTGATAACTAGAATCATAACATACTCTTGGCAGACTAAGAGGCAGAGCCAGGCCGAGCCGGGCACTGCGAGGCATGAAAGTAAGCTAAGGGTCAGGGATACAGGTGGGGGCTGTATCGCTCCTCGGAGAGGGTTCAGGAAACAGGAGCTGAATCTGAGTCCGGGCCCTTTTGAGGCCTAGAAACGGGGACAATTCAATGAATTAACGTGCACACTGTGAAACGTGGCAACGTAGGATTACATAGGCCTGATATTCGTTGTATTCACGAGGACTGGAAACTGGCATACTAGAGATGGACACAACTGTAATTGCGTCTTTAATCGATCATAGGGGAATACATGCATATCGATCATGCACATATAACATAACATGGGGAACACGTAGGCACATATAGCATGGCAAAATTTACTTTTCCACATAGTGAAGGGGTAATATTATCATAGTGTCATTTGAGTAATTTTCTTCCTCTTTTTAAGATCCTGAGAGGGCAGTTTTTGTTGCATCAAGTGGTGATCACCAGACTGTGCAACCACTGGAGTCTGGCTTTAGTAGAGCTGCAAGTATATAGTGCTTGTCAATTATTGTGTGCCATGACGGGTCATATGAAGGCGGTGTTGTGCCTTTATCAGGCAATAAGAAGTGATATGATAATGTCTCATGTTGACTTATGAGAAAAGTGGGAGGAGGATCGAGTACATCCAATACCAGAGTTGGAATGGTCTAACATTCTTAGAAATTCACACACTGTATCTATGTTGTATTTCTACTTGCATACAACATATCTAACTCAAGGAAAAATACATTGAACTTATGGGACAAAAGCGGCAAGCCCGAGATGTGGTGAACAGGGTGCAGAAATGTTGCACATGGCATGGTTGTGTGCATTATTAGTGGACTACTGGAGAAAAGAAATATTCAGTATAAATGAGGTAACAAGGAGATCATTTGAGTGTATTCCTGTGGTATGTCTGCCGGGAGGATTTCCAAGACCCACAAAGTGTAAAAATACTACTGGATTTATTGATTTGCTTTGGCACTCACAAGACGTGAAATAACTGAGAACTGGAAGGCGCCCAGGCCACAGGAGAGCAAAATGGATAATGGAGTTGGTTCGTTGGGTTGGTTATGAGAGTGCAGTATGGAACAGTAAAATGAGGAAAGGAAGAGGATCAATTGAAAAGTTCATGCATGGGATCATTTATTGGATTTCCCTTAAACATTTAGAAAAGAGTTATGATGGTTTGAAAGAAAATGGATAAAAATGTAATTTGCTAAATATATATCTGTTGTCTATATACAATAATGGGGACTGGACTTAAGGGAGGTTGGTGGCAGTGGGGGTAAAATGTTTAATATTGTTATGCATGTTTTATAAATGCTAATAAAAATGTGTTTATTAAAATAGAAAGCAATTGCAAAATGTCGGATTGTCTTTGTGACCACACAAGGCTTTATATTCATTTTATACAGGATCATTCTTACAAGAATTTGTTATTGTATATGATATGCTTTCAATGCCTGTTGTTGAGTCTGTGTATGTGGTTACCTTGTTTTGATACCTGTTTTGCTGCCTGCAAGTGGACTACAAGACTTTATGGTAATAGTCTATAGGAAGCCACCCCGGTGTGCAGAGTTAGGGTGTTTTGTCTGGGATGTGCGTGGACAATGGGTTTCAGTTCACCTCAATAGGGCACTACTGTTGCTGCCCACCGGCTCAACCTTTCAGTGGAGTAGCTGCAGTGGTGATTCCTCTTTAGGGGCTACAGGGTGGAGTCCTGCTACCTGTAATGTACCACAAAATGGTGTGAACCTTTGCCCACACTGCTAATTATTTAACTGATTAGTGTTCATGAAAACACAGCTTATATGAACACTGCCACTGCAGAGGTCAGGCCTCTGGCCTGTGCGCCAAGCTACTGATGACAGGAGGAAGAGGGCTGACAAGGCTGAGCAATTCATGATCTACAGCGTGTTGTTTAAAAACACTGCACTTTATAGCTGAATATCTTGATTGCACATGTGAGGCATGTAGCTCAACTACAACCCCCTTATGCAGGCACAAGCCATTGTATTTAGCAGAGATACATCACATGCCTCTAGCAACAGAGTAAATGTGCTAAAGTGGGGCTATCATGGTGCAAATCAGTGCATCCAAGAGGTTGATGAGTAGTCACACAAAAAGCAGGGGACTGATCCCAAGCACTGTCCCAGCGTCTTACAAAAGCTGGGAGACGGCTAAAGGTGTGTGTTCCTTTTAATCCTGGCCCTGCTACTGTGTATCGCTCATGTTGGGAATTATGGCGGACTTGTTCCAATGTCTAATGCAGGATTCCTGCTCCACTGCTGCCATTGGGCTATAGAGTTGCCAGCAAGGGTAAAATGGTAAAGCATGTGAATCGCAATAGCGGCATCTCGGGTGTCCCACCTTATGTACCAGTAGAGTGTGGATTTAACATCACTCTCCAGGTGCTCAGCACCAGTGGGACAGCACAGAGTAGCAGCTGAGGGCAATGACCCATTTTCATCTATTTACTACTTGAAGAGTCCTGCACCTGAGTACAATTCTGCTGCCTTAGTACATGGACCTGCCTTGCATAATGTATATTTCACAATGTACACAGATGTGGCTACTGGCTACATGGCAATTACTCCAACCAGAAAACAGAATTACCCTGCTGCTAACTTTAAATATGTCTAATCCCTCCCAGTTTTAAATCCAGCTGTCTTTCTAGCCTTAAACGGTAACTTTTGAATGAGGTTGCAAAAAACAAGAACAGAAGTCAAACACTATCATGCAATTTCAGATATTTTGAATATGAGCAATTGGATTCACTAACTCTTTAAAAAATGGAGAAACAAATATGTAATGGCAAATATTAATGTGAATTATTGTTTATATTTGTATTTAAAAACAGACCAGAATAGAACAGTCACAACATTATTGATTAATTTAAATTGAAAAGTGCAGTTTGTAGACAGGCATGGGCTTACTGTTTTGTGGGTGGATGCACGTCCCTCTCCAAACCACTTACTAGCCTTACCCTAACTTTTTGTTACTCTTCTCTTAGCCCCTCCCCTATAGTAGTCAGAATTACTCACGTTCTAACCACTCTCCTCTGTCCTTACCACATTTTCTGCTAAAATATATTCTTACATGTGCGGAGAGTCAACAGCTGAGGCAGACATCTCCACTTGGACAAAGATTGAAGAGGCAGAACCTCTACATTTTTTTTCTACCTCTGCTAGGGAAAAACTGGTAAACAGGCAGGTGATGACATTCTTAGTAAAAGCCAACATTTTCCACCATAGGCAGGCATGTTTGCATCCCAAACACTCTACAGAGTCAGTCCCACTGGAAGTGGCAGACACTCTCAAGTTAACATTGGATGTAGGTAAGAACACAGTACTGATTTTATTAGACCTATCAGCCGCATTGGACACCAACTCACACAATATCCTATTACTGTGCATTAAAAACTGTGGCATTACTCACCTGGCCTTAGCCTGGCTAAAACATTTTCTATTAGACCGCAGGCAAATGGTGGAGCTAGGACCTTTTCTATCACCTGAAAGAAACATCCCTTCATGGGTACCAAAGGGCTCATCTATCTCGTGGGCCTGCACTGTTCAACCTATATATGGCCCCCTCATTAAACCGATCTCATCTTTAGGCATCAAAACCGCTTAATATGCAGATGACACACAGTTTAGGTAATCCATTGGATGCAGTCCAACCATTTTGAATACAACACAAACAAAGTGGAGATCATGCTTTTAGGTAAGACTATTTCTTTTGTTCCAAAAACATGGTGGCCAGACTCTGGAAGCCCCGCCAAACACAGTCTAAGTAGTAAAAAACCTATGGGTGAAATTCAACACCCGCTTTATCCTTCAGGTCACAAGCTCTTTCAGGCACATGTTTCAACCTAATAAAATTGTTAAAAAGATTTTTGAACAACGTTCCTCCCTTCTACTGGTGATAGTTTCTGACAGAGACATGTTTCCATTATTTTTTTTAAACTTTGTTATGACATATACAACATATTATATGTCATAAAAATATTACGTGATCATATAAGTAAACCTGATTCAAATACCTCAATCAGCATCGCTTTAAACAGTAAAGGAGCAATGTATATACTTTTACAGTGACAGTAATTATTAAAATCAAATATCCAAATAACTAATGATCAAACAAAAATAATCAACTATGCTCCTCTCACCCACACCTTGACACCCAATCCCTTAGCCCAGGATGATCATTTAACCACTCCCACGCTTATGACGGAAACGCTCCGTCATGGCCCTCGGGTGGGCTGTGCTGGTGACGGAGTGGTTCCGTCATGGCCCGCTCGCCGCGCCTGCGCGGCGCTGATTTCGCGCCTGTGCTGACGTTCTAAAGAACGGGCAGGGCCATGACGGAACCGCTCCGTCACAAGCACATCCCACCCGAGGACCATGACCGAGCGGTTCCATCATAAGCGTCGGAGCGCCGTGCGGCCGCCCCACCCCCTTAGCGCTGCGGCGGTATTGCCGCCGCTGCGAAAGGGTTAAAGCACAACTCTGGCAGGGTGCAACCGCAAAGGACTACCACATTGAATATAATGGCGAATCGTCCTCACTTAAGCTATTAGGTGCAAGTACATCATTAGATATCAGATATTTATCCCATTGATCCATGAGGTTACACTTCCCATCACGACCTCTGGTGTCCCCTCAAGTCAAGTGTTCCGCAGATTCCCACCAGATCCTGTCCCTTTACCGTGCAAGTGTGGTAAATAAATAAATAATACCCTATTTTTGACTAGGCATATAGCATAACAGATAGCTCAATAAATAAGAGTCAAGATTCGAGGTAGTAGGAGTTTCTGCAGGTTTATTACAGCATAAGGACAGGATCAGGACAACCTGCATAGGATGACCCAGCAGGGGAAAAGAGGCCCAGCAGCTGCTGGGGCTGGGTCTGGGATGAGCGCGCTAACTTTTAATAACAATACATGAACTTATATACATAGCGCAAACACATAGCATTACATTGCAGTAGGCGTAGCAGTGGGTGGAGCAGAAGGCGTGACGCGTAGCAGTCGCGAAAGATAACAGAAAAAGTAGGTGTAACTGGGCGTATACATAGACATGTGGTGCAAACGTAACAGAATATGTCATGAATGGGACGGAAACATAGGAGGGGGCTACCTAAGGAGCCGGGAACTCTAACCTAATGGTGCGCGCAAACTGGCAATGACGTATTACTAGGAGAAGCTGGGGGCTATGAACTCTGTGCTAGGAGCAGAGACTAAAGTCTGGAGGGTCGGAGCGACTTGTACCTAAACCCTATCTAGTATCTGATGTTTAGGGAACATGTTGATATAAACTAGAAGTCATGAGGGGAAAGGCTAACTTGATTCTAAGACTGGACCATGCATTATTCTACATGTAGTGCGTGATGAAGAATATTAAATGACCATTAAATACAGTATTTCTCTAACGTGGAGCCGCATAGGCTAGACAATGACGGGAACTATTGATGCAGTTCAGTAGCTTAGGAATGCAGAGAAGGAGGACTGAACTGATAACTGGAACTATAACATACTTTTGGCAGACTCAGAGGCAGAGCCAGGCTGCACCGGGCACTGCGAGGCAGGAAGTAAGTGAAAGGTCGAGGATACAGGTGGGGGCTGTATCGCTCCTCAGCGAGACTTCAGGAGACAGGAGCTGAATCTGTGGTCCGGGCCCTTTTGAGGCCTGGAAACGGGGACTTCATAATGGAATAACGTGCACACTGAGAAACGTGGCAACGTAACTTTACATAGGCCTGATATTCGTAGTATTCACGAGGACTGGAAAATAGCATACTAGAGGTGGACACAACTGTAATTGCGTCATTAATCGGACGTGGGGAATAACATATGCATATTGGTCATGCACACATAACATATGATGGATGAGGCGTAGGGACACAGAACATGGCAAAATTTACTTTTCCACATTCCCTCCTTGTCACTACGTTTCCATCAGGAAACATCAATTTTCATGATACCATCTATCATTTCATACAGTACCATTTGCTCGTCTCGAATTATCTTGGAACGGGACTTAGAACGGGGCTTAGGACTAGGAATACAAGAGGTAGCACACATGCTGCAAATCGCAGGGCCACATTGTATACAGAGGCAGCAGCTAAATATGATCGCTACTGCAATACTTAGAAAGGACAGGAATTTCCATCCCCATGCGGAAATTATATTCCAGAACCAACCGGACCATGTCCAGGTGCCTGGATCTTGATGTAACAGATGGGCAATTTTATGGAGTCTGGTTATAGCTGAATAAACAGACGGCGCGTTATTTGGAATGAAAATGCAGCAACTAGATCCGAGAACTCTACAGGCCCCGCCCCTATCGGCCAGTATGACGTCAAGGACGAGACGATTCTGTAAAACGACAATTCTCATAAAGGATTGCTCTTCAGTTAAGTTACCTAGAGCGGAGGCAGTCTCATCTACTACTGCTTCAAGGGTTCTTGTTAACCTACGAATTAGCTTACTATTTACAACTGTGCCTAAATAAGGGAAAACACCTTTATCTATATCAATGAATTGCTCTGCGGCAGTTTCTGTATAATCGACAATCGGGAGATATCTCTTGTGTCTGGTATGTACTAGGAAGGAATTCCTATGGTAGTCAGGTGGGGCTAGAAAAACAGGCGGCAGTAGGAAGGCAATGTAACAGGTTCCCTCCCAATCGAGGGGCAGACGAACATATGCAGTTTGACCACAAACAAAATAAGAATGACGTGAGGCTTTAAAATTAGATTTCCCACTGTCACTATACTTGATAATAGTAGTACAATCACTATGTCCTACATGTACAGAACCCTTATTTACGGACACATAATTCGCCTTTGACTGGTAGTACTGAAATAGCAGGTGAGTCTGGAGTAGTATCAGACTGAACATTCAGGACCATGAAATTCGACGAATAATTACCTAAATTATACACTTCATTTTCTAGATCTAACCCGGTTCTGCGGGGGAGACCTTGCTTGTCTGGGAAACATGTACTGTTAAGAAAAGACATATCTGTTGCGGATGACGTTAACGTGGACCATGCTCCACACGAACCATTGTGTGAGAATGGATAAGGAAAGAGTGGCAGAACTCCCTTCGGTGTCTGGAAAGGGGGGAGTCGACCACACACCCAACAATTAGTGGCATTGCTGGTCTGGTGTGAATAATGTAACATACGGATAAACGAATTATTACGCATAGCGAGGCGGTAAGAATATTCGTGAGGAGGCAGATCACTAAACGTGTGCTCTACTGTAGCATTAGCAGACTTATTTACATGAGAAACTGGAAAATATAGGAAAAAGGCATAACTGGTGCAGGAAATCATTAGGCTGATGAATAATATGAAACTTAGAAAAACGATACATTGAATTGAGTTTTTACTGACTCTCTCACTATGGGGGTCTATTTTATACATGTCAGAAACAATCTAACCGTTTCACCTAGGGGAGGACTTATACAATCAAACTGACTGACTTACTAGACCGTAGTTTTTGCTTATACTCCTGTTGCGGAGTTTTCTCTAACAGGGAAGGGGTTGTAACAATGTCTTTTGCGGGACAGTCCTTTAAAACAATGTCTTGGCAGTCTTTAAAATCCTGGGACTCCTTGGAAATGTTTTTAGAAACGGGTTTCAATCCATTGAAAAGTTTTACATGAGAAAGGTGGACCCACCCCTTCCTGCCTTCCAGCTTGACGGCAGTACGGGTGGTCAAGAGGACCTGACGTGGCTCCTTCCAACGAGGTTCCAGCGGACTTGATCTGTCAAAATTCCGGACCATCACAAGGGAACCTGGAACGATTTCATGCGGTGCCACCTCGGTATTGTCTGGAAAGGCGGCGGCAACCTGTGAACGACATGAGTTGAGGGCAGACATCAAGGAAGCTAGGTAATCTGTCAACATATTACATGAAACATCGGTAATACTTCGGGGTCTAGGAGTACCCCACATGTTAGGGGGGCGGCCGAATACGACCTCATACGGGGACAGACCTGATCTAGAATGTGCGACCATGCGCATATAAAATAGAGCAACTGGCAGAGCTACTAGCCAGTCCACACCTTTTTCTTTACAGACTTTTGCAATACGGATTTTCAGGGTCTGATTATGTCTCTCGACCAGACCGGCTGCTTCAGGATGGCGTACACAATGGAACTTCCACTGGTACCCTAACAACAGGGAAACATGCTTCATTAACTCTGAGGAGAATGGCTGACCGTTATCAGAATATACGACTCTAGGGAGTCCATATCTAGGGAAGAATTCACGAACCAGCTGCTTGGCAGTGGTCGCGGCTGTGTAATCTGGGACTGGATATGCTTCTGTCCACCTGGACAAAGCGCATACTACTACAAGGACATACTTGAAACCTCGACATCGCTCCATTTGAATATAATCCATCTGGAGGACCTCAAAAGGGTGGTCAGGGGGCTGGAAACCACCTTGTTCCACCGGGACACTTTTACCTGGATTAAACTGACAACATATCATACAGGTACGGACTTTCTGCTTGGCTGCAGCTCGTAAATGCTTGTTGAACCAAATGTTCTGGATACTGTCTAACATAGCTTTTTCTCCTAAATGTGCTGGACTATGTGCGGTATTGATAATGACTTGAACCATAGAGTCGGGGAGAAACCATGTGGCTCTACCCTTTGTTAACCATCCTTGATCTGTCTGGACCCCTCCTTGTTCAGACCATTTCTTGATTTCCTCGGAAGTAGCATGTAACTGGATATCTATGACATCTTGTGTAGGGTCCTTAACTGTCATGCATGTAGTCGGATCTGGAGTATGTGTCTGATTAACTGGAATGTCTAGAGTCTGTGCTGTAAGCTTGGCTGTGCGGTCTGCTAGATCGTTACCTTGGGAAATAATGTCAGTAACTTTCGTATGTGCTTTGCATTTCATGATAGCAATGGATGTCGGTAAATGTATGGCATCTAACAGAGCTTGAATAAGGAGACCATGCTGAATCTTGGTTCCATGAGAAGTCATGAAACCTCTCTCCTGCCAGAGCACTCCGAAGTCGTGTACAACTCCGAATGCGTAACGTGAATCTGTATAAACATTAACTTTCAGGTTCTTGGCGTGTATACAGGCTTGTGTCAGAGCAACTAGCTCTGCTGCTTGAGCGGACAGGGTATCAATACGGTGTGTTTCAATAACTTCGGTGTCAGTAGTCACTGCATACGCGGCGACTAGTTCTCCTGTACTAGTTCTCATACATGAACCATCCACATAAAGTGTCAGGTCGGGATCTGGTAACGGAATGTCTGTCAGGTCTTGTCTTGGCTTTGTCGTAATGTTAACTACTTCCACACAGTCATGTGGGTCAGGGTTCAAACTGACTGATGGTAACAGTGTAGCAGGATTCAGGACGTTGCAGCGTCTAATTTCTATGTGTGGCTGGAACAGTGTCAATTCATAACCTGTTAAACGTGCAATTGTCAAGTGCTGAGTTTGTGTTCGGTTTAAAAGAACTTCCACGGAATGTGGAACTTGTACTGTCAGGGAATGTCCTAAAACTATGGAATCACTTTGTCTGATAGCTAGTGCGGTGGCTGCAACTGACTTAAGGCACGCAGGCAACGCCTGGGCGACTGGATCTAATGTGCTAGAAAAGTAAGCACAGGGCTTGGATTGTCCTGCTTGATCTTGTGTGAGAACAGATAATGCTGTACCTTCACGTTCAGTAACGAAAAGTGTAAAAGGCTTACTGTAGTTCGGTGTAGCTAGAACTGGAGCTTGACATAGGGCTTTCTTTAACTCGTTGAAACTAAGTGTATGTTCAGATGTCCAAGGGAGGACAGTCGATACGGCTGCCTCCTGTGTCGTTAACTGTATCAGTGGCTTGGCTAGAAATGCATACTGGGGAATCCATTGTCTACAATAAGAAGTAAGGCCGATAAAAGCACGTACCTCCTTCTGGGTTCTGGGCTGGGGAAGACTCGCTATTAACTGGATACGGTCGGGTGTCAACTGCCTACCCCTCTTGGACAGTAAGTGTCCTAAGTAGACCACTTGCTGGACACAGAATTGAAGCTTCGAAGGGGACACCTTGTGCCCCATCTCGGCTAGGAAATACAGAACTGTCAGTGACGCTCGCTCGCAATCACGTTCAGAACGGGCTGTGATCAGTAGATCATCGACATACTGGAGCAGGGCAGTGTCCGTTGGCATGTGAATGTTGTCTAGTTGTCTCTTAAGTGCCTGACTGTAAATACTAGGGCTTTCTGTGAAACCTTGAGGAGCGCGTGTGAACATATAGCTCCTTCCATTTAAACAAAATCCGAAAAGAAACTGGCTGTCTGGATGAATAGGAACACTAAAAAATGCATTCTTGAGGTCTATGACAGTGAAGAACGTGGCTTCAGAATCAATGGCTGTTAATAGGGAAGAGATATCTGGGACTACTGGGTACTGAGGAATAATACATTTATTAAGCTCTCGTAAATCAATCACTAATCGATATACTGGGGGTGCATTTGGATCAGTACGTTTCATGACTGGAATGATCGGAGAATTACATACATTTGAGTCAGTTTCTACAACTACTCCTTGAGCCATGAGCTCGTCAATAATTTTGGATAAGGCTGCTACAGCCTCAGGTGGCAATCTGTACTGTCTGATTCGTGGTAACACTACACCTGGTTTGAGAGTCACACGATAGGGTGTGATTTGCATATAACCTACATCTGTTGGACCTTGTGCCCATAGATGCTGCGGAACATTAGACAGTCTGGAATCAAAATCTCGTAATACATAGTGACCCTTAAAGTCACGTAGGAACAGACGTATTCCCTCTGGGGAACAGCAAATGACTGCACCTAACTCTTTCAGTGTCTTAATGCCTAATAGATTTTCTGGACATGACTTAGTAAGTAACAGATCAGTAGTGCGGGACAATGGACCTACTTCTAGAGTAACTGGCTTTGAGATCTCATTTATAATGGGTTTTCCTGAAAATCCAAGGGAAACATTTCTTGAGCCTGAGAGCGGAGCCCCTGGAACTTCGGCATGACTAATTGTGGTCCTACTTGCCCCTGTATCGATCAAAAACTTTCTGTCTTTCCCTAATACTTGACTGTGAACATAGGGACCTTCTTGATCTACAGGTATCTCGATGAGAGGCAAGCCTACCTCCCTCTCTAGGCTGTTTCATGAATATGGCTGATACTCTGGATACTCGGACTGTGCATACTGGTACATCTGTGATGTGACATGCTGTGTTGCAGCAATAGGCTGCGGTACTGTAACTGTCTGTTGTGCATTCTGTGACTGAGGAGTCTGTGAAACTTGTTCTTGTCTAGGCGGACGTGGTCTTTCTTTAGTCTTACCAGTAGCTATGTTATGTTTCAGAACTGCACACTCGTTTATAAAATGACCTGGCTGTTTACAATAATTGCAGTTCCCTTTAACGGGAGCTGCAGGATGACTGGCTTGATTCGGACCCCTCTTCTGACTGTCTTGAGGAACAGATTGTGCAACTAGCACTTTCATTTTCGTGTCTTTCATACGTTTTCTTTCGTGTTCTTGCTCTTCTCTGATTCTATTCTGGTGGTATTGGAGCATCTGGAGCATCTGGGACGGAGTATTTGCTTGCCAGGTGCTTTCGACTTTCAAAACTCGATTTTTAATTTGAGGACTTGAATTCTCGACTAATTTAGTAACGAAAAGGTGAGGGTATGACTCACTACTTGTCTTGAGACCACTGTTAATACTAAAACATTTTTCAAATCTAGAATAAAAATCACTAATATCTTCGTCTTGTTTCTGTTTACAGGCTGAGATTGCATCCCAGTCTTCTTTTCTAGTTGTCAATAATCTGGGTAAAACTTGAATCAATAATTCTGGTAATTCTTTACATTTATCTCCAAGACCGGTACCTGGTACTCGAGCCTTGTCTTCAGCTTCTAGAGCTGTCCAATCGATCTTTTTCTCTCCCACCTCCCATTCTTTTTCCTTTAGCTTTTCATACACCCCTGCGGGTAACAGGACCTTTAACATTTTAATGATATCTGGGTAAGTGTATTCTCCCATACGGAGCATGTCTTTTAATTCTCTATGGAACCCTGCTGGATCTTTGTCATGACAGGGAATTAATTTCTTCATTTCAAGAAGTTCCATCTTTGTTATTGGAGTGTATACAAACACTCGTTGCATTTCGCCACCCGTCCCTCTGACTGGGTGGACTTCTCGTAACGGATTCTGTCGGTCTATGTGGAATGATTTACTTTCTGGGGGTGAGACATGAACAAAATGTGGGTTCAAGAACGTTCTATATTTGTAACGTTGTTCTAGAATGACACTAATTAAATCGGTACCTAAACCTCTCCATTTATACTGGAGTAACTCGTTCAGGATATCATGTAACGGACCTGGATCAGAGTGTTGACCCTCATACATAGTAATGAGGTGCTGAATCATATACATACCCACCAGTCGTTGCTCGGCTGGGGGCATTTTCAGAAACATTTGTGCCACTATTTCGTCTGGAAAAGTGGTAGAATCAGTAATCCATCGGACTGCTGATCGGGCTAGTTCTTGTTCATGCATGGTACTTAACTCACTATAACCGATTCGTGATTTCAGAATGTGATCGGTAGCTTGAAATACTTGTTCTAGAGAACCTTGTTCTGGTGCTGAATGATGAAAAATAGACTTGGGTTCTAGGCGTAAATGGCGATCTGGAAATCTAGATTTTCCTACATACGCTATTCTGGCGGGATTCTCGTCCTCTTCTTCTTCGGGATCAGAGATACTTTCTTTCTCGCTTACTTGTGCTGCTTTACGCTGTTCGTGTATCTTTATTATCTCTTTACGGATTTTCTTGTACATACTCTCCATAGCACCGACGGTCTTGTGCTTACCCTCGGCTATATTATCACTCCACCTTGTCAGGATTCTCATTTCGGCGGAATCTTTAGACGGGTAATCTTGTTCTCTTATTAGACAATTGATCAGGAACTTTAATATCATGAGCTGGATCTCGGCTTTCCTTTGAGACATAGTCTCGCTAATACTTTCTGGATCATCCCCTGTACGGATGAAACGATATATTCTGTCTAGATCTTCTTTCATATTCGGTAAGGTGACTAGATACTCGGCCACCTTTCTTACGCGAAATGAATATAAAACCATATTATCCTCGCCTGGGACTGGATCATAGCAACATTCGGCAAGGGATTTTCTTATTTCTGCAACAGACTGATACCTAGGCGTACGCTGTGATGCTTGTGCATGTAATTCGGCTAACGTTAAACGCTTGTGTGGCGGCGGGGTTTGAGGAGGACCTCCTCCTGCGGCCCCTAAACTGGAATCATCAACTGATGCTTTCCGACCTGGCAGGGTCGGTAATTGTAACGTGGGCTGGACTTGTATGGCGGGCTGGACCGGGGGTACCGTAACAGGTACTCCGGTGTCTGGAGGAGCGGGAAGTGCCTGATTTACAGGGACTGGCGGAGCGCGAACAGGATTTGCATATTCTGGGACTGTGTCGTCCAAGTAGGACGAAATAAAAATATCAGCTGCGGTCGGTTTGTGACGTAGCTTGGTCGGAACTAATGGTGGCGGGAAATTACTGGATGCCTCTGGGGTCGCTTTTGGCAAGCCCTCGGCAAGAAGAGGATACATACCCTTAATGAGGGCATGCCTCTGTCTGTCTGATTGTTCGGCTTTGACTCGTTCACCTATCTCGATTAATTCTCTTTCTTGGGCTCGTTCTTGGGATTCTCTACTTAACTCTGACTTTCTGACTTCCTTTTCGGTTCTTCTATGCGCTTCTTTACGCCATAACTCGATGGCATCTTTCTGTGACTGTCTGGCTTTCTTTTTCCATAATGCTTCTTCTACTCGCATGATACATTCGGCATCCCATGTACCCGATACGGGCCATCTATACTTTTCTTCTAACTGTTTGGTATACTCTACCCATAAATCTAGATACAATATGGCGCTTATGCCATGTTTCTGATACATAAAGTGACCTGGACTGTCCCTAGGCGGGACAGGAACTGCTTCTTCTAATAAACCCTTTCTAGTTTTTAGCTGACGTAATCTTGAAAAGAGCGGCATTGTAAACTTGAATCGGAACACAATACAATACACGAAGAACAATAACAATTGGGAAAACAATTCAGGCATACCACGACATTGGAATTACATTAAACAATATCATAACATAACAGTTCGAACAGAATATTACCTGGAATACTTGAGAACAGAAACAGAACAGAATTTCTCGAGAACGGAACAGACTAGAATTACTGGATGCACTGCTGTAACAGTACGGAACATACCGGTCCCATAAAGGAACGCATCAAGACCCGTATCCACCTTTTAGGAGAAAAAGCTATGTTAGACAGTATCCAGAACATTTGGTTCAACAAGCATTTACGAGCTGCAGCCAAGCAGAAAGTCCGTACCTGTATGATATGTTGTCAGTTTAATCCAGGTAAAAGTGTCCCGGTGGAACAAGGTGGTTTCCAGCCCCCTGACCACCCTTTTGAGGTCCTCCAGATGGATTATATTCAGATGGAGCGATGTCGAGGTTTCAAGTATGTCCTTGTAGTAGTATGCGCTTTGTCCAGGTGGACAGAAGCATATCCAGTCCCAGATTACACAGCCGCGACCACTGCCAAGCAGCTGGTTCGTGAATTCTTCCCTAGATATGGACTCCCTAGAGTCGTATATTCTGATAACGGTCAGCCATTCTCCTCAGAGTTAATGAAGCATGTTTCCCTGTTGTTAGGGTACCAGTGGAAGTTCCATTGTGTACGCCATCCTGAAGCAGCCGGTCTGGTCGAGAGACATAATCAGACCCTGAAAATCCGTATTGCAAAAGTCTGTAAAGAAAAAGGTGTGGACTGGCTAGTAGCTCTGCCAGTTGCTCTATTTTATATGCGCATGGTCGCACATTCTAGATCAGGTCTGTCCCCGTATGAGGTCGTATTCGGCCGCCCCCCTAACATGTGGGGTACTCCTAGACCCCGAAGTATTACCGATGTTTCATGTAATATGTTGACAGATTACCTAGCTTCCTTGATGTCTGCCCTCAACTCATGTCGTTCACAGGTTGCCGCCGCCTTTCCAGACAATACCGAGGTGGCACCGCATGAAATCGTTCCAGGTTCCCTTGTGATGGTCCGGAATTTTGACAGATCAAGTCCGCTGGAACCTCGTTGGAAGGAGCCACGTCAGGTCCTCTTGACCACCCGTACTGCCGTCAAGCTGGAAGGCAGGAAGGGGTGGGTCCACCTTTCTCATGTAAAACTTTTCAATGGATTGAAACCCGTTTCTAAAAACATTTCCAAGGAGTCCCAGGATTTTAAAGACTGCCAAGACATTGTTTTAAAGGACTGTCCCGCAAAAGACATTGTTACAACCCCTTCCCTGTTAGAGAAAACTCCGCAACAGGAGTATAAGCAAAAACTACGGTCTAGTAAGTCAGTCAGTTTGATTGTATAAGTCCTCCCCTAGGTGAAACGGTTAGATTGTTTCTGACATGTATAAAATAGACCCCCATAGTGAGAGAGTCAGTAAAAACTCAATTCAATGTATCGTTTTTCTATGTTTCATATTATTCATCAGCCTAATGATTTCCTGCACCAGTTATGCCTTTTTCCTATATTTTCCAGTTTCTCATGTAAATAAGTCTGCTAATGCTACAGTAGAGCACACGTTTAGTGATCTGCCTCCTCACGAATATGCTTACCGCCTCGCTATGCGTAATAATTCATTTATCCGTATGTTACATTATTCACACCAGACCAGCAATGCCACTAATTGTTGGGTGTGTGGTCGACTCCCCCCTTTCCAGACACCGAAGGGAGTTCTGCCACTATTTCCTTATCCATTCTCACACAATGGTTCGTGTGGAGCATGGTCCACGTTAACGTCATCCGCAACAGATATGTCTTTTCTTAACAGTACATGTTTCCCAGACAAGCAAGGTCTCCCCCGCAGAACAGGGTTAGATCTAGAAAATGAAGTGTATAATTTAGGTAATTATTCGTCGAATTTCATGGTCCTGAATGTTCAGTCTGATACTACTCCAGACTCACCTGCTATTTCAGTACTACCAGTCAAAGGCGAATTATGTGTCCGTAATTATGGTTCTGTACACGTAGGCCATAGTGAATGTACTACTGTTATTCAGTATAGTGACAGTGGGAAATCTAATTTTAAAGCTTCACGTCATTCTTATTTTGTTTGTGGTCAAACTGCATATGTTCATCTGCCCCTCGATTGGGAGGGAACCTGTTACATTGCCTTCCTACTGCCACCTGTTTTTCTAGCCCCACCTGACTACCATAGGAATTCCTTCCTAGTACATACTAGACACAAGAGAAATCTCCCGATTGTCGATTATACTGAAACCGCTGCAGAGCAATTCATTGATATAGATAAAGGTGTTTTCCCTTATTTAGGCACAGTTGTAAACAGTAAGCTAATCCGTAGGTTAACAAGAACCCTTGAAGCAGTAGTAGATGAGACTGCCTCCGCTCTAGGTAACTTAACTGAAGAGCAATCCTTTATGAGAATTGTCGTTTTACAGAATCGTCTCGTCCTTGACGTCATACTGGCCGATAGGGGCGGGGCCTGTAGAGTTCTCGGATCTAGTTGCTGCATTTTCATTCCAAATAACGCGCCGTCTGTTTATTCAGCTATAACCAGACTCCATAAAATTGCCCATCTGTTACATCAAGATCCAGGCACCTGGACATGGTCCGGTTGGTTCTGGAATATAATTTCCGCATGGGGATGAAAATTCCTGTCCTTTCTAAGTATTGCAGTAGCGATCATATTTAGCTGCTGCCTCTGTATACAATGTGGCCCTGCGATTTGCAGCATGTGTGCTACCTCTTGTATTCCTAGTCCTAAGCCCCGTTCTAAGTCCCGTTCCAAGATAATTCGAGACGAGCAAATGGTACTGTATGAAATGATAGATGGTATCATGAATATTGATGTTTCCTGATGGAAACGTAGTGACAAGGAGGGAATGTGGAAAAGTAAATTTTGCCATGTTCTGTGTCCCTACGCCTCATCCATCATATGTTATGTGTGCATGACCAATATGCATATGTTATTCCCCATGTCCGATTAATGACGCAATTACAGTTGTGTCCACCTTTAGTATGCTAGTTTCCAGTCCTCGTGAATACTGCGAATATCAGGCCTATGTAAAGCTACGTTGCCACGTTTCTCAGTGTGCACGTTATTCCATTATAAAGTCCCCGTTTCCAGGCCTCAAAAGGGCCCGGACCACAGATTCAGCTCCTGTCTCCTGAAGTCTCGCTGAGGAGCGATACAGCCCCCACCTGTATCCTCGACCTTTCACTTACTTCCTGCCTCGCAGTGCCCGGTGCAGCCTGGCTCTGCCTCTGAGTCTGCCAAAAGTATGTTATAGTTCCAGTTATCAGTTCAGTCCTCCTTCTCTGCATTCCTAAGCTACTGAACTGCATCAATAGTTCCCGTCATTGTCTAGCCTATGCGGCTCCACGTTAGAGAAATACTGTATTTAATGGTCATTTAATATTCTTCATCACGCACTACATGTAGAATAATGCATGGTCCAGTCTTAGAATCAAGTTAGCCTTTCCCCTCATGACTTCTAGTTTATATCAACATGTTCCCTAAACATCAGATACTAGATAGGGTTTAGGTACAAGTCGCTCCGACCCTCCAGACTTTAGTCTCTGCTCCTAGCACAGA
Source organism: Lissotriton helveticus (assembly GCF_964261635.1). Lineage (NCBI taxonomy): Eukaryota > Metazoa > Chordata > Amphibia > Caudata > Salamandridae > Lissotriton > Lissotriton helveticus. The sequence goes on from NC_136063.1 coordinate 21,031,313, forward strand.
GTTCATATCACCCAGCTTCTCCTCGTAACACGTCATTGCCAGTTTGCGCACACCACCAGGTTAGAGGTCCCGGCTCCTTAGGTAGCCCCCTCCTATGTTTCCGCCCCATTCATGACATATTCTGTTACGTTTGCACCACATGTCTATGTATACGCCCAGTTACACCTACTTTTACTGTTATCTTTCGCGACTGCTACGCGTCACGCCTTCTGCTCCACCCACTGCTACGCCTACTGCAATGTAATGCTATGTGTTTGCGCTATGTATATAAGTTCATGTATTGTTATTAAAAGTTAGCGCGCTCATTCCAGACCCAGCCCCAGCAGCTGCTGGGCCTCTTTTTCCCCTGCTGGGTCATCCTATGCAGGTTGTCCTGATCCTGTCCTTATGCTGTAATAAACCTGCAGAAACTCCTACTACCTCGAATCTTGACTCTTATTTATTGAGCTATCTGTTATGCTATATGCCTAGTCAAAAATAGGGTATTATTTATTTATTTACCACATAATGGTAAATGTAGGTGTAACTGGGCGTGTATACATAGACATGTGGTGCAAACGTAACAGAATATGTCATGAATGGGGCGGAAACATAGGAGGGGGCTACCTAAGGAGCCGGGACCTCTAACCTGGTGGTGTGCGCAAACTGGCAATGACGTGTTACGAGGAGAAGCTGGGGGCTATGAACTCTGTGCTAGGAGCAGAGACTAAAGTCTGGATGGTCGGAGCGACTTGTACCTTAACCCTATCTAGTATCTGATGTTTAGGGAACATGTTGATATAAACTAGAAGTCATGAGGGGATCAAGGTAGTACACACTGTGTTCCAGGCCATGGCAATATGTCTTTTTGCCACTGCTAGTTCCAAAGCCTGACACCCCTGCAGTTGCTGTATACACTTCTATACAATCCAAGAATTAAAAAATCAGAAAGCTGGATCATAGGGCAAAATAGATGCAGTGACATCAAAAATAAAGGAGATTGCTGAGTGCAATAAATGACAATCACAGGGCAAAGCCACACAATGTGATAACAATTTCATACTGTATCGGGTCTAGCGTGCCTTCCTACATCAGGTCCACAAAGTTGCATATTCTGCCTTACACCATTATGCCTCACCAAGGTGTGTACCCCACTTAATCCCAGGGTTCCATCTCTCTGAACCGCTGGCATGGAACATGTGCCCACAGAGAGAGGCTACGTGCCAAGGGAGGAGTCTTCTTACCTCTATGCAGGTATTTCTGCTAGCCTGAACCCTTCAATTTCCAAAGAATGCAGGGAAGAGTGCTCTGCAAGGAGGAGGACAAAACCTACTCTAACAAGGACATAGCCTCAAAGTCAAAGGCCAACCGGCGGCTCTCCAGCTTGGATGTATTTAACCTCCTCAAGGGCCAATGCAGCTGAGCCACAGCATAATATAGCTCAAGGTATGTGCTTTCAACCCCCTGTCGTCCACTGTAGCTTATAGGGTGTCTAGCTCAACTCTAAGAAAAATTATTTCAATGTGAGTTTCTCTTAAATATTGTGCCTGGGTTTCCAATTTCATGCCACACAAAGTTTATGTACAACACACAGATGTCACTAATGGAGGGATGACGTGACAATATATGCAGTACTACAATGGTAGGTTTTCCCATTGTTTTAGCCTTGATGAAGTCGTCGGGACTGCCCTAAGACAATGAAACATGTGTTGGCTAAGGCATGAATGAATTTTGACAAAAAGAGGCAAAGTGGCCAAAGATAAATCATCTGATAAGAGAAAGACAATTTTGTGTTGTGACTTCATAGTGTACTTCCTTATGTTTTTTGAGGCATTTTGTAACACAAACTAAGCACGCAGTTCTTCTGAAAGGTCTAACTCTGTTTCTTGGAAATAACTAAAGTTTTCTGTAAAACCCTCACCTACTAGGATTACCCCTTGGTGGCATGCTTCATCATTGGGTCCATTGCGTTTGGCTGCGGAATGGGGTGTGCTGGGACCTACGTATTACGCGAGAGTGCGTTGAGTGACCATGAAATGTGTGAGTGGATGGATTATCACAGTTCTGCAAGTCCTCAGGAAAAATGCCTGCTAGCAAAAATCTTTCATGAGGTGTTTGCCAAACTGAAGGTTTTTGGGCTGCTCTCAGACTGGGAAGCAGAATATTTCAAGGTCAGGGCCATGACTGTCTACCTCTATATTTCCTTCAATTAAAGCTATGTAGTTAGTTGCTAGGAGCAACGATTCAAGGATGAGAGTTAGTGTGGAGCTAGATTCTTCCAGCAACTGGACCATTTGTTACAACCTGACTTTCTAGGGAAGTTGAAAGTGACTTCTGACTCCACTAGGTGCAGTTGAGAGGATTCAAAACAGGTTTTGCAGATTCTCCTTTCCATAGATTCAAATGTTGACTGTATTTATGAGTGTGTGGTCTTAGCAAACTCTCTATGAATGGGAACGTTAAGAGAGATCAGTATATACTATGTTACAATAGCACAGTTGGCCCATCCATAGAGCCCCTATCAAACCATTCAATGTTAGTTTCCATTAGCATTGATGGGTATGGACAATTTGGGACTTCCATCAATGACTACAGTGATTATTTGGTAAACAAAAAACATCTCATTGTTGTTGATGATGCTCACACTTCTTACAGTGTTTGTTGGTCTATTCATCATCCACTGGAACCTGTTGCTTTGGCTTTCAGTGACGTCTGTTTGACTCCTAGGTTCGGAATTCAGTCTATCAATCAATCAGTCAATCACAGATTTGTAAAGTGCACTACTCACCGGAGGGCCTCAAGGGGCTCGTGGGGGGGGGGTTGTGCAACTCTGGTCATCTGAAATGCCAGGTCTTATGGCTCTTCCTGAATGCTTTCAGTGTGGGGCTTCTTATGATGCTGAGGGGGAGTTCATTCCAGGTTTTGGCCGCAATGTAGGAGAAGGATCTGCCTCCCGTGCTGTGGATGCAGAGGATTTCTGCAAAGGCCAGGTCAGCGGATCGGAGGTTTCTCCTGGGGGCGTGGAAGGAGACTCTTTTGTTGAAATTGTACCTGATGACAATCTGTTATTGATGGCACCAGGGGCATGTAAGTGTTGAACTGCAGAGTTGAGAGCTAGAGGACCATTGTGAAACACAACATGTCACTCTTAGAATTGGTGATTCCTTCAATCCGTCTTTCATGTTTGGCTTAGTAGGGGTAAACTGTACATCCGTGTTAATTTTTTGATTTTGTTCAGAACAAACTTGTTGTTTCAAAGACTACAAAGAGGTCATGGAACACCAGGATAGCTTACTTTCTTAATCCATTATGCTTTAAATAAATATGGTCTTTTGTCTATGTCAGCTTGAAGCCTGATTGCATATCAAAGTATAGATGGCTGTGCTAAAAATACTTGTGAAGTTTGTCTGTCTAGGATTTTGTTGAGGTAAGACAGGTTGGGGATTGGCTCACAACTTGCCAGATCTTGTGGGTTTTCTGCAGTATTTTTCAGGTGTAAGGTGACAATAGCATGGCACTAAAAGACTACTTGAAGTATTTTTGGGATGACAATATCAAGCTTATAATGTCATCTCCAAATCAAGATTCTCGTCAAGTTAAAGGCAGCACTAATGATGTTTTATTCAGAAGTGAATCAGGTATCTTTCTGTCTCACTGCACTTTTAGTTGCATTGTGCTCACTACAGGGCTTGAAAGAGGACATAATAGAAGGCATACATGGCCAGCTCAGCGAACCCCAGCCAGGCAGCCGACAACCTCACGAAGTGGATCAGCAACTGCGCGGACGATCTCGCCCCTCTGAGGACCCCGCCCAGCAGACCCGGCAGCAAGAAAGCCCCATGGTTCACCGACGAACTCAAGAGCTCCAAGAAGAACTGCCGAGCCCTCGAGAAAGTCTGGAGAAGGGAACCAACACCGGACAACATGACCACCCTCAAGCTTGCCACCCGGAAGCACCACCAACTGATCCGCGCCACCAAGAAAACTGCATTCAAGGACAGACTGGACAACAACGCACACAACTGCAAGGAACTCTTCAACATCGTGAAAGAGCTCTCCAACCCCAATGCAGGAAACAACGACATCACCCCATCGCAAGACCTCTGCAACTCCCTCGCCTCCTACTTCCACAACAAGATCGCGGACATACACAACAGCTTCAGCAGTCAACCATCGCACACAACGACCGCAGCAACGCCACCCACCACCACCCTCCGCGCCTGGACTCCGATCAGCACCGATGACACCGTCCGCATGATGAACTCCATCCACTCCGGATCGCCGACCGACCCCTGCCCTCACCACGTCTTCAACAAGGCCGACACTGTCATCGCACCCCACCTGCGGGACATCATCAACACCTCCTTCGACACCGCCACCTTCCCGGAGAGCTGGAAGCACGCCGAACTCAGCGCTCTACTAAAGAAACCAACAGCGGACCCCACCGAACTCAAGAACTACCGCCCCATCTCGCTCCTCCCGTTTCCAGCCAAAGTCATCGAGAAGACCGTCAACAAACAGCTGGCCGCCTTCCTCGAGACGAATGGATCCCTCGACCCGTCACAGTCTGGCTTCCGAGCCAACCACAGCACCGAGACCGCCCTCATCGCTGCCACCGATGACATCCGAGCCCTGATGGACAACGGAGAAACAGCGGCCCTCATCCTCCTAGACCTCTCCGCCGCATTCGACACTGTCTGCCACCGCACCCTAGTGCAACGCCTCACCAACGTCGGAATTCAAGAGAAGGCACTGGAATGGATCGTCTCCTTCCTCGACGGAAGAACACAGAGAGTCCGTCTACCACCATACAAGTCAGAGGCCTCCGAAGTCATCTGCGGCGTCCCTCAAGGATCCTCGCTGAGCCCCACCCTCTTCAACGTCTACATGAGCCCCCTCGCGCCCATCGCACGCCAACACAACCTGAACATCATCTCCTACGCCGATGACACCCAGCTGATCCTCTCACTGACCAACGACCCCGCCGCTTCCAGAGCCAACCTTCACGAAGGGATGAAAGCCGTAGCCGAATGGATGACGACCAGCCGCTTGAAACTCAACTCAGACAAGACGGAAGTCCTCATCCTGGGCTCCTCGCCCTCCGCTTGGGACGACTCCTGGTGGCCCCCCGCCCTGGGCTCCACACCCACACCGACAGACCACGCACGCAACCTGGGCTTCATCCTGGACTCCTCCCTCTCCATGACCAAACAAGTCAACGCCGTCTCCTCGTCATGCTTCAACATCCTGCGCATGCTACGAAAGATCTTCCGGTGGATCCCCACCGAGACCAGGAAGACGGTCACCCAGGCCCTCGTCACCAGCCAACTGGACTACGGCAACGCCCTCTACGCCGGAACCACCGCCAAGCTCCAGAAGAGACTCCAGCGGATCCAGAACGCCTCAGCCAGACTCATCCTCGACATCCCCCGACGCAGCCACATCTCCGGACATCTGAGAGACCTGCACTGGCTCCCCGTCAACAAGAGAATCACCTTCCGTCTCCTCACCCACGCACACAAAGCCCTACACGACCAAGGCCCGAGCTACCGAACAACAACATCAACTTCTACGCTCCCAAACGCCACCTCCGATCAGCCAGTCATGCCCTCACCGCCGTCCCCCGCATCCGAAGATCGACAACAGGAGGAAGGTCCTTCTCCCACCTGGCCGCCAAGACCTGGAACTCCCTCCCGACCGACCTGCGCCTGACCCAAGACCACCTTTCCTTCAGGAAGAAGCTCAAGACCTGGCTTTTCGAGCAGTAGCAGCACCCCCCCCCAAGCGCCTTGAGACCCTCCGGGTAAGTAGTGCGCTATATAAATGTCCATGATTGATTGATTGATTGATGGTTGGTCCTAAACTGATTCCTCATTGTTCCCCATGCATCCGGTCCTCTGGTTCCTACAGTGACAAGGCATCTAAATCTAGTAACACTTTTCTTAATGCAGGGTAAGCCAACCATGGAATATCCTGTTCAAATGTAGAAGAAGGGGGGCTTTCTGCAAGAGCAAAACAGTGATACAAACCCACTAACACATCAAAGGCATTCTATATCTCTCTGGTAAAACATACATGATGCCCTCTGTAGTTCATGGGGTCACAGTGCCCATAGGGAGAGCTCAATGAAACAATGAAAGTGCTTGTTTCTGCTCACAACATGTAGTCAAATTCTAGGAAATTTGCTGGAACCTACCTCTGACTTAATTTCTCTATTCTATAAGAGAACGTTTTAGCTTTTGTGTCAAATTGGTTCCTGGTTGGCGCATCTACAATTCTTAATTTGTCTTTGTTCCAACAAGGTTGAAATACATACTTACAGCTTCCCTAAATGTTGTATCTGGATGAGATAATTTACACCTCATTGCAGATTTGGGAGTGTTGTTTTAAGACCTGTGTTGTGCTGTGCTGTGCTGAGGGGGGCCCCTTGGAACTTGGGAATGCAGGGGCTAATGCAAGACACTTACCCACAGGCCTTTCCAAAAATGTCCCAAAATGTAATATCCACCACTAGTCCAGAGATCTTTACTTCAAACTACTTTTAATCCCAATTACTCGAGACTCCTTTAGGTACATGTTAGATGTTCTCAAAACTAGTGTAAGTCCATTTGAAAGCATTTGTGATTATCCATTAAATGCACTATTTCCTACATGTTTGAAATATTTTCATAACATGTAAATAACCATTCTTCTGGGTCTCGCTTATTTCATTGTTACACATCTTCATTCTCCCATCCGGCACGTGATCTCATTTCCTCTCCATTCATATGATACATAATACATGTAAATTATGCATGCTTAATACATTTGTTCCAGGTATTGTGAGACCCAATTTTCGTATGCATGGAACAAGGAAATATAAATTTAACTCAAGAGTTAGAGACATATAAAGTCAGAAAAAGTATTTGAGATTCACCCCTAAGTGCTGTTCAACTTTAGACTCAAGTGGGTTTTCTATGTCCACTACATTTTGTGTACCCTGGGGTCAAAAACATCCCCACTAAGGATGGTAAAATAATGTAAACTAAAAACTGTTTCCTTGACTCTAGTTCATGTTGTCTCAACTTACTGTCTTTTGTGTTGAGACTAAATGTGTGCTTTCGAAGATTTTGTGACACCCACCATAATATTTACAGAGCAAATTCAAATCTTGCCTTAATGAATATGAAACTGTAAACAGTGAAAAGTTACCTGCTCCAAAATTCATTAATGCTTCTTTCTTCAGAAACTTTCCTTCGGAGTCAAGAAAATGCTGAGGGTTAAACTCTTCAGGCTTCTCAAACTGAGAATTGTCATGAAGCACAGATTCAAGCAGTGGGATAACATACGTTCCCTGGAGACATTTTGAAAATAATACAGAAACACAATCAGTTAGGATTCACTGTGATGTGGTAAATAAATAATTAAATACTGGTACTATTTTTGAATATATTAACAATAACAGATAGCTCAATAAATAAGAGGCAGGATCCGATGTATCCGAGTTGAACAGGCTTTATTCAGGCAAAAGGGAAGGGACTGGAACGGGACAGCCTGAAATAAAATAGGAAGGAAGGCAGCTGCACCATTTCATTAACAGTGCAGTGTATATATAGTAAGACATTTCAATTACATTACATACAGTAGGCGTAACTAGTGACAAGCGTAAGATAAGAACACATGGGCGTGAAAAGAAGGCGTGCACAGGGCGTGCACGTAGACATGTGATGAGAACGTCACAGAAGTGTCATGAATGGGCGGAAACATGGAGGGGGCTACCTGAGCAGCTGGGACCTTTAACCTAGTGGTGCGCGCAAACGGGCAATGACGTGTTACCAGGGAGAACTGGGGGCTATGACTTCTACACTAGAAGAGGAGACTAAAGTCTGCGGTGTCAGGACGACATGTACCTATAGCATATCTGGTATCTGGTGTTTGGAGTACATGTTGATAGAATCTAAAAGTTATCAGGGCAAAGGCTACTTGCCACTAAGGCTGGTGCATGCATATATTCTCCATGTATTGCGTGTGCTATGAATCTTCTATGAATATTAATACAGTATTTCTCTTTCATGGAGACAGAAAGACTAGACTATAGCTGAAACTGTTTATGCGGTTCAGTAGCTTAGGAATGTGAAGAAGGAAAGCTGGACTGATAACTAGAAGCAAAACATATTCTTGGCAGACAGGCAGGCAGAGCCAGGCCGGGCACCGCGCTGCTTGGCAGGAAGTAAGTGAGGGGTCAGGGATGCAGGTGGGGGCTGCATCGCTCCTCGGAGTGGGTTCAGGAGACTGGAGCTTGAATCTGGTGTCCGGGCCCTTTGAGGCCTAGAAACGGGGACAATTCAATGAATTAACGTGCACACTGTAAAACGTGGCAACATAGGCCTAATACTCGTTGCTTTCACGAGAACTGGATACTGGCATACTAGAGTTGGACACAACTATAATTGCGTCTTTAATCGATCACAGGGGGATATATGCATATCGATCATGCACATATAACATAGGGTGGGGAACACGTAGGCACATATAACAAGGCAAAATTCACTTTTCCACATTCCCTCCTTGTGCCCTACGTTTCCATCAGGAAACATCAATATTCATGATACCATCTATCTGTTCATAGAGCATCATTTGCTCGTCTCGAATTGTCTTGGAACGGGACTTAGGACTAGGAATACAAGAGGTAGCACACAAGCCGCAAATCGCAGGGCCACATTGTAAACAGAGGCAGCAACTGAATATGATCATTACTGCTATACCTAGGAATGACAATACTTTCCATCCCCAGGCAGATATAATACTCCAGAGCCAACCGGACCATGTCCAGGTGCCTGGATTCTGGTGTAACTGATGGGCAATTTTATGAAGTCTGGTTATAGCTGAATAAACAGACGGCGCGTTATTAGGAATGAAAATGCAGCAACTAGATCCGATGACTCTACAAGCTCCTCCTCTATCGGCCAGTATGACGTCAAGAACGAGACGATTTTGGAGCACAACAAAACGCATAGCAGATTGCTCTTCGGTTAAATTACCTAGAGCGGAAGTAGTTTCATTCACTACTGCTTCAAGGGTTCTGGTTAGCCTACGTATTAACTTACTATTCTGGACAGGACCTATAAAGAAAAAGAAACCTTTATTGAAGTCTTGATACTGTTCTAGGGCAGTTTCAGTTTGATCGACAATTGGGGACTCAGTCTCCCTTCTATGTCTAACGTGTACTAGATGTGTGTTTCTGTGATAGTCAGATGGGGCTAGGAAAACTGGTGGCAGTAGGAAGGCAATGTAACATGTTCCATCCCAATCGAGGGGCAGACGAACATATGCGGTCTGACCACAAACAAAATAAGAATGACGTGATGCTTTGAAAATAGATTTCCCACTGTCACTATACTCGACCATAGTAGTACAATCACTATGTCCTACATGTGCGGAACCATTCTTTCTGACACATAATTCGCCTTTGACTGGTAGTACTGAAATAGCAGGCAAATCTGGAGTAGTCTCGGACTGAACATTCAAAACCATGAAATTCGAGGAATAATTACCTAGATCATATACTTCATTTTCTAGATCTAATCCTGTTCTATGGGAAAGTCCTTCCTTGTCTGGGAAACATGTTTGATTCAGAAGGGACATATCAGTCGAGGATGACGTTAACGTGGACCATGCTCCACACGAACCATTATGTGAAAATGGATAAGGAAAGAGTGGCAGAACTCCCTTCGGTGTCTGGAAAGGGGGGAGTCGACCACACACCCAGCAATTAGTGGCATTGCTGGTCTGGTGTGAATAGTGCAGCATTCGGATAAAAGTATTATTACGCATAGCAAGACGATAGGATAACTCGTGAGGAGGCAGGTCACTAAAAGTGTGCTCTACTGTAACATTAGAAAACATATGTACATGTGAAATAGGAAAACATAAATGTAAAGCATAACTTATGCAAGTAACCATAAGACTCAGGAATAATAGAAAGAACAGAGTAATGATACATCTCTTAGAGTTTTGGCTAACTCTCTCACTGTGTGGGTCTATCTCATACATGTCAGGAACCTGTCTAACCGTTTCACCCGAGAGGGACTTAGACAATTAAACTGGCTGACTTACTAGACCTTAATTTCTGTTTATACTCCTGCTGCGGAGTTTTCTCTAACAGGGGAAGTTTAGATTCAGTATCTGGGCAGTCCTTGAGAAAAGTCTTTGATTTAAGTCCATGAAACTTCTTGACATGGCTGGAGTGTAGCCAGCCTTTTCGGTTTTCAACTTTCACTGCTGTCCGGGTGGTGAGAAGAACAAGGCGGGGCTCCTTCCAGCGGGGCTCCAACGGACTTGAACGATTGAAATTGCGAACCAACACAAAATCTCCCGGAACGACTTCATACGGTTTCACTTCGGTGTTGTCTGGAAATGCAGCGGCAACCTGTGAACGACAAGATTGTAGTGCAGACATCAAGGAGGCAAGGTAATCTGTCAGCATATTACTGTCAACATCGGTAATTGTACGTGGTCTAGGTGTACCCCACATATTTGGGGGACGACCGAACACTACCTCAAAAGGGGACAGACCTGAACGGGAGTGAGCAACCATTCTCATATAAAAAAGGGCGACTGGCAGTGCTACCATCCAATCTACGCCTTTCTCTGCGCATACTTTAGAAATTCGGATTTTTAGAGTCTGGTTATGTCTCTCTACGAGACCGGCTGCTTCAGGATGGCGTACACAATGGAACTTCCACTGGTACCCTAACAGAAGGGAAACTTGTTTCATGAGCTCGGATGAGAATGGCTGGCCGTTATCTGAATACACGACCCTAGGTAATCCATAGCGGGGAAAATACTCACGAACCAACTGCCTGGCAGTGGTCGCAGCTGTGTAATCTGGAACTGGATATGCTTCTGTCCACCTGGACAAAGCGCATACAACTACGAGGACGTACTTGAAACCTCGACATCGCTCCATCTGAATATAGTCCATCTGGAGGACTTCAAAAGGGTGGTCGGGAGGATGGAATCCACCTTGTTCCACCGGGACACCTTTACCTGGATTAAACTGACAACAGATCATGCAGGTACGCACTTTCTGTTTGGCTGCTGCTCGTAAATGCTTGTTGAACCAGAGGTTCTGAATACTGTCTAACATGGCTTTTTCTCCTAAGTGTGCTGGACTATGTGCGGTGTTAATAATGACTTGAACCATAGAGTCGGGGAGAAACCATGTGGCTTTTCCCTTCGTCAACCATCCTTGATCTGTCTGGACCCCTCCTTGTTCGGACCATTTCTTGATTTCATCGGGAGTAGCATGTAACTGTATATCTATTACATCTTGTGTAGGGTCCTTAACTGTCATACAAGTAGTCTGATCTGTAATGTCTGTCTGTGTCGTGTTAACTGGAATGTCAGGAGTCTGAGCTGTGAGCTTGGCTGTTCGATCTGCTAGATCGTTACCCTGGGAAATGATATCAGTGACTTTCGTATGTGCCTTGCACTTCATGATGGCGATAGCTGTCGGTAAATGTATTGCATCTAACAGAGCTTGAATGAGGGGGCCATGCTGAATCTTGGTTCCATGAGAAGTCATAAAACCTCTTTCTTGCCAGAGCACTCCAAAGTCGTGTACGACTCCGAATGCATAACGTGAATCTGTGTATATGTTAACTTTCAGGTTCTTGGCACGTATGCAGGCTTGGGTCAGAGCGACAAGCTCTGCTGCTTGAGCAGACAGGGTGTCTATACGATATGTTTCTATAACTTCGGTTTCAGTAGTCACTGCATACACGGCTACTAGTTCTCCTGTACTTGTTCTCATACATGAACCATCCACATAAAGTGTCAGGTCGGGATTAGGTAATGCAATGTCTGTCAAGTCTTGTCTTGGCTTTGTCATGGTGTTAACAACTTCCACACAGTCATGTGTGGCAGGATTTGAAGTAACTGACGGTAACAGTGTAGCTGGATTTAAAATGTTGCAGCGTCTGATTTCTATGTGTGGCTGGAACAGTGTCAGTTCATAACCTGTTAAACGTGCAATTGTCAAGTGCTGAGTCTGTGTTCGGTTTAAAAGAACTTCCACGGAGTGTGGAACTTGTACTGTCAGGGAGTGTCCTAACACTATGGATCACTTTGTCTGATAGCTAGAGCTGTGGCTGCAACTGACTTGAGGCACGCAGGCAGAGCCTGGGCCACCGGATCTAATGTGCTAGAAAAATAAGCACAGGGCTTGTATTGTCCTGCTTGATCTTGTGTGAGAACAGATAATGCAGTACCATCTAGTTCAGTAACAAAAAGTGTAAAAGGCTTACTGTAGTTCGGTGTTGCTAGAACAGGTGCTTGGCATAAAGCTTTCTTTAATTCATTGAAAACAAGTGTATGTTCCTGGGTCCAAGGGAGGACAGTCGATACGGCTGCCTCCTGTGTCGTTAACTGTATCAGTGGCTTGGCTAGAAATGCGTACTGGGGAATCCATTGTCTGCAGTAAGAAGTGAGGCCTATAAAAGCTCGTACCTCCTTCTGAGTCTTGGGCTGTGGAAGATGTGCTATTAACTGGATACGGTCTGGTGTCAACTGCCTACCCCTCTTGGACAGTAAGTGTCCTAAGTAGACCACTTGCTGGACACAGAATTGCAATTTGGAAGGGGACACCTTGTGCCCCATCTCGGCCAGAAAATACAGAACGGTAAGTGACGCACGTTCGCAGTCACGTTCAGAACGGGCTGTGATCAATAGATCATCGACATACTGTAGCAGGGCAGTGTCAGTTGGCATGTGAATGTTCTCTAGTTGTCTTTTCAGTGCTTGACTGTAAATGCTAGGGCTTTCTGTGAAACCTTGAGGTGCTCGTGTGAATTTATAGCTTCTTCCATTTAAACAGAATCCGAAAAGGAACTGGCTGTCTGGATGAATGGGGACACTAAAGAATGCGTTCTTGAGATCGATAACTGTAAAGAACGTAGCTTCAGAATCAATTGCTGTCAATAGGGAAGAAATATCTGGGACCACTGGGTACTGGGGTATGATACATTTATTAAGTTCTCAAAGGTCAATCACTAATCGATAAACTGGAGGTGCATTTGGATCAGTACGTTTCAGAATCGGAATGATAGGAGAATTACATATATTGGAGTCAGTTTCTACAACTACTCCTTGAACAATAAGCTCGTCAATAATTTTGGATAAGGCTGCTACAGCCTCAGGTGGCAATTTGTACTGTCGAATTCGTGGTAATACAACACCTTTCTTCAGAGTGACACGATGGGGTGTGATATGCATACAACCTACATCAGTTGGACCTTGCGCCCATAAATGCTGTGGTACATTCAATAATCTTGGATCAAAATCACGTAATACATAATGACCTTTGAAATCACGGAGGAACAGTCGTACCCCTTCTGGGGAGCAACATATGACTGCTCCTAATTCTTTCAGAGTTCTAATGCCTAACAGATTCTCTGGGCAAGATTTCGTGAGTAACAAGTCTGTAGTTCGGGACAATGGACCAACTTCTAGAGTAACTGGTTTCGATATTTCATTAACAATAGGCTTTCCTGAAAATCCAAGGGAAACATTTCTAGAGCCTGAGAGCGGAGCCCCTGGAACCTCGTCATGACTGATGGTGGTCCTACTTGCCCCTGTATCAATCAGAAACTTTCTGTCTTTCCCTAATACTTGACTGTGTACATAGGGACCTTCTTGATCTACAGGAATCTCGATGAGAGGCAAGCCTACCTCCCTCTCTAGGCTGTTTCATGAATACGGCTGATAATCTGGATACTCTGACTGTGCATACTGGTACATCTGCTGTGTAACGTGTTGTGTTGCAGCTATAGGCTGCGGTACTGTAACTGTCTGTTGTGCATTCTGCGGTGGCTGGGAATTCTGTGGAACTTGTTCTTGTCTAGGCGGACGTGGTCTCTCTTTCGTTTTACCAGTAGCTATGTTGTGTTTCAGAACTGCACATTCGTTTATATAATGACCTGGCTGTTTACAGTAATTGCAGGTCCCTCTAACAGGAACTGCAGGATGACTGGCTTGATTCGGACCCCTCTTCTGACTGTCTTGTGGAACAGACTGTGCAACTAATACTTTCATTTTCGTGTCTTTCATACGTCTCCTTTCGTGTTCCTGCTCTTCCCTGATTCTGTTCTGGTGATACTGGAGCATCTGGAGCATCTGTGACGGAGTATTAGCTTGCCAGGTACTTTCGACTTTCAGTACTCGATTTTTAACTTGTGGACTTGAATTCTCAACTAGTTTGGTAACAAAAAGATGGGGATACGACTCACTACTCGTTTTCAGACCACTATTAATAATGAAACATTTCTCAAATCTAGAATAAAAATCACTAGTATCTTCGTCTTGTTTCTGTTTACAGGCTGAGATGGCATCCCAATCTTCCTTTTTCGTGGCTAGTAATCTTGGCAAAACTTGTATTAACAATTCGGGCAAAGCTTTAGCTTTATCCCCAAGACCGGTACCTGGAACTCGTGTGTTATCTTCAGTTTCTAATGCTGTCCAATCTATCTTTTTCTCTCCCACCTCCCATTCTTTTTCTTTGAGTTTTTCATATATGCCAGCAGGCAACAGGACCTTTAACATTTTAATGATATCAGGATACGTGTATTCTCCCATACGGAGCATGTCCTTTAATTCACGGTGAAACCCTGCTGGATCTTTATCATGACAGGGAATTAACTTTTTCATTTCTAAGAGTTCTATTTTCGTGATAGGGGTGTAAACAAATACTCGTTCTAGACCACCACCTTCTCCCTTAACTGGATGCACTTCCCGTAACGGATTCTGTCTGTCTATGTAGAATGATTTTCTTTCTGGGGGTGAGACGGAAACAAAATGTGGATTCAGAAACGTTCTGTATTTGTGGCGCTGTTCTAATATGACACTAATTAAATCGGTACCTAGACCTTTCCATCTGTTTTGTAGTAACTTGTTTAATACATCATGTAGAGGACCTGGATCAGAATGCTGTTCCTCATACAGTGTAATGAGGTGCTGGATCATATACATACCCACCAGACGTTGCTCGGCTGGGGGCAGTTTCAGAAACGTTTGAGCCACTATTTCATCTGGAAACGTGGTAGAATCACTAGTCCATCGGACTGCTGATCGGGCTAGTTCTTGTTCATGCATTGTACTAAGCTCACTATAACCTATTCGTGATTTCAGAATTTGATCGGTGGCCTGGAATACTTGCTCAAGAGAACACTGTTCTGGTACTGGAGGAGGAAAAGTTTTCTTGTAATCTAGGCGTGAATGTCGGTCGGAAAGTCTAGTTCTACCTACATACGCTATTCTGGAGGGATTCTCGTTGTCAACCTCTTCAGTAGAAGAGTCATATTCTTTCTCGGTTGCTCTTTTTGCTTCTCGTTTCTCGTGTATACGTATTATTTCCTTACGAATTTTCTTGTACATACTCTCTATACAACCTTGTGTCTTGTGTTTTCCATCGGCTATATTGTCACTCCACCTAGTCAGGACTTTCAGTTCTTCTTGATCTTTTTCTGGATAATCTTGCTCTCTTATTAAACAATTAATCAAGAACTTTAAAATCATAAGTTGAACCTCGGCTTTCCTCTGTGACATAGCTTCGTGAATACTTCCTGGATTCTCTCCTGTACGGATAAAACGATATATTCTGTTTAGATGTTCCTTCATGTCGGGCAGGGTGACCAAAAAGCTGGCAACCCGTCTTAAACGTACTGAATATAAGATCATGTGATCTTCGCCTGGAACGGGATCATATATACAGTCAGTAAGAAGTCGCTTGAGATCTGTGTATGTAGCCACTTTTGGCGTACGCTGTAACGCTAGGTCATGTAGCGTCAGACGTTTCGGTTGAGGCGGGGTGCGAGGAGAACCTCCCCCCGCGGCTCCTAAACTAGAATCGTCGGTGAATACTGTACGGGCTGGTAGAGTGACTGGCATAACGGGTACATTTACTGTGGGCTGGTCCGGGGGTGCTGGAACAAGAACTTGGCCCCCGGGAACAGTAGTTGGCGGGACAGGAATTACATTATTAACGGGAGCAGGCGGAACAGGATTTGCATAGGCTGGGACTGTGTCGTCCAAATAGGACGAAAGAAATATGTCAGCTGCGGTCTGTTTGTGATGTAGCTTAATCGGGACTAATGGCGGCGGAAAATTACAGGGTGCTTCCGGGGTTGCTTTTGGCAAGCCCTCGGCAAGAAGAGGATACATACCTTTAATAAGGGCATTTCTCTGTCTGTCTGACTGTTCCGCTCTAACTCGTTCACCTTCTTCGATTAATTCCCTTTCTTGGGCTCTTTCTGAGGATTCCCTACTTAATTCTGTTTTTCTGTATTCTTTTTCGGTTCTTTTATGAGATTCTTTGCGCCATAACTCGATGGCATCTTTATGGGACTGTCTGGCTTTCTTTTTCCATAATGCTTCTTCTACTCGCATGATGCACTCGGCATCCCATGTACCTGATACGGGCCATCTATATTTCTCTTCTAGTTCCTTAGTATAGTCCGCCCATAAGTCTAGATATATTATGGCATCTAAGCCATGCTTGTGATACATAAAATGTCCTGGACTGTCCCTAGGAGGGACAGGAACTGCTTCTTCGAGTAACCCTTTTCTGGTCTTTAACTGACGTAATTTCGAGAACAGAGGCATTTCGGTAATACACTTGGAACACAATACACAATAATCACAGTAATTAAATGGCAAACAAAACACTCATACCACGACATAAAAATACATTGATAACAGTTCGAACAGAATACTACCTGATACACTGAAAACAGAACACATGAATTTCTCGAGAACGAAACTTACTAGAATTACTGGATGCACTGCTAAAACAGTACAGAACATACCGGTCCCATAAAGAGACACGTCATACCGTACCCACCTAGGTGAATACTTCGGACTGGATCTGTGTACCCAAACCCAACGGACCAGGAACAAACTAATGATCCTGTCTAGATACTTCCCCCGCGACGGTACTCACCGGGAAGCACAAACTGGAAGGCCTCAGACTGGACTGGACTGCTACGACGTCGGACTACGAACTTCGGACTTCAGAAACAGGTGGGCCTCCGGATACTTCGGACCTTGCTCTCTCGGCTTGGGCTCTGGTCGGGACGAACCGCATTCCACACCGCTTCGTCTGGATGCCGGACCGCAGTCTCCGTCTCCTCCGTGGGCCTGAGGGAGACTTGAAGCAGAAATATCTGCCGGTGCGCAGTAGAGTTCCGTCACGGCTGCAGAGGGTCAGGGGACCTGCGTAACATCGCCAGCGCGTGAGGAAGGGGTACGTTCCTGTTCGGGCGCCATTATGTGGCAAATAAATAATTAAATACCGGTACTATTTTTGAATATATTAACAATAACAGATAGCTCAATAAATAAGAGGCAGGATCCGATGTATCCGAGTTGAACAGGCTTTATTCAGGCAAAAGGGAATGGACTGGAACGGGACAGCCTGAAATAAAATAGGAAGGAAGGCAGCTGCACCATTTCATTAACAGTGCAGTGTATATATAGTAAGACATTTCAATTACATTACATACAGTAGGCGTAACTAGTGACAAGCGTAAGATAAGAACACATGGGCGTGAAAAGAAGGCGTGCACAGGGCGTGCACGTAGACATGTGATGAGAACGTCACAGAAGTGTCATGAATGGGCGGAAACATGGAGGGGGCTACCTGAGCAGCTGGGACCTTTAACCTAGTGGTGCGCGCAAACGGGCAATGACGTGTTACCAGGGAGAACTGGGGGCTATGACTTCTACACTAGAAGAGGAGACTAAAGTCTGCGGTGTCAGGACGACATGTACCTATAGCATATCTGGTATCTGGTGTTTGGAGTACATGTTGATAGAATCTAAAAGTTATCAGGGCAAAGGCTACTTGCCACTAAGGCTGGTGCATGCATATATTCTCCATGTATTGCGTGTGCTATGAATCTTCTATGAATATTAATACAGTATTTCTCTTTCATGGAGACAGAAAGACTAGACTATAGCTGAAACTGTTTATGCGGTTCAGTAGCTTAGGAATGTGAAGAAGGAAAGCTGGACTGATAACTAGAAGCAAAACATATTCTTGGTAGACAGGCAGGCAGAGCCAGGCCGGGCACCGCGCTGCTTGGCAGGAAGTAAGTGAGGGGTCAGGGATGCAGGAGGGGGCTGCATCGCTCCTCGGAGTGGGTTCAGGAGACTGGAGCTTGAATCTGGTGTCCGGGCCCTTTGAGGCCTAGAAACGGGGACAATTCAATGAATTAACGTGCACACTGTAAAACGTGGCAACATAGGCCTAATACTCGTTGCTTTCACGAGAACTGGATACTGGCATACTAGAGTTGGACACAACTATAATTGCGTCTTTAATCGATCACAGGGGGATATATGCATATCGATCATGCACATATAACATAGGGTGGGGAACACGTAGGCACATATAACAAGGCAAAATTCACTTTTCCACAGTGACATAACCAATGTATGGATTCTCCAGTTTTACAGCTTTTATGTGAGCTATACATGAAGCACACCACATTACATTTAACAAAAGGATGGGAAAACAAGTTCTTCAAGGGTTACACAAAAAAGAAATGGAAGGTCAAACACTGTATTTTTGTACTTGGCCTCCTATGGTGACCGTAAGGTGAAGCCATGGGATGGGGTTTGCATCGTTCAAATCGTTGGTGCAAATTCAAGCACAGATTCCACATGAGCAGATGGAATAAAGTCTTAGGCACAGAAACACTTCAGAGCGAGTTTTAACTCACATCACTCTGCACTTTCACTACCATCGTTCCCAGCTACTGTGAAATAAATTGTTTCTCTCTGTGTTGTATTGTCTTCCCCACCCTATTGCTCCACCCCGTACGTGGCAACTCTGAGGTGTATTGTAAGCAGCCCTGTGTTGAAGCATGTCACACATTTGTGTGAGTGAGGGCAATATTAGCACATCCAGCACATGCCATCACGAGATATAGACTGGTGTATTAAGTATTGACAGGGGGTTCGGGGTAGGAGAGTTTGTGCTCTCACCCCTTTCTTTTTGTGTGTACTAGATATTTGGTGTTCCCAATGTGGCAGAGATGTGTGAGTGCTCGTTGGATCCGTAATGCTCCTAAATAGTAACCTTTGATTTTGAAACGTGTATATAAAACTCAAGGACTCCTGTCATATGTCTGATTCAGTTTATTCTGTATACAGAGAGTGTCTGAATTGGGGAATTCCATGAGTAGATAGGATGGTGAGAGTCCCTTCCTTGTGACTAGCTGCACTCCGTCACTGTTCCCTTGTCCCCATTCTCTCTTATATTCCACATTGGAATGTTTGAAGCTCCATTGCAGACAATGGAGTGCTCCCTGCTTCTACGGGCGGTAAAGGCCCGCAGAGCAACATTCCAATGTTCTACAAAGGCTTCTCGATATAAATCCCCTCGAGCTTCGAGAACCCTTTGTTTAATTTGTTAGAACATTCTGCCCTCTAGTGGCAGAATATTCTAATAGCCTCATAGCCCTTCGTAACAGGGCTATACCGGCTATTAAAGTCCTGCTGTTTCGTTAAAGTCCCTCGCCTTCGGCTCTGGCCTTTAACGATTCAGCGGGCCTTTAATAGCCGGTATAGCCCACTACGGCGGGTGATAAGGATATATTATAGCCCCCCAGCGCTTGTATTTGCATGCACAAGCACCTGCAATTTTCAACGTTATCTTCTACTTGGCCTAGCTGTTTCTTGCACAGTTACTCACCAATATCTGCATTCCTGCTATTACGTCCTACTTTCTAACTACCCGATCATACTTGCTCACCTTTTCGTAAAGTTTTCTAACTCTGTGATCCAGTACCTTTCAAGGGCGCTCCACTTTCCAACTGCAGGCACTATGGGATTGAGTCAACGGTTTATCTCCCAAGTGGAATTAGTTGAAACTAGGATGAACAGCAGCAATCAGAATGCACTTAGAATAAATGCTGTTGCTATGCTGGCACTGTGCTAATCCCTCTGCTGTAATACATCTGCATGCTTTGGAGTGGTCCTCTCCCTGAGAGACTAAAAGCATTTCAAACACCTCCAAACCTGACTGCTCTCCGTTGATCAATGGTAATGACCAAGAAACGTTGTCTCAAGATGTCAAGCACTGGCTGCAATAGCACTGATGGTGAACATGTTCTATTTGTGAGAACTCAAAACATCTCTGAACAGCAACAACCAGAATCCATTGGGGGAACCGGTGTGGCTATGCAGGAAGCATTCTACACCCACCCTAATTGCTTTATCTGAACCATTCTTTTCTCAACTCCGCCTACGGAAACTAGGGGGTTTTAGTCTGGCTACTGGGGAACAGGGAAGAGGGCAAGTCTGGTGAAGCCCCGTGCGACAATGTTTTTTGGTGCCTCCCCTAATTCCAGCACTACCACTACCCCTTATGACTCCATAACCACACACACTCAGATGCATTTAATATAGCCTTATAGCCCGCCGAAGCAGGCTATACCGTCTATTAAAGGCCCGCTGAATCGTTAAAGGCCCGAGCCGAAGGCAAGGGACTTTAACGAGACAGCGGGACTTTAATAGCCGGTATAGCCCTGCTACGAAGGGCTATTAGAACATTCTGCCACTAGAGGGCAGAATGTTCTAACAAATTAAACAAAGGGTTCTCGAAGCTCGAGGGAATATAAATTCCCCTCGAGCTTCGAGAAGCCTTTGAAGAACATTAGAATGTTGCTCTGCGGGCCTTTACCAGCCCGTAGAAGCAGGCAGCACTCCATTGTCTGCAATGGAGCTCCCAACATTCCAATGTTCTAATTAGTTTTATAGTGTCACTCATAAAAGTGAAGGGTGAAGGGTGTCAGAGCACTTTACATTGTACACACATTACTCAAGCATATATGTGTAAATCAATGTATTGGAAATGTTACATAAGACTTGGAATTTAAATGTCATCCATTCTGGTATTCACCACCACAGGGGCAGCCCTAACCACCTGAAGCAGGGGCCAACAATATTCTTCCAAACAAAGGTTCAGAGTGTACATGAATCAATAATATGCCACAAGAACAATAAAGTTATACAAAGAAGGAAAAGTAAAAAAGAAGAATAGAAAACTTTTGGTTTAAAGAAAAAGTGATTCAGAAAAGTATGCATGTGATTATAGAAAAATACAAAATGTATTTATATTAAAAAGATTAAAATAAGGCTCAGATAGGTTGTCGGTCTTAAAAAAACATTACACAACATATACATAAAACCAGACAGGTGGCAAACACATAAAGGTTACAGAGACATAAGAGTTCTAAAACCATATAAGAACTCCTATACACAAAACAATGTGTCCTCCTTAAATTGTGGCCACAGTATCGTCGACGGCGTTTCGACTGTTGTCATAAGTACATGGTCATCCTCAGGACAATAGTTTTTCTGAGTTTATCATCAAACAATAAAATAACCAACTGCTGTGGAGTCAGTTTAAAGGTTCCACTGACTGCTAGAGAATTCGTCCATCACTGATAACTGAAATATCGCAACAAACTCTCAAAGGTAGTAGCTGCCTCCAATCGGCAATATCGTGACACCCAAACGAATATAAATAAGGTTTGGGACGTTTCTTATTCCGACGAGCCACAATTTAGACTGCATTCTGGTAGGCAGTAAAGTTTAGGGGGCTTGGTAGGAAGAAGCACATACTCAAAATGTAAAACGTAAGACCATGGTTAGGGATTATCTTTACTAGTTGGAATTGATTTCTACCCAAATCAACACTTTGTAGAACATTAGGATATTGAAAGTCTGGGAAAAAATCAATACACTCTAATTTATATTTTAAGTCTGTATTTCAGTTCTTTAATACGTCATATTCCATGGATAGGCCCTATCCTAACATCTCACAGTTTTTTATTAGTATTTTAACTTATAAACTACAAGTAACAAAACAAAGTCTCTGACAAAAGCAGAAACCCCTGACCTATTTACGTTATTTTCACTTCGTGGTTTGCATGATATACATTCTTTACAGCAGGCATGTTAACTCTCTGCACTACCTTATAATGAATCAAATCATCCTCCAGTCAAAACTTCCTCGAGACAGAACTTCGTTGTCTCTCCAGGACGGACATCAATCACGGGAGTGCGCTTGACATTTTTATTATTGACTGAAATTTGCTGGAGGTCAGGAACGCTGCAGTGGGTGCTTTTAAACACAATATAAACTAGAAAACAGGTGCCCACATGCAAAGTCAACACCCGGTGCGGTGGCACCGGTTGCACTGCCCTAAAGCCGGACATGGTGCAAAGCCCTCCCATTGCCAGTTGCGGCTCCTTCAT
The DNA here is from genome assembly GCF_964261635.1 of Lissotriton helveticus. Classification (NCBI taxonomy): domain Eukaryota; kingdom Metazoa; phylum Chordata; class Amphibia; order Caudata; family Salamandridae; genus Lissotriton; species Lissotriton helveticus. The sequence goes on from NC_136063.1 coordinate 21,053,594, forward strand.
AGGGGCATTGGGGTGTCACTCCTTGCTTTCATGCAGTGAGAGAAGCAGAAACATAAAATGGTAAAACTACCACTTTATGTTTCTGCTTCTCGCACTGTGGGAAAGCAGAAGTGCCTGGAGTGCCTGGTTGTGGGAGAGCGGGTGGTCCGTCTTGCTCATGGGCAGGGGGGAGTGGCTTACCCAATGTTGTGGGCCCTGACTGCTTTGGTCGGCCCCGGGGCCGAACGAAGCAGTCATGCACACTCCCCCTTTTCACTATGAAGGGTGCATGCAGCAGCCTACATAGAGAAAATGGACCCGGCTGGGGCGCTCTCTGCTTCGCCTCACCAATCACAATGCTGCCATTGCAGCGTTGTGATTGGCCATGGGGAGGGAGGGAGGCTGCCTGTGGGTGGCATTGCACCTTCAAGAAGAGTCATCAGAGAGAGCGCGGCAGCAGGAAGCACGGGACGGTAAGTTTTTTTTTAATTTTGGAAACCCCTCCCGCCTCCCTGCTAACCACACCATGCGAAACCCCCTCACGCGATCCCCTAGCCACCCGTCATGCCGCCCGCGGTCCGCGACTGTTAACAATAGCATGCCGAGTGCGTGATGAGTGAAGCGACTTACTTAAGCCGTCATATTCCATGGATAGGCCCTATCCTGCATAATGGATTATTAATCCCACCTCCTGCATTCATCAAAAGTGCAAAAAATTACAAAGGTTTCAGAAAGATGGCTCCATGTCTTTCATGCTTTACTGCCATTGAAGTTTAAATGGCGCTCTAAATGGATTGTTTTTCTTTTGCGCCACTTGTTTTTAATGGGTTGCCTCCCACTAAGTCAGTCTCCACCCACTCCGGAAATAGCAGATTTTGAGCACTGAATTCGTATAAGATGACGTTGACATATGTATGGTGTGGTTTTCTCTGCACCTTTTATGACAAATACTTCCCCTTTTCTTCTGGGACAGGAATGCCCTGATTACTTACCGGTAATCTTCATTACTAGTAAGTCTTCCTCGCCACATGACTAACAAAGTGAGCTTCAGCTCTACACCAGAACCCTCCAAAGCAAAAAAGTCAGCCTCCCATGCCGCCCATCCAATATGGCCGACCCATTACAATCCATGACCTCTATAAGAGGCGGGCCGGCCCAACCCCAAAGCCTGAAACTACCAAGCCCAAAAATGAAGCCGATAGCCAGACAGGGAGGAAGGGATGGGAACTCATGTGGTGAGGAAGACTAACTTGGAATAATGAAGATTACCGGTAAGTAATCGGGGCATTACCTCTGCGTTAGTATTCCTTGCCACATGACTAACAAAGTGAGCACATACCAAAGCCAAGCGGCTTCATGGAAACTCACAAGAAACTAATGGACCAGAATGGGATGCCCACGAAAGAGGGCAAACCCAACAGATCAGTACAAGTGGAAGGACCACCCAGGAGAGAGGCAACCATGAGAAGGAAGAACCAGCCGAAATACACAGGGAAGGCCGAAAATCCTGACCACAGAGACACGTGTGCAGCCGGGAAATCCGCCCTATGCAAAACCCGAAGGAGGACAGAGAAAGGCATGGGACCAGACCGCACTGAGCCAAAAGCAACAGCAACCATGACTGCCCAACGGACAGCCAAAAGTAAGAGGGGATCAAAAAGCCCAGAGAGATGAACTGAATGAACAGAGGGCATCCCCACCACAGCGACAAAACAAAAAAGACACAGCAGAAAGAGAGACGCAGACCGACAAATACAGCCACACCGCAAGGTTGACCACCACCCGCGAGAGAGCCGAAACCATCCAGAGGAATGGAACAGCGGAACCAGATGTGATCAAACAGACTGGCAAGAGCCGCAAGATCGGAAAGGGGTGCAGAAGAGAAACAGCTGGGGAAATATCCCAGTCACACAAAGGACCCCCCGGAAGGGACCGCAACCCCAAGGCGAGAACCCAGCCAGGCACAAGGCAAAACGGACCCAGGAAGGTGCCGGAAACGACACTGAAGATACCCGGCCATCAAGGAAACCCGACCGGCCATCAGCGAAATGCGGAAAACCCACAGGTCTGCCCACGTCTGGCAAGAAGGGAAAGCAGCGCGGCGGCCCGAGACCACCGTGCACAGGGACCAAGCAACCCATCCCAGGAACGTTCCACAAGAAGGAAGCGAGCCTCCGAAGCGAGCACGCAGGCGGCCACACAGTCAGCCAGCCAACAACCAGGCCCACCCAGCCTAACGAAGAACAGACTGGGACAGGAGCGCACAGGGAGAAAAAGGCACAGGCAGAAACACACCAGAGGCGTAAAGGACAGAAGGGCAGGGAAAAAATAAGCCAGAGCTATGACAAGACCCCCAGGGAGCCACCAGAGCCAACAGCCCCCGGGACCTCAAAACCAGGGACAAAAAACGAGGATACAGTCCATACCAGAAGCGCAGGGCCCCACCAGGGAGATGAGAACCGGGAGTACCAGCACCCTCAGACACCCAACAGCACTGCTGGAAACAAAAACCAGCAAGGGAAAGAGAAAGCAGGGGCAGGACACAAAAACCTGCGCCCACATAGGCACAACAAGGACCAAGCCAACCACCGCAGCAGCAGAAGCCAACGGAGATGCACCCAGGCGAGCACCAACAACAGGACAAAAGCCCTTGCCATGCCAAACAAGCCCAGAATCCCTGGAAGAAAAAAGGACCCCAGGAAAGCGCAGAGCCGGGAACCTGAACTAGAAGATCAAAGAGCCAACACCGGGGACCCAAAGGAAGCAGCCATCACCGGACGCTCCCAGGAGAACTCCCATCCCGGCACCGACCCACAAATCACCTAATGAGAACCGATGAGAACAAGAGTAGGCAGGGTGGCACGGCCGGCGCCAAAAACCACCCGGGCAAGGACAACACCAAAGTGGCAAAAAGCCAACAAGGGCAAACCCCGCAAACACCCTGGAGCACGAGGCAGGGGGCAAACCCACCAGAATGAAAACAAGAAGCCCCAGCAAGTCAGGGGAAAACCCCAGAGAAGCCAAGGAACAGCAAACAGAAGCCAGACGGCAAATCCGCCCACAGGGAAACCCACCGACCCAGCACAGATCGGGAACCCAAGCAAGGCCCCCATGAAGGCAAAAGTCGCCAACACTTGGGAAGGAGGAACCCAACAGAAGACCCCCTACCACACCAGGAGAAAGAGCGGGAAGGGAGTCTCCGGAGCAAAAAGAACCAAGGAAGAGCCAGAGGCACCTAGACCAACAGGAAGGAAAGGATCCGCAAAGGAAAGACAGGGGTGAAACACAGCCAGTCAACAAGATCCAAAACATGACCCGGGGAAGGCCGCTACCAAGGCAGACAACCCCAACCGGAACAATCGGGGGTCTAAATGAAATCCTATGAACAGGACCTGTCAGAGAAGGACCAGCGAGACCACCAAAAGCGACCCTGCAATAAAAAGGAGAGAATGCACACCCCACCAGATGCGGGCACCAAACCCCCGGCCCGACCAAGCAGGCACCACCCAAAGGAAGCAGAGAAACCAAAGAGCCACAGCTCCATGGACAGGATCAGGGAAGCCCAATATCTGACAACCGGAGCGGCCCGGCAGAGGGCAGGATACCTTAACAGAAGGACCACCACAAAACCCCGACCGTATAGGGAGAGGAGAAGAATGGTGACAGGATGAAGCCATTAGAAAAGGGGTGCAGGAGCCGCTCGCTGAGACAGGGAGCAAGAGGACGAGGGAGCGGCAAAGCCACAGACCTGGATAAGACAGGGTGAGCCCATCAGGATCAGAAACAACACGTCACAGCCCATAGCCCCCAGAAACCCCCGGAGGACAATCAACAATGTATCGACCAGGACAGACCCCACACAACCACGGAGAGCAGGCGGGAACAGGAGTCAAGAGGACAGAATGACCGCAGGCCCAAAGGCCAAAGAGCGAGCCTGAGGCACAAGACCATCCAGTAATCAAAAGCTACTATGATGGACTAGTTCCCCAAGGGAACCCCTAGGGCACCAGCAAAACACAGAAGCAGCAAGAAGCAGACCATCCAGAAACCCAGGAAGACGCTAGTCAGATGGTCATAATGCAACACCCCAATGCGTGCCCACTTCAACAGTGCATGGTAGCAGGATTGTCAACCCCAGGATAACCAGGGGGAAACCAAAACCACACTGCACACCGAGTGGATACCGGAACCAGTAGAGCAGGCAGCAAGGCAAACGCACATAAAAAACCCTGCAGAGTCCGGTGTACCAAACACACAGCCGAGAAGGTAGAAACAGGAACGTGACTAGAGTGAGATCACAAACAAAACATGCTCCACAGACACCCACAGACCAAAAGCAGGTTCACAGTCACGCAGCACGAGGACATCACAAGCGCATACAAGCGGGACAAAGAAACACAGACCCCGTAATACGAACTCCCGCAAGGCCACAAGGAGGACAGCGCGAGGATCGCATATACACAGAGCTGCAAGCATACAGGACATGAACTGCCGGCAAGATCAAGCAGACAAGGGCCCAGTTCTGCGAACAGAGGCAACAGTACGAGGACAGCAAGAAGAAGGGAAAAGCTGCAAAGCCATACACCAAAGCCAAACTCACCAGCCAGGAGGAATGGGTCAGATGGAACTTCCAGGGCCAGCAGAAAGGGCTAACAGTGGTTTAATGCGCCGGCGGAGAAGCACAGCCCGCAGAAGGCAAGACACAGATGTGGGCTCCATGCAGGCAGGTCAGAGGGTTACAGCCGAAGACGCAGGAAACCCAAAGACACATTATCAACCCATACAGCCGAAAAAGACCAGCAACACCTGACAGCACAGGAACGCGCAATCGACTCCGCCGCAGGAGGACGAGCCTGACAACAGGCAACACCACTTCCGGACCGCAAACTCAGAGGACACCCGGTAAGCGGCAGGGCCAAAACACAGCCACGCAGCACCTCTGCCACTTCACTACTCATGATGGACAGGCAGTCAGCCTGACAATGGCAAGCAGCGGACGGGCATTAGGCACCCATGAAAACCGAAAGCTCGCGCCGCAGGATAGGAGAGACCAGAATGCCGCGCAGCAGAGCCACAGCCCACCTCAGTGCCTCGAGGGGCAGGCGGGCGGTGAGAAGCAACGGGAAAAGGCGAGTGGAAAACTCCCACAATATAGCATGCAGGCAGATTGAAGGGTAGCGTGAGTAAGACACATGAAAAAGGGGTGAACGGCAGTCCAGGGCAGCCTCGAGGTGAGAACTGCTGCGAAGCACAGCCACCACCCGCTGCAACACCTCACGGGGCAGGCGGGCAAGGAGAACCAAAGGGTGCCGGGAGAACAAAGCGCAGCACAGCTGCCGCCCACCGTAGTGCCTCGAGGGGCAGGCGGGCGGCGAGAAGTAATGGGAAAAGCACAGTCGGAACCCCTAAAATGCAGCTCACTGGCAGATTGAAAGGAGTGGGCACAAAGCGCCGCGCTGGGCCCCCGCCGAATGGCAGGCGGTGCTGCACATTAAAACTGCATACAACTGCCGTCGCCCGCCAGCGCAACGAGGGGCCGGCAGGTGGCGTGAAGAAACTACAGCACAACATGCACAGCCCGTTTAACAGCACCCGTGAAATAAGTGACAAGAACATGTGGCGAGTGGAACCAGAAAGGTCCCACAGTCAGCACGCAACACACGGTGCATAATTGTACGGCCGCACTCAGAAAGGGAAAAAGAAAGCCGAGCCGCCGCAGCGCCACGAGGGGCAGGCGGGCAGCGAGAACAAAGTGCAGCACAGCACGGACTGTCGCCGCTGACCGCAGCGCCAGAAAAGGCAGGCGGGAGGTAACAACCGGGCACAGAGTAAAGGAACACATAAAACAGAGGAGGCAAGGCAGGGCCATCCACTATCCCAAACAGTACCCCGGCCCCCACCTGGGAAACCCTAGGCCCGCTAGAGCAGAGCCGAACCAGCTCAATAACAGTACACACCGGGGGAAAGGTGGGAGAAAAGGAGTCAAATATTCTAGGGTCTGCTAGAGCAGGAGCTCCAACCCGAGACCCATGCACCTGCTACTGCAGGAACCACTTACCTGACGCACCTGGAGAGACGTGTGCAGAACTAAAAAAACAGGCTTTGGGGTTGGGCCGGCCCGCCTCTTATAGTGGTCATGAAGTATAATGGGTCGGCCATATTGGGAAGGGATGGGAGGCATAGGAGGCTGACTTTTTTGCTTTGGAGGGTTCTGGTGTGGAGCTGAAGCTCACGTTGTTAGTCATGTGGCGAGGAAGACTAACTTCCCCTGTTCTTCTGGGACAGGAATGATTAGTGACAATATGGAGGAATGTGTAAAACTTCGAAAACCAAGATGTTCCTACAAATGACCAAAATAGATATCTTCGAAAAGTGTGACTGAAGTATATGATTGGCTGTATTAGGTGATCAAAAAAACAAAACTTGAATTTAGAAGGCATCACCATCTATTAATCTATTCTATTAATTTAAAACAGTGAAATAAATTATAAAAGTTGATGTATTGTAAACGGAGTGTAAAATTGATACTTGTATAGCGCACTACTCACCCCCAAGGGTCTCAAGGTGCTTGTACGAATACTGCTGTGGAACCCATCCTGGCTTTCCCTGTGAGGTGTCCGCTTATAAGAAGGTGATTTAGTTCGTATTCAGTTTGCATTGATTAGTTTATTAGGTTTTATAGAGAGCTGGTTTGTGTCCTTTCTGACGTCACAAAGCGCTACGGTACAGGTACATACTGAAGAACCTCTTGTTAGGTGCTTCAGTGTGCTCGTAGCTAAATTGCCCTTATGTTTACTTCCTTGGGAATGGATAGAAAGCAGAGAACAGAACACACCCCTCCAGGAAGCTGTCTCGTTTCCTAGCGCTCTCTTCACCTCCATCAGCCTTGAAGCGCCTCGCTAATCACAGGTGCAGGTAGCACGTAACACACGAACACCTCTCAGCGCCCTGGGAGGCACACAGGGGGGCGCACTTGATTTCACTGAAAGTGTGACCCGAGATGGACAGTAGCACAGCAGGGTGCCGAGCGACGGGGGCGCTTGACAAGGCCAGTTGTGGCGACGAGGAAGGTTACTGTGGTTAATTTAACCAGTGGTTACATATTTATTTGACATGTATGGTGCTGCTGTTATTTTATCTTTGGGTTCAATGTGGGATGAGCTTTCAGCAGGGCCAATACACAGAGACCTTTGGTTTGTTATCATGTCTCCGCTCCTCATTTTACGGCTGGTGACGTCATTGTTTTTATTGCTTCTAAACACATGTGTTGCGTCTCTCGAGAGAGTGAGGCGAGGCGCTCTTGTGCTGCACAAGACCCGGCGGTATAAAGTGTGTGTGCGCGCGGTCATTCCTGCAGGGATGCAACAGGCAGACTTTCTTTTAAGCTGGACGAGTGGATTGTTTGTGGATTGTTTGTGGATTGTTTGTGGATTGTTTGTGGATTGTTTGAGGATTGTTTGCGTGGCATTACTTGCTCTCTGCTTCTTCTCCAGGCCTTTAGCTTCCCTTGGGCAGTGAGCTCTCGCTGTAAGATAAGAGGTACACACTGCTGTAGAGTGCGCTGAGCATACATTTGTAATAACGGATTTATCATTCCAAAGTAATTTGTGATGTCCTGGCGCAGAGCGACACTTCAAATAATGTAAATGAAAACTATCGGATTAACGTCACAGAGGTGCGTTTCTTCTGACTATCCCGCGTCTTTGCATAATAAATGTCACACTTTTATTGTAAGATGGCTTCCTTGTTGAGAAGCCGTGAGTTTAATACTGTGTTATGTGTTTTCTTTTAATTCCTTTATGCCCCCTCCTTAATGCCTGAAATGTGCATTGTTTTAGTTGATAACAACTGAAACAAGCATTTGCAATGCAATGAGAGGCTCGTTATGCCGATGGCAGCTTCACCCAACCTGTGCCTACCAACAGCAAACACACGATGAACGCGCCGTGCACAGACCTGCAAACACATGCCCAAGCCAAACCCCACAGGACGCATAGAGCTAAGACTTTATACATTGCCACTACACCCCAGCACACAAACACCTCACGCTCTCTGCATACCACCAGACACTATTCTACATGCATAACCTACAACCTAACCCCCGCATATAGGTCAACAATCTGCTATAAACTACCAAACGAAAGTCAAATGATGTCTGCTCACTGCCCCCATGAAATCCAAGGTGTTTACTTGCAGTTAAATGAAATAAGGCATCTGTTTATTGAATGGTTGTTTGTGCATTGCTGTTTGGATATAATGGATTGCTGCTTCCAAAGTGACCGAAAAGCTCGTATAACTTTTGGTGCCGGATTGAATGCATTGTAACAATGAGTGAACACATTTGCACTCGGAACTGGGCACTTTGTCAACAGTGCAAATGGATCATGATTGTTAATGTCAAATTAAGAGAAGGTCATCCCAGATAAACGTCTTTGTTTTTCACTCTGCGTAAAGATGAGCGCTCCACAGGACTGTGCTGCTGTTGCTGAGCTGGGTGGTCAGTTGTCCATTTCTGGCCTTTGCAGGTACTTTCCCCATGGCATCTCTTGCCAAGTCTCTCTAGCAGGATGCAGAATTGTGCCACAAAGTTGGTAACATCATGTTCGAGCTGCCAGTTTAAGTTGGTTTGGTCAAGGACAATTCGTGTTTGTTGAGCTTGCAGTGCTTTGCCTGCTGTCTGGCTCTGGTGCCTTGTCATCAGACCTCAGAGTGGTTGACACCTTTCTGCTTTCTCAAATTTGCTTATAAATGCACCATTTACCCACTATCTTTTCAAATTGTTCACTGTAAGAAACGACCCCCCCTCCCGAGTCCCCCGTAGATGGTTCAGGCGCACTCGCTACTCTCGCTCGCCACAGTGCAACAATGTTTTACGCCTCACCACTTTCAAATGTCACCAGCCGCCACTGCCCATTGCTTCTTCTGAAGTCTGTGGAGCCAGAAGACTCTGCATTGCTTCACCTGATCTGCGGCAGCATTCTCTACTGCAGGGATGGCAAGAGATGAGGATGGGCCCAGGGAATCTTCCTGTTTCTGCCTTTTTCTGCCTTCTGATCATTCCTCTGTGCCACTAATACTCCTAATCATTATTGTTGTGATGGTCCGGACCATCATACCTGCCCCCATATGTCCTGCAATGCTTTCTCTTCACTCCCATTCCATCTAGGGATTTATAGTGCTAGAGCCCAACTGAATCACTCTACCTTAGAGCCGCTCCCTTGAAGGAACAATGAATTTGAGCGACAACAGTCTCTGAGACTATGAATGTATGACATTGTTCTGCATTCTGTCCATCAATTGTTGTTTTTGCATTTGTCTCCCCGAGTGGGAAGGATATGCTCACACGTGAGTCCCATGCTCTCCACACCACTGGAGCCAAGCTATCCTGGCTGATGAAGACTGATAGCCATAAACCGGTCCTTGGATGCTTGATTCCGGTCCAGGAAAGACATGGCTTGGCAGTTCGGACTGGACTGTTCCCATGAGGCACAGGGTCAGAGCTGGTTTGCATATAGCCATGTCTGAAGTGGGGTGGTGTGGAGTGCAAAAAAAACGATGGATTTAGGCCCAGATCTCTGTACTGGGGTGAATGTATGACATTGTTCTGTATTCTGTCCATCAATTGTTGTTTTTGCACAAATCTGAGATACAACAGTCACACAATCTCAATTACATACACTCACAAGTACCCCTTCATGGTAATTCCTGTTTTTCCACATCCAATTGACCTGCCACTCATACCTATAGGACACTGCTCTTTCAAGCGTGCAAGATAGCTGGTTTTATTATCCATTTACTCTTACAAATATGGAGGAAGTAAAAAGGTCATGTATATATACTTCAGAAAATGTTAAAATCAATCGCACCTTTGGTATGAAATAGCCTTTGAAATTGATATCCACCGTTGTCTCCCGGGCCAAGCTTAAAGGCAGAATGTTGCCAAATCTCTGAACCTCATGGATCACTGCATCTGTGTACGGCATAAGCTTCCGATGTCCAATATTCGGCTGTCCTGAGCCTATCACTCCTTCAATCTCTACTTGGACCTTTCCTGAGCAAATGCAACAACACATTTGTAATCTGTCCATTAATTTGAATACTATTTCATATTGAATTAATGTCTGTATTTTTATAGTACATATTACGGAACAAAAGGATACAAATGTTTCAAATTTCAGATTTTAAAATGATACAATCACTCAATGGGTGAACAATAGAGACATAAACACAATTTGTATAATCAAGTGTTGTTTTCTTTCCATTTTCTATATGCTCAAAAGCAGTGTAACTCAGGATCTACCAGAGTGCCTTTCTTGCTGGCTTAACGAGAAACACAATCTATAGCCAGATGTAATAAAGAATAGAGAAACTCATGGTGCTGCAACATTTTGTTGCTCAAATCAATCAATCAATCAATCAATCAATCAATCAATCAATCAATCAGAGTACTTGTAAAGTGCGCTACTTACCTGCGAGGGTCTCAAGGCGCTGAGGGGAGGGGGTGCCGCTACTGCTCAAAAAGAGCCAGGTCTTAAGGAGTCTTCTGAAGGCGAGTAGGTCCTGGGTCTGCCGTAGGTGGGTAGGGAGGGTGTTCCAGGTCTTGGCAGCGAGGTAGGATCTGCCGCTGGAGGTTGTTCGTTGGATGCGCGGGACAGCGGCGAGGGTGAGGCTGGTGGAGCGGAGCTGGCGGGTGGGGGTGTAGAAGCTGAGTCTGCTGTTAAGGCAGGCTGATCCGGCGTTGTGGATTGCTTTGTGTGCATGGGTGAGGAGCTTGAAGGTGATCCTCTTGCCGACGGGGAGCCAGTGTAGGTCTCTCAGGTGGGGGGTGATGTGGCTGCGGTGGGGGATGTTGACGATCAGTCGGGCGGAGGCGTTTTGGATGCGTTGTAGTTGTCGTAGGTGTTTGGCTGGGATTCCTGCGTAGAGTGCGTTGCCATAGTCCAGTCTGCTGCTGACCAGGACCTGTGTCACCGTTCTTCTTGTTTCGGTCGGGATCCACTTGTAGATCCTGCGGAGCACGCGGAGGGTGTTGTAGCAGGAGGAGGAGATGGCGCTGACCTGTTTAGACATGGAGAGGGAGGAGTCGAGGATGAATCCCAGGTTGCGTGCATGGTCAGTGGGTGTCGGTTCTGTTCCCAGTGTGGTCAGCCACCAGGAGTCGTCCCAGGCTGAGGGGGTGGGTCCGAGGATGAGTACCTCCATCTTGTCCGAGTTCAGTTTCAGACGGCTTCTCCTCATCCAGTCGGCGACGGCCTTCATTCCCTCGTGGAGGTTGGTTTTGGCGGTGTGGGGGTCCTGGTGAGGGAGAGGATGAGCTGGGTGTCGTCGGCATAGGAGATGATGTTGAGGTCTGTTAGAAATGGGATATCTGGTTGGCTAAGGCTTGCGCCAGAGCCAGGCAGAAACCACCATTCCTAAGTCAGGGTAAGGAAGTCACCCGCCAAGACAACCCCTGCTCACCCTCTTGTAAGCTTGACACGAGCAGTCAGGATTATCTCAGAGGGGATGTGTAAAGCATTTGCGCACGCACCCACCAGCAACAACATCCAAGGCCCCCCACAAAAGGAACTCCACACAAGGTATATGCAAAAATAGCCTTTGTATTGCAAAACACATTAGATAGAAACACATACTTTACAATGTGCCAACAGGCACGGGCAGAATTTACAGGGGATTATGTACAGGACAGGGCCACAGGCACCACTGTCAGGAATATGCACTTAGTGGAACTAGCACTTAGAACATATAACAATCAGAAGCTTCACATATGATGCATAGAACATTCAGAGGTGTAGGAAAGACACATGATGCATAAAACTTTCAGCGGTGTAATAACAAGGCACATGATGCATCAAAACACATTCAGAGGTGCAGGAGAAACACATGATGCATAAACATACATTCAGCGGTGTAAGAATAAGGCACATTATGCATCAAAACACATTCAGAGGTGCAGGAGAAACACATGATGCATAAACATACATTCAGCGGTGTAAGAACAAGGCACATGATGCATCAAAACACATTCAGAGGTGCAGCAAAGAACAATTCGCAGAAATCACATTAGGCCACCACCAGTGACTGTCCCAAATGTCAGGGGCCTAAACGTAGCAGCTGCCCACTAAGTGCTGGGCATCTGTAGCAACAATGATGGGGCCAACGTGGGAGCCGCACAGGCTCTGAGCAAAGGAAATGCCCCCTAGATCCTCCGTGGCTCTGAACAAGGTATGCCCCTGGAGCCCTCGTGGCTCTAACACAATGTGGGGCCAGGTGGGAGCGGCCCGCTGCCTTCTGGGGCCACTCTACCAACTAGGAAAGGTGCCCCCTGAGCCTCTCTGGGCTCTAAACCAATGGGGCCTTCTTGAGCACCTCGTGGGCTCCGAGCAAACAAGTGGCCCCCTGACAGGTGGAGTCCCCCCCCCTTTGGGGACTCGAGACAAATGGCGCCTTAAGCCTCTCATGGGCTCGGAAAACAGATGTAGCGCTTTGAACCTCTCGGGGCTCTAAGAACAAATGGAGCCTTGAGCCTCTCATGGGCTCGGAAAACAGATGTAGCGCTTTGAGCCTCTCGGGGCTCTAAGAACAAATGGCGCCTTGAGCATCTCGTGGGCTCGGAAACAATATGGGGGCTTCGTTGGAGTCCCTCCTCTGGGGACTCGAGATCAAGGACTGCCCCCCTGAGCCTCTCGGGCTCTATGCAAGCATGCCCCCGGAGCCCTCACACGGAGAGAGCATACTGGGGGGGCGGGCACCGGCAATGTGCCCCGACGCCCCCCCTCTGCTACAACAACGAAGCCCCACTCACCGGGACTCCTGACGCGGCTGGTCTCTGCTTCGTCGCGGCCTCCTCTCGCTCTCCGGGGCTCTCCCTCGCTCTTGGAAGCCCCGGGGGGGACGGCGTGTTCATTTGGGGCAATGCAGGAGCGCGGAGTAGGCTCCCGCCGCTTCCTGCTTCGTCTCGCTCCGCGGCGGGGGGGGACTTGGGGATCTCCTCGGGCCGGCAGCCAATCACGGCGCGGCCCGGGGAAAGACGTCATGGAGGTATCCCGGGCCGGCAGCCAATCCCAGCGTGGCCCCGGGAGGACGTCACGAGGGGTCCCGGGCCAGCGGCGGCGAACTCGGGGATATCACGAGGGGTAGACTCCCTCAAAATAAGTAATAAAGTGAGGTGGGCACTCGCTGGGGGTCAAAAAGAAATAGCGGCACGGTCCCTGGTGGGGTGGGCACCTGCCAGGGGACAAGTTGGCAATTAAGTGGGGCAAATGCCGGGTGGGCACCGGCTGAGAACAACAAGCGCTCCCAAGCGCTAGGCAAAATAAAGCGCTACCAGGTGCTAGGGTCCCAAAAGAAAGCAACAAAGTCCTTCAGGGGTCCAGGACATCAGCAGTCCAGGGGCTGGGCAGGGCCCAGGGAGGCAAGCCTTCCCCTGGGCCCAAGCAGCAGCACACCCCTGGCAGATTCGAGTTGGAAACAAGAACATTTTGTAAGGGGACACAGCCCCTTTTTATACAGTGAATTCCATTGTTTCAGGGTGTAGGGTGGGGGAAAAAACAGTCGCAGCTGGTTTTGGAGCACTGTGATGTGCTCAACCACCCTTTCCTTTCACTGGCCAGGCTAGGGACATGAGACGCACCACAGGGGGCGGAGCCAGCATTGTGTGGTGAAAGCCCAGCCCTATTCAGGTCCCAGGTGCACCACTCCCTCACATCACACATGCTAATCTCAACACTCACCACCGGGGCAGACCCATCCAGACTCCTGGAGCCAGGCTCACCAGCCAGCTTCAGCCATTCACACGCCAGCACACTCACTGCACAGACAGGCACACTTCTAGAAGTGGCACTTCCATATTAGACACAAACACGCTGCACGCATCATTGTGCAGCATTCAATCACACAAGTCCGCACATACCAGACTCGAGCCTGCACACCCCACGCATCAGGAACTACCAGGGACACATACATTCCCCATGCATCCCTATGGGAGGGCAAGCCTATCTCACCACACGCACTCAGAGTGCGCACGCACTTTTCACTGGGACACAGTGAAAGTGCGCAGAAACCAAAAATCACCATCCCCAGGTCACATATAAAAAGCAAAAAGTTCAGGGGTGAACCTGCCAGAAGGGACAAGTCCAACAAGGTCATTCTGGTGGGCCACTTGTGCGAGGGGGGCCATGTAGACGTTGAACAGCGTAGGGCTGAGGGATGAGCCATTTGGGACTCCGCAGATGATGTCGGTGGCCTCGGATCGGAAGGGAGGGAGGCAGACGCTCTGGGTTCTGTCGGAGAGGAAGGAAGTGATCCAGTCAAGGGACTTCTCTTGGATTCCGGCTTCTAGGAGGCGTGTCTTTAGAGTACGATGGCAGACCGTGTCGAAGGCGGCTGACAGGTCCATGAGGATGAGGGCTGAAGTTTCGCCGTTGTCTAGTTGGTGCCTGATGTCATCTGTGGTGGCGATGAGGGCTGTCTCGGTCCTGTGGTTTCGTATGAATCTGGACTGGGATGGGTCTAAGATGTTGTTGTCTTCCATGTGGCGGGCCAGTTGCATGTTGACGATTTTCTCGATGACCTTCGCCGGGAACGGGAGCAGGGAGATGGACAGTAAGTTCTTGAGGTCCTTGGGGTCCGCCTTGGGCTTCTTGAGGAGGGCGCTGATTTTGGCGTGTTTCCAGCTTTCCGGGAATGCCGCTGTTTTGAAGGAGATGTTGATGACCTTCCGAAGTTGGGGTGCGATGGCAGTGTGTATGCTTTGTTGAATACGTGGTGTGGGCATGGGTCTGACGGAGATCCTGAGTGGATGGAGTTCATGACCTTGCGTGTCTCGTCGTCGTTGACGTTGGACCAGGAGGTCAGGTGGTTGGCGCTGGTGGTGTTCACAGGAGAGGTGGGGTCTGGCGTAGTCGGGACGGTCATGGTGTTGAAGCTGTCATGGATGTCAACGATCTTGCGGTGGAAGAAAAAGGCTAGTGAGTTGCACAGTTCTTGTGAGGGTGGTATGTCGTTGGCGTTGGCGCTGGGGTTGGAGAGTTCCTTTACGATGCCGAAGAGCTCTTTGCTGTCATGTGCATTGTTGTCCAGGTGGTTTTTGAAGGAGGATCTTTTGGCTAATCTGATGAGGTGGTGATGTCTGCGGGTGGCGTCCTTGTGGGCTGCGTGGTTGTCCGGTGTGCGTTCGTGGAGCCATATCTTCTCCAGTTTCCGGCATGCACGTTTTGAGGCCTGCAGCTCATCGGTGAACCAGGTGGCTCTCTTGCTGGCATGGTAGTTGGAGGGTTTCTTGAATGGGACAAGGGTGTTGGCGCAGTCGTTGATCCACTGTCTGAGGTTGCGGGCTGCGATGTCTGGGTTGGTAGGGTCGGTGGGTGGGTTTTAGGCGAGGGTGGTGATCAGCTGGTCTTCGGTGACTTTGCTCCAGCAGCGGCGAGATAGCTGTTGGGTGCGGTGGTGCGTGGTTGGTTTCTTGAAGGTGAAATGGATGCAGTGGTGGTCGGTTGAGTGGATTTCGGTAGTGTGGTCGAAGGCGACGTGGGTTCCTGTGGAGAAGATGGGGTCCAGCGTATGGCCTGCGGCATGGGTGGGTGTGGTGACGAGTTGTCTGAGGCCAAGGTTGGCGAGGTTGTCGATCAGGGTGGCAGAGTTAGCGTCGTTGTTGTTCTCGAGGTGGAAATTCAGGTCCCCGAGGAGGATGTAGTCCATGGAGGCGAGTGCGTGGGTGCTGGAGAGGTCGGCGATGGAGTTGCTGAAGTGAGCTCAGTGTCCAGGTGGTCTGTAGATGAGTGTTCCTCTGAGGGTGGTGTTGGGGTCAGTGTGGATCCGGAAGTGCAGGTGTTCGGCAGTGTTGAGGGTGACAGGCGACTGAAACCATTATATCACCCTAGTACTCAAGTGCCACCACTATTTCACCTTAGCTTTCATGTCCCAGTGCTTGTTGAGTCAAGAGTTGCAGGCCATTGTTGGCAGAATATGATCGCGATGAAGTTGTCAGCTCATTTTCATGAATATCACTCTACTATGTAATAAGAAAGACACTTTACAGGATGATCATTCGTGGAAATGTGAATGTTTTCTCAAACTTAATTTAAAACAACCAGTAATGGCTTCAAATGAGAGTTCTGACAGACATTTAATTTTACTAAAGCATAGACGGTGGTAACAAAAATAGGACAAATAAAAGATACATATTAATAGATTTCCTCACCTTCCAATAAAGTTGCTTAAAGTGAGGACCTTTCAGATATGACTATTATTTATGTAGGTGAGTGTGCGTACTTCAAGGACTCAAGAGATTAGATGAAATTATAGCTAGCACAGGTAATGTGTGATAAAAACAGTACCCTTTGCAGATGTTAAATACAATGTTTTATGGAATAATCCAAAGGAATTTGGACACTAAAAATGTATAAATCAGTCCTCAAAGCAGTGCAACATTACCTCAAAGAATTGTTTATTTTTACTGACTTCTACTTTGTCTGAAATTGATTTGTTGTTACCTATTTGAGAGTCCCAGACAGATTTATAAACATAAAAAAGCCCTTAAAACATGTAAAATCATTTTAAGTTGTTGACAAACCAAGCTGAATATATTGTACTCAGTTTCTACTGTGAAACACTGTTCAATGGAGGACCCATGATCCATTGTTGGTTTGATCACTGAGGCTACAGCCTACAGCCCATGCATCGCTGGGATCCCCCACCCCATACAGGGACAACCAACACTTTAGGGGCCTTCATTTAGACACAGGTAAGTTAATATCTGTAGTCGGCAGGCCATGACTAGATATTGCGAAGCCAATAATTTTGCATAATGCCACTGTGAGGCCATGGCAGAGCAACATAATGCAGTATTTCCCCTCCCTTGTCTTGTGAATCACACTGTCACTGATATGTAGCTACACTGAAAGCCGGAGCTGTGGAAAAAGTGAGTGCAGAGGTTCTACAGCTCTGGTGTCTTCTTCCTGCATATGTTAGTGGCCCCAACTTACCTGATATGAAAGGACACTAGAACCAGACAAAGATAAAAGATAGGATACGTTGAACGGACTATTTCCAAAAACAAATCTCTGTGTTTCAGGAGCCTTGTAGGCTGCAATGAACCTTAAAGCGAGGGGCATAGCTTCAGTGGGGTGTTGATTGTGGGGTTACACCCCCCTAATAAAATTATTCTTTAGTAAATAGTTGGGTAAAGGGGCCTTCCGTTTGGTATGGTGATGCGTCTGTAGAATTTCACTTGGGATTTTTACATGCACACACAGGCCAAAAAATTGCACACACACATTCTCTCCCCTATACATTTTTCAAAATATTGTGTTTTCAGTACTCCTAACAATCCGCACTGCTCACCCTTCTCACTATTCCTAAAACTCACTCATGCCCTGCTTCTCATGTATGTATTTTGCTATTATATGCCAGAGTGATTGTTTGGAAAATCCGAATATCTCCACCCCACCAAGATTCCCGCAATCTAATTGACCAAGCTACGCCTTGTCTTAAAGCCCGCCTTGTCAGACTAGGACAGCCTTTGAAATCTTTTTAAATGCTCTTCTCTTGGGTCGCACCAAATTAACTGTGGGGGGCTTTAACAGTAATGCCTGGCTGAGGTCTTCTGCACTAACTTTTATTTGCTTTTATTTCAGTTTGTTTCTATTTATGTTTGAACATTCCTCCTCAGTAGATGCTTCTGGAGCAGTGTGAGCAGAATGAGCAGTGAGCTGTGAGGCAGAGGCACTGCGGTTGGGGAGCTGCGTCGTGCGTGCCGCAGTTCGGCAGTGGATTGGAATCCGCTGGTTTCAGTTTGGAGGCTGGAACCTGCCGCAAATACCTGCTGCAAATCCCTGCTGCGGCATCTTGACATCGGCTACGCCTCCGTGCCTTGGTGCTCGTTGGGCATCGACAAGGGAACTCGGGTCAGGGAGAGGCAGAACACTAGCCGATCCATGAGTCCAGCTCGGGCTAGAGCCTGAGCCTGTGCCGAATCGATCCCTGGTCCCTGAGGCTGAGGCTGCGACGTCTGGTGTCTGAATCACCCGAGCTAGTGGTGGACAGAGATGGTGAGACTGTGGTAAGGTTGCGAGGGGGGCAATGAGGAGTGGCCATCATAAACTTGCCTGTCCACCCTACGTCTGCCGCCTGGGGCCCCCGCAGCTTCCAGCATTCTACAGGGGCCCACTGTCATCCTACCCTGCTTGGGGGTGGGGAGTATGAGTGTGAGTGGGTAGTGTAAGAGTGAGCGTGGCACTCCACCCTCTCCCTCCCTCATCCTCATCCTCTGGCTCTTGTCCTCTTCCCTGGCTGACTGCCAGGCCCCGCACGTATTAGTGAAACTTTTGGTGGGTGCCAGACCTACCTCACCAAAATCAGAAAATCTGAACTAGGAGCTGTTGGTCATCACCCACCTGTCTATCTGCCAATCGGCCAGAGACAGTGCTTGTGAGTCGCTCAGCAGTGGCAAGAGTAGCAAAAGCTGCTGGAGTCAGGACAAACAGCATTTAAACAGCATATTAACTGTCAACTGTTGAGAAGACAATCAAAACCCAATCTTGAAGAACTAAACCTGAGCTCAATTGAATTGATGAGCTGCCCTCCCACTGGAAACCGACAGACTTGTTTCTTGAAGGGTTCCCACTCAACACAACTCAAGGGGCAAGTGTGAGAATGTACGGCAGCTTCTGAGGTCCTGGAGTATTTCCAACCATGAGGTCTGGTAGGAAAAGGGATCAGCCCGTGGTCGCCATGCGCAAAGCCACACAAAATGGAAAAACAAAACAAAGCACAATGAGTTTGATAATGCCTTTTGAGGAAGTAGAGACCCCCAGCAGCCTAATAAGTGGCCTAGCACAGCAGCGTCCTGGAAGTCACCACCCACACCCACACCAACCAAAAATCTCCTCAAAATTCCAATTCCTAAAGGACCCAGCATCGTCCATATTTTTCTCCAGTGGCATAATTCTGGGCCTTCAAGAACCATTACTCCCCTATCCCCCCTACAACCACTGACTATATCAGTTACGATACAAGCTACAGTGGGAACTCTAGTGGTCCAACCTGGGGCCCCCCTGTTAGCACCAGAAGAAATCTGTAAACACAAAACTAGCAGTTCATCTGACACTCAAGAGGGGGAGGTGGAAACGTGTGTTGAGGAGCACGCCACTTGCCGACCCAAACCTGCAACATTACAACTGACTCAATCGATCTCAATAAGTTGAAGGAAGCGCAATTCTTACAAGAGTCTATGGCAAAGAATGGTAAGGCCACAGAATTAGGTCAGGAGGGTTCAAGTGGACATAAATCAAATCCCTCTCCCAAATCCGAAAACCAGCACAAAGTCTTGTCTCAAAAAGACCTCCATAAATCCCCTCACGACCCGCCATTACATCGAGAGGCCATCAAGTCGGCCCAACTGTCTTTAGAAGGAGAAACAGGGCAGCAACAAAAATCTCAAAGAGACCTCATTGTATTCCCCAGTTTCCAGGGGTCTCTGGCAGGATACCCTCTCCTCCCTGGGGATCACAGGAGTGGGTGGACCTAAAAGCATCCTCCGCATCGGATACTCCTGAAAAACAGCTTCTGCTTACAGTTAGAATTCGCATAAATCAAGGTGCTAAACAAGGAAAACAATCAAGAAGCAGCGATTAACAACTCAATCCCACGTCAAAGCCCTCAAATTTCTACTTTGACCTCAGGATCACAATTAAAACTGGGAAACAGGCATCAAACAAACTGTTGATGTGCTACACTACCAGTCAGACAAAATGGACCTGCAGTTGACCTTATTAGATACTCTGGCCCTCTTTGTGGTGGATAGATGAGAAACTGGGTCAACCAAACCTTCTAATCAGCAGAGCCCAGCAGGAAGCAAAATTAAACTGCACCTGTGGTCCTATTATTGACAAATTATCGTCACTTTAATCAACTGTATCTCTTTTTATAAGAGGCCTGCCAAAGGGCCCAAACAAAGAGAAATCAAGGGCAAATCTAAACAAAGCAGTGCCCAATGAGTCACGAAATAGGGATCTTGTTGTCCAAAACATTGCTGGCAATAACCTCCCCACTGGTCATGTGACAGCCCTTGCAATGGCACCCCTTTATTATCTAAGGAGTAAACATTGATTCAGAACACAAAGCGACGCTGTCAACTTAGGAGAAAAGGTTGTAGTAAAATATCATCTCAGAGCCTCATAAAACGTTATCCTCTATTTACAACAAAAACATCACAGCAGCATACGCAAGTACAAAGAACTACAGCACATGTCCCCGAAGTTGAAGGAAGGTCTAATCAGCCAAAGGAAACCCATTCTATGGAAAACATTGATGCGATACAAGTGGTAACACCATCTTTGGGGGCAGTCCGGCCATCACTCAGTGGTCAAACCGACACACAAAGTAGTAGAAAAACTTAAGCCAGACTGAAACAGGATGATAGCACAAATAGCCAATCATCACAAACAATTGAGGAAAGGGAGTCCTCTCAAATCCACGGTCTACACCAGGAGCTGGCCTTAACCTCAATATTACTTTTGCCACTTCCACTGGGCACCAATACCAAAACATCAACCTTGCAAATCGAGCCGCCTGCACACAAGAATACTGGGGACTCAACCAAAGCATCAAGGGAAGTAAATCAAATCAACCATAACACAAGTAGAGCCTATAATGAAGTGCAGGGTGCCCTTAATGAGCCATGGAACACTACAATCAGGCATTTGGGCCTCTCTGGAGCACAACACTTAAATTCGGATTGTGGCTTAGAAGTACCCACAGGCCCTAGGTACCAAGACCCCCTAATTGCTGATATCTCCATTAGACCGATTCAGCAATCCACTAACCTTACCAGAGAAAATCATTTGGGGTCAAACATTGCAACAACTCCTCTAGCTAACCAAACTAGGAACTCTGCCATTTCTATCTTCACCCCGGAATACAAATCGAAAGGACCGTTCGACATCTTGAACAGAGGGAATATTCTCCAACTCCTAGGTACAATACCAACATTAAAAGGTAAACGTTCAACTGACCTTCTCTCAATAGACTTAATAAAGTTGGATAAAGCACAAGGAATGGACTCCACTAAAGCCACCTGGAGGAGTATTCAAATCGCAAATAAAGTCTTGGAAGAACAGGAAACCTTAAAAGCTTGGGGGATACAATCCACTGTTCTATAATACAGGACACCTACTCCCTCAGCTTGTTAGAGCAAGAGAAGGAACAACCCGCAAAAGCAATAAAACATTGTCTGTACTTAGGCGAGCCCGAGGATGGTCACCACAAAAAGAACATGTGCTGAATACAGAAATAAGCACACTAGTTACCAACTCAGCTTCCCCTGATCATCTTCGGAAAACGAGAACCATTAACACATCCAGTCACAAACAATGACAGAGAAAATCAATGAGGCATTGTGGACATTCCAATAAACTATCTCTGAGGATATGTTCTTGGAATATTAAGAGGCAAAACAACAAGGCTGCAGACGCTGAATTTCTTGATTATTTAAAATCTTTTGACATCATTTTATTGCAGGAAACATGGCAAGAGGAGCCTTTGCAAGTAGAGAGATATACGTGTTTCCACACTCCCTCCATAAGGAAAAGTAATTATTACCATCTATCAGGCGGCCTGGCTACTTATATCAAAATAACAAAAATCAACAGTGCGCAGGAATAACCTTCTCTACTCCCAGCTGTAAACACCATAAAGGCTCAACTAAATCTTAATGGTAAAAAGGAGGAGGTGTTGCTGTTAAATATATACCTAAATCCGAAACAGAAAAAACAGGATTAAAATTTTTTAATTGAACACCTGTATCAACTGATGAGCACGCACACTACTCTGAACTTCATTTTGTCAGGTGACTTTAATTATCGTATTGTAGGTACCACCCTAAACGAAGACATTCAGGCCCAGTCCTTTCATTGGAACATTCCAACTCAATCTCATAGCGCCCACAGAAGAACATCTAACGGTGGCTCAGGGCTGCTAGAAGACCTGGAGCACATTGGCCTATGGGTGTTAAATGGAAGATTTGTTGATGACTCCTCACCGGCCCCCTCATTTCACCCGGGTCATGTGACCTCCACAATTGACTATACTCTACTGTCTCTCTCACTTTTCTCACTTTTCCAACACATAATAGGCTATTGCCTAGGAGACAAAGGGGATAGCGATCATCGGCCTCAGGAAGTCTCAATTTACGCTCTACCAGACAAATCAATTCTGTAGCAAATTCTAGGAAGGTGCTCTTGGCAGTAAAACAACAACTAAATGAGCTCAACCACCCCAAGGGACATCTCACATATATATTGGAAACCTTCACGGCATTGTTCTCAAACTCTTACTCATCTGTAGTTCAACACTTTCTAGCCAATGACGTAACAGCTGCAGGGAAGGACATAAGTGCACAGAGGTCTACCTTTAAATGCATTAAATTACTAAGTTCAATAAGAATATTCCCAGGGGGCAAGGAACTATACCAACAGCTCCGCAAGAGTGAGGCCGAACTTAGGAAAACTAAGTGGGACATTAAAAGATCCAATGAAAACTAATTTTTGGCCAAACTCCATCATAATTCAAAAGGAAGTAATAGTGCCCGATTTTGGGCAATGATAAATACATTCTTACAATGGGCACAGGGAGGTTTAATATCACATAAACATAAAACACTTGGACATCATTTTAAGAACTTCATTTCAACAACAGGTAACTGGATTAAATACTCCCAAGGATGACCAGCCTGCACCTCCATCTCAAATTGTGATGACTGATGAGGTTGAAGCATTTTAAATCGATGCTGTCATGATCAGGGAACAAATCTCCAAAAAGGAAGGAAAGAAGGAGCACCAAGGCCAAATGGGATTCCACCCGCTCCTTTTACACAAGATCCAGAATACTGGTCAGAAAATCTAGCTCCTCTATTCAGCTCTGTTAGACAGACTGGGTGTTTGCCCGCATCATGGAAGGGCTCCATTATCTCACCAATTTACAAAGCGGGGGACAAAACCCTACCCAAAAACTACAGTTTGATCACATTGCTGGACGTAGAGGCAAAATACTTTGCAGGGAATTTATTGCCTGAGCTGCATGAATGGCAACAGAGCAAAATATGATTTGCCCTAGCCAAACAGGATTCTTTAGAGAGACTAACAACAACCAACCTTTTAGCAATGTCATTACTCATCAAAAAAGGAAAACTAACCAAACAAAATCTCAATTTTTGCTTCAGGTATTTTAAGGCGGCATTCAACAATATCAACCGAGCTAAACCCTGGAGAAAATTGGCTCTCTGGGGGTTCCTGCATCTCTTTTGACTCTCCAACACGTGGATACAGGTTAAGCTTGGTAAAGGCTCCCACTTTTGAGGCGCATACTAACAACTAGAGTTGGTGCGTGCTAGCACCAACTCTTTTTTACCTTTACAGAGCAGACTTGACATAAGCCCTCACTACTTGCATTGCGCTTGCCCCTAGAATAGGAGGAAAAACCATTTCCAGCATGTATAATGTGGACAATGTTGTTTTACCTAGCCACCCCCAAGTAGGTCTACAACAGCTACTCAACACCCTGAATGGGTATGCAGCCGAGAACTATCTGGAAGTTAACATTGACAAAACTAAAACTCTGACAATAATGGGAAAAATTGTCTCATTTTTGGTCTCTTGGAATAACTGCAATTGCAAACTGCTCTGAGTGTAAATACCTAGTTGTCATGATTGATAAGGGTGGGCAATTCTCGAACCAGCTTAAGGCCCTCAAGAGGAAAGGGATGGTGACTGCAACAACGCTAAGCCAACTTAAAACAAAAGTGGCTGGAACAACATTTTCACTATTGCACTATTGCTCCATGTTGCGCAAGCAAAAATTCCATCGTTAATTACTTATGGCAGCCAATTACTGAGAGGCAGGGACGCTACACTGCTGGATACCACCTTGGCAAAATCATACAGGGTGATGCTAAACCTCAAGCCATGCACCTTGCCTGCACAGATTTGGCTTTAGTTTGGACTAACGAAGCAACTCCTCGCAAGGCGAAGCTCGTACATCAAGTGCTGGCACAAAATCAAGAATTCGGCCAGGAATACACTGAATCACTAGCTCTGGCAGGAACTGTGCAGCACATTTACCTCACCGGTTAAAGCAAACCTGGAGGAATCACTGGCCATCACCGGAGTAGCTGAGCTATGGGAAATACCAACTATGCACTTTTAAGCACATCGTAAATAAGGTTATTAAGAAACTTTCTCTCACAGAAGATAAAGCCGCCTTTGCACACAGGAGCCACGTATGGATGACCCTATGCAGCTATAAATAATTTGGGTCACAGGCATTCTATGAACTGGGGTACTCCAGGAATTCAAAAGAAGACTTTCTAAAATACAGGTTAGGAATCCTGCCAGCCATACGACATCTATCACCAAGGCTGAGAAAGAATTGCGGGAATTTATGCAGGCTACGCGGAGTCGGAAATGAGGACATTGAACACATAATAGGCTCCTGCATTAAGCTAAAAGAGGAAAGGGTAGGCCTCCTAAAAACTCATTTTAATGAACGAGGCATACGTAACCGGAGACAAGAAGTATTTGCATGCTTTAACCTAAGGGACCCACAAATAAATGGGAAGCTTGCTAAGTTCCTGCTTCGAGTAGCATCTAACCATTATAATAATGAGGTAACCCAAATGGCCTTGGACCTGGGCGTAATTCGATATGAAAAAACAATGGCCCTAGACCTTAAATAGAACACAGAACAAATCAGTACATAGTCATTGATTCAACGAGATTGGAGCAGTATTCAATACTCACTAGAGAAATCAGAAAAACGCAACAGACAAAAGACTAGAAAGCAATTTTAATTCATTGCATTGTCAATTGATTGCTCATAATTTACAAATAGAAAAATTATTAAAAATTCTAAGCAGTAAGCAAAATTGCCCCCAAGAAGGGAACGTGCAGAAAGGAGTAGTAGTGTTGAAGAGTGTTAAGGTGTGATAAGGAAATAAAGAAAAAGTTTAGAATAGTGACATCAATAATATTTCACAATATTATACACAAGAAGGACAGGTTCAAACCAAGTTACCGTCCTCCCTGACCTGGCCACATTAATAATTTTCAACACTTAAGTGTAATTTGTTTTGACAATCTGGATATATATTCCAATTTCTAAGCACGCTTGGTATCAGAAGTGGGTCCAGGTGCTATCAAGGGGAATGCGTTGACGTTTCGACTCGTCTTGTGGCCTAATAGGTAATTTGAACCTTGGTCGTGCGAGTCTTCA
Source organism: Lissotriton helveticus (assembly GCF_964261635.1). Lineage (NCBI taxonomy): Eukaryota > Metazoa > Chordata > Amphibia > Caudata > Salamandridae > Lissotriton > Lissotriton helveticus. The sequence goes on from NC_136063.1 coordinate 21,078,839, forward strand.
TCAGGACTTCAGGGGCAATGTCACAGGGAATTATGAGGAGACGAAGATCCCTAATGGATAAATAAGGGAAGGAGTGAGGCTGTTGCAAAAGAATGTGTTTTCTTTAAAAAAAGGAACAAACATCCATTGGTTAAGATGCTTACCAACAATTCAATTCAGATATCCATCAAAGTAGATGTTAGGATTAGGAAAAACTCAACCCGATAAGAAGGTGCAATTTGACACCTACAAAAACAATAAACTATTATTAGAATAGTGATGTTCCACCAAAATGATAAATGGCGGTATGTAAAGAATGTATCTATTAGTTACCTCCCACACACAGGCAGAAGCACGGTCCATAAATTAATTAGGGGCTCGTCGGACTAAGCAGGTCCTCTCGGCTTCGAAAGAGGGTGGGAAGGTGGAGAAGGCTTGATAAAAGCAGACCATCAGCAAATATGGCTACCAGCGACCATCAAAGTTACAGGGCTACAAAAAATAATAAATGGGGAAAAAGACCACAGTTAAATAGCCAGATAATAATTACAAAACCCATTCCTAGAGGTATCGTTGTCAAGTATGACAATTACCTGTTAATCAGCGCAACCAGAGTCTCGCATTGAAGATACGTCCCCTCAATGATCGCGGGGTAGATTACACGTACAAAAGCCTTCCATTCATTTAACTTCATGGGAGAGAGAGTGGGAAGGAATCAATAACCCACTACCTCAAAATATGTAAGTCAACCATTAAAATGGAAGCCGAAAGAGATAGGGCACTCGAAAAAAGCTTACCGAAGGCTGTATCGGTTCTCAGTGAGTTATTTAAACAGCCAGTCGACCGTTACTGTTTACGGTTGTAAACGAAAAACGGGGGGAGGGGGACAAGGGATGCGGTCAGTCAAGTCCACACACACGATGTCGACTGCAAAGGAACGACTTAAAAACAACGCTTACCGCTATCTGCACTGTAAGCTAGCTATCCACGCCAGCTCTCAGCGTGATAGAAGGACACGCGGAAGTCCTCGCGTTTGAAGCTTAACTACGTCAGACGCCAGAATGAAACTAGTAAAAAGACTAGTCGAGCAGCGAAGTCTGTGGAATTAGCCTCATCATTCAAAACAGAGGTATCATAGCTAATGTAATTCCGCGTAGCAGCATGAGTAAAAAACTGTAAATATTACCCGTAATTGATATTGGAATTCCAAGGACAGAGACAATTATAAAAACAGTAAACAAGATACAATACAAAATATTTGCTATGTAATCATAACAATCAAGCAAAACAAAAGTGCAATGAACAATTACACATTGAGAACTCCATGATACAGTCTATTAGCTCAAGAAAGAGTACAGGGCATACATTAAACGCTATTACCTGTGAATTTAACAAGTAGTTAAAAACAGTATATTCGCTCACATGGGAGCATAAGACATACATTTTCCATGCTAACATGTGAAAGAAGACCATCTAATATATGAACAATCAAGTCAATCAAGAGGGATGAATTATATAGTTGTCTACATTAAATACGTTGTAAAATATCTACAAAAGAAAAATGTATGTATTGGCATTTCTTGGATACATTTAAGTATTCAGTAATGTGTCCAACGCACCATCAGATATTCATAAGAAGGGTGAGGAGTAGCCTTATTGCCCTAGGAGAGCAACTTGTTTATTAATCTCCTCCTGTTCGTTAAGCCCTTTAGCTACTGTGTTCAAAGAGGGTATCCATCAACACTCTCTTTTATTCAAAATACTACTAAGGTCATCGCCCCTAGGATTGGGTAGCACCTTTTCGATCTCCCACCATTTCAGGCTCGTGGCATCATGCTCGAAAGTGGTAAAGTGATCCACCAGTGGTGCACCTTGCACCTTGCAGCGAATCCGACTGCAGTGCTGTAAGATACGACACTTGATCCTCTGTATGGTCTGTCCGATGTACATGAACCCACATAGACAGAGTATTGCATAGATTACACCAGATGTATTACAATTGCTGTGCTGTTTTAATGTATGCGACTGATTATTATGTGTGAAAGACGTTAGTTCCTCACTCATTGAGCATGCTTTACAAGCCCCACACTTATTATGCCCCACCACCGGTGGGAGCCCCCACAGTGTGGTCTGACTACTCACACGAGTGGTTGGTAGGAGAGATTCCACCACATGATCCCTGATGTTTTTCCCTTTACGAAAAGCATGTAAAGGAGGGGGTATATTCCCTAGTTCGTCAGTGACTAAATGCCAATGGAGATCAATCGCTTTCTTAAAGGCATTACTCCTGGTGTTAAACGTAGTAACACATACCAGTCAATCTTCATTGACTGATTTTTCTTTTAGAGTCAATAGATGTTCCCGATTATTATGCCAAGCCCGTTTTCGTGCTTTTTTGAGGAGTCTCAATGGATACCCGCGTTCACTAAGTCGGGCAGTGAGTAATGCAGATTCATTGAAGTAGTCTTTCTTCTTGGTACAGTTTCTACGCAACCTCAGGAATTGGCCAAAAGGCAAATTGTCCCTGAGGTTGCGAGGGTGATGGCTGGTGTACCGTAACAGTGTGTTCCGCTCACTACTTTTTCTGAATAGGGTCGTGTACAAAACCCCTGATTCGACCTTGATAGTAATGTCCAAGAAATTAATAGACTCCCTATCACACTCTAGGGTGAATTTTATATCTTCTGAACAGTTATTCAGCCATTCATGGAAGTATTTTAAAAGTTATTGACTCCCATCCATCGAGTAGCATCTAAGCAAGGACCAGTGGTACCCTGCGGGAGCACAAACACAACAAAAACCTTGAATCTCCACAAACTGTAACCTGTGTAAAGAATCCGGGGGCTCTTTTCAAAATGCAATCATGGACACTCTGCACTTTTGAATTATTCCTGTATGGTTTAATACATAAGAATTTTAATAGAGTACTGACCAAAACGTTTAATGAATCAAAATGTTTTATCAGAATGTTTACTTGAATTGTTCATATAGACTTATAGGCACTGTAATTAAGGAGGGAAGGAATGTATCCAATGGCATTGCCCCTAGTAACAGGTATAATATGTTCCAGGAGTGTACATTTAATATAAAGAAAAGATGTATGTTTTGCTTTTGCCCATGGCACATTAAACTTTAACCCTTAAGCGTTTTTTTTGCAATTTTAGGTAATACAAGTGAAGGCGTTATAATGAAACTGTTTTGTTTGCCTAATTCCAATTCTGCACATTTGCAAAAATCAGGTTAACAGTCCACTTTAATTTTTCATACAGCTTTGTTTTAGTCCTATAACAGTATGCAAATTGCGTTTTTCAAGCATGAGGGTGGTTTTGGCTGGTAGGAAACGTCATCGGTGTACTCTTTCATTAGTAACGGTGCAGGAAATGCCATAAAATTTTCTTGAGCTTTAACCATTTTAAATCTCATGAGCAAAGATGTGGATTAGTAACAAAAATGAATTAGTGATTCCACACTGTAGACTAACTCTGTGTGTTGTGCAAGCCCATGGTGTATTAAACTATTAGCCCTGGTACATTTAGGGGCATATTCTCAAGGAGCTATCGCCGAGTTATCAGCACTTTAGCGCAGCCAAAGTCGCGATAAATATACCGCCCCATTCACAAGCTGGTGCAAAAAGCTGATACCACCAACTTTCCACCGATAGCATCCGCAAAAAACATTGCCACGGATGACCCCGGCAACTACAACCTGCACTAGAAAAGGGAGCCCAGCCCAGAGCCACACGTGAACAACAACAGATGCAATGGAGCCAACTATCATGCATCCTGGATACCCAAGAGGGCCACAACACCTACTGCATCCCACCTCTGTAACACCCCCCACCCCACCGGGGCCCCACCCCAGTCAACCCCCACCTCCCCCGGACCAAGAGATTGCTCATCAACGTTAAGAAATCATGAACAAAATCATTTTCCTGATGCCACAGACTCACAACAACTAACAGTCATGTGAGTACAGAAAAAGCAGAATCAATCATTCAACATTGAGAGTTCAAACAAAATATCACAAAAAAATTTCTCACCAAACAACTATTTGGAAGAGTCATGGTGGGTCAACCCTGGATAATCTATAAGTGACAGCCTGTAAGACAATATCCCAGATAAGAAGGTGTGTCAGGCACTCATCAAAGGACAGAGAGAGAGAGAGATATAGAGAGTGAGAGAGACTAAACAAGGAGTTCAAGGACAATCGGGCCTTTGGCACATACATGCAAGCTATTGCGTGTGTCTCGCGATTGGTGCACTCAAAATCTAAGGCGTGGCAACAATTTCAGCGTGAAGGCCAGATCACATTTCAGAAATTCAAGCAGTAGTCAGACTAAAATTAGGCATGAAAGCTCCTTTGTCTCAATACACAAGGCAGAAAGAAATCCGAACCTCCGATCTTGGTCTCCAATGCTCCCGGCACCCCCTGAGTGGGATAACATACCAGACTCTGGCGACTCCCATACCATGAACTGTGATAATGAAAGAGCAACGTGTCCACACCCCACACACACTTGTCCCAGCTCGAGCTATACCTGCATGGAATGCCCCCAACACATTGGTAAAAAGACAACCCATATGTCCAAACGTTGAACACACATACTACTCTTTGCTCCAAGCTGTGGCATATCATCCACAGAACTGTCGCCAGTCTGAGGAGTGCCGGTGGTAGGAGACCAACAAACACATTGGCAGGCAATCCCGGGCACATGCACAACCCCAGTCACGTGGAACTGTACCATGCACAAATGTTGCATCTGTTGGAAGCTCTGCCAATTGCAGTTTTGCGAATCAGTTACCGTCTGAGTTTCCGGCTTGCGTACCTCACATGCGTCCAGCCATGGTTCCACTGATCATGCACATTTGAGTGGCCCATGGAGGTCTGTCTATCCAACACAACAGTAGCTTAACTGGATTATGACATGTGTGCGCCCCCTGTTGGCCCACGATCAGGACTGCAACAGGGATACCCGGGCATGGGAGGCCTGGATATTTGGTGTATCTGCCGGCAGCAGTGGATGGGAGAATGCACAAGTCATTGTGTGCAGTGACCACATTGAGGCACTCCCCTATTGGACTGTGTTGCAGATTGGTGAAATTGAATGGTCAGAGCACATCTGTCCAGATCAGTTAATGGATTGGCTCTGCCTCATGTTCCTTGAATTCGAGAATGACGTACTTCTGGAAGTGTTTGCCTATGAATCAGCGCTCGCATTCATGGATGAGTAACTACCTTCCTGTAGCCACAACTGATTGACACCGAGAGCAAGGTCCCAACACCATGTTAATGTTAATGTTAATGTTAATAGGTATTTGTAAGCGCTCGTACGCCCGGGGGCTTCATGGCGCTGTAGGAAGGAGCTAGCGCAGGGTCACAGGGGAGGGGGAGCAGCTCAACAGTGCGCCTGAGTGAAAAGCCAGGTTTTCAAGGAATGTCTAAAACTGAGGATGTTGTCATTCAGTTTTAGATGGAGGGGAAGGGAGTTCCAAAAACCAGCTGCAAGAAGGTCAAAGCAGCTGCCTCCAAGACGCTTCCTCTTGTAAGATGGAACAGTCAGAAGAGATTTATGAATAGAACTGAGATTGCGTGAGGGAGTATATCTCTTAAACATGTCTCTGATGAAAAGAGGGCCAGAGTCATGCAGAGATTTGAATACAATGCACCCTGTTTTAAACGCCACACGCTGCTCCACAGGCAGCCAGTGTAGCTGTTTTAGGCCGGATCTTACAGACTGCCTCTTCGAGAGGTTCAGGAGGAGTCTGGCGGCCTGATTCTGAACCAACTGAAGGCGTTTGAGCTCTCCAGCTTGAATGCCAAGGTAGAGACTGTTGGAGAAGTCAAGTCTGGACAGAACCAGGGAGATGACTATCTGAGTGAGAGCGGCCGGGGAGAAGAAGCTGGCAATTTTCTTGATTTTCTTCAGCTGGAAGAAACTAGCTGAGACAACTGCTCCGACTTGTTTTTTAAGGGAGAGGTCTTCGCTGATATGTATTCCCAGACTCTTGACCGAACATGACTTGGATGGAGGAGTACCCATACAGGAAGGCCAGAAGCTGGGGTTCCAGCTGAGGGCGCTCAGTCCCGGCAAGACCAATTCGGTCTTGCCAGGGTTAAGCTTCAGATGACTGCAGTTCATCCATTTTAAAATGTGGGACATAGTGTTTTGAAATTCAACCACAGCATCCTTGGTGTTTAGAGGGAAAATCAACTGCAGATCGTCTGCATAGTTGAATATCGTTACTTTGGCCCTCCTAAGGGAGTGCAAAAGGGGGCGTAGATATAAATTAAAAAGCAGGGGTGATAACGAAGAGCCCTGCGGGACTCCACAAGTAGAAGAAATGGTGGGGGCAGTGAAAGGTCCTAGTCTGACAGCCTGAGTGCGCCCAGTAATAAATGAGCGGATCCAGCTCAATGCCATACCCCTGAGACCTGCCTGCTCGACACGGTCGACCAAGATGTTATAGTCGACCGTGTCGAAAGCGGCTGAGAGGTCCAGCAGCACCAGAGCCTGATGTATTCCCTCATCCGCATTCCGTCTCAGAGTATTCTGCACCGAGAGGATGACCGCCTCGGTGGAATGACATGGGCGGAAACCAGCCTGATTCGGTGCAAAATACTCGGATTCTTCCAAAAACTTGGAGATGCTGTTACAGACATGAGCCTCGAAAAGTTTGGCACAGTAAGATGTCGCATCATGGAGGAATGGTCCCATAAGCCAGAACAACAGAGGACATGTCTGCAATCACTCAAACTCAGAATGCATGTGCGTGCACCTAAACATGTTCTCACATACCTGTGCAAGGTGATGCAGCCCCATTAGCGGAGATGCACAGCGTTGTCTGTCAAAGTTCCTAAATCTGACATGCTGCTGGAGGGAGACAACACACATGGCAATGTAGCACGACATGTGAGCTTGTTGGTCCCTTTCACCTGCTCACTGTCAGCAGAGCACACCGTTGGTGCAGTCCAGTGGTACAGCTCCATGCTGAATGTATGGGCTGTGAGTCGTGTCCCTTAACAGGTGGCAATGAGCAGACGCCTAACATCACATGACACGACCAGCAAGGCAAGGTGGGCTAAGATCGTTGTCAACCGTAAGGATATGTGTTCATTTTTGCCACCCCATTCCTTGCACCTCGACACGTTCCCATTCTGCCTGTATGTGTCTTAAGCATTTGTCTTCCTGTTGTGGCCTATTACTTAACTGTACTGACACGCACATGCTAATAAAGTCTATGCAACTTCACCAGTGTACAACTTTGATGAGTGTTGAGTAGTATGACAAATTGTGTGCCTCAATGAGCATTGTCCGTACACAGTGAGGGACAGACTGCCTCTGGTACATAGCTTGTGAATCCCTATTGGCAGCTCCACCTCTGTGAGCCACACATTGTGTTTGGGATAGTTGCTTGTAGACCTGTGCTCTTACGTGTCTTCAGCAAGGTGAGTATGGTGTCCAACTTTTTGCCATGTGGATCAATATGATCCAATAAAACGGGTTTTGTCCACACTGATGCGTGTGAGTACGTCATGCGAAGAGATGTTCTGTAGCCACATGTGATTGGGGACACTACTTTAGGCAGGTTACCGATTCTGACATGTACACACACAGCCCTATAGAATACATTCACGTGGGGCAACGTTGGGGGATGCAAGATTGTTATTCATGTGCAATGACCACAGCTAATTTACACCTTCAAATTCATCTAATTTGCAGTGTGGGTCAGGCTCAAACATGAGCATTGATGACATTTACCACGGTGTACCTTTTAGTGCAATCAACATCTCTACATTCATTCATACTTGTACACGTGAGTGAACATAGACATGGCAAATCTGTGTGATTTGGAATGTTTTATTCACATTGTTGGGAGTCTCGGAGCTGGAAGGGTACATGGCCAGTTCAAGCCCACATGACATGGTTGGCCAGTGGTGGGCCAACTAGAGTCCTTGGGGGAATGCAAAGTTAATCTGAAGAGGAAGAGTTCAGTCCACAGCCGGATTGCTGTGTCATTGGTACAAGAGCAGATATGGCAGTCCATGTCTGGATCCAGGTGAATGTCACAGAGTGTTCCAGGGGACAGTCGGAAGTTTGGTTCCAGGGCATGATGCATGGGGCTGACCCATGCAGGGACAGGCTATGTGGTCGGTACGGATGCTACTACCTCCTTCCTCACACAGTCATTACCTTCCATGCTTTACCCCTCTAAGACGTCTTCTGTGTCAGGTGTGTGTGGTGGTGTTATGCCAGCATCTCTGTGTGCCAATGACACATCAGGAGGAGGAGATGTGTGTGTCAGAGTTCCACCAGCAGTTATCTGGGACAGGCTTGGTGGCGGCAATGGCAAGATGAGGATCTGCAAGGCCTGGAAGATCCGAGCTACATGTCGCTGGTTTGCAGCCGTGGCAGCCCTACTTCCAGCGTGCATCCGCTCCATGGTCTCCAGTGTCCTCCGCTTCTGGGGCAACTCTGTGCTGTCATCACTGGAGCCTGTCTGACTAGACAGTTCTTGTATCTGAGTAATGGCCCCAGCGAGGTCAGCCTAGGATTGTCGGTGAGCATGGTGCCGACATGGGGTGTCCATTAGGGACTGTACGTGGTCCCTGATGGGATTCAGACACCGACATATGGCATCGAGTTTGGCAGCCGCGAGGTCTAAACCCACCCACAGCTGATCAGCCAACTCCTCCTGGCACACTAATACACGGGATTGGAAATCCATCTGTTGGTTGTGGGGGTCAACCCAAACCCTACAAGCCCTCCGCGGGGCTTGTAGGGTTTGGGTTGTGCTCTGCACTCGGTCCAGGTGCATCCATGGTGCTACGCAGTTTGATTAATTTTTTTGCTTTTATAGTGCATTTTCCCACATGACACGTGATATTTGCAGGCCTGTGGCAGATTTTTGCATCACGCTTGGCCTCATCGCAGCTTTTTTTGCGTTTGTGTTTTGCATTTTTGCAGCATCGCGTTGACTTTGTCATACATTTTTGATGCGTTATCGTGTGCCCATTGCATCGTGCCGCTGGCTTGGGAATGCCGCATTACTACAGTGTTATTTTCCCACGATAGACTGCAATGTGAAGAGTTGCATTAAGCTACTTTTACGGTAGTTATCACACGTTCTTCAGATTATTGCCCATAATGTTATAAACTCGTAAGGTTAATGGGAGAAAGTCTATATTAAGTGCTTGGTGTTTTCGGCCATACACAGATTTTCTTAAAGACTGCCGCCTTCACTGGGGAGGAGGGACAAACCATTGTTGTTGCTTTCTCCTACATAAATTATTGCCTCCTCCGGAAATGGTGCCACTTCAAACAAGTGTGTGCCACAAAATGTTGCTGCGCGTGGAACATAATGGAGATTTTGCCCAGATTGGTGGAAGCAGTGCTTAGTACTCACAATGTATTTCAGTGCCAATGCATGGTCATGAATTAAACAAAAAATCCATATTTTTCAACATAATTTCCAAAACTACATCACCAATGTGTATTCTGTTAGATCTTTCTCTGGTTATCATCATGGGATACCTTACTCTGAATGTCTTGGAATTTCATCATGAGCAGGAAGCCCCAACGGAGAGTGGCGGAAGTGGTGTCTGTTCCTGCTGTGAACAAGTTGGTCACCACACTTAGCAAGTTGAGTTCATGGAAATATGAATATTTATTCTTTACCTCCTGTGGATGAAAAGTACGACGTTCTAGTTAGCATTCACAATTAGTAATGACAATATATACACCTACGTCTGATAACCCAAGAATACTTTTGAAGCAGTCTGTGACCATGTCTATATATCACGGAGTAATAAGTTGTTGAGATATCTTACCACATGTCTGATAACCCTGGTCACTCAAACTTTAGTTGGCATTTTGAATAACATGCATTTTAATTGCATATAATTTGTGAACGATATAAATGAGGATTTCATCTGCATATTGAAATATCAAATAAAAGTATCCTTAGAAATGTGTATAAAAGTATTGGATATAGAAGGAGAAGGAAATATTAGTGAAACTATTCACATGTGTCCCAAAATATTGACAATAATATAAAATACAGCTCAGTATTGGGGATGAATAGGAGCCTGTCTGAACCACAACTTTACCAAACGTGACTCTTGCTGGATGAGTTTCCACATTTAGTAGACATAGGTTGACAAGTGTTAGCTTTATCGCTTGGGAACTCAGTGAATGAAGTCATCAGAAAGGGATCTAATCAATTTCATGAAAATAATTTGGATCCCATTGCTTCTGCTAATTACTGTTTTTCACTTTCTCGTTCGCTCACTCACTCAGTCACTCACTCAGTCACTGACTCACTACTTGACCATCACTTAACTTCTAGTCACTTGTAATCATGGTACTCACCCTTGACACTTCACTCAAAGGCCTAGGTATTGGCAACAGTTATTTAGCTTTGTGATGCAATATCTTCACCTGGGGATGATGCCTACCTGCCCTGTATGTTTACGTTAATAACAGGGATCCCATTTTGTGCATTATGTTTTAACAAACAACACTTTGCTTGATAGTTGCAGGCATGCAATTACCCAGCTAATTCCAGAACACATACAACATAGAAAGTTGGTCACAAGGTTGTATGACCAAGACTGCTATCAGAAATAGTTACAGCTGGAATTTCTGCGCAAATTAAGTGTGATAGATGAAGGATAGCTTTCCACAGAAATCACAAGAATTGATCATATCCCATTTCTTACGGTAGGCATGCTTGTCCAGGATACACTCTAGATACGCACTCTTTGTGTGATGAGACTTGGGCACTATGTAATACAATGCATTCTACAAAAAACAAAGACATAAGCACAGCCAAGGATCCTTTCTGAGGAGGAACTGCCTGAGTGGCTGCTGCTCAATGCCCAGGAGCTGTGGATATAAATTGGGTCCCTACTTAAAAACCTTAAAGAGCTTCATTGGCAACGGCCTGCATGGACCTTGCTTCTGCACCTCAATAATGCCCTGTTGAAGATTCACTAGCCTCCCCAGCTGAGGAACTTGCTCTTGGTGAAGCTTCCTCCTGACCAGTGTCTGAAGAAAGCTTTCCCCAGCTTGATCTACAAGTGCAGGTGAACTGACTGGGGCATATCTGCCTGTCGAACACACTTCTATGTGTCCACTTGTTTACTTTACCTTTATGAGATTACTTTTGAACCCTCATGTTCAACTTAGCCTATGTCCGTCCCTGTGGAGCTATTTGTTGTTTTCTTTTTTGTTTTGTTAACACATTTTACAAAAATCAAAGCTTCACAATGCTAATAAATTGTAACAATATAATGGGTTTGCATAGTGATTCTTGCTCTTAAAAGCATGTGAGTTGCAAAATAACTGCCAGAGGTTAGACTTGATGCAATAATTCCTCCCATTACTTGTTAAGAATCTCTTTGACTTTTGGTGGTTGGGGAGTAAATGTTAGTTTGTTTCCTTCCAAAACGCCACACCATTTTTTTAATTGCCATTCATTTGGAAGGAAATGTGATGAACTCTATTTAGTCCTCTCATCCGCCAGCTTCACCTCCCTACAGAAGAGCACTGGGGGCAACCTGGAGGAGCAGCCCAGAAAAACATGGGGGCATATTATCAAGGGGGTTTATCTCCGCTTTTTTGGCTTTAAAAGCCAAGAAAGCGGAGATAAAATTATCTCCCTATTACCAAGCTGTCGCTAACACCAGTTAGTGACAGCTAATAGGAGATAGCGACCATCTTGGGCCCCGCTTTGCATGTCAGTGATATTTATCACTAATGACATGCAAAGTGGGCGTGCCAAGATGTTAGTGACTGGAAACAGTCGCTAACATCGCTATCTCCTATTACCAACTTTTGGAGATATTCGCGCTAAGCGCGAATATCTCCAAAAGCTAACACCTGCCCTGAGCAGTTCTTAGCCATGTTATCCAATGGGAGGTGGATAACATGGCTAAGAGCATTTGCTCGATAATGCATGAATATCGCTGACTTTTCAGCGATATTCATGCATTGCGGCCGTTTTTTATCGCATTTGCGATAAACCTTGCTAATAGCAAGGTTTATCTGCGATAAAAATCGCCGTTGTGCGGCGATAATTTTTGTCTCTAAACAAGTTAGAGACAAAAATTAACGCTAGTTGTTGGTAATATGCCCCATGATTCCTTCTCAAGTGAACATCAGTTATAGAGATGTCTTCAAATGCCCAACTGAGGTAATAATAGCTAGTTATAGCCTATCCCTTACTATGAATGGCCCCACAGTGTGGCCAAGTGTTTGAACTTTCAGTTCTATGATCACAATTCAAAAGCTGTCAATTAGTACAGTTAGTACAGCTGTTCTCATTGCAAATTAAGAAGATAGTAACCATGAAGATAGCATATGTAGAGGTTAGTTGTCTCCACACTTCACAAATCTAATGACAAATCAGGCCCACCTTCGTGCCCTCAGCACTATAGATGTGCTTCTGCCATCATGGATCAGGTTTTGCCTTGACAAAGTAGGTAAATGGTTGTCAGTATACAAAGAAATTAGAGCAGGTCTGTACCCATGATATCCCTCAGGTATTTGTTTTTGCTTTTGGACTTCTGTTTTTTGGGGCTCAGCTGTAGTGTGGACCTTCAAAGGAGTCTGGCTGTAATGCTCAGGTAAAATGAATATGAGCTGCAGCTTTCCATGCCCACCCTTTAGAATAAGGCTGTTGTGGAAAAGTAAATTTTGTCATGTTCTGTGTCCCTACGTGTCATCCATCATATGTTATGTGTGCATGATAAATATGCATATGTTATTCCCCATGTCCGATTCAAGACGCAATTATAGTTGTGTCCACCTCTAGTATGCCAGTTTCCAGTCCTCGTGAATACTACGAATATCAGGCTTATGTAAAGTAATGTTGCCACGCTTCTCAGTGTGCACGTTATTTCATTATAAAGTCCCCGTTTCTAGGCCTCAACAGGGCCCGGACATCAGATTCAGCTCCTGTCTCCTGAGCCTCGCTGAGGAGCGATACAGCCCCCACCTGTATCCTCGACCTTTCACTTACTTCCTGCCTCGCAGTGCCCGGTGCAGCTTGGCTCTGCCTCTGAGTCTGCCAAGACTATGTTATGATTCCAGCTATCAGTTTAGTCCTCCTTCTCTGCATTCCTAAGCTACTGAACTACATCAATAGTTTCCGTCATTGTCTAGCCTATGCGGCTCCATGTTAAGAGAAATACTGTATTTAATGGTCATTTAATATTCTTCATCACGCACTACATGTAGAATAAATGCATGCTCTAGTCTTAGAGTCAATTAGCTTTTCCCCTCATGACTTCTAGTTTATATCAACATGTTCCCTAAACATCAGATACTAGATAGGGTTTAGGTACATGTCGCTCCGACCCTCCAGACTTTAGTCTCTGCTCCTAGCACAGAGTTCATAGCCCCCAGCTTCTCCTAGTAACACGTCATTGCCAGTTTGCGCGCACCACCAGGTTAGAGGTCCCGGCTCCTTAGGTAGCCCCCTCCTATGTTTCCGCCCATTCATGACATATTCTGTTACGTTCGCATCACATGTCTGAGTTACACCTTCTTTTTACTCTTATCTTTCGCGACTGCTACGCGTCACGCCTTCTGCTCCACCCACTGCTACGCCTACTGCAATGTAATGCTATGTGTTTGCGCTATGTATATATGCTCATGATTTGTTATTAAAAGCTAGCGCGCTCATTCCAGACCCAGCCCCAGCAGCTGCTGGGCCCTGTCATCCTATTCCTATGCAGGTTGTCCTGATCCTGTCCTTATGCTGTATTAAACCTGCAAAACTCCTACTACCTCGAATCTTGACTCTTATTTATTGAGCTATCTGTTATGATATATGTCTAGTCAAAAATAGGGTATTATTTATTTATTTACCACATAATGGCGCCCGAATAGGGACTTGCCCTTTCCCCACGCGTCGGTGAAGCCACGCCGACCCCCTGACCCTCTGCAGTCGTGACGGAACTCTTCTGCGCAGTGGCAGATATTTCTGCTCAAGTATCCCTCAGGCCCACGGAGGAGACGGAGGAGGCGGTCCAGCATCCAGACGAGACGGTGGAGGAACGCGGCGAGTCCCGACCAGAGCCCAAGCCAAGAGTCCAAGGTCCGAGGTATCCGGAGGTCCACCCGTAACTGAAGTCCGAAGTTCGTCGTCGTAGCAGTCCAGTCCAGTCCGAGGCTTTCCGTTCTTGCTGCCCGGTGAGTACCGTTACTGGGGTGGTATCTAGACAGGGTCAATTTAATTGACTCTGGTCTGTGGGTTGGTGGTACACAGTCCCACAAACGAAGTGTTCACTTCGGTGGATACGGGTCCTGACGTGTCTCTTTAAGAGACCGGTAAGTTTCGTACTGTTTCAGCAGTGCATCTAGTTTCTGTTCTAGTCAGTTTCTGTTCTCGAGAAAATTCATGTGTTCTGTTCTCAGTATTTCCAGGTAGTATTCTGTCCGAACTGTTATTTTAAATGTTTTTTCATGTATTCTAATGTCGTGGTATGAATGGGAAATAAGTATCGTGTTTATTGTGTATTGTATTATGTCCAGATTATAGTCCAGTCATGCCGCTCTTCTCAAAATTACGTCAGTTAAAAACTAGAAAGGGTCTGCTGGAAGCAGCAGTTCCCGTCCCGCCCAGGGACAGTCCAGGTCATTTTATGTATCAGAAACATGGCATAAGTGCCATATTGTATCTAGATTTATGGGTAGAGTATACCAAACAGTTAGAAGAAAAGTATAGATGGCCCGTATCGGGTACATGGGATGCCGAATGCATCATGCGAGTAGAGGAGGCATTATGGAAAAAGAAAGCCAGACAATCACAGAAAGATGCCATCGAGTTATGGCGCAAAGAAGCTCATAAAAGAACCGAAAGAGAAATCAGAAAGTCAGAACTAAGTAGAGAATCCCAAGAACGAGCCCAAGAAAGAGAATTAATCGAGATAGGTGAACGAGTTAGAACTGAGCAATCAGACAGACAGAGGAATGCCCTCATTAAGGGTATGTATCCTCTTCTTGCTGAGGGCTTGCCAAAAGCGACCCCAGAGGCATCCAGTAATTTCCCGCCACCATTAGTTCCGACCAAGCTACGTCACAAACCGACCGCAGCTGATATTTTCATCTCGTCCTATTTGGACGACACAGTCCCCGAATATGCAAATCCTGTTCGCACTCCGCCAGTCCCTGTAAACCAGGTAATTCCTGCTCCTCCAGACACCGGGGTGCCCTTAACAGCCCCCCCGGGTCAGCCCGCCATACAAGTCCAGCCCACGTTACAATTACCCACCCTGCCAGGACGAAAAGCATCAGTTGATGATTCTAGTCTAGGGGCCGCAGGAGGAGGTCCTCCTCAAACCCCGCCGCCCTACAAGCGTTTATCAGCACTCGAATTACATGCTCAAGCATCACAGCGTACTCCTAAAAGTAATAAGTCTGTTGCAGAGATCAGGCAAACCCTTGGCGAATGTGCCTATGACCCAGTTCCAGGCGAGTTTAATATGGTTTTATATTCCGTACGCGTAAGGAGAGTGACCGAGTATCTAGTCACCCTGCCGAATATGAAAGAAGATCTAGACAGGATATATCGTTTCATCCGTACAGGGGATGACCCACAAAGTATTAGTGATGCCATGTCTCAAAGGAAAGCCGAGATTCAGCGCATGATATTAAAGTTCTTAATTAACTGTCTAATAAGAGAACAAGATTACCCGTCTAAAGACCCGGAAGAAATGAAAACTCTAACAAAGTGGAGTGATAATATAGCCGAAGGAAAGCACAATACCATTGGTGCCATGGAAAGTATGTACAAGAAAATTCGTAGAGAGATAATAAAGATACACGAACAGCGTAAAGCCGCACAAGTAAGCGAGAAAGAAAGTACCTCTGATCCTGAAGAGGAAGACGATGAGAATACTGCCAGAATAGCGTATGTAGGAAAACCTAGATTTCCAGATCGCCATTTACGCCTAGAACACAAGCCAATTTTCCATCATCCAGCACCAGAACAAGGTTCCCTAGAACAAGTATTTCAAGCTACCGATCACATTCTGAAATCACGAATCGGTTATAGTGAGTTAAGTACTATGCATGAACAGGAACTAGTCCGATCAGCAGTCAGATGGATTACTGATTCTACCACTTTTCCAGACGAAATAGTGGCACAAATGTTTCTGAAAATGCCCCCAGCCGAGCAGCGACTGGTGGGTATGTATATGATTCAGCACCTCATTACTCTGTATGAGGGTCAACATTCTGATCCAGGCCCGTTACATGATATCCTGAACGAGTTACTCCAGTACAGATGGAGAGGTCTAGGTACCGATTTAATTAGTGTCATTTTAGAACAGCGTCATAAATATAGAACATTCTTGAACCCACATTTTGTTCATGTCTCACCCCCGGAAAGTAAATCATTCTACATAGACAGACAGAATCCGTTACGAGAAGTCCACCCAGTCAGAGGAGCGGGTGGCGAAATGCAGCGAGTGTTTGTATACACTCCGATCACAAAGATGGAACTCCTCGAAATGAAGAAATTAATTCCCTGTCATGACAAAGATCCAGCAGGGTTCCATAGAGAATTAAAAGACATGCTCCGTATGGGAGAATACACTTACCCAGATATCATTAAAATGTTAAAGGTTCTGCTGCCCGCAGGGGTGTATGAAAAGCTAAAGGAAAAAGAATGGGAGGTGGGAGAGAAAAAGATAGATTGGGCAGTCCTAGAAGCAGAAGATAAGATACGTGTACCAGGTACTGGTCTTGGAGAGAAATGTAAAGAATTACCAGAATTATTAATTCAAGTTTTACCCAGATTATTAACAACTAGAAAAGAAGACTGGGATGCAATCTCAGCCTGTAAACAGAAACAAGATGAAGATATTAGTGATTTTTATTCGAGGTTTGAAAAGTGCTTTAGTATCAACAGTGGTCTCAAGACAAGTAGTGAGTCATACCCTCACCTTTTCGTTACCAAATTAGTCGAGAATTCAAGCCCACAAGTTAAAAACCGAGTTTTGAAAGTCGAAAGCACCTGGCAAGCAAATACTCCGTCCCAGATGCTCCAGATGCTCCAGTACCACCAGAATAGAATCAGGGAAGAGCAAGAACACGAGAGAAAACGTATGAAAGACACGAAAATGAAAGTGCTAGTTGCACAATCTGTTCCTCAAGACAGTCAGAAGAGGGGTCCGAATCAAGCCAGTCATCCTGCAGCTCCCGTTAAAGGGAACTGCAACTATTGTAAACAGCCAGGTCATTTTATAAATGAGTGTGCAGTTCTGAAACATAACATAGCTACTGGTAAGACTAAAGAAAGACCACGTCCGCCTAGACAGGAACAAGTTTCACAGACTCCTCAGTCACAGAATGCACAACAGACAGTTACAGCACCGCAGCCTATCGCTGCAACACAGCATGTTACATCGCAGATGTACCAGTATGCACAGTCTGAGTATCCAGAGTACCAGCCATATTCATGAAACAGCCTAGAGAGGGAGGTAGGCTTGCCTCTCATCGAGATACCTGTAGATCAAGAAGGTCCCTATGTTCACAGTCAAGTATTAGGGAAAGACAGAAAGTTTTTGATTGATACAGGGGCAAGTAGGACCACAATTAGTCATGCCGAAGTTCCAGGGGCTCCGCTCTCAGGCTCAAGAAATGTTTCCCTTGGATTTTCAGGAAAGCCTATCGTTAATGAGATTTCAAAGCCAGTCACTCTAGAAGTAGGTCCATTGTCCCGCACTACTGATCTGTTACTTACTAAGTCATGTCCAGAAAATCTATTAGGCATTAAAACACTGAAAGAGTTAGGTGCAGTTATATGTTGTTCCCCAGAGGGAATACGATTGTTCCTACGTGACTTTAAGGGTCACTATGTATTACGAGATTTTGATTCCAGACTGTCCAATGTTCCGCAGCATTTATGGGCGCAAGGTCCAACTGATGTAGGTTACATGCAAATCACACCCCATCGTGTGACTCTCAAACCAGGTGTAGTGTTACCACGAATCAGGCAGTATAGATTGCCACCTGAGGCTGTAGCAGCCTTATCCAAAATTATAGACGAGCTCATGGCTCAAGGAGTAGTTGTAGAAACTGACTCCAATGTATGTAACTCTCCGATCATTCCAGTCATGAAACGTACTGATCCAAATGCACCCCCAGTATATCGATTAGTGATTGATTTACGGGAACTTAACAAATGTATTATTCCTCAGTACCCAGTTGTCCCAGATATCTCTTCCCTATTGACAGCCATTGATTCCGAAGCCACGTTCTTCACTGTCATAGACCTCAAGAACGCATTTTTTAGTGTTCCCATCCATCCAGACAGCCAGTTTCTTTTCGGATTTTGTTTAAATGGAAGGAGCTATATGTTCACACGCGCTCCTCAAGGTTTCACAGAAAGTCCTAGTATTTACAGTCAAGCACTCAAGAGACAACTAGACAACATTCACATGCCAACTGACACTGCCCTGCTCCAGTATGTCGATGATCTACTGATCACAGCCCGTTCTGAACGTGCTTGCGAGCGAGCGTCACTGACGGTTCTGTATTTCCTAGCCGAGATGGGACACAAGGTGTCCCCTTCGAAGCTTCAATTCTGTGTCCAGCAAGTGGTCTACTTAGGACACTTACTGTCCAAGAGGGGTAGGCAGTTGACACCAGACCGTATCCAGTTAATAGCGAGTCTTCCTCAGCCCAGAACCCAGAAGGAGGTACGTGCCTTTATCGGCCTTACTTCTTATTGCAGACAATGGATTCCACAGTATGCATTTCTAGCCAAGCCACTGATACAGTTAACGACACAGGAGGCAGCCGTATCGACTGTCCTCCCTTGGACATCTGAACATACACTTAGTTTCAACGAGTTAAAGAAAGCTTTATGCCAAGCCCCAGTTCTAGCCACACCGAACTACAGTAAGCCTTTTACACTTTTCGTCACTGAACGTGAAGGTACAGCATTATCTGTTCTCACACAAGACCAAGCAGGACAATACAAGCCTTGTGCTTATTTTTCTAGCACACTAGATCCAGTCGCCCAGGCGTTGCCTGCGTGCCTCAAGTCAGTTGCAGCCACAGCACTAGCTATCAGACAAAGTGATTCCATAGTTTTAGGACATACCTTGACAGTACAAGTCCCACACTCCGTGGAAGTTCTTTTAAACCGAACACAAACACAGCACTTGACAATTGCACGTTTAACAGGTTATGAATTGACACTGTTTCAGCCACACATAGATATTAGACGCTGCAACATCCTGAATCCTGCTACACTGTTACCATCAGTTAATTCAAATCCAGCCACACATGATTGCGTGGAAGTAGTTAACATTACGACAAAGCCAAGACAAGATCTGACAGATATTCCGTTACCAGATCCTGACCTGACACTTTATGTGGATGGTTCATGTATGAGGACTAGTACAGGAGAACTAGTAGCCGCGTATGCAGTGACTACTGACACCGAAGTTATTGAAACACACCGTATTGATACCCTGTCCGCTCAAGCAGCAGAGCTAGTAGCTCTGACACAAGCCTGTATACACGCCAAGAACCTGAAAGTTAATGTTTACACAGATTCACGTTACGCATTTGGAGTTGTACACGACTTTGGAGTGCTCTGGCAGGAGAGAGGTTTCATGACTTCTCATGGAACCAAGATTCAGCATGGTTTCCTTATCCAAGCTCTGTTAGATGCAATACACTTACCGACATCTATCGCTATCATGAAATGCAAAGCACATACGAAAGTTACTGACATTATTTCCCAAGGTAATGATCTAGCAGATCGCACAGCCAAGCTTACAGCACAGACTCTAGACATTCCAGTTAACATGACACACACTCCAGATCCGATTACATGTATGACAGTTAAGGACCCTACCCAAGATGTCATAGATATCCAGTTACATGCTACTCCCGATGAAATCAAGAAATGGTCTGAACAAGGAGGGGTCCAGACAGATCAAGGATGGTTAACAAAGGGTAGAGCCACATGGTTTCTCCCCGACTCTATGGTTCAAGTCATTATTAATACCGCACATAGTCCAGCACATTTAGGAGAAAAAGCAATGTTAGACAGTATCCAGAACATTTGGTTTAACAAGCATTTACGAGCTGCAGCCAAGCAGAAAGTCCGTACCTGTATGATATGTTGTCAGTTTAATCCAGGTAAAAGTGTCCCGGTGGAACAAGGTGGTTTCCAGCCCCCTGACCACCCTTTTGAAGTCCTCCAGATGGATTATATTCAGATGGAGCGATGTCGAGGTTTCAAGTATGTCCTTGTAGTTGTATGCGCTTTGTCCAGGTGGACAGAAGCATATCCAGTCCCCGATTACACAGCCGCGACCACTGCCAAGCAGTTGGTTCGTGAATTCTTCCCTCGATATGGACTCCCTAGAGTCGTATATTCTGATAACGGTCAGCCATTCTCATCTGAGTTGATGAAGCACGTTTCCCTGTTGTTAGGGTACCAGTGGAAGTTTCATTGTGTACGCCATCCTGAAGCAGCCGGTCTAGTCGAGAGACATAATCAGACTCTGAAAATTCGAATTGCCAAAATATGTAAAGATAAGGGTGTGGACTGGCTAGTAGCTCTGCCAGTCGCTTTATTTTATATGTGCATGGTCGCACATTCCAGATCAGGTCTGTCCCCGTATGAGGTCGTTTTCGGCCGCCCCCCTAACATGTGGGGTACTCCTAGACCCCGAAGTATTACTGATGTTTCATGTAATATGCTGACAGATTACCTAGCTTCCTTGATGTCTGCCCTCAACTCATGTCGTTCACAGGTTGCCGCCGCATTTCCAGACAATACCGAGGTGGCACCGCATGAAATCGTTCCAGGTTCGATGGTGCTCGTCCGGAACTTTGACAGATCAAGTCCGCTGGAGCCACGTTGGAAGGAGCCCCGTCAGGTCCTCCTCACCACCCGTACAGCTGTGAAATTGGAAGGACGCCGCGGCTGGGTGCACCTTTCGCACGTCAAGAAATTCTACGGATTAAAGCCGGTCTCCAAGAACATTTCCCAGGATATCAAGACTTGTCAAAACATTGTTCCTAAGGACTGTCCCGCAAATGACATTGACACAACCCCTCCCTTGGTAGAGAAAACTCCGCAGCAGGAGTATAAGCAAAAACTCCGGTCTAGTAAAATAAGTCAGTCAGTTTGATTGTCTAAGTCCTCCCCTAGGTGAAACGGTTAGACTGTTTCTGACATGTATAAAATAGACCCCCATAGTGAGAGAGTTAGTCAAAACTCAAACCGATGTATCATTTTTCTAAGTTTCATATTATTTATCAGCATAATGATTTCCTGCACTAGTTACGCATTTTTCCTGTGTTTTCCAGTTCCTCATGTAAATAAGCCTTCTAATGTTACAGTAGAACACACGTTTAGTGATCTGCCTCCTCACGAATATTCATACCGCCTCGCTATGCGTAACAATACATTTATCCGCATGTTACATTATTCACACCAGACCAGCAATGCCACTAATTGTTGGGTGTGTGGTCGACTTCCCCCTTTCCAGACGTCAAAGGGAGTTCTGCCACTCTTTCCTTATCCTTTTTCACATAATGGTTCGTGTGGAGCATGGTCCACGTTAACGTCATCCTTAACAGATATGTCTTTTCTTAACAGCACATGTTTCCCAGAC